>NC_138298.1:27382500-28747500 GCF_965601325.2 Salmo salar
GAGACATTCTCAAGCACTGAGGCGGTGTGAATTCCACTACCGCCAAACTGTGGGCAAATATTTGTGCATACCGCTACGGGTTCCCCATGTCATGCCAACTCAATCCTTCTGTAAGTAACTGTCCGTTGGGGTACTGTCCCTCTGTCTCTCTCTCGGGTCTCTCTCTGTCTCTCTCTCTGTCTCTCTCTCTGTTTCTCTCTCTCTCTGTTTCTCTGTCACTCTGTTTCTCTGTCCCTCTGTGTCTCTGTGTCTCTCTCTCTCAATTCAGTTCAATTCAAGGGCTTTATTGGCATGGGAAACATATGTTAACATTTCCAAAGTAAGTGAAGTAGATAATAAGCAAAAGTGAAATGAACAATAAAAATGAACAGTAAACATTACACTCACAGAAGTTACAAAATAATATATTATGTATATTATGTATATATATGTATATATGTATATATACAGTGTTGTAACGATGTGCATATAGTGAAATAAATAAACATAAACATGGGTTGTATTTACAATGGTTGCCCTTTTCTTGTAGCAACAGGTCACACATCTTGCGGCTGTGATGACACACTGTGGTATTCCACCCAGTCAATACGGGGGTTTATCAAAATTGGTTTTGTTTTCTAATTCTTTGTGGATCTGTGTAATCTGAGGGAAATATGTGTCTGTAATATGGTCATACTGTCACGCCTGCTCCCGCTCTTCCCCCCTGGAGCTCGTGGGCGCCAGGCTCCCCAGCATTGCGCACTCCTGCCACCATCATTATGCACACCTGCCTTCCCCCCGTCACGCGCATCAGCGATTATTGGACTCACCTGGACTCAATCACCTGTTTATTACCTCCCCTTTATTTGTCAGTTTCCCAGCTCTGTTCCCCGCTGCTGCATTGATTGTCGTTTGTCATTTTGTATCCGTGTGCTGATGCTGTTTCTGTCTTGCTCTTTGTCTGTTCCTAATTAAATGTCAACTCCTCGTACCTGCTACTCGTCTCCGGCGTCAGTCCTCACACACACATTTGACAGGAGGTTAAGAAGTGCAGCTCAGTTTCCTCCTCATTTTGTGGGCAGTGTGCACATAGCCGGTCTTCTCATGAGCCAGGTTTGCCTACAGCGGGCTTTCTCAATAGCAAGGCTATGCTCATTGAGTCTGTACATAGCCATGATGATGTCAAGCAAAGAGGCACCGAGTTTGAAGGTAGGCCTTGAAATACATCCACAGGTGCACCTCCAATTGACTCAAATTATGTCAATTAGCCTATCAGAAGCTTCTAAAGCCATGACATCATTTTCTGAAAATTGCCAAGCTGTTTAAAGGCACAGTCAACTTCGAGTATGCAAACTTCTGACCCACTGGAATTGTGATACAGTGAGTTAAAAGTGAAATAATCTGTCTGTAAACAATTGCACAAAGTAGATTTCCTAACCAACTTTCCAAAACTGTAGTTTGATAACAAGAAATTTGTGGAGTGGTTGAAAAATGTGTTTTAATGACTCCAACCTAAGTGTATGTAAACTTCTGACTTCAACTGTATAGTTTTTTGTTTGCTCTAGTGCAACAGTGTCTAGATGGAATTTGTATTTGTGGTCCTGAAGACTGGACCTTTTTTGGAACACCATTATTTTTGTCTTACTGAGATTTACTGTCAGGGCCCAGGTCTGGCAGAATCTGTGCAGAAGATCTAGGTGTTGCTGTAGGCCCTCCTTGGTTGGGGACAGAAGCACCAGATCATCAGCGAACAGTAGACACTTGACTTCAGATTCTAGTAAGATGAGGCTGGGTGCTTCAGACTGTTCTAGTGCCCTTGCCAATTTGTTGATATATATGTTGAAGTGGATGGGGGGGGGGGCTTAAGCTGCATTACTGACTCACCCCACGGCCCTGTGGGAAGAAATGTGTGTTTTTAACACATTTTAACCACACACTTGTTGTTTGTGTACATGGATTTCATAATGTCGTATGTTTTCCCCCCCAACACCACTTTCCATCAATTTGAATAGCAGACCCTTATGCCAAATTGAGTCAAAGTTTTTTTTTGAAATCAACAAAGCATGAGAAGACTTTGCCTTTGTTTTGGTTTGTTTGTTTGTCAATTAGGGTGTGCAGGGTGAATATGTGGTCTGTTATATGATAATTTGGTAAAAAGCCAATTTGACGTCTCACTCTCTGTCCGTCTCTCTGTCCGTCTCTCTCTCTCTCTCTCTCTCTCTCTCTCTCTCTCTCTCTCTTTCTCTCTCTCTCTCTCAGTAACGGGTCAATAGGACACAACATAGCAGCCAAATGATTTCAGCTCAGTCATGTCTAGGTGTCTGGCTTCTGAAGGAAATGTGTGCGTTCCCAGCTCTAGCCCAAACAATGACATCACCTTGGTCAAAAGTAGTGCACTACATAGGGAATAGGGTGGTGTTTGGGACAGATCATGAGAGTGTATTATGGGCATTGAAGGGGGGACTGTACAGAAGTCAAGTGTCTATGTCAAGGGGTCACTTGGAATGTTGCTAAATAGGGGGATACTTGGCTTTGTACGAGTCAGACTGGAGGCGACATGTTGCTAAATAGGGGGAACCTTAGAAGCCTAAACTTTATGGTTATGTCAGAGTCAGACAGGAAGGGACAGAAGGAAAGAGAGCGAATTAGAAGGACATGGTGAGAGGGGGAGAAGGGGGAGAGAGAGAGAGAGAGAGAGTCAGAATGAGAAAAGTAAACAAGTTTGACATGAGTTCCGAAGAGTCACTGGGTTTAGGAAAACATTCCTGGATCAATGGAACGAGCACCCTTGTGAGTGTACGGGAGCAGGAACTAGCACTCTTGTGAGTGTACTGGGGAAGAAACAAGCCCCCTTGTGAGTGCACAGGGGCAGAAACAAGCACCCTTGTGAGTGTACAGGGGCAGAAACAAGTGGCCATGCACTAAATGACTGAGAAGGGACTTTGTTCAATGAGAAATAGTAGTTTAGAAAATAGTTGATAATTTCTCTAAATAGCAGGCCACATTGTTACAACATATTGTATTTTTGTATATATTGATTGCAGTAGAACAGGTAGTGTAACACCAAAACAATACACGCACGCGCACATGCACGCACACACACACACACGCATACCTCCCATTCCTCAAACACCCTCCTCCCCATATCCTTCATGCCCAAACCCCCTTCCATCAGATTTCAGTCTAATTAAAAGCCCCTTAGGCGCGATAACAACTATCTTATGCACCGTGTCATTCCAGACCTGTTCATAAAGGCTAACCCCGGCTTTATGAGTCTGGAGTTTAGAATGTGTTTAAAGTGTAGAATTTGTTAAAGTCTGCCCGAGGGGGAAACCTCACTGTCTGCCACCTTAACCATGAACGTCAGGCCGACACCACCGACTCTTAGCAGTAAGACATAACATATGTCATGTCCTCAAAAGAAGCACTGTGGAACCCTGGTGAGTCAACACTTGTTCTTCAAGATGCCGGTTATGCCAACAGCTGATTATCCAAAACAGATATAATAACCACAAACTTGGAAAGAAAATGGCTAACCTGGATTCAAATCTAGAAAAAATGTAGAATATTCATAGCACAAAATTGTTTGAATACAACTTGGTTGCCAATTCTAAGTGGGCATTGTGCTTCTGAGAGGAAACCTCAACATTTTCCATCTATCACCTGAAGTGCACTACATAAGAATAGATTTCCATTTGGGACAGCCAGCTGCCGGTTCAGACAGGAACCACTGAGTATGCAAATCACCAATCAAAGCCACAGGCTTGGAAAGACAGCGACTGACCTGGAATCAAATTATAACAATCATTCATCTTTATTTAATTTAATCTTTATGGAGGAAAATGATGCAAATACAGACTAGCTGGTCTTTCCAAGTTGTAAGCTGAGTTGTGAGTTAGTTTCTGTCTGTCACTAAAGCTTCCAGAGGTGTTACTCTTCTTTAGAATGTTTTTACACAACAATGAATAGTTTGCGGTAAGTGTGTGTGTGTGTGTGTGTGTGTGTGTGTGTGTGTGTGTGTGTGTGTGCGTGTGTGTGTGTGTGTGTGTGTGTCCGAGCGTGCGCACATGCATGTGTGTGAGCCTCTTAGACTGTAGGGCTGATGTTTTTGTCTTTTGCCCTGTTTAATACTGATACTTAGTCATTACAGGTGTTCTGGCTGGGGTTTAGGTTACAGATGGTCTTTCAACACATCTCCTCAGAGAATCACTGAAGAGCAATACGTCTTGTTTTGATTGACATGTTCTGCAGAAGTTTCCTTGTTTATGCTGAAACTATTTGGAAATTGCACGCACGCACGCACGCACGCACGAGCACACACACACACACACACACACACACACACACACACACACACAGAGTCCCTGTGTGTATGCTGAGTAATTTAAGGTAAGTACGTTCATCAGTAATTAGTTCAAACATGACGTGCTTCAGGCTACCAGACACACATCGGCTTCAATTAAGACAGAGAAACAGAGGCACGGCAGGACCACTACATGATTAGTATTGACACATGACAGGACCACTAGATGATTAGTATTGACACATGACAGGACCACTACATGATTAGTATTGACACATGACAGGACCACTACATGATTAGTATTGACACATGACAGGACCACTACATGATTAGTATTGACACATGACAGGACCACTACATGATTAGTATTGACACATGACAGGACCACTAGTTGATTAGTATTGACACATGACAGGACCACTAGATGATTAGTATTGACACATGACAGGACCACTAGATGATTAGTATTGACACATGACAGGACCACTAGATGATTAGTATTGACACATGACAGGACCACTACATGATTAGTATTGACACATGACAGGACCACTACATGATTAGTATTGACACATGACAGGACCACTACATGATTAGTATTGACACATGACAGGACCACTACATGATTAGTATTGACACATGACAGGACCACTAGTTGATTAGTATTGACACATGACAGGACCACTAGATGATTAGTATTGACACATGACAGGACCACTAGATGATTAGTATTGACACATGACAGTACCACCAGATGATTAGTATTGACACATGACAGGACCACTAGATGATTAGGGAATATATTCAAATAAATATTATTTATAAAATACATTAAAATAGCTAGTGTATACAGTACACTGTAAAAAGTAACCGCATAACTCATTAAAGAAGTTGAGTAGTGGCTACTCAAACATCTCCAACGGTCAGCAGAACTCAAATCATATAAGTTGTACTAACTCAGATATCAATCAGATCTCTTATCACTTAATGTTTTTGAGTACTGTTAACAAATGTTATGCTATTGAGTGAATCTAACTTCATTGATGTATTTTCTGTTATGATTATTTTATATTTTAAAGTCAATCTAACATTTATTAAATAAGTTGTTCGTAATTCTATTATGCTTTACAACTTTACTTAAAATAATAAAGTAGTAGTCAGACACATTGATATTTGAGTAAACTACACTTGATTTATCGATGTTGTGCTGATGTAAAATTATTACATTTTTGCAAGTTATGAATACTTAATAGTGCCATGTGGCTCTGTTTTTAGAGGATTGTGGGTAATTCAAAATGTGTAGACTATGATACTTTTACACAATGTTGTATGCGTGTTTGAAGAAAGAAAAGTATATTTCTGAAATAGTATTAAACAGTTTGTTGTGCTAAGATGTGTAATTAATCAAGATGAACGGATGTAAAAACTGCCAGACAAATTGACATTCAATAATGAGACAATCTGTTCCTATCATCAACAAGGTCATGGGAACTACTCTAAGTGACTAAGGCTGATGCAGCATGCTATAAGGATTGCAGCTCCACCTCCAGTGACTGCTGGAGGAATGAGCACCGTGCTCAACAATGACTGGTTACAGCTCTACCTCCAGTGACCGCTAGAGGAATGAGCACCGTGCTCAACAATGACTGGTTACAGCTCTACCTCCAGTGACCGCTAGAGGAATGAGCACCGTGCTCAACAATGACTGGTTACAGCTCTACCTCCAGTGACCGCTAGAGGAATGAGCACCGTGCTCAACAATGACTGGTTACAGCTCTACCTCCAGTGACCGCTAGAGGAATGAGCACCGTGCTCAACAATGACTGGTTACAGCTCTACCTCCAGTGACCGCTAGAGGAATGAGCACCGTGCTCAACAATGACTGGTTACAGCTCTACCTCCGGTGACTGCTAGAGGAATGAGCATTGTGCTCAACAATGACTGGTTACAGCTCTACCTCCAGTGACCGCTAGAGGAATGAGCACTGTGCTCAACAATGACTGGTTACAGCTCTACCTCCAGTGACCGCTAGAGGAATGAGCACTGTGCTCAACAATGACTGGTTACAGCTCTACCTCCAGTGACTGCTAGAGGAATGAGCACTGTACTCAACAATGACTGGTTACAGCTCTACCTCCAGTTACTGCTAGAGGAATGAGCACTGTACTCAACAATGCTTGCTATGGTGAGTTAAAATGACAAATCGCCAAATACATAGCACCCTGTACCACTCACTTCTGTCATCATTAAGTGCTTTGACAGGCTAGTTAAGAATCATATCACCTCCACCTTACCCAACACCCTGGACCAACTTCAATTTGCATACCATCCCAACAGATCCACAGACGATGCAATCACCATTGCACTGCACACTGAAATACCTACACGTAAGAATGCTGTTCATCAACTACAGCTCAGCTTTTAACACCATAAGGCCCTCCAAGCTCATCACTAAGCTCAAGGCCCTGGGTCTGAACCCCTCCCTGTTCAACTGGGTCCTGGACTTCCTGACGACCCCAAGTCGTAAAGGTAGGCAACAACACCTTTGCCACGCTGATCCTATCCTTAGACGAGGGCCCCACAGAGGTGCGTGCTCAGCCCCCTCCTGTACCGCCTGTTCACCCATGACTGCGTGGCCACGCACATCTTCAACTCAATCATCAAGGTTGCTGACGACACAACAGTGGTAGGCCTGATTACCAACAATGATGAGACAGCCTACAGGGAGGAGATGAGAGCCCTGGCGGAGTGGTGCCAGGAAAATAACCTCTCCCTCAATGTCATCAAAATGAAAGCGCTGATCGTGGACTACATGAGACAGCAGAGAGCGCACGCCCCCATCCACATTGACGGGGCCACAGTGGAGAAGGTCAAAAGCTTCAAGTTCATGTCTGTGCACATCACTGACAATCTGAAATGGTCCACCCACACAGACAGTGTGGTGAAGAAGGCACAATAGCAACTCTTCAACCTCAGGAGGCTGAAGAAATTCAGCTTGGCCCCTAAGACCCTCACAAACTTCTATAGATGCACCATTGAGAGCATCCTGTCGGATTGTATCAGCGCCTGGTACAGCAATTGCACCATTCGCAAACACAGGGCTCTCCAGAGGGTGGTGTGGTCATCCCAATGCATCACCGGGGGCACACTGCCTGCACTCCAGGACATCTAAAGCACCCGGTGTAACAGGAAGGCCAAGAAGATCATCAAGGACCTCAGCCACCCGAGCTATGACCTGTTCACCCCATTTTCATCTAGAAGGCGGAGACAGTACAGGTGCATCGAAGCTGGGACCAAGACCAAGAGACTGAGGCCATCAGACTGTTAAACAGTCAACACTAGCCAGCCTCCGCCCAGTACCCTGCACTGAACCTTAGTCACTGTTCTAGCCAACCTCCGCCCAGTACCCTGCCCTGAACCTTAGTCACTGTTCTAGCCAGCCTCCTCCCAGTACCCTGCACTGAACCTTAGTCACTGTTCTAGCCGGCCTCCGCCCAGTACCCTGCACTGAACCTTAGTCACTGTTCTAGCCGGCCTCCTCCCAGTACCCTGCACTGAACCTTAGTCACTGTTCTAGCTGACCTCCGCCCAGTACCCTGCACTGAACCTTAGTCACTGTTCTAGCCTGCCTCCGCCCAATACCCTGCACTGAACCTTAGTCACTGTTCTAGCCGGCCTCCGCCCAGTACCCTGCACTGAACCTTAGTCACTGTTCTAGCCGGCTACCGCCCGGTACTCTACCCTGCACCTTAGAGACTTCTGCCCTATGTACATAGTCATTGAACACGGGTCACTTAAATAATGTTTACATACTGTTTTACCCACTTCATATGTATATACTGTATTCTAGTCATGATTTATCCCATATAACTTATTAGAGATTTGTTATGGATTATGTGTGTATTGTTTTAAATGTTTTTTTATAGCTAGGTATTACTGCACTGTTGGAGCTAGAAACACAAGCATTTCGCTGCACCTGCGATAACATCTGCAAATCTGTGTACGCGACCAATAAACTTTAATTTGATTTGATATACAACAACGTCAAACATTAAGACGCAACCACTTACACTTGAAAACAATGAGTAAGGATTAAAAGGAACCTGACATTTTTATATTCACTAGAACAAACATTAATGTTCAAGTAACTTCATTCGTTATAGTTCAGAATACATAACACAATTTAGTGTCAAAAAGTTCAGAAAACACAAAACAGTTCAGTATTTACAACTTTACAGGATAACAATATGGGTGGTGATGTCACTTTAATATTTTAATTACTGAACACTGAAATACTTTGGGTTGGGTTACTTGAATGGTTCCAGGCAACAGGTTTCCACCCCAAAAATTCTGGTACTGTAGCATGTTGGTTTGTACATAGTATATACAGTATCATTATTCTGGTACTGTAGCATGTTGGCTTGTACATAGTATATACAGTATCATTATTCTGGTACTGTAGCATGTTGGTTTGTACATAGTATATACAGTATCATTATTCTGGTACTGTAGCATGTTGGTTTGTACATAGCATATACAGTATCATTATTCTGGTACTGTAGCATGTTGGTTTGTACATAGTATATACAGTATCATTATTCTGGTACTGTAGCATGTTGGTTTGTACATAGTATATACAGTATAATTATTCTGGTACTGTAGCATGTTGGTTTGTACATAGTATATACAGTATCATTATTCTGGTACTGTAGCATGTTGGTTTGTACATAGTATATACAGTATCATTATTCTGGTACTGTAGAATGTTGGTTTGTACATAGTATAAACAGTATCATTATTCTGGTACTGTAGCATGTTGGTTTGTACATAGTATATACAGTATCATTATTCTGGTACTGTAACATGTTGGTTTGTACATAGTATATAGCATGCAAGAGAAAATCCCAGAAGAAGAAGCTATAGTCTCTAGGTCTGATCATGACACTGAAAAACACACTCAGTTGCTCACAAATCACAGAAAAACGTTTCAGTAGTTAATTTGAGTTGAAAGACTGTAAACAACCACGTGATGAATGTCATTTAGCAGATGCTTTAATCCAAAGCGACTTAGATTCATGCTTGCATATATTTTACGTATGGTTGGTCCCGTAAATCGAACCAACTATCCTGACATTGCAAGAACCACACTCTACCAACTGAGATATGGAGGACCAAGTAGAACCTTCCTTCCAAAATAAAACAACATTTACAATGGGGATAGGTTTGCCAAGCATTGTTCCATTTAGGCTAGTGCATTGTGGGCTAAAACACTTCCAGATGAAGACAGTAGAGAGTTAAATATTGTCTGCTTCCCAAATAGCACCCTATTCCCTATATAGTGCACTACTTTGCAGCAGGTTCTGGGAGATGTTCTATGGGACTGGGAACATGAGATATAACAAGGGTCGAAACATGTTGAAACCCCAATAGGGGACAAAGACTAACAACCACAGTAATTAGCTTCTCAACCACAACCAAACAACGACCACAACCGAACAGCGACCACAAACCAACTAAAAGAAAGGAGATAATGGCTAACGGATCGACACAAGGAGAGGCGTCATTAGTGGTAGAGCTGTGGTGGAGGGAGATGAATGTTTTGAAGGTTACATGTTGAATGGACTGCAGCAGGAAAGAACTCATGGATGTCCTTGGGATAGAAACCATGATGAAGACAGCTTGATGTTGAAACGTTGGTGGGTAAACGATCGGACCTATTAGAGCTGCTTGTCTTTTTCTTCTGAAGTGTCCTTGGGAATGTTAAATGTTGCCTGAGTAGGAGGAACTATCTGGTTGTGTATAACAAACTGCATCCAAAAGGACTTCTCAACTGAATTATTTTAAATTACTTTCATATAATATAAATCTTAAGACATAAAAATAAATAAATAAATATATACATTTTCAGCATATTTTAAGTAACCAAAAACAACACGTAAGACGGTGAGCGAACACAGTTCTAGAAGCTAATTTGGAACACAGGTCCCTGCTGTTGTGTTATTTTAAGAGCTCCATGTTGTGATGTCACAATGTGACGCCCCTTTGACTTTTTCCTTTGTCGGCCCTGAGGCGTGAAATGTCCCTGCTGGGCCACTGTAGGGTTCTGGCAGGGCCACAATAGGCCCAGGGCATCTGTGTGGGTCGACCAGTCAGCACAGAACAACGTGAACCAGAACATAAGTAAGTACCTCCCTCAGTTTCTCCCTTTCAGAGCAATACAAAGGCAGGCACACACACACACACACACACACACACACACACACACACACACACACACACACACACACACACACACACACACACACACACACACACACACACACACACACACCTTCATCTATATGAACTACAGCCAGTAAGAGCTGAATCGACTAAGAGAGTTCTCCACTGAAACATTCTGAGCCTGTAAGAAGCTACATGAACGTCCTCAGTCCATTACATGTCCTATTACATGTCCTATTACATATCCTATTACATGTCCCATTACATGTCCTATTACATGTCCTATTACATGCTGTCCATGGCCGATTACATTACATATAGCCATTACATGTCCTATTACATGCTTTCCTTGGCCGATTACATTACATACACCCATTACATGGCCCCTTTGCAATGGTTTCACATGACTTTTATAAAAGTCTTGATTAGTGATGATGTGAATAATTGTCAAAGCCCCAATGGTTGTATAACACCATCAGCTGGTTAGCGTTCTGTTCCACACAACACAACATCAGCTGGTTAGCGTTCTGTTCCACACAACACAACAACATCAGCTGGTTAGCGTTCTGTTCCACACAACACAACATCAGCTGGTTAGCGTTCTGTTCCACACAACACAACAACATCAGCTGGTTAGCGTTCTGTTCCACACAACACAACAACATCAGCTGGTTAGCATTCTGTTCAACACAACACAACAACATCAGCTGGTTAGCATTCTGTTCCACACAACACAACAACATCAGCTGGTTAGCATTCTGTTCAACACAACACAACAACATCAGCTGGTTAGTGTTCTGTTCCACACAACACAACACAACAACATCAGCTTGTTAGTGTTCTGTTCCACACAACACAACGACATCAGCTGGTTAGCATTCTGTTCAACACAACACAACAACATCAGCTGGTTAGCATTCTGTTCCACACAACACAACAACATCAGCTGGTTAGCATTCTGTTCAACACAACACAACACAACAACATCAGCTGGTTAGCTTTCTGTTCAACACAACACAACAACATCAGCTGGTTAGTGTTCTGTTCCACACAACACAACAACATCAGCTGGTTAGTGTTCTGTTCCACACAACACAACAACATCAGCTGGTTAGCGTTCTGTTCCACACAACACAACAACATCAGCTGGTTAGCATTCTGTTCAACACAACACAACAACATTAGCTGGTTAGCATTCTGTTCAACACAACACAACAACATCAGCTGGTTAGCATTCTGTTACACACAACACAACAACATCAGCTGGTTAGCGTTCTGTTCCACACAACACAACATCAGCTGGTTAGCATTCTGTTCAACACAACACCACACAACACAACAACATCATCTGGTTAGCATTCTGTTCAACACAACAACATCATCTGGCTAGCATTCTGTTCCACACAACACAACAACATCATCTGGTTAGCGTTCTGTTCCACACAACACAACAACATCATCTGGTTAGCGTTCTGTTCCACACAACACAACAACATCATCTGGCTAGCATTCTGTTCCACACAACACAACAACATCATCTGGTTAGCGTTCTGTTCCACACAACACAACAACATCATCTGGTTAGTGTTCTGTTCAACACAATACAGCAACATCAGCTGGCTAGCATTCTGTTCAACACAACAACATCAGCTGGTTAGCATTCTGTTCAACACAACACAACAACATCAGCAGGCTAGCATTCTGTTCAACACATTCAGCCATAGAGAGCAGAGTCTGCCGTCAGCCATGACGTTACTGGGTCCACAAGAGTCAATTTGCTCACAGGGATACTTAAAAGTAGAGATGACTTGAAAGATTGCTCCAAATAGTGCTTTATTCAACAGATTGTGATATTTACATTGACCCCCCCCCCTCCCGCTACACACACACATCCACTTATCCATGTGCCCTGGCCTGCTTCCTATCGCCCTTTGACCCCATGCTCCCTGCTCTCTATCTCAGTTCAAAAGGAACTGAGGACATGCCTGTCATTCTAACCTCATCCAGCCTCTGAGGCCTCTCTGGGGCAAGAACCACCGTCATGTGACCCCAACGCTCCACGAATGCAGGTCACGTTCATTTCCCCATGTGATTTTCACCTTAATTTAACGACTAAGTGAAAACTGGGTGATCGTTGATACTTAAACGAAATGGTAAACATGGTCATCATGAGAGAAGTAGTGAACGAGAACTATTTATTTAAATACAGTAATGTCCTATCATAGTGAGGCTGAAGGATGGATGACCACCAGGAGAAGACGGTAGTCAGCATAGAGGAGGGGTTTTGGAATCACGCTCTCGTCATGAGGTAGCCATCGTCTGAGACTTAAAGCTTCAATGTCGACCACAAATATTTCCTCTTGGTCTAATGGTTGAGACGTTGGTTTAGCATGTGACAGGACCCTGCTTCAACCCCAATACTTACATCAGGGTCCGTATTCATAAATGCGCCTAAGGGTAGCAGTGCTGATCTAGGACCAGTTTTGCCTTTTAAATCATAATAAAGCACTCCTACTCTGAGACTATGAATAAGGCCCTGGACTAACCAGAGTAGTGACCCTTGCAGAGGTTCTGCTGTCATCCTTCATTCATGCCTCCATAGCCTGAGGCACGTGTCAAACTCCTTCCAAGGAGGGCCAAGTTTTATCAGGTTTTCGCTCCTCCATTTTACTTGATTGATGAATTAAGGTCACGGATTACTAAGGAACTCCCCTCACCTGGTTGTCTAGGTCTTAACTGAAAGGAAAAAATCAAAAACCCGCAGACACTAGGACCTCTGTGGAATGAGTTTGACACCCCTGGCCTAAGGAGTCATAGTTACATCAGGGTACGTATTCATAATGCGTCTAAGAACAGGAGTGCTGATCTACGATCAGTTTTGCCTTTTAAATCATAATAAATAAGATGGAGGGACCTGATCCTTGATCAGCACTCATACTCTGAGACCCTTGTAGATTCTGCTATTGTCCTTCATTCATATCTCCATAGCCTAAGGAGTCAGTCCTGTCTAAGTGGGGGTTCTTGGTTCATTAGCACAATGGCCTGACGAAGTGTAGCACTACCAGAACACTGAACACTGATTCCCATGGCCAGGATGAACTACAGAGGGAAAAAACCGCTGCTGTCTGTCAATGAGATAAACTCAATGTGTCACTGGACGTCAATTCCCCTCAAGCAGTGAACATATGGTGTTACCTGTTGAAACATGCTGTATGATTACATTCGGGTCAAGGGTGGGGACAATTAAGGGGATATTGAGTTCCAGTGTTGAGCTGGTGAGGGTATACACTACAGTAGACAATTGTCTAGAGTGAGTCGTTGACACACACACACACACACACACACACACACACACACACACACACACACACACACACACACACACACACACACACACACACACGTGTGTCATCTCCAGTAGAGTTGGGTGATTTGGATAAAAATCCATATCTCGATAAATTGCCTGAATTGATGCCATGAGGAAAAATAGAACGATACGTTTATAACATTAATGTGCAGCACAGGAAAAAGAACGAAAGAAATCCTTTAAACTACTACTACTACTCTCCGTAGTTTGATGGTTGTAGTCACCATCAATTGTCCCATTAACAATCACCCATATTAGCAAACGTATTTCATTTCAAACAAATTATTTGAATATAGGCTTCTTATTGTAGTTAATGATATCAGCAAAATTCCTGCAGTAAGTGATGATCATTTTCGGTTTATCGTGACAGCTCTAATCTCCAGGGCTCCGTTTCTCAGAACATTCTATACATTTACATACTGTACTTTTTTATTTAGCAGATGCTCGTATCCAGAGCGACTTACAGGCGCAATTAGGGTTAAGTGCCTTGCTCAAGGGAACATTGAATCAGCGACCCGATGCCCAATGCCAAGAGAACATTGAATCAGCGACCCGATGCCATTAACTGCTAGGCTACAGATAGAATGTGAGAAAGCTGGTCATGACGTTACCTTGTGACAACGAGGTGAACGTCTATTTAGTCTAGCAGAAGAAATGAAGAAGAGTGATGAATTTGCACCACCCCAAGTGCCAAACTAATTATTATATACCACCCTAAGTCCCAAACAAATTATTATATATCACGCCAAGTGCCAAACTAATTATTATATACCACCCCAAGTACCAAACTAGTTATTATAGACCACCCTAAGTCCCAAACAAATTATTATATATCACCCCAAGTGCCAAACTAATTATTACATAAAACCCCAAGTGCCAAACAAATTATTACATACCACCCCAAGTCCCAAACTAATTATAATATATCACCCCAAGTGCCAAACTAATTATTACATAAAACCCCAAGTGCCAAACTGTAACGGCTGTCTGAAGAAGTAGACCAAGGTGCAGCGTGGAATTTGTTCATCTTTTATTTTGGATGACAAAAAAGGCACTTCACAAAGAAAAAACAAACGACAGCCAAACAGTCCTGTCAGGTATCCTAACACACTAAACAGAGATTAAGTACCCACAAACCCCAAAGGAAAACAGGCTGCCTAAGTATGACTCCCAATCAGCGACAACGATGTACAGCTGTCCCTGATTGAGAGCCATCCCAGGCCAAAACAAAGAAATACAAAGAATAGAAAAAAGGACATAGAATGCCCACCCAAATCACACCCTGACCAACCTAAATAGAGACATAGAAAAGGCTCTCTCAGGTCAGGGCGTGACACAAACAAATTATTATATACCACCCCAAGTGCCAAACAAATTATTATATACCACCCCAAGTGCCCAACGAATTATTATACACCACCCCAAGTCCCAAACGAATTATTATATACCACCCCAAGTGTCACGTCTTCCGCCGAAGTCAGTCCCTCTCCTGGTTCAAGCGGCGTTCGGCGGGCGACGTCACCGGCCTTCTAGCTATCGCCGATCCACCTTTCATTTTCCAATGGTTTTGTCTTGTCTTCCCTCACACCTGGTGTCAATTCCATCAATTACATGTTGAGTATTTAACCCTCTGTTCCCCCCATGTCCTTGTCCGGAATTGTTTGTTTGTAAGAGCTTGTACTCTATGTTACTGGTGCACGTCGAATTTTGAACCCATGTAGGTTCTTTTTGTATTGCCGTGGGTTTTGTATTGAATTGCTCAGGCTATTACCCATTTCTGCTCTCCTGAGTCTGACTTCACTGCCACCAGTTCCGCAACCCTTACACCAAGTGCCAAACTAATTATTATATATCACACCAAGTCCCAAACTAATTATTACATAAAACCCCAAGTACCAAACAAATTATTACATAAAATCCCAAGTGCCAAACTAATTATTATATATCACCCCAAGTGCCAAACTAATTATTACATAAAACCCCAAGTACCAAACAAATTATTACATAAAATCCCAAGTGCCAAACTAATTATTATATATCACACCAAGTCCCAAACTAATTATTACATAAAACCCCAAGTACCAAACAAATTATTACATAAAATCCCAAGTGCCAAACTAATTATTATATATCACCCCAAGTGCCAAACTAATTATTATATATCACCCCAAGTGCCAAACTAATTATTACATAAAATCCCAAGTGCCAAACAAATGATTAAATACCACCCCAAGTGCCCAACTAATTATTATATACCACCCCAAGTGAAAAACAAATAATTACATACCACACTAAGTCCCAAACGTATTATTATAATCCACCCGAAGTGACACACAAATTATTATACACCACCCCAAGTGCCCAGCTAATTATTACATACCACCCCAAGTGAAAAACGAATAATTACATACCACACTAAGTCCCAAACGTATTATTATAATCCACCCGAAGTGACACACAAATTATTATACACCACCCCAAGTGCCCAACTAATTATTACATACCACCCCAAGTGCCCAATCACTTGTTATTATTATTATAACATAGACGGTATGACAGCTCCCTGTAAGGACCGAAGAAGACCCTCTACCATGAGGTTACACATATCCCCTATTCACAGTGACTCTACCATGTGGTTATACCTACCCCCTATTCACAGTGACTCTACCATGTGGTTACACATACCCTCTATTCACAGTGACTCTACCATGTGGTTACACATATCCCCTATTCACAGTGAGACAACCATGTGGTTACACATACCCTCTATTCACAGTGACACTACCACGTGGTTACACATACCCCCTATTCACAGTGAGACAACCATGTGGTTACACATACCCTCTATTCACAGTGACTCTAACATGTGGATTCACATTGACACTACCATGTGGTTACACATACCCCCTATTCACAGTGACACTACCATGTGGTTACACATACCCTCTATTCACAGTGACACTACCACGTGGTTACACATATCCCCTATTCACAGTGAGACTACCATGTGGTTACACATACCCTCTATTCACAGTGACTCTACCATGTGGTTACAGTGACTCTACCATGTGGTTACACATACCCCCTATTCACAGTGACTCTACCATGTGGTTACACATATCCCCTATTCACAGTGACACTACCATGTGGTTACACATATCCCCTATTCACAGTGACACTGCCATGTGGTTACACAATACCCTATTCATAGTGACACTACCATGTGGTTGCACATATCCCCTATTCACAGTGACACTACCATGTGGTTACACATATCCCCTATTCACAGTGACACTGCCATGTGGTTACACAATCCCCTATTCATAGTGACTCTACCATGTGGTTACACATACCCCCTGTTCACAGTGACTCTGCCATGTGGTTACACATACCCCCTATTCACAGTGACACTACCATGTGGTTACACATATCCCCTATTCACAGTGACTCTACCATATGGCTACACATACCCCCTATTCACAGTGACAATACCATGTGGTTACACATATGCCCTATTCACAGTGACTCTACCATGTGGTTACACATACCCACTATTCACAGTGACAATACCATGTGGTTACACATATGCCCTATTCACAGTGACTCTCCCATGTGGTTACACATACCCCCTATTCACAGTGACAATACCATGTGGTTACACATATGCCCTATTCACAGTGACTCTACCATGTGGTTACACATACCCCCTATTCACAGTGACAATACCATGTGGTTACACATATCCCCTATTCACAGTGACTCTACCATGTGGTTACACATACCCTCTATTCACAGTGACTCTACCATGTGGTTACACATACCCCCTATTCACAGTGACAATACCATGTGGTTACACATACCCCCTATTCACAGTGAGACTACCATGTGGTTACACATACCCCTATTCTCAGTGACTCTACAATGTGGACCTGAGTCTTACTGTATTGGCCCGGATGTCTATTTCCTTTGCAACACAGTTCCAGCAGCTATGGTGGATGGATAGCTGGAACAGCGCAGTACAACTGTGTTAGCTCAGCTCCATAGTGTGTAAAGCCCTATAGAGCATGTTTGTACTCAACACACACATAGCTAGTACACTCCTGTCCCCTGCCCACTAAACTATGGAGGAATTTTCCATTCATTACCATGTTTTATTAGAAGGGAGAGAACCCCCTATTCACAGTGACTCTACCATGTGGTTACACATATCCCCTATTCACAGTGACACTACTATGTGGATTCACAGTGACACTACCATGTGGTTACATATATTCCCTATTCACAGTGACACTACCATGTGGTTACACATATCCCCTATTCACAGTGACACTACTATGTGGATTCACAGTGACACTACCATGTGGTTACATATATTCCCTATTCACAGTGAAACTACCATGTGGTTACACATATCCCCTATTCACAGTGACACTACCATGTGGTTACACATATCCCCTATTCACAGTGACTCTACCATGTGGTTACACATACCCACTATTCACAGTGACACTACCATGTGGTTACACATACCCTCCATTCACAGTGACACTTCCATGTGGATTCACAGTGATTCTACCATGTGGTTACACATACCCCCTATTCACAGTGACTCTACCATGTGGTTCACAGTGACTCTACCATGTGGTTACACATATCCCCTATTCACAGTGACTCTACCATGTGGTTCACAGTGACTCTACCATGTGGTTACACATACCCCCTATTCACAGTGACTCTACCATGTGGTTACACATATCCCCTATTCACAGTGACTCTACCATGTGGTTCACAGTGACTCTACCATGTGGTTACACATATCCCCTATTCACAGTGACACTACCATGTGGTTACACATACCCTCTATTCACAGTGACTCTACCATGTGGTTAAACATACCCCCTATTCACAGTGTCTCTACCATGTGGTTACACATATGCCCTATTCACAGTGAGACTACCATGTGGTTACACATACCCTCTATTCACAGTGACTCTACAATGTGGATTCACATTGACACTACCATGTGGCTAGTATACTCCTGTCCCCTGCCCACTAAACTATGGAGGAATTTCCCATTCATTACCATGTTTTATTAGAAGAGAGAAAATAAATGTGGTGTAGGAAAGCTGTGATTAACACCGACTTGACTTGTGATCTACCTTCCTTTTCAACTATTTTCTTTCATCTGGCGGTCCTTTATGAGACCTGACAGTAAACATATTCTGGTATTGTCCCACAGGAACCACCTATCACCTGGCGTGCTGAGTTTCAGGGCTCAGGGGTCAGGGGTCAAGGGTCAGGGCAAAAGACATTGACCCAGGGTTGTGGAACTTATGGTTTGCAGTGAGAAAAGTGGTGCCCCTGCCATTTGTAATGAGCTTCACCTGAGCTTCACCTGTGAAGATTTAGAAGGTGATACTAGGCTGTAAATATGACTTAATACAGATGTTGTTTCAATTAGTGAAGTCATGCAGGTTTATGAAACCAGATGGTGTTGGTGGTGCGTTGCAGTGGGAACACATGGGACACACGCACACACAAGCACACACACAAGCACACACACAGGAACACATGCACGCACACGCACTCACAAGCACACACACAGGAACACACACGCACACACACACCTACTGTAGTACCCTAACCTAGTACCCTATCCTAGTACCCTAACCTAGTACACTAACCTAGTACCCTAACCTACTCTAGTACCCTAACCTAGTACCCTATCCTAGTACCTAACCTAGTACACTAACCTAGTACCCTAACCTACTGTAGTACCCTAACCTAGTACACTAACCTAGTACCCTAACCTACTGTAGTACCCTAACCTAGTACCCTAACCTAGTACCATAACCTACTGTGGTACCCTAACCTATTACCCTAACCTAGTACCCTAACCAAGTACCATAACCTAGTACCATAACCTTTTACCATAACCTAGTACCATAACAAGTACCATAACCTAACATAACTTAGTACCATGTCGATACCAACAAAAAAAGTGTATATACTTTTATATATAAGAGGTATTCTAATAAGCTAGTTCAACTACAGTATGGTTCAGTTCTCTCTCTCTCTCTCTCTCTCTCTCTCTCTCTCTCCCACTCTCTCTCTCTGACACAAATCTGGGATGACACAGCAGTTTTTCTCTCATACGCCAGGAAGGCTAAAACAGCACACACACGAAGGCGCACACACATACACTCACCTGCCAGTCTCCTGTCTCTTGCTGTCTTGCTGAGTAAGTCCAGAGCTCTAAAGGTAGAATACCTGATGTGGTCAGTGAACGACTTCTGCAGCAGCAGTAGCCTCAGAGAGCGATGCAGAGCCATACTGGTACTAGATCCACCCAGACCTGGGTTAGATTAGACTAGGCTGGACCGGGATAGGTACTATATCCCTGTAGAGTCCTGTCATAAAGATAGAGCAGGTCCCAATGGTCCCGTTTGACTCAGTTTGGTTCTGTCTTGCTGTGCTGTCCTGGGCTACACTCTAATAGTCTGATCTGATCTGGGTTGGATTAGTTTAGCCTCTTGTCCAGTCCTGGGTTTGGTCTCCCATTCCTGGACCCGATTCTGTCCGGTTCCGTTCTGCCTTTGTGTCCCCTGTGTCCTGACTGGTTCTAGCTTCCTGGAGTTCTAGAACCTCTTAGAACATTGTCTGGTTCTAGTGGTTCTAGGGTTCTGGTTTCTACATTCAGTTGTGTTCTGTTTAGTCCTGCAGCCTCCTCGGTGCTGTGCCAAGCATCAGTGCACTGGTCCAGGGACACGGTGAGCCGCTGCTGCATCATTCTCATATTCGATGCAGCCTGCAAGTGCACCAGTGTGTGTGTGTGTGTGTGTGTGTGTGTGTGTGTGTGTGTGTGTGTGTGTGTGTGTGTGTGTGTGTGTGTGTGTGTGTGTGTGTGTGTGTGTGTGTGTGTGTGTGTGTGTGTGTGTGTGTGTCAGAAAGAGAGAGTAAGTGCTCTCTGATAAAAGCCCAGGCTGAATATTTGAGTCGGTCAAACAGAGTAACTCATGACAAGCTTAGGCATATCCTTGCTCTCTCTTTCTCTCAATTCGAGAGAGAGAGAGAGAGGGAGAGAGAGAGAGAGAGAGAGAGAGAGAGAGAGAGAGAGAGGGAGAGCCTATGCTTGTCATGACTTACTCTGTTTGACCCACTCAAATATTCAGCCTAGGCTTTTATCGGAGAGCACTTACTCTCTCTTTCTGAGACACACACACACATGCTCTCTCTCTCTCTGTTTCTTTCTCTCTCTGACTCCTTCTATCTCTTCTGTGAGTAGAAACAGAGAGAGAGATCACCAGAGATAGATATACTGTAGAACATAACATGATCTGTTGCCAGGCAGTTTGCAGGGTGACTTCATCTGGCCTTGGTCTCAAGCAAAGAGCCGTGGCAGCTCATCTCGCGGGAGGTGCAGCAGGATATGCATGAAAGAAGTGCAGGATCCAGAGAAAAAAGGACGAATAATCAGGACCCGGAGAAGGAATGGAGGAGCAGCAGGAGAGCTTGAGCCCACATTAGGAGGTGAGACAAGAAGTAATAGTGGAGATTTCCAAGAAGAAAATATGATTGTGGGTTGACAATCTACTCTGTTCCCATGTCTCCAGTCGTCTCCCCTTACTCTGTCCCCATGTCTCCAGTCCTCTCCCCTTACTCTGTCCGCTTGTCTCCAGTCCTCTCCCCTTACTCTGTCCCCATGTCTCCAGTCCTCTCCCCTTACTCTGTCCCCATGTCTCCAGTCCTCTCCCCTTACTCTGTCCGCTTGTCTCCAGTCCTCTCTCCTTACTCTGTCCCCATGTCTCCAGTCCTCTCCCCTTACTCTGTCCCCATGTCTCCAGTCCTCTCTCCTTACTCTGTCCCCTTGTCTCCAGTCCTCTCCCCTTACTCTGTCCCCATGTCTCCAGTCCTCTCCCCTTACTCTGTCCCCTTGTCTCCAGTCCTCTCCCCTTACTCTGTCCCCATGTCTCCAGTCCTCTCCCCTTACTCTGTCCCCTTGTCTCCAGTCCTCTCCCCTTACTCTGTCCCCATGTCTCCAGTCCTCTCTCCTTACTCTGTCCCCATGTCTCCAGTCCTCTCTCCTTACTCTGTCCCCATGTCTCCAGTCCTCTCCCCTTACTCTGTCCCCATGTCTCCAGTCCTCTCCCCTTACTCTGTCCCCTTGTCTCCAGTCCTCTCCCCTTACTCTGTCCCCATGTCTCCAGTCCTCTCCCCTTACTCTGTCCCCTTGTCTCCAGTCCTCTCCCCTTACTCTGTCCCCATGTCTCCAGTCGTCTCCCCTTACTCTGTCCCCATGTCTCCAGTCGTCTCCCCTTACTCTGTCCCCATGTCTCCAGTCCTCTCCCCTTACTCTGTCCCCTTGTCTCCAGCACTCTTCCCTTACTCTGTCCCCATGTCTCCAGTCCTCTCCCCTTACTCTGTCCCCATGTCTCCAGTCCTCTCTCCTTACTCTGTCCCCATGTCTCCAGTCCTCTCCCCTTACTCTGTCCCCATGTCTCCAGTCCTCTCTCCTTACTCTGTCCCCATGTCTCCAGTCGTCTCCCCTAATTCTGTCCCCATGTCTCCAGTCCTCTCTCCTTACTCTGTCCCCATGTCTCCAGTCCTCTCCCCTTACTCTGTCCCCATGTCTCCAGTCCTCTCTCCTTACTCTGTCCCCATGTCTCCAGTCCTCTCTCCTTACTCTGTCCCCATGTCTCCAGTCCTCTCTCCTTACTCTGTCCCCATGTCTCCAGTCGTCTCCCCTAATTCTGTCCCCATGTCTCCAGTCGTCTCTCCTTACTCTGTCCCCATGTCTCCAGTCCTCTCTCCTTACTCTGTCCCCATGTCTCCAGTCCTCTCCCCTTACTCTGTCCCCATGTCTCCAGTCCTCTCTCCTTACTCTGTCCCCATGTCTCCAGTCCTCTCTCCTTACTCTGTCCCCATGTCTCCAGTCCTCTCTCCTTACTCTGTCCTCATGTCTCCAGTCCTCTCTCCTTACTCTGTCCCCATGTCTCCAGTCCTCTCTCCTTACTCTGTCCCCATGTCTCCAGTCCTCTCTCCTTACTCTGTCCCCATGTCTCCAGTCCTCTCTCCTTACTCAGTCTGTGTTTTTCTGGTGAAGCCCCTTGTTAAAGGCTGTGTGTTTAGTGGATGTCTGCTGTGTGAAGAAGATAGAGGACAGTGTCAATGTGGGATTACCTCAGGACATTCCAGACCCCTGCACCCTTGAGACTCAAGGCAATCATGCTAAGTTACGGATGCTAAAGTAGGTTATCACAGCCCTGCTGATAGCATTTAGCCCCGTCTCTGCTAATTTACTTTTATGGCCTCCGAGGTAAATTTGGGCTGATAAGTAACTGGCTGGCATCCTATTGTTTTCCAATGCCCCTTAGTCAGTCAATATAGCCTATTCAATCCCTAAATCAACTTGCCTTGAAGGTACCATAAATGTGGAATAGTATCTGGGCCTGGTGGGTATTCATAAAGCGTCTTAGAGTAAGAATGCTGGGCTAGGGTCAGTATTAGATAATAATGAATAAGATTATCTGGACAGAGGGGAACTGATCCTAGATCAGCGCTCCTAGTCTGACATGCTTTATGAATATGGGCACTGATGTAAAAACATCAACATCCTGTAAAAGGATAATATTTTACGAACCTAGTTGCTCCCTCCATTGCAAAGGGAAAACACATACTTAGGTTAGAATGTCATGTACACATCATCTTTTTCTAGACTATTTTGAAACCGTCTCCCATTTTATAGCTATGTTGAAAAACAACTTGCTATTGTGAAGTCTCTTCTTTTCTGTGACTATTAAAATGATACATGAGCCTTGTGTGTGTATGTGTGTGTTTGTGTGTGTGTGTGTGACATTGGATTCTGAATATAATTAGGCTACAGTTTTACGATGGGAAACTTGTGTCCCAGATCATATGATCATATGAATGAAAACAGTCTGTAGACATTCTGGTGTTGACATGCCCTTGTATCACTAACATAAAAGGTAATCTGTGTTGGCGAGAGAACATCCTGTCTTTGTGTGTGCGTGTTAGTGCGTCTGTGCTTGTGTGAGTCTCTCTCTCTCTCTCTCTCGCTCTCCTGATAAGGGGAGGAGACACAGACGGTGACCTGGATGTCAGACTGGAGGGATGGTGTGTGTGTGTGTGTGTGTCTTCAAGCATGTGTGTGAGATGTACTATCTGCTCTAATATCAAAGACATACAGTACTCTCCTGCTCCTGCTGTCTGACCCGTTTTCATGGTCCCCCCCACCTTTCAGTTACATGAGACTTCCACACGCACGCAGTCACACACACACACACACCATAGAGTTCACTTATTTTTAACGACTGCTCCTATAACTAATCTGATACTGACATGACATCCGAGGAATCCTCAGTGAAGTAGGTAAACGTCTCGTGGTTCACCTGATTTCTCAGAACCCAGTCTTCAGTGAAGAAGGTAAATGCCTCAGTGATTGACCTTGGCTTTGATCTTATTTCTCAGAGCTCAGTCTTGAGAAATAGCCATTCATCAATGTCCTCCTGAAAGGAGCCAATGGCTTAAGAACACTACAACAGCCCTATGGGTACTGGAGAGGATATCCATCTCAGAGGGCCTTTGGAATCGGGACTGGGGCCTTTACTATCACGAATAGAGGGGCCTGGGGAATCGGGACTTTACTATCATGAGTAGTGGGGACTGGGGTTTTTACTATCATGAGTAGAGGGGACGGGGCCTTTACTATCACGAGTAGAGGGGACTGGGGCCTTTACTATCACGAGTAGAGGGGACTGGGGCCTTTACTATCATGAGTAGTGGGGACTGGGGCCTTTACTATCATGAGTAGAGGGGACGGGGCCTTTACTATCACGAGTAGAGGGGACTGGGGCCTTTACTATCGCGAGTAGAGGGGACTGTGGCCTTTACTATCATGAGTAGAGGGGACTGGGGACTTTACTATCATGAGTAGAGGGGACTGGGGCCTTTACTCTCACGAGTAGAGGGGACTGGGGCCTTTACTATCGCGAGTAGAGGGAACTGTGGCCTTTACTATCATGAGTAGAGGGGACTGGGGACTTTACTATCATGAGTAGAAGGGACTGGGGCCTTTGCTATCATGAGTAGAGTGGACTGGGTCCTTTGCTATCATGAGTAGAGTGGACTGGGGCCTTTACTATCATGAGTAGAGGGGACTGGGGCCTTTACTATCATGAGTAGAGGGGACTGTGGCCTTTACTATCACGAGTAGAGTGGCCTGAGGAATCGGGACTTTACTATCATGAGTAGAGGGGACTGGGGCCTTTACTATCACAAGTAGAGGGGACTGGGGCCTTTACTATCATGAGTAGAGGGGACTGGGGCCTTTACTATCACGAGTAGAGGGGCCTGAGGAATCGGGACTTTACTATCATGAGTAGTGGGGACTGGGGCCTTTGCTATCATGAGTAGTGGGGACTGGGGATTGTGGCCTTTACTATCATGAGTAGTGGGGACTGGGGATTGTGGCCTTTACTATCATGAGTAGTGGGGACTGGGGATTGTGGCCTTTACTATCATGAGTAGAGGGGACTGGGGCCTTTCCTCTCATGAGTAGAGGGGACTGGGGCCTTTACTATCATGAGTAGTGGGGACTGGGGCCTTTGCTATCATGAGTAGAGGGGACTAGGGCCTTTACTATTATGAGTAGTAGGGACTGGAGTTTTTACTATCATGAGTAGAGGGGACTGGAGCCTTTGCTATTATGAGTAGTGGGGACTGGAGCCTTTACTATTATGAGTAGTGGGGACTGGAGCCTTTACTATCATGAGTAGTGGGGACTGGAGCCTTTACTATCATGAGTAGTGGGGACTGGAGCCTTTACTATTATGAGTAGTGGGGACTGGAGCCTTTACTATCATGAGTAGTGGGGACTGGAGCCTTTACTATCATGAGTAGTGGGGACTGGAGCCTTTGCTATTATGAGTAGAGGGGACTGGAGCCTTTGCTATTATGAGTAGTAGGGACTGGAGCCTTTACTATTATGAGTAGTGGGGACTGGAGCCTTTACTATCATGAGTAGTGGGGACTGGAGCCTTTACTATCATGAGTAGTGGGGACTGGAGCCTTTACTATTATGAGTAGTGGGGACTGGAGCCTTTACTATCATGAGTAGTGGGGACTGGAGCCTTTACTATCATGAGTAGTGGGGACTGGAGCCTTTACTATTATGAGTAGTGGGGACTGGAGCCTTTACTATCATGAGTAGTGGGGACTGGAGCCTTTACTATTATGAGTAGTGGGGACTGGGGCCTTTGCTATCATGAGTAGAGGGGACTGGAGCCTTTACTATTATGAGTAGTGGGGACTGGAGCCTTTACTATTATGAGTAGTGGGGACTGGGGCCTTTGCTATCATGAGTAGAGGGGACTGGAGCCTTTACTATTATGAGTAGTGGGGACTGGAGCCTTTACTATCATGAGTAGTGGGGACTGGAGCCTTTACTATCATGAGTAGTGGGGACTGGGGCCTTTGCTATCATGAGTAGTGGGGACTGGGGATTGTGGCCTTTACTATCATGAGTAGTGGGGACTGGGGCCTTTACTATCATGAGTAGTGGGGACTGGGGCCTTTGCTATCATGAGTAGAGGGGACTGGAGCCTTTACTATTATGAGTAGTGGGGACTGGAGCCTTTACTATTATGAGTAGTGGGGACTGGGGCCTTTACTATCATGAGTAGTGGGGACTGGGGCCTTTACTATCATGAGTAGAGGGGACTGGAGCCTTTGCTATCATGAGTAGAGGGGACTGGAGCCTTTATTATTATGAGTAGTGGGGACTGGGGCCTTTGCTATCATGAGTAGTGGGGACTGGGGATTGTGGCCTTTACTATCATGAGTAGTGGGGACTGGGGATTGTGGCCTTTACTATCATGAGTAGTGGGGACTGGGGATTGTGGCCTTTACTATCATGAGTAGAGGGGACTGGGGCCTTTACTATCATGAGTAGTGGGGACTGGGGCCTTTCCTCTCATGAGTAGAGGGGACTGGGGCCTTTACTATCATGAGTAGTGGGGACTGGGGCCTTTGCTATCATGAGTAGAGGGGACTAGGGCCTTTACTATTATGAGTAGTAGGGACTGGAGTTTTTACTATCATGAGTAGAGGGGACTGGAGCCTTTGCTATTATGAGTAGTGGGGACTGGAGCCTTTACTATTATGAGTAGTGGGGACTGGAGCCTTTACTATCATGAGTAGTGGGGACTGGAGCCTTTACTATCATGAGTAGTGGGGACTGGAGCCTTTACTATTATGAGTAGTGGGGACTGGAGCCTTTACTATCATGAGTAGTGGGGACTGGAGCCTTTACTATCATGAGTAGTGGGGACTGGAGCCTTTACTATTATGAGTAGTGGGGACTGGAGCCTTTACTATCATGAGTAGTGGGGACTGGAGCCTTTACTATTATGAGTAGTGGGGACTGGGGCCTTTGCTATCATGAGTAGAGGGGACTGGAGCCTTTACTATTATGAGTAGTGGGGACTGGAGCCTTTACTATTATGAGTAGTGGGGACTGGGGCCTTTGCTATCATGAGTAGAGGGGACTGGAGCCTTTACTATTATGAGTAGTGGGGACTGGAGCCTTTACTATCATGAGTAGTGGGGACTGGAGCCTTTACTATCATGAGTAGTGGGGACTGGGGCCTTTGCTATCATGAGTAGTGGGGACTGGGGATTGTGGCCTTTACTATCATGAGTAGTGGGGACTGGGTCCTTTACTATCATGAGTAGTGGGGACTGGGGCCTTTGCTATCATGAGTAGAGGGGACTGGAGCCTTTACTATTATGAGTAGTGGGGACTGGGGCCTTTACTATCATGAGTAGTGGGGACTGGGGCCTTTACTATCATGAGTAGAGGGGACTGGAGCCTTTGCTATCATGAGTAGAGGGGACTGGAGCCTTTACTATTATGAGTAGTGGGGACTGGGGCCTTTACTATCATGAGTAGTGGGGACTGGGGCCTTTACTATTATGAGTAGTGGGGACTGGGGCCTTTACTATCATGAGTAGTGGGGACTGGGGCCTTTACTATCATGAGTAGTGGGGACTGGGGCCTTTACTATCATGAGTTGCAGAGGGGACTGGGGATTGGGGCCTTTACTATCATGAGTAGTGGGGACTGGGTGTTTTACTATCATGAGTAGTGGGGACTGGGGGTTTTACTATCATGAGTAGAGGGGACTGGAGCCTTCACTATCATGAGTAGAGGGGACTGGGGCCTTCACTATCATGAGTAGAGGGGACTGGGGAGGCTTGTATTTTTGTAACTGTGTGAGTGAGTGGAGCTCAGTGGAGCTCACTTCCTGTTGTAAATGTCCCTTTTGTGTGTGGTGGTTTCCTGTCCGGAGTGACACCAGTGATCCCACTATGGAGAAAGACACCCACGGGACCTGCCCTCAACCCCAAGGGGACCAAAATGTATCTGTGTGTCTGTCGGTGGGTGGGACTGTAGGATGGACACAAGAAATTCCGATGATGTCTATCGTTTTACAAGTCAACAAAGCCTGTCCAAAGAAGAAGAAGCAGACACTACAGCTCCGCGTCTGAGGAAGAAAACCCACACTGACCTAGAACTGACTGAGAATGTGCTGGTTCACATAGAAACACCAAACTATTTTCCTCCTACACCAGAGGAAGCTGGGAGTTGCCCTGGTCTCTGTCATCTTAACACTGAGGTGGAGGTGCGAAAGCGTTAAACAGCGTAATATACAGTACAGAGACGCTTAACAGGATGCCTGGGTGAAAGAGGGGAGGGAAGAGGAGGAGGAGGGTAGGGAGAGGGAAGTGCTTGGACAGGAATGCGGACCTTGCTGAAACACTGCAACTCCTCTTTACTGTACGGGCGGACGTGTGTGGATGTCTCGTCAACAGCCTTGTAGATGAGACCTCGGGCTCCTTCATTAAGTCTCTGAAAGGACCTCCTAATAGGTGGGAGATGTCCTCTAAGAAAATGTTGTGCCTCAGGGCGAAGACAGAGGAAGAGTAGCATGGGTTGCAAGTCAGGAAAGAGAGTCCTTCTTTGTGAAAGTTAACCTATTAGCCCCGTGACTTAGTTGCATTTTCTGTGAAAATTGGCAGGGAAATTTGTCCCTATGGCAGAAAGGGGTGCTGGATTGTTTCGAGCTGAGAAGAGTCTTTGATAAGACATTTGGTTTGGTGTCACAACTTTTCTGAGATGAAAAGCGTTTCTCTGAAGAATGAATCCGGGCTGAAATGGCATGTGTTTTGGATTGTTGTTTGCCTGGATAATGGATTCGAATTTGATATCCCTCCAGATAATATTTCTTTCTAAATTGAATTTGAGTTATTTTGACCATCTGACTGATGAGATCAAACCTACTAAGTTTACATTTAGTTGACTTCTAGTTTTTTTGTATCAAACATATGCATTACTACAGACCCCACATACAACAAATGCTAGATAGTTCAACAGAACCAATATCCTTGTTCCATTAACTACCTCCTTTTCTTCCTAAAGGCACTAACTCTTGTTAACGTCTAGGATGTAAAGGTGATATGACAGTGTCTTGAGTCATTTTCAAACACAGTGTGCCCTATTGTTTTAGACGAACAGTGAGCAACAGTTGCCAGACGGCCTGATTCAGTTCTGTGGACGTTGCAATTCGGTGAATCAAAGGGTAAAATGCCAGAGTTTCAGGTTAGATAAACCTCCATATTCCAAAAAGGGAAGGAGGGAGAGAAAAAATAAACAGAGGGAGAGACAGACAGATAGACAGGACAGACAGACAGACAGACATGGAGTACAGACCAGGCAGGGCGGGTCAAACACAGGAAGGAAACCACAAGACTCCAGCAAAGTCAAGCCCTGAAGAATGTCTGTCTCTCCAAAATGCATAGTAGTTAGTTTCACACACACACACACACACACACACACACACACACACACACACACACACACACACACACACACACACACACACACACACACACACACACACACACACACACACACACACACACACACACACACAAACCACTTCCTTGCTCCTCCTCCGCCATCTTGTTTTAAGAACGGCTACTTTTCTGGCTCTGCAGGGCAACTAAATCCTGAGTCTGGGTGAAAGGTCATGCTCTCTCCATCCTGCTGGGTGGATGCCCATCATTGTGTTTATATATTACCACTGGCGCTATTTCTAGATCGGAGCAACAGCGTTCCCGACACGGAGCCTCCCTCCTCTGCCCTCCTCTTGCCGCAATCAAGGAAAAACGACATGCCTCCATTTTTGGAATGATGGATCCGAGACAGGAATAGGGCAAGACTATGAATAAAACAATATTCACGTGACTCAATTAAAAAAAAAACTGCCATAGTGTTTCTCCAGGGTAAGTGGTAAAGTTAGAGCTACAGAAGGATCTTAATTTCATCACTTTTTTTGTTGCTGAGAATTTTCTTGTGCAGCAGGAAATGCAAACTTGGAGTGTTTTAGAGGTTTAAAAAGGCTTTAAAATGTCTGACTTTTTTTTTAATCAACTTCTAACCCAAGAAAATCCATTAATTATAATACACATAATAATCTACATGTCCTGTTGCTGCAGGATTATTTTCCTGCTGTAGTAAACAAGTCTAAATTAGGATCCTACATCTGTAGTTGCGTCCTCTGACAGAGGGAAAGGATGTGTTTTAATGGGCCTAATCATTGTGACTTCATGGAAACCACAACAGAGGCATCTCTTTGGTGAGTAAAGGAGGAGGAGGAGAAAAGAGAGAGAGAGACAAGCATTGACTACACACAGACTCAGTGAGCATAGCCTTGCTATTGAGCAAGGCCGCCATAGGCAGACCTGGCAGGCTATGTGCACACTGCCTACAAAATGAGGTGGAAACTGAGCTGCACTTCATAACCTCCTGCCACATGTATGACCATATTAGAGACCCTCAAAGAATTTGAAAACAAACCCAATTTTGATAAACTCCCATATTTATTGTGTGAAATACCACAGTGTGTCATCACAGCAGCAAGATGTGTGACATGTTGCCACAAGAAAAGGGCAACCAGTGAAGAAAAACACCATTGTAAATACAACACATACTAATGTTTATTTATTTTGCCTTTTGTTCTTCAACTATTTGCACATAATATGACATTTGTAATGTCTATTCTTTTGGAACATTTGTGAGTGTAATGTTCACTGTACATTTTTTTTGTTTATTTCACATTTGTTTATTATCTATTTCACTTGCTTTGGCAATGCAACATATGCTTCCCATGCCAATAAAGCCCCTTAAATTGAAAATTGAAATTGAGAGAGAGAGAGAGAGAAAGAGAGAGAGAGAGAGAAAGAGAAAGAGAGAGAGAGAGAGAAAGAGAGCGAGAGAGAGAAAGCGAAAGAGAGAGAGCAAGAGAGAGCAAGAGTGAGAGAGTGAGAGAGCGAGAGAGAGAGAAAGAGAGAGAGAGAATTATATATATATATATATATAGAGAGAGAGAGAGAGAGAGAGAGAGAGAGAGAGAGAATCTCCCAAGGCACTGATTACATGGAGGCTCTCTGCATGTTTGCCAGTTCAGGGTGCTGACACAGTGAAGCGCCCCACTGACAGTCTCCACTTTCATCTCCCCCTGGCCTCCTCTCCACTCTCTCCACCCCCAGACACCCACTCTAGAGTATCCAGCCCAGCCAGGGGCTGCCTTATCAGGTGCAGGTGAGGGGAGAGGGAGGGTAAGAACCAAAGGCTCCATTGTTTGGCCTATGGGCCAAGAGAAGAGGGGAAGATAGGGGAGGAATGCTCAGTGGAGAGGCTGATCATAGATCAAAGACTTATGGGGATTGGGGGAAGAAGGGAGGGAAAAAGGGTATAGGGGAAGAAAAACCATCATCGTTGGTATTGTGTTCATACAATGACTCTTGTATGAGAGAACAGAGGGAGGAACGAGGTGACGGTAATTGACTGTATCGTAACAATCCCCTCCACATATACTCAGTGGGCGGCCGCTGTCCTAATCCTTCCTCTTTCGTTCCTCGATTCTCAAAATCTTTCTCTCATTCTTTAAAAAATATAGATTTCTATGGCAGCACAGCGAGCTTCCTGCCTGAGACAATCAACTTCCTGAAGAAAAGGATGCTGGGTAAATGAGTAAATTAGTCTTAGGGGCTGTTTTAGAGGTCCGTGATGAATGCATCTGAAATGGCACCGTATTCCCTAACTTATAAGTAGTCCAGTAAAGGAATAAGCATCATATACTGTTGTTTATGTAATTCCATGGTGCCAACTGCCATTTCGGATGCAGTCCACCACGTCTGATTTGAGGTCTCGCCATCTGTAAAAACCTCCTCCTCCGAGCATGTTGGTCTGCTGCATTCTTCCTCCCTCTTCAGTATGATTTCAGGAGGGAGACAACTAGGTAGGCTACAAGAAGCCTGGATGTATTTACATTAAGAGCAGGAGATAGACAGGAACTACAGGAAGCCTGGATGTATTTACACTGAGGAGCAGGAGACAGACAGGAACTACAGGAAGGCTGGAGGTATTTACACTGAGGAGCAGGAGATAGACAACAACTACAGGAAGCCTGGATGTATTTACACTGAGGAGCAGGAGACAGACAGGAACTACAGGAAGGCTGGAGGTATTTACACTGAGGAGCAGGAGACAGGCATGGACTACATGAAGCCTGGATGTATTTACACTGAAGAGCAGGAGATAGCCAGGAACTACAGGAAGCCTGGATGTATTTACACTGAGGAGCAGGAGACAGACAGGAACTACAGGAAGGCTGGAGGTATTTACACTGAGGAGCAGGAGACAGGCATGGACTACATGAAGCCTGGATGTATTTACACTGAAGAGCAGGAGATAGCCAGGAACTACAGGAAGCCTGGATGTATTTACACTGAGGAGCAGGAGATAGACAACAACTACAGGAAGCCTGGATGTATTTACACTGAGGAGCAGGAGACAGACAGGAACTACAGGAAGGCTGGAGGTATTTACACTGAGGAGCAGGAGACAGGCATGGACTACATGAAGCCTGGATGTATTTACACTGAAGAGCAGGAGATAGCCAGGAACTACAGGAAGCCTGGATGTATTTACACTGAGGAGCAGGAGACAGACAGGGACTTCAGGGATCCTGAATGTATTTACACTGAGGAACAGGAGACAGACAGGAACTACAGGAAGGCTGGAGGTATTTACACTGAGGAGCAAGAGACAGGCATGGACTACATGAAGCCTGGATGTATTTACACTGAAGAGCAGGAGATAGCAAGGAACTACAGGAAGCCTGGATGTATTTACACTGAGGAGCAGCAGGAGACAGACAGGGACTACAGGGACCCTGGAGGTATTTACGCTGAGGAGCAGGAGACAGACAGGGACATCAGGAAGCCTGGAGGTATTTACACTGAGGAACAGGAGATTGACAGGGACTACAGGAAGCCTGGAGGGATTTACACTGAGGAGCAGGAGACAGACAGGGACATCAGGAAGCCTGGATGTATTTATACGGAGCAGCAGGAGATAGACAGGGACTACAGAAAGCCTGGAGGTATTTACACTGAGGAACAGGAGACAGGAACTATAACGAGTGGATTTGGAGCAGCTATCCCAGGAATCAATGCATTAAGTCCCTCTATCTACTTACAGACTCAGGTCAACATGACATATTGCCTAAAGTGGGGATATGTTCAGTGAGGGAAAAAAGTATTTGATCCCCTGCTGATTTTTTATGTTTGCCCACTGACAAAGAAATGATCAGTCTATAACTTTAATGGTAGGTTTATTTGAACAGTGAGAGACAGAATAACAACAAAAAAATCTAGAAAAACGCATGTCAAAAATGTTATAAATTGATTTGCATTTTAATGAGGGAAATAAGTATTTGACCCCCTCTCAATCAGAAAGATTTCTGGCTCCCAGGTGTCTTCTATACAGGTAACGAGCTGAGATTATGAGCACACTCTTAAAGGGAGTGCTCCTAATCTCAGCTTGTTACCTGTATAAAAGACTCCTGTCCACAGAAGCAATCAATCAGATTCCAAACTCTCCACCATGGCCAAGACCAAAGAGCTCTCCAAGGATGTCAGGGACATGATTGTAGACCTACACAAGGCTGGAATGGGCTACAAGACCATCGCCAAGCAGCTTGGTGAGAAGGTGACAACAGTTGGTGCGATTATTCGCAAATGGAAGAAACACAAAAGAACTGTCAATCTCCCTCAGCCAGCGGCTCCATGCAAGATCTCACCTCGTGGAGTTGCAATGATCATGAGAACGGTGAGGAATCAGCCCAGAACTACACGGGAGGATCTTGTCAATGATCTCAAGGCAGCTGGGACCATAGTCACCAAGAAAACAGTTGGTAACACACTACGCCGTGAGGGACTGAAATCCTGCAGCGCCCGCAAGGTCCCGCTGCTCAAGAAAGCACATATACATGCCCGTCTGAAGTTTGTCAATGAACATCTGAATGATTCAGAGGACAACTGGGTGAAAGTGTTGTGGTCAGATGAGACCAAAATGGCATCAACTCAACTCGCCGTGTTTGGAGGAGGAGGTATGCTGCCTATGACCCCAAGAACACCATCCCCACCGTCAAACATGCAGGTGGAAACATTATGCTTTGGGGGTGTTTTTCTGCTAAGGGGACAGGACAACTTCACCGCATCAAAGGGACGATGGACGGGGCCATGTACGGTCAAATCTTGGGTGAGAACCTCCTTCCCTCAGCCAGGGCATTGAAAATGGGTCGTGGATGGGTATTCCAGCATGACAATGACCCAAAACACACAACCAAGGAAACAAAGGACTGGCTCAAGAAGAAGCACATTAAGGTCCTGGAGTGGCCTAGCCAGTCTCCAGACCTTAACCCCATAGAAAATCTGTGGAGGGAGCTGAAGGTTCGAGTTGCCAAACGTCAGCCTCGAAACCTTAAAACCTGTTGGGGCTAGGGGGCAGTATTTGCACGGCCGGATAAAAAACGTACCCGATTTAATCTGGTTACTACTCCTGCCCAGTAACTAGAATATGCATATAATTAGTAGATTTGGATAGAAAACACTCTAAAGTTTCTAAAACTGTTTGAATGGTGTCTGTGAGTATAACAGAACTCATATGGCAGGCCAAAACCTGAGAAGATTCCATGCAGGAAGTGTAAATCTGATTTGTGGAATCACCTTCAACACTTTGCCTATGAAACACACCGTGAGTTAGGATTCATTTAGCACTTCCTAAGGCTTCCACTAGATGTCAACAGTCTTTACAAAGTGGTTTGAGTCTTCTCCGGTAAAAACTGACCGAACGAGAGGCCTGGAAAGTTGGTCATAGGGGGAGGGCCATTACTACTATGACGCGGGCGCCCGTGGGTACCCTTTCGTTCCGAAACGTTTAGTAAGACAATGCAATCGTCCGCCTTGAATATTATTGAAGCTCTGATTGAAAAAAGCCCTAAAGATTTATGTTATACAACGTTTGACATGTTTGAACGAACGTAAATATATATTTTTTGCACATTCGTGACGACAAGTCCCGCGCGCTTCAGTACATCATGAGTAGCCTTCGGAACGCGCTAAAAAGAAGGAGCTATTAGGACATAAATTATTAACTTTTTCGAACAAAACTACATTTGTTGTGGACCTGGGATTTCTGGAAGTGCCTTCTGATGAAGATAATCAAAGGTAAGGGAATATTTACAATAGTATATTTGATTTTAGATGGTTCCAAGATGGCGCTAACCTGTATCGCCTAGCCTATTTTTCTGAGCATAGCACCTCGTTTATTGCAAAGTGTGATTTCCCAGTAAAGTTATTTTTAAATCTGGCAATGCAGTTGCATTCACGAGATGTTAATCTATAATTCTTTGAATGACAATATAAAATTTTAACAATGTTTTCGAATAGTAATTTTGTAAATTGTAGCGTTGATTCACCGGAAGCATTTGAGGGAAAATATTTTCTGAACGTCACGCGCCGATGTAAAATGCTGTTTTTATATATAAATATGAACTTTATCGAACAAAAAATGCATGTATTCTGTAACATGATGTCCTAGGAGTGTTATCTGATGAAGATTGTCAAAGGTTAGTGCTGCATTTAGCTGTCTTCTGGGTTTTTGTGACATTATATGCTATTATATGCTGTGTTTTGGGTATTTGTGATGCATGCTAGTTGCTTTGAAAATGGCAGTGTGATTATTTTGGGCTGGGTACTCTCCTAACATAATCTAATGTTCTGCTTTTGCTGTAAAGCCTTTTTGAAATCGGACAACGTGGTTCGATTCAGGAGAGGTGTATCTATAAAATGGTGTAAAATAGTCATATGTTTGAGAAATTTAAGTTATAGCATTTATGAGGTATTTGTTTATCGCGCGACGCGATTCCACTGGCTGTTGACTAGGGTGGGACGCAAGCGTCCCAGGTTCCCAGACAGGTTAACCTCTCTGGGCTAGACGGGACGAATTCGTCCCACCTACGCAACAGCCAGTCTAATCCAGTGGTGCGATTTTCAAATACCTTAAAAATCCTATTACTTCAATTTCTCAAACATATGACTATTTTACAGCTATTTAAAGACAAGACTCTCGTTAATCTAACCACACTGTCCAATTTCAAAAAGGCTTTACAACGAAAGCAAAACATTAGATTATGTCAGCAGAGTACCAAGCCAGAAATAATCAGACACCCATTTTTCAAGCTAGCATATAATGTCACAAAAACCCAGAAGACAGCTAAATGCAGCACTAACCTTTGATGATCTTCATCAGATGACAACCCTAGGATATTATGTTATACAATACATGCATGTTTTGTTCAATCAAGTTCATATTTATATCAAAAAACAGCTTTTTACATTAGCATGTGACGTTCACAACTAGCATACCCCCCGCAAACTTCCGGCGAATTCACTAACAATTTACTAAATTACTCACGATAAACGTTCACAAAAAGCATAACAATTATTTTAAGAATTATAGATACAGAACTCCTCTATGCACTCGATATGTCCGATTTTAAAATAGCTTTTTGGTGAAAGCACATTTTGCAATATTCTAAGTACATAGCCCAGCCATCACGGGCTAGCTATTTAGACACCCGGCAAGTTTAGCACTCACCAATATCAGATTTACTATTAGAAAAGTTGGATTACCTTTTGTTGTCTTCGTCAGAATGCACTCCCAGGACTGCTACTTCAATAACAAATGTTGGTTTGGTCCAAAATAATCCATCGTTATATCCGAATAGCGGCGTTTTGTTCGTGCGTTCCAGAAACTATCCGAAATGGTAAATCAGGGTCGCACGCATGGCGCAATTCGTGACAAAAAAAATCTAAATATCCTCTCTAGGCTAGGCGGGACGAATTCGTCCCACCTACGTAACAGCCACTGCTATCCTGTGGCACGATTTTCAAAACCTTAAAAATCCTATTACTTCAATTTCTCAAACATATGACTATTTTACAGCCATTTAAAGATAAGACTCTCGTTAATCTAACCACACTGTCCGATTTCAAAAAGGCTTTACAACGAAAGCAAAACATTAGATTATGTCAGCAGAGTACCAAGCCAGAAATAATCAGACACCCATTTTTCAAGCCAGCATATAATGTCACCAAAACCCAGAAGACAGCTAAATGCAGCACTCACCTTTGATGATCTTCATCAGATGACAACCCTAGGACATTATGTTATACAATACATGCATGTTTTGTTCAATCAAGTTCATATTTATATCAAAAACCAGCTTTTACATTAGCATGTGACGTTCAGAACTAGCATACCCCCCGCAAACTTCCGGGGAATTCGCTAACATTTTACTATATTCCATTACCGTACTTCGAAGCATGTCAACCGCTGTTTAAAATCCATTTTTATGCCATTTTTCTCGTTAAAAATCGATAATATTCTGACCGGGAATGTCCATTTAGCTAAACAGAGGAAAGAAAACAAAGCTTTCGGTCGACGCAGGCACGAGCCTGAGTCTCACAGTACTGTAACCAGCCACTACCCAAACGCGCTACTTTGTTTCAGCCAGAGCCTGCAAAGCCACGATTCAGCATTTTGCCGCCTTCTGAGAGCCTATGGCAGCCGTAGGAAGTGTCACGGGACAGCTAAGATCCTCACTCTTCAATAAACAGAGACAAGAAGAACGACACCTTGTCAGACAGGCCACTTCCTGCATGAAATCTTCTCAGGTTTTTGCCTGCCATATGAGTTCTGTTATACTCACAGACACCATTCAAACAGTTTTAGAAACTTTAGGGTGTTTTCTATCCAAAGCCAATAATTATATGCATATTCTAGTTACTGGGCAGGAGTAGTAACCAGATTAAATCGGGTACGTTTTTTATCCAGCCGTGTCAATACTGCCCCCTACCCCCAACAGGTTAATGACTTGGAGAAGATCTGCAAAGAGGAGTGGGACAAAATCACTCCTGAGATGTGTGCAAACCTGGTGGCCAACTACAAGAAACGTCTGACCTCTGTGATTGCCAACAAGTTTTAGCACCAAGTACTAAGTCATGTTTTGCAGAGGGGTACTTATTTCCCTCTGTAATGGTCATCGTATGGAGTAGACCAAGGCGCAGCGGGTTGAGTGCTCATATTTACTTTTATTGAACACGAACGAACGACAAACAGTCTTGCAGGCTACACACACCAATGCAAAAACAACTTCCCACAAAAGACAGGTGAAAAAAGGGCTACCTAAGTATGACTCCCAATCAGCAACAACGATGTACAGCTGTTCCTGATTGAGAGCCATACCACGCCAACAAAGAAATACACAACATAGAAAAACCATAGAAATACAAAACATAGAACAATACCCCAAAACCCCGGAACACATAAAACAAACACCCCTCTTACATAAGAACATATCCCAACAATCCCCGAACCACATAAAACAAACACCCCCTGCCACGTCCTGACCAAACTACAATAACAAATAACCCCTTTACTGGTCAGGACGTGACAGTACCCCCCCAAAAAGGTGCAGACCCCGGATGCACCTCACACAAAAACACAAAAATAACCCCAAAACAAAAATAATCCCAAACTAAAGCGAGGGAAGGGAGGGTGGCCACCGTCACCGACGGTTCTTGTGCTACACCCCCCCTCCCCCGACAGTGGCACTGTCGCCGGACACTCTGGACGGGGCACTGTCGTCGGACACTCTGGACGGGGCACTGTCGTCGGACACTCTGGACAGGGCACTGTCGTCGGACACTCTGGACGGGGCACTGTCGTCGGACACTCTGGACGGGGCACTGTCGCTGGAAGCTCTGGACGAGGCACTGTTGCCGGAAGCTATGGACGAGGCACTGGACGAGGCACTATTCATCCTAAACATTTGGTAGGCTATTCATCCTAAACGTTTTGTTACATAATTTCTAGGGCTCAGAAGTGTGCAGTTCGGAGCATCCCTGGTGCGGCAGGTAGCCTAGTGGTTAGAGTGTTGGACTAGTAACCGAAAGGTTGCAAGATTGAATCCCCGAGCTGACAAGGTAAAATCTGTTGTTCTGCCCCTGAACACTGTTCCTAGGCTGTCATTGAAAATAAGAATTTGTTCTTAACTGACCTGCCTAGTTAAATAAAGATTTTTTTTAAAAAATCCCTCCGGTTGTCGAAGGGAATTCTTCTGTTTCCGTGGTGATGGTAAAATGAACCATGAATGGCCCAATCTTTCATGTTGTCACCCCCAAGGCACTAACACACCATGAGTGTGATGTCACATGGTTCCAAGAGATTATATAAATGGGGCTTTGGTGTGACTATGAACACTGGCCTGTGTGTGCCAGTAAAATCCCTCCCCTCCTCAACTCATGATACCCATGTCCAGGGTTCCATCACATAACCCCAGTGGTGGGGGGATGTTCTTAGGTAACACAGCTGCAGGAAGTGGAACTGATTTTAACAGAGCCCCCAAAATGACAAAAACAGACTTTAAAGTGGCTTTATAGTTAGTTACTGTAGTCCTTAAGCTACTACATGTGATTCTGAGCCCAATCTTCAGCTTAGATTGATAGTCTGTGAGAAGGTCATTGTGAAAAGTTGTGTAATTGAGAAGAGAGATGTCTGACCAAAATATGGAAGGACACACACACGTACGTCACACACACACACACGATTCTACACACACACACACACACACACACACACACACACACACACACACACACACACACACACACACACACACACACACACACACACACACACACACACACACACACACACACACACACACACACACACACACACACACACACACACACACACACACACACACACACCTCTCCCATCTCTCCTTCCCCTCAGGTGTAAACTAACAGGGATGTGCTTACTGATGGGTCCTTTTTTTGATAGCCAGCCAGATTGTTGCTAATGGCTAACTAACTGAACTAAAGGAAAATACCCGAGCCACAATGTCTACATGTTGTCCCCCCAGGTCTGGAGGCAGGATTTACAGCAGGAAATCCAATGCTAGGGGGGGTGGGAGGTGTGTGTCTGTGTGTATGCATGCATGTTTGTGTGTGTGTGTGTGTGTGTGTGTGTGTGTGTGTGTGTGTGTGTGTGTGTGTGTGTGTGTGTGTGTGTGTGTGTGTGTGTGTGTGTGTGTGTGTGTGTGTGTGTGTGTGTGTGTGTATGAGTGTAGGGGGTTAGAGTGAGGTCTGGGGAGGTTTGGGGATCTATCTGACAAGCCGGCGAGTCTGGTTTCTATCTCCATCCTCCCGGTGATGGGTTGGGGTTAGGGTAATGGGTTGGGGTTAGGGTTAGGGTGATGGGTTGGGGTTAGGGTGATGCGTTGGGGTTAGGGTGATGGGTTGGGGTTAGGGTAATGGGTTGGGGTTGGGGTTAGGGTGATGGGTTGGGGTTAGGGTTAAGGTGATGGGTTGGGGTTAGGGTGATGGGTTGGGGTTAGGGTGATGGGTGATGAGTTAAGGTTAGGGTGATGGGTGATGGGTTGGGGTGATGGGTTTGGGTTAGGGTGATGGGTTTGGGTTAGGGTGATGGGTTGGGGTTAGGGTGATGGGTTGGGGTTAGGGTGATGGGTTGGGGTTAGGGTGATGGGTTGGGGTTAGGGTGATGGGTTGAATTTAGGGTGATGGGTTGGGGTTAGGGTGATGGGTTGGTGTTAGGGTGATTGTTTGGGGTTAGGGTGATGGGTGATGAGTTGGGGTTAGGGTGATGGGTGATGGGTTGGGGTGATGGGTTTGGGTTAGGGTGATGGGTTTGGGTTAGGGTGATGGGTTGGTGTTAGGGTGATTGTTTGGGGTTAGGGTGATGGGTGATGAGTTGGGGTTAGGGTGATGGGTGATGGGTTGGGGTGATGGGTTTGGGTTAGGGTGATGGGTTTGGGTTAGGGTGATGGGTTGGGGTTAGGGTGATGGGTTGGGGTTGGGGTTAGGGTGATGGGTTGGGGTTAGGGTGATGGGTTAGGGTGATGGGTGATGGGTTGGGGTTAGGGTGATGGGTTGGGGTTAGGGTAACGGGTTGGGGTTGGGGTTAGGGTGATGGGTTGGGGTTGGGGTGATGGGTTTGGGTTAAGGTGATGGGTTGGGGTTGGGGTTAGGGTGATGGGTTTGGGTTAGGGTGATGGGTTAGGGTTAGGGTGATGGATTTGGGTTAGGGTGATGGATTGGGATTAGGGTGATGGGTTGGGGTTAGGGTGATGGGATTGGGTTAGGGTGATGGGTTGGGGTTAGGGTGATGGGTTGGGGTTAGGGTGATGGGTTGGGGTTAGGGTGATGGGTTGGGGTTGGGGTTAGGGTGATGGGTTTCGGTTAGGGTAATGGGTTTGGGTTAGGGTGATGGATGATGAGTTGGGGTTAGGGTGATGGGTCATGGGTCGGGGTGATGGATTTGGGTTAGGGTGATGGGTTTGGGTTAGGGTGATGGGTTGGGGTTAGGGTGATGGGTTGGGGTTAGGGTGATGGGTTGGGGTTAGGGTGATGGGTTGGGTTTGGGGTTAGGGTGATGGGTTGGGGTTGGGGTTAGGGTGATGGGTTTGGGTTAGGGTGATGGGTTAGGGTTAGGGTGATGGATTTGGGTTAGGGTGATGGATTGGGATTAGGGTGATGGGTTGCGGTTAGGGTGATGGGATTGGGTTAGGGTGATGGGTTGGGGTTAGGGTGATGGGTTGGGGTTAGGGTGATGGGTTGGGGTTAGGGTGATGGGTTGGGGTTGGGGTTAGGGTGATGGGTTTGGGTTAGGGTAATGGGTTTGGGTTAGGGTGATGGATGATGAGTTTGGGTTAGGGTGATGGGTCATGGGTCGGGGTGATGGATTTGGGTTAGGGTGATGGGTTTGGGTTAGGGTGATGGGTTGGGGTTAGGGTGATGGGTTGGGGTTAGGGTGATGGGTTGGGGTTAGGGTGATGGGTTGGGGTTGGGGTTAGGGTGATGGGTTGGGGTTAGGGTGATGGGTTGGGGATAGGGTGATGGGTTGGGGTTCGGGTTATGGTGATGGGTTGGGGTTAGGGTGATGAGTTGGGGTTAGGGTGATGGGTTGGGGTTGGGGTTAGGGTGATGGGTTGGGTTAGGGTGATGGGTTGGGGTTAGGGTGATGGGTTGGGGTTAGGGTGATGGGTTGGGGTTAGGGTGATGGGTTTGGGTTAGGGTGATGGGTTGGGGTTAGGGTGATGGGTTGGGGTTAGGGTGATGGGTTGGGGTTGGGGTTAGGGTGATGGGTTGGGGTTATGGTGATGGGTTGGGGTTAGGGTGATGGATTGGGGTTAGGGTGATGGATAGGGGTTAGGGTGATGGGTTGGGGTTAGGGTCATGGGTTGGGGTTAGGGTGATGGGTTGGGGTTAGGGTGATGGGTTGGGTTGGGTTAGGGTGATGGGTTGGGGTTAGGGTGATGAGTTTGGGTTAGGGTGATGGGTTGGGGTCGGGGTTAGGGTGATGGGTTTGGGTTAGGGTGATGGGTTGGGGTTAGGGTAATGGGTTGGGGTTAGGGTGATGGGTGATGGGTTGGGGTTAGGGTAATGGGTTGGGGTTAGGGTGATGGGTTTGGGTTAGGGTGATGAGTTTGGGTTAGGGTGATGGGTTGGGGTTAGGGTGATGGGTTGGGGTTATGGGTTTGGGTTAGGGTGATGGGTTGGGGTTGGGGTTAAGGTGATGGGTTTAGGGTGATTGGTTGGGGTTAGGGTGATGGGTTGGGGTTAGGGTGATGGGTTGGGGTTAGGGTGATGGGTTGGGGTTAGGGAGATGGGTTGGGTTGGGGTGATGGGTTGGGGTTAGGGAGATGGGTTGGGTTGGGGTGATGGGTTGGTTTGTGGTTAGGGTGATGGGTTGGGGTTAGGGAGATGGGTTGGGGTTAGGGTGATGGGTTGGGGTTAGGGTGATGAGTTGGGGTTAGGGAGATGGGTTGGGTTGGGGTGATGGGTTGGTTTGGGGTTATTGTGATGAGTTGGGGTTAGGGTGATGAGTTGGGGTTAGGGAGATGGGTTGGGGTTAGGGAGATGGGTTGGGTTGGGGTGATGGGATGGTTTGTGGTTAGGGTGATGGGTTGGCCAACATATGGGTCTGATAAATGTTGTTATCTGAATACACATCATGTGTCTCTCTGTGACACCCTGGGATATGCCAGAGCCTCCCCCTCCACTCCTGTTGTTTCTGTCTCTCCATCTATCTCTCCTGCCCTGCGCCTCCCTCCCCTAGCTCTGAGCTGAACCCAGCAGAAAGATAATAGATTAATAAATGTCATCCTCTGACCTTGTGTATGGCTCCCAGCCCCCCATGCATCATTGCCTGTCTGGTCTCATTGGCGCACGCACACACACACACACACACACCCACACACACACACACACACACACACACACACACACACACACACACACACACACACACACACACACACACACACACACACACAAGAATATCAGTTCCACGTTATTCACCACAGACAGGTCATCATCGAAATCATACCAATTTGTTAAACTGCTGAAGGGAAAATAATATATTTATCTGTTTGATATAACCTCTATCATTTCTACCAGTACATGTAACCGGTGGGAATCGAACCCAGTCAACCCAATGTGTCACGTAACCATTAGACCAAGAGGACTCCCTGTAGGTGTGAAAGTGTCATTTGAGCTTAGAAGTGTCAGACAGGGCTACCTCATCACGAGAGTGTGACTCAAAATCAGCTCCGCTACACACACACACACACACACACACACACACACACACACACACACACACACACACACACGCACACGCACACGCACACGCACTCACCAGCAACAGCCAATCCACAGGAAATCAAAGGAGATAGCAGAAAAGCAACATTATATGAGAAAACAGAAAAGCATGATGCCTTACCGTTTTGATGGGTTGTCTTAGGCATGGCAGACAGGCTCTGTAGAAGAGACCAACACAGAGGAAGAGTCAGGATTGGTTTTAAGACTTGACTTAAAACTGCAACATTGGTACTGAAACATTGGTAACACTTTACATACAGGTGTGGGATCTTAATTTTATCACCATGTTGCAGGACAACTTTCCGGAAATGTACAATTTGAAGTGTATTTGAGGTTTAAAAAGACGTCTGAAGTTTGTAATTTCCGCTTTGAAAATTCACACTTTATTTTCTCTGCAGAAAAATGTAATCAACCCTCTGTAAAAATGTCCATTCATTATAATCCACATAATAATTCACATTTCCTGTTGCTACAGGATTCCTGCTGTAGCAAACTGGCTCAAATTACGATCCTGCATCAGTACTGGTTACATGTGTTAGAAGCATCTATGGACCTACTGTCATACCATACGGCTTTACTAGATCTGCAAAATGTCCTGCTTATTCAGTCCTGATTCCTGGGAATCCTCCACACTGGATTTCTAGAAATGTGGTCAATAGGCCTGATTCCTACTGCAGGTAAGTCAAGTAGGAAACATGAGGCCAATAGTCCTGATTCCTACCGCAGATAAGTCAAGTACAAACATGAGGCCAACAGGCCTGATTCCTACCGTAGGTGAGTCAAGTAGAAAACATGGGGCCAATAGGCCTGATTCCTACTGCAGGTATGTCAAGTTGGAAACATGGGGCCAATAGGCCTGATTCCTACTGCAGGTATGTCAAGTTGGAAACATGAGGCCAACAGGCCTGATTCGTACTGCAGGTAAATCCCCCTTCCATAAAGGGTGTAAATCTCTGACACTTTAAGTGCTCTCTCATAGGAATGGAATTTAATTCAAGCAAATTCTCAAATATGTTTTACCATGTTTTACAGCTGTCTAATATGATTTAGTACCACCATTCATTCTTCAGTGTGTGTGTGTATCTGTGTGTGTGTGTGCTTGCCTGTTCCAGAGTGCAGCTGGCTAGAGAATGTGATTCAAACAAATGATCATCCATTCCAGAGCGTTGAAAACATACATCAGAAATACAACATCCATAACTTTACTTTTCACTTTTAAGTCTGACCTTTGACCCAGTAAATATGTGTTCTTCTAGGCCTAGACGGAAGGCATGGGGCAAACACGTCGTTTTCTGATGTGCAAACGCCTCAATCCAAGGCCACAGCAACAGATAAAGAATTTTCGGACTATGTTTTCCTTACAGAAGGGGAGAGGGAGAGAGGGTTGTGTGTGTGTGTGTGTGTGTGTGTGTGTGTGTGTGTGTGTGTGTGTGTGTGTGGAATGCAGGGGTCTCCCTTGTTCTCTGACATCTGACCTCGGGTCCCGACCTTTGATCTCTGAGCCTGTTTTAATCCAAGACGGGTCCGTGGAATAGATCTGGGGCCAAAGCTTCACACCATGCATATGTTTGTGTAAGAGTGTGTGTGTGTGTTCTTAGGTGAACATTTAACTTATTTACATACCTAATAGCAGTGATGTAATCAAGTAACTAAACTTGATTCCAAGTCGAGTCCTAAGTCCCTAGTGTTTGAGTCCGAGTCGTTTATACACAGAAATGGTCCACCCACACAGACAGCGTGGTGAAGAAGGCGCAACAGTGCCTCTTCAACATCAGAAGGCTGAAGAAACTTGGCTTATCTTATCTAAAACACTCACAAACTTTTACAGGTGCACAATCGAGAGCATCCTGTCAGGCTGTATTACCGCCTGGTACGGCAATTGCACCGCCCTCAACCGCAAGGCTCTCCAGAGGGTAGTGCAGTCTGCACAACGCATCATCGGGGGCAAACTACCTGCCCTCCAGGACACCTACAGCACCTGATGTCAGAGGAAGGCCAAAAAGATCATCAAGGACAACAACCACCCGAGCCACTGCCTGTTCACCCCACTATCATCCAGAAGGCGAGGTCAGTACAGGTGCATCAAAGCTGGGACCGACTGAAAAACAGCTTCTATCTCAAGGTCATCAGACTGTTAAACAGCCATCACTAACTTAGAGAGGATGCTGCCAACATACAGACAAATCTCTGGCCACTTAAATAAATTGACTTAATAAAGGTATCATTAGTCACTTTAAATAACAGCACTTTAATAATGTTTACATATCCTACATTACTCATCTCATATGTATATACTGTACTCTATTCCATCTACTGCGTCTTGCCTATGCTGCACGCCATCGCTCATCCATATATTTATATGTACATATTCTATTCATCCCTTTACATTTATGTGTATTTGTGTGTATAAGGTAGTTGTTGTGAATTTGTCAGATTACTGTTAGATATTACTGCATAGTCGGAACTAGAAGCACAAGCATTTCGCTACACTCGCATTAACATCTGATAACCATGTGTATGTGACCAATAACATTTGATTTGATTATTCTCGAATCATGAGTCAAGTCCTAAGTCCCTAGTGTTTGAGTTCGAGTCGTTAACACTCGAGTCACGAGTCAAGTCCTAAGTCCCGAATGTTTGAGTCCGAGTCGTTCGTTTTCGAGTCAAGTCACAAGTCCTTCGGTAGTGCTAAAAGCTGCTGTCCAACCACTTTTGAAGCTGAATTTGATGACATTGTTGCATATTTGTAAGTCTAACGAGATAATACAGCTTTCTAACATTTGCTGTTTTAACTGGTGTGTTGAATTATGCAAAAGTCACTACTGGTGGAACCCGAGTCTTCGACTACAGCACTGCTTTACAGTCATGTTCTAGTGTGTCAGTAAGGCCATATTCATTCATGTATTTATTATTGTCACATATACCAGATAGGTGCAGTGAAATGTGTTGTTTAACACCATCAGCCATGGTAGTACGGCACACCTGCAGCAATTAGGGTTAAGTGCCTTGCTCAAGGGCACATCTGCAGATTTTTCACCTAGTCAGCTCGGGGATTCAAATCAGCCACCTTTGGGTTACTGGCCCAACGCTCTAACCGCTAGGCTACCTGCCTCCCTGTTTATAAAGCAGGCTTAAAACTCCTTAACAACACTTCCAGTCCAATTCCTATTCCAACACTATCCAGTTGGTCAGGTCACAGTGAAAACTCCAGTATCTACACATCAAATTCTGTGGCAGACGGTTTAGTCCAAAATAGCGTTTGGTTCCCTATATAGTGCACTCCTATGGGCCCTGGTCAGAAGTAGTGCCCCATATAGGATGCCATTTCAGACACAGCCACGGATGTATAGCCAACACAAAGCCTCATCTCATCCTCTCTGTTTGATGTTGTTGATCAGCTGGGTTGATGGCTGGATAAAACTGTTGTCTTGGTCCCAATCTGTCTGTCTCTAGGTGTGTCCCAAATGACACCCTACCCTCTATATAGTGCACTAGATTTGAGTAGTTTGACCAGAGTTGGGCCCTGGTCAAAAGTAGAGCAGTAGAGACATTTGGGACTCAAGACTCAGTCTCTTCCACAACAGTGTGTCTGAGCCCCAGCCATGCATACCTCTTCTAGGTCTTATCTAAATCCCACACCACCTCAATCACGTTCACCGCTGGCTGGGCTGGCTGGGCTGGATGGGCTGGCTGGGTTGGCTGGGCAACAGTGTGTGTGTCTGTGTGTACGTGCGTGTGCATGTGTGTGTGTATATGTGTGTGTGTGTGTGTGGGCAGTGGGGATTCAGAAAAAACAACAGAGGGCTTTATCACACACGCAGGTCACATTTCACATGTGGAAATAGAGAGGAATTCCCTCAACAATTTATTGCCCTTTAATTAACCTTACAACAACACTGGGGAGATACCATTACTGAAGTCCCCCTTTAGGGAGACCCTACAGCCCTGTACTTCCCTCATCTGCAGTTCAATCATTAAATCATCACCACAAACACAACAACCAGCCAGGACCTTGGCTTGGTATCAGAGGTAGATTCATATGTCTACTTCAGCTGCTCAGTTCAGAGGAGTTTAACTTCTCTCCCTGCCACAACAATCTGTTCATCACATTCCTCTGTGTGTAGGAGTGTGTGTGTAATCTGTGTGTGTGTGTGTAATCTCTGTGTGTGTAAAATCTGTGTGTGTATAATCTGTGTGTGTGTGTGTAATCTGTGTGTGTGTAGCCTGCCAGATAACTCCTGTGAACCTCGTCATGGCCACTATAGCAATTGGCTTTATTATTGGTTATTTTTATCTACTCACATTTGTCTACTTCCTGGTGTCTGAGCCAGGTTACAGGTGTGTGCACAGTTTAGGTTCATCTCATTGCTATGCCATTGGGACAATGGTAGAATCTCTTCTGGTGTGGTGTGTTTTAAAACACAGTCCTCCACTGCCTCATTTACTACAGCTAATTTACTGGTGGAGGGAGGGAGGGAAGGAGGGAGAGAGGGAGGGAGGGAGGAGAGAGAGCGAGAAAGAGAGAGAGGGAGGAAGGGAAGGAGAGAGAGAGAGAGAGAGAGAGAGAGAGAGAGAGAGAGGGAGGGAAGTAAGGAGAGAGAGAAAGACAAAGAAAGAAAGAAAGAAAGAAAGAAAGAAAGAAAGAAAGAAAGAAAGAAAGAAAGAAAGAAAGAAAGAAAGAAAGAAAGAAAGAAAGAAAGAAAAAAAGGGAAGGGAAGGGAAGGAGAGAGAGAGAGAGAGAGAGAGAGGTGTGTGGATGTGAGTGTGAGTATTTGTGTCTGTGCATGTCTCCATGTGCACGTGTGTGCACGTTCTGCAGGGTGTGTATGACACAGGGGGTAAACAACACTATGCAATGCAGCGCTTTGGCATGTGGCTCTAGTCTTGCATGATGTAAATCGAGTCCGCCATGCCAGACCTCCAGACCACCACCCCTACCACCACCCTCCCCTCCCCCAAAAAACTCTCCAAAATCTCCAGCTGCGGACTGGGCCCTCTGACTCTGACCACCCATGGTCTCAGCAGACCCAGGGATTAGACAGGCTCAAGCCAAGCCAATCCATTCTCTCTCCCCACACCAGCTGGTTTAATTGGTGCCAGTGGCATGGCTATGCTATGGTCAGGTAAGCTGGACGGAGAGGGATGGAGGGAGGAGGTCACTGTGTGTGAGAAGGAGAAGGGGAGAGAGGGAGAGAGGGGTGGGAAGGGGGGGAAGAGAGAGAAAGAGAGAGTCAAGCAGAGTGTTTGTATGTGTGTGTGTTTGTATGAGTGTGTGTTTGTATGCGTGTGCGTGTACAGAGGGCCTTGGTTTTATCTTATCTCTGGTCTGTGACTGCAGTGTGAGTGTGACAGACCAATCAGCCCTGCACTTATTATTGAATTCATTCTCCACACTCTAAGCCCTGCGTGCACATTCCCTTAAAAACGTTCTCTCTCTTTTCACTGCACCCCGTTTCTCAGAGACAAGACCCCCGTCCCCCGCCTCCCTCGCCCTTACACCTTCTCCCCTCTCCCTATACCCCATTCCACCTTTTAACGATTTCCAGATGTGTCACATTACATTTGAAGTGTGTCAACAGGACGTTATGTCATCTTTCCTGGTAGTGAGGGACTACTTCCTGGTAACGAAATGAGGCCTATACCTGGAAAAGGCTGTACGGACACTCCTGACCTGCTTTGGTTAGTAACAGGTCAGCAGTGTCCGTATAGCCTCTCCCGCTACACCTGTCATGTGTTTCAGATTACGTTTGGATGTTTTTTAAATGATATTTAACCACAGAGTTCAGTTTTGTGTAAGTTAAACCACAAAACACAGGTGGTATTGTAGAGTGCGTTATAACATTGGATTCAAGACTTCATATTCACATTCCTACTTCTATTCTGTACACATCAATGCACCAATGCCTGAAGTACATCACATATTCATAATGTGATATATACAGATGGGTCCTAGGAAGTGTTTTACACTAATCTACGTTGGGAAATGGGCACGGTTTACTGAGTGGCTTAAGGAAGCAGACAACTTCAGCAGCTGCTAGCTGATCATTCCCACACAGGCTGCCAGCCGCGTACTTGCCCTCTTGTTCAACCTGCTGGACATGAGATATGGTCTGTACAGGAGTGATGTTGATGGAAAAAGGGAGAGGAGAGAAAGAGAGAGTGACACAGACACGCACCCACCTCCCCAACACCCTCTCCCCTCACGCACATGCACAGACTCACACACAGACCCAACCCGCACACACAGACCCACCCCCCACACACAGACCCACACCCCACACACAGTGTGTTTGTTTAGAGCACCAAGCCAAAGCAGCAGGCTTCTGGTTTCATCCAGTGTCTGCTGGGATTTAGTGTTAGGCCCTCTGAGTGTAAACGGCTGGCAGGCCAGTGGAATCCATCAACAGATGAGAGACACACCAACTCCGACCTCCTCCTCCTCCCAACTCCTACCTCCTCCTCCTCCCATTACCACAGACTGGCCTTGTCTGGTCTGGTCCTCCTATCACACTGAGGTCATTGCTGTCCTCCTCCTGCCTAACTCCTCTTCTTTTTGACTCTTTGTTGATTACATGCCATTCGTCTCCTGGCTCTGTGTCTTACCAAGCAGAGAAAATGGGGATCAGTTTCATGAGCCTGAATCCAGCAACAATGCTAGTTCCTGAATTAATATGAGCCTGACTCCAGTAACAATGCTAACTCCTGGATTAATATGAGCCTGACTCCAGCAACAATGCTAACTCCTGGATTAATATGAGCCTGACTCCAGCAACAATGCTAACTCCTGGATTAATATGAGCCTGACTCCAGTAACAATGCTAACTCCTGAATTAATATGAGCCTGACTCCAGTAACAATGCTAACTCCTGAATTAATATGAGCCTGACTCCAGTAACAATGCTAGCTCCTGGATTAATATGAGCCTGACTCCAGCAACAATGCTAGCTCCTGGATTAATGTGAGCCTGACTCCAGTAACAATGCTAGCTCCTGAATTAATATGAGCCTGACTCCAGTAACAATGCTAGCTCCTGGATTAATATGAGCCTGACTCCAGTAACAATGCTAACTCCTGGATTAATATGAGCCTGACTCCAGTAACAATGCTAGCTCCTGAATTAATATGAGCCTGGCTCCAGTAACAATGCTAACTCCTGGATTAATATGAGCCTGACTCCAGTAACAATGCTAGCTCCTGAATTAATATGAGCCTGACTCCAGTAACAATGCTAACTCCTGAATTAATATGAGCCTGACTCCAGTAACAATGCTAACTCCTGAATTAATATGAGCCTGACTCCAGTAACAATGCTAACTCCTGAATTAATATGAGCCTGACTCCAGTAATCAATGACTAGCTCCTGGATTAATATGAGCCTGACTCCAGTAACAATGCTAGCTCCTGAATTAATATGAGCCTGACTCCAGTAACAATGCTAACTCCTGAATTAATATGAGCCTGACTCCAGTAACAATGCTAACTCCTGAATTAATATGAGCCTGACTCCAGTAACAATGCTAGCTCCTGGATTAATATGAGCCTGACTCCAGTAACAATGCTAGCTCCTGGATTAATATGAGCCTGACTCCAGTAACAATGCTAGCTCCTGAATTAATATGAGCCTGACTCCAGTAACAATGCTAACTCCTGAATTAATATGAGCCTGACTCCAGTAACAATGCTAACTCCTGAATTAATATGAGCCTGACTCCAGTAACAATGCTAACTCCTGAATTAATATGAGCCTGACTCCAGTAACAATGCTAGCTCCTGGATTAGCCAACGGTGCTTTGGGGGACAACAACAAAGTGGGCTGAGACCCACAGCAGGGTTGAATTGTCTCATATGGAGGACAGAGGCCATGGTAGACCTCCTGTTTAATGACCTACTGAGGGACTGCTGGTAGTGTCTCTCTCTCGCTCTCTCTCTTTCTCTCTCTCTCTCTCTCTCTCTCTCCCTCTCTCTCTCTCTCTCTCTCTCTCTCTCTCTCTCTCTCCTCACACAGACTCAAATACGCATGGACAAGGGCATGCACATGTGTGGGCAAACACACAAACACGCATACACACACATGGACAGACACGTGCTTGTGGGCACACACACACGCAGCTGCACCTCCAGATTTCACACACAATGCCACCAGATACCCAACACCTTCAGAAATTTAATTTAACACACCCTACCTTCTAATGCCAGACATGAGCCCTAACCAAACACAAACACCTTCATCATGACATCTGTTAATACGGCCCATGTTCTAAGTCAAGACTCACGGTTTGACCGTTGTGTCTAAGTAGTGGCTATGTTGAGATGATGTCATTTACACACGCTCAGACACACACACAAACACACCGCAGGCCTGCTGTAAGTGCCGCTGGCTGCATCACACCTGGTTTTACGACGTGTGCTGTTGTGTGTCGGTGCTCTTCTCCGCTTCAAGTGTGTTTGTTTGTTGACTGATTTACAGACGTTCATTCTGGCTGGAGGGGGTTTCTAGATGCCTCAGTTTACCTGTCATATAGAAGATTTACCATCTATAACATCATCACACAACTATGTGTGTGTGTGTGCATCCTTTTGATGTACTAACTAACTAACTAACAATAATAATAATAACAATAATAATAACAGTAGTAAAAATAACAACATTAATAACAGTAACAATAATAATAATAATAATAATAACAATAATAATTATAATAATAACTATAATAACACACGCAGACACACGCACACACACACGTACACACACACACGCACACACTCACAAGCACTATTAACACTATAAATCTCTCTCTCAGCAACTAATATGCAAGAGATCATGATATTACTGTTTGTATAAACGTCAGACAGAGCTGATATGGAACCAGAGATGGTATGTAAGATAATATGCACAACTTGAATGTTAGTTATATAAGATCCAGTCATAACACTACAGATCATGTCATAACACTACAGATCCAGTAATAACATTACAGATCCAGTCATAACACTACAGATCCAGTCATAACACTGCAGATCCAGTCATAACACTGCAGATCCAGTCATAACACTAGAGATCCAGTCATAACACTGCAGATCCAGTCATAACATTACAGATCCAGTCATAACACTACAGATCCAGTAATAACACTACAGATCCAGTAACAACACTACATCTCCAGTCATAACACTAGAGATGCAGTCATAACACTACAGATCCAGTCGTAACACTACAGATCCAGTAATAACACTACAGATCCAGTCATAACACTACATGTCCAGTCATAACACTAGAGATGCAGTCATAACACTACAGATCCAGTCATAACACTGCAGATCCAGTCATAACAATAGAGATGCAGTCATAACACTACAGTTCCAGTCATAACACTACAGATCCAGTTATAACATTACAGATCCAGTCATAACACTACAGATCCTGTCATAACACTACAGATCCAGTCATAACACTACAGATCCAGTCATAACACTACAGATCCAGTCATAACACTACAGATCCAGTCATAACATTACAGATCCAGTCGTAACACTACAGATCCAGTCATAACACTACAGATCCAGTCATAACATTACAGATCCAGTCATAACACTACAGGACCAGTCATAACACTACAGATCCAGTCATAACACTACAGATCCAGTCATAACACTACAGATCCAGTCATAACACTACAGATCCAGTCGTAACGCTACAGATCCAGTCATAACACTACAGGACCAGTGGTGTGGTGGATGGTGAATGCACGTAAATGCCCATTACTCACCTTTTTCATTTTCTGCAAGCGTTTACCCACCTGTATATGGAGACGTACTTTAGCGTTTACCCACCAATTATGTTTTACCACTATATCACTGAACAGGATGGTATTATGGCCCCAGCGGATTGGGGGCCATTGTATTTCTGTCTTTCTGATGGCTCAAGGTTAGAAGATGTAGGGACACGCAGTCCAGTAGGTGGACTGAATAATTTCCTTGAAGTTTGCAATGAGACAGATCATTCTGCATCAGTTAGGATTTTCCCACAAAAGTTATGATTAACGTGGCAACGTTTTACAAAACAATTTCACATTTGAGTTTTCTTTTTTTTTTTCTTCCCTGTCTTGTTAATTAAAAGGCCTGTCTCCCACCGACTGAGAAAAAAACCCTCTGTGTTCTGCCCAGTTTTTGGAATACCTAATGCAATCCACGTAACCTTGAATCGGCAGGAAATAAGAGATTTCCGTACAGAGGTAAAGAAGTACATTTTTTTCCACATCCTGTTCCAAAAACAATCTTATTTTTCTCTCCTCTTTTCTTTCCCTCTCCTGTTTGACCGTGGCTGAGAGACTGAGAGGCTGAGAGGGGCTGAGAGGCTGATGGGCTGAGGAAATGAGAGGGGCTGAGGGGCTGAGGCAGGCCTCTGTTTGTGCTCCTGCAGCTGTGTGTTCAGCGCAGATTGGCCTCAGCCAGGGTCAGGGACAACAACACAGCAGAAAGCCGACTAACTCGGCCATGACCGGACAGTATACCCACAGAACCACCCCCAAGTGACATTGAAATACTGATGGTTTCCCACCATGCTAAGTTATAGATATTATTAGCATGTAGAAGAATGAGAGGAGAGAGAGAGAGAGAGAGAGAGAGAGAGAGAGAGAGAGAGAGAGAGAGAGAGAGAGAGAGATCTATATAGGCCCATTGGAAAGCCAATGTGTGGTTTCTGGTTGTGGATAAAGGATCGTTGGGGACTGTGTGTTGGTGGCCACTTGCCAAACAGGACGAGACAGAGAGAGAGAGGAAGGACAAGCGACAGCTACAGCCTGTGGCCTTATCACAGACGCCTCAGCACAGCTATTGTCCACATCCACACAAGATAAATAAACACATGCATAACTAACCCAACAGGCGATAAATCAAAAAGTAGTCCCTCTTGTGTCCATCTACAAGCATCTAAATTCACTTTTTTCTTGCCTAACCCTTTGGACCTAACAGGTACAAGACAATCGGACACTTGGAATTCCAACACCTAATTACAGCATTACATCACGCACTGTCAAACAGCGCCCGAACAGAGGCGAAATATGATAGATGGTTTGTTTTGAGCATGGTTGCCAGGGAGATGGAAGACAGAACAAATGCCAAGAGGTTGGATGGTTATGGGATGGTTATGGAATGTTGAGGGGCGATGGAGCTGCCAGAGTTTGTATAGGTCAGATTTTTTATTTATTTTTATTGAATATAAAAACATACAATCTACCTGCAGTGAAGCCGCTCAACATTTACATTACATTCAGTCATCTAGCAGACACTCCCATCCAGAGCGACCCACAGGAGCAACCAGGGTCAAGCGCCCCTATCTGCCCAAGCTCCCAACCGCCAGGCCACCAACCATCCAAGATCCCCCCCACAGTCCCTAAGAGCTGCCCCTCAACCATCCGAGACCCCCCCCCACAGTTCCCAAGAGCTGCCCCTCAACCATCCGAGACCCCCCCCCCACAGTTCCCAAGAGCTGCCCCTCAACCATCCGAGACCCCCCCCCACAGTTCCCAAGAGCTGCCCCTCAACCATCCGAGACCCCCCCCACAGTTCCCAAGAGCTGCCCCTCAACCATCCGAGACCCCCCCCACAGTTCCCAAGAGCTGCCCCTCAACCATCCGAGACCCCCCCCCACAGTTCCCAAGAGCTGCCCCTCAACCATCCGAGACCCCCCCCCACAGTTCCCAAGAGCTGCCCCTCAACCATCCGAGACTCCCCCCCCCACAGTTCCCAAGAGCTGCCCCTCAACCATCCGAGACCCCCCCACAGTTCCCAAGAGCTGCCCCTCAACCATCCGAGACCCCCCCACAGTTCCCAAGAGCTGCCCCTCAACCATCCGAGACCCCCCCCCCCCCCCACCTCCACAGGACTCCCAAGCCACCATCCCCCAATGTATAGGTCAGAGTTAGTATAAGTCAGAGTTTGTATAGATCACAGTTAGTATAAGTCAGAGTTTGTATAGGTCAGAGTTAGTATACATAACAGGTACATCTATGTTAGAATCTGGTGTGCTACATTTAACAGACGGTTGAGGGATGTCTATGCGTGCTGCACGATAGGGCTCTGGTCAAAAGTAGTGCACTATATACAGTAAGACAAAGGGAGCCATTTGGGACATAGCCTATCTATTGTGTAACTGAAGGTCTGTTTTTTGGCAGCCCTGTGCTGTTGGGGAACTCTTCTCCCAGAGAGTGATTGATATGTTGTTTCCGACTGTACCATTTAAGGGGCCTCTGCCCCTGCCCTGACATGTGACATCCTCTACTGCTGCCACAAACCCCCTAAGAATAGCACCATGTTAAAACGCACCACACAACAAAAGACTGGGAAGCCACTATGACACACCGCATCAGGCATATTTTATATCAAATCATATTATGATCTTAGAAAATGGACAATTTCATGTTACATGACCAAAAGATAAGACAATTAAACAAATAAGATATAAGGCAAATCACCACAGAGCCCCCCACATACCTCATGATGACAAACAATCACATCCCAATTGAACTTAATTTACCTTAATCCCATTGCCTATCCACTACAATTTAACACCTCTGTTAAAATAGCTCCCGCTACAACGCAAAGACAGCAACCTGCAATGCAACCACGAGCATGAGACCAAACAATAACAAACTTTACTGCCGAGAGAAAGACACCTGCTATGGTGCACCACCCACCACCACAACTACAGCCCCACAACAACACACAAGAATGAAAACCACCTGCTAGGTCAGCATACACCGCACACAGAACCCCAATGACAATACAGCGTAGTCAAGAATGAAAACCACCTGCTAGGTCAGAATACACCGCACACAGAACCCCAACGACAATACAGCGTAGTCAAGAATAGCCACTCGCTATGGCACTGTCACTGGACACCAAGAGGGCATGCCACTACAATTCGTACATTGTGACAAATACTGTACCTTAGTCAGTGTCCATTCAAAACAACACCCAAGCCATATGTCAGGATTCTAGGACTTTATCACTGTTACATAAACACCAGTTGTCATGAGAGAACACAATGGTGGCATGCTTGATGAAGGCTGTGGAGTGCAGAAGGTTAGCACTGCTTACTTAGAACGCATTTTCGTTTATCAAAAATGTTGTTTTTTAAAGATGGAGTTTACTCTTATCTCCCCCCAAAAGTTAAACCATGGAGACAGATAGGGAAGGTATAAAAGTATAGACAGTGCGTGTGTGTTCGTGTGTGAGAGAGGGGGCATTTAGCACAACGACCAATCTCCCTTGTATTTACTTGGTAAGACACACACACACACAGTGCAGACCACTGCCATCAACAAGATAAGGAGGGAATCTCGCTGTTGTGGACTTCAGCCTGCTATGAGAGCAGCCATTTGCTCCATTGTAATGTCCTAGAAACAAATGCTGCATCAATGGAATATCTGTCTACATGTTGAAAATACTCATAATAAACCCAATGCCCCTGCCTGCTCCTAAACTGTCCATTGTAGACCTCCCCCTCATTCATTTCCTGTCTATAATCCAATCGGATGCTCTAATTAAATTAGCGTGAATTGTGGGTTGTGTTCAGTTTGGTACTGAACGTTGCAGATATGAAATCCAATGACATGCTATAACTTTCTGAAGCAGACATGTTAGATATGAAATACAATGAACAGACATGCTCTAACTTTTGGAAGCAGACATGTTAGATATGAAATACAATGAACAGACATGCTATAACTTTCGGAAGCCTACGTGTTAGAGATTAATGTCTGCAGTGCATGCCATAGGCCTACTGAACGCGACTGTGAGCAACTCGTGTCCATTGATATCGATGCTTTGGTTAGCAAGTCAGGGCGTTAGCATGCTAATAAATAGCTGTTTCATTTAGTTAACTTAGCTGGCATGTGAGCATGCAAATAGATAGATATTTTGATTAGCCAGCTTGAGTCTTAGCATGCTAGCAACTTTGTTTAGCTATCCAGTGTGTTAGCATGCTAATAAATATATGTTTTATTTACTTAGCCACTGTGTTATTATGCTAAAAACTAAGTTTAGCTATCCAGCGTGTTAGCAGTCCTAGCTCATAACCCACTTCAGTGCAGACGTTAGCCACGTGCTGAAGGCTCACTTGTGAATCCAACACTAGCCTGACCAGGATCAGTAGCAGGATCTCCTCCCCTGCTGTCATTTAATTACATTAGCCAGACCCTTGATCTCTCTTTTCCCTTTCTCTGCACATTCCTCCCTTTCTTCTCGTCCCATCTCAGACCTAGATGCTGACCTATTTTCCATTAGAATTCCTTGGGCCTACACCCCTCGAGTGGCAGGACATCTTCGTTATGAGGGGTTGCTCACGTTCCTGCCATTTGTGTGGATATGACTAGACAGGAATGAGTGATTAGGTATGCCACTTGATAAATGAGTCAGTCTGTCTCTATCACTCTCATGGACCCCCTCTCTATCTCTCTATCGCTCTCCCTCTAAGTGCGTACCAAATGGCACCCTTAGGGCGGCAGGTAGCCTAGTGGTTAGAGTGTCGGGTCCTAAAGGTTGATGGATTTAATCCCTGATATGACAAGGTAAAAATCTGTCGTTCTGCTCCTGAACAAGGCAGTTAATCCGCCCCATTTTTTCAATTTTCGCCTAAAATGACATACCCAAATCTAACTGCCTGTGGCTCAGGACCTGAAGCAAGGATATGCATATTCTTGATACCATTTGAAAGGAAACACTTTGAAGTTTGTCAAAATGTGAAAGGAATGTAGGAGAATATAACATATTAGATCTAAAAGACTATACAAAGAAAAAAACATGAGTTTTTTGGTATTTTTTTGTTCCATAATCTTTGAAATGCAAGAGAAAGGCCAATATATGACTTAGGAATCTAGGCGCAATTTAGATCTTGGCCACTAGATGGCAGCAGTGTATGTGCAAAGTTTTATACTGATCCAAAGAACCATTGTATTTCTGTTCAAAATGTTGTATCAAGACTGCCCAAATGTGCCTAATTGGTTTATTAATTACTTTTCAAGTTCATAACTGTGCACTCACCTCAAACAACAGCATTGTATTCTTTCACTGTAATAGCTACTGTAAATTGGACAGTGCAGTTAGATTAAGAAGAATGTAAGCTTTCTGTCCATATCAGAAATGTCTATGTCCTGGTTCTTGTTACTTAAAACGTCATGCTAATCACATTAACGCACATTAGCTCAACCGTCCCGAGGGGGACACACCGATCTGTAGAGATCCTTTTAACCCACTGTTCCCCGGTAGGCCATCATTGTAAATAACAATTTGTTCTTAACTGACCTGCCTAGTTGAATAAAGGTGAAATAAAATACTAATTTAAATTCCCTGTATAGTGCACTACTTTGGACCAAGCCCCATACTCTTTATTTATTTCTTTCTTTTTTGCTCTCCCTCTCCCCGTTGTTAAATTATTTAGAGAGGTTTGCCCTCCTGACTATCCCTTGCTCCTCCAGTACAGTAGGAAGGTAAGATGGAGGGAGTGGATCTGGAGGAGGGGTGAGGTTATTTTCTTTTATTAGAGGGGGATCATCACACATACACAGCCTCTGTGGGAACCAGGGAGAAGAAGCATCCATTTCCGTTTGGGGAATTCTCAAACTGTGGGAATCCCATCAGGCATTTTCCACAGGATTGCCCCCCACAACGGACTAATCAAATGTCTCAGTCAGTCATCCCCCCGGAATCGATCGGGGTGGAATGTTCCGCTAATGACACCCTACCCATATGCCAGTGCATCTGGAGACTCCCAATATCAAGAGAGGGGGGTGATGGAAATCAGGGGAACTCATTGCTCCTTCACCATTTTGACTTTGCAGCTTTGCCATCTTGTGACGACCTATAACTTTCCTTCATTCAAAGGGCCAGCTGTCTGTCCAGCATCTCCTTGTCCTATCAGAGTTGATTGAGTGGGCATCTCACCACTCCAGTTCCTGAATAGACCCCTATCCTCTTAACCACTCACAACCCCTTCAGACAGTCATCGCCTCTTCACTTCAATCCATCACTCTCTGACTCCATAGGGTCTCCACTGCAGAGGTGCCCAGAATCACACACACACGCACACCTTCACACACACACACACACACACACACACACACACACACCACACACACACACACACACACCACACAGCTCGTCTCTTCAGCTCATCTCTTTAGCTCGTCACTTTAGCTCGTCTCTTCAGTTCGTCACTTTAGCTCGTCTCTTCAGCTCATCTCTTTAGTTTGTCTCTATAGCTCGTCTCTTCAGCTCGTCTCTTCAGCTCGTCTCTTTAGCTCGTCTCTTCAGCTCGTCTCTTTAGCTCGTCTCTTCAGCTCGTCTCTTCAACTCGTTTCTTCAGCTCGTCTCTTGAGTTTGTCACTTCAGCTCGTCTCTTCAGCTCGTCTCTTCAGGTCGTCTCTTCAACTCGTCTCTTCAGTTCGTCTCTTCAGCTCGTCACTTTAGCTCGTCTCTTCAGCTCGTCTCTTCAGCTCGTCTCTTCAGCTCGTCTCTTTAGTTTGTCTCTATAGCTTGTCTCTTCAGCTCGTCTCTTTAGCTCGTCTCTTTAGTTCGTCTCTTCAGCTCGTCTCTTCAGCCCGTCTCTTTAGCTCGTCTCTTCAGCTCGTCTCTTCAGCTCGTCTCTTCAGCTGGTCTCTTTAGCTCGTCACTTCAGCTCGTCTCTTCAGCTCGTCTCTTCAGCTTGTCTCTTAAGCCCCTGGAAGTCTGTCTATAAGGCCTGGAACAGGTCTGCAGTTACAACATCACTAAAGAATACTAAGACATATGTCTAAGAATAAAACTAGAAAATTCTCATCTCAACCTTTGGTCTGTAGACCGGCACTGCTAGATAGAGGCTGAATGTGAAATGCATGTAAAAAATAATAAAATTAAAACCTTTTGATGTGAAACTCTTCTTCGGGTTTTGACATACATAATACATTAACTTAGCGAAAAAAGAAACGTCCCTTTTTCAGGACCTCGTCTTTCAAAGACAATTCGCAACAATGTAAATAACGTCACAGATCTTCATTGTAAAGGGTTTGAACACTGTTTCCCATTCTTGTTCAATGAACCATGAACAATTAAAGAACATGCACCTGTGGAACGGTCGTTAAGACACTAACAGCTTACAGACGGTAGGCAATTAGGTCACAGTTATGAAAACTTAGGACACTAAAGAGGCCTTTCTACTGACTCTGAAAAACATCAAAGGAAGATGCCCAGGGTCTCTGCTCATCTGCGTGAATGTGCCTTAGGCTTGCTGCAAGGAGGTATGAGGACTGCAGATGTGGCCAGGGCAATAAATTGCAATGTCTGTACTGTGAGACGACTAAGACAGCGCTACAGGGAGACAGGATAGACAGCTGATCATCCTTGCAGTGGTAGACCAGGTGTAAAAACACCTGTACGGGATCGGTACATCCGAACATCACACCTGCGGGACAGGTACAGGATGGCAACAACAACTGCCCGAGTTACACCAGGAACGCACAATCCCTCCATCAGTGCTCAGACTGTACACAATAGGCTGTGAGAGGCTGGACCGAGGGCTTGTAGGCCTGTTGTAAGGCAGGTCCTCACCAGACCTCACCGGCAACAACGTTGCCTATGGGCACAAACCCACCGTCGCTGGACCAGACAGGACTGGCAAAAAGTGCCATGGCCAGCTAAGACCAAATTCTTATTTTCAATGATGGCCTAGGAACAGTGGGTTAACTGCCTTGTTCAGGGGCAGAATGACAGATTTATACCTTGTCAGCTCAGGGATTTGAACTTACAACCTTTCAGTTACTAGTCCAACACTCTAACCGCTAGGCTACCCTGCTGCCCCTAATGCAGCTGGTGGCCACACCAGATACTGACTGTTACTTTTGATTTTGACCCCCATTTTGTTCAGGGACACATTATTCCATTTCTGTTAGTCACATGTCTGTGGAACTTGTTCAGTTTATGTCTCAGTTATTGAATCTTGTTATGTTCATACAAATATTTACTTAACTTATGTGAAGTTGGTGAAAATAAATGCAGTTGACAGTGAAAGGACGTTTATTTTTTGGCTGAGTTTATATATGGAAGAGGAATGACAACAGATAACACAGAAATCTGTTTTTCCTGTTTAAAGATACAAAGCCAATCACCTATCTAATATTTTGTCTGGATAGCACAATTCTCTGCTGATAAATAACAAATAACTCACTAGATTAAGCGATAGATTCTATGTAACGACCTTCTTCCATTCTGAAGTGTTGAATTGGTTGTTAAAAGACCATAACCTTTGAAATAAACTTTTTAACAGCTTTTTGAAGAGGAGCGGAAGTGAACCCAGGAACCTCAAATAACTTCTGGTGCTTTTGTAAACAACAGATAAGAGCATAACCTTTGATATCATCTCTTTTTATCAACTCATAATGTTGTATGTCTTTCTATGTGGCAATTTGTCAATAGAATAGCAGTGTCTAATTCAACGTCCCCTCAATCACAAGACAACAGCCAAAAACAAACACTGGATAAAGTGATTCAGTCCCAGAAGATTTGTCCAAGAAGTGGTCAACCCACCTGTGTGTTCATTGTGTGCTTGTCCCAAAAATACAAAGACGACACAGTCAGACAGAAAAGCCATTAAGTGAGCGACTGAAGAGGTCAAGATGTAAATCTCTCTTGAACAAAGTCCCACCCCCTCCCTCGGCCCCCTTCGTCTGTCCTGTCACGACCCCCCCCCCTTTGACCCTTTTGTTGGTGCGAGGCGGCTCAAGACCCAGGAACCTGCTAATTACGGGCTTTAGCAGTCTGCCAAGGAACCAGGCCCTCAGAATTGCTGGGCCACATTCCTACCAGCCAGAGTCACTCTGTGTGTGATTGTGTGTGTGTGTGTGTGTCTGTGTGTGCGCGTGCGTGCGTGTTCGCTGTCTGTCTGTCCATCCCTCCATCCGTCTGTGAGAACCTCTCTGGGTTTTAGTGCGTGACTTGTGCCTTGCCAGCTCACTAAGTGCACTGCAAACACTCCTCAAGGGACTGTATAGTAAACAGACACAGACAGAGGGATTGGAGGGACTTGAGGTGTGTAAAGAAAGGCAATAAGCCTTCTCTCTCCCTTCTCCGATGGGGTCTAAACCTAATCACACAGTTGGCCTGGTGTTAAATACCCCGTACCTCCTGCTATAGCTGCTCAGTTGAGCGACCAGCCGGCCGACCCATTAAGAGACAGATTTCAGGCTAGAGAAAACCAGAGATTAAGAGACAGCTTTCAGGTTAGAACAAACCAGAGATCCATTAAGAGACAGATTTCAGGCAAGACAAAACCAGCGATCCATTAAAGAGACAGATTTCAGGCAAGACAAAACCAGCGATCCATTAAAGAGACAGATTTCAGGTTAGAACGAACCAGAGATCCAATAAGAGGTAGATTTCAGATTAAAAGGAACCAGAGATCCATTAAGAGACAGATTGAACCAGAGATCCATTAAGAGGCAGATTTCAAGTTAAAAGGAACCAGAGATCAATGAAGAGACAGATTTCAGGCTAGACAAAACCAGAGATCCATTTTAAGAGACAGATGTCAGGCTAAAAGGAACCAGAGATCCATTAAGAGACAGATGTCAGGTTAAAAGGAACCAGAGATCCATTACACCTTTGACTGACATCAACTTTGACAGATCCGTCACAAAACGTGAATTTGCGTTGAAATAAACCAAACCTTAAAACCTCTGTTGCTGTTTGACAGAACCGTCACAAACAAAACCTTGAGACCCTTGTTGTGGATTTTGTTTGAAATGGTAGGTTAAAATGTGACCAAACCTAACACTTCAATTGAAATGATCCCCAAAACCTTGACACCCTATATCGTTGATTTGAGGTTGAAATCTGGGTTAAAGCGTAAGCGTCACAATGATTGACTAATTTACCCCAGTCTTTGGTTTGGTCCTGGGAGCAGCAGTCAGCCTAGCGGAGGTCAGAGTAGTGGATACTTGATGCTGTTGTGGAGTGCTTGACACTGTCCCGACGGCCTTTACTGAGTCGAAGTCCACTTCCTGCAACCGAGGAAGGACATTGATTGGTTTAGAGATAAACTTTAGAGCAATAGTTTAAAGCTATTTCTATTACTTATTCCCTTGAAGCTAGCCAGATTAGTATTAGGTTCTCCTAAAGCAAGCCAGGTTAGTATTAGGTTCTCCTGAAGCTAGCCAGGTTAGTATTAGGTTCTCCTAAAGCTAGCCAGGTTAATATTAGGTTCTCCTGAAGCTAGCCAGGTTAGTATTAGGTTCTCCTAAAGCTATCCAGGTTAATATTAGGTTCTCCTGAAGCTAGCCAGGTTAGTATTAGGTTCTCCTGAAGCTAGCCAGGTTAGCATTAGGTTCTCCTGAAGCTAGCTAGGCTAGTATTAGGTTCTCTTGAAGCTAGCCATGTTAGCATTAGGTTCTCCTGAAGCTAGCTAGGTACTGACTGTCTCCTATAACATCTAGCTAGTTATTGACAAAGCCATGTATTTAGAGAGTTGGGACATTAAGGTTTCTGAATTATGATGCATTTACATGACACTTCAACATTCTATGGCGGCCATGTTAGCTCCCCATTAACATTACATGGGGAATATTTAAACAATGCTATGCAACTGAATGTCTAGAATTAGAGACAATATTGTAAATTGTAGAAGTTGTCTCTGTGTACTGGTACTGACCCGTCGGTGGTGTCTCCTGAGGGTGGGGGTGATGGCCATGGAGGAGGAGGAGGAGGAGGCGCTGAGGGCCGTGTCGATCTCCTGGTCCAGCTGGTCTAGCTTCATCAGCAGTAACACCATGGAGTCCAGACGAGAACGTTCCTGCTCCTCTCTAGAACTCTACAGGTGGGAGGTACGGAGGATGGGAGGGAGGTAGGGAGCGAGAGAGACAGAGAGACAGAGAGAGAGAGGGAGAGAGGGAGGGAAAGATTATTTGTACTTAAAATATCTGGTAACAGTGTTATTGATTTACATTTTAATCAATTATCAGATGCTATTATACAGAGCGACTTACAGGATAAATTAGGGTTACGTGCCTTGCTCAAGGGCACATTAACAGATTGTTCACCAAGTCGGCTCAGGGATTTGAACCAGCAATGTTTCTGTTAGTGGCCTAACTCTTTTAACCGGCAACTTGCCGCTCTATATTTGACTATGTTTGATCCAAGGAGAACATCAGTGATAATGCTAGATTTATATTGTGTCTTTACTGGGCAGAAACCGCTAAAGGATACTCTAGGCCTCGGTTCTTTCTTTCTTCTGATGGTCCTTCCACTTTGTGGTTAGATACAGCTAACTGACTATCATCTAATAAGCCTGTTCATCTTTAGTCATGTCCTCTCTTGCTCTCTTTTTAAGGGAAGGGAGCAGGTATATGTATACTGCTCAAAAAAATAAAGGGAACACTTAAACAACACATCCTAGATCTGAATGAAAGAAATAATGTTATTAAATACTTTTTTCTTTACATAGCTGAATGTGCTGACAACAACATCACACAAAAATAATCAATGGAAATCCAATTTATCAACCCATGGAGGTCTGAATTTGGAGTCACACTCAAAATTAAAGTGGAAAACAACACTACAGGCTGATCCAACTTTGATGTAATGTCCTTAAAACAAGTCAAAATGAGGCTCAGTAGTGTGTGTGGCCTCCACGTGCCTGTATGACCTCCCTACAACGCCTGGGCATGCTCCTGATGAGGTGGCGGATGGTCTCCTGAGGGATCTCCTCCCAGACCTGGACTAAAGCATCCGCCAACTTCTGGACAGTCTGTGGTGCAATGTGGCGTTGGTGGATGGAGAGAGACATTATGTCCCAGATGTGCTCAATTGGATTCAGGTCTGGGGAACGGGTGGGCCAGTCCATAGCATCAATGCCTTCCTCTTGCAGGAACTGTTGACACACTCCAGACACATGAGGTCTAGCATTGTCTTGCATTAGGAGGAACCCAGGGCCAACCGCACCAGCATATGGTCTCACAAGGGGTCTGAGGATCTCATCTCGGTACCTAATGGCAGTCAGGCTACCTCTGGCGAGCACATGGAGGGCTGTGCGGCCCCCCAAAGAAATGCCACCCCACACCATGACTGACCCACCGCCAAACCGGTCATGCTGGAGGATGTTGCAGGCAGCAGAATGCTCTCCACGGCGTCTCCCGACTCTGTCACGTCTGTCACGTGCTCAGTGTGAACCTGCTTTCATCTGTGAAGAGCACAGGGCGCCAGTGGAGAATTTGCCAATCTTGGTGTTCTCTGGCAAATGCCAAAAGTCCTGCACGGTGTTGGGCTGTAAGCACAACCCCTACCTGTGGACGTTGGGCCCTCATACCACCCTCATGGAGTCTGTTTCTGACCGTTTGAGCAGACACATGCACATTTGTGGCCTGCTGGAGGTCATTTTGCAGGGCTCTGGCAGTGCTTCTCCTGCTCCTCCTTGCACAAAGGCGGAGGTAGCGGTCCTGCTGCTGGGTTGTTGCCCTCCTACGGCCTACTCCACGTCTCCTGATGTACTGGCCTGTCACCTGGTAGCGCCTCCATGCTCTGGACACTACGCTGACAGACACAGCAAACCTTCTTGCCACAGCTCGCATTGATGTGCCATCCTGGATGAGCTGCACTACCTGAGCCACTTGTGTGGGTTGTAGACTCCGTCTCATGCTACCACTAGAGTGAAAGCACCGCCAGCATTCAAAAGTGACCAAAACATCAGCCAGGAAGCATAGGAACTGAGAAGTGGTCTGTGGTCCCCACCTGCAGAACCACTCCTTTATTGGGGGTGTCTTGCTAATTGCCTATAATTTCCACCTGTTGTCTATTCCATTTGCACAACAGCATGTGAAATTTATTGTCAATCAGTGTTGCTTCCTAAGTGGACAGTTTGATTTCACAGAAGTGTGATTGACTTGGAGTTACATTGTGTTGTTTAAGTGTTCCCTTTATTTTTTTTAGCAGTGTATATGTACGTCAACTCTAATACATAATACATAACACAGACAGGGACTGTTTAGTTATGTTTTTTCTCTTAGCCCTCTGATACGACTTAGCATTTCTGAGTGAAAGCATTACGTTGAGCAGTTTTCCTATGTGTGTTTGATTGAATTGGGGCCTTGTGAATGAAGTAAGACAGGTCTGATGTAGTGCATGCCAGAGATATATATCAACTAAGGCTTTGATTCAATATCCTGTAGACCACAGAAAGACTGAAAGAATCCTGGGGTGGGATCCTCAGATGCACTCAAATTAATTGGGCAACCTCTCATGCCCTCTCCTTGACTCTCTCTCTCTCTCTCTCTCTCTCTCTTTGGTTCTCTTCCACCATTCCCTCCTTTTTCTTCTAACCTTTTCCACCAAAAAGCCCCCCCCCCTCTCCAATTATATCCTTTTTTTTTATTACCCCCTCTCTTCCTGTTGTCTTTCCTCCCTTCTCCTTGCCACCACTCTTTCACTTTCTTCTTTACTCACTTATTCTCTTCTCCTCTGTTAACCTGCAGGTCTTACACTGACCTATCAGATGGTCTGTCTGTCATAGCAGGTCTTACACTGACCTATCAGGTGGTCTGTTTGTCATAGCAGGTCTTATACTAACCTATCAGGTGGTCTGTCATAGCAGGTCTTACACTGACCTCAGGTGGTCTGCTTGTCATAGCAGGTCTTATACTAACCTATCAGGTGGTCTGTCATAGCAGGTCTTACACTGACCTATCAGGTGGTCTGTCTGTCATAGCAGGTCTTACACTGACCTATCAGGTGGTCTGTTTGTCATAGCTGATCATATACTGACCTCAGGTGGTCTGTCATAGCAGGTCTTACACTGATCTATCAGGTGGTCTGTTTGTCATAGCTGATCTTACACTGACCTATCAGGTGGTCTGTTTGTCATAGCAGGTCATACACTGACCTATCAGATGGTCTGTCTGTCATAGCAGGTCTTACACTGACCTATCAGGGGGTCTGTTTGTCATAGCAGGTCTTATACTAACCTATCAGGTGGTCTGTCATAGCAGGTCTTACACTGACCTCAGGTGGTCTGCTTGTCATAGCAGGTCTTATACTAACCTATCAGGTGGTCTGTCATAGCAGGTCTTACACTGACCTATCAGGTGGTCTGTCTGTCATAGCAGGTCTTACACTGACCTATCAAGTGGTCTGTTTGTCATAGCTGATCATATACTGACCTCAGGTGGTCTGTCATAGCAGGTCTTACACTGATCTATCAGGTGGTCTGTCATAGCAGGTCTTACACTGACCTAGCAGGTGGTCTGTTTGTCATAGCAGGGCTTACACTGACCTATCAGGTGGTCTGTTTGTCATAGCAGGTCTTACACTGACCTATCAGATGGTCTGTCTGTCATAGCAGGTCTTACACTGACCTATCAGGTGGCCTGTCTGTCATAGCAGGTCTTACACTGACCTCAGGTGGTCTGCTTGTCATAGCAGGTCTTATACTAACCTATCAGATGGTCTGTCTGTCATAGCAGGTCTTACACTGACCTATCAGGTGGTCTGTCTGTCATAGCAGGTCTTACACTGACCTCAGGTGGTCTGCTTGTCATAGCAGGTCTTACACTGACCTCAGGTGGTCTGCTTGTCATAGCAGGTCTTATACTAACCTATCAGATGGTCTGTCTGTCATAGCAGGTCTTACACTGATCTATCAGGTGGTCTGTCTGTCATAGCAGGTCTTACACTGATCTATCAGGTGGCCTGTCTGTCATAGCAGGTCTTACACTGACCTCAGGTGGCCTGTCTGTCATAGCAGGTCTTACACTGACCTCAGGTGGTCTGTCTGTCATAGCAGGTCTTACACTGATCTATCAGGTGGTCTGTCTGTCTTAGCAGGTCTTATACTGACCTCAGGTGGTCTGCTTGTCATAGCAGGTCTTACACTGACCTCAGGTGGCCTGTCTGTCATAGCAGGTCTTACACTGACCTCAGGTGGTCTGTCTGTCATAGCAGGTCTTATACTGACCTCAGGTGGCCTGTCTGTCATAGCAGGTCTTATACTGACCTCAGGTGGTCTGTCTGCAATAAGACGTGTGGCATCTTTCTCTTTTCCCTTCTATTGATTTTTCTCCTTCTCCTTGTTTTCTCCTGCCTCTCTCTCTCTCTCTCTGTCTCTCTCCTTTCTCTATCACACGGTCTCTCTCTCTCTCTCTCTCTCTCTCTGTCTCTCTCTCTCTCTCTCTCTCTCTCTCTCTCACTCTCTCTCTCTCTCTGTTTTTCTCCTCTCTCTCTCTCTTTCTCTCTCTCTCTCTCTCTCTCTCTCTCTCTCTCTCTCTCTCTCTCTCTCTCTCTCTCTGTATCCCCCCTCAGCTGTATCCCTCTCCCCTCCACTATCCTCCATTCTTCCTCTCCTCCTTTTCTCTCCCTCCATCCCTCCTCTCGCCCTCCCTCCATCCATCCATCTCTCCTCTCTCTCCTCTCTGGGTGGGGCTTTCTGCTTTCTATGACCATCTACAGAAAGAGCTGGGATGACATCATAAGGGCTGGATCATTAGTTCCAAAGAAACCTTGTTACAATTTGCACAAACAGACCTCTGGAACCATTTTATGAGATGTGTGTGTGTGTGTGTGTGTGTGTGTGTGTGTGGTGTGTGTGTGTGTGTGTGTGTGTGCATGCATGTAAGTGTTTGTGAGGAGATAGGCGTCCTTCTGTCTTATTGCAAAATGTTCACTAAATTAGGCTGTCAGAGCAGTTCCTATTGGATTTTCTGATAAGGCAACCAGACACAGACCTTAATGTAGCCTATGTAATGGAAATGTTCATGGCATGATGATGCTTAACTTTTCCCTCTATGTAAGGGCTCGCTGTGTGCGTCTCGACGTCTCGCTGCAATCCAATGCAACAATGTTTTCTTTGTGGAGGTTTGTTGAATGAACATAGATGGCTGCGTCAGAAGTCAACAACAACAACAGCAACAATGATGGGTTAAAGAAACAGCATGTGTTTTTTGAAGGGGCAATTCCAGTGGTTTTGGTTTTCCTCACACAGTGTTGTCTTCGGGGGTTTCTCTCTCATACACAGTTAGAGTTTTAGTTTTCCCTGACCTCAGGTGGTCTGTCTGCATTAAAAAGTGTGGCATCTTTACCTTTTTATTTTCTCTTTCCCCTCTCTGTTTTCTCCTTCCTCTCTCTCTCTCTCTCTCTCTCTCTCTCTCTCTCTCTCTCTCTCTCCCTCCCAGAAGCTCTCTGTCTCTCTCTCTCTCTGTCTTTCTCTCCCTGAAGCTCTCTCTCTCTCGGTCTCTGTCTTTCCCTCCCTGAAGCTCTCTGTCTCTCTCTGTCTTTCCCTCCCTGAAGCTCTCTCTCTCTCTCTCTCTTTTTCTCTCTCTCTCTCTGTCTGTCTCTCCCTGAAGCTCTCTCTCTCTGTCTCTGTCTCTGTCTCTCTCTCTCTCTCTCTCTCTCTCTCTCTCTCTCTCTCTCTCTCACCTTCTCCCTCTCTCGCTCTTTCTCTCGCTCTCTCTCTCTCAGTCTCTCTGTCCCCTCCCCCCTCTCTCTCCTATGTCCTCCAAATGTAGAAGTCTAAAAATAACCATATTTGAGCCAGTATCTGATCCTGTGTTGTTACTGTGTTGATGAAGCAAATGATGTACAATGATCCATATCTGAGCCATCTCTCGTTCACACACTGGGGGTGTATAGGACACTGATATATTGGATCTGTTGTATTGCCTAGGAGAAGGATGACGTGGAGTTAGAGAGAGAGAGAGAGAGAGGGGAAACCCTGAGTCAGACCTGGAGCTTCTCTAACTGACCTGCTCCAGTGCATATTTGCTAAGTAAATTGGCCCCACGCAGCGCAAAAGTACTCAAACGCTGTGGTAACGTCAGACAACTCTTTCCCATATGACAAATAGATTGTCTTTGCAACCTCCCCACCTTTAAATCACAGTGGAATTCTTTTCAGTCGGAGATTGAAACTGGAGATTTCCACAATAAAAGCTTCATGGGTTTTCTATGTTTTCTGAGGACAGTGATCTCACAGGCTTTGGGATGGTTTTTGGCACTGACAAATGCTACGCAAACGTGAGATTTATGTTGAAGCAACGCCACATCAAGCCTAGAGGCATTATGCCATTTCCCAGCCTTTTGACTATCCATCTACAGATTGTACTGGAGGACATCATCGGTGTCAACGCATGGGGCATCATCATTTAGATGAGGAACGTTAAAGACTACACCCATTACTCATTCAACAAAGCAATCAACCACTCTCTCTTTAGAGGCCATCAGGGACTACATCCGTTTAGAAAATGTCACAACTCTGACCGCTAACTATGTAGGAGTTTCAGCATATGTACCGTGAAATGGCTTGACGTTGTGGCAAGGCGAGCGACAACCACAACAGACAAGAGCACACAGTATGGTCTGGAATGAGCCTAGTACGTGGAATGAGTGTTGTGCTTGGGCGGAGTCCCTCTCCAGTGTGCCTACTTAAAAACAAGCAGACTCGTAAATAGGCCTAACAACTCTGTAAATAAGGTTCTGTTGTGGTTGTTCGCTAAGGGCTAGCACTACAGCTAATAGTAGATAAACAGTCTCAAGTATTTGATATTTGGTTTTTGCCAACAGGCTGGCACTACCGCTAACTATGTACTAACAGCCTTAGGTAGTTCCAGACAGGCTAGCACTTTGGCTAATGGTGTATAAACAGTGCAGGGTATTTGGCATTTGACAGGGCGAGCTAGTACCGTGGATAATGGTGTAACTGTGCAAGGTATTTGACAGGCTAGCTAGCACTAAGGTTAATGGTGTATAAACAGTGTGTGAGGTATTTGGCTCAGCGCGGTTTGAGTCTTTCACCTCAGGGATGCTAAGCTAAGGCTGCTCTGGCTGCTGTAGCTACTGCCACCCAGCGCTGTGTGCAGGGGTGGACTGGGACCAGATATCGGCCCAGGCATTGAGGTCACCACACTAGACCATTTCTTTCCAAATTTTAGCCCAAAAATGTTTACATCCACTGAGCTAAAGTTGGACCAGCCCATCTGGCATTTGCCAGAATTGCCCTTTGGCCACTCTGTCTCTGGCTATATGTTTCCAATGCCCTCACACACAACTTCCATGCCCTTATAGGAACTTGTTTTGCAGCAGAACATTGGGAAAGTGTAGAACATTTTACAGATCCCCAAATGTAGTCACAGATGGGTAGGCATGTGAAAGTGAAGTCATTGTTTTCCGAGAGGCACGCCAGGCACATGGACATAGTGATTTGTGTGCTGGGCTTAACGTTCACCACCGCCCAATAACTGACAGTAAGAAAGGGACTACATAGCGCAGTACTACTCAGCACACACTCATAAACAACAGCAAAATATGGCCCCCCCCCCCCCCCCACACACACACACACACACACACACACACACACACACACACACACACACACACACACACACACACACACACACACACACACACACACACACACACCAGCAAAGCCTGACCCCCCATGCAACGGAGAAATGAATTTATGGCTTACCTTTCTAGCGCGAAGTTTCACCACATGGTCCTCCCCCTTGTCATCCCCGCATTTGGCCTCTCGCTTCACGTCTGAAGCCTTGTCGCCAAGGTGAGTGTTGCCGTGGTTGCCTGGATGCGCTACTTCCTCAATCGCCTCCATTATAGCTTGTGTATCACCGGGCCTGTCCTGTTCTTTCTGACCTTCTGCTGCCTCTAAAGCAGGTGACTCACATAATTGTTTAACAGGGGCTTGGTTGCCATGGCATCTCTCCAGCAAGGGCTCATTTGCCTCATTAGGACACGTTGGTTGACTGAGAGTGTCAATATTGGGCAGCCGGGCTGCTGGAGAGGTGGGTATACCCATGTCCGAAGCCCCTTGTCTCCCCAGTAGGACTGAGTCGTCCTCTGCTTCGGATTGGTTAATCTCATGGATGGTGTCCAGCTTTGAGCCACCATCGCTGTGCTGACCTTGGGCTGTTACAGCCGAGGTTAGTTCTTCGGAACACGTTGAGTCTTTGGACCCCAAGCCACCACTCCTATTCTCCACTGTGAGGTTATCAGAATGCACCTGTATCATTGAACGATCCGTGTCCTCTATGGTAGTCCGTTCCTGTATTCCATCCATTTTTGAACTTTCAAGATTCTGCTGTCCAGCTAATGGGCGTCTGTCCAGGTCCTCAGAACGTTGCACTGTGACACACAAAGCATTCACAGACTCTACACTTGCCTTATCCTCTGGGGTTTTCTCCCTGCCCATTTCCAGAGCCCTTTCCTGTCCTCGGGTCCCTTCCATCTCCACCATGTCAACATCCTCCTTTCTCAACACTGTCTGGTCCTGAGCTATTTCACAACCATCACCAGTCCTCATGCTATCATGCTGCTCTTGTTCTGTTTGTCTGCCATCCACTGACACAGCACGTTGTCCCCTCAGAATCTGGTCAAATTTATTACGACTTTCATACATTTTCCTCTGAACATTCAATCCGTCAGCATCTTCAACACTATCCTCAACCTTCCATTCTAAGGCTTTACTCTCAACTTCTTCCTCCATAGCTCCCCCCTCCATAACGTCTGCAACAGGAGCCTCCAAGATCTCCACGTTAACATCTGATATTACATCACTATTGCACTCTGGTTTGATTGAGGAATCCAAAATGGCCATTGGCTGTATTACCCCTGTTCTTTTACCCGGGTCAGTGATGTTGCTTTCATCCAAGGTGGAGAGGTCCTCTCGTGGTTCAACTTCAGTACGAGTAGACTGGGTCTGTGTGTCCACTAAGGGTTCTGGAAGTCCAACCTGACCTTCTGTATGGTCGGCCATTGTCTCCAGGAGTTCTGGATGTCTGCCAGTTTTCTCACCAACAGAAAAGGCCAGTGAAAATCCATTGTCCGGACAGATAGAGACCCTTTGTCCTTTGTCAACAGAGACAGATTGAACAATGATTGCAACGCGGTCGTCAACAACGTTGGGATGCTCGTTATCATCGGTGCCATCCTCAATGTCATCCTCATCCTCATGACCACTGTCTGCAGTGCAGATGATGTTTGGCTTTGGCTGAAGAATCCCATTGCCCAGGTCACAGTGAGATTGGCTGCCAACTGAGTCCTCACCAGCGTCCGCCATTCCTCCAGGTTCAGACTCCGTCAGCCTCCGGGTGAGGTCATCATCATCAACAGCCACATCAGAGCCGTCTACCAGCTCAGCCTGGAACACAGGGACAACAGTTGAATCAAAGTCGCCTGCTGACATCATGTGCCCCGGCTCAGAGTGCTTGCCATTGTCCTCCACGTTGACCGAGGTCACAAACTCCAACGTGTGACCCTGCCCATTGTTGAGGCCATCGGGGCGTGGCCGGTGACAGCACTCCGGCATGGAGGCACATCGTTCCCTGCGCCCCTGCTTGGACCCCTCAGATGCCAGCCGAGGCCCATCGCCGCTGACGTCATGGCAACAGACCAGGTCCAGGTCGTCGTAGCTGTACTGTAACCCGGAGCGGTGAGTCACGTGATCCTCCCAACTTCTTTTCCGTATGGCGACAAGCATGGTGGGCGGACTCCCACTGCTAACCATATAGCCCTTTAAAGACGTATAACCAAAATGGCGGACCAGACGGTGCAGTTCTACTGAGCTTCCTGTAAGAGAGAAAGAGAAGGGGCGGGAATCAGTTACTCAGGTTATCAGTTACTCAGGTTATGGGTTACTCAGGTTATGAGTTACTCAGGTTATGAGTAACTCAAGTTATGGGTTACTCAGGTTATGGGTTACTCAGGTTATGAGTTACTCCGGTTATGAGATAATCAGGTTATGAGTTACTCAGGTTATGGGATACTCAGGTTATGAGATACTCAGGTTATGAGTTACTCAGGTTATGGGATACTCAGGTTATGGGTTACTCAGGTTATGTGTTACTCAGGTTGAGTTACTCAGGTTATGGGTTACTCTGGTTATGAGTTACTCAGGTTGAGTTACTCAGGTTATGAGTTACTCAGGTTGAGTTACTCAGGTTATGAGTTACTCAGGTTATGGGATACTCAGGTTATGGGATACTCTGGTTATGGGTTACTCTGGTTATGAGTTACTCAGGTTGAGTTACTCAGGTTTAGTTACTCAGGTTATGAGTTACTCAGGTTTTGTTACTCAGGTTATGGGGTTAGCAAACTTTAGGGGGGTTAACAAGAGTACTGTAATCATGTTCTGTTTGTGTTCTTTGCGATATTATAAACTGAGTTGTCTGTGTATGCTGACATGAACCCAGGTTACTGCTATAGTTATGAACCCCATGTCAAGCCTACATGGAACAATCCTGAACCTTACAGGATTTTAACATTACAAAACAGAATAGTTAACTGCAATGGCTACTATGAGACAGTATAGAGCATCTTTCCACTTCTGGTAAACCAACTTCTCAGACAGTGGTTTGCTTTTATTTTCTCACTATTATTAAAAGACATTTGCATCTGACTGGAAGTGTGCTGAGACTTTAAAAAAAAAATGTTTTACATGCGACTGGTTAAGAGTAGAGAGTTGCTTCTCATCCTAATTTCAACATTCTCAGACAAGACAGTGAACCTGAGTTTAAACTGTAAACATTGGACACGCACTACACCGAGACAGTCCCTATCAAGCACTGTACAGATGTAGGATATTCATTTGAGACAGTTTGCTACATCAGGAAAATAATCCTGCAACAACAGGAAAGGTGAATTATTATGTGGTTTATAATTAATGGATATTTTTGGAAGGGGTTGATACATTTTTCATAAGGGAAAATCAAGTTTGAAATTTCAAAGTGGAAATTACAAACTTCAGAAGTTTTACATTTCCTGCATTGCAGGACAGTTCTCCTGGAATAGGGTGATCAGATTCAGATCCTACATGTGTACACATTAAGAGCTGGGAAGCCTCCACACATACTCCTTTCACCAACGGCTAAATACATTTTGGCAGAAGATTTCCACCATGAAGTCTAGTCAAGGATTGTATGAGTATGACAAAAGAAGAGGACAACGCCCCGGGACAATTTGTCCACATCAGGGATGAGGTCGTCAAGAAACCACTGTGCGTCACATGACTCTAACCCATTCATAACATAACTATTAGTGTGTCTCACCCTCCAGCTTGTGAATGTGTCTGTGTGTGTTTGTGTGTCTCTTGCTGCGAGCCTCTGGATAGCCACATTCACTGTCTGGGAATGTCAGAGGGGAAGAGGCTGCCTGAAGGGCCTACATAGTTCCAGTGATGGAGGAAGCATAATAATAAGTCCATAACACAGTTTTTGTTTTTGGGTCGAAAAATGACAAGCGACTTAACCACTTTACTGAAATCTTAAACTTAACCCTAATCTTAAATAATTGTTTACTTTGATGGGACAATGTTGTTGGCCTATGTTGTACCTCAGTGATGGAGGAGACAGGCAGAAAGGCAGACAGGCAGAGAGAGAGAGAAACAGACAGGGACATGCACACAGACAGACAGACAGCCTCCACTATGGCTTAAACAGAGGAGCACAGTAACATAAGCAACCATTTCTGTTAAAGAAAAAAGGTAATTGGCACCAATACGACAGAAGTGATAAGAAGGGAGGATTACAATGGAGGATTCTTTAAAACATTGTGTCAATCTATCAAAAGCTGATGAAGTTGCTCATTAAACAAGTAAAAGAAGCATATATTCCACAAATCACGTCACAATATGGTCTTTGCTTTATATTGGAGACAACAAGGTTTTGAAACACTTCGGTTTGACATCCTATTCCTATGTAGTGCACTACTTCTGACCAGGGCCCATAGGGATATGGTAGTGCACTATATAGGGAATAGAGTGAAATTTCTAATCAACCCAATATCTGTGTATATTATTGCCAGCCGGCCGTTGTATGGTTCTCTGAAGACCCCCACTGACAGATGTAATGGAACGGCTGTGAAGGCTGTTGCTAGGAGATCATATCGCTCATCCACCATCTGCACTGAATGGGAAACACTCCCTAGGTCTGTACATCTGTCCTCTGGCCTCAACAGCTGGAGCATCAGATTACCATGTTAATCATCATCTCTTTTCAGGGACTGTTCATTTTGAGCATTTTGACTGCCTTGAACTTGGAGTGACGTTTGAGCTGTGAGCATTCTATTACCAGTAGAAAAGGTGTGTGTGTGTATGCTTCCATTAGGGGGAAAGCTTCCAGAGGAAGTCTCAAAACAAGATACTAGTCAGACTCTAGTCAGTCTATACCTTAAGCATCCTCAGGACTGCTGTTGGATGGAGGGTGACCCGGGGTGACTTCCTCCTCTGACGTCAACTGGCACTTGAGTTAGGGAGGGCACTGCGTACTTATTACAACTTCTCACACAGATGTAAAATGTACTCAATTAGCGTAATCCGTGTGCCACTTCACACAACATGCCTGGATGAGTTACTTCACTGTCAATACTCCACCAGAATACAGAGGGGTACTGTCACAGTCCCCCACAGTAGCAACATAAGACTGAATAACAAAAGATAACAGAGGATAAACACTATGGGGTTGAAGGGTTAGCCATCCATCAACGTCAGGGGACAGACAAATCCAATCCAACAAGCCTTTCTCAAGGAAAGAATCCCCCTTTTCCTGAGATGTCGGTCCTAATTCCAGGTCCCGAGGAATGCTCTCAGGGTTTGCGGATTCAAATCAAATCCATCGCTGACGTTCCCCTTTTTTGGGAGCAGAGAGCAGGGAGCCCCCGGAGCCAGCCGAAAAGCCGGAACGTGGTATAAAGTCCAAAGATAGCTTGAGCTTCCATCTTGATCACATTAGGGGTTTCACTGACGCTGAACTAGTGGAGTATGGGTGGGGTGGAATGGGGTGGAGTGAGGGGAGGGGGTTCTCTCACTCTCCTCCTCTCCCTCCAATCCCACCTCTTCTATTCTCCGCCTCCTGGCTGGTTTGACAGGGAATCTCAGTCACATCCTAGTCACTGTCTTTCTCCCTGGTTCTCTCACAGCTCCTCCAAGGCTCTCCACGCCAACCAGATCGTCTCAGCTGTTTATCCTATTTTCTTACTCCTCCTTTCACAGAGTTAAGACAACTTCCTCTCAAATCCCTCTCCCTCTCTCAAGTCACACTCCTCTCTCTCTCTCTCTCTCTCTCTCTCTCTCTCTCTCTCTCTCTCTCTCTCTCTCTCTCTCTCTCTCTCTCTTACACTCTATGTCCTTAAGCTGGGAAAGACTCCCTCCAGTTGGTTTTGATTATTAACAGACAGACCACTGTGAAAACTCAGGACTTGGGCCAAGTGAGATTGCAGAAATGTTTTGGCAGGGCTTTCTGAGAGGTTTTCTTTTTTCATATGTCACCCTGTAACTGTACAAGCATCCTTGCACAAACATCTCAACCTGCCCAAAAAAAGACATTAAAGCATGACTTGTTTACAGACATTCCTGGAGAATATGCCACTCTGTGCGAGAACTGTTAACTTTGCTGCCTACGAGCTGTGTGCCTTTACTTTACAGGACACATCTGGGCAAAGTGGTAGTTTGACTTCAAAATCACTGTGTTTTTAGGAAGTCTTCAAAGCAAAACATCTTACCGCATTTTTGAGTGCCGACCATTCATTCCCTAATATAGACATGCCATTTGTTGGGAACGCTACCAACATTTGAAATACATAGGCTCTGATATCATACGTTCATGGTGAGAATATCTCAAGCGAAATTAAAATCGGCATCTCTTACCAAACCAAAAAACATAGGAAACCCTCCGTTTAGTTGTTGTAACTTTGCGAGAGCTCTGTAGACTGTAGTCCTGTAAAGCACTGCGGGGTTGTAAAAGGCACTGCAGATCTCCACACCCAGGCATGGTCTCCCCCCACCCTCTGTAAGGGTCTCACAGGCCCAATCTAGCCTGACTTACAACCAGGAGATATGGTCTGTGTGCTTCAAACCATCAGAATGAAAAGACCGACCATAGGAAATGTGTTTGTTTCACACACAGACTCTTACAGTCTCAGCTGGCTAACATACCTGTCATTCCAATTCCACCATTTCCATTCACAGTCCCTTGGTTCTTGATGATAACGTCTATGATTGTTTTCTGTTGGGTTTTAGAAGTATGGACCTAAGGTTAGCAGTTGCTATAGCAAAAACAGATAATGGAACAAGGGAAAAATGGACAAACCCCCACCAACAACAACAAAAAACTATTTTCCACCCTTGTGCCCCCTCTTCCTCTTCTGGGTCATCCAGATGGGAGGAGGGGAGGCTCTGGAGCCTGGGGGAGAACTTGACTCTGTTTTTTAGAACTCTCTGTGGGAAACTCAAGCTGTCCTATTTCTGACCCGCCATTTTGGGTCTCAGGGGACACATAGGGTTCCCACTACATGGCTAAGCTGCAAAGTAAAAATGTACATCTATATAAACATACATGTACATTTTTTATCTTAATTTAAGTTTAAGGTTAGGCATAAAGTTAGCAGTGTGGTTAAGATTAGGGTTAAGGTTTAAAATCAGATTTTAGGCAAGGATTCTGACTTTGCAACTTGGCCAGATAGTGATAACAGACACACAGATGGTCGGGGATACAAGGTTTAATTTGTCGTCACAGCATGTGCTTGGTGCACTGGTCACAGGACCTAGCACTAATCACAGAGCTAGCACGATGATGGTAACTAGCGTGATGACGGTAACTAGCACTCATCACAGAGCTAGCGTGTTGACGGTAACTAGCGTGTTGACGGTAACTAGTGTGGTGACGGTTACTAGCGTGGTGACGGTTACTAGCGGGGTGACGGTAACTAGCGTGGTGACGGTTACTAGCGTGGTGACGGTAACTCGCGTGGTGACGGTAACTCGCGTGGTGACGGTAACTAGCGTGGTGACGGTTACTAGCGTGGTGACGGTAACTAGCGTGGTGACGGTAACTAGCGTGGTGACGGTAACTCGCGTGGTGACGGTAACTCGCGTGGTGACGGTAACTAGCGTGGTGACGGTAACTAGCGGGGTGACGGTAACTAGCGTGGTGACGGTAACTAGCGTGGTGACGGAACTAGAGTGGTGACGTTACTAGCGCAGTGATGGTAACTAGCGCGGGGACGGTAACTAGCGCGGTGACGGTAACTAGCGGGGTGACGGTTACTAGCGTGGTGACGGTAACTAGCGTGGTGACGGAACTAGAGTGGTGATGGTTACTAGCGTGGTGACGGTAACTAGCGTGGGGACGGTAACTAGCGTGGTGACGGTTACTAGCGTGGTGACGGTTACTAGCGTGGTGACGGTAACTAGCGTGGTGACGGTAACTAGCGTGGTGTCGTAACTAGCGTGGTGACGGTAACTAGCGTGGGGACTGTAACTAGCGTGGTGACGGTTACTAGCGTGGTGACGGTAACTAGCGTGGTGACGGTAACTAGCGTGGTGACGTAACTAGCGTGGTGACGGTAACTAGCGTGGTGACGGTAACTAGCGTGGTGACGGTAACTTGCGTGGTGACGGTAACTAGCGTGGTGACGTAACTAGCGTGGTGACGGTAACTAGCGTGGTGACGGTAACTAGCGTGTAGTTATGACTGGTTAGTGAAGTGGAGAGGCCAGTGCAGTGTTGCAGTGGTTCTGAGGATCATCGGAAATGACTGAGTGCATATTTGGATATCTGACTGTGTGTGTGTGTGTAATTTGTTACAGTGTGTGAGAGTGTGTGTTTATCCTAGATGAGTCACTACTTACAGACCAACTTTTCCCCATTTATTCCTGAAAGATGAGGAGGGACACATTCTGAGATCATCAGTCATGTGACCTCTCGCTATGTCACATGGGAGGGGCAGGTCACATGGGAGGGGTGGAAAGGGTGAAGAAAGCCCCATTCATGATGCCTCCTATAATCCCCCACTCGTCTCCCCTCCGCTTCTTAAGTGGCGCACAGAGGGCCCAAAGGAAACAGTCTCAAATTCTTTGCTGATATAGTTTATTATTGGAAAAATTCCAGTCTAAATCGTGAGCACTGAAGGATAAGCAGAGTTAGCCTAGCCCTCGTAGGAAAATGTGGGTGATTCAAAAAAAGAACAAAAAAAAGAAAATCCACATCCCTACCAAAACTGGGCCAATCGAGTTCTCACTTTTACAAAGAATGCTTTGAGAAAATTTTGCTGTGGTCTTTGAAGGCCAACCTCAAGCAGTCATTTTCTACAGTACGGTACATGACCAGTAGTTAGCAGAGGCTGTAATAACATTTGACACTTGTGAAAGTACACTCAGATTAAAGGGTAGATTAAAAAAAATACATAAACAAACCAAACCATGATCATTTCATTCACTTTTTCCAACAAATCTTAAAACATACACCATGAATACCTATGGCATCTGCCATAATACACATAGCTCATAGATGTCTGAAACTGTTCATGCAAGGGTATGTCTTTGAGTGACACAGCAAGAAAAGCATTGCACTGTAGGTAATGTGACTGACTGTATCTATGCTTGTGTGGGAGTAAGTCAATGCAAGGGGGGTCTTGACCATCGGTTACGGCAGATAGTCAGACCCCCGGCAACCGTGGGAAACAGGAAGTCCGAGTTCCTAGTGATACAGAGCATAATAATTTCCAGGCTGAAATAATCCATGCTATCTTCTCTCTGGGATGTCTGTTTTTGTGTGCATGGGCCTGGAGAGAGGACTTTGGTGTGTGTGTGTGTGTGTGCACGCACACGTGCTCTTGCGTAAACAAGTTCGGCTGGACACGAATAAAATTGATTTTATCATCCGAGTGTGTTATTATTGTACTTACACACTAACCAACATTGTATGACATAGCATTTAACACTTCTTTAAGCACAATGCAGTTAATGTCCTGTTCTGAGAGCTGAACATGCATCCAAGGCACGTCTTCTACATGGGTTTGGGCAAAGCTTTGTGGCAACAGCTGGCCTCTATTTGTGTTAACTGGCTCTCACAAGAGCATGCAGACACACGCACCTGGGCAAGAGAGTGGTGAGCAGACATACACTGCACGCACTGACTCACTCACAGACACACATGCACACACACATGCACACACACACACACACACACACACACACACACACACACACACACACACACACACACACACACACACACACACACACACACACACACACACACACACGAATACACACACACACACATGTACAGACAGCTTGTTGCCCTTAGACCAACTAAAGCAGGGTTTATAGGCTAGTGGTTATGACGCTGCTCAGTGGATACATTAGTGTGGTCGTGATCGTCAGATTGCATCCTAACTCAACCATGTAGGGACAAACTCTGTTACACAAACATACACTGATACACATGTGAATATGAGCTGGGGAGCAGTCTACACACAGCCACACACACACACACACACACACACACACACACACACACACAAAGCTATTGGCAATATTTGACTTCATTGGCATCCAACCCTGGACTCCATCTCTGGAGACGGACTGACTGTTTGTTTTCAAAGGTCAACTGATTCACAAAGAACACCCTGTCTCAGTCTCAGAATTTAAAGCAGAGCAGAGTTACACATGCAGGAGACAAACTCCGTTTTATAGAGGCCCATCCGAAAGAGAAAATGTACAGTGAAGGGCTGAAAGGGTGCTTCGAGGGGTTGTGGGTTACATGGTCTGTTACACATTACAGTATAAGGTCCTGTGTGGCTCAGCATCTGCAGGGCTGTGGGTTCGACCCCCTCAGGGATGAAATGCACTTAAAAGTCTATTCAGTCACTGTCAGGTATGACGCTTTGGATAAAAGTGAAAAGGAAATGGTGAAACACTAAACATGAGGGTTGTACAAGCCCTCAAAAATGCAGATTCTGGCTTGGGACTGATAGGGTTAAAGGTCTCTGCATTCACTGTCCTGGAAGTCACTTTTGATAAAAGCATACCCTCCTTGGTTTACAGTACATATGGGGCTTTCTGCTGAACCATCCCATTCATCTTGTGGCAGCATGTCTCAATGGATGTCGACGAATCCGTATGAATCCGTAATCATTAGTTCAAAACGTTTTGCAACGGAAATAGTTTACTCCAAACGGAAAATGTTTTGCAACGAAAAAATATTTTCTATTGGACTAATTTATCTAGGCTCTGTTTGGCTCTGTTTGGTTCCAAGTGAACACCCCTGTTGTCTCCTCCTGTAGTTTATTGGCTGTAGTGTCTGGGGCCAGAGTCTGGGACTTTGTGATGACGAGAGCTCCCTGGATGAAACAACACTGACGCTGGACACCGGCTGTGCTGGCATTGGTCGCCTCCAGCAGACAGCCAGGAAAGGACTGTTTTCCTTGGATACGGTTGCCACAGCAGCATCAGCAGGAAATACTGGAGACAGAGAGTCAGGGGGAGAGGGGAGGGGCCGCAGGCTGCATGTTGCTTGTGACGGTGGCAGCTGGCTGATGGTATACACATTTGTCAATAATAAACAGGTGCCCCCACTCACCTCACTTTAGACATAGAGCTAGATTGTATAGAATGGTATGAATGGTTCCACTCTTGAATTGTGCCTGTTCAGCTTTCCAACGATAGAACAGAAATCTAAATACTTTGGGCTGTGAGACTATGTGAGGAATTCTAGCCCTTCACTGAAGCATGTTCAACAGGTATAAGTGTCTGATTGTGCCCTAGTTCATGGCAAGAGGGGGAAAGTGGATAAGATGAACACAGACAAATGTTTCTCTAGCCTTGAGGTCTCCCAGTCCTAGTTTTCTTTCTTTCTTTCTTTCTTTCTTTCTTTCTTTCTTTCTTTCTTTCTTTCTTTCTTTCTTTCTTTCTTTCTTTCTTTCTTTCTTTCTTTCTTTCTTTCTTTCTTTCTTTCTTTCTTTCTTTCTTTCTTTCTTTCTTTCTTTCTTTCTTTCTTTCACTGTCTTCCTTCCTTCCTTCCTTCCTTCCTTCCTTCCTTCCTTCCTTCCTTCCTTCCTTCCTTCCTTCCTTCCTTCCTTCCTTCCTTCCTTCCTTCCTTCCTTCCTTCCTTCCTTCCTTCCTTCCTTCCTTCCTTCCTTCCTTCCTTCCTTCCTTTCTTTCTTTCTCAGGAAACAGATCTGCATTCCAACCCACACAGGAAGCGGACAGGTCAGGAAAACTTAGCAAGACACTAGAGAGGGAGAGGTTACAGACAGAGGTTCCAATAGCTCAGTTGGATAAACCAGGCTGTGTAGTGTTAAAACACCGGGGTGTGTAGTGTTTCAACACCGGGGTTGTAGTGTTAAAACACCAGGGTCTGTAGTGTTACAACACCAGGGTCTGTAGTGTTACAACACCAGGGTTGTAGGTTTGACTCCACATAGGTCACATATTATAGATACATCATTGTCTGTCTGTTTGGGAGAAAAAAGTATTTGCAACAGTGGGCCAGGAGTTCAATTTGCTGACCACCTGACCAGAAGAACTCTGTGCTGTCATTATAATAATGGGGGCCTGGAGTTTTTGCTTGTCAGGATGGATGGAAGGAGAGGCAGTAAGAGAGAGAGAGAACAAGAGAGAGAGGAGGAATAACCGCCTGTCACCGGTTGCCCTTTTGCTGAGTGTAACAGTGATTTGTCCTCTGACAAAAGAGTCACCGCAGTGGTACAGGGTGCAGCGTTACCATGACACAGCCTGGCTGTAGAGGGCGACAGAGACACAAACTGTTCCTTCATAAAATCACCTCTTCGCAGAGAGATCATCACTATGAATTGTCAGCAGGTGGCGCCAAAAGTATTTCATTCCCTCGAGGCCCATCAAGGATAATGTATCACTTCCTGCTTCACCTGCAGTGCAGAAGAGAAAGTAGGATACGTGTCAGACCTGGGTTGAAATACATAGGAGAATTAGAATATTTGTATTTGAAAATACATGCCAATACTAGACTACCAATACTAAACTACATGCTAAATGCATTGCAGAAAAGTTATTGTGCAACAGGGGGATCAAATTAAGATCCTACACCTGTGTACAGCACTATCCCCAACACACCCACCACCATCCCTCTACTTGACCCTAACATATCCTACACCTGTATACAGCACTATCCCCAACACACCCACCACCCTATCCCTCTACTTGACCCTAACATATCCTACACCTGTGTACAGCACTATCCCCAACACACCCACCACTCCATCCCACTACTTGACCCTATCAGATCCTACACCTGTATACAGCACTATCCCCAACACACCCACCACCCCATCCCACGACTTTGGCCCTATCATAAGCTACATCAGGCCATCGGCCTGGGAGGATGGAACACCTTCTCTCAAAACCCCCTGTAGATCTTCTGCACTAAAATCTCTCCCACTGCTTCCGCTACCACACAGTATCTTCTGGAATTTCCGCTCCATCAGTGCAGTACAATTAATGATCATGACAATAAATGCAAGAAATCTAAAACATATCCTCTCTGGATCTCTGTCTTCAGTCCTACTCACTGGGGGGCTCCTAGTTGAATTACTCACCCTTGGGCTATCATCTACTTTCCTCACTGACTCAGCATAGGAAACCTTCTGCAAAACCCCAAAATAGCTGACATAACCTATCCTAACAGGTAAGAACTCTCTATTACAGCTCAACAAGACATACTGGGTATTCTCAGTCTCAGGCACCGGGTCTACTTCTCACCAACCGAGGACGTAAAAAACACCAGAAATATTGTTTTTCAGATCTTCACTCAACGCCACCCCACTGATCACTCCTTTGAGAGGCACCCTGCTCCGTAGAACAAAGCACACCACAGGTCGAGCCCTGAGATGTGTGATGTGGAGCACCCTCTGCCTCTGGATGCACACAAAGTCTAAATAATTCCACTTCTCGAAATGTGACATATTTAACAGTTCCCAGTTTGTTTTATGCCCAGCTTGATGCAACATATGGGTTGGCCAAAGAGCAGAGATCCACTTTTTCTCTAAATCTCATCCATACCTGTCCAAAATCATCTCTGGTATGATCAGGGTCAAGGCTGGAAGTCTTTACTATACATGCCGCTGCAGTCACTTCATCCTGGCTAGGCTTCATTTCAGAGCAAACATTACTGGCTACCGACTCCACCTTGAATTTCTAAACAGAGCTAGCAGAATGATCCTCAAAAGAGCAAATAGATTTGTTTTTAAATTGACTTGACTTGTATGCAATCGACAAAGGTTTTTGCTTAGTGACATTACCTCGGTTTCGCATCATCGCACTTCCACAATGCCATAACTAGCCTATTGGTAGACAGGAAGCTACAATCTGAAAATAACTTGGAATTGTATTAATATGCTCATACAAACATGTAAACGAGTGTGTGTGTGTGGTTTGATATTATAACAGCAAAATTATACATTTTCATTGTTAAATGTATTCTGTTGAGTCTGTTGAGTCTGCTGTACTGACATCATGTTGTGTCTGATAATGTGTGAAACATAACTACTGGGACACAGAAAGCCACAATTAGGAAATAATTAGGAAATAAGTTGTACTTTTAATTAATATGCTAATACAAACAAATAAAACATGAGTGTGCATGTGGGTTTGAGAGAGAGAGAGAGAGACAAAGAGACAAAGAGACAGAGAGAGAGAGAGAGAGAAAGAGAATGACGGAGGAAGTTGTGTGCACTGTAGTCTGCTGTATGTGCTACAGTATGTTGTCATGGTGATGTTAAAAGACTTTCTCACAAATCCAGCTGAGTTTCTTGTCACATGACATGTCATTCCATGCCTTCAGAGGACGCTGATCTGTGCGTATCTCAACACAGTCCTCCTCATCACTAATTGGTTTGCTACTACTAGACCACTAGACCACCAGGGAAGGATACTGCAGCGCAAATCGGTTCACAATTTGAAATGGTACATATGTGCGATAACATAAAAAAATCATTGTGACAGGTTGCACAAGTAAACAAGTCGCAAAAGACTAGTTCCCTGACCGGGAATAGAACCCCGGCTGCGAGAGCGCCCAAACCTAACCACTAGACCAGCAGGAAAGGATACTGCAGCGCAAATCGGTTCACAATTTGAAATGGTACATATGTGCGATAACTGACAAAATTCATTGTGACAGGTTGCACGAGTAAACAAGTCGCAAAAGACTAGTTCCCTGACCGGGAATCGAACCCGGGCCGCGGCGGTGAGAGCGCCGAATCCTAACCACTAGACCACCAGGGAAGGATACTGCAGTGCAAATCGGTTCACAATTTGAAATGGTACAGACAGTTGAAGTCAGAAGTTTACAAACACTTAGGTTGGAGTCATTAAGACTCGTTTGTCAACCACTCCACACATGTCTTGTTAACAAAGTATAGTTTTGGCAAGTCGTTTAGGACTTCTACTGTGTGCATGACACAAGTAATTTTTCCAACAATTGTTTACAGACAGATTATTTCTGTCTGTAAACTGCTTGACATCATGGGAAAATCAAAAGAAATCAGCCAAGTGCAAATCAATCCCAGAACAACAGCAAAGGACCTTGTGAAGATGCTGGAGGAAACAGGTACAAAAGTATCTCTATCCACAGTAAACCAGTCCTATATCGACATAACCTGAAAGGGCGCTCAGCAAGGATAAAGCTACTGCTCCAAAACCGCCATAAAAAAGCCAGACTACAGTTTGGGGAGAAAGATCGTAGTTTTTGGAGAAATGTCCTCTGGTCTGATGAAACAAAAATAGAACTGTTTGGCCATAATGACCATTGTTATGTTTGGAGGAAATAGGGGGAAGCTTGCAAGTCGGTTAGGACTTCTACTTTGTGCATGACACAAGTCATTTTTCCAACAATTGTTTACAGACAGATTATTTCTGTCTGTAAACTGCTTGACATCATGGGAAAATCAAAAGAAATCAGCCAAGTGCAAATCAATCCCAGAACAACAGCAAAGGACCTTGTGAAGATGCTGGAGGAAACAGGTACAAAAGTATCTCTATCCACAGTAAACCAGTCCTATATCGACATAACCTGAAAGGGCGCTCAGCAAGGAAGAAGCTACTGCTCCAAAACCGCCATAAAAAAGCCAGACTACAGTTTGGGGAGAAAGATCGTAGTTTTTGGAGAAATGTCCTCTGGTCTGATGAAACAAAAATACAACTGTTTGGCCATAATGACCATTGTTATGTTTGGAGGAAATAGGGGGAAGCTTGCATGCCGAAGAACACCATACCAACCGTGAAGCACGGGGGTGGCAGCATGATGTTGTGGGGGTGCTTTGCTGCAGGAGGGACTGGTGCACCACTCGACCACACCAGGGAAGGACACTGCAGGGCAAATTGGTTTGCAATTTGAAGTGGTACAGATGTGCGATAACCTACTAAATTCATTATGACAGGTTGCACAAGTAAACAAAGAGCAAAGACTAGTTCCCTGACCGGGAATCGAACCCGGGCCGTGGCGGTGAGAGCGCCGAATCCTAACCACTAGACCACCAGGGAAGGATACTGCAGCGCAAATCGGTTCACAATTTGAAATGGTACATATGTGCGATAACTGACAAAATTCATTGTGACAGGTTGCACGAGTAAACAAGTCGCAAAAGACTAGTTCCCTGACCGGGAATCGAACCCGGGCCGCGGCGGTGAGAGCGCCGAATCCTAACCACTAGACCACCAGGGAAGGATACTGCAGTGCAAATCGGTTCACAATTTGAAATGGTACAGACAGTTGAAGTCAGAAGTTTACAAACACTTAGGTTGGAGTCATTAAGACTCGTTTGTCAACCACTCCACACATGTCTTGTTAACAAAGTATAGTTTTGGCAAGTCGTTTAGGACTTCTACTGTGTGCATGACACAAGTAATTTTTCCAACAATTGTTTACAGACAGATTATTTCTGTCTGTAAACTGCTTGACATCATGGGAAAAAATCAAAAGAAATCAGCCAAGTGCAAATCAATCCCAGAACAACAGCAAAGGACCTTGTGAAGATGCTGGAGGAAACAGGTACAAAAGTATCTCTATCCACAGTAAACCAGTCCTATATCGACATAACCTGAAAGGGCGCTCAGCAAGGAAGAAGCTACTGCTCCAAAACCGCCATAAAAAAGCCAGACTACAGTTTGGGGAGAAAGATCGTAGTTTTTGGAGAAATGTCCTCTGGTCTGATGAAACAAAAATACAACTGTTTGGCCATAATGACCATTGTTATGTTTGGAGGAAATAGGGGGAAGCTTGCATGCCGAAGAACACCATACCAACCGTGAAGCACGGGGGTGGCAGCATGATGTTGTGGGGGTGCTTTGCTGCAGGAGGGACTGGTGCACCACTCGACCACACCAGGGAAGGACACTGCAGGGCAAATTGGTTTGCAATTTGAAGTGGTACAGATGTGCGATAACCTACTAAATTCATTATGACAGGTTGCACAAGTAAACAAAGAGCAAAGACTAGTTCCCTGACCGGGAATCGAACCCGGGCCGCGGCGGTGAGAGCGCCGAATCCTAACCACTAGACCACCAGGGAAGGATACTGCAGCGCAAATCGGTTCACAATTTGAAATGGTACATATGTGCGATAACTGACAAAATTCATTGTGACAGGTTGCACGAGTAAACAAGTCGCAAAAGACTAGTTCCCTGACCGGGAATCGAACCCGGGCCGCGGCGGTGAGAGCGCCGAATCCTAACCACTAGACCAGCAGGGAAGGATACTGCAGTGCAAATCGGTTCACAATTTGAAATGGTACAGACAGTTGAAGTCAGAAGTTTACAAACACTTAGGTTGGAGTCATTAAGACTCGTTTGTCAACCACTCCACACATGTCTTGTTAACAAAGTATAGTTTTGGCAAGTCGTTTAGGACTTCTACTGTGTGCATGACACAAGTAATTTTTCCAACAATTGTTTACAGACAGATTATTTCTGTCTGTAAACTGCTTGACATCATGGGAAAATCAAAAGAAATCAGCCAAGTGCAAATCAATCCCAGAACAACAGCAAAGGACCTTGTGAAGATGCTGGAGGAAACAGGTACAAAAGTATCTCTATCCACAGTAAACCAGTCCTATATCGACATAACCTGAAAGGGCGCTCAGCAAGGATAAAGCTACTGCTCCAAAACCGCCATAAAAAAGCCAGACTACAGTTTGGGGAGAAAGATCGTAGTTTTTGGAGAAATGTCCTCTGGTCTGATGAAACAAAAATAGAACTGTTTGGCCATAATGACCATTGTTATGTTTGGAGGAAATAGGGGGAAGCTTGCAAGTCGGTTAGGACTTCTACTTTGTGCATGACACAAGTCATTTTTCCAACAATTGTTTACAGACAGATTATTTCTGTCTGTAAACTGCTTGACATCATGGGAAAATCAAAAGAAATCAGCCAAGTGCAAATCAATCCCAGAACAACAGCAAAGGACCTTGTGAAGATGCTGGAGGAAACAGGTACAAAAGTATCTCTATCCACAGTAAACCAGTCCTATATCGACATAACCTGAAAGGGCGCTCAGCAAGGAAGAAGCTACTGCTCCAAAACCGCCATAAAAAAGCCAGACTACAGTTTGGGGAGAAAGATCGTAGTTTTTGGAGAAATGTCCTCTGGTCTGATGAAACAAAAATACAACTGTTTGGCCATAATGACCATTGTTATGTTTGGAGGAAATAGGGGGAAGCTTGCATGCCGAAGAACACCATACCAACCGTGAAGCACGGGGGTGGCAGCATGATGTTGTGGGGGTGCTTTGCTGCAGGAGGGACTGGTGCACCACTCGACCACACCAGGGAAGGACACTGCAGGGCAAATTGGTTTGCAATTTGAAGTGGTACAGATGTGCGATAACCTACTAAATTCATTATGACAGGTTGCACAAGTAAACAAAGAGCAAAGACTAGTTCCCTGACCGGGAATCGAACCCGGGCCGTGGCGGTGAGAGCGCCGAATCCTAACCACTAGACCACCAGGGAAGGATACTGCAGCGCAAATCGGTTCACAATTTGAAATGGTACATATGTGCGATAACTGACAAAATTCATTGTGACAGGTTGCACGAGTAAACAAGTCGCAAAAGACTAGTTCCCTGACCGGGAATCGAACCCGGGCCGCGGCGGTGAGAGCGCCGAATCCTAACCACTAGACCACCAGGGAAGGATACTGCAGTGCAAATCGGTTCACAATTTGAAATGGTACAGACAGTTGAAGTCAGAAGTTTACAAACACTTAGGTTGGAGTCATTAAGACTCGTTTGTCAACCACTCCACACATGTCTTGTTAACAAAGTATAGTTTTGGCAAGTCGTTTAGGACTTCTACTGTGTGCATGACACAAGTAATTTTTCCAACAATTGTTTACAGACAGATTATTTCTGTCTGTAAACTGCTTGACATCATGGGAAAAAATCAAAAGAAATCAGCCAAGTGCAAATCAATCCCAGAACAACAGCAAAGGACCTTGTGAAGATGCTGGAGGAAACAGGTACAAAAGTATCTCTATCCACAGTAAACCAGTCCTATATCGACATAACCTGAAAGGGCGCTCAGCAAGGAAGAAGCTACTGCTCCAAAACCGCCATAAAAAAGCCAGACTACAGTTTGGGGAGAAAGATCGTAGTTTTTGGAGAAATGTCCTCTGGTCTGATGAAACAAAAATACAACTGTTTGGCCATAATGACCATTGTTATGTTTGGAGGAAATAGGGGGAAGCTTGCATGCCGAAGAACACCATACCAACCGTGAAGCACGGGGGTGGCAGCATGATGTTGTGGGGGTGCTTTGCTGCAGGAGGGACTGGTGCACCACTCGACCACACCAGGGAAGGACACTGCAGGGCAAATTGGTTTGCAATTTGAAGTGGTACAGATGTGCGATAACCTACTAAATTCATTATGACAGGTTGCACAAGTAAACAAAGAGCAAAGACGAGTTCCCTGACCGGGAATCGAACCCGGGCCGTGGCGGTGAGAGCGCCGAATCCTAACCACTAGACCACCAGGGAAGGATACTGCAGCGCAAATCGGTTCACAATTTGAAATGGTACATATGTGCGATAACTGACAAAATTCATTGTGACAGGTTGCACGAGTAAACAAGTCGCAAAAGACTAGTTCCCTGACCGGGAATCGAACCCGGGCCGCGGCGGTGAGAGCGCCGAATCCTAACCACTAGACCACCAGGGAAGGATACTGCAGTGCAAATCGGTTCACAATTTGAAATGGTACAGACAGTTGAAGTCAGAAGTTTACAAACACTTAGGTTGGAGTCATTAAGACTCGTTTGTCAACCACTCCACACATGTCTTGTTAACAAAGTATAGTTTTGGCAAGTCGTTTAGGACTTCTACTGTGTGCATGACACAAGTAATTTTTCCAACAATTGTTTACAGACAGATTATTTCTGTCTGTAAACTGCTTGACATCATGGGAAAATCAAAAGAAATCAGCCAAGTGCAAATCAATCCCAGAACAACAGCAAAGGACCTTGTGAAGATGCTGGAGGAAACAGGTACAAAAGTATCTCTATCCACAGTAAACCAGTCCTATATCGACATAACCTGAAAGGGCGCTCAGCAAGGAAGAAGCTACTGCTCCAAAACCGCCATAAAAAAGCCAGACTACAGTTTGGGGAGAAAGATCGTAGTTTTTGGAGAAATGTCCTCTGGTCTGATGAAACAAAAATACAACTGTTTGGCCATAATGACCATTGTTATGTTTGGAGGAAATAGGGGGAAGCTTGCATGCCGAAGAACACCATACCAACCGTGAAGCACGGGGGTGGCAGCATGATGTTGTGGGGGTGCTTTGCTGCAGGAGGGACTGGTGCACCACTCGACCACACCAGGGAAGGACACTGCAGGGCAAATTGGTTTGCAATTTGAAGTGGTACAGATGTGCGATAACCTACTAAATTCATTATGACAGGTTGCACAAGTAAACAAAGAGCAAAGACTAGTTCCCTGACCGGGAATCGAACCCGGGCCGTGGCGGTGAGAGCGCCGAATCCTAACCACTAGACCACCAGGGAAGGATACTGCAGCGCAAATCGGTTCACAATTTGAAATGGTACATATGTGCGATAACTGACAAAATTCATTGTGACAGGTTGCACGAGTAAACAAGTCGCAAAAGACTAGTTCCCTGACCGGGAATCGAACCCGGGCCGCGGCGGTGAGAGCGCCGAATCCTAACCACTAGACCACCAGGGAAGGATACTGCAGTGCAAATCGGTTCACAATTTGAAATGGTACAGACAGTTGAAGTCAGAAGTTTACAAACACTTAGGTTGGAGTCATTAAGACTCGTTTGTCAACCACTCCACACATGTCTTGTTAACAAAGTATAGTTTTGGCAAGTCGTTTAGGACTTCTACTGTGTGCATGACACAAGTAATTTTTCCAACAATTGTTTACAGACAGATTATTTCTGTCTGTAAACTGCTTGACATCATGGGAAAATCAAAAGAAATCAGCCAAGTGCAAATCAATCCCAGAACAACAGCAAAGGACCTTGTGAAGATGCTGGAGGAAACAGGTACAAAAGTATCTCTATCCACAGTAAACCAGTCCTATATCGACATAACCTGAAAGGGCGCTCAGCAAGGAAGAAGCTACTGCTCCAAAACCGCCATAAAAAAGCCAGACTACAGTTTGGGGAGAAAGATCGTAGTTTTTGGAGAAATGTCCTCTGGTCTGATGAAACAAAAATACAACTGTTTGGCCATAATGACCATTGTTATGTTTGGAGGAAATAGGGGGAAGCTTGCATGCCGAAGAACACCATACCAACCGTGAAGCACGGGGGTGGCAGCATGATGTTGTGGGGGTGCTTTGCTGCAGGAGGGACTGGTGCACCACTCGACCACACCAGGGAAGGACACTGCAGGGCAAATTGGTTTGCAATTTGAAGTGGTACAGATGTGCGATAACCTACTAAATTCATTATGACAGGTTGCACAAGTAAACAAAGAGCAAAGACTAGTTCCCTGACCGGGAATCGAACCCGGGCCGCGGCGGTGAGAGCGCCGAATCCTAACCACTAGACCACCAGGGAAGGATACTGCAGTGCAAATCGGTTCACAATTTGAAATGGTACATATGTGCGATAACTGACAAAATTCATTGTGACAGGTTGCACAAGTAAACAAGTCGCAAAAGACTAGATCCCTGACCGGGAATAGAACCCCGGCTGCGAGAGCGCCCAAACCTAACCACTAGACCAGCAGGAAAGGATACTGCAGGGCAAATCGTTTCACAATTTGAAATGGTACATATGTGCGATAACTGACAAAATTCATTGTGACAGGTTGCACAAGTAAACAAGTCGCAAAAGACTAGTTCCCTGACCGGGAATCGAACCCGGGCCGCGGCGGTGAGAGCGCCGAATCCTAACCACTAGACCACCAGGGAAGGATACTGCAGTGCAAATCGGTTCACAATTTGAAATGGTACAGACAGTTGAAGTCAGAAGTTTACAAACACTTAGGTTGGAGTCATTAAGACTCGTTTGTCAACCACTCCACACATGTCTTGTTAACAAAGTATAGTTTTGGCAAGTCGTTTAGGACTTCTACTGTGTGCATGACACAAGTAATTTTTCCAACAATTGTTTACAGACAGATTATTTCTGTCTGTAAACTGCTTGACATCATGGGAAAATCAAAAGAAATCAGCCAAGTGCAAATCAATCCCAGAACAACAGCAAAGGACCTTGTGAAGATGCTGGAGGAAACAGGTACAAAAGTATCTCTATCCACAGTAAACCAGTCCTATATCGACATAACCTGAAAGGGCGCTCAGCAAGGAAGAAGCTACTGCTCCAAAACCGCCATAAAAAAGCCAGACTACAGTTTGGGGAGAAAGATCGTAGTTTTTGGAGAAATGTCCTCTGGTCTGATGAAACAAAAATAGAACTGTTTGGCCATAATGACCATTGTTATGTTTGGAGGAAATAGGGGGAAGCTTGCAAGTCGGTTAGGACTACCACCATTATCAGGCTGTGGAACATACCAGTACCTACAGGGTTAAAAACAGTCAGATATCATGGTTAATACAAGTACCTACAGGGATAAAACAGTCAGATATCATGGTTAACACCAGTACCTACAGGGTTAACAACAGTCAGATATCATGGTTAATACCAGTACCTACAGGGATATAACAGTCAGATATCATGGTTAACACCAGTACCTACAGGGATAAAACAGTCAGATATCATGGTTAACACCAGTACCTACAGTGTTAAAAACAGTCAGATATCATGGTTAATACCAGTACCTACAGGATTAAAAACAGTCAGATATCATGGTTAATACCAGTACCTAAATACAGTGTTAAAAACAGTCAGATATCATGGTTAATACCAGTACCTACAGGGTTAAAAACAGTCAGATATCATGGTTAATACCAGTACCTACAGGGTTAACAACAGTCAGATATCATGGTGAATACCAGAACCTACAGGGTTTAAAACAGTCAGATATCATGGTTAATACCAGTACCTACAGGGTTAAAAACAGTCAGATATCATGGTTAATACCAGTACCTACAGGGTTAAAAACAGTAAGATATCATGGTTAATAGCAGTACCTAAATACAGTGTTAAAAACAGTCAGATATCATGGTTAATACCAGTACCTACAGGGTTAAAAACAGTCAGATATCATGGTTAATACCAGTACCTACAGTGTTAAAAACAGTAAGATATCATGGTTAATAGCAGTACCTAAATACAGTGTTAAAAACAGTCAGATATCATGGTTAATACCAGTACCTACAGGGTTAAAAACAGTCAGATATCATGGTTAATACCAGTACCTACAGGGTTAACAACAGTCAGATATCATGGTTAATACCAGAACCTACAGGGTTAAAAACAGTCAGATATCATGGTTAATACCAGTACCTACAGTGTTAAAAACAGTCAGATATCATGGTTAATACCAGTACCTAAATACAGTGTTAAAAACAGTCAGATATCATGGTTAATACCAGTACCTACAGGGTTAACAACAGTCAGATATCATGGTTAATACCAGAACCTACAGGGTTAAAAACAGTCAGATATCATGGTTAATACCAGTACCTACAGGGTTAAAAACAGTCAGACATCACATTTAGAACATCACAATCCTAAATAATTTAAAGAAATGTTCAATCTTAATGTTAACTTTGTTTACTGCTGCCATCAATGACAATAACCTGTATAGAAAAAGGTTGAATGGAGCCTTATTGACAGATTAGTTATCATCTCTCACCCTGTGGTCAGTGGGGTGCCGTCCACCCATTTCCAGGTCCCCTCATTAACAGAGTCAGTCAGACCAATCCAGACTCCCTTCTTGAGGTTGAAGAGAAATGTCAGTTGTTGAGAAAGATAAATATATATTCATATGATTGATCATATATATCCGTCTCTCTCTCTCTCTCTCTCTCTCTCTCTCTCTCTCTCTCTCTCTCTCTCTCTCTCTCTCTCTCTCTCTCTCTCTCTCTCTCTCTCTCTCTCTCACCTGTTCCTTATCACTGTTTATGATCACCAGGTCTGCTCCTCTCTCCAGACAGTCCTCTCTGCTCTCCTTCCAGGTTTTAGACTCAGTAGACAGGAAGTACCAACTGGATTCAAACTTCTGCCAGCCTTCAGGACAGGTTTGAAAATATTGATGAAAATACGAATTTCCTTCAGTTTATCACACTGGACACTTTATGACAGAATACAGACACACTATAAAGTTAGTGGGATTAATGATAATTTATTACTGTAGGTTTACTCACTGAGATTGGTAAACCTCCCGCTAAGAAAATTTATCTCAGTCTGTAGCTGGTCTCTCTCTTCAGTCAGGTTGTTGTAACTGGTCTGTAGCTGGTCTCTCTCTTCAGTCAGGTTGTTGTAACTGGTCTGTAGCTGGTCTCTCTCTTCAGAATATTTGAAGCATCTGTTGTCTGGAAAGTATTGATACATATAGCTAGTGTTGAAAACAATTTCTTACTGCAACTGTTAAAAACAAACAGTCTGAAAGTGGACAGAAAATCTTGGATGTGATTTGCAAGTTCCTTAAACATGTCTAACAGAGGAGGAACTTAGTTACGCAGATAACAACACTCCCCACATAATTTCAATGAAATTACATTTAAGCAACGAGGTATAGGCATTGAATTGACAACTGTACTCAGTGTGTCATCTGAATTTAGGACGTTGTTGTGAAAGTCTGATATAGTGTATTAACTAGATAAGAAAACACTCACAGACTAGTCTCAGGGAGATGTTGAGAGTGACTTGTAGAACACACAGCATCCCAAAGCTCACAGCAACCATCCTGTAGAGTGTTCTCCCTGAATCCTCAGGTCCTGAGGAGATACACACGGATGTGAGAACACACACACAGACACACATATACACACACACACGTACACATGAATGCATACACTCATGTATTCAAGCAAGCAAGCACGCACGTACGCACGTACACACACATACCAACACACTCAAACACTCACATGCAAGCACACACATACCACACACACTGGAGGGTGTGACATAATCAGCAGCAAGAGGACTGTTTCTCACAGCTGCTTTAGAGGAAGTTACTGTATCAGTATAACATGTTAGAGTCATTAAAGGGGCAATCTGCAGTTGCTACATGAATATTTGTATATTTACCCATAGATTCTTAATAATTATGATTTAGAAATGCCTCCTGAGCTTTGTTCAACTGTCATACAACACATACTTATTTTTACTCCATTGTAATTGTAAACAAACACTGTATAGCCTCAAAACATGGTTAAAACACCAATTTTGATCTTATGGATGGTCAGTCATTGCACTAATACTCCAACCCCATTCCTCAGATGTTTACCAAATCATTGGCAGGGTGACCGCGCTGTTTATGTTGGAAGTGCATATTGCCGCTTTAATGCTTCTGAATACACTTAAAATATCTATTTAAAAGGTAAATCATATTTAAAAAATACTTTTCCACTAAGACTTGCTATTAGCTTTCTTAGTTCTTACCTGAGCGATTGGTTTCAGTCTTCACTCTCCTCATTGCTCTCTTCTGCTTTTCTTCAATAACCTGGTCGTTGATGTAGTCATCCATCTTAACTAACTGTATGATTACCTGCCTAACTGACTCCTAATGGTAATATCTACTGTATGATTCTAACTGTACTGACAAGTAGCTATGTAGTTGGTCTAATGTGCTTCTCCACCAGGTACCTCTCTGCTCTCTGTCTGTGGTCCACCGGGGTTTTCTTCTATCTTAATGAACCTGATTGGTTGAGGAGTTTGAGGGACAGCTGGTTGAACCACTGAAAAGATCCACTTCACTTCCCTCTTTTGGGACCAATATAGGGGAACAGACAAAAATAAGCATTTGATATTGTGCTTATATGTAACTTGACAACAAAGACTGACTGTCAATGATTATTAAGTAACATCCTTTGATATCTCTACTACACTCATTGATTGGTGATACAGTCAACTCCTGTACAGTGTATGTGATGGTGGTTTGGTAATGTTGAGAATGTTATCACCAGGCCTAAATTGGAGCATGTAAATATCTGTTGCAAGTAAGAAGAATGTATTAGAATTGATGAAATGAACCGCATGCAGATTGTGCACATAGTCAAATGTACTAACTTCATGTTGACTCTGGTACACAGGAAGTTACAATTTCAGGAAATAAGTAGGACTTTTATTAATATGCTAATACAAACAAATACAACATGTGTGTGCTTGGGTTTGAGAGAGAGAGAGAGAGAGAGAGAGAGAGAGAGAGAGAGAGAGATGTGCACTGTAGGCGGCTGTATGTGTTACAGTATGTTGTCATGGTGATGTTAAGCCACTTTCTCACAAATCCAGTTGAGTTTCCTGTCACATGACATGTCATTCCATGCCTTCAGAGCACTCTGATCTGTGTGTCTCAACATAGTCCTCCTCCCCTGTAGGACCTGCATTATCAGGCTGTGGGTCATACCAGTACCTACAGGGTTAAAAACCGTCAGATATCATGGTCAATACCTGTACCTATTGGAATAAAAACAGTCAGATATCACAAAAATATTATTTCTCTCAAATTGTGTGCACAAATGCATTTACATCCCTGTTAGTGAGCAATTCTCATTTGACAAGATAATCCATTCACCTGACAGGTGTGGCATATCAAGAAGCTGATTAAACAGCATGATCATTACACAGGTGCACCTTGTGCTGGGGACAATAAAAGGCCACTCTAAAGTGTGCAGTTTTGTCACACTACACAAGCCACACGTGTCTCAAGTTGAGGGAGCGTGCAATTGGCATGCTGACTGCAGGAATTTACACCAGAGCTGTTTATTTTGTTTTATTTATTTTATTTAACCTTTATTTAACTAGGCAAGTCAGTTAAGAACAAATTCTTATTTACAATGACGGCCTACCAAGTGGTAAAAGGCCTCCTGTCGGGGGCAAGGGCATGGATAATAAAAAAATAATACAAAAAAAACAACAGATATATATATATACACACTGCTCAAAAAAATAAAGGGAACACTTAAACAACACAATGTAACTCCAAGTCAATCACACTTCTGTGAAATCAAACTGTCCACTTAGGGAGCAACACTGATTGACAATACATTTCACATGCTGTTGTGCAAATGGAATAGACAACAGGTGGAAATTATAGGCAATTAGCAAGACACCCCCAATAAAGGAGTGGTTCTGCAGGTGGTGACCACAGACCACTTCTCAGTTCCTATGCTTCCTGACTGATGTTTTGGTCACTTTTGAATGCTGGCGGTGCTTTCACTCTAGTGGTAGTATGAGACGGAGTCTACAACCCACACAAGTGGCTCAGGTAGTGCAGCTCATCCAGGATGGCACATCAATGCGAGCTGTGGCAAGAAGGTTTGCTGTGTCTGTCAGCGTAGTGTCCAGAGCATGGAGGCGCTACCAGGAGACAGGCCAGTACATCAGGAGACGTGGAGGAGGCCGTAGGAGGGCAACAACCCAGCAGCAGGACCGCTACCTCCGCCTTTGTGCAAGGAGGAGCTGGAGGAGCACTGCCAGAGCCCTGCAAAATGACCTCCAGCAGGCCACAAATGTGCATGTGTCTGCTCAAACGGTCAGAAACAGACTCCATGAGGGTGGTATGAGGGCCCGACGTCCACAGGTGGGGGTTGTGCTTACAGCCCAACATCGTGCAGGATGTTTGGCATTTGCCAGAGAACACCAAGATTGGCAAATTTGCCACTGGCGCTCTGTGCTCTTCACAGATGAAAGCAGGTTCACACTGAGCACATGTGACAGACGTGACAGAGTCTGGAGACGCCACGGAGAACGTTCTGCTGCCTGCAACATCCTCCAGCATGACTGGTTTGGCGGTGGGTCAGTCATGGTGTGGGGTGGCATTTCTTTGGGGAGCCGCACAGCCCTCCATGTGCTCGCCAGAGGTAGCCTGACTGCCATTAGGTACCGAGATGAGATCCTCAGACCCCTTGTGAGACCATATGCTGGTGCGGTTGGCCCTGGGTTCCTCCAATGCAAGACAATGCTAGACCTCATGTGGCTGGAGTGTGTCAGCAGTTCCTGCAAGAGGAAGGCATTGATGCTATGGACTGGCCCGCCCGTTCCCCAGACCTGAATCCAATTGAGCACATCTGGGACATCATGTCTCGCTCCATCCACCAATGCCACGTTGCACCACAGACCGTCCAGGAGTTGGCGGATGCTTTAGTCCAGGTCTGGGAGGAGATCCCTCAGGAGACCATCCGCCACCTCATCAGGAGCATGCCCAGGCGTTGTAGGGAGGTCATACAGGCACGTGGAGGCCACACACACTACTGAGCAAGCGTCCCACCCCTGGTACACCCTATCAACAGCAGGTGAAATATCAAGGGCGCCAAATTTGAAAACAATTAAACGTCATAATTCAAATTTCTCAAACATACAACTATCTTACACCCTTTGAAAGATAAACATCTCCTTAATCTAACCACGTTGTCCGATTTCAAAAAGGCTTTACTGCGAAAGCATAAAGTTAGATTATGTTAGGACAGTACATTGAAAATAGCTGTGTGTACTGTTTTGTCAATGCAAAGACAGGCGTCACCAAAACCAGAAAACCAGCTAAAATGAAGCACTAACCTTTGACAATCTTCATCAGATGACACTCCTAGGACATTATGTTAGACAATACATGCATTTTTTGTTCTATCAAGTTCATATTTATATCCAAAAACAGCGTTTTACTATGGCGTTGATGTTGAGGAAATATTTTCCCTCCAATACCGCCAGTCAATCAGCACAGCAAATTAACCTGTTAGGGCTAGGGGGCAGCATTGACACGGCTGGATAAAAAACATACCCGATTTAATCTGGTTACCACTCCTACCCAGTAACTAGAATATGCATATACTTATTAGATATGGATAGAAAACACCCTAAAGTTTCTAAAACTGTTTGAATGGTGTCTGTGAGTATAACAGAACTCATATGGCAGGCAAAAACCTGAGAGATTCCTTTACAGGAAGTGGCCTGTCTGACCATTTATTGGCTTTCATTGACATCTCTTTCCAAAACAAAGGATCTCTGCGGTAACGTGACACTTCCCACGGCTCCCATAGGCTCTCAGAGCCCGGGAAAAAACAGAATGTCGTCATTGCAGCCCCAGGCTGAAGCACATTATCGCCTTTGTCAATTGGCCGATCAGAGGACAAAGGGCTTAGGCTCGTGCACTGGCCGCCCCCGTCTTTCTTTTTTTCCCTCTATTTACCGAAACGCAGATCGGAATATTATCGCTTTTTTACGAGATAAATTGCATAAAAATTGATTTTAAACAGCGGTTGACATGCTTCGACGTACGGTAATGGAATATTTAGCATTTTTTTGTCACGAAATGCGCCATGCTCGTAACCCTGATTTACCATTTTGGATACTGTCTAGAACGCACGAACAAAACGCCGCTGTTTGGATATAACGATGGATTATTTGGGACCAAACCAGCATTTCTTATTGAAGTAGAAGTCCTGGGAGTGCATTCTGACGAAGAACAGGAAAGGTAATAACATTTTTGTTATAGTAAATCTGATTTTGGTGAAGGCTAAACTTGCTGGGTGTCTAAATAGCTAGCCCGTGATGGCTGGGCTATGTACTTAGAATATTGCAAAATGTGCTTTCACCAAAAAGCTATTTTAAAATCGGACATATCGAGTGCATAGAGGAGTTCTGTATCTATAATTCTTAAAATAATTGTTATGCTTTTTGTGAACGTTTATCATGAGTAATTTAGTAAATTGTTAGTAAATTTGCCAGAAGTTTGCGGGGGGTATGCTAGTTCTGAACGTCACATGCTAATGTAAAAAGCTGGTTTTTGATATAAATATGAACTTGATTGAACAAAACATGCATGTATTGTATAACATAATGTCCTAGGTGTGTCATCTGATGAAGATCATCAAAGGTTAGTGCTGCATTTAGCTGTCTTCTGGGTTTTTGTGACATTATATGCTAGCTTGAAAAATGGGTGTCTGATTGTTTCTGGCTGGGTACTCTGCTGACAATCTAATGTTTTGCTTTCGTTGTAAAGCCTTTTTGAAATCGGACAGTGTGGTTAGATTAACGAGAGTCTTGTCTTTAAATAGCTGTAAAATAGTCATATGTTTGAGAAATTGAAGTAATAGCATTTCTAAGGTATTTGAAAATCGCGCCACAGGATTCAAGGTGGGACGATTTGGTGCCACCTGGCCCAGAGAGGTTAAATAATTACTATTCGAAAACATTGGTAAAATATTATATTGTCATTCAAAGAATTATAGATTAACATCTCTTGAACGCAACCGCATTGCCAGATTTAAAAATAACCTTACTGGGAAATCACACTTTGCAATAATCTGAGCACTGCGCCCAGAAAAATAGGCTTTGCGATACAGACTAAGCGCCATGTTGGAGAGGCACTTCCAGGAATCCCAGGTCCATAACAAATGTAGTTTTGTTCGAAAAAGCTCACAATTTATGTCCAAAAAGCTCTGTGTTGTTAGCGCGTCCTGTAGGCTACTCAAAAACATGAACGACGCCCGACTGACTTGTCTTTATGAAAGATGGGGAAAAAATATATTTACGTTCGTTCAAACATGTCAAACGTTGTATAGCATAAATCATTAGGGCCTTTTTCAACCAGAACTTCAATAATATTCAAGGCGGACGATTGCATTCTCTTTTAAAACGTATTGGAACGAGAGTACCCAAACATGAACTCGCTCGCCAGAGTCGTATCGGCCATCCGCTTATGACCAATGTTCCAAGTCTCTTGTTCAGTCAGTTTTCACAGTAGAAGACTCAAACCACTTTGTAAAGACTGGTGACATCTAGTGGATGGCGTAGGAAGTGCTCAATGATTAATAAGACCCTTGTAAGGGCTGTCTTCAGGAATGGACCAAAATGCAGCGGAGTTAGTATTCATCTTTCAATTTAATTAGAAAGAACACTATACAAAACAAAAACAAGGAAACTGACAGCCAATAGTCCTGTCAGGTGCAACCACACTAAACAAGAAACAATTACCCACCAACCCCAGTGACAAACAACTCCTACATATGTGACTCCCAATCAGGAACAACGATTCCCAGCTGTTCCTGATCAGGAGTCACAAGACACACACCAGACTGCCACGTCCTGACCCCCAAACTACTACACCAGCTCCATCTGCTGGTCAGGACGTGACAGTACCCCCCCCCCTCAAGGTGCAGACCCCAGAATGCACCTAACCACAACAACAAAAAACCACCAACAAACAAAATCCCCAACAAAACCCTAAAACAGTAACCCTAAACAATAAGGGAGGGAAGGGAGGGTGGCTGCCGTCAACGACAGCACTGTGCTACACCCTCCCTCCCCAACCCACCTATCCTGGAGGCGGCTCAGGCTCTGGTCGTTCCAGGCAGTCTGGGCAGTCTGGCAGCTCGGGGCAGTCTGGGCAGTCCGGCAGCTCGGGGCAGTCTGGGCAGTCCGGCAGCTCGGGGCAGTCTGGCCACTCCGGCAGCTCGGGGCAGTCTGGCCACTCCGGCAGCTCGGGGCAGTCTGGCCACTCCGGCAGCTCGGGGCAGTCTGGCCACTCCGGCAGCTCGGGGCAGTCTGGCCACTCCGGCAGCTCGGGGCAGTCTGGCCACTCCGGCAGCTCGGGGCAGTCTGGCCACTCCGGCAGCTCGGGGCAGTCTGGCCACTCCGGCAGCTCGGGGCAGTCTGGCCACTCCGGCAGCTCGGGGCAGTCTGGCCACTCCGGCAGCTCGGGGCAGTCTGGCCACTCCGGCAGCTCGGGGCAGTCTGGCCACTCCGGCAGCTCGGGGCAGTCTGGCCACTCCGGCAGCTCGGGGCAGTCTGGCCACTCCGGCAGCTCGGGGCAGTCTGGCCACTCCGGCAGCTCGGGGCAGTCTGGCCACTCCGGCAGTTCGGGGCAGTCTGGCCACTCCGGCAGTTCGGGGCAGTCTGGCCACTCCGGCAGTTCGGGGCAGTCTGGCCACTCCGGCAGTTCGGGGCAGTCTGGCCACTCCGGCAGTTCGGGGCAGTCTGGCCACTCCGGCAGTTCGGGGCAGTCTGGCCACTCCGGCAGTTCGGGGCAGTCTGGCCACTCCGGCAGTTCAGGGCAGTCTGGCCACTCCGGCAGTTCAGCGCAGTCTGGCCACTCCGGCAGTTCAGCGCAGTCTGGCCACTCCGGCAGTTCAGCGCAGTCTGACCTCTCTGGCGACTGTTGACTGGCGGGCAGCTCTGGCGACTGTTGACTGGCGGGCAGCTCTGATGACGACTGTTGACTGGCGGGCAGCTCTGATGACGACTGTTGACTGGCGGGCAGCTCTGATGACAACTGTTGACTGGCGGGCAGCTCTGATGACGACTGTTGACTGGCGGGCAGCTCTGATGACGACTGTTGACTGGCGGGCAGCTCTGATGACGACTGTTGACTGGCGGGCAGCTCTGATGACGACTGTTGACTGGCGAGCAGCTCTGATGACGACTGTTGACTGGCGGGCAGCTCTGATGACGACTGTTGACTGGCGAGGCTGGGTTGACACACTAGACTCCTGGTGCGTGGTGCTGGGCGTACCAGATTGCGAACACGCACCTCCATGCTAGTGCGGGGAGCTGGCCTGGGGCTCCATTCTTGCCCCGCAAAACTCCCCTTGTGCCCCCCCCTAAAAATTTATTGGGGGTGCCTCCCGGTCTCCCTTACCTCGCCAGCCTTCTTCCGCTGCTTGGTCCTTTGTTGGTGGGTAATTCTGTCACAAAAAGAGCCGTGTTGAGGAATGGACCAAAATGCAGCGGAGTTAGTATTCATCTTTCAATTTAATTAGAAAGAACACTATACAAAACAAAAACAAGGAAACTGACAGCCAATAGTCCTGTCAGGTGCAACCACACTAAACAAGAAACAATTACCCACCAACCCCAGTGACAAACAACTCCTACATATGTGACTCCCAATCAGGAACAACGATTCCCAGCTGTTCCTGATCAGGAGTCACAAGACACACACCAGACTGCCACGTCCTGACCCCCAAACTACTACACCAGCTCCATCTGCTGGTCAGGACGTGACACCCCTGTGTGTTTCAATGGCATAGGCTTAAAAGTAATTCAACACATCAGGTATCCACTTCCTGTCAGAATTTCTCTCAGGGTTTTGACTGCCATATGAGTTCTGTTATACTTACAGACACCATTCAAACAGTTTTAGAAAATTCAGAGTGTTTTCTATCCAAATCTGTTAATAATATGCATATCCTAGCTTCTGAGGTGGTGTAGGAGGCAGTTAAAAATGGGCACATATTTCTTTCAAAATTCTCAATACTGCCCCCTATCCCCAACATTAAGGACATTACATCAAAGTTGGATCAGCCTGTAGTGTGGTTTTCCACTTTAATTTTGAGTGTGACTCCAAATCCAGACCTCCATGGGTTGATAAATTGGATTTCCATTGATTATTTTTGTGTGATTTTGTTGTCAGCACATTCAAATTTGTAAAGAAAAAAGTATTTAATAAGATTCTTTCATTCATTCAGATCTAGGATGTGTTATTTTAGTGTTCCCTTAATTTTTTTGAGCAGTGTATATAGTATGTAAATGTCTGACTCACTGGGAATGTGAAAGAAATAAAATCTGAAATAAATAATTCTCTCTACCATTATTCTGACATTTCACTATCTTAAAATAAAGTGGTGATCCTAACTGACCTATGACAGAGAATTATTACTAGGATTAAGTCTCTGCTTCTAGTGATATCTCTGTCTCTGAGTCATCTGTGTGTCCGTGCTTGTGTTCATGTGTACTTGCGAGAGATTGTTACAGTGGTTATTGTTAAAACATTTTCTGCAGCACAATATAAATCATTCCATGTCTCTACATGGTCACCTTGTCCAGAGTATATCTCAACACAGTCCTCCTGTCCAGGGTATGGGACTCTCTATTTGTGATGATGGACAGGACACTATAATACCAGGAAGATATAGATCATAGAGGGGAAGTGGAGAACAAAGGCCAGCTGTTAACATATATTAAATATCATATGTAACAACCCCAAGATAAATATCCCAAATATACATCAACATGTTCAGGAGGTCCAGGACTACAAACATTGGTCATTGTAATGTCCATACAACAGATGTGACACTACAAACTCCTCTAAGTGGATACTGAGGGTGGGTTGGCTTAACCAGTGAGGATGAAATGACAACAGTAACAACCGTGGCTCTCCTCTAGAATTACCGTTCAGTCATTTAGCAGAAGCTCTTATCCAGAAAGTCTTACAGGACCAATTAGGGTTAAGTGACTTGCTCAAGGGCACATCGACAGATTTTTCACGTAGTCGGCTAGGGAATTCGAAGAAGCAACCTTTCGGTTACTGGCCCAACAATCTTAACCGCTAGACTACCTGCCTGCCTCTCTCTTAATGAACCTGATTGGTTGAGGAGATTTTGAGTGACAGCTGGTTGAAAGACAGAAAAGATCCACTTCACTTCCCTCTTTTGGGACCCATATGGAGGAACATCAATCAAATGTAAGCATTTTATAGTGTGCTTTTATGTAACTTGACAACAAAGACTGACTTTCAAAGAGTATTACAATACACAGCAGCCCCAGACACACTGCAGCAACTCCTGAGGGTCTCTTCCATCACTGAAAAAGTACTGAATCACAAATTATTAAAGATCTTTGGTAATGTGTTTTACTGTATTATCCAGGATTGGGACAAATAAAGCTAGAGTACTACAGGGTAATCTCACCTGTTTAATATAGTATGTGTGTGTGTGTGTGTGTGTGTGTGTGTGTGTGTGTGTGTGTGTGTGTGTGTGTGTGTGTGTGTGTGTGTGTGTGTGTGTGTGTGTGTGTGTGTTTTCATGCAATCTTACCTGAAGCAACAACTCCATCTCTTGGACTGGGCTTGAAGGCTCCTACGTTGGAATATAATTGGTCATCAATGTCTGTGTTCTTCATTGCATCAGGCTAATCGTTTTCATAGACTCCCTCTGACATCTTAACAAACTTGTGGTCCAAAACAGTAACTTCTACTTCTTACCTCAGCTCTAATATCCGTCTGTACTTGTGTCTTCTCCCTACAATGTCCTGCATCTGTGTGACTAATGGTAGTGACAATATTTTTCAGTCAACCACAGTGTGATATTAACACAACACTCCCACCAGCCTTATATCATGCTATATGATGTATGTGTGAATTCACAGGGTCCCAATTTTTGATCTGCTAAAATAAATTTGGATCCTGTTAACTTGTTGGGGCTAGGGGGCAGTATTTGCACAGCCGGATAAAAAACGTACCCAATTTAATCTGGTTACTACTCCTGCCCAGTAACTAGAATATGCATATAATTGTTTGATTCGGATAGAAAACACCCTAAAGTTTCTAAAACTGTTTGAATGGTGTCTGTGAGTATAACAGAACTCATTTGGCAGGCAAAAACCTGAAAAGGTTTCATGCAGGAAGTGGCCTGTCTGACAAGGTGTTGTTGTTCTTGCTTCTGTTTATTGAAGAGTCAGGATCTTAGCTGTAACATGACACTTCCTACGGCTCTAATAGGCTCTCAGAGCCCGGGAAAAACCTGAACGATGACGAGGCAGCCTCTGGCTGAAACACATAATCGCCTTTGCCAAGTGGCCGATAAGAGGACAAAGGGCTTAGGCGCGTGCCCGATTCGACCCCGTGCTGTATTTTCTTTCGGCTGTTTACCTAATTGCAGATTCCCGGTCGGAATATTATCGCTTTTTTACGAGAAAAATGGCATAAAAATGTATTTTAAACATGTCAACACATGCTTCGAAGTATGGTAATGAAATATTTAGAAATCTTTTGTCACGAAATGCGCCGTGCGCACGACCATTATTTACCATTGGGATAGTGTCTAGAACGCACGAACAAAACGTCGCTGTTGGAACATAACTATGGATTATTTTGGAACAAACCTACATTTGTTAGTAGTATTTTCACGGCTGGATAAAAAACATACCCGATTTAATCTGGTTACTAATCCTACCCAGTAACTAGAATATGCATATACTTATTATATATGGATAGAAAACACCCTAAAGTTTCTAAAACTGTTTGAATGGTGTCTGTGAGTATAACAGAACTCAAATGGCAGGTCAAAACCTGAGAGATTCCTTTACAGGAAGTGGCCTGTCTGACCATTTCTGGAACTTCTTTGCCATCTCTATCTTTTACAAAGGATCTCTGCTCTAACGTGACACTTCCTACGTCTTCCATGGGCGCTCAGAGCCCGGGAAAAAACAGAATGTCGTCATCCCAGCACCAGGCTGAAACACTTTATCTCCTTTCTCAAGTGGCCGATCAAGGGACTCTGGGCTTAGGCGCGTGACCTGGCCGCCCCCGTCTTTGTGATTTTTTCCTCTGTTTGCCGAAAAGGAGATTCTCGGTCGGAATATTATCGCTTTTCTACGAGAAAAATGGCATAAAAATTGATTTTAAACAGCGGTTGACATGCTTCGAAGTATGGTAAAGGAATATTTAGAATTTTTTTGTCACGAAATGCGCCATATGTGCGACCGTTATTTACCATTTCGGATAGTTTCTGGAACGCACGGACAAAACGACGCTATTCGGATATAACGATGGATTATTTGGGACCAAACCAACATTTGTTATTGAAGTAGAAGTCCTGGGAGTGCATTCTGACGAAGAACAGGAAAGGTAAGACCATTTTTCTTATAGTAAATGTGATTATGGTGAAGGCTAAACTTGGTGGGTGTTTAAATAGCTAGCCCTGTGATGCCGGGCTATGTACTTAGAATATTGCAAAATGTGCTTCATCCGAAAAGCTATTTTAAAATCGGACATATCGAGTGCATAGAGGAGTTCTGTATCTATAATTCTTAAAATAATTGTTATGCTTTTTGTGAACGTTTATCGTGAGTAATTTAGTAAATTGTTAGTAAATTCCCCGGAAGTTTGTGGGGGGTATGCTAGTTCTGAAGTTATTTGGACATAAATGATGAACTTTATCGAACAAAACAACATTTGTTGTGGACCTGGGATTCCTGGAAGTGCCTTCTGATGAAGATTATTAACCTCTATGGGCTAGGTGGCACCAAATCGTCCCACCTACGTAACAGCCAGTGGAATCCTGTGGCGCGTTATTCAAATACCTTAGAAATGCTATTACTTCAATTTCTCAAACATATGACTATTTTACAGCATTTTAAAGACAAGACTCTCGTTAATCTAACCACACTGTCCGATTTCAAAAAGGCTTTACAACAAAAGCAAAACATTAGATTATGTCAGCAGAGTACCCAGCCAGAAATAATCAGACACCCATTTTTCAAGCTAGCATATAATGTCACAAAAACCCAGAAGAAAGCTAAATGCAGCACTAACCTTTGATGATCTTCATCAGATGACACATCTAGGACATTATGTTATACAATACATGCATGTTTTTTTCAATGAAGTTCATATTTATATCAAAAACCAGCTTTTTACATTAGCTTGTGACGTTCAGAACTAGCATACCCCCCGCAAACTTCCAGCGAATTTACTAACAATTTACTAAATTACTCACGATAAACGTTCACAAAAAGCATAACAATTATTTTAAGAATTATAGATACAGAACTCCTCTATGCACTCGATATGTCCGATTTTAAAATAGCTTTTTGGTGAAAGCACATCTTGCAATATTCTAAGTAGATAGCCCAGCATCACAGGGCTAGCTATTTAGACACCCAGCAAGTTTAGCCTTCACCAAACTCCGATTTACTATTAGAAAAGTTTGATTACCTTTGGTGTTCTTCGTCAGAATGCACTCCCAGGACTTCTACTTCAATAACAAATGTTGGTTTGGTCCCAAATAATCCATAGTTATGTTCAAACAGCGGCGTTTTGTTAGTGCGTTCAAGACACTATCCGAATGGTAAATAAGGGTTACGAGCATGGCGCATTTCATGACAAAAAATTCTAAATATTCCATTACCGTACTTCGAAGCATGTCAACCGCTGTTTAAAATCAATATTCCGACCGGGAGTCGTTGAATCCGTTCAAAGAAGATAGAATAAAATATGGTGTCGTCTCGTGCACGAGCATGAGTCCCTTTGTCCGCTGATAAACCACTTGCCAAACGCGCAAATGTGTTTCAGCCTGAGACTGCCTCGATATCATTCAGCTTTTCCCGGGCTCTGAGAGCCTATGGGAGCCATAGGAAGTGTCACGTTACAGCAAAGATCCTGACTCTTCAATAAACAGAGGCAAGAACAACAACACCTTGTCAGACAGGCCACTTCCTGCATGAAATCTTCTCAGGTTTTTGCCTGCCATATGAGTTCTGTTATACTCACAGACACCATTCAAACAGTTTTAGAAACGTTAGGGTGGTTTCTATCCAAAGCCAATAATTATATGCATATTCTAGTTACTGGGCAGGAGTAGTAACCAGATTCAATCGGGTACGTTTTTTATCCGGCCGTGTAAATACTGCCCCCTAGCCCTAACAGGTTAATATGGGCACGTATTTCATCCGAAAGTGACAATACTGCCCCCTATCCCTAAAAGCTTTTAAACAGAGGTCACGTTATGGCTTGTACTCTGTGATCAGCGACCTATTTCATCACACATCACCAATGGCCTGATGCCATATAGGGGCCTTTTTTCTATCTATATTGTCTGTGTGAGGAAATATTCAGAAGTCTGTGTGGGAAATCTATGCTTGTCTATTTCTCAGAGTTTAAAAAAAGTGACTTTGTGTGTGTGTGTGTGTGTGTGTGTGTGTGTGTGTGTGTGTGTGTGTGTGTGTGTGTGTGTGTGTGTGTGTGTGTGTGTGTGTGTGTGTGTGTGTGTGTGTGTGTGTGTGTGTGTGATTCTGTGTATGTGTGTATGTGTGTGTGTGCATATATGTGCCTGCCCTTTCAGTACTGTTCTGACGTCTGTGTGTGTCCAAGCTGGTAGACCTCAGCGGAGGACATTGTTGCTGTATTACTTAATCTTTGCTATTGTTCTCATGATAAAAGCTGTTTATGCTAATGATTGAAAAACATCTATATGGTCTGTAGCTGTATTCACATTACATGTTTTTAATACAGTTTATCTACATACTCTCCTCTACATCTTAACATAACATGTTTTATTATTTTATGTCTCTGTGATTCAAATAACCAACTCATCATCAAGCTTTTATTATTTGAATCAGCTGTGTGGTGCTAGGGCAAAAAACAAAAAGAGCTTATGCCTATCACAAGGATAACCAATAATTACTCTGTGATCGGTTTCACACAGACCCAGTGTTGTTCAACACGTGGTCCATCCTTCCAACTATTCAATGGGTCTGTTGATGTCTCTGAGATCTCAACACAAGCCATCTTGTCATTTATGTTATTTGGTTCCCCTTCCATCCAATACCTATAAACTACACAGAGAATCAGAGTTGAACATCGACCAATAGGAGAGAGAGAGACCGACCGACCGACCAACCGACCGACTGACCACCATCCAGATAGACACGGTTTCTCTGAGATAAACACAACAGAACAGCAGGCATTCAAAAGTATACAAAGATACTACATCTTTTCTATGTACTAAATTAAATGATTGATCTGCAGTCACCATAGAACCTAACCCTGGTCTGTAGCTGATTTCTCTCTTTAGTCAGATTGTTGTAACTGGTCTGTAGCTGGTCTCTCTCTTCAGTCAGGTTGTTGTAACTAGTCTGTAGCTGGCCTCTCTATTTATTCAGGTTGTTGTACCTGGACTCTAGCTGATCTCTCTCTTTAGTCAGGGTGTTGTAACTGGCCTGTAGCTGGTCTCTCTCTGTTGATTTGTGATTACCAATGTAAAAGGTAAAAGTTAAACAAACATGTAACTACCACACCATGGATGATTAATAAATCCTCTTAGGGCTTGCGAACCACTAGCGGTCCACCTGCGACAACATCCGGTGAAATTGCAGAGCGCCAAATAAAAAAGAAAGACATTGTCATATTAAATATTCATGAAAATACAAGTGTCTTACATCATTCAAAAGCTTAGAATCTTGGTAATCGAACTGTGTTGTCTGGTTTACAACAGGCTTTAAGGCAAAAGCATAGCATTTGATTGTCTGCGGACAGTGCCCCAAATCAACATATTTTTCAAACCAGCACAGACGTCACAAACTCACAAATAGCGATTAAATAAATCACTTCCCTTTGAAGATCTTCCTCTGTTTGCAATCCCAAGGGTCCCAGCTACACAATGAATGGTTGTTTTGTTTAATAAAGTCCTTCTTTATATCCCAAAAAGTCAGTTTAGTTGGTACCATTGATTTCAGAAATCAACTATTTCAACATGCAGACAAAGGAATCCAAAAATGTACTGGTAAAGTTTGTCCAAACAAGTCAAACTACGTTTCTAATTAATCCTCAGGTACTCTAATATCGAAATAAATGATAATATTTAATACGGAGACTAGTATGTTCAATAGGGAAGATAAATAACGAAGAGTCACCCTCATTCACACACACCAAAAGACTACTTTCCTATTGAGGCTCTCCTTAGATAAACTACATTTACCTGTTCGTCTTTCAAGAAACAAGCCTAAAACCTTGTATAAAGACTGTTGACATCTAGTGGAAGCCATAGGTACTGCAATCTGGGAGCTATTTTTTTGTATAGCCCATAGGCTTCCAATTATATGCATATCCTAGCTTCTGGGTCTGAGTAACAGGCAGTTTACAGTTTACTCACACCTGCCTCCTGCCATGTTCATCACCAAACTGTTCCTGGAGGGTTGGGAGAAGTTGCTCTCTGTTGGTAGCATTCTTTATTCAGACAGGCGGAAATTCAGGATACTGCCCCCTAGCCCTAAGGGATGATTAAGTAGGCTACTTAAGTCTCAGTGACAACATACTAAACTTACAGTAGACAGACAGGCCTATGATCCCAGTCAGTAGGAGAACACACAGCAGCCCCAGAAAAACTCCAGAGAGTTTCTTCCGCCAGTGAACATGTGCAGTCGTGGCCAAAAGTTTTGAGAATGACATAAATATTACTTTTCACAAAGTCTGCTGCCTCAGTTTGTATGATGGCAATTTGCATATACTCCAGAATGTTATGAAGAGTGATCAGATGAATTGCAATTAATTGCAAAGTCCCTCTTTGACATGTAAATGAACTGAATCCCCCAAAAATATTTCCACTACATTTCAGCCTGCCACAAAAGGACCAGCTGACATCATGTCAGTCATTCTCTCGTTAACACAGGTGTGAGTGTTGACGAGGACAAGGCTGGAGATCAATCTGTCATGCTGATTGAGTTCGAATAATAGATTGGAAGTTGAAAAGGAGGGTGGTGCTTGGAATCATTGTTCTTCCTCCGTTCACCATGGTTACCTGCAAAGGAAACATGTGCCGTCATCATTGCTTTGCACAAAAAGGGCTTCACAGGCAAGGATATTGCTGCCAGTAAGATTGCACCTAAATCAACCATTTATCGGATCATCAAGAACTTCAAGGAGAGCCGTTCAATTGTTGTGAAGAAGACTTCAGGGCGCCCAAGAAAGTCCAACAAGCGCCAGAACCGTCTCCTAAAGTTGATTCACTTGTGGGATCGGGGCACCACCAGTACAGAGCTTGCTCAGGAATGGCAGCAGGCAGGTGTGAGTACATCTGCACGCACAGTGAGGCGAAGACTTTTGGAGGATTTCCTGGTGTCAAGAAGGGCAGCAAAGGAAAAACATCAGGGAAAACATCAGGGAGAGACTGATATTCTGCAAAAGGTACAGGGATTGGACTGCTGAGGACTGGGGTAAAGTCATTTTCTCTGATGAATCCCCTTTCCGATTGTTTGGGGCATTCTGAAAAAAGCTTGTCCGGAGAAGACAAGGTGAGCGCTACCTTCAGTCCTGTGTCATGCCAACAGTAAAGCATCCTGAGACCATTCATGTGTGGGGTTGCTTCTCAGCCGAGGGAGTGGGCTCACTCACAATTTTGCCTAAAAACACAGCCATGAATAAAGAATGCTACCAACACAGAGCAACTTCTCCCAACCCTCCAGGAACAGTTTAGTGATGAACAATGCCTTTCCAGCATGATGGAGCACCTTGCCATAAGACAAAAGTGATAACTAAGTGGCTCGGTGAACAAAACATTGATATTTTGGGTCCATGGCCAGGAAACTCCCCAGACCTTAATCACATTGAGAACTTTTGGTCAATCCTCAAGAGGCGGGTGGACAGAGGTCTTGAAAAAGAACGGTCAACACTGCAAATATTGACTCTTTGCATCAACTTCATGTAATTGTCAATAAAAGCCTTTGACACTTATGGAATGCTTGTAATTATACTTCAGTATTTGATAGTAACATCTGACAAAAATATATAAAGACACTGAAGCAGCAAACTTTGTGGAAATTAATATTTGTGTCATTCAAAACAATTGGCCACGACTGTACTGAATCACAAATGATTCAAGTTAGATCTTTGGTAATGTGTTTTACTGTATAATCCAGGATTGGGACAAATATAGCTATAGTACTCCAGGATAATCTCACGTGTTTAATGTATTGTGTGTGTGTGTGCAATTCATTTTTGTGTATGTGTTTGTGTGTGTGTGTGTGCGTGCATGCAATCTTACCTGAAGCAACAACTCCATCTAATGGACTGGGCTTGAAGGCTCTTACTTTGGCATATAATTGGCCATAAATGTCTGTGTTCTTCATTGCATCAGGCTCATCGTCTTCAAATCCATCTGTTTTAATAGACTCCCTCTGACATCTTAACACACTTGTGCTCAAATACAGTAACTTTTACTTCTAACCTCAACTCTAATATACGTCTGTAGCTGTGTCTTCTCCCTGCACTGTCCTTCGTCTGTGTGACTTATAGTAGTGAAACTATCTGTCAACCACAGTGGATGAGAAATTGTGAAATCAACACAACACTGACCACCGTGTGACTTGCAGCAGCCTTAGTTTCTAATCTAAACATGTTTGTTTCCCACAGTGTTCACAAGTTTTAAACATGTGATTGAACTGAAGTGATAATATACTACATGATATGACTCTATACCATGCTATATTGTGTACAGTCAGGTCCTTAAATATTTGGACAGTAACACAATTTGCCTCATTTTGGCTCGGTACGCCACCACAGTGGACTTGAAAGGAAACAATCAAAGTGTGCTTTAAGTTTAAACTTTCTTTCACGTCCTGACCATAGAAAGCCTATATTTTCTATGGTAGAGTAGGTCAGGGCATGACTAGGGTTTTTTGTCTAGTTTATTATTTCTATGTGAGGTTCTAGGTTTAATTTTCTATGTTAGGGTTTGTGTATGATTCCCAATTAGAGGTAGCTGGTAATCGTTGTCTCTAATTGGGGATCATACTTAAGTTGCATTTTTCCACCTGTGGGTTATGGGATATTGTTTGAATGTATGTGTTTTGAGTTAGTGCACATAACATCTCTGTAGTCATGGTTCGTTGTTAGTTTATTTGTTTTTGTCATTGCTAAGTTTCACTTTATTCATAAAAATTATGTGGAACTCAACATACGCTGCGCCTTGGTCTGATATTCATTCCAATGAACGTGACACTTTCATCTTTAATTTGAGTTACATCTGGGTAATTGAATGACATTTTTCTTTGTCAGGTTGTTTGTGTTGTGGTTGTGGTTTGCACAAAACTCAGCTTGATGATGACACCTTCAAGAAGGCCTCAAACTTTAGTGTGGGTTCTGAAGTGCGCAATATCAGAAAAAAATACCTTTTAGTGGGAAACAGCTAGCCTTAGTCCCAGATATTTTTGTGCTGTCATTGTTAGGCGTGACAACAATATATCTGTTATCAAGACAGTACAAACAGATATGGGACTCAGGCTAGGAAAGAGCTAAACAGCAATCAGAGGTCATGAGTGAAGTCCCCCTAGTGACTGATTTATAACTGCTGTCAGAGCTGTTGCCAGAAAATGGAATGTTCATTTCTCTACCATAAGCGTCCAACCGGCCTCACAACCACAGACCATGTGCATGGCGGCCCTGTGGGCGAGTGGTTTGCGGATGTCAATGTTGTGAACAGAGTGCCCCATGGTTATGGTATGGGCAGGCATAAGCTACGGACAGCGAACACAATTGCATTTTATCGATAAAGTTGAATGCACAAAAATAACGTGACGAAATCTTGAGGACCTTTGTGAGGCCCATTATTTTTTATTAAAAGTATCTGTGACCATAAGATGCATATCTGTATTCCAGTCATGTGAAATCCTTAGATTAGGGCCTATTGCATTTAATTCAATTGACTTTTTTCCTCATATGTCACGTTCTGACCTGTAAGGTGTTATTTGTTAGTGTGTAGTTTGGTCAGGACGTGGCAGGGGGCATTTGTTTTATATGGTTTGGGGGTTATGTGTATGTAGAGGGGTATTGTATTTATGTGTTCCGTTTTTTTTTGGTATATGGTCTGGTGTTGGTGTTCTAGGTTTTTCTAGTTTGTTGTATTTCTTTGTTGGCCTGGTGTGGCTCTCAATCAGGAACAGCTGTACATCATTGTTCCTGATTGAGAGTCATACTTAGGGAGCTTGGTTTCACCTGTCTGATTGTGGGTAGTTGTATTTGCACTGCTGTTTGTTTTAGCCTGCAAATCTGTTAGCTGTCGTTCTGTTTCTTGTTTTTTCCATTACTCACTTTAAAAAATCATATTAAAGTATGAGTATTCACGTACCCACTGCGCCTTGGTCTCATCCCTTCGACAGCCGTTACATCATATAACTGTAACTCAGTGAAATTTTTGAAATTATTGCTTGTTGCTTTAACATTTTTGTTCATTATACTTAGAGCTTAGTGTTAATTATATAAAAACAAACATTATGAGTCTACTGAATGTAAATGTAATGTTGTTGGTGTGGTTCAAACTCCCGTCGACATTCATTAGTATTGAAGAAGAATTCGGTTCAAAGCCAGTTACACAAATCCACAAGGAGTCAGTAGAAATCCACAAAAAGAAACCATATTTATTTGAGCAAGTTAGCCGTATTAGCTATTGTTTTTAAAAAGGCAGTAAATGAGGCTGAATGAATTGTTTCGCTGCCAGACGAAGCTTCGCTGACATCCAGGTGTAGTGGTGGTAAGGATTTACTCCATGGTGCTGAAACAAAATCTCTGCTGTCAGGACAGCTTTATGTAGGCCCTAACAGTTTGTGGGCATTGTTTGTCACCGTTATAGTGCAATTCATGTATTTGTTTGTGTTGTGTAGTGGCTTTGGTGAAAATTGGTTGAGTTTGTCCCACCAAGTTTTACATGTTAAAATCACCACTGCTCTATTGTGCTCGAGTTTGGTAAGTTAAACTGGATATAAACACAATATTGATGGAGGCAATCAGTAACATAATGGTGAATATAAACACAATATTGATGGGGTGGAGGGAATCAGTAACGTGATGATAATTATAAACACAATATTGATGGAGGGAATGAGAAACATAATGGTGAAAATAAACACAATATTGATTGAGGTAATCAGTAACATAATGGTGAATATAAACACAATATTGATGGAGGGAATCAGAAACATAATGGTGAATATAGACACAATATTGATTGAGGTAATCAGTAACATAATGGTGAATATAAACACAATATTGATGGAGAGAATCAGAAACATAATGGTGAATATATACACAATATTGATGGAGGGAATCAGTAACATAATGATAGTTATAAACACAATATTGATGGGGTGGAGGGAATCAGTAACATAATGATAATTATAAACACAATATTGATGGAGGTGGAGGGAATCAGAAATAATGGTGAATATAAACACAATATTGATGGGGTGGAGGGAATCATAAATAATGGTGAACATAAACACAATATTGATGGAGGGAATCAGTAACATAATGGCGGATATAAACTCAATATTTATGCAGGGAATCAGAAACATAATGGTGAATATAAACACAACATTGATGGAAGGAATCAGTAACTTAACCTCTTGACGGTCGCCTAGGATAGGGGGCGCTACAGCGATTTTGAAAAAAATATGTGCCCATTTTAAACGGCCTCCTACTCAAACTCAGAAGCTAGGATATGCATATAATTAATAGATGTGGATAGAAAACACCCTAAAGTTTCTAAAACTGTTTGAATGGTGTCTGTGAGTATAACAGAACTCATATGGCAGCCAAAACCCCGAGACAGTTTCTAACAGGATGTGGAAATCTGATTTGCGGACTCAACTTCAGCACTTTGCCTATAAATCACACCGTGAGCTATGGTTCATTGAGCACTTCCTATGGCTTCCACTAGATATCCCCAGTCTTTACAAAGTGGTTTGAGTCTTCTACTGTGAAAACTGACTGAAAGAGAGGCTGTTGATCTTGGTCACATGGGGAGAGCCATCACCATTATGACGCGGGCGCCCCTGGCTACCCTCCCCTTTCGAAACATTTTGAAAGACAATGCAACCGTCCCCATGGAATATTATTGAAGCTCTGGTTGAAAAAGGCCCTAAAGATTTATGTTATACAACGTTTGACATGTTTGAACGAACTTAAATATTATTTTTTGGGGCTTTCGTTAGGAGAAGTCCCGCGCACGACGGAACATTTTGAGGTGCCTTCGGAACGCGCTAACAAGAAAAAGCTATTGGGACATAAATTATGAACTTTTTCGAAGAAAACTACATTTGTTGGGGACCTGGGATTCCTGGAAGTGCCTTCTGATGAAGATAATCAAAGGTAAGGGATTATTTACAATAATATACAAGAGTAGATTTGATATTCGATAGTTCCAAGATGGCGCAGACCAGTATTGCTAGCCTATTTCTCTGAGTATAGCATCCCCTTTTATTGCAAAGTGTGCTTTCCCAGTAAAGTTATTTTTAAATCTGGCAATGCAGGTGCTTTCACAAGATTTTCATCTAGAATTCTTTGACTGACAATATTACATTTTAAAAATGTTTTCGAATAGTAATTTAGTAAATTGTAGCGCTGATCCACCGGATGCATTTGAGGGAAAATAGTTTCTCAACGTCACGCGCCGATGTAAAATGCTGTTTTTATATATAAATATGAACTTTATCGAACAAAAGAATGCATGTATTGTGTAACATGATGTCCTAGGAGTGTCATCTGATGAAGATTGTCAAAGGTTAGTGCTGCATTTAGCTGTTATTTGTGATGCATGTGGTTGGTCGGAAAATGGCTATGTGAATACTTTGACGATATACTCCTCTAACATTATCTAATGTTTTGCTTTTGCTGTAAAGCCTTTTTGAAATCGGACAACGTGGTTCGATTCAGGAGAGGTGTATCTATAAAACAATATAAAATAGTCCTATATTTGAAAAAAAAAAAATGAAATTTTTCTATTGTTCGGTTATGAATATGGCGAAATAATTTTACGCTGGATGTTGATCCCGCATTAGGGACGGAGAATATAAACACAATATTGATGGGGTGGAGGGAATCAGTAAGATAATGGTGAATATAAACACAATATTGATGCAGGGAATCAGTAATATAATGGTGAATATAAACACAATACTGATGGAGGGAATCAGACACATAATGGTGAATATTTTGGACAATAAAATAGACAAACTACTGTACAAACACGCATATATTCTACCAACGGAACATTAAATACTGTAATATCATTTGTTTCACAGAGTCGTGGCTGAAAGACGACATGAATAACATGCAGCTGGCGGGTTTTACACTGTATCAGCAGGATAGAACAGCAGCCTCTGGTAAGACAAGGGGTGGCGGTCTATGTATATTTGTAAACAACAGCTAGTGCACTATATCTAAGGAAGTCTCAAGGTTTTGCTCGCCACACCAATTAAACCAGGAGTTTTTATTTATATTCTTCGTAGCTGGAAGCTTAAAATAAATCCCTCTATGCCCTCCAACAAACCACCAAACAGGCAAAGCATCAATACAGCACTAAGATTGAATCGTACTACACAGGCTCCGACGCTCGTCGGATGTGGCAGGGCTTGCAAACTATTACTGACTACAAAGGGAAGCACAGCTGCGGGCTGACCAGTGACACGAGCTTACCAGACAAGCTAAATTACTTCTATGCTCGCTTCGAGGCAAGTAACACTGAAACATGCACGAGAGCATCAGCTGTTCTGGATGAATGTGTGATCACTCTCTCCGTAGCCGATGTGAGTAAGACCTTTCAACAGATCAACATTCACAAGGCAGGGGGGCCAGACGGATTACCAGGACGTGTACTCCGAGCATGCGCTGACCAACTGGCAAGTATCTTCACTGACATTTTCCATCTCTCTCTGTCTGAGTCTGTAATACCCTGATGAAGACAGTTTGTCTTTCAAAACGTTGGACATAAAAACATTTTTGCATCTGAGCTCCTAGAGTGTGTGGCTCTCCTTTATTGTTTTAAGTGTGTCTGTAATACCAACACGTTTCAAGCAGCACCATAGTCCCTGTGCCCAGGAACACTAAGGTAACCTGCCTAAATTACTACAGACCTGTAGCACTCACGTCTGTAGCCATGAAGGGCTTTGAAAGGCTAGTCATGGCTCACATCAACACCATTATCCCAGAAACCCTAGACCCACCACCCCAACAGATCCACAGATGATGCAAACTCTATAGCACTCCACACTGCCCTTTCCCACCTGGACAAAAGGAACACTATGTGAGAATGCTATTCATAGACTTCAGCTCGGCGTTCAACACTGTAGTGCCATCAAATCTCATCACTAAGTTAAGGATCATGGGACTAAACACCTCCCTCTGCAACTGGATCTTGGACATCCTGACGGGCCACCCACAGGTGGTAAGGGTAGGTAACAACACATCCGCCATGCTGATCCTCAACACGAGGTCCCCTCAGGGGTGCGTGCTCAGTCCCCTCCTATACTCACTATTCACTCATGACTGAATGGCCAGGCACGACTCCAACACCATCATTAACCTGTCTAGGACCGGCGGGACGAATTCGTCCCACCTACGTAACAGCCAGTTGAATCCTGTGGCGCGATTTTCAAATACCTTTGAAATGCTATTACTTCAATTTCTCAAACATATGACTATTTTACAGCTATTTAAAGACAAGACTCTCGTTAATCTAACCACACTGTCCGATTTCAAAAAGGCTTTACAACGAAAGCAAAACATTAGATTATGTCAGCAGAGTACCCAGCCAGAAATAATCAGACACCCATTTTTCAAGCTAGCATATAATGTCACAAAAACCCAGAAGACAGCTAAATGCAGCACTAACCTTTGATGATCTTCATCAGATGATACACCTAGGACATTATGTTATACAATACATGCATGTTTTGTTCAATCAAGTTCATATTTATATCAAAAACCAGCTTTTTACATTAGCATGTGACGTTCAGAACTAGCATACCCCCGCAAACTTCCGGCGAATTTACTAACAATTTACTAAATTACTCACGATAAATGTTCACAAAAAGCATAACAATTATTTTAAGAATTATAGATACATTACTACTCTATGCACTCGATATGTCCGATTTTAAAATAGCTTTTCGGTGAAAGCACATTTTGCAATATTCTAAGTAGATATCCCGGCATCACAGGGCTAGCTATTTAGACACCCACCCAGTTTAGCACTCACCAAAATCAGATTTACTATTAGAAAAGTTTGATTACCTTTCCTGTTCTTCGTCAGAATGCACTCCCAGGACTTCTACTTCAATAACAAATGTAGGTTTGGTCCAAAATAATCCATAGTTATGTTCCATCAGCGACGTTTTATTCGTGCGTTCCAGACACTATCCCAATGGTAAATAACGGTCGCACGCACGGCGCATTTCGTGACAAAAGATTTCGAAATATTTCCTTACCGTACTTCGAAGCATGTCAACCGCTGTTTAAAATCAATTTTTATGCCATTTTTCTCGTAAAAAAGCGATAATATTCCGACCGGGAATCTGCAATTAGGTAAACAGCCGAAAGAAAATACTGCACGGGGTCGAATCGGGCACGCGCCTAATTCCATTGTCCTCTGATAGACCACTTGGCAAAGGCGATTATGTGTTTCAGCCTGAGGCTGCCTCGTCATCGTTCAGGTTTTTCCCGGGCTCTGAGAGCCTATTGGAGCCGTAGGAAGTGTCACGTTACAGCTAAGATCCTGACTCTTCAATAAACAGAAGCAAGAACAACAACACCTTGTCAGACAGGCCACTTCCTGCATGAAATCTTCTCAGGTTTTTGCCTGCCATAGGAGTTCTGTTATACTCACAGACACCATTCAAACAGTTTTAGAAACTTTAGGGTGTTTTCTATCCAAAGCCAATAATTATATGCATATTCTAGTTACTGGGCAGGAGTAGTAACCAGATTAAATCGGGTACGTTTTTTATCCGGATGTGAAAATACTGCCCCCTATCCCAAAGAAGTTGTACGTTTGCTGATGACACAACGGTGGTAGGCCTGATCACCGACAACGATGAGACAGCCAATAGGGAGGAGGTCAGAGACCTGGCCGTGTGGTTCCAGGACAACAATCTCTTCCTCAACGTGATCAAGACAAAGGAGATGATTGTGGATGACAGGAAAAAGAAGACCGAGCACACCCCCATTCTCATCGACGGGGCTGTAGTGGAGCAAAATGAGAGCTTCATGTTCCTTGGTGTCCACATCACCAACAAATTATCATGGTCCAAGTACACCAAGACAGTCGTGAAGAGGGCACAACAAAACCTATTCCCCCCCAGGAAACTGAAAAGATTTGGAATGGGTCCTCAGATCCTCAAAAAGTTCTACAGCTGCACCATCGAGAACATCCTGACTGGTTGCAAAACTGCCTGGTATGGCAACGCATGTGAAAAATAATATTTGATTTGATGTGTTAAACACCAATCCAGGCGTTGTGAGATCTGGCAGGCAACAACAATGTAGCCAGCCTGGAACGTGGCCATTGTCATGAGTGGGGTTGGAGGAGAGAGGAAGTTGGACTTGGTTATGAACGAAGCTTTCAGCAGCCATCTTGTTGACTAGCAGAGACAACAGAGGTCATATGGTGGCATTGAACTGTCATAACATCTACTGTCTATTCACAGGTTAACTGTTGTAACATCTACGGTCTATCCACAGGTTAACTGTCATATCATCTACGGTCTATCCACAGGTTAACTGTCATAACATCTACTGTCTATCCACAGGTTAATGGTCATAGCATCTACAGTCTATCCACAGGTTAACTGTCATAACATCTACTGTCTATCCACAGGTTAACTGTCATAGCATCTACTGTCTATCCACAGGTTAACTGTCATAGCATCTACAGTCTATCCACAGGTTAACTGTCATAGCATCTACAGTCTAGCATCTACAGTCTATCCACAGGTTATTTTGACACTAACTGTTGCTTTGACACCACTATAAAACAGAATATCTCAAAGAGATGGAAATGATAATGAATATCTTATACAGTAATGATGACACCTGCATATTACATCTGGGTGTCTGAATGACATTTATCTTTGTCAGGTTGTTTGAGATGTGGTTGTGGTTTGCATCAAACTCAGTCGGATGATGACTGTGTCACACCATCAAGAGGGCCTCAAACTTTAGTGTGGGTTCTGAGCTCGAAAACATCAGAAAAATATACCTGTTAGTTGGAAACGGCTAGCCTGAGTCCCAAATATGTTTGTGCTGTCATTGTTTGGTGTGACAACAATATAGGAATTATCAAGACAGCACAAACAGATCTTGGACTGAGGCTAGGAAAGAGCTAAACAGCAGTCAGAGGATATGAGTGAAGTCCCCCTGATGACTGGTATCATTCCATATGTACCTAATGTGATATTTTTACAAAATATTTTAATGGACAATGTTATTCTACTGAAATTATGATACTTGATTCTGCCACAATATTTTTAAATAAAACCTGTTACTGAGAAATAGCTAGAACTCATCCAGTGACGTCACTACCAGTCACACAACCTGAGAGACTGTGACCATGACAACTGACCAACCGGTGTAGTGGTTGACTCTAAGTCGAGGGGAGCATCAGAAAGTCAGAACGGGGGAGAGTTAACTCTTTCTCAGCAGCATCACATTGAGTTGAAAATGGGCCTGTGGTGAACCAAGGTAGAGCTGTGTACATTATCATGCATGCGTGAGTATGTGCATGCGTGCATGCATGTGTGTGTGTGTGTGCGTGCGTGTGTGCATGTGCAGCAGAAGAGGCTGGTTATAGGAGGACGGGTTCATTGTAATGGCTGGAATGGAATTTATGGAACGGTATCAAACACATCAAACATAAGGAAACCATATGTTTGCCTCCATTCCATGAATTCCATTCCAACCATTACAATGAGCCTGTCCTCCTATAGCTCCTCCCACCAGCCTCCACTGATGTGCAGACATGAAGGTCTGTATGACTTTGTGCACATATGTGGTGCTTCAGTGTGGCAACATGGTTTGTAGTCATGTCTGCTTGTGAAGTCAGATCTCTGATCAGGTATAAGTAGATCTCATCAGACAGTCTGCAAACAAAGTCCTGAAGCTGAACAATACAAAACTACCTCTGTTGCAGTGGTGATCCGTCATTTATTATTGGCCTATTTTGTTCATGTTATTTTGGCATTCATTCGTGTTGCATATCAGCTTGCAAACAATGTAAAAAAAGTAATCAATGAGTTAATAAAGCTGTATATGGTTGCTTGAGTAAGACAGCTCAAAACTGCAGCTGTTTCAGCCTATCTCAGAGCTTTCTGTGGTGGTGGGGCAACCAGCGAAATGAACTGTTTCACTGCCAAACAAGGCTCTGCTGATAGCCAGGTGTAACAGTGGTAAGGTGTTGGGACTGCTGTTGGGACTCTGCTGTTGGGACAGCTTTATGTAGGCCCTAACAGTCTGTGGGCACCATTTGTCACCATTATAGTTAATGTATTGTTTAGTGTTGTATAGTGTTTCGTATTGGATTCGCTGGAGTTTGCATTAGATTTTTCCCCACCAAGATTTACATTGCAAAATCACCACTGATGTTGACTATGACGTTACTTTAGCTAATATGGTGACAACGATGTAGGCTGTTTGTAGCGGTTATGATATGGTTTGGCTTGGAAAGGTTTTTTCGGCTGGTCACATACAGCTGATGTGATGTGCATTGAAGTCCACAAGCGAAGGGAAACGGTAAGAGGAGGAGAGCGCATAGTTGTGAGAAGGAATACAAAGTGGCTGCTATGAAAGTGAACTGTGTTTACAAGTGATCAGGGGTGTATTCATTCCGCCAATTCTGTTGAAACATTTTTCTTAAACGGAAGCAAATGGAAGAAATGGGGAGAAACATACCTGAATTTGTCCAATAGAACTGTTGGACTAATAATTACACCCTAGATAAGCTAGATAGATAAGAGGTCACCTCAAAATGTTCTCTCGACCTGCGTGAGCCTACGTTGTACATTTTCATTCATAGGCTAGGTCGTAGCAACATCATGATGGGTAAAGGGGCATTTTGAGTATCATGTAAAAGCCCAAACCTATCGCTGTTACATTGAACTGGGTGAATGGAATATGAATGACAGTCATCCAGTATTCTGCAAAAGAAAAAGGCCATGTTCATGAAAAATTAAATCGTCCTCCCTCATCTTAAACGGCACCGACCACCACTGGTAGAGAGGAATAATAACCAAACACAGCGTCCCTAACCAATAACATACACTGCTCCAGAGAAATCACATACTGAAATGACACAGTCTATGTGAGGTTTAGTCTAACATAAAGTTGAGTTGCTCACAGTAGACAGACAGGCCTATGATCCCAGCCAGTAGAACACACAGCAGCCCCAGACACACTGCAGCAACTAGGAAGGGTCTCTTCCCTGAGCTCTCAGATTCCGTGGACACAGGTACTCTACATAGCATCATCAATGATACACAATCAAACATGGACAATATAGTGATTGATATAGGGGTGAACCCTAACTTCAGCTTTAGTCAAATGTCACTTAGTCTCCCAGTATCATTATGTTAAAATATGACTTAAGTGGAAGATAGAATTCACCACATAATGAGTGATCCCAAGTATAAAGATTCTCTTCTGTATCATCTTTTAATGAAAAAATGTAAATAGCTGCACTTTTAAAGTGCTGGTTTCTCACCCACATCTCTCTTCCTGTTGAAGGGGACATGCATGTGGTTGTTAAACCATACAGGTTTTCACAGCAACAGGAAGTAGACAGTGGCCAGTTTAATAGGACTATATGAACATTGAAATAACATTCAGCAGTTAGTATACATCCCACCTTAGGAGCCTCCAACATTTCAGAACATTTAACCTGGGACACATAGTATGTAGCATTTCAGGTATCAATTTCCACAAATAAATCATTTTAATGACTGTTTCAAAACCTTTCCCTTGTGAAGTAAGTCTTATTCTGTTTTTAAAATATGAGTAATCTGTTTGTTCCAGTTTATTATTTTCATCAGTTGAGTTTGGAAGACTTGTGTTTGTGGCATTGGACATCGACCAACCTCATTATCTTAAGGTTAATAGTTTGTGTGGCTTGTGGAGGGATAATAAACATTGGTTCAAACTTCCATGTTTGTCTCTCTATGACTACGGTGTACTTACCAGTGTTCTGAGATTCAGGTAGTTTATTTATGCTCCTGTTCACAGTATCCTGTTCACAGCTCTTCCTGTCAACATTAGCATAAATCTCCTCAGACTGCTTCATATAAAGGCTCATTCTAATTTCCCCTTAAAATATACTGTGGTACTTTATGGATCTGCACACAGTACAACAGACAGTATATTATGTTGTATATCCTGTTAAACAGCTGCTTTAGTTTAACAGTCTGTTGTGTCTGAGAACGTACAGTGTTATAGATGTAGGGAGGACTTCACACCTTAACCAGTGGTTTGAGCAGATAGCAACCTCCAGGAAGAGACACAACAGCAGATAGACACCATGCATGAGTGTGTGGATTTGTAGCAGGCAGATCCACTGTTGCATTGTGCTTGGTGTTGCCATTGGTCACCTACACTTTGTCTCTTGTACAGTGAAGGTTGTGAGTCATTCTCACCTTTCACTAGCATAGTTTTTTTTGTGTGTGTGTTTCCTCTCAGTACTGTTATGCCCTCTGTGTGTGTCCAGGTCACACTGTTTTAAGTATCCAATCACATTCAATCAGGAAGCTGGTAGACCTGGTTAAAGAACTTTGTTCCTTTATTTATTAATCTGTGACTTTGTTATTCTTAATATTAAAGTGATAAGCATAGCTTAATAATTGGTCCCATATGACATGTTTCTAATACAAATAATGAAGAAGCATTTTACAGAGTACAGTATGTCTACATACTCTCCTTTAAATCTAAACACAACAATTATTCATCTTATTTTTTGTCTCTTCCTCATTCACTTAATATTCTTCTTCCTCCTCTATGTCTCTCTCTGACACTAAGGCTCTATCTCAATTAACCTTTCATAGATTCCTCACTTCTCCTATCTCCTCTCCTCCTTTCAACCCTATTAGAGGAGAAGGTCCAAGGTCAATCCCCTAGGATTGTATTCTCCAATGTGTTTTGAGAAGGAGGCGAAGAGAGAGGATGTGAGGAGGAATTGAGTAAGGGTGCATTAAAAAAGAGCCTTAGGCAAGTCTGTAATACTACTATTTCACCTCTTTGGTGTGTTCATCTCTCAATTTAACAACTAGGTGTAATCATCACTTAACCCTTCAGTACTGTATCCAACCATCAACATAAAAACTACAAAAGAAAGAAAGCGAGAGAGACATTGTTACTGTGGGTTATTGTTACACCGCTTTCTCACAGATCCAGTTATGATTTGTGCAACATTTGTCTTCATTCCATGTCTTTACAGGGTCACCTTCTCCATAGTATATCTCAACACAGTCTTCCTGCCCACTATCATCAGGCTACTGTCATGAAGTTGGCCTGTGGGTAAGGTTTATGACCCCCCCATAAATACCTTTCTCCCTTCCCCTCTCTTTCTGACCCTACTGAAGGACTGCTGTCCTGAAGGACTGCTGTCCTGTTAAATATAGAGAGTCTGGGAACATCAAACAAATGGGGAAAGGAACCATATTTTGGTAATAAAACCAGTTGGAAATATGCTTTGGAACGTAATGAGTATGGATGTCAGTTCGGTTGTCATCTGAGACATTATGACTGATGACAGGACGACATAAACTGTACCTGGGAAAGTATACACCCTCTAGTTATCAGAGTCACATGGAATTGTTATGCAATTGAAATGTTTGATATTGAAATTGTTTGTTAGGAGATTAAATGCAATTTTAGCTTCCAAATGAGAGAATTGGGTTTTCATAAGGAAAGTGCCCTGCTTGATCAGTGGCCCACCCCTGTGAAGAGACAGGGGTTATAAATGATGAAACATCCTTCCCCCTCTCCACTATATAAGCCTTTGACGAAAAGATAACCACATGTTCCAGTACGTGAGGTCTGCAGCCTCTACGTTAGAAGGACACACATGTCAAGTACAGAACTAAGCCAACCTCGGCGTGAGCTTTGGTGGCAAATGGTATGAACTTTGAGCTTATTCACTACAGAAGTGATACTTCCTAGCCGTTGAGTTAGCAGCGGCCGCTGTAGACGTGGGCTAGGAAAGGACGGACGACGGATCCAGTCTAACAACCAGACGAAGATACCACCACGTATCCACTTTACCACCATTGACATTCTTCCGAGGACAGGAAGATCTGTTGGCCAACCCGGCCAGCATCTACGACCAATATACCGAAGCGCAGCTCAGAGTAAATATTTATTGCGTTTTCCTTTTCAAAATGGGCGGTAATTTAGTAATGCATAAGATAATGTATTTACGATAGCATAGCTGCTGTTTCTTCGTTCCTAAGTCTTCCCGCTCTTTCATTCAAGCCCAACCCCCCTTTCCTTTGTGTAACCAGCCATCATACAGGTTCCGTCCACCAGGACGTTTTCTGTATGACATCATTTGTATTCTGTGTATATGTAATTCTGTGTGATTAGTTTAGGTATTTAGTAAATAAATAATTAAACCCAATTTTGTATTGCTGATTCAACTTGTTAGCCAGGGTTCGTGAAGATAGCCAAGAATTTACAACTTTCATTATGAGACTGAAAATAAGATAAGGGTTAATATTGACTGCTATCGATGTAAAATATTACTAAGTATTTTAAGAGTTTATTTGGAAGATAACGGCTCTATAAACGTTCTTCCGTGATGCCCCGACTTTCTAGTTAATTACATTTACATGATTAGCTTAATCAGGTAATATTAATTACAGAGAAAGAATTTTATAGGTTAGCATGTCATATCACTTAATCCGGCATAGCCAAAGACACGACACTGTCCTCCCCTCCAGTACCTAAACAACACAGAGAACCAGACAGTCAGACACTGTGGTAAAAACATCATCTTCAATTTTACACGTAGTCCTATGTTTTTACAGTTTTAAAGAACCACTCTGTAAGATTATCATACCATTATCAAGAATGGGCCATCAACACATTTAGTTTACATTTTCATATGTAAATATTACCTGGTTTCCATAATACATCTATAGTTCTCATTGAATGACATTCATGAGTTGAAACATACATTTTTATGAACATGATTGGAAGCAAAATATCTTTGTTGTTTTTTATCTCCATATCACCTGGTAAAATGGTCAAATCTCTCACCCTGTGGTCAGTGATGTGCCATCCACCCACTTCCAGGTCCCCTCAGTAACAGAGTCAGTCAGACCAATCCATGCTCTCAGGTGGAGGTTGAAGAGAAATGTCTGTTGTCGAGAAAGATAAAGATTATGTCACAATTGATATATTTATAAAATACTGCACACATATTAGTGTACTGATTAAAAGTATACTTGCTCCACCTCTCTCTCTCTCTCTCTCTCTCTCTCTCTCTCACCTGTTCATCTCTGCTGTTTATGATCACCAGGTCTGCTCCTCTCTCCAGACAGTCCTGTCTGCTCTTCTCCCAGGTTTTCTTCTCAGTAGAGAGGAAGTACAAACTGGAGTCAAAGTATCTCCATCCCTCCTGACAATGCTGCTCTGTTGAACAGCAAATGTGAACACATTGAGAAACTTAGCCAGTATCTATATACTCACAAAACCCATTGATATATAGTTATTGTTGATTTTACTTCTAATTTATTAGAGTTTATATCTCAAAAAGCTTTACCTGAATATGGCCTTTCTCTTCAGTCAGGTTGTTGTATCTGGTCTGTAGCTGGTCTCTCTCTTTAGTCAGGTTGTTGTATCTGGTCTGTAGCTGGTCTCTCTCTGTATTCAGGTTGTTGTATCTGGTCTGTAGCTGGTCTCTCTCTGTAGTCAGGTTGTTGTATCTGGTCTGTAGCTGGTCTCTCTCTGTAGTTGTGTTGGTCTTATAAAGGGAAAAACTGTGACAAGAGGTTCCTTTTATCCTCAGAATCTTTGATGGCTCTGTTATCTACAAAATATAAACATAAGGTTACTAGCTAAACACCAGGTAAACAGGCCGAGTAACCTGTACTTCTTACAATTAGGTGATAAGCAATGAACTTGGACACACACTCACAGTAGACAGACAGGCCTATGATCCTAGCCAGTAGAACACACAGCAGCCCCAGAAACACTTCAGCAGCTAGGAAGGGTCTCTTCCCTGAGCTATCAGGTTATGTGGAAACATACAATACACTGTTATTTTTTGTGAGTGTGTGCTTTACCTGAGTGCTGGTCTCCTGGTCCATTATTAGGAGCAGTGTCTGCTGTCTCTTCTCTCTTGGTGCTGGTCTCACCGTCTCTCAGGGTGTCTGCACTGACGTAGATATCCACAATCCTCTCCTCCATCTCACCTCTGTCAAACTTGACCTTCTTGTTCATATCTGGCTCAGCATAGATGACCTTTTGCATCTTTAACAATGCCTTGGTCTTTCTTTCTATGTAGGTCTAATGCAGGGGCGAAAAGCTGATATCAACTTTGGAGGGGACAATTATGTTGTAATATGTTAAATGTAATATGTTAAATGTATATTGAGGAACCATAATTACTACAACTGGATAATTGATGGCATAGTAGTTAACTGAAGGGTTGTCCCAACTTTTAAATCATTATAATACAACTACTAATAATAGTTATAGCAGTGTTCCTCATCAGTCCAGTATGTATGCAGGTATTGGTATTTACAACATGCAATACCAAGAAAGACCAGTAGGTGGCAATGGTACTGTACTCTGTGTATGGGTGGATTTTTCGTAAATAGAATGAACATAGTGTGATCTCATCTAAAATAATCTCTATTGAGTACCATCACAAAGTTGGTCTCTGTATTGAATTTACATTTTTTTTTCTCTGATACATTTATATAGTCATTAAATATGTGCCACTGGCCTGAGTCTACTACAATAGCTTTACAAGAACAAAAAGCAAAAAATAAGTACAGTTGTAAAAGCAAAACAACTACTTCAATGAAAAACTCAAATAAATCAACCAAAATATCCTCAAAAATACTTATTTATTGTTCAGTCAGTGCCTCAACTCTTCAAACAGCAGCTATGGACAAGTAAAGTAAAATAAAATAACATAAAATAAATAATTATTAAGTGTACTGTCATGTACTAGAAAGTGAAAACTACTAAACAAAAGCACAAATATCATACTATACAGCAGGGGTTCTCAAACAGGGGTCCGTGGACCCCTAGGGGTCCCTGGTGTAATTGCAAAGGGTCCGTGAAATAAAAAAGTGTAATGAACGTATTCAGGACCACAAGGATTCCAGTAACTTTACATATAATATAGAAGTGGTGGGGGTCCCTGAGGACCATTGAAAACCTTGCCCACCTTGCCTCAAAATATGCAGGGGTACCAGTACCCCAAAAAAGTTGAGAACCACTGCTATACACACTACTGAACAGAAGAAACAAACATATGTTGGTAGGTTTCAAAGGATCCAACAAATTGCTGGCAGATATTTTCCCTCGAGACTATCCAGCCTGTCTTTATGTACATTACAGACAACTACGCCGTTCAGTTTCTCTTGGTCCATGCTGGCCCGTAGCCAAGTCTTTAACCTGCGGAGTGCACTGAAACTCATCTCAGCCTCACATGAAGACACTGGCACCACAAACAGAATTCTGATCAGGACCTCAATTTGGTCAACCAACCCCCTGCACCTCCACTGGAAGCTTCCTGAGGACCTCTGCTGCCTCTCCACTGCTGCTACAGCGGTATTTGTTGCAAAAGAGAGGGATCTGCACCGAAAGAGAATCTATGTTCAGCTCAGGGTACTAATTTAGAGACACATCCAACTCCCTCGTGAGAAGCACTCTTTCCAACTTTTGCAGGATGTTTAGACTGTCCTGGTCAAAACGATCGCCAAACTGAACCTCTACACCGTCCAACACTAAAAAAAATTCAGCCCTATAGTGATCCACTGCTTTGCCAGCAAATCATCTTGAGTGTGTCTCAATGGATTCAATGGAGTCAATCACTGTTGTTGCTTTCTCATACAGTGCAAGGTAGCTTTCGTCATTTCTGCTGTTTACCCCACGTGCTGGATAACTGGGCACTGATTGGATTTAGCTGGTGTGCTGTTACAGTTATAAAGTGGCGGTTGGTTTGGCAGTTTTGATGTGCTGTGAATTTCACAATGGCTTTTCCACCAGTTCTTAAATCCTGCACTAATGAAGGCAACATCCACTCTTCGGCCAACATATGGCTGGCTTGAAAACCCTTGGCTACAGTGAAAACACAACACTCCTTTTATTGATGGATTATAATGTAGCTAGGGGAAATCGCGAAACCATCTCTCTTGAAACCTCAACACTCTGTTGGCAAGAGTTTGCGGTTCTATAAATTGTGGGTGTGGCTGATATGGTTTTGTACCATCACTGAGGTAACTGGACAATGCTCTGCTACTGTCCCTTATACTGGTGCTGCTGGCAACAAGGTTGACACCTGGTCCTGCGTGGCTGTGACACTGATCTCTGAAGTCTCTCTCCGTGGCTCTTTCACTTTCACCACCCTCACTGACTCACAGTCTGTCTCCTAGAAAATAAATAAGGTGTTTACCATACTCCTAACTACTGGTACCCAAAACTACACAATTAATCACAACAGCAATATCATTGCCTTTAGTTCAGTCACCAGTTTATGTTGAGAGTGGGGGTATCCATGGCATTTTCCAATTATGTCCCAATTTTACAAGTCTAAAAAAGAGAGAACCTTTCATAATGTTGCCAAAAAAAACTCAACAAACTTACCTGAGACTCCATGTCTCTGCCAGTCTGTCCCTGCCTCTCAGTCTCTGCCAGTCTGTCCCTGCCCATCTGTCCCCAGCTCTGCTGTCTGTGTGCCATCTGTTGCCTGCTCTGCCTAATGACATCATTATGAAACATTTCCATTATCATTTCACTTCTTTCTTATGAACATTTTATCAACAAGTCTTTGAGATATTAGGCTAGAAGGGGGTTCTTACTTTGCATTTTGGTTTACTGAAAATACTCTTGATGTCAATCTTTTTTCTGTCATTTTTCTACCTGGCTGGCTACATACACACACACACACACACACACACACACACACACACACACACACACACACACACACACACACACACACACACACACACACACACACACACACACACACACACACACACACACACACACAGTGTGCAGGTTATTTACAGTATGAGATGGGCTTCTATCATCTATCATCTTCTATATGGGCTTCTATTATCTATTATCTTCTATATGGGCTTCTATCATCTTCTATCATTCTAGATGGGCTTCTATTATCTATTATCTTCTATATGGGCTTCTATCATCTATTATCTTCTATATGGGCTTCTATCATCTATTATCTTCTATATGGGCTTCGATCTAAAAGGTAGCTAGCTAGTCAGCTAGCAAATGTGACACGGATTGCAGTGACAAGGGTTGACAGCTCTATGAGTTCACCATGTACACAACGTATGCTGCAACCTTTTGTAATTTTCATATTGTTTATGTTTTATATTGGGTGGCTTCCAACAATAGCTGAATTTGCAGAGCTAGCGAGCACCAATACCGTTTCTGTGGTGTTTGCTATAATCTTTGCTATCGTCAGTTTACTCCAAGATCGGCACACAGGTGCTTCAAAGTCCCCTAGCAACAATTTAGTGTTTTGCAACGAGACCATTAAAGATATTTAAGACAATGGTAGAAGAAAGTGTAGTTCTGTTCAGTTTGGAGTTCAGTTTATCGCTAACCTTATCACAGGGACTTCGAAGCACTACAGCTGCATGCTGATCTTGGAATAAACTGACGATTGCAAAGATTCCATCTATGACGACGCCACATAAATGGAATAGGTACTAGCTAGCTTGCTAGCTAATGTTTGCTTTAGTTTGCACGCTAGCTCTGCAAATTCAGCTATTGTGTGTGTGTGTGAACCCTGCCAACATAAAACAAAATCGCTATGGTGAGATTGACTGGATCAACCTCACGTTAGTTATGTGCATTGAGTGCCTTTCAGAAGGTAGACACGAACCCTCTGTTACCTTGCCAGCTAAGTGTTCCTACATTGCAGCTAGCAATGTAGTGTTCCTACATTGCATTGCTAGCTTCTCACATTGACTCAAATTCAAATAGCTGCAAACACTGGTTGATGTTACTGTAGCTAGCTAGCAATCATCAGCCAACCACTAGATAACAGAGAACGATCTGTAATTTAATGCATCGAAAATAAAGACTGGAGACGGTTATAAATGTGTTTTCTTGTATTGAGTGGTAGAAGTAAAAAAATGTCTAACATGTCTTTTGTTTGAACTACTTACTGGCGGTCAGCCACACATGCACAGTACCTGCATCATGTGCCACAGCTGGGGGGTGGGAGGCAGTGGATCAAACCATTGTGAGGCAAAGGGCGGGGGGTCACAATCTTTTGAAACTTAAAAACACGCTATTAAGTGTCTATAATCAGCACAAGTGTTTTCATTGAGTATTACTAATATTATTGATATTACATAGTTATGTTTACAGTGATATATTGGGGGGGACAAATCATATTTTTTCCAGGATGGCGGGGCTCGTGTGTCCCCCGTCCCCCCTGGGATTTCCGCCTATGGTCTACTATACATTAAGTCTCTTGTTCTAGAATTAATGTGGTGGTCTTCCAACATGGCCGCCTGGAGGCGTTGTACGTCAACTGCAGGCCCTCTATACGTTAAGTTTATGCTTCTAGTGATATCTCTGTCTCTGAGTCATCTGTGTGTCTCTGTCTGTGTGACTACTGTAGGTGTTAACTCTAGGGAAGTATCAACAAAATGACACGGGTAGTTGTGGCAATGCTAATACAAAAATTGGAACAAGTTTGCAAACATGTGTGCATACTTGTGTCCGTGCTTGTGTGCGTGTGAGAGATACAGTGGTTATTGTTAAAGCATTTTCTGTAGCACGATATAAATCATTCCATGTCTCTACACGGTAATCTTGTCCAGAGTATATCTCAACACAGTCCTCCTGTCCAGAGTATGGGACTTGCTATTTGTAATGATGGACAGGACACTATCATACCAGGAAGATATAGATCATACAGGGGAAGTGGGAAATAAAGACCAGCTGTTAACATATATTAAATATCATATGTAACACACCCACGATAATTCAGGGAGTTTTTCTGAACTCTCCCTTCCTTTCACCTTTCTGCTGATTTGGACCCTCTGTTTACTCCCAAATATACATCAACATATTCAGGAGGTCCAGGACTACAAACATGGGTCATTATAATGTCCAAACAATAGATTTGACACTACAAACTGCTCCAAGTTGATAATGTGGGTGGGTAGTCTTCACCAGTGAGGATTAGATGGAGACAGAAATGGCTGCAGCCCTCTTCTCTTCAATGAACCTGATTGGTTGAGGAGTTTTTGAGTGACAGCTGGTTGAACCACTGAAAATATCCACATCACTTCCCTCTTTTGTGGCCCATGTAGGGGAACAACAATCAAATATGAGCATTTGATATTGTGCTTATATGTAACTTGACAACAAAGACTGACTGTCAATGATTATTAAGTAACATCCTTTGATACCTTGACATCTCTACAGTCAACTCCTATACAATGTATGTAATGGTGGTTTGGTACTGTTGAGAATGTTTCCACCAGGTCAAAATTGGAGCATGTAAATATCTGTAGTAAATAAGAAGAACGTATTTGAATTGGATTGATGAAGTGCACGGCATGCAGAGTGTGAACAAAGTCAAATGTACTGACTTCATGTTGACTCTGATGATGTGTGAAACATAACTTCTGGTACACAGGAAGCTACAAACAGGAAATAAGTCAGCCTTTTATTAGTATGATACTACTAACAAATACAACAATAACTGTGTTTGCATGCATATGTGAGTGTGTGTGTGTGAGGGTTTGAGAGAGAGAGAGAGAGGGAGAGAGAGAGAGAGAGAGAGAGAGAGAGAGAATGAAGGAGGAAGTTGTGTGCACTGTAGTCTACTGTATGTGTTAAAGTATGTTGTCGTGGTGATGTTAAAACGCTTTCTCACAAATCCAGTTGAGTTTGCTGTCACATGACATGTCATTCCATGCCTCCAGAGGACGCTGATCGGTACGTATCTCAACACAGTCCTCGTTCCCAGTATGACCTGCATTATCAGGCTGTGGTTTATGCCAGTACCTACAGAGTTAACAACAGTTAGATATCATGGTTAATACCAGTACCTACAGGTTACAAACAGTCAGATATCATGGTTGATACCAGTATCTACAGGGTTAAAAACAGTCAGACATCATGGTTAATACCAGTATCTACAGGGTTAAAAACAGTCAGATATCATGGTTAACACCAGTACCTACAGGGTTAAAAAGAATCAGATATCATGGTTAATACCAGTACCTACAGGGTTAAAACAGTCAGATATCATGGTTAATACCAGTACCTACAGGGTTAAAAACAGTCAGATATCATGGTTAATACCAGTACCTACAGGGTTAAAAACATTTAGATATCATGGTTAATACCAGTACCTACAGGGTTAACAACAGTCAGATATTATGGTTAATACCAGTACCTACAGGGTTAAAAACAGTCAGATATCATGGTTAATACCAGTACCTACAGGGTTAAAAACAGTCAGATATCATGGTTAATACCAGTACCTACAGGGTTAAAAACAGTCAGATATCATGGTTAATACCAGTACCTACAGGGTTAAAAACAGTCAGATATCATGGTTAATACCAGTACCTACAGGGTTAAAACAGTCAGATATCATGGTTAATACCAGTACCAACAGGGTTAAAAACAGTCAGATATCATGGTTAATACCAGTACCTACAGGGTTAAAAACAGTCAGATATCATGGTTAATACCAGTACCTACAGGGTTAAAAACAGTCAGATATCATGGTTAATACCAGTACCTACAGGGTTAAAACAGTCAGATATCATGGTTAATACCAGTACCAACAGGGTTAAAAACAGTCAGATATCATGGTTAATACCAGTACCTACAGGGTTAAAAACAGTCAGATATCATGGTTAATACCAGTACCTACAGGGTTAACAACAGTCAGATATCATGTTTAATACCAGTACCTACAGGGTTAATAACAGTCAGATATCATGGTTATAATACCAGTACCTACAGGGTTAAAAACAGTCAGATATCACGGTTAATACCAGTACCTACAGGGTTAAAATCAGTCAGATATCATGGTTAATACAAGTACCTACAGGATTAACAACAATAAGACATCACAGATACAACATCATAATACTAAATAATATGTAGACATTTGTCATCTGATAGTTAACTGTGTTGACTGCTATCATCAATATCAGTAACCTGCATAGAAAAAGGTTGAATGGAGCCTTATTGACAGATTAGTTATCATCTCTCACCTTGTGGTCAGTGATGTGCCGTCCACCCATTTCCAGGTCCCCTCATTAACAGAGTCAGTCAGACCAATCCAGACTCTCTTCTTGAGGTTGAAGAGAAATGTCTGTTGTTGAGAAAGATAAATAAACAGATGTTTATGTTTGATCATATCTACCCCTGCACACCCTCTCCCTCTCCCTCTCTCTCTCACCTGTTCCTTATCACTGTTTATGATCACCAGGTCTGCTCCTCTCTTCAGACAGTCCTCTCTGCTCTTCTTCCAGGTTTTAGTGTCAGTAGACAAGAAGTACCAACTGGATTCAAACTTCTGCCAGTCTTCAAGACAGGTTTGAAAATATTGATGAAAATACGAATTTCCTTCAATTTATCACACTGGACACTTAATGAAAGAACACAGACTCATGATCAGTTGTGTATTGTTAATGATAATTTATTACTGTAGGTTTACTCACCGAGATTGGTAAGCCTCCCGCTAAGAAAATCTCTCTCAGTCTGTAGGTTGGCTCTCTCTTTTTTGATGGTGTTGTAACTGGTCTGTAGCTGGTCTCTCTCTTTAGTCAGGGTGTTGTAACTGGTCTGTAGCTGGTCTCTCTCTTTAGTCAGGGTGTTGTAACTGGTCTGTAGCTGGTCTCTCTCTTTAGTCAGGGTGTTGTAACTGGTCTGTAGCTGGTCTCTCTCTTTAGTCAGGGTGTTGTAACTGGTCTGTAGCTGGTCTCTCTCTTTAGTCAGGGTGTTGTTACTGGTCTGTAGCTGGTCTCTCTCTTTAGTCAGGTTGTTGTAGCTGGTCTGTAGCTCTTCTATCTCTGCAGATGAGTTGGTCTTATAGGCTAAGAAGCTCTTAGAGACCCCATCATCTGTTATAACAACAAAGTGTATCAATAAAATAGATAATCTGGTGAATTGTAGGTGAATGCTGGTGAATTGTAGGAATTGTAACTTAAGACTTACAGTAGACAGACTGGCCTATGATCCCAGCCAGTAGAACACACAGCAGCCCCAGACACACTGCAGCTACTCTGGAGGATCTCTTCCCTGAGCTATCAGGCTCTGTGGACACAGGTACTGTACATAGCATCAATGAGACACAATCACACTTTAAAGTGATGTTTTCTCACCCCATCTCTCTTCCTGTTGAGGGGGACTTGTGGTTGTTAAAGATACAGCTTCACACATTAACAGGACATATAGTGACCAGTTACAGCTATCTCCTAGCCTTGCTAACGTTAGCCAGCTAGCTAATGTTAGTAGAATTCATATGTTTAGGACATTCTTAACATATTGTACCTTTTGCAAATTCGTAACATATACAAATTGTAATTTGTAACATATCATACAAAATGTAATTCGTAACATAATAGAAATTGTAATTTGTAACATACAAAATGGATCATGGACATACACAAATTGATACATGTCATATGAAACCTATCATATTACACTAAATGGAGTGACTCGGGTTTACGTACAGAATAATAAGAAATGCAATGAGACTAGGTTGGAAATATACAGTGGTGAGGTACAGTACATACTGTAGGACTTTATCAGCATAGTATTTACTAGACTACAAGAAAAACAATGAGAGAGAGAGTCTCCAATCATGTTCCTAAAATTATATGTTTTGACTCATGAATGTCATTCCATGAGAACTGTAGATGTATCATAGAAGCCAAGTATTATTTGCATTTAAAAATGTAATGGAAAGAGAGAGAGAGAAAAAATGTGTTGATAATGGTATGCTCATCTTTGACAGTGCTGTAAAAACATAGGACTAGATGACCCTGTAAACACATGGAACGATTACAATTGTGGAAAATATCAAAACTGGATCTGTGAGAAAGTGATGTAAAATCAACCTACCATGACAATGTCCTCTCTCTCTCTCTCTCTCTCTCTCCCTCTCTCTCTCTCTCTTTCTCTCTCTTCCACCCCCCCCCCCCCCCCTCTCTCTGTCATGTTGATGGTTGGATACATTACTGAATGGTTATGTGATGATTCCACCTGGTGGTTAAAGTGAGAGAGGAAGTCACCATAGAGGTGAAATAGCGGTATGACAGACTTACCTATGGCCTCTTTTTCAACTTTTCTGAACTCTCCCTTCCTTTCACCTTTCTGCTGATTTGGACCCTCTGTTTACTCCCAAATATAAATCAACATGTTCAGGAGGTCCAGGACTACAAACATGGGTCATTATAATGTCCATACAATAGATTTGACACTACAAACTGCTCCAAGTTGATATTGAGGGTGTGTAGTCCTAACCAGTGAGGATGAGATGACAACAGTAACCACCGTGGCTCTCCTCTACATTTACCCTTTAGTCATTTTTTTAAACATTTTTTATTTAAAAAATGTATTTAACTAGGTAAGAACAAGTTCTTATTTACAATGACGGCTTACCCCGGCCAAACCTTCCCCTAACCCGGATGACGCTGGGCCATTTGTGCGCCGCCCTATGGGACTACCGATCATGGTCGGTTGTTATATAGCCTGGGATTGAACACAGGTCTGTAGTGACGGCTCTTGCACTTCAATGCCGTGCTTTAGACCGCTGTGCCACTCAGCCCCCCAATTTAGCAGACGCTCTTATCCAGAGCGTAGCCTAGCGATCTTAACTACTAGATGTCCTGCCGCCCTCTCTCTTCATGAACCTGATTGGTCGAGGAGATTTTGAGTGACAGCTGGTTGAATGACTGAAAAGATCCACTTCACTGCCCTCTTTTGGGACCCATATAGGGGAACAACAGTCAAACGTGAGCATTTGATATTGTGCATATATGTAACTTGACAACAAAGACTGACTGTCAAAGATTATTAGGAGATCACACAACAGCCCCAAACACACTGCAGCAACTCCAGAGGGTCTCTTCCACCACTGAAAATGTACTGAATCACAAATCATTAAAGCTAAATCTTTGGTAATGTGTTCTACTGTATCATCCAGGAACGGGACACATACAGGTCTAGTACTACAGTGTAATCTCACCTGTTTAATGTGTGTGTGTGTGTGTGTGTGTGTGTGTAATTTGTGTGTGTGTGTGTTCGTGCAATCTTACCTGAAGCAACAACTCCATCTCTTGGACTGGGCTTGAAGGCTCTTATGTTGACATATAATTGGCCATCAATGTCTGTGTTCTTCATTGCATCAGGCTCATCGTCTTCAAATCTATCTTGGATTTCATAGACTCCCTCTGACATCTTAACACACGTGTGGTAAAATACAGTAACTTCTAATTCTAACCTCTACTCTAATATACGTCTGTAGCTGTGTCTTCTCCCTGCACTGTCCTGGGTCTGTGTGACTTTAGGTAGTGAAACTCCTTGTCAGTCAACCGCAGTGGATAATAAATTGTGAAATCAACACAACACCGGTCACCACATGACTTCCACCAGCCTTAGTGTGATAATATAATACAAGATATGATTCCCACCAGCCTTAGTTTGATAATATAATACAAGATATGACTCCCACCAGCCTTAGTTTGATAATATAATACAAGATATTACTCCCACCAGCCTTAGTTTGATAATATAATACATGATATGACTCCCATGAGCCTTAGTTTGATAATAAAATACATGATATGACTCCCATGAGCCTTAGTTTGATAATAAAATACATGATATGACGCCCACCAGCCTTAGTTTGATAATATAATACACGATATGACTCCCACCAGCCTTAGTTTGATAATATACTACATGATATGACTCCCACCAGTCTTAGTTTGATAATATACTACATGATATGACACCCACCAGCCTTAGTTTGATAATATAATACATGATTTGACTCCCACCAGTCTTAGTGTGATAATAAAATACATGATATGACTCCCACCAGCCTTAGTTTGATAATATACTACATGATATGACTCCCACCAGCCTTAGTGTGATAATATACTACATGATATGACTCCCACCAGCCTTAGTGTGAGAATATACTACATGATATGACTCCCACCAGTCTTAGTGTGATAATATAATACATGATATGACTCCCACCAGCCTTAGTTTGATAATATACTACATGATATGACTCCCACCAGCCTTAGTGTGATAATATACTACATGATATGACTCCCACCAGTCTTAGTGTGATAATATAATACATGATATGACTCCCACCAGTCTTAGTTTGATAATATAATACATGATATGACTCCCACCAGCCTTAGTTTGATAATATAATACATGATTTGACTCCCACCAGCCTTAGTTTGATAATATAATACATGATATGACTCCCACCAGCCTTAGTTTGATAATATAATACATGATATGACTCCCACCAGCCTTAGTTTGATAATATAATAGATGATATGACTCCCACCAGCCTTAGTGTGATAATATAATACATGATATGACTCCCACCAGCCTTAGTTTGATAATATAATACATGATATGACTCCCACCAGCCTTAGTGTGATAATATAATACATGATATGACTCTCACCAGCCTTAGTTTGATAATATAATACATGATATGACTCCCACCAGTCTTAGTGTGATAATATAATACATGATATGACTCCCACAAGCCTTAGTTTGATAATATAATACATGATATGACTCCCACCAGTCTTAGTGTGATAATTAACTACATTGAATGACTGTATATCATGCTATATGTTGTATGTGTGAATTCACAGGGTCCAAATTTTAGATGTGATGAAGTAAATTGGGATCCTGTTAATTGACATATACACTACATATATCCTGACTGAATTTACAGCACCCACAGCCTTCAAATGGAGAGCACATTATGGCTCTCACTCTGTGACTGGTGGTGTGGGGGGGAAGTTGCTCCTAGATGCTGATCTTAGGTTGGTTTTACATTTCCACCACTAATGGTTACGGTTAAGATTGGGGAGGGAAACATGATCCTAGATCTGTAGCTAGGGGAAACTTCCCCCTGAAGTGTGACAGGCCACCGATGGCCATATAGGGGTCTTTGTTCTATCTTTGCTGACTGTGAAGAATTACTCAGAATGAAAAAGCAGAAGTTCTGACAATATCTCCATAGTTTCGGTTTTAAGAGAACAGAAAGAAGAATAAAAAGCCTTCCCATGTTTTATGATAAAAATACATTTCCACCCTGTCTTTCACTACAACATAACATACACATACTGGTTACATCTAATGACACAACTCTCTCTGCACTGACTCCACTGTTCCACATGATATCTACCTACATTAACTATTATACAACTCTATAGCTCTACTCTACTCCACAGGAGGAGAGAAAGCATCACAAAGATCTTTAAATACAGGGACAGAGTCAAAGGTGGCCCTCTGTTGGATGCAGTACTAACTACAGGTACACCTGTAGTGTTTGACAGAGACCTGGGTGGATGTAGTACTAACTACAGGTACAGCTGTAGTGTTGGTGACAGAGACCTGGGTGGATGTAGTACTAACTACAGGTACAGCTGTAGTGTTGGTGACAGAGACCTGGGTGGATGTAGTACTAACTACAGGTACAGCTGTAGTGTTGGTGACAGAGACCTGGGTGGATGTAGTACTAACTACAGGTACAGCTGTAGTGTTGGTGACAGAGACCTGGGTGGATGTAGTACTAACTACAGGTACAGCTGTAGTGTTGGTGACAGAGACCTGGGTGGATGTAGTAGTCACTACAGGTACAGCTGTAGTGTTGGTGACAGAGACCTGGGTGGATGTAGTACTAACTACAGGTACAGCTGTAGTGTTGGTGACAGAGACCTGGGTGGATGTAGTTCTAACTACAGGTACAGCTGTAGTGTTGGTGACAGAGACCTGGGTGGATGTAGTACTAACTACAGGTACAGCTGTAGAGTTGGTGACAGAGACCTGGGTGGATGTAGTACTAACTACAGGTACAGCTGTAGAGTTGGTGACAGAGACCTGGGTGGATGTAGTACTAACTACAGGTACAGCTGTAGTGTTGGTGACAGAGACCTGGGTGGATGTAGTACTAACTACAGGTAGAGCTGTAGTGTTGGTGACAGAGACCTGGGTGGATGTAGTACTAACTACAGGTACAGCTGTAGTGTTGGTGACAGAGACCTTGGTGGATGTTGTACTAACTACAGGTACAGCTGTAGTGTTGGTGACAGAGACCTGGGTGGATGTAGTACTAACTACAGGTACAGCTGTAGTGTTGGTGACAGAGACCTGGGTGGATGTAGTACTAACTACAGGTACAGCTGTAGAGTTGGTGACAGAGACCTGGGCACAGTTTTCCAAAAGCATATTAAGGCTAAGTTAATCTTAGAACATCATTGAAACGATGGACTTTGCCTGAAGATACTTTTGGGAAACCGGGCCCTGGCCTGTAGAGCTCACAACCATCCCCACAGAGTCCTTCACTGAGCCCAGACAAACACCCACGCTGCCTGCCCTGTCCACTACCACCAGCTCTACCTTCTTTGAACAGCTGGTAGCTCTGTAGGCCACCCGGGTCACATTCTTGGCCCTGGGGCCCACCTCTGTAGAAGTGTTGAGGGTCCCATTGCCCTGGCATAGGGTGACTATGACGAAGCCCGTCCCTTTGACATCTTCGGTTAGGTTGACAGAGAGCTGCCAGTTTGTGGAGCTGCATGCTAATGGTAAGTCAGAGGAGACCACTGAGGTACAATAACAACTGGAGACTTCGTCCAAGATGTCCGCCCGTTGTTATCAAGGTAATCATGTTCGCATAATCAGATCGATGGGCGTCTATATCCCGGGTGCATCCGGTTTACACAGCCCAACATCACATGTTCACTAGCACTCAGTGCACAGGGAAAAGTGTTAGCAGCAACAACGTCATTAAATCATCCAAAAACATGACAGACATTGGATGAAGATTAAATGTTTTTAAAATATTGGTCTCAGCAACATATATTTGAATAATTCAATGGATGTTTTGTGCACAAATGTGATGACTAAAGTGTCTTATTTGGAATTGTCTAATTTGGATTCTCAATGTGGCCGTGTATGGAAAATTGTCTTTCTGGGCTGAGCCTCCATTAAACTGCAGTACCAAAACAAAACTGTAGGTGCAATCGAAACTGGGCTTCTAGACCGGAACGAGGAGGAGACGCCTGGTAGTCCGCACTGGGAGAGGTAAAGTCTGTCACCTGGAGGAAGAAAGGAAGGGAAGGAGAAGGGGGGGAGAGGGAGAGGGAGAGAGGGAGAGAGAGAGCAAGAGCTAATGTAGCTGATAACAACTGGTAGCTTACAGCCACCAATTCGTTCAAATCAGTGGCTGTGTGGGAGAGAGAATATGAGAAAAGGAGGCTTATTTTAGAGTTTTGAAACAAGACCCTTACTTTGCTGCCAACGGACAGGGTTACATCCGTTCCTGACGAGGTGCTGGTGGGCGCCAAAAGGCTCACCGTACTGTTGGCCGCACCGCCCCCAGTCACCATGGAGATGCTGGCAGGGAAGGAAGAAGTGAATCTGTGATCGTTGGTGACTCGGACGGTAAAGGTTCCTCAGGTTCTGTTGGCCGTTTCTACAGTGAAGGGGACTGAAATGGTGGAAAACTATGGATAAAACAAGCCTTAGACTCTGATGGGTTAAGTAGTAGCAGTATTGATAAATGAGGCCTCAAGGCTCTGTTGGTACAGTCCTGTCTGCTGTCTGTCCAGTTTTTAGTCTTGGTCGAGATGTAGTACCAAACTTCAAAATCATCTCTCTCCCTCTGTAGCTGGTCTCTCTCTTTAGTCAACTTGTTGTAGCTTGTCTGTATGTGGTCTTTCTCTTTAGTCAGGGTGTTGTAACTGGTTTGTAGCTTGTCTCTCTCTTCAGTTAAGTTGTTGTGACTGGTCTGTAGCTGGTCTCTCACTTCAGTCAGGTTGTTTTAGCTTGTCTGTAGTTTCCTCAGTTAGGTTGTTGTAACTGTCATGTAGCTAGCCTTTCTGCAGATGTGTCGTGGTGCTCATCTCACTGTTCCCCCACTGTGTCTGCACTGATGTAGATATCCACATTCCTCTCCTCCATCCCACCTCTGTCAAAACGTATTTGTCATATCTGGCTTGGCATAGATTGTCTCAGACATTTTCAACAATCTTAAGGATTAGCCCCTTTTTTCAATTTTCATCTAAAATTCATATCCTCAGGCACTGATGTGCATATTCTTGGTACCATTTGAAAGGAAATACTTTGAGGTTTATGGAAATGTGAAAGGAATGTAGTATTATATAACACAATAGATCTGCTAAAAGATAATACAAAAAAAAAACATTATTATGTATTTATTTGTACCATCATCTTTGAAATACAAGAGAAAGGCCATAATGTATATTTCCAGCCGAGGTGCAATTTAGATTTTGGCCACTAGATGGCATCAGTGTATGTGCAATACTTTTAGACTGATCCAATGAACAATTGCATGTCTGTTCAAAATGTTGTATCAAGACTGCACAAATGTGCCTAATTTGTTTATTAATAACTTTTCATGTTCAAAATTGTGCACTTTCCTCAAACAACGGCATGGTACTTGTTCACTGTCATAGCTACCGTAAATTGGACAGTGCAGTTACATTAACTAGAATTTAAGCTTTCTGCCAATATGAGATATGTCTATGTCCTGTGAAATGTTCTTGTTCCTTACAACCTCATGCTAGTCGCATTAGTCTAAGATAGCTCAACCGTCCCGTGGAAGGGACACCATTCCCGAAGAAGTAAAAAAAAAAAGCAGGGTTTCCTAAACTCGGTCCTGGGGCCCCCCTTAGTGAACATTTAGTATTTTACCCTAGCACTACACAGCTGATTCAAATAACCAACTCATCATCAAGCTTTAATGATTAGAATCAGCTGTGTAGTGCTTGGGTAAAAAACTAAACGTTCACCCAGAGGAGGCCCACAGTACAGAGTGTTTGAGTCTGAAGGTGACTGCTTTTGACCTTGTTGTAGATGGGGATTTGTGGAACAGAAACATGTCCTGGCTGGTTATACAGTAACATGTCCTGGCTGGTTATACAGTAACATGTCCTGGCTGGTTATACAGTAGACTGTCCTGGCTGGTTACACAGTAACATGTCCTGGCTGGTTATACAGTAACATGTCCAGGCTGGTTATACAGTAACATGCCCTGGCTGGTTATAACAGTAACATGTCCTGGCTGGTTTACACAGTAACATGTCCTGGCTGGTTACACAGTAACATGTCCTGGCTGGTTATACAGTAACATGTCCTGGCTGGTTATACAGTAACATGTCCTGGCTGGTTATACAGAACATGTCCTGCTGGTATACAGTAACATGTCCTGGCTGGTTATACAGTAACATGTCCTGTGCTGGTTATACAGTAACATGTCCTGGCTGGTTACACAGTAACATGTCCTGGCTGGTTATACAGTAACATGTCCTGTGCTGGTTATACAGTAACATGTCCTGGCTGGTTATAGTTGGGACACTTTCTTCTTCTTTTCACCTTGTTATCTGATTCCTGAGAAACTGCCTGGTCTACTGGGGGAAGTTCCACCCACTTACTGTTCCACCCACATACAAACATAGGCACGGACACATGCAGACACACACACGATAACATTCACCACTATACACACACGTACACATGGATTTTGTGTTGTAGATATGTGGTGGTAGAGTAGGGACCTGAGGGCACACACTTAATGTGTGGTGAAATCTGTTGTGAATGTCTTGTAATGTTGTTAAAATGGTATAACTGCCATAATTTTTCTCGACCCAGGAAGAGTATCTGCTGCCTTGGCAGGAACTAATGGGGATCCATAATAAATACAAATACATAGACCAGACACACACACCCTCTTATATGGTCTCTTTACTACTCTATATCACTGATTAACATATTGAATTTATACAGCTTAATAATATCTCTGGATGCTTTAATAAATAACTAATAACCAGACCTGGGTTTAAAAACGATCTAATATCTGTAAAATACTTAGAACATTTGGGACAATTCTGTTGATTCCATTAAGCCAGGCAAGGTCAACCAAGCACAGCTAAAGTATGTGGGTCATATTCATTAGGCACGAAACGGAAGAAAGCAAACTGAAACAGGGAGGGACTAACTGTACCTGTCCAATAAGAATGTGTTTTCATTTGCTGTTGCTATGGTGTGCCCTAATACAGTGGCACAGGTCTGCTAATAACCACCAACCACTGACAGACAGACACACCTACAGGAAGCTGTTATTAAAGGAAGTCAGTGGTATGGCTAAATATGAGTTGGCACAGCAACGCATGCTGAATCAACTGAAATTACAATACAATAGGTGTTGCAGCAAAAACTTCCCTAAACTTACTGTATCCCAAATGGAACCCTTTTTCCTACATATTGATGGACTCTGGTCAAAAGTAGTGCACTATACAGGGAATATTGTGCCATTTGAGATGTACCCTTCATGTCATTATTCACATTCTATGTAGGCCTTATGCACTGCATCTGTCCTAAAAACACAGGCCACTTTTCATCCATGGATATAAGGTCACCACAAGTACAACAGGACATCTAGAAAGGAAAATGCTTCATTTTAAACTTTAAGAACATCATTTTATTTAATCATACATTCATCATCTGTTCAGTTTCTGAATTAGTTCAAATTAGGTGAAGGTTAGGGTTAAGGTAGGGGTCAGTTTTAGGTTTTGTCTATAATCTGCTTGTCAATGTGATGCTGGTCAGAAAAGTCCCTCATGTTGGGTATAATACCTACTTTTATAAGTGTTTGTCTTCCCCTACTGGCTGTTTTCTACAAGCTCAGTTTCTTCCTTCTATTACTGTGACCTTGACCCTTAGAGATAGATAGAGGATTCATCTTTATCTGTCCCATTATAGCTAAAATCCATAGAAAACGCAACCCAGTTGACAACCTTGACTACTTTGAAATGGTGGAAGGCTGGTGGAACCCCAGGTTTTCTTCTCAGAGGAGAGGAAGTAGTAACTGCAGTCAAAGTATCTCCATCCCTCATGACAATGCTGCTCTGTTGGAGAGCAAAGGCGAACACATTGAGAAAGTTAGCAAGTATCGTTATACTCTCAAACCCATATATATTTTGCCTGCCTCACTAACAATGCCTTTTGCCTATTCCCTGCATGTACTTTAGCCTATCTGATTTCCTGTTACCTACCTATTTCCTGATCTCCTGGACTACGTCACTAGCCGTTTCCCTGCCTGTACTGTTGCCTTTTTGAACCCCCTGTGTATGACCTTCTGCTGCCCCTTGACCCAGCTACCTGCCTCCTCCTGTGGTCCGTTGCAATAAACACCTGCTGCGCCCTGCGTTTGAAACCAGCTCTCTGCCTCCCCTCGTGTTCATTAGTTATGCATTAGTATAGGTCAGTAATGGGGAGTTACTGCTTCCTACAAGAGCACACAACGTGTAGGCTACATTTCAAGCTGTCTTTGAAAAACCAGTCAGGTAAAAAGCTTGTCTTAATTAAAGGGGCGATGTTGTATTTTGAGACATGTTTGAATATGCAAATAAGCCAATAGGTGTCCCCTCTGCCTACATTGTGTAATTCTCTATGTTAGTAACACTATTTTGTAGAGTGGTGTCTTGCATAATACAACACAATGCCATTTACAGTCACCTATTTGGCCCATGGTGTTACAGACAAAAAAAAAAAAAACATTAATGTCAAGCCCTTTAATGTAAAACGTTAAGCCAATTTGTATATCGCTGATTCATCATTTATGCTAGGGTTTGTGCAGATATCCAATAATTTTGCAACATTCAGAATGAGACTGATGAGGTAAATAATAATTCATGGATGACTAAAATGATAAATTCTGATATTAAGTGAATTCGGGAAACGGTAACTCATTAAACAAACAAACTTCCATGGTGCCCCAAAATTACTACTTAATTAGTTATGATTAATTTAATTGCACATGGTAGTTAATTGAGTTGATAAAATAATCGTCATTGCATTAATGATACAAATGAAAACATAGCGAAACAATGCGAGAGAAATTAAAACAATTTCTCACAAATCCAGTTTCCTTTGTTGTCACATGAAGGGGCGAAAATCTGATATCAACTTTGGAGGGGACAATTACATGAAATTCTCTCAAGAGCAATTCCTGAGGGGGACACCAAAAGTATTGCTGTAACACATAGCCTATGTTGTAATATGTTAAGTGTATATTGAGGAACCATAATTACTACAACTGGATAACTGATAGGTATAGTAGCTAACTGAAGGGTTGTCACAACTTGTTCAAATGTTTAAATCATTATAATACTACTAATAATAATATTAGTTATAGCAGTGTTCCTTATCAGTCCAGTATGTATGCAGGTATTTGTAATCGCAACCAGCAATACCAAGAAAGGCCCGTAGGTGACAATGGTACTGTACACTGTATGGGTGCAGTTTTCGCGTTCTCATCTAAAATAATCTCCATTGAGAACCATCACAAAGTTGGCCTCCGCATTGAATTGACCTTTTTATTTTACTTTTTCTGATACATTTATATAGTCATTAAATATGTGCCACTGGCCTGAGTCTACTACAATAGTTTACAAGAACAAAAGCTCAAAATAAGTACAGTTCTATAAGCGAAAGAACTACTTCAATGAATAACCCAAATAAATCAACCAAAATATCCTCAAAAATACTTATTTATTGTTCAGTCAGTGTCTCAACTCTTCAAACAGCAGCTATGGACAAGCATGTCACAAAGTATGCAATTTTAAATAAAATAACATAAAATAAATAATTAGTAAGTCTACTGTCATGTACTAGAAAGTGAAAACTACTAAACAAAAGAACAAATATCATACTATACACCAGGGGTTCTCAAATGGGTCCGTGGACCCCTAGGGGTCCCTGGTGTAATTGCAAGGGGTCCGTGAAAGTGTAATGAACGTATTCAGCACCACAAGGATTCCATTAACTTTACATATAATAGAGGGGGTGGGGGTCCCTGAGGACAGCTCAAAACCTTGCAGGCCTTGACTTAAAATATGCAGGGGTTCCAGTTGTCACATTCTTCGTCGTCTGATGATAAAGAGAAATCACTTCGGACCAATATGCAGCGGGTTGCGTGCTCATCATGATATTTATTAAACACGTTGAATACGGAAAAAACAAGAAATGCAGACAACACGACAGGGGACAGTTTTGCAGGCTATGACAACTAGCAGTGCAAAATCAACTACCCACAAAACCCCAGGTGAAAACAAGGTCCTTATATATGACTCTCAATCAGGAACAACAAAGTACAGCTGTTCCTGATCGAGAGCCACACAGACAACAAAGAAATACACAAACCAGAAAACCCTAGAATACCAATAACCAGAACATACACCCAAACCCTGGAACACATAAATAAAACACCCCTCTACAATACACACAACCCCCGGACCACATAAAACAAATACCCTCTGCCACATCCTGACCAAACTACAATTACAAATAATCCCTAATACTGGTCAGGACGTGACACCAGTACCCAAAAAAGGTTGAGAACCACTGCTATACACACTACTGAACAGAACATATGTTTGCGGGTTTCACTGGATCCAACAAATTGCTGGCAGATATTTTCCCTCGAGACTGTCAGCCTGTCTTTATGTATATTACAGACAAAATTCTGATCAGCACCTCAACTTGGTCAAACAACCCCCTGCACCTCCACCGGAAGCCTCCTGAGGACCTCTGCTGCCTCTCCACTGCTGCTACAGGGGTATTTGTTGCGAAAGAGAGGGATCTGCACTGAAAGAGAATCTATGTTCAGCTCAGGGTACTAATTTAGAGACACATCCAACTCCCCCGTGAGAAGCACTCTTTCCAACTTTTGCAGGACGTTTAGACTGTCCTGGTCAAAACGGTCGCCAAACTGAACCTCCACACCGTCCAACACTAAAAAAATTCTGCCAGCAAATCGGCTTGAGTGTGTCTCAATGGATTCAATCAATGTTGTTGCTTTCTCATACAGTGCAAGGTAGCTTTCGTCATTTCTGCAGTTTACCCCAGGTTCTGGATAACTGGACACTGACTGGATTTAGCTGGTGTGCTGTTACAGTTATAAAGTGGCAGTGGGTTTGGCAGTTTTGATGTGCTGTGAATTTTTCAATGGCTTTTCTCCAGTTCCTAAATCCTGCACTAATGAAGGCAGCATCTGCTCTTTGGCCAAAAGATGGATGGCTTGAAAACCCTTGGCTACAGTGAAAACACAACACTCCTTTTATTGATGTATTATAATGTAGCCAGGGGAAATCGTGATACCATCTCTCTTGAAACATCAACACTCTGCTAGCAAGAGTTTGCGGTTCTATAAATTGTGCGTGTGGCTGATATGGTTTTGTACCATCACTGAGGTAACTGGACAATGCTCTGCCACTGTCCCTTATACTGGTGCTGCTGGCAACAAGGTTGAAACCTGGTCCTGCGTGGCTGTAACACTGTCCTCTGAAGTCTCTCTCCCTGGTTCTTTCCCTTTCACCACCCTCACTGACTCACAGTGTGTCTCCTAGAAAATAAATAAGGTGTTTGCCATACTCCTAACTACTGGTACCCAAAACTACACAATTAATCACAACAGCAATACCATTGCCTTAACCTCTCTGGGACATGCGCGGGACACACTAATCAACAGCCAGTTAAATAGCAGGGCGGCAAATTCAAAACAACAAAAATCTCATAATTCTAATTTCTCAAACATACAACTATTATATCCCATTTTAAAGATACACTTCTCGTTAATCCAACCACATTGTCCGATTTCAAAAAGGCTTTACGGCGAAAGCATAACATTAGATTATGTTAGGACAGCGCCTAAACAAGAAAAACCACACAGCCATTTTCCAAGCAAGGAGAGGCGTCACAAAAACCACAAATACAGCTAAAATTAATCACTAACCTTTGATGATCTTCATCAGATGACACTCCCAGGACTCAATGTTAGACAATACATTTATGTTTTGTTCGATAAAGTTCATATTTATATCCAAAAACCCCATTTTACATTGGCGCGTGATGTTCAGAAATGGTTTGCCTCCCAAAACTTCCGGTGAATGAGCACATCAATTTATAAAAATACTCATCATAAACGTTGATAAAATTTACAACAGTTATTGAAAGAATTATAGATACACTTCTCCTTAATGCAACCACTGTGTCAGATTTCAAAATAGCTTTACGGCGAAAGCACATTGTTCAATATTCTGAGTACATTCTGAGTACAGAGCTCAGCCATCAAAGCAAGCTATACCGTTACCCACCAAGTTCTGGAGTCAACAAAACTCAGAAATAGTATTATAAATCTTCACTTACATTTGCTGATCTTCGTCGGATTGCACTCCCAGGACTCCCACAAGAACTGTTCGTTTTGTTCGATAAACTCCATATTTATGTTCAAATACCTCCGTTTTGTTCACGTGTTCAGATCACTATTCCAAAGGCATAATGCGCGAACGCAAAACCCAAGACGAAAAGTCAAAAGGTTCTATTACCGTTCGTAGAAACATGTCAAACGATGTTTACAATCAATCCTTAGGGTCTTAACATAAATCTTCGATAATATTCCAACCGGACAATATTCATTACAGAGGAAAAAAGAAGGAATGGCGGGCCTGCGTGACCGCGCAGTAAACAACTCATAGGTCTCAGGCTTGAGTCAGCTCTTATTCTCTCCCCAGTAACAGTAGAAGCATGAAACTAGGTTCTAAAGACTGTTGAGATCTAGCGGATGCCTTAGGAAGTGCAAAATGACCCCACAGACACTAGTTTGGATAGCCTATCACTTGAAAAGCTACAAACCACTTCCTGGTTGGATTTTTCTCAGGTTTTTGCCTGCCATATGAGTTCTGTTATACTCACAGACATCATTCAAACAGTTTTAGAAACGTCAGAGTGTTTTCTATCCAAATCTACTAATAATATGCATATCCTACCTTTTGGGCCCGAGTAGAAGGCAGTTTAACCTCTCTGGGGCAGGCGGGACGAATTCGTTCCACCTACGTAACAGCCAGTTGAATCCTGTGGCGCGATTTTCAAATCCTTTGAAATGCTATTACTTCAATTTCTCAAACATATGACTATTTTACAGCTATTTAAAGACAAGACTCTCGTTAATCTAACCACACTGTCCGATTTCAAAAAGGCTTTACAACGAAAGCAAAACATTAGATTATGTCAGCAGAGTACCAAGCCAGAAATAATCAGACACCCATTTTTCAAGCTAGCATATAATGTCACAAAAACCCAGAAGACAGCTAAATGCAGCACTAACCTTTGATGATCTTCATCAGATGACAACCCTAGGACATTATGTTATACAATACATGCATGTTTTGTTCAATCAAGTTCATATTTATATCAAAAAACAGCTTTTTAGATTAGCATGTGACGTTCAGAACTAGCATACCCCCCGCAAACGTCCGGCGAATTCACTAACAATTTACTAAATTACTCACGATAAACGTTCACAAAAAGCATAACAATTATTTTACGAATTATAGATACAGAACTCCTCTATGCACTCGATATGTCCGATTTTAAAATAGCTTTTTGGTGAAAGCACATTTTGCAATATTCTAAGTACATAGCCCAGCCATCACGGGCTAGCTATTTAGACACCCGGCAAGTTTAGCACTCACCAATATCAGATTTACTATTACAAAAGTTTGATTACCTTTTGTTGTCTTCGTCAGAATGCACTCCCAGGACTGCTACTTCAATAACAAGTGTTGGTTTGGTCCAAAATAATCCATCGTTATATCCGAATAGCGGCGTTTTGTTCGTGCGTCCCAGACACTATCCGAAATGGTAAATCAGGGTCGTGCGCATGGCGCAATTCGTGACAAAAAAAATCTAAATATTCCATTACCGTACTTCGAAGCATGTCAACCGCTGTTTAAAATCCATTTTTATGCCATTTTTCTCGTAAAAAAGCGATAATATTCCGACCGGGAATGTCCATTTAGCTAAACAGAGGAAAGAAAACAAAGCTTTCGGTCGACGCGGGCACGAGCCTGAGTCTCACAGTACTGTAACCAGCCACTACCCAAACGCGCTACTTTGTTTCAGCCAGAGCCTGCAAAGCCACGATTCAGCATTTTGCCGCCTTCTGAGAACCTATGGCAGCCGTAGGAAGTGTCACGGGACAGCTAAGATTCTCACTCTTCAATAAACAGAGACAAGAAGAACGACACCTTGTCAGACAGGCCACTTCCTGCATGAAATCTTCTCAGGTTTTTGCCTGCCATATGAGTTCTGTTATACTCACAGACACCATTCAAACAGTTTTAGAAACTTTAGGGTGTTTTCTATCCAAAGCCAATAATTATATGCATATTCTAGTTACTGGGCATGAGTAGTAACCAGATTAAATCGGGTACGTTTTTTATCCAGCCGTGTCAATACTGCACCCTAACCCTAACAGGTAAATTTGGGCACTTCATTCGTCTGAATTTCAGAATACTGCCCCGTCACTAAAAAGTTAAACAAATCTTAGTTCAGTCACCAGTTTAAGTTGAGAGTGGGGGTATCCATGGCATTTTCCAATTATGTCCTTATTTTACAAGTCTAAAAAAACATAAGACTCAAACTTACCTGAGACTCCCTGTCTCTGCCAGTCTATCCCTGCCGATCTGTCCCCAGTGCTGCTGTCTCTGTGCCATTTGTTGCCTGCTCTGCCTAATGACACCATTGTGAAACATTACCATTAGCATTTCACTTCTTTCTTATGAACATTTTATCAACTAGTCTTTGAGATATTAGGCTACTAGGGTTCTTACCTTGCGTTTTGGTGTACTGAAAATACTCTTGATGTTCGTCTTTTTTATGTCATTTTTCTACCTGGCTGGCTACATACACACAGTTTGCAGGTTATTTACAGTAAGAGATTGACTTCTATTATCTACTATATGGGCTTCTATTATCTATTATCTTCTATATGGGCTTCTATTATCTTCTATATGGGCTTCTATCATCTATTATCTTCTATATGGGCTTCTATTATCTATTATCTTCTATATGGGCTTCTATCATCATCTATCATTCTATATGGGATTCTATTATCTATTATATGGGCTTCTATGATCTTCTATATGGGCTTCTATCATCATCTATCATTCTATATGGGCTTCTATTATCTATTATATGGGTTTCTATTATCTTCTATATGGGCTTCTATCATCTAGCACCCCTTCTCAAAAAACCTACACTCGATCCCTCCGATGTCAACAACTACAGACCAGTATCCCTTCTTTCTTTTCTCTCCAAAACTCTTGAACGTGCCGTCCTTGGCCAGCTCTCCTGCTATCTCTCTCAGAATGACCTTCTCGATCCAAATCAGTCAGGTTTCAAGGCTGGTCATTCAACTGAGACTGCTCCTCTGTGTCACGGAGGCTCTCCGCACTGCTAAAGCTAACTCTCTCTCCTCTGCTCTCATCCTTCTAGACCTATCTGCTGCCTTTGATACTGTGAACCATCAGATCCTCCTCTCCACCCTCTCCGAGTTGGGTATCTCCGGCGCGGCTCACTCTTGGATTGCGTCCTACCTGACAGGTCGCTCCTACCAAGTGGCGTGGCGAGAATCCATCTCCACACCACGTGCTCTCACCACTGGTGTCCCCCAGGGCTCAGTTCTAGGCCCTCTCCTATTCTCGCTATACACCAAGTCACTGGGTTCTGTCATATCCTCACATGGTCTCTCCTATCATTGCTACGCAGACGACACACAATTAATCTTCTCCTTTCCCCCTTCTGATAACCAGGTGGTGAATCGCATCTCTGCATGTCTGGCAGACATATCAGTGTGGATGACGGATCACCACCTCAAGCTGAACCTCGGCAAGACGGAGCTGCTCTTCCTCCCGGGGAAGGACTGCCCTTTCCATGATCTCGCCATCACGGTGGAAAACTCCATTGTGTCCTCCTCCCAGAGTGCTAAGAGCCTTGGCGTGACCCTGGACAACACCCTGTCGTTCTCCGCTAACATCAAGGCGGTGACCCGATCCTGTAGGTTCATGTTATACAATATTCGCAGAGTACGACCCTGCCTTACACAGGAAGCGGCGCAGGTCCTAATCCAGGCACTTGTCATCTCCCGTCTGGATTACTGCAACTCCCTGTTGGCGGGGCTACCTGCCTGTGCCATTAAACCCCTACAACTCATCCAGAACGCCGCAGCCCGTCTGGTGTTCAACCTTCCCAAGTTCTCTCACGTCACCCCGCTCCTCCGCACACTCCACTGGCTTCCAGTTGAAGCTCGCATCTGCTACAAGACAATGGTGCTTGCCTACAGAGCTGTGAGGGGAACGGCTCCTCCGTACCTTCAGGCTCTGATCAGGCCCTACACCCAAACAAGGGCACTGCGTTCATCCACCTCTGGCCTGCTGGCCCCCCTACTGCTGCGGAAGCACAGTTCCCGCTCAGCCCAGTCAAAACTGTTCGCTGCTCTGGCACCCCAATGGTGGAACAAGCTCCCTCACGACGCCAGGACTGCAGAGTCAATCACCACCTTCCGTAGACACCTGAAACCCCACCTCTTTAAGGAATACCTGGGATAGGATATAGTAATCCTTCTAAACCCTCCCCCCCAAAAAAAGATATAGATGTACTATTGTAAAGTGGTTGTTCCACTGGATATCATAAGGTGAATGCACCAATTTGTAAGTCGCTCTGGATAAGAGCGTCTGCTAAATGACGTAAATGTAAATGTAAATGTTTAGATTTAGAGGAGTATATGGGCTTCTATCATCTATTATCTTCTATATGGGCTTCTATCATCTTCTATCATTCTATATGGGCTTCTATTATCTATTATCTTCCATATGGGCTTCTATCATCATCTATCATTCTATATGGGCTTCTATCATCTATTATCTTCTATATGGGCTTCTATTATCCTATCTTCTATATGGGCTTCTATCATCTATCATTCTAGATGGGCTTCTATCATCTATTATCTTCTATATGGGCTTCTATCATCTTCTATCATTCTAGATGGGCTTCGATCTAAAAGGTAGCTAGCTAGTCAGCTAGCAAATGTGAAACAAATTGCAGTGACAAGGGTTGACAGCTGTATGAGTTCACCATTTACACAACGTGTGCTGCAACCTTTTGTAATTTTAATATAGTTTATGTTTTATATTGTCTGGCTTCCAACAATAGCTGAATTATCAGAGCTAGCGAGCACCAATTCCGTTTCTGTGGTGTTTGCTATAATCTTTGCTATCGTCAGTTTACTCCAAGAACGGCACACAGGTGCTTCAAAGTCCCCTAGCAACAATTTAGTGTTTTGCAATGAGACCATTAAAGATATTTAAGACAATGGTAGAAGAAAGTGTAGTTCTGTTCAGTTGGGAGTTCAGTTTATCGCTAACCTTATCACAGGGACTTCGAAGCACTACAGCTGCATGCTGATCTTGGAATAAACTGACGATTGCAAAGATTCATCTTTGACCACGCCACATAAATGGAATAGGTACTAGCTAGCTTGATAGTTAATGTTTGCTTTAGTTTGCGCACTAGCTCTGCAAATGTAGCTATTGTGTGTGTGAACCCTGCCAACATAAAACAAAATCGCTATGGTGAGATTGACTGGGTCAACCTCACATTAGTTATGTGCATTGAGGGCCTTTCAGACGGTAGACATGAACCCTCTGTTACCTTGCCAGCTAAGGAACACTACATTGCATTGCTAGCCTCTCTCATTGACTCAAATTCAAATAGCTGCAAAAACTGGTTGATTATACTGTAGCTAGCTAGCAAACATAAGCTAACCGCTAGCTAACATATAGAGTGACCTGTCATTTAATGCAGCGAAAATGAGGACTGGTGACGGTTATAAATATGTTTTCTTGTATTGAGTGGTAGAAGTAAAGAAAATGTCTAACATATGCTTTATTTGAACTACTTACTGTAGGTCAGCCACCAACGACAGGCTCTGTTACATTCCCACACATGCGCAGTACCTGTATCATGTGCCACTGGCAGTGGATCAAACCATTGTGAGGCAAAAGTCGGGGGGTCTCAATCTTTTGAAACTTAAAAATGAGCTATTAAGTGTCTATAATCAGCACAAGTTCTTTCACTGTGTATTATCAATATTATTTAAATGACATAGTTATGTTTACAGTGATATATTGGGGGGACAAATCATATTTTTACCAGGATGGGGGGGTCGTGTCCCCCCCGTCCCCCCTGGGATTTCCGCCTCTGTTCACATAACAAGTAATTTGAGGCCTCCAGAGGACTCTTATCTTTAAGTGTCTCAGTACAGTCCTTCTCACCATATTTTTGATTGCCATCGCCATTATCAGGCTGATATGGTGGAGACCAGTACCTACAGGGTTAAAAATAGTCAGATATCATGGTTAATACCAGTACCTACAGGGTTAACAACAGTCAGATATCATGGTTAATACCAGTACCTACAGGGTTAAAAACAGTCAGATATCATGGTTAATACCAGTACCTACAGGGTTAATAATTGCGATATCACAGTTAGAACATTACAATCCTAAATAATATACATATTAATATACATAAATAAAGATATCTTTGTTGACTGCTGCAATCATTGACAATAACCTGTATAGAAACATTTTTATTGGAGCCTTATTGTCAGAGTAGTTAACATCTCTTCTCTGTGGTCAGTGGTGTTCCATCCACCCATTTCCAGGTCTCCTCTGTCTCTCTGTCAGTCAGACCAATCCAGACTCTCTTCTTGAAGTTGAAGAGAAACTCCTATGGTTGAGAAAGATACAATATACACTGAATTGAGTAAGCTCCAAAAGTTTTGGGACGCTGACACATTTTGTGTTGTTTTGGCTCTGTACTTCAGCACTTTGGAATTGAAGTGATACATTAAAGGTTAAAGTGCGGACCATCAGCTTTCAGTTTCGGGTTTTTTCATCCATATCGAGTGAACGGTTTAGAAATGACAGCACTGTTTGTACATCGTCCCCCATTGTAGGGGACCAAAAGTATTAGGACAAATTCACATATGTGTTTTAAAGCAGTCAAAGTTTAGTATTTGGTCCCATATTCCGCAATGACTACATCTAGCTTGTGACTCTACAAACTTGTTGGATGAATTTGCTTTTTGTTTTGGTTGTGTTTCAGATTATTTTGTGCCCAATAGAAATGAATGGTTAATAATGTATTGTGTCAATTTGGAGTAACATTACATGTAAATAAGTATATAATATGTTTACTAAACACTTCTACTTAAATGTGGATGCTACCATGATCATGGATAGTGCTGAATGAATTGTCAATAATGATGAGTGAGAAAGTTAAAGATGCACAAATCCCATAAAGTGAAAGCTGTCAGTCTGCCCGTTAACCTCATAGACACTGTATCATTCCAAATCCAAAGTGCTGGAGCACAAAGCCCCACCAAAAAACATTTGTTAACGTCCCAATACTTTGAGCTCATCGTTTGACCATATCTACCCCCGACAGACCTATATCCCCCCTCCCCCCACCTCCCCCTTCTCTTTCGCGCTCTCTCCTCTCACCAGTTCCTCTTTGCTGTTTATGATCACCAGGTCTGTTCCTCTTTCCAGACAGTACTGTCTGCTCTCCTCCCAGGTTTTCTTCTTAGTAGAGAGGAAGTAACAACTGCAGTCAAACTTCTTCCATCCATCAAAACAACATGTTTTTTCTGTTTGATGACAACACAACACTGATACAATACAATAAACATCACATTTTATTTTCCATGATTCACTGGATTCGATCTCAATTAACACATGTACATCATAATGAATAAAGGTATGAAAACCAACTCACTGACCACAACGCAAATTCTGAAGCCTGTCTCTCACTGTATTCAGGTTGTTGTATCTGGTCTGTAGCTGGTCTCTCTCTTCAGTCAGGTTGTTGTATCTGGTCTGTAACTGGTCTCTCTCTGTAGTCAGGTTATTGTATCTGGTCTGTAACTGGTCTCTCTCCGCAGTTGTGTTGGTCTTATAAAGGGAAAAACTCTGACAAGTTGTTCCTTTCATCCTCAGAATCTTTGATGGTTCTGTTATCTACAAAGTATTAACACATAGTTACTAGGTAAAACACCAGGTAAATAGGCTTAGTAACAAGCACTTAATACAACTATGTGAAAAGCAATGAACCTGTACACAAACTCACAGTAGACAGACAGGCCTATGATCCTAGCCAGTAGAACACACAGCAGCCCCAGACACACTGCAGCAACTAGGAAGGGTCTCTTCCCTGAGCTATCAGGCTCTGTGGACACATACAACATACTTTTAAGTTTTGTGAGTGTGTGTGTGTGTGTGTGTGTGTGTGTGTGTGTGTGTGTGTGTGTGTGTGTGTGTGTGTGTGTGTGTGTGTGTGTGTGTGTGTGTGTGTGTGTGTGTGTGTGTGTGTGTGTGTGTGTGTGTGTGTGTGTTACCTGAATGCTGGTCTCCTGGTTCATTATTTGGAGCAGTGTCTGCTGTCTCTTCGCTCTTGGTGCTGGTCTCACCGTCTCTCTGGGTGTCTGCACTTACGTAGATATCCACAATCTTCTCCTTCATCTCACCTCTGTCAAACTTGACCTTCTTGTTCATATCTGATTCAGCATAGATGACCTTTTACATCTTTAACAATGCCTGGGTCTTTATTTCTACAGTGGGGAGAACAAGTATTTGATAACCTATAAAATTGGCTGTTGTCCTACTTACAAAGCATGTAGAGGTTTGTAATTTTTATCATAGGTACACTTCAACTGTGAGAGACGGAATCTAAAACAAAAATCCAGAAAATCACATTGTATGATTTTTAAGTAATTAATTTGCATTTTATTGCATGACATAAGTATTTGATACATCAGAAAAGCAGAACTTAATATTTGGTACAGAAACCTTTGTTTGCAATTACAGAGATCATATGTTTCCTGTAGTTCTTGACCAGGTTTGCATACACTGCAGCAGGGATTTTGGCCCACTCCTCCATACAGACCTTCTCCAGATACTTCAGGTTTCGGGGCTGTCACTGGGCAATACGGACTTTCAGCTCCCTCCAAAGATTTTCTATTGGGTTCTGGTCTGGAGACTGGCTAGGCCACTCCAGGACCTTGAGATGCTTCTTACGGAGCCACTCCTTAGTTGCCCTGGGTGTGTGTTTCGGGTCGTTGTCATGCTGGAAGACCCAGCCACGACCTATCTTCAATGCTCTTACTGAGGGAAGGAGGTTGTTGGCCAAGATCTAGCGATACATGGCCCCATCCATCCTCCCCTCAATACGGTGCAGTCGTCCTGTCCCCTTTGCAGAAAAGCCTCCCCAAAGAATGATGTTTCCACCTCCATGCTTCACGGTTGGGATGCTGTTCTTGGGGTTGTACTCATCCTTCTTCCTCCAAACACAGCGAGTGGAGTTTAGACCAAAAAGCTCTATTTTTGTCTCATCAGACCACATGACCTTCTCCCATTCCTCCTCTGGATCATCCAGATGGTCATTGGCGAACTTCAGACGGGCCTGGACATGCGCTGGCTTGAGCAGGGGAACCTTGCGTGCTCTGCAGGATTTTAATCCATGATGGCATAGTGTGTTACTAATGGTTTTCTTTGAGACTGTGGTCCCAGCTCTCTTCAGGTCATTGACCAGGTCCTGCCGTGTAGTTCTGGGCTGATACCTCACCTTCCTCATGATCATTGATGCTCCACGAGGTGAGATCTTGCATGGAGCCCCAGACCGAGGGTGATTGACCGTCATCTTGAACTTCTTCCATTTTCTAATAATTGCGCCAACAGTTGTTGCCTATTGTCCTGTAGCCCATCCCAGCCTTGTGCAGGTCTACAATTTTATCCCTGATGTCCTTACACAGCTCTCTGGTCTTGGCCATTGTGGAGAGGTTGGAGTCTGTTTGATTGAGTGTGTGGACAGGTGTCTTTTATACAGGTAACGAGTTCAAACAGGTGCAGTTAATACAGGTAATGAGTGGAGAACAGGAGGGCTTCTTAAAGAAAAACTAACAGGTCTGTGAGAGCTGGAATTCTTACTGGTTGGTAGGTGATCAAATACTTATGTCATGCAATAAAATGCAAATTAATTACTTAAAAATCATACAATGTGATTTTCTGGATTTTTGTTTTAGATTCCGTCTCTCACAGTTGAAGTGTACCTATGATAAAAAATGACAGACCTCTACATGCTTTGTAATTAGGAAAACCTGCAAAATCGGCAGTGTATCAAATACTTGTTCTCCCCACTGTTTGTAGGTCAACTAGTCTCTGCTTCTAGAATTAATGTGGTGGTCTTCCAACATGGCAACCAGGAGTTGTCGTACGTCAACTGCAAGTCCTCTATACGTTAAGTCTCTGCTTCCAGTGATATCTCTGTCTCTGAGTCATCTGTGTGTCTCTGTCTGTGTGACTGCTGTAGGTGTTAACTCTAGGGAAGTATCAACATGATGACATGGGTAGTTGTGGCTATGCTAATATAAAAAATATAACAAGTTTGCATACTTGTGTGTGTACCTTTGTGGAAGTGTGCATGTGAGAGATTGTTACAGAGGTTATTGTTAAAATATTTTCTGCAGCACAATATAAATCATTCCATGTCTCTACATGGTCACCTTGTCCAGAATATATCTCAACACAGTCCTCCTGCCGAGGGAATGGGACTTGCTATTTGTGATGATGGACAGGACACTATAATACCAGGAAGATATAGAGGGGAAGTGGAAAACAAAGGCTAGCTGCTAACAAATATATTCAGGGAGTTTCCAGAACTCCCCCTTCCTTTCACCTTTCTGCTGATTTGGACCGTTTGTTTACTTCCAAATATACATCAACATGTTCAGGAGGTCCAGCACTACACACATGGGTCATTACAATGTCCATACAATAGATTTGAGACTACAAACTGCTCCAAGTGGATATTGAGGTAGGGTAGTCTTAGCCAGTGAGGAGGAAATGGCGACAGAAACGGATGCAGCTCTGTTCTCTCTTAATGAACCAGATTGGTCGAGGAGGTTTTGAGTGACAGCTAGTTGAACCACTGAAAATAACAACTTCACTTCCCTTTTTTGAGACCCATATAGTAGAGTCTGATGTACTATCTTCATGTTGACTCTGGTAAACAGGAAGCTACAACGTCAGGAAACAAGTAGGACTTTTATTAATATATTAATATTGTGTGTTACAGCATGTTGTCATGGTGATTTTAAAACACTTTCTCACAAACCCAGTTGAGTTTGCTGCCACATGACATGTCATTCCATGCCTTTAGAGGACTCTGATCTTTGTGTATCTCAGCACAGTCCTCGTCCCCATTAGGACCTGCATTATCAGGCTGTTTGGCATACCAGTACCTACAGGGTTAAAAACAGTCAGATATCATGGTTAATACCAGTACCTACAGGGTTAACAACAGTCAGATATCATGGTTAATACCAGTACCTACAGGGTTAAAAACAGTCAGATATCATGGTTCATACCAGTACCTACAGGGTTAAAAACAGTCAGATTTCATGGTTAATACCAGTACCTACAGGGTTAAAAACAGTCAGATATCATGGTTAATACCAGTACCTACAGGGTTAAAACAATCAGATATCATGGTGAATACCAGTAGCTACAGGGTTAAAAACAGTCAAACATCAGTTACAACATCATAATACTAAATAATATGTAGACATTTGTCATCTGATAGTTAACTGTTGACTGCTATCATCAATATCAGTAACCTGCATAGAAAAAGGTTGAATGGAGCCTTATTGACAGATTAGTTATCATCTCTCACCTTGTGGTCAGTGGGGTGTCGTCTACCCATTTCCAGGTCCCCTCATTAACAGAGTCAGTCAGACCAATCCAGACTCTCCTCTTGAGGTTGAAGAGAAACTCCTGTTGTTCATAAAGATAAATATAGAGATGTATTGGTTTGATCATATCTACCCCTGCACACTCATCCCTCTCCCTCTGCCTCTCACCTGTTCCGTATCACTGTTTATGATCACCAGGTCTGCTCCTCTCTTCAGACAGTCCTCTCTGCTCTCCTTCCAGGTTTTAGACTCAGTAGACAGGAAGTACCAACTGGATTCAAACTTCTGCCAGCCTTCCGGACAGGTTTGAAAATATTGATGAAAATACGAATTTCCTTCAATTTATCACACTGGACACTTAATGAAAGAACACAGACTCATGATCAGTTGTGTATTGTTAATGATAATTTATTACTGTAGGTTTACTCACCGAGATTGGTAAGCCTCCCGCTAAGAAAATCTCTCTCAGTCTGTAGCTTGTCTCTCTCTTTAGTGATGGTGTTGTAACTGGTCTGTAGCTGGTCTCTCTCTTTAGTCAGGGTGTTGTAACTGGTCTGTAGCTGGTCTCTCTCTTTAGTGATGGTGTTGTAACTGGTCTGTAGCTGGTCTCTCTCTTTAGTCAGGGTGTTGTAACTGGTCTGTAGCTGGTCTCTCTCTTTAGTCAGAGTGTTGTAACTGGTCTGTAGCTGGTCTCTCTCTTTAGTCAGGGTGTTGTAACTGGTCTGTAGCTGGTCTCTCTCTTTAGTCAGGTTGTTGTAGCTGGTCTGTAGCTCTTCTATCTCTGCAGATGAGTTGGTCTTATAGGCTAAGAAGCTCTTAGAGACCCCATCATCTGTTATAACAACAACCAAGTGTATCAATAAAATAGATAATCTGGTGAATTGTAGGTGAATGCTGGTGAATTGTAGGAATTGTAATTTAAGACTTACAGTAGACAGACTGGCCTATGATCCCAGCCAGTAGAACACACAGCAGCCCCAGACACACTGCAACAACTCTGGAGGATCTGTTCCCTGAGCTATCAGGCTCTGTGGACACAGGTACTGTACATAGCATCATCAATGAGACACAATCACACTTTTAAAGTTATGTTTTCTCAACCCATCTCTCTTCCTGTTGGTGGGGACTTGTGGTTGTTAAAGATACAGCTTCACACATTAACAGGAGATATAGTGACCAGTTACAGTTATCTCCTAGCCTTGCTAACGTTAGCCAGCTATCTGATGTTAGTAGAATTTATATGTTTAGGACATTCGTAACGTATTGTACATTTTGCAAATTCGTAACATATACAAATTGTAATTCGTAACATGTCATACAAAATGTAATTCGTAACATAATAGAAATTGTAATTTATAACATACAAAATGGATCATGGACATCCACAAATTGATACATGTCATATTAAACCTATCATATTACACTAAATGGAGTGACTCGGATTTACGTACATAATAATAAAAAATGCATTGAGACCAGGTTGGAAATACACAGTGGCGATTTGCATTGGACTTTATGAACATGGAAATGAATGTTTCAGCAGTTAGTATACATCCTAAAATACAGAGCCTCAAACATTTCAGAACATTTAACCTCTAGTCTTAAAGGAACAACGTTTCATGTATCCTTTTCCACAAGTATATCAATTCAAAAGCTTTCCCTTGTGAAGTAAGACCTATATTTGGAAGACACAATGTATTCCGTTTTTGAATATTTAATAATCTGTTTGTTACAGTTTATTTTACTCAGTTGAATTTTGAAGCCTTGGAGCGTAGGGCATCGGCCTTCCTCATCACATTAACATAGGCACAATTGTTTATGCAGCAAGTGGAAGGATAATAACCATTAGTTTAAACTTACATGTGTGTGTCTCTATGACTACAGTGTACTTACCAGTGTTCTGAGATTCAGGTTGTTTATCTATGATCCTGTTCACTGTATCCTGTCCACAGCTCTTCCTGTCCACATTAGCATAAATCTCCTCAGACTGCTCCGTATAAAGGTTCATTCTAATTGCCCCCTTAAAGTATACTTTGGTACTTTATGTATCTACACACAGTACAACAGACAGTATATTATGTTGCATATCCTGTTAAACAGCTGCTTTAGTTTAACAGTCTGTTGTGTCTGAGAACGTACAGTGTTATAGATGTAGGGAGGACTTCACACCTCATACATCCTGTTAAACTGCTGCTTTAGTTTAACAGTCTGTTGTGTCTGAGAACGTACAGTGTTATAGATGTAGGGAGGACTTCACACCTTAACCCTTTGTGTCACCAACCCCGGTGCTCTAAAATGAATGTGAAGAATAGGGAGAAAGAGCTGATGCTGATAACATTGTAGTGTAATACAGAAAATCCCCATCAATTGGATGAGTCACTATTATGTAGGTGGATGGAAATTATCCAAACATTATTTGAATATAATAATAATAAACTACATTAGTCAATCTGACTACATTATCATGTGAATGCTATAGGCCCAGAATGGTATCCAGAGGGAATATAGCCAAGGTTGCAAGCCTTGCGTCACCACTCGGAATACTATAAAATGCACGTGTCTAGGTTTACCGTTATGCAATTATTAAGAGGCTGAGGAACAAGGAGCTAATATTTTGCAATCAATGTCTAGCATTCAATTATTCAGTTAACCTCAGAGATGCACAGTTAGATACCAAGCATATATGCTATGTGCTTTTGGAAAGTATTCAGACCACTCAACATTTTCTTAACCAGTGGTTTGAGCAGACAGCAACCTCCAGGAAGAGACACAATAGCAGATAGACACCATGATGAGTGTGTAGGTATGTAGCAGACAGGTCCACTGGTGTATGGTACATTGTGTTGCTGTTGGTAACCTACATGTTGTCCCTTGTACAGTGAAGGTTGTGAGTCATTCTCACCTTTTATTAGCATTGATTTTGTGTGAGTGTGTGTGTTTCCTCTCAGTAATGTTCTGCCCTCTGTGTGTGTCCAGGTCACACTGTTTTAAGTATCCAATCACATTCAATTAGGAAGCTGGTAGACCTTGTTAAAGAACTTTGTTCCTTCATTTATTAATCTGTGCTTTGTTATTCTTAATATTAAAGTGATAAGCATAGGCTAATAATTGGTCACGCTTTTTTTGCAAAATCACATGACATGTTTCTAATAAAAATAAAGAAGAATCATTTTCCAGAGTACAGTATGTCTACATACTCTCCTCTAAATCTAAACATTTACATTTACGTCATTTAGCAGACGCTCTTATCCAGAGCGACTTACAAATTGGTGCATTCACCTTATGATATCCAGTGGAACAAGCACTTTACAATAGTACATCTATATATTTTCGGTGGGGGGGGGGGGGTTTAGAAGGATTACTTTATCCTATCCCAGGTATTCCTTAAAGAGGTGGGGTTTCAGGTGTCTACGGAAGGTGGTGATTGACTCCGCTGTCCTGGCGTCGTGAGGGAGCTTGTTCCACCATTGGGGTGCCAGAGCAGCGAACAGTTTTGACTGGGCTGAGCGGGAACTGTGCTTCCGCAGAGGTAGGGGGGCCAGCAGGCCAGAGGTGGATGAACGCAGTGCCCTTGTTTGGGTGTAGGGCCTGATCAGAGCCTGAAGGTACGAAGGTGCCGTTCCCCTCACAGCTCCGTAGGCAAGCAACATGGTCTTGTAGCAGATGCGAGCTTCAACTGGAAGCCAGTGTGGAGGAGCAGGGTGACGTGAGAGAACTTGGGAAGGTTGAACACCAGACGGGCTGCGGCGTTCTGGATGAGTTGTAGGGGTTTAATGGCACAGGCAGGGAGCCCCGCCAACAGGGAGTTTCAGTAATCCAGACGGGAGATGACAAGTGCCTGGATTAGGACCTGCGCCGCTTCCTGTGTAAGGCAGGGTCGTACTCTGCGAATGTTGTATAGCATGAACCTACAGGATCGGGTCACCGCCTTGATGTTAGCGGAGAACGACAGGGTGTTGTCCACGGTCACGCCAAGGCTCTTAGCACTCTGGGAGGAGGACACAATGGAGTTGTCCACCGTGATGGCGAGATCATGGAAAGGGCAGTCCTTCCCCGGGAGGAAGAGCAGCTCCGTCTTGCCGAGGTTCAGCTTGAGGTGGTGATCCGTCATCCACACTGATATGTCTGCCAGACATGCAGAGATGCGATTCGCCACCTGGTTATCAGAAGGGGGAAAGGAGAAGATTAATTGTGTGTCGTCTGCGTAGCAATGATAGGAGAGACCATGTGAGGATATGACAGAGCCAAGTGACTTGGTGCATAGCGAGAATAGGAGAGGGCCTAGAACTGAGCCCTGGGGGACACCAGTGGTGAGAGCACGTGGTGCGGAGATGGATTCTCGCCACGCCACCTGGTAGGAGCGACCTGTCAGATAGGACGCAATCCAAGAGTGAGCCGCGCCGGAGATACCCAACTCGGAGAGGGTGGAGAGGAGGATCTGATGGTTCACAGTATAAACACAACAATTATTTGTCTTATTTTTTCTCTCTCTTCCTCATTCTCTTAATTTTCTTCTTCCTCCTCTATGTCTCTCTCTGACACTAAGGCTCTATCTCAATTAGTCTCCCCTCTCCTCCTAGCTCCTCACCTCCTCATATCTCCTCCTATCTCCTCTCCTCTGATCTCCTCTCGTCCTATACTCTTATCTCCTCTCCTCCTGTCTCCTCTCCTCTTATCTCCTCTCCTCCATATCACTGAATGCAACCGTCAACATAGTAATTACTACCAGCTAGCAAATGTTAGTAGAATTCAAATGTTTAGGATATTCCGTAGCATATTGTATGTTTTTGCAAATTCGTAACATATCATACACATTGTAATTTGTAACATATCATACAAAATGGATGACGGGCATCCACAAATTGATACATACCATATGAAAGGTAATGTATCATATTCAAATGGAGTGTCTCTGATTTACATACAGAATAATACGAAATGTTTTGAGACTAGGTTGGAAATACAGAGTGGCGAGTTACAGTACATACTGTAGGACTTTATCAGCATAGTAATTACTAGACTCCAAGAAAAACACTGAGAGTGAGAGTTTCCAATCATGTTCTTAAAAATATATGTTTTGACTCATGGATGTCATTCCATGAGAACTGTAGATGTATCATAGAAGCCAAGTACTAATTGCATTTGAAAATGTAATGCTAAGAGAGAGATACATTTTTTTTTGATAATGGTATGCTCATCTTTGACAGTGTCTTTAATGCTGTAAAACCATAGGACTAGATGACCCTGTAAAGACATGGAATGATTACAATTGTGGAAAATATCAAAACTGGATCTGTGAGAAAGTGATGTAACATCAACCTACTATGACAACGTCCTCTCTCTCTCTCTCTCTCTCTCTCTCTCTCTCTCTTTCTCTCTCTCTCCCTCTCTCCCTCTCTTCCACCCCCCTCACCCCCTCTCTCTCGCTCTCTCTCTCTCTCTCTCTGTCATGTTGATGGTGGAATACAGTGCTGAATGGTTAAGTGATGATTCCACCTAGTGGTTAAAGTGAGAGAGGAAGTCACCATAGAGGTGAAATAGCGGTATGATAGACTTACCTATGGGCTCTTTCTCAACTAATATTTCCTCAATTCCTCCTCACATCCTCTCTCCTCCCCTCCTACTCAGAACTCATTGGAGAATACAATCCTAGGTGAGCGACCTTGGACCTTCTGCTCTAATAGGGTTGAGTGTGTGTTACCCGAGTACTGGTCTCCTGTTCCACTCCTGGTCCATCCTCTCCTCCATCTTAACTCTGTCAAACTTGACCTTCTTGTTCATATCTGGCTCAGCATAGATTACCTTTGACATCTTTAACAATGCCTGGGTCTTTCTTTCTATGTAGGTCTACTATACATTAAGTCTCTGCTTCTAGAATTAATGTGGTGGTCTTCCAACATGGCCACATGGAGGCGTTGTACGACAACTGCAAGCCCTCTACATGTTAAGTCTCTGCTTCCAGTGATATCTCTGTCTCTGAGTGATCTGTGTGTCTCTGTCTGTGTGACTACTGTAGGTGTTAACTCTAGGGAAGTATCATAAATATAACACGGGTAGTTGTTGCTATGCTAATACAAAAAATATAACAAGTTTGCCTTCTTGTGTCCGTGCTTGTGTATGTGTGTATGTGTATGTATGTATGCTATTTGTAATGATGGACAGGACACTATTATACCAGGAAGATATAGATCATAGAGGGGAAGTGGAGAACAAAGGCTAGCTGTTAACATATATTAAATATCATATGTAACAGCCTCACGATAATTCAGGGAGTTTCCAGAACTCCACATTCCTTTCACCTTTCTGCTGATTTGGACCCTCTGTTTACTACCAAATATACATCAACATGTTCAGGAGGTCCAGGACTACAAACATGGGTCCTTATAATGTCCATTTAATAGATTTGACACTATAAACAGATCCAAGTAGATATTGAATGTGGGTAGTCTTAACCAGTGAGGATGAGATGACAACAGTAACTCCTCTACATTTACCCTTTAGCCATTTTTTAAAATGTTTTTTATTTAAAAAACGTATTTAACTAGGTAAGTAAGTTAAGAACAAGTTACAATGACAGCCTACCCCAGCCAAACCTTCCCCTAACCCGGACGACGCTGGGCCAATTGTGCGCCACCCTATGGGACTACCGATCATGGTCTGTTGTTATACAGCCTGGGATTAAACACAGGTCTGTAGTGACGGCTGTTGCACTTCAATGCAGTGCTTTAGACCACTGTGCCACTCAGCCCCCCAATTTAGCAGACGCTCTTATCCAGAGTGACTTACAAAAGCAATTATGTTTAAGTGCCTTGCTCAAGGGCACATCGACAGATTTTTCACTTTGTCGGCTCAGGAATTCTAACCAGCAACCTTTCTGTTACTGGCCTAGCAATCTTAACTGCTAGATGTCCTGCAGCCCTCTCTCTTCATGAGCCTGATTGGTCGAGGAGATTTTGAGTGACAGCTGGTTGAATGACTGAAAAGATCCACTTCATTTCCCTCTTTTGGGACCCATATGTGGGAACAACAATCATATATGAGCATTTCATATTGTGCTTATATATAACTTCACAACAAAGACTGACTGTCAAAGATTATTAGGAGATCACACAACAGCCCCAGACACACTGCAGCAACTCCAGAGGGTCTCTTCCACCACTGAAAATGTACTGTATCACAAATTATTAAAGCTAAATCTTTGGTAATGTGTTGTACTGTATCATCCAGGAATGGGACACAAAGGTCTAGTACTACAGGGTAATCTCACCTGTTTAATGTGTGTGTGTGTGTGTGTGTGTGTGTAATTTGTGTGTGTGTGTGTGTGTGTGTGTGTGTGTTCGTGCAATCTTACCTGAAGCAACAATTCCATCTCTTCGACTGGGCTTGAAGGCATTTATGTTGGAATATAATTGGCCATCAATGTCTGTGTTCTTCATTGCATCAGGCTCATCGTCTTCAAATCTATCTGGGATTTCATAGACTCCCTCTGACATCTTAACACACTTGTGATCAAGAACAGTAACTTCTACTTCTAACCTAAACTCTAATATACGTCTGTAGCTGTGTCTTCTCCCTGCATTGTCCTGTGTTTGTGTGACTTTAGGTAGTGAAACTCTTTATCAGTCAACCACAGTGAATGATACATTGTGAAATCAACACAACACTGGCCACCATGTGACTTCCACCAGTCTTAGTGTGATAATATAATACATGATGTGACTCCCACCAGTCTTAGTGTGATAATATAATACATGATATGACTCCCACCAGTCTTAGTTTGATAATATACTACATGATATGACTCCCACCAGCCTTAGTGTGATAATATACTACATGATATGACTCCCACCAGTCTTAGTTTATAATATACTTCACGATATGACTCCCATCAGCCTTAGTTTGATAATATAATACATTATATGACTCCCACCAGCCTTAGTTTGATAATATAACACATTATATGACTCCCACCAGCCTTAGTTTGATAATATAATACATGATATGACTCCCACCAGCCTTAGTTTGATAATAAACTACATTGAATGACTATATATCATGCTATATGATGTACGTGTGAATTCACAGGGTCTGAATTTTGGATGTGCTAAAATAAATTGGGATCCTGTTAATTGACATATACACTACATATATCCTGACTGAGTTTACAGCACCACCAGCCTTCAAATGGAGAACACATTATGGCTCCCTACGGTGGTGTAGGGAGAAGTGTCCCCTAGATGCTGGTCTTAGGTTGGTTTTACATTTCCACCACTAATGGTTAAGGTTAAGATTGGGGGAGGGAAAGCTGATCCTAGATCTGTACCAAGGGGAAACTTCCCCCCGAAGTGTGACCGGCCACCGATGACCACATAGGATTCTTTGTTCTATCGATGCTGACTATGAAGAGTTACTCAGAATGAAAAAGCAGAAGTTCTGACAATATCTCCATAGTTTCAGTTTTAAGAGAATAGAAAGAAGAATAAAAACCCTTCACATGTATTATGATAAAACGTTCATATTTCCACCCTGACTTTCAATACAACATAACATATACATACTGGTTACATCTAATGACACAACTCTCTCTGCACTGACTCCACTGTTCCACATGACATCTTCCTACATGAACTATTATACAACTCTATAGCTCTACTCTGTTCCACAGGAGGAGAGAAAGCATCACACAGATCCTTAGATACAGGGACAGAGTCAAAGGTGTCCCTCTGGTGGATATAGTACTAACTACAGTTACAGCTGTAGTGTTGGTGACAGAGACCTGGGTGGATGTAGTACTAACTACAGGTACAGCTGTAGTGTTGGTGACAGAGACCTGGGTGTATGTAGTACTAACTACAGGTACAGCTGTAGTGTTGGTGACAGAGACCTGGGTGGATGTAGTACTAACTACAGGTACAGCTGTACTGTTGGTGACGGAGACCCGGGTGGATGTAGTACTAACTACAGGTACAGCTGTAGTGTTGGTGACAGAGACCTGGGTGGATGCAGTACTAACTACAGGTACAGCTGTAGTGTTGGTGACAGAGACCTGGGTGGATGTTGTACTAACTACAGGTACAGCTGTAGTGTTGGTGACAGAGACCTGGGTGGATGTAGTACTAACTACAGGTAAAGATGTAGTGTTGGTGACAGAGACCTGGGTGGATGTAGTACTAACTACAGGTACAGTTGTAGTGTTGGTGACAGAGACCTGGGTGGATGCAGTACTAACTACAGGTACAGCTGTAGTGTTGGTGACATGACATGTCATTCCATGCCTTTAGAGGACTCTGATCTTTGTGTATCTCAGCACAGTCCTCGTCCCCATTAGGACCTGCATTATCAGGCTGTTTGGCATACCAGTACCTACAGGGTTAAAAACAGTCAGATATCATGGTTAATACCAGTACCTACAGGGTTAACAACAGTCAGATATCATGGTTAATACCAGTACCTACAGGGTTAAAAACAGTCAGATATCATGGTTCATACCAGTACCTACAGGGTTAAAAACAGTCAGATTTCATGGTTAATACCAGTACCTACAGGGTTAAAAACAGTCAGATATCATGGTTAATACCAGTACCTACAGGGTTAAAACAATCAGATATCATGGTGAATACCAGTAGCTACAGGGTTAAAAACAGTCAAACATCAGTTACAACATCATAATACTAAATAATATGTAGACATTTGTCATCTGATAGTTAACTGTTGACTGCTATCATCAATATCAGTAACCTGCATAGAAAAAGGTTGAATGGAGCCTTATTGACAGATTAGTTATCATCTCTCACCTTGTGGTCAGTGGGGTGTCGTCTACCCATTTCCAGGTCCCCTCATTAACAGAGTCAGTCAGACCAATCCAGACTCTCCTCTTGAGGTTGAAGAGAAACTCCTGTTGTTCATAAAGATAAATATAGAGATGTATTGGTTTGATCATATCTACCCCTGCACACTCATCCCTCTCCCTCTGCCTCTCACCTGTTCCGTATCACTGTTTATGATCACCAGGTCTGCTCCTCTCTTCAGACAGTCCTCTCTGCTCTCCTTCCAGGTTTTAGACTCAGTAGACAGGAAGTACCAACTGGATTCAAACTTCTGCCAGCCTTCCGGACAGGTTTGAAAATATTGATGAAAATACGAATTTCCTTCAATTTATCACACTGGACACTTAATGAAAGAACACAGACTCATGATCAGTTGTGTATTGTTAATGATAATTTATTACTGTAGGTTTACTCACCGAGATTGGTAAGCCTCCCGCTAAGAAAATCTCTCTCAGTCTGTAGCTTGTCTCTCTCTTTAGTGATGGTGTTGTAACTGGTCTGTAGCTGGTCTCTCTCTTTAGTCAGGGTGTTGTAACTGGTCTGTAGCTGGTCTCTCTCTTTAGTGATGGTGTTGTAACTGGTCTGTAGCTGGTCTCTCTCTTTAGTCAGGGTGTTGTAACTGGTCTGTAGCTGGTCTCTCTCTTTAGTCAGAGTGTTGTAACTGGTCTGTAGCTGGTCTCTCTCTTTAGTCAGGGTGTTGTAACTGGTCTGTAGCTGGTCTCTCTCTTTAGTCAGGTTGTTGTAGCTGGTCTGTAGCTCTTCTATCTCTGCAGATGAGTTGGTCTTATAGGCTAAGAAGCTCTTAGAGACCCCATCATCTGTTATAACAACAACCAAGTGTATCAATAAAATAGATAATCTGGTGAATTGTAGGTGAATGCTGGTGAATTGTAGGAATTGTAATTTAAGACTTACAGTAGACAGACTGGCCTATGATCCCAGCCAGTAGAACACACAGCAGCCCCAGACACACTGCAACAACTCTGGAGGATCTGTTCCCTGAGCTATCAGGCTCTGTGGACACAGGTACTGTACATAGCATCATCAATGAGACACAATCACACTTTTAAAGTTATGTTTTCTCAACCCATCTCTCTTCCTGTTGGTGGGGACTTGTGGTTGTTAAAGATACAGCTTCACACATTAACAGGAGATATAGTGACCAGTTACAGTTATCTCCTAGCCTTGCTAACGTTAGCCAGCTATCTGATGTTAGTAGAATTTATATGTTTAGGACATTCGTAACGTATTGTACATTTTGCAAATTCGTAACATATACAAATTGTAATTCGTAACATGTCATACAAAATGTAATTCGTAACATAATAGAAATTGTAATTTATAACATACAAAATGGATCATGGACATCCACAAATTGATACATGTCATATTAAACCTATCATATTACACTAAATGGAGTGACTCGGATTTACGTACATAATAATAAAAAATGCATTGAGACCAGGTTGGAAATACACAGTGGCGATTTGCATTGGACTTTATGAACATGGAAATGAATGTTTCAGCAGTTAGTATACATCCTAAAATACAGAGCCTCAAACATTTCAGAACATTTAACCTCTAGTCTTAAAGGAACAACGTTTCATGTATCCTTTTCCACAAGTATATCAATTCAAAAGCTTTCCCTTGTGAAGTAAGACCTATATTTGGAAGACACAATGTATTCCGTTTTTGAATATTTAATAATCTGTTTGTTACAGTTTATTTTACTCAGTTGAATTTTGAAGCCTTGGAGCGTAGGGCATCGGCCTTCCTCATCACATTAACATAGGCACAATTGTTTATGCAGCAAGTGGAAGGATAATAACCATTAGTTTAAACTTACATGTGTGTGTCTCTATGACTACAGTGTACTTACCAGTGTTCTGAGATTCAGGTTGTTTATCTATGATCCTGTTCACTGTATCCTGTCCACAGCTCTTCCTGTCAACATTAGCATAAATCTCCTCAGACTGCTCCGTATAAAGGTTCATTCTAATTGCCCCCTTAAAGTATACTTTGGTACTTTATGTATCTACACACAGTACAACAGACAGTATATTATGTTGCATATCCTGTTAAACAGCTGCTTTAGTTTAACAGTCTGTTGTGTCTGAGAACGTACAGTGTTATAGATGTAGGGAGGACTTCACACCTCATACATCCTGTTAAACTGCTGCTTTAGTTTAACAGTCTGTTGTGTCTGAGAACGTACAGTGTTATAGATGTAGGGAGGACTTCACACCTTAACCCTTTGTGTCACCAACCCCGGTGCTCTAAAATGAATGTGAAGAATAGGGAGAAAGAGCTGATGCTGATAACATTGTAGTGTAATACAGAAAATCCCCATCAATTGGATGAGTCACTATTATGTAGGTGGATGGAAATTATCCAAACATTATTTGAATATAATAATAATAAACTACATTAGTCAATCTGACTACATTATCATGTGAATGCTATAGGCCCAGAATGGTATCCAGAGGGAATATAGCCAAGGTTGCAAGCCTTGCGTCACCACTCGGAATACTATAAAATGCACGTGTCTAGGTTTACCGTTATGCAATTATTAAGAGGCTGAGGAACAAGGAGCTAATATTTTGCAATCAATGTCTAGCATTCAATTATTCAGTTAACCTCAGAGATGCACAGTTAGATACCAAGCATATATGCTATGTGCTTTTGGAAAGTATTCAGACCACTCAACATTTTCTTAACCAGTGGTTTGAGCAGACAGCAACCTCCAGGAAGAGACACAATAGCAGATAGACACCATGATGAGTGTGTAGGTATGTAGCAGACAGGTCCACTGGTGTATGGTACATTGTGTTGCTGTTGGTAACCTACATGTTGTCCCTTGTACAGTGAAGGTTGTGAGTCATTCTCACCTTTTATTAGCATTGATTTTGTGTGAGTGTGTGTGTTTCCTCTCAGTAATGTTCTGCCCTCTGTGTGTGTCCAGGTCACACTGTTTTAAGTATCCAATCACATTCAATTAGGAAGCTGGTAGACCTTGTTAAAGAACTTTGTTCCTTCATTTATTAATCTGTGCTTTGTTATTCTTAATATTAAAGTGATAAGCATAGGCTAATAATTGGTCACGCTTTTTTTGCAAAATCACATGACATGTTTCTAATAAAAATAAAGAAGAATCATTTTCCAGAGTACAGTATGTCTACATACTCTCCTCTAAATCTAAACATTTACATTTACGTCATTTAGCAGACGCTCTTATCCAGAGCGACTTACAAATTGGTGCATTCACCTTATGATATCCAGTGGAACAAGCACTTTACAATAGTACATCTATATATTTTCGGTGGGGGGGGGGGGGTTTAGAAGGATTACTTTATCCTATCCCAGGTATTCCTTAAAGAGGTGGGGTTTCAGGTGTCTACGGAAGGTGGTGATTGACTCCGCTGTCCTGGCGTCGTGAGGGAGCTTGTTCCACCATTGGGGTGCCAGAGCAGCGAACAGTTTTGACTGGGCTGAGCGGGAACTGTGCTTCCGCAGAGGTAGGGGGGCCAGCAGGCCAGAGGTGGATGAACGCAGTGCCCTTGTTTGGGTGTAGGGCCTGATCAGAGCCTGAAGGTACGAAGGTGCCGTTCCCCTCACAGCTCCGTAGGCAAGCAACATGGTCTTGTAGCAGATGCGAGCTTCAACTGGAAGCCAGTGTGGAGGAGCAGGGTGACGTGAGAGAACTTGGGAAGGTTGAACACCAGACGGGCTGCGGCGTTCTGGATGAGTTGTAGGGGTTTAATGGCACAGGCAGGGAGCCCCGCCAACAGGGAGTTTCAGTAATCCAGACGGGAGATGACAAGTGCCTGGATTAGGACCTGCGCCGCTTCCTGTGTAAGGCAGGGTCGTACTCTGCGAATGTTGTATAGCATGAACCTACAGGATCGGGTCACCGCCTTGATGTTAGCGGAGAACGACAGGGTGTTGTCCACGGTCACGCCAAGGCTCTTAGCACTCTGGGAGGAGGACACAATGGAGTTGTCCACCGTGATGGCGAGATCATGGAAAGGGCAGTCCTTCCCCGGGAGGAAGAGCAGCTCCGTCTTGCCGAGGTTCAGCTTGAGGTGGTGATCCGTCATCCACACTGATATGTCTGCCAGACATGCAGAGATGCGATTCGCCACCTGGTTATCAGAAGGGGGAAAGGAGAAGATTAATTGTGTGTCGTCTGCGTAGCAATGATAGGAGAGACCATGTGAGGATATGACAGAGCCAAGTGACTTGGTGCATAGCGAGAATAGGAGAGGGCCTAGAACTGAGCCCTGGGGGACACCAGTGGTGAGAGCACGTGGTGCGGAGATGGATTCTCGCCACGCCACCTGGTAGGAGCGACCTGTCAGATAGGACGCAATCCAAGAGTGAGCCGCGCCGGAGATACCCAACTCGGAGAGGGTGGAGAGGAGGATCTGATGGTTCACAGTATAAACACAACAATTATTTGTCTTATTTTTTCTCTCTCTTCCTCATTCTCTTAATTTTCTTCTTCCTCCTCTATGTCTCTCTCTGACACTAAGGCTCTATCTCAAATAGTCTCCCCTCTCCTCCTAGCTCCTCACCTCCTCATATCTCCTCCTATCTCCTCTCCTCTGATCTCCTCTCGTCCTATACTCTTATCTCCTCTCCTCCTGTCTCCTCTCCTCTTATCTCCTCTCCTCCATATCACTGAATGCAACCGTCAACATAGTAATTACTACCAGCTAGCAAATGTTAGTAGAATTCAAATGTTTAGGATATTCCGTAGCATATTGTATGTTTTTGCAAATTCGTAACATATCATACACATTGTAATTTGTAACATATCATACAAAATGGATGACGGGCATCCACAAATTGATACATACCATATGAAAGGTAATGTATCATATTCAAATGGAGTGTCTCTGATTTACATACAGAATAATACGAAATGTTTTGAGACTAGGTTGGAAATACAGAGTGGCGAGTTACAGTACATACTGTAGGACTTTATCAGCATAGTAATTACTAGACTCCAAGAAAAACACTGAGAGTGAGAGTTTCCAATCATGTTCTTAAAAATATATGTTTTGACTCATGGATGTCATTCCATGAGAACTGTAGATGTATCATAGAAGCCAAGTACTAATTGCATTTGAAAATGTAATGCTAAGAGAGAGATACATTTTTTTTTGATAATGGTATGCTCATCTTTGACAGTGTCTTTAATGCTGTAAAACCATAGGACTAGATGACCCTGTAAAGACATGGAATGATTACAATTGTGGAAAATATCAAAACTGGATCTGTGAGAAAGTGATGTAACATCAACCTACTATGACAACGTCCTCTCTCTCTCTCTCTCTCTCTCTCTCTCTCTCTCTTTCTCTCTCTCTCCCTCTCTCCCTCTCTTCCACCCCCCTCACCCCCTCTCTCTCGCTCTCTCTCTCTCTCTCTCTGTCATGTTGATGGTGGAATACAGTGCTGAATGGTTAAGTGATGATTCCACCTAGTGGTTAAAGTGAGAGAGGAAGTCACCATAGAGGTGAAATAGCGGTATGATAGACTTACCTATGGGCTCTTTCTCAACTAATATTTCCTCAATTCCTCCTCACATCCTCTCTCCTCCCCTCCTACTCAGAACTCATTGGAGAATACAATCCTAGGTGAGCGACCTTGGACCTTCTGCTCTAATAGGGTTGAGTGTGTGTTACCCGAGTACTGGTCTCCTGTTCCACTCCTGGTCCATCCTCTCCTCCATCTTAACTCTGTCAAACTTGACCTTCTTGTTCATATCTGGCTCAGCATAGATTACCTTTGACATCTTTAACAATGCCTGGGTCTTTCTTTCTATGTAGGTCTACTATACATTAAGTCTCTGCTTCTAGAATTAATGTGGTGGTCTTCCAACATGGCCACATGGAGGCGTTGTACGACAACTGCAAGCCCTCTACATGTTAAGTCTCTGCTTCCAGTGATATCTCTGTCTCTGAGTGATCTGTGTGTCTCTGTCTGTGTGACTACTGTAGGTGTTAACTCTAGGGAAGTATCATAAATATAACACGGGTAGTTGTTGCTATGCTAATACAAAAAATATAACAAGTTTGCCTTCTTGTGTCCGTGCTTGTGTATGTGTGTATGTGTATGTATGTATGCTATTTGTAATGATGGACAGGACACTATTATACCAGGAAGATATAGATCATAGAGGGGAAGTGGAGAACAAAGGCTAGCTGTTAACATATATTAAATATCATATGTAACAGCCTCACGATAATTCAGGGAGTTTCCAGAACTCCACATTCCTTTCACCTTTCTGCTGATTTGGACCCTCTGTTTACTACCAAATATACATCAACATGTTCAGGAGGTCCAGGACTACAAACATGGGTCCTTATAATGTCCATTTAATAGATTTGACACTATAAACAGATCCAAGTAGATATTGAATGTGGGTAGTCTTAACCAGTGAGGATGAGATGACAACAGTAACTCCTCTACATTTACCCTTTAGCCATTTTTTAAAATGTTTTTTATTTAAAAAACGTATTTAACTAGGTAAGTAAGTTAAGAACAAGTTACAATGACAGCCTACCCCAGCCAAACCTTCCCCTAACCCGGACGACGCTGGGCCAATTGTGCGCCACCCTATGGGACTACCGATCATGGTCTGTTGTTATACAGCCTGGGATTAAACACAGGTCTGTAGTGACGGCTGTTGCACTTCAATGCAGTGCTTTAGACCACTGTGCCACTCAGCCCCCCAATTTAGCAGACGCTCTTATCCAGAGTGACTTACAAAAGCAATTATGTTTAAGTGCCTTGCTCAAGGGCACATCGACAGATTTTTCACTTTGTCGGCTCAGGAATTCTAACCAGCAACCTTTCTGTTACTGGCCTAGCAATCTTAACTGCTAGATGTCCTGCAGCCCTCTCTCTTCATGAGCCTGATTGGTCGAGGAGATTTTGAGTGACAGCTGGTTGAATGACTGAAAAGATCCACTTCATTTCCCTCTTTTGGGACCCATATGTGGGAACAACAATCATATATGAGCATTTCATATTGTGCTTATATATAACTTCACAACAAAGACTGACTGTCAAAGATTATTAGGAGATCACACAACAGCCCCAGACACACTGCAGCAACTCCAGAGGGTCTCTTCCACCACTGAAAATGTACTGTATCACAAATTATTAAAGCTAAATCTTTGGTAATGTGTTGTACTGTATCATCCAGGAATGGGACACAAAGGTCTAGTACTACAGGGTAATCTCACCTGTTTAATGTGTGTGTGTGTGTGTGTGTGTGTGTGTAATTTGTGTGTGTGTGTGTGTGTGTGTGTGTGTGTTCGTGCAATCTTACCTGAAGCAACAATTCCATCTCTTCGACTGGGCTTGAAGGCATTTATGTTGGAATATAATTGGCCATCAATGTCTGTGTTCTTCATTGCATCAGGCTCATCGTCTTCAAATCTATCTGGGATTTCATAGACTCCCTCTGACATCTTAACACACTTGTGATCAAGAACAGTAACTTCTACTTCTAACCTAAACTCTAATATACGTCTGTAGCTGTGTCTTCTCCCTGCATTGTCCTGTGTTTGTGTGACTTTAGGTAGTGAAACTCTTTATCAGTCAACCACAGTGAATGATACATTGTGAAATCAACACAACACTGGCCACCATGTGACTTCCACCAGTCTTAGTGTGATAATATAATACATGATGTGACTCCCACCAGTCTTAGTGTGATAATATAATACATGATATGACTCCCACCAGTCTTAGTTTGATAATATACTACATGATATGACTCCCACCAGCCTTAGTGTGATAATATACTACATGATATGACTCCCACCAGTCTTAGTTTATAATATACTTCACGATATGACTCCCATCAGCCTTAGTTTGATAATATAATACATTATATGACTCCCACCAGCCTTAGTTTGATAATATAACACATTATATGACTCCCACCAGCCTTAGTTTGATAATATAATACATGATATGACTCCCACCAGCCTTAGTTTGATAATAAACTACATTGAATGACTATATATCATGCTATATGATGTACGTGTGAATTCACAGGGTCTGAATTTTGGATGTGCTAAAATAAATTGGGATCCTGTTAATTGACATATACACTACATATATCCTGACTGAGTTTACAGCACCACCAGCCTTCAAATGGAGAACACATTATGGCTCCCTACGGTGGTGTAGGGAGAAGTGTCCCCTAGATGCTGGTCTTAGGTTGGTTTTACATTTCCACCACTAATGGTTAAGGTTAAGATTGGGGGAGGGAAAGCTGATCCTAGATCTGTACCAAGGGGAAACTTCCCCCCGAAGTGTGACCGGCCACCGATGACCACATAGGATTCTTTGTTCTATCGATGCTGACTATGAAGAGTTACTCAGAATGAAAAAGCAGAAGTTCTGACAATATCTCCATAGTTTCAGTTTTAAGAGAATAGAAAGAAGAATAAAAACCCTTCACATGTATTATGATAAAACGTTCATATTTCCACCCTGACTTTCAATACAACATAACATATACATACTGGTTACATCTAATGACACAACTCTCTCTGCACTGACTCCACTGTTCCACATGACATCTTCCTACATGAACTATTATACAACTCTATAGCTCTACTCTGTTCCACAGGAGGAGAGAAAGCATCACACAGATCCTTAGATACAGGGACAGAGTCAAAGGTGTCCCTCTGGTGGATATAGTACTAACTACAGTTACAGCTGTAGTGTTGGTGACAGAGACCTGGGTGGATGTAGTACTAACTACAGGTACAGCTGTAGTGTTGGTGACAGAGACCTGGGTGTATGTAGTACTAACTACAGGTACAGCTGTAGTGTTGGTGACAGAGACCTGGGTGGATGTAGTACTAACTACAGGTACAGCTGTACTGTTGGTGACGGAGACCCGGGTGGATGTAGTACTAACTACAGGTACAGCTGTAGTGTTGGTGACAGAGACCTGGGTGGATGCAGTACTAACTACAGGTACAGCTGTAGTGTTGGTGACAGAGACCTGGGTGGATGTTGTACTAACTACAGGTACAGCTGTAGTGTTGGTGACAGAGACCTGGGTGGATGTAGTACTAACTACAGGTAAAGATGTAGTGTTGGTGACAGAGACCTGGGTGGATGTAGTACTAACTACAGGTACAGTTGTAGTGTTGGTGACAGAGACCTGGGTGGATGCAGTACTAACTACAGGTACAGCTGTAGTGTTGGTGACAGAGACCTGCGCCCTTTTCCCCAAAAGCATATTAAGGCTAAGTTAATCTTAGAACAATAGGATGCTATGGTAATAATAATGGACTTAGCCTTAAGAATGGAAACCTGTCCCTGGGCTGTAGAGCTCACAACCACTCCAACAGAGTCCTTCACTGAGCCCAGACACACACCCACGTTGCCTGCGCTGTCCACCACCATCAGTTCTACCTTCTTTGAAAAGCAGGTGTTGCTGTTGGCCACCTGGGTCATGTTATCGGCCCTGGGGCCCACCACGTAGAAGTGTTGAGGGTCCCGTTGCCCTGGCATAGGGTGACACAGACGATGCCCGTTCTGTTGATACCGTCGGTGAGGTTGGCAGAGAGCTGCCAGTTTGAGGAGCTGCATGCTAACGGGCAGTTGGAGGAAACCACTGAGGTATTTTAAGAACTGAAGACTGTGTCCAAGATGTCTTCCCGTTGTTTTCAAGCTATTCACATTCTTATACGCAGGTTCATGGACATCCATATCTGGGTTGCATCCAGTTTACACAGCCCAACATCACATGCGCACAAGCACTCAGTGTGCACAGGGAGCAGCGCAAGCAGCAACGACGTCATCCAAAAACATGGCAGACATTGGATGAATAATCGGCCTCAGCGACAATTATTTGAATGATACAATGGATGTTTTTTCTGCGCAAAGGTGATGACTAAAGAGTCTTATTAGGTCATTTTCTAATCTGAATTGTCTGTGTGGCCGTGTGTGGGAGATGTTTTATGGGGCCGGGCATCCGTTTAACTGCAGTACCGAAACAAAACTGTAGGAGCAATCGATCCCTGGCCCCTTGGAGGAGATGCCTGGTAGCCCGTTGTGGGGAGTGGTAAAATCTGTCACCTGGAGGGAGGAAGGGAGGGAAGAAGAAGGGAGGAAGAGGGAAGAGGGGATAGAGAGAGAGAGAGCTAATGTAGCTGAAAACAACTGGTATCTTACAGCAACCAATTCCTTTCAAATCAGTGACTGTGAGGGAGAGAGGATATGAGAAAGGGATGCCATTGTAGAGTTTTGAAACAAGACCTTTACTTTACTGACAACGGACAGGGTAACATCTGTTCCTGACGAGGTGCTGGTGGGCGCCATGAGGCTCACCGTACCGTTGGCCCCACCGCCCCCAGTCACCATGGAGATGATGGCAGGGAAGGAAGAAGTGAATCTGCGATTGTTGGTGGCTTGGACGGTAAAGGTTCCTCCATTTTTGTTGGCCGTTTCTACGTTGAAGGGGACTAAAATGGGGCTTAGACTCTGATGGGTTAAACCTCTTACATCTAGACGTTCCGCTAGAGGAACACCTGCTCCAATATCCAATGATAGGCGTGGCTCGAATTACAAATTCCTAAAAAATCCCAAAACTTACATTTTTCAAACATATGACTATTTTACACCATTACATCTAGACGTTCCGCTAGCGGAACACCTGCTCCAATATCCAATGATAGGCGTGGCGCGAATGACAAATTCCTCAAAAATACAAAAACTTCAATTTTTCAAACATATGACTATTTCACAGCATTTTAAAGACAAGACTCTCCTTTATCTAACCACACTGTCCGATTTCAAAAAGGCTTTGCAGCGAAAGCAAAACATTAGATTATGTCAGCAGAGTACCCAGCCAGAAATAATCAGACACCCATTTTTCAAGCTAGCATATAATGTCACAAAAACCCAGAAGACAGCTAAATGCAGCACTAACCTTTGATGATCTTCATCAGATGACATACCTAGGACATTATGTTATACAATACATGCATGTTTTGTTCAATCAAGTTCATATTTATATCAAAAAACAGCTTTTTACATTAGCATGTGACGTTCAGAACTAGCGAACTAGCAAACTTCCGGGGAATTTACTAACAATTTACTAAATTACTCACGATAAACGTTCACAAAAAGCATAACAATTATTTTAAGAATTATAGATACAGAACTCCTCTATGCACTCGATATGTCCGATTTTAAAATAGCTTTTTGGTGAAAGCACATTTTGCAATATTCTAAGTACATAGCCCAGCCATCACGGGCTAGCTATTTAGACACCCGGCAAGTTTAGCCTTCACCAAAATCAGATTTGTTCATATCTGGTTCAGCATAGATGACCTTTGACATCTTTAACAATGCCTGGGTCTTTCTTTCTATGCAGGTAAACTATACATTAAGTCTCTGCTTCTTGTGATATCTCTGTCTCTGAGTGATCTGTGTGTCTCTGTCTGTGGGACTGCTGTAGGTTTTAACTCTAGGGAAGTATCAACATGATGACATGGGTAGTTGTGTCTATGCTAATACAAAAAATATAACAAGTTTGCATACTTGTGTGCGTACCTGTGTGCAAGTGCGCATGTGAGAGATTGTTTCAGTGGTTATTGTTAAAATATTTTCTGCAGCACAATATAAATCATTCCATGTCTCTACATGGTCATCTTGTCCAGAGTATATCTCAACACAGTCCTCCTGCCCAGGGAATGGGATTTGCTATTTGTGATGATGGACAGGACACTATCATACCAGGAAGATATAGAGGGGAAGTGGAGAACAAAGGCTAGCTGCTAACATATATTAAATATCATATGAAACAGCCCCAAGATAATTCAGAGAGTTTCCAGAACTCCCCCTTCCTTTCACTTTTCTGCTGATTTGGACCCTCTGTTTACTCCCAAATATACATCAACATGTTCAGGAGGTCCAGGACTACAAACATGGGTCATTACAATGTCCATACAATAGATTTGACACTACAAACTGCTCCAAGTGGATATTGAGGGTGGGTAGTCTTAACCAATGAGGAGGAGATGGCGACAGAAACGGACGCAGCTCTGTTCTCTCTTAATGAACCTGATTAGTGGAGGAGGTTTTGAGTGACAGCTGGTTGAACAACTGAAAATAACAACTTCACTTCCCTCTTTTGAGACCCATATAGCAGAGTCTGATGTACTATCTTCATGTTGTCTCTGGTAAACAGGAAGCTACAATATCAGGAAACAAGTAGGACTTTTATTAATATATTAATACAAACAAATACAACATTTGTGTGCATGAGTTTGAGACAAAGAGAGAGAGAGACAGAGACAGAGGAGGAAGTTCTGTGCACTGTAGTCTACTGTATGTGTTACAGCATGTTGCCATGGTGATTTTAAAACACTTTCTCACAAACCCAGTTGAGTTTGCTGCCACATGACATGTCATTCCATGCCTTTAGAGGACTCTGATTTTTGTGTATCTCAGCACAGTCCTCGTCCCCATTAGGACCTGCATTATCAGGCTGTTTGGCATACCAGTACCTACAGGGTTAAAAAAAGTCAGATATCATGGTTAATACCAGTACCTACAGGGTTAAAAACAGTCAGATATCACGGTTAATACCAGTACCTACAGGGTTAAAAACAGTCAGATATCACGGTTAATACCAGTACCTACAGGGTTAAAAACAGTCAGATATCATGATTAATACCAGTACCTACAGGGTTAACAACAGTCAGATATCATGGTTAATACCAGTACCTACAGGGTTAAAAACAGTCAGATATCATGGTTAATACCAGTACCTACAGGGTTAACAACAGTCAGATATCATTGTTAATACCAGTACCTACAGGGTTAACAACAGTCAGATATCATGGTTAATACCAGTACCTACAGGGTTAACAACAGTCAGATATCATGGTTAATACCAGTACCTACCTTGTTAATACAAGTACCTACAGGATTAACAACAATAAGACATCACAGTTATAACATCATAATACTAAATAATATGTAGACATTTGTCATCTGATAGTTAACTGTGTTGACTGCTATCATCAATATCAGTAACCTGCATAGAAAAAGGTTGAAAGGAGCCTTATTGACAGATTAGTTATCATCTCTCACCCTGTGGTCAGTGGGGTGCCGTCCACCCATTTCCAGGTCCCCTCATTAACAGAGTCAGTCAGACCAATCCAGACTCTCTTCTTGAGGTTGAAGAGAAATGTCTGTTGTTGAGAAAGATAAATAAACAGATGTTTATGTTTGATCATATCTACCCCCTGCACACCCTCTCCCTCTCCCTCTCACCTGTTCCATATCACTGTTTATGATCACCAGGTCTGCTCCTCTCTTCAGACAGTCCTCTCTGCTCTCCTTCCAGGTTTTAGACTCAGTTGACAGGAAGTACCAACTGGATTCAAACTTCTGCCAGCCTTCAAGACAGGTTTGAAAATAATGATGAAAATACAAATTTCCTTCAATTTATCACACTGGACACTTAATGAAAGAACACAGACTCATGATCAGTTGTGTATTGTTAATGATAATTTATTACTGTAGGTTTACTCACCGAGATTGGTAAGCCACCTGCTAAGAAAATCTCTCTCAGTCTGTAGGTTGGCTCTCTCTTTAGTCAGGTTGTTGTAACTGGTCTGTAGCTGGTCTCTCTCTTTAGTCATGGTGTTGTAACTGGTCTGTAGCTGGTCTCTCTCTTTAGTCAGGGTGTTGTAACTGGTCTGTAGCTGGTCTTTCTCTTTAGTCAGGGTGTTGTAACTGGTCTGTAGCTGGTCTCTCTCTTTAGTCAGGTTGTTGTAGCTGGTCTGTAGCTGTTCTATCTCTGCAGATGAGTTGGTCTTATAGGCTAAGAAGCTCTTAGAGACCCCATCATCTGTTATAACAACAAAGTGCATCAATAAAATAGATCATCTGGTGAATTGTAGGTGAATGCTAGTGAATTGTAGGAATTGTAACTTAAGACGTACAGTAGACAGACAGGCCTATGATCCCAGCCAGTAGGAGAACACACAGCAGCCCCAGACACACTGCAGCAACTCTGGAGGATCTCTTCCCTGAGCTATCAGGCTCTGTGGACACAGGTACTGTACATAGCATCAATGAGAAACAATCACACTTTAAAGTGATGTTTTCTCACCCCATCTCTCTTCCTGTTGAGGGGGACTTGTGGTTGTTAAAGATACAGCTTCACACATTAACAGGAAATATAGTGACCAGTTACAGTTATCTCCTAGCCTTGCTAATGTTAGCCAGCTAGCTAATGTTAGTAGAATACATATGTTTAGGACATTCGTAACATATTGTACCTTTTGCAAATTCGTAACATATACAAATTGTAATTCGTAACATATCATACAAAATGTAATTCGTAACATCATAGACATTGTAATTTATAACATACAAAATGGATCATGGACATCCACAAATTGATATATGTCATATGAAACCTATCATATTACACTAAATGGAGTGACTCGGATTTACGTTCAGAATAATAAAAAAATGCAATGAGACTAGGTTGGAAATACACAGTGGTGAGTTACAGTACATACTGTCGGACTTTATCAGCATAGTAATTACTAGACTACAAGAAAAACACAGAGAGAGAGTTTCCAATCATGTTCCTAAAAGTATATGTTTTGACTCATGGATGTCATTCCATGAGAACTGTAGATGTATCATAGAAGCCAAGTACTATTTGCATTTAAAAATGTAATGGAAAGAGAGAGAGAAAAAAAATGTGTTGATAATGGTATGCTCATCTTTGACAGTGTCTTTAATGCTGTAAAAACATAGGACTAGATGACCCTGTAAAGACATGGAATGATTACAATTGTGGAAAATATCAAAACTGGATCTGTGAGAAAGTGATGTAAAATCAACCTACCATGACAACGTTCTCTCTCTCTCTCTCTCTCTCTCTCTCTCTCTCTCTCTCTCTCTCTCTCTCTCTCTCTCTCTCTCTCTCTCTCTCTCTCTTCCACCCCCCTCTCTCTCTGTCATGTTGATGGTGGAATACAGTGCTGAAAGGTTAAGTGATGATTCCACCTAGTGGTTAAAGTGAGAGAGGAAGTCACCATAGAGGTGAAATAGTGGTATGACAGACTTACCTATGGGCTCTTTCTCAACTAATATTTCCTCAATTGCTCCTCACATCTTCTCTCCTCCCCTCCTACTCAAAACTCATTGGAGAATACAATCCTAGGGGGGTGACCTTGGACCTTCTGCTCTAATAGGGTTGAGTGTGTATTACCTGAGTACGGATCTCCTGGTCCATTATTAGGAGCAGTGTCTGCTGTCTTCTCACTGACGTAGATATCCACAATCCTCTCCTCCATCTCAACTCTGTCAAACTTGACCTTCTTGTTCATATCTGGCTCAGCATAGATGACCTTTGACACCTTTAACAATGCCTGGGTCTTTCTTTCTATGTAGGTCTACTATACATTAAGTCTCTGCTTCTAGAATTAATGTGGTGGTCTTCCAACATGGCCACCAGGAGGCGTCGTACGTCAACTGCAAGCCCTCTATACGTTAAGTCTCTGCTTCTAGTGATATCTCCGTCTCGGAGTCATCTGTGTGTCTGTCTGTGTGACTGCTGTAGGTGTTAACTCTAGGGAAGTATCATAAATAAGACACGTGTAGTTGTTGCTATGCTAATACAAAAATTATAACAAGTTTGCCTTCTTGTGTCCGTGCTTGTGTGTGTGTGTATGTGAATGTGTGTGTGTGCGTGTGAGAGATTGTTACAATGGTTATTGATAGACCATTTTCTGCAGCACAATATAAATCATTCCATGTCTCTACATGGTCACCTTGTCCAGAGTATATCTCAACACAGTCCTCCTGCCCAGGGAATGGGACTTGCTATTTGTGATGATGGACAGGACACTATCATACCAGGAAGATATAGATCATAGAGGGGAAGTGGAGAACAAAGGCTAGCTGTTAACATATATTAAATATCATATGTAACAGCCCCAAGATAATTCAGGGAGTTTCCAGAACTCCACCTTCCTTTCACCTTTCTGCTGATTTGGACCCTCTGTTTACTCCCAAATATACATCAACATGTTCAGGAGGTCCAGGACTACAAACATGGGTCATTATAATGTCCATACAATAGATTTGACACTATAAACTGCTCCAAGTGGATATTGAGGGTGTGTAGTCTTAACCAGTGAGGATGAGATGACAACAGTAACCACCGTGGCTCTCCTCTACATTTACCCTTTAGTCATTTTTTAAAATGTTTTTTATTTAAAAAATGTATTTAACTAGGTAAGTATGTTAAGAACAAGTTCTTATTTACAATGACGGCTTACCCCGTTCAAACCTTCCCCTAACCCGGACGACACTGGGCCAATTGTGTGCCGCCCTATGGGACTACCGATCATGGTCGGTTGTTATCTTCTCAGGGCTACGTGGGAAGCTACCATCAGACCCACGGTTCACACTATTCAACAGCCAGTGAAAAATCAGAGCGCCAAATTCAAAACAACAAAATGTCGTAATTCAAAGTTCTCAAACATACGACTACTTTACACTATTTTAAAGATACACTTCTCCTTAATGTAACCACATTGTCCGATTTCAAAAAGGCTTTACGGCGAAAGCATAAAGTTAGATTATGTTAGGACAGTGATAACACAAGAAAAACCACACAGCCATTTTCCAAGCAGGAGAGGGGTCACAAAAACCATAAATTCAGCTAAAATTAATCACTAACCTTTGACGATCTTCATCAGATGACACTCCTAGGACTCAATGTTAGACAATACATGTGTGTTTTGTTCGATAAAGTTCATATTTATATCCAAAAACAGCATTTTACATTGACGCGTGATGTTCAGAAAATATTTTGCCTCCAATACTGGCGGTGAATCAGCACAACAATTTACAAAAATACTCATCATAAACGTTGATAAAATATTAAACTATTAAACTGTTATTCAAGGAATTATAGATGAACATCTCCTTTATGCAACCGCTGTGACAGATTTCAAAAAAGCTTCACGGGGAAAGCACACTGCAATAATCTGAGTACGGCGCTCAGAAAAAGACATCAAGCAATACAGATACCCGCCATTTTGGAGTCATCTAAAATCATAAATAGCATTATAAATATTCACTTACCTTTTGATGATCTTCATCAGAAGGCACTTCCAGGGATCCCAGGTCCAAAATAAATGTTGTTTTGTTCCATAAAGTCCATAATTTATGTCCAAATACCTCTATGTTGTTTACGCGTTCAGTAAGCTACTCCAAATGTAGGAAGCGCAGCCAAAATGTCACGACAAAAAAAGTTATATTTACGTTCGTTGAAACATATCAAACGTTGTTTAGCACCAATCTTTAGGGCCCTTTTAACTTAAAACTTCAATAATATTCCAACCGGACGATTCCAATGTCTTGAAAAATGTTATGGAACATAGCAACCTCATCATGTAAATGCGCGCCAATGAACTCATGTCACCAAATTCCCGGCCTTCTTGTTCGCTCTGTGTTCACAGCAAAAGCCTGAAACTAGGTTCTAAAGACTGTTGACATCTAGTGGAAGCCTTAGGAAGTGTAAAATTAACCCTAAGTCACTGTGTGTTAGACAGGCAATGACTTGAAAAGACTACAAGCACCAGATTTCCAACTTCCTGGTTGGATGTTTTTCAGGTTTTTGCCTGCCATATGAGTTCTGTAATTAAAAAAAACAACATTTTTAGTCATTTAGCAGACGCTCTTATCCAGAGCGACTTACAGTAGAGTGCATACATTTTTATTACATTTTTACATACTGGCCCGCCGTGGGAATTGAACCCACAACCCTGGCGTTGCAAGCACCATGCTCTACCAACTGAGCTACATCATTCAAACAGTTTTAGAAACTTCAGAGTGTTTTCTATCCAAATCTACTAATTATATGCATATTCTAGTTTCTGGGCAGGAGTAATAACCAGATTAAATCGGGTACGTTTTTTATCCGGCCGTGAAAATACTGCCCCCTATCCCAAACAGTAATAGCGTGTTTTTAAGTTTCAAAAGATTGCGACCCCCCGCCCTTTGCCTCACAATGGTTTGATCCACTGCCTCCCACCCCCCAGCAGTGGCACATGATGCAGGTACTGTGCATGTGTGGGAGTCTGACAGAGTCTGTTGTTGGTGGCTGACCTCCAATAAGTAGTTCAAACAAAGCATAATATGCATATCCTACGTTCTGAGCCCGAGTAGTAGGCCGTTTAATTTGGGTACGTTTTTCATCCAAACTATTCAATACACCACCGGTCACAGAAAGGTTAAACAGCCTAGGATTGAACACAGGTCTGTAGAGACGGCTCTTGCACTTCAATGCAGTGCTTTAGACTGCTGCGCCACTCAGCCCCCCCAATTTAGCAGACGCTCTTATCCAGAGTGACTTACAAAAGCAATTATGTTTAAGTGCCTTGCTTAAGGGCACATCGACAGATTTTTCACGTAGTCGGCTCGGGAATTCGAACCAGCAACCTTTCCGTTACTGGCCTAGCGATCTTAACTGCTAGATGTCCTGCCGCCCTCTCTCTTCATGAACCTGATTGGTCGAGGAGATTTTGAGTGACAGCTGGTTGAATGACTGAAAAGATCCACTTCACTTCCCTATTTTGGGACCCATATGGGGGAACAACAATCAAATATGAGCATTTGATATTGTGCTAATATATAACTTGACAACAAACACTGACTGTCAAACATTATTAGGACACACAGCAGCCCCAGACACACTGCAGCAACTCCAGAGGGTCTCTTCCACTACTGAAAATTTGTGTGTGTGTGTGTGTGTGTGTGTGTGTGTTCGTGCAATCTTACCTGAAGCAACAACTCCATCTCTTGGACTGGGCTTGAAGGCTATTACGTTGGAATATAATTGGCCATCAATGTCTATGTTCTTCATTGCATCAGGCTCATCGTCTTCAAATCTATCTTGGATTTCATAGACTCCCTCTGACATCTTAACACACTTGTGGTAAAATACAGTAACTTCTAATTCTAACCTCTACTCTAATATACGTCTGTAGCTGTGTCTTCTCCCTGCACTGTCCTGGGTCTGTGTGACTTTAGGTAGTGAAACTCCTTGTCAGTCAACCGCAGTGGATAATAAATTGTGAAATCAACACAACACCGGTCACCACATGACTTCCACCAGCCTTAGTGTGATAATATAATACAAGGTATGATTCCCACCAGCCTTAGTTTGATAATATAATACAAGATATGACTCCCACCAGCCTTAGTTTGATAATATAATACAAGATATTACTCCCACCAGCCTTAGTTTGATAATATAATACATGATATGACTCCCATGAGCCTTAGTTTGATAATAAAATACATGATATGACGCCCACCAGCCTTAGTTTGATAATATAATACACGATATGACTCCCACCAGCCTTAGTTTGATAATATACTACATGATATGACACCCACCAGCCTTAGTTTGATAATATAATACATGATTTGACTCCCACCAGTCTTAGTGTGATGATATAATACATGATATGACTCCCACCAGCCTTAGTTTGATAATATACTACATGATATGACTCCCACCAGCCTTAGTGTGATAATATACTACATGATATGACTCCCACCAGCCTTAGTGTGAGAATATACTACATGATATGACTCCCACCAGTCTTAGTGTGATAATATAATACATGATATGACTCCCACCAGCCTTAGTTTGATAATATACTACATGATATGACTCCCACCAGCCTTAGTGTGATAATATACTACATGATATGACTCCCACCAGTCTTAGTGTGATAATATAATACATGATATGACTCCCACCAGTCTTAGTTTGATAATATAATACATGATATGACTCCCACCAGCCTTAGTTTGATAATATAATACATGATTTGACTCCCACCAGCCTTAGTTTGATAATATAATACATGATATGACTCCCACCAGCCTTAGTTTGATAATATAATACATGATATGACTCCCACCAGCCTTAGTTTGATAATATAATAGATGATATGACTCCCACCAGCCTTAGTGTGATAATATAATACATGATATGACTCCCACCAGCCTTAGTTTGATAATATAATACATGATATGACTCCCACCAGCCTTAGTGTGATAATATAATACATGATATGACTCTCACCAGCCTTAGTTTGATAATATAATACATGATATGACTCCCACCAGTCTTAGTGTGATAATATAATACATGATATGACTCCCACAAGCCTTAGTTTGATAATATAATACATGATATGACTCCCACCAGTCTTAGTGTGATAATTAACTACATTGAATGACTGTATATCATGCTATATGTTGTATGTGTGAATTCACAGGGTCCAAATTTTAGATGTGATGAAGTAAATTGGGATCCTGTTAATTGACATATAGACTACATATATCCTGACTGAATTTACAGCACCCACAGCCTTCAAATGGAGAGCACATTATGGCTCTCACTCTGTGACTGGTGGTGTGGGGGGGAAGTTGCTCCTAGATGCTGATCTTAGGTTGGTTTTACATTTCCACCACTAATGGTTACGGTTAAGATTGGGGAGGGAATCCTGATCCTAGATCTGTACCTAGGGGAAACATCCCCCCGACGTGTGACCGGCCACCGATGGCCATGTAGGGGTCTTTGTTCTATCTTTGCTGACTGTGAAGAATTACTCAGAATGAAAAAGCAGAAGTTCTGACAATATCTCCATAGTTTCGGTTTTAAGAGAACAGAAAGAAGAATAAAAAGCCTTCACATGTTTTATGATAAAAATACATTTCCACCCTGTCTTTCACTACAACATAACATACACATACTGGTTACATCTAATGACACAACTCTCTCTGCTCTGACTCCACTGTTCCACATGATATCTACCTACATTAACTATTATACAACTCTATAGCTCTACTCTACTCCACAGGAGGAGAGAAAGCATCACAAAGATCTTTAAATACAGGGACAGAGTCAAAGGTGGCCCTCTGTTGGATGCAGTACTAACTACAGGTACAGCTGTAGTGTTTGACAGAGACCTGGGTGGATGTAGTACTAACTACAGGTACAGCTGTAGTGTTGGTGACAGAGACCTGGGTGGATGTAGTACTAACTACAGGTACAGCTGTAGTGTTGGTGACAGAGACCTGGGTGTATGTAGTACTAACTACAGGTACAGCTGTAGTGTTGGTGACAGAGACCTGGGTGGATGTAGTACTAACTACAGGTACAGCTGTACTGTTGGTGACGGAGACCCGGGTGGATGTAGTACTAACTACAGGTACAGCTGTAGTGTTGGTGACAGAGACCTGGGTGGATGCAGTACTAACTACAGGTACAGCTGTAGTGTTGGTGACAGAGACCTGGGTGGATGTTGTACTAACTACAGGTACAGCTGTAGTGTTGGTGACAGAGACCTGGGTGGATGTAGTACTAACTACAGGTAAAGATGTAGTGTTGGTGACAGAGACCTGGGTGGATGTAGTACTAACTACAGGTACAGTTGTAGTGTTGGTGACAGAGACCTGGGTGGATGCAGTACTAACTACAGGTACAGCTGTAGTGTTGGTGACAGAGACCTGGGTGGATGTAGTACTAACTACAGGTACAGCTGTAGTGTTGGTGACAGAGACCTGGGTGGATGTAGTACTAACTACAGGTACAGCTGTAGTGTTGGTGACAGAGACCTGGGTGGATGTAGTAGTCACTACAGGTACAGCTGTAGTGTTGGTGACAGAGACCTGGGTGGATGTAGTACTAACTACAGGTACAGCTGTAGTGTTGGTGACAGAGACCTGGGTGGATGTAGTTCTAACTACAGGTACAGCTGTAGTGTTGGTGACAGAGACCTGGGTGGATGTAGTACTAACTACAGGTACAGCTGTAGAGTTGGTGACAGAGACCTGGGTGGATGTAGTACTAACTACAGGTACAGCTGTAGAGTTGGTGACAGAGACCTGGGTGGATGTAGTACTAACTACAGGTACAGCTGTAGTGTTGGTGACAGAGACCTGGGTGGATGTAGTACTAACTACAGGTACAGCTGTAGTGTTGGTGACATAGACCTGGGTGGATGTAGTACTAACTACAGGTACAGCTGTAGAGTTGGTGACAGAGACCTGGGTGGATGTAGTACTAACTACAGGTACAGCTGTAGTGTTGGTGACAGAGACCTGGGTGGATGTAGTACTAACTACAGGTACAGCTGTAGTGTTGGTGACAGAGACCTGGGTGGATGCAGTACTAACTACAGGTACAGCTGTAGTGTTGGTGACAGAGACCTGGGTGGATGTTGTACTAACTACAGGTACAGCTGTAGTGTTGGTGACAGAGACCTGGGTGGATGTAGTACTAACTACAGGTAAAGATGTAGTGTTGGTGACAGAGACCTGGGTGGATGTAGTACTAACTACAGGTACAGTTGTAGTGTTGGTGACAGAGACCTGGGTGGATGCAGTACTAACTACAGGTACAGCTGTAGTGTTGGTGACAGAGACCTGGGTGGATGTAGTACTAACTACAGGTACAGCTGTAGTGTTGGTGACAGAGACCTGGGTGGATGTAGTACTAACTACAGGTACAGCTGTAGTGTTGGTGACAGAGACCTGGGTGGATGTAGTTCTAACTACAGGTACAGCTGTAGTGTTGGTGACAGAGACCTGGGTGGATGTAGTACTAACTACAGGTACAGCTGTAGAGTTGGTGACAGAGACCTGGGTGGATGTAGTACTAACTACAGGTACAGCTGTAGAGTTGGTGACAGAGACCTGGGTGGATGTAGTACTAACTACAGGTACAGCTGTAGTGTTGGTGACAGAGACCTGGGTGGATGTAGTACTAACTACAGGTACAGCTGTAGTGTTGGTGACATAGACCTGGGTGGATGTAGTACTAACTACAGGTAGAGCTGTAGTGTTGGTGACAGAGACCTGGGTGGATGTAGTACTAACTACAGGTACAGCTGTAGTGTTGGTGACAGAGACCTGGGTGGATGTTGTACTAACTACAGGTACAGCTGTAGTGTTGGTGACAGAGACCTGGGTGGATGTAGTACTAACTACAGGTACAGCTGTAGTGTTGGTGACAGAGACCTGGGTGGATGTAGTACTAACTACAAGTACAGCTGTAGTGTTGGTGACAGAGACCTGGGTGGATGTAGTACTAACTACAGGTACAGCTGTAGAGTTGGTGACAGAGACCTGGGCACAGTTTTCCAAAAGCATATTAAGGCTAAGTTAATCTTAGAACATCATTGAAACGATGGACTTTGCCTGAAGATACTTTTGGGAAACCAGGCCCTGGTTGGTTATACAGTAACATGTCATGGCTGGTTATACAGTAACATATCCTGGCTGGTTATACAGTAACATGTCCTGGCTGGTTATACAGTAACATGTCCTGGCTGGTTATACAGTAACATGTCATGGCTGGTTATACAGTAGCATGCCCTGGCTGGTTATACAGTAACATGTCATGACTGGTTATACAGTAACATGTCATGGCTGGTTATACAGTAACATGTCTTGGCTGGTTATACAGTAACATGTCCTGGCTGGTTATACAGGAACATGTCCTGGCTGGTTATACAGTAACATGTCCTGGCTGGTTATACAGTAACATGTCCTGGCTGGTTATACAGTAACCTGTCCTGGCTGGTTACACAGTAACATGTCCTGGCTGATTATACAGTAACATGTCCTGGCTGGTTATACAGTAACATGTTATGACTGGTTATACAGTAACATGTCCTGGCTGGTTATACAGTAAAATGTCCAGGCTGGTTATACAGTAACATGTCCTGGCTGGTTATACAGTAACATGTCCTGGCTGGTTATACGGTAACATTTCCTTGCTGGTTATACAGTAACATGTCCTGGCTGGTTATACAGTAACATGTCCTGGCTGGTTATACACTAACATGTCCTGGCTGGTTATACAGTAACATGTCCTGGCTGGTCATACAGTAACATGTCCTGGCTGGTTATAGAGTAACATGTCCTGGCTGGTTATACAGTAACATGTCCTGGCTGGTTATACAGTAACATGTCATGGCTGGTTATACAGTAACATGTCCTGGCTGGTTATACAGTAACATGTCATGGCTGGTTATACAGTAACATATCCTGGCTGGTTATACAGTAACATGTCCTGGCTGGTTATACAGTAACATGTCCTGGCTGGTTATACAGTAACATGTCATGGCTGGTTATACAGTAGCATGCCCTGGCTGGTTATACAGTAACATGTCATGACTGGTTATACAGTAACATGTCATGGCTGGTTATACAGTAACATGTCTTGGCTGGTTATACAGTAACATGTCCTGGCTGGTTATACAGGAACATGTCCTTGCTGGTTATACAGTAACATGTCCTGGCTGGTTATACAGTAACATGTCCTGGCTGGTTATACAGTAACCTGTCCTGGCTGGTTACACAGTAACATGTCCTGGCTGATTATACAGTAACATGTCCTGGCTGGTTATACAGTAACATGTTATGACTGGTTATACAGTAACATGTCCTGGCTGGTTATACAGTAAAATGTCCAGGCTGGTTATACAGTAACATGTCCTGGCTGGTTATACAGTAACATGTCCTGGCTGGTTATACGGTAACATTTCCTTGCTGGTTATACAGTAACATGTCCTGGCTGGTTATACAGTAACATGTCCTGGCTGGTTATACACTAACATGTCCTGGCTGGTTATACAGTAACATGTCCTGGCTGGTCATACAGTAACATGTCCTGGCTGGTTATAGAGTAACATGTCCTGGCTGGTTATACAGTAACATGTCCTGGCTGGTTATACAGTAACATGTCATGGCTGGTTATACAGTAACATGTCCTGGCTGGTTATACAGTAACATGTCCTGGCTGGTTATAGTTGGGACACTTTCTTCTTCTTTTCACCTTGTTATCTGATTCCTGAGAAACTGCCTGGTCTACTGGGGGAAGTTCCACCCACTTACTGTTCCACCCACATACAAACATAGGCACGGACACATGCAGACACACACACGATAACATTCACCACTATACACACACGTACACATGGATTTTGTGTTGTAGATATGTAGTAGTAGAGTAGGGACCTGAGGGCACACACTTAATTTGTGATGAAATCTGTTGTGAATGTCTTGTAATGTTGTTAAAATGGTATAACTGCCATAATTTTTCTCGACCCAGGAAGAGTATCTGCTGCCTTGGCAGGAACTAATGGGGATCCATAATAAATACAAATACATAGACCAGACACACACACCCTCTTATATGGTCTCTTACTACTCTATATCACTGATTAACATATTGAATTTATACAGCTTAATAATATCTCTGGATGCTTTAATAAATAACTAATAACCAGACCTGGGTTTAAAAACGATCTAATATCTATAAAATACTTTGAACATTTGGGACAATTCTGTTGATTCCATTAAGCCAGGCAAGGTCAACCAAGCACAGCTAAAGTATGTGGGTCATATTCATTAGGCACAAACGGAAGAAAGCAAACTGAAACAGGGTGGGACTAACTGTACCTGTCCAATAAGAATGTGTTTTCATTTGCTGTTGCTATGGTGTGCCCTAATACAGTGGCGCAGGTCTGCTAATAACCACCAACCACTGACAGACAGACACACCTACAGGAAGCTGTTATTAAAGGAAGTCAGTGGTATGGCTAAATATGAGTTGGCACAGCAACGCATGCTGAATCAACTGAAATTACAATCCAATAGGTGTTGCAGCAAAAACTTCCCTAAACTTACTGTATCCCAAATGGAACCCTTTTTCCTACATATTGATGGATTCTGGTCATGTCATTATTCACATTCTATGTAGGCCTTATGCACTGCATCTGTCCTAAAAACACAGGCCACTTTTCATCCATGGATATAAGGTCACCATAAGTACAACAGGACATCTAGAAAGGAAAATGCTTCATTTTAAACTTTAAGAACATCATTTTATTTAATCATACATTCATCATCTGTTCAGTTTCTGAATTAGTTCAAATTTCGTGAAGGTTAGGGTTAAGGTAGGGGTCAGTTTTAGGTTTTGTCTATAATCTGCTTGTCAATGTGATGCTGGTCAGAAAAGTCCCTCATGTTGGGTATAATACCTACTTTTATAAGTGTTTGTCTTCCCCTACTGGCTGTTTTCTACAAACTCAGTTTCTTCCTTCTATTACCGTGACCTTGACCCTTAGAGATAGATAGAGGATTCATCTTTATCTGTCCCATTATAGCTAAAATCCATAGAAAACGCAACCCAGTTGACAACCTTGACTACTTTGAAATGGTGGAAGGCTGGTGGAAACCCAGGTTTTCTTCTCAGAGGAGAGGAAGTAGTAACTGCAGTCAAAGTATCTCCATCCCTCATGACAATGCTGCTCTGTTGGAGAGCAAAGGCGAACACATTGAGAAAGTTAGCAAGTATCGTTATACTCTCAAACCCATATATATTTTGCCTGCCTCACTAACAATGCCTTTTGCCTATTCCCTGCATGTACTTTAGCCTATCTGATTTCCTGTTACCTACCTATTTCCTGATCTCCTGGACTACGTCACTAGCCGTTTCCCTGCCTGTACTGTTGCCTTTTTGAACCCCCTGTGTATGACCTTCTGCTGCCCCTTGACCCAGCTACCTGCCTCCTCCTGTGGTCCGTTGCAATAAACACCTGCTGCGCCCTGCGTTTGAAACCAGCTCTCTGCCTCCCCTCGTGTTCATTAGTTATGCATTAGTATAGGTCAGTAATGGGGAGTTACTGCTTCCTACAAGAGCACACAACGTGTAGGCTACATTTCAAGCTGTCTTTGAAAAACCAGTCAGGTAAAAAGCTTGTCTTAATTAAAGGGGCGATGTTGTATTTTGAGACATGTTTGAATATGCAAATAAGCCAATAGGTGTCCCCTCTGCCTACATTGTGTAATTCTCTATGTTAGTAACACTATTTTGTAGAGTGGTGTCTTGCATAATACAACACAATGCCATTTACAGTCACCTATTTGGCCCATGGTGTTACAGACAAAAAAAAAAAAAAACATTAATGTCAAGCCCTTTAATGTAAAACGTTAAGCCAATTTGTATATCGCTGATTCATCATTTATGCTAGGGTTTGTGCAGATATCCAATAATTTTGCAACATTCAGAATGAGACTGATGAGGTAAATAATAATTCATGGATGACTAAAATGATAAATTCTGATATTAAGTGAATTCGGGAAACGGTAACTCATTAAACAAACAAACTTCCATGGTGCCCCAAGATTACTACTTAATTAGTTATGATTAATTTAATTGCACATGGTAGTTAATTGAGTTGATAAAATAATCGTCATTGCATTAATGATACAAATGACAACATAGCGAAACAATGCGAGAGAAATTAAAACAATTTCTCACAAATCCAGTTTCCTTTGTTGTCACATGAAGGGGCGAAAATCTGATATCAACTTTGGAGGGGACAATTACATGAAATTCTCTCAAGAGCAATTCCTGAGGGGGACACCAAAAGTATTGCTGTAACACATAGCCTATGTTGTAATATGTTAAGTGTATATTGAGGAACCATAATTACTACAACTGGATAACTGATAGGTATAGTAGCTAACTGAAGGGTTGTCACAACTTGTTCAAATGTTTAAATCATTATAATACTAATAATAATAATATTAGTTATAGCAGTGTTCCTTATCAGTCCAGTATGTATGCAGGTATTTGTAATCGCAACCAGCAATACCAAGAAAGGCCCGTAGGTGACAATGGTACTGTACACTGTATGGGTGCAGTTTTCGCGTTCTCATCTAAAATAATCTCCATTGAGAACCATCACAAAGTTGGCCTCCGCATTGAATTGACCTTTTTATTTTACTTTTTCTGATACATTTATATAGTCAATAAATATGTGCCACTGGCCTGAGTCTACTACAATAGTTTACAAGAACAAAAGCTCAAAATAAGTACAGTTCTAAAAGCGAAAGAACTACTTCAATGAATAACCCAAATAAATCAACCAAAATATCCTCAAAAATACTTATTTATTGTTCAGTCAGTGTCTCAACTCTTCAAACAGCAGCTATGGACAAGCATGTCACAAAGTATGCAATTTTAAATAAAATAACATAAAATAAATAATTAGTAAGTCTACTGTCATGTACTAGAAAGTGAAAACTACTAAACAAAAGAACAAATATCATACTATACACCAGGGGTTCTCAAATGGGTCCGTGGACCCCTAGGGGTCCCTGGTGTAATTGCAAGGGGTCCGTGAAAGTGTAATGAACGTATTCAGCACCACAAGGATTCCATTAACTTTACATATAATAGAGGGGGTGGGGGTCCCTGAGGACAGCTCAAAACCTTGCAGGCCTTGACTTAAAATATGCAGGGGTTCCAGTTGTCACATTCTTCGTCGTCTGATGATAAAGAGAAATCACTTCGGACCAATATGCAGCGGGTTGCGTGCTCATCATGATATTTATTAAACATGTTGAATACGGAAAAAACAAGAAATGCAGACAACACGACAGGGGACAGTTTTGCAGGCTATGACAACTAGCAGTGCAAAATCAACTACCCACAAAACCCCAGGTGAAAACAAGGTCCTTATATATGACTCTCAATCAGGAACAACAAAGTACAGCTGTTCCTGATCGAGAGCCACACAGACAACAAAGAAATACACAAACCAGAAAACCCTAGAATACCAATAACCAGAACATACACCCAAACCCTGGAACACATAAATAAAACACCCCTCTACAATACACACAACCCCCGGACCACATAAAACAAATACCCTCTGCCACGTCCTGACCAAACTACAATTACAAATAATCCCTAATACTGGTCAGGACGTGACACCAGTACCCAAAAAAGGTTGAGAACCACTGCTATACACACTACTGAACAGAACATATGTTTGCGGGTTTCACTGGATCCAACAAATTGCTGGCAGATATTTTCCCTCGAGACTGTCAGCCTGTCTTTATGTATATTACAGACAAAATTCTGATCAGCACCTCAACTTGGTCAAACAACCCCCTGCACCTCCACCGGAAGCCTCCTGAGGACCTCTGCTGCCTCTCCACTGCTGCTACAGGGGTATTTGTTGCGAAAGAGAGGGATCTGCACTGAAAGAGAATCTATGTTCAGCTCAGGGTACTAATTTAGAGACACATCCAACTCCCCCGTGAGAAGCACTCTTTCCAACTTTTGCAGGACGTTTAGACTGTCCTGGTCAAAACGGTCGCCAAACTGAACCTCCACACCGTCCAACACTAAAAAAATTCTGCCAGCAAATCGGCTTGAGTGTGTCTCAATGGATTCAATCAATGTTGTTGCTTTCTCATACAGTGCAAGGTAGCTTTCGTCATTTCTGCAGTTTACCCCACGTTCTGGATAACTGGACACTGACTGGATTTAGCTGGTGTGCTGTTACAGTTATAAAGTGGCAGTGGGTTTGGCAGTTTTGATGTGCTGTGAATTTTTCAATGGCTTTTCTCCAGTTCCTAAATCCTGCACTAATGAAGGCAGCATCTGCTCTTTGGCCAAAAGATGGATGGCTTGAAAACCCTTGGCTACAGTGAAAACACAACACTCCTTTTATTGATGTATTATAATGTAGCCAGGGGAAATCGTGATACCATCTCTCTTGAAACATCAACACTCTGCTAGCAAGAGTTTGCGGTTCTATAAATTGTGCGTGTGGCTGATATGGTTTTGTACCATCACTGAGGTAACTGGACAATGCTCTGCCACTGTCCCTTATACTGGTGCTGCTGGCAACAAGGTTGAAACCTGGTCCTGCGTGGCTGTAACACTGTCCTCTGAAGTCTCTCTCCCTGGTTCTTTCCCTTTCACCACCCTCACTGACTCACAGTGTGTCTCCTAGAAAATAAATAAGGTGTTTGCCATACTCCTAACTACTGGTACCCAAAACTACACAATTAATCACAACAGCAATACCATTGCCTTAACCTCTCTGGGACATGCGCGGGACACACTAATCAACAGCCAGTTAAATAGCAGGGCGGCAAATTCAAAACAACAAAAATCTCATAATTCTAATTTCTCAAACATACAACTATTATATCCCATTTTAAAGATACACTTCTCGTTAATCCAACCACATTGTCCGATTTCAAAAAGGCTTTACGGCGAAAGCATAACATTAGATTATGTTAGGACAGCGCCTAAACAAGAAAAACCACACAGCCATTTTCCAAGCAAGGAGAGGCGTCACAAAAACCACAAATACAGCTAAAATTAATCACTAACCTTTGATGATCTTCATCAGATGACACTCCCAGGACTCAATGTTAGACAATACATTTATGTTTTGTTCGATAAAGTTCATATTTATATCCAAAAACCCCATTTTACATTGGCGCGTGATGTTCAGAAATGGTTTGCCTCCCAAAACTTCCGGTGAATGAGCACATCAATTTACAAAAATACTCATCATAAACGTTGATAAAATTTACAACAGTTATTGAAAGAATTATAGATACACTTCTCCTTAATGCAACCGCTGTGTCAGATTTCAAAATAGCTTTACGGCGAAAGCACATTGTTCAATATTCTGAGTACATTCTGAGTACAGAGCTCAGCCATCAAAGCAAGCTATACCGTTACCCACCAAGTTCTGGAGTCAACAAAACTCAGAAATAGTATTATAAATCTTCACTTACATTTGCTGATCTTCGTCGGATTGCACTCCCAGGACTCCCACAAGAACTGTTCGTTTTGTTCGATAAACTCCATATTTATGTTCAAATACCTCCGTTTTGTTCACGTGTTCAGATCACTATTCCAAAGGCATAATGCGCGAACGCAAAACCCAAGACGAAAAGTCAAAAGGTTCTATTACCGTTCGTAGAAACATGTCAAACGATGTTTACAATCAATCCTTAGGGTCTTAACATAAATCTTCGATAATATTCCAACCGGACAATATTCATTACAGAGGAAAAAAGAAGGAATGGCGGGCCTGCGTGACCGCGCAGTAAACAACTCATAGGTCTCAGGCTTGAGTCAGCTCTTATTCTCTCCCCAGTAACAGTAGAAGCATGAAACTAGGTTCTAAAGACTGTTGAGATCTAGCGGATGCCTTAGGAAGTGCAAAATGACCCCACAGACACTAGTTTGGATAGCCTATCACTTGAAAAGCTACAAACCACTTCCTGGTTGGATTTTTCTCAGGTTTTTGCCTGCCATATGAGTTCTGTTATACTCACAGACATCATTCAAACAGTTTTAGAAACGTCAGAGTGTTTTCTATCCAAATCTACTAATAATATGCATATCCTACCTTTTGGGCCCGAGTAGAAGGCAGTTTAACCTCTCTGGGGCAGGCGGGACGAATTCGTTCCACCTACGTAACAGCCAGTTGAATCCTGTGGCGCGATTTTCAAATCCTTTGAAATGCTATTACTTCAATTTCTCAAACATATGACTATTTTACAGCTATTTAAAGACAAGACTCTCGTTAATCTAACCACACTGTCCGATTTCAAAAAGGCTTTACAACGAAAGCAAAACATTAGATTATGTCAGCAGAGTACCAAGCCAGAAATAATCAGACACCCATTTTTCAAGCTAGCATATAATGTCACAAAAACCCAGAAGACAGCTAAATGCAGCACTAACCTTTGATGATCTTCATCAGATGACAACCCTAGGACATTATGTTATACAATACATGCATGTTTTGTTCAATCAAGTTCATATTTATATCAAAAAACAGCTTTTTAGATTAGCATGTGACGTTCAGAACTAGCATACCCCCCGCAAACGTCCGGCGAATTCACTAACAATTTACTAAATTACTCACGATAAACGTTCACAAAAAGCATAACAATTATTTTACGAATTATAGATACAGAACTCCTCTATGCACTCGATATGTCCGATTTTAAAATAGCTTTTTGGTGAAAGCACATTTTGCAATATTCTAAGTACATAGCCCAGCCATCACGGGCTAGCTATTTAGACACCCGGCAAGTTTAGCACTCACCAATATCAGATTTACTATTACAAAAGTTTGATTACCTTTTGTTGTCTTCGTCAGAATGCACTCCCAGGACTGCTACTTCAATAACAAATGTTGGTTTGGTCCAAAATAATCCATCGTTATATCCGAATAGCGGCGTTTTGTTCGTGCGTCCCAGACACTATCCGAAATGGTAAATCAGGGTCGCGCGCATGGCGCAATTCGTGACAAAAAAAATCTAAATATTCCATTACCGTACTTCGAAGCATGTCAACCGCTGTTTAAAATCCATTTTTATGCCATTTTTCTCGTAAAAAAGCGATAATATTCCGACCGGGAATGTCCATTTAGCTAAACAGAGGAAAGAAAACAAAGCTTTCGGTCGACGCGGGCACGAGCCTGAGTCTCACAGTACTGTAACCAGCCACTACCCAAACGCGCTACTTTGTTTCAGCCAGAGCCTGCAAAGCCACGATTCAGCATTTTGCCGCCTTCTGAGAACCTATGGCAGCCGTAGGAAGTGTCACGGGACAGCTAAGATTCTCACTCTTCAATAAACAGAGACAAGAAGAACGACACCTTGTCAGACAGGCCACTTCCTGCATGAAATCTTCTCAGGTTTTTGCCTGCCATATGAGTTCTGTTATACTCACAGACACCATTCAAACAGTTTTAGAAACTTTAGGGTGTTTTCTATCCAAAGCCAATAATTATATGCATATTCTAGTTACTGGGCATGAGTAGTAACCAGATTAAATCGGGTACGTTTTTTATCCAGCCGTGTCAATACTGCACCCTAACCCTAACAGGTAAATTTGGGCACTTCATTCGTCTGAATTTCAGAATACTGCCCCGTCACTAAAAAGTTAAACAAATCTTAGTTCAGTCACCAGTTTAAGTTGAGAGTGGGGGTATCCATGGCATTTTCCAATTATGTCCTTATTTTACAAGTCTAAAAAAACATAAGACTCAAACTTACCTGAGACTCCCTGTCTCTGCCAGTCTATCCCTGCCGATCTGTCCCCAGTGCTGCTGTCTCTGTGCCATTTGTTGCCTGCTCTGCCTAATGACACCATTGTGAAACATTACCATTAGCATTTCACTTCTTTCTTATGAACATTTTATCAACTAGTCTTTGAGATATTAGGCTACTAGGGTTCTTACCTTGCGTTTTGGTGTACTGAAAATACTCTTGATGTTCGTCTTTTTTATGTCATTTTTCTACCTGGCTGGCTACATACACACAGTTTGCAGGTTATTTACAGTAAGAGATTGACTTCTATTATCTACTATATGGGCTTCTATTATCTATTATCTTCTATATGGGCTTCTATTATCTTCTATATGGGCTTCTATCATCTATTATCTTCTATATGGGCTTCTATTATCTATTATCTTCTATATGGGCTTCTATCATCATCTATCATTCTATATGGGATTCTATTATCTATTATATGGGCTTCTATGATCTTCTATATGGGCTTCTATCATCATCTATCATTCTATATGGGCTTCTATTATCTATTATATGGGTTTCTATTATCTTCTATATGGGCTTCTATCATCTAGCACCCCTTTATTTGAACTACTTACTGTAGGTCAGCCACCAACGACAGGCTCTGTTACATTCCCACACATGCGCAGTACCTGTATCATGTGCCACTGGCAGTGGATCAAACCATTGTGAGGCAAAAGTCGGGGGGTCTCAATCTTTTGAAACTTAAAAATGAGCTATTAAGTGTCTATAATCAGCACAAGTTCTTTCACTGTGTATTATCAATATTATTTAAATGACATAGTTATGTTTACAGTGATATATTGGGGGGACAAATCATATTTTTACCAGGATGGGGGGGTCGTGTCCCCCCCGTCCCCCCTGGGATTTCCGCCTCTGTTCACATAACAAGTAATTTGAGGCCTCCAGAGGACTCTTATCTTTAAGTGTCTCAGTACAGTCCTTCTCACCATATTTTTGATTGCCATCGCCATTATCAGGCTGATATGGTGGAGACCAGTACCTACAGGGTTAAAAATAGTCAGATATCATGGTTAATACCAGTACCTACAGGGTTAACAACAGTCAGATATCATGGTTAATACCAGTACCTACAGGGTTAAAAACAGTCAGATCTCATGGTTAATACCAGTACCTACAGGGTTAATAATTGCGATATCACAGTTAGAACATTACAATCCTAAATAATATACATATTAATATACATAAATAAAGATATCTTTGTTGACTGCTGCAATCATTGACAATAACCTGTATAGAAACATTTTTATTGGAGCCTTATTGTCAGAGTAGTTAACATCTCTTCTCTGTGGTCAGTGGTGTTCCATCCACCCATTTCCAGGTCTCCTCTGTCTCTCTGTCAGTCAGACCAATCCAGACTCTCTTCTTGAAGTTGAAGAGAAACTCCTATGGTTGAGAAAGATACAATATACACTGAATTGAGTAAGCTCCAAAAGTTTTGGGACGCTGACACATTTTGTGTTGTTTTGGCTCTGTACTTCAGCACTTTGGAATTGAAGTGATACATTAAAGGTTAAAGTGCGGACCATCAGCTTTCAGTTTCGGGTTTTTTCATCCATATCGAGTGAACGGTTTAGAAATGACAGCACTGTTTGTACATCGTCCCCCATTGTAGGGGACCAAAAGTATTAGGACAAATTCACATATGTGTTTTAAAGCAGTCAAAGTTTAGTATTTGGTCCCATATTCCGCAATGACTACATCTAGCTTGTGACTCTACAAACTTGTTGGATGAATTTGCTTTTTGTTTTGGTTGTGTTTCAGATTATTTTGTGCCCAATAGAAATGAATGGTTAATAATGTATTGTGTCAATTTGGAGTAACATTACATGTAAATAAGTATATAATATGTCTACTAAACACTTCTACTTAAATGTGGATGCTACCATGATCATGGATAGTGCTGAATGAATTGTCAATAATGATGAGTGAGAAAGTTAAAGATGCACAAATCCCATAAAGTGAAAGCTGTCAGTCTGCCCGTTAACCTCATAGACACTGTATCATTCCAAATCCAAAGTGCTGGAGCACAAAGCCCCACCAAAAAACATTTGTTAACGTCCCAATACTTTGAGCTCATTGTTTGACCATATCTACCCCCGACAGACCTATATCCCCCTCCCCCCACCTCCCCCTTCTCTTTCGCGCTCTCTCCTCTCACCTGTTCCTCTTTGCTGTTTATGATCACCAGGTCTGTTCCTCTCTCCAGACAGTACTGTCTGCTCTCCTCCCAGGTTTTCTTCTTAGTAGAGAGGAAGTAACAACTGCAGTCAAACTTCTTCCATCCGTCAGAACAACATGTTTTTTCTGTTTGATGACAACACAACACTGATACAATACAATAAACATCACATTTTATTTTCCATGATTCACTGGATTCGATCTCAATTAACACATGTACTTCATAATGAAGAAAGGTATGAAAACCAACTCACTGACCACAACGGAAATTCTGAAGCCTGTCTCTCTCTGTATTCAGGTTGTTGTATCTGGTCTGTAGCTGGTCTCTCTCTTCAGTCAGGTTGTTGTATCTGGTCTGTAACTGGTCTCTCTCTGTAGTCAGGTTATTGTATCTGGTCTGTAACTGGTCTCTCTCCGCAGTTGTGTTGGTCTTATAAAGGGAAAAACTCTGTGACAAGTTGTTCCTTTCATCCTCAGAATCTTTGATGGTTCTGTTATCTACAAAGTATTAACACATAGTTACTAGGTAAAACACCAGGTAAATAGGCTTAGTAACAAGCACTTAGTACAACTATGTGAAAAGCAATGAACCTGTACACAAACTCACAGTAGACAGACAGGCCTATGATCCTAGCCAGTAGAACACACAGCAGCCCCAGACACACTGCAGCAACTAGGAAGGGTCTCTTCCCTGAGCTATCAGGCTCTGTGGACACATACAACATACTTTTAAGTTTTGTGAGTGTGTGTGTGTGTGTGTGTGTGTGTGTGTGTGTGTGTGTGTGTGTGTGTGTGTGTGTGTGTGTGTGTGTGTGTGTGTGTGTGTGTGTGTGTGTGTGTTACCTGAATGCTGGTCTCCTGGTTCATTATTTGGAGCAGTGTCTGCTGTCTCTTCGCTCTTGGTGCTGGTCTCACCGTCTCTCTGGGTGTCTGCACTTACGTAGATATCCACAATCTTCTCCTTCATCTCACCTCTGTCAAACTTGACCTTCTTGTTCATATCTGATTCAGCATAGATGACCTTTTACATCTTTAACAATGCCTGGGTCTTTATTTCTACAGTGGGGAGAACAAGTATTTGATAACCTATAAAATTGGCAGTTGTCCTACTTACAAAGCATGTAGAGGTTTGTAATTTTTATCATAGGTACACTTCAACTGTGAGAGACGGAATCTAAAACAAAAATCCAGAAAATCACATTGTATGATTTTTAAGTAATTCATTTGCATTTTATTGCATGACATAAGTATTTGATACATCAGAAAAGCAGAACTTAATATTTGGTACAGAAACCTTTGTTTGCAATTACAGAGATCATATGTTTCCTGTAGTTCTTGACCAGGTTTGCATACACTGCAGCAGGGATTTTGGCCCACTCCTCCATACAGACCTTCTCCAGATACTTCAGGTTTCGGGGCTGTCACTGGGCAATACGGACTTTCAGCTCCCTCCAAAGATTTTCTATTGGGTTCTGGTCTGGAGACTGGCTAGGCCACTCCAGGACCTTGAGATGCTTCTTACGGAGCCACTCCTTAGTTGCCCTGGCTGTGTGTTTCGGGTCGTTGTCATGCTGGAAGACCCAGCCACGACCTATCTTCAATGCTCTTACTGAGGGAAGGAGGTTGTTGGCCAAGATCTAGCGATACATGGCCCCATCCATCCTCCCCTCAATACGGTGCAGTCGTCCTGTCCCCTTTGCAGAAAAGCCTCCCCAAAGAATGATGTTTCCACCTCCATGCTTCACGGTTGGGATGCTGTTCTTGGGGTTGTACTCATCCTTCTTCCTCCAAACACAGCGAGTGGAGTTTAGACCAAAAAGCTAAATTTTTGTCTCATCAGACCACATGACCTTCTCCCATTCCTCCTCTGGATCATCCAGATGGTCATTGGCGAACTTCAGACGGGCCTGGACATGCGCTGGCTTGAGCAGGGGAACCTTGCGTGCTCTGCAGGATTTTAATCCATGATGGCATAGTGTGTTACTAATGGTTTTCTTTGAGACTGTGGTCCCAGCTCTCTTCAGGTCATTGACCAGGTCCTGCCGTGTAGTTCTGGGCTGATACCTCACCTTCCTCATGATCATTGATGCTCCACGAGGTGAGATCTTGCATGGAGCCCCAGACCGAGGGTGATTGACCGTCATCTTGAACTTCTTCCATTTTCTAATAATTGCGCCAACAGTTGTTGCCTATTGTCCTGTAGCCCATCCCAGCCTTGTGCAGGTCTACAATTTTATCCCTGATGTCCTTACACAGCTCTCTGGTCTTGGCCATTGTGGAGAGGTTGGAGTCTGTTTGATTGAGTGTGTGGACAGGTGTCTTTTATACAGGTAACGAGTTCAAACAGGTGCAGTTAATATAGGTAATGAGTGGAGAACAGGAGGGCTTCTTAAAGAAAAACTAACAGGTCTGTGAGAGCTGGAATTCTTACTGGTTGGTAGGTGATCAAATACTTATGTCATGCAATAAAATGCAAATTAATTACTTAAAAATCATACAATGTGATTTTCTGGATTTTTGTTTTAGATTCCGTCTCTCACAGTTGAAGTGTACCTATGATAAAAAATGACAGACCTCTACATGCTTTGTAAGTAGGAAAACCTGCAAAATCGGCAGTGTATCAAATACTTGTTCTCCCCACTGTTTGTAGGTCAACTAGTCTCTGCTTCTAGAATTAATGTGGTGGTCTTCCAACATGGCCACCAGGAGTTGTCGTACGTCAACTGCAAGTCCTCTATACGTTAAGTCTCTGCTTCCAGTGATATCTCTGTCTCTGAGTCATCTGTGTGTCTCTGTCTGTGTGACTGCTGTAGGTGTTAACTCTAGGGAAGTATCAACATGATGACATGGGTAGTTGTGGCTATGCTAATATAAAAAATATAACAAGTTTGCATACTTGTGTGTGTACCTTTGTGGAAGTGTGCATGTGAGAGATTGTTACAGAGGTTATTGTTAAAATATTTTCTGCAGCACAATATAAATCATTCCATGTCTCTACATGGTCACCTTGTCCAGAATATATCTCAACACAGTCCTCCTGCCGAGGGAATGGGACTTGCTATTTGTGATGATGGACAGGACACTATAATACCAGGAAGATATAGAGGGGAAGTGGAAAACAAAGGCTAGCTGCTAACAAATATATTCAGGGAGTTTCCAGAACTCCCCCTTCCTTTCACCTTTCTGCTGATTTGGACCGTTTGTTTACTTCCAAATATACATCAACATGTTCAGGAGGTCCAGCACTACACACATGGGTCATTACAATGTCCATACAATAGATTTGAGACTACAAACTGCTCCAAGTGGATATTGAGGTAGGGTAGTCTTAGCCAGTGAGGAGGAAATGGCGACAGAAACGGATGCAGCTCTGTTCTCTCTTAATGAACCAGATTGGTCGAGGAGGTTTTGAGTGACAGCTAGTTGAACCACTGAAAATAACAACTTCACTTCCCTTTTTTGAGACCCATATAGTAGAGTCTGATGTACTATCTTCATGTTGACTCTGGTAAACAGGAAGCTACAACGTCAGGAAACAAGTAGGACTTTTATTAATATATTAATACAAACAAATACAACATTTGTGTGCATGAGTTTGAGACAAAGAGAGAGAGAGACAGAGACAGAGGAGGAAGTTCTGTGCACTGTAGTCTACTGTATGTGTTACAGCATGTTGTCATGGTGATTTTAAAACACTTTCTCACAAACCCAGTTGAGTTTGCTGCCACATGACATGTCATTCCATGCCTTTAGAGGACTCTGATCTTTGTGTATCTCAGCACAGTCCTCGTCCCCATTAGGACCTGCATTATCAGGCTGTTTGGCATACCAGTACCTACAGGGTTAAAAACAGTCAGATATCATGGTTAATACCAGTACCTACAGGGTTAACAACAGTCAGATATCATGGTTAATACCAGTACCTACAGGGTTAAAAACAGTCAGATATCATGGTTCATACCAGTACCTACAGGGTTAAAAACAGTCAGATTTCATGGTTAATACCAGTACCTACAGGGTTAAAAACAGTCAGATATCATGGTTTATACCAGTACCTACAGGGTTAAAACAATCAGATATCATGGTGAATACCAGTAGCTACAGGGTTAAAAACAGTCAAACATCAGTTACAACATCATAATACTAAATAATATGTAGACATTTGTCATCTGATAGTTAACTGTTGACTGCTATCATCAATATCAGTAACCTGCATAGAAAAAGGTTGAATGGAGCCTTATTGACAGATTAGTTATCATCTCTCACCTTGTGGTCAGTGGGGTGTCGTCTACCCATTTCCAGGTCCCCTCATTAACAGAGTCAGTCAGACCAATCCAGACTCTCCTCTTGAGGTTGAAGAGAAACTCCTGTTGTTCATAAAGATAAATATAGAGATGTATTGGTTTGATCATATCTACCCCTGCACACTCATCCCTCTCCCTCTGCCTCTCACCTGTTCCTTATCACTGTTTATGATCACCAGGTCTGCTCCTCTCTTCAGACAGTCCTCTCTGCTCTCCTTCCAGGTTTTAGACTCAGTAGACAGGAAGTACCAACTGGATTCAAACTTCTGCCAGCCTTCCGGACAGGTTTGAAAATATTGATGAAAATACGAATTTCCTTCAATTTATCACACTGGACACTTAATGAAAGAACACAGACTCATGATCAGTTGTGTATTGTTAATGATAATTTATTACTGTAGGTTTACTCACCGAGATTGGTAAGCCTCCCGCTAAGAAAATCTCTCTCAGTCTGTAGCTTGTCTCTCTCTTTAGTGATGGTGTTGTAACTGGTCTGTAGCTGGTCTCTCTCTTTAGTCAGGGTGTTGTAACTGGTCTGTAGCTGGTCTCTCTCTTTAGTGATGGTGTTGTAACTGGTCTGTAGCTGGTCTCTCTCTTTAGTCAGGGTGTTGTAACTGGTCTGTAGCTGGTCTCTCTCTTTAGTCAGGGTGTTGTAACTGGTCTGTAGCTGGTCTCTCGCTTTAGTCAGGGTGTTGTAACTGGTCTGTAGCTGGTCTCTCTCTTTAGTCAGGTTGTTGTAGCTGGTCTGTAGCTCTTCTATCTCTGCAGATGAGTTGGTCTTATAGGCTAAGAAGCTCTTAGAGACCCCATCATCTGTTATAACAACAACCAAGTGTATCAATAAAATAGATAATCTGGTGAATTGTAGGTGAATGCTGGTGAATTGTAGGAATTGTAATTTAAGACTTACAGTAGACAGACTGGCCTATGATCCCAGCCAGTAGAACACACAGCAGCCCCAGACACACTGCAACAACTCTGGAGGATCTGTTCCCTGAGCTATCAGGCTCTGTGGACACAGGTACTGTACATAGCATCATCAATGAGACACAATCACACTTTTAAAGTTATGTTTTCTCAACCCATCTCTCTTCCTGTTGGTGGGGACTTGTGGTTGTTAAAACCTCTTGGGGCTAGGTGGGACGCTAGCGTGCCACCCGTGGTGCACTCCATCAACAGCAGGTGCATTTCAAGAGCGGCAAATTTGAATCCAAATAAATGTCAAAATTCAAATTTTTCAAAAATACAACTATGTTACACCATTTGAAAGATAAACATCTCCTTAATCTAACCACGTTTTACGATTTCAAAAAGGTTTTACGGCGAAAGCATAAATTTAGAGTATGTTAGGACAGTACATTTACAAGAGTTGTGTGTAATGTTTTGTCAAGTCAAAGACAGGGTCACCAAAACCATAAAACCAGCTAAAATGATGCACTAACCTTTTACAATCTCCATCAGATGACACTCCTAGGACATTATGTTAGACAATGCATGCATTTTTAGTTCTATCAAGTTGATATTTATATACAAAAACAGCGTTTTACTATGGCATTGATGTTGAGGAAATCGTTTCCCTCCAATAACCGGCAGTCAAGTCAGCGTCACAAATTAAATAATTAAAATTAGAAAACATTGGTAAAATATTATATTGTCATTTAAAGAATTATAGATTTACATCTTTTGAACGCAATCAACTTGCCAGATTTAAAAATAACCTTACTGGGAAATCACACTTTGCAATAATCTGAGCACTGTGCCCAGAAAAATACGCGTTGCGATACAGACTAGACGTCATGTTGGGGAGATCTAAAATCGAAAATACTATGTAAATAATCCATTACCTTTGATTCTCTTCATCAGATGTCACTTCCAGGTATCACAGGTCCATAACGAATGTAGTTTTGTTCAAAAAAGCTCATCATTTATGTCCAAAAATCTCCGTCTCGTTAGCACATGATGTAAGCCAGCCGGACTTCTCGTCATGAACGAGGGGAAAAAATATATTTCCGTTCGTTCAAACATGTCAAACGTTGTATAGCATAAATCATTAGGGCCTTTTTTAACCAGAACATGAATAATATTCAAGGTGGACGAATGCATAGTCTTTTATAACGTATTGGAACGAGGGTACCCAACATGAAGTAGCGCGCCAGGTGTCTAATGGGACATCACCGTTCCATGGCTCTTGTTCGGTCAGATCTCCCTCCAGAAGACTCAAAACACTTTGTAAAGGCTGGTGACATCTAGTGGAAGCAATAGGAAGTGCCAAAATATTCCTAAACCCCTGTGTTTTTCAATGGGATAGGTTTAAAGTCAATACAACACATCAGGTATCCACTTCCTGTCAGAAAATGTCTCAGGGTTTTGCCTGCCAAATGAGTTCTGTTATACTCACAGACACCATTCAAACAGTTTTGGAAACTTTAGAGTGTTTTCTATCCATATATAATAAGTATATGCATATTCTAGTTACTGGGTAGGATTAGTAACCAGATTAAATCGGGTACATTTTTTTTATCCAGACGTGCAAATGCTGCCCCCTAGACCCAACAGGTTAAAGATACAGCTTCACACATTAACAGGAGATATAGTGACCAGTTACAGTTATCTCCTAGCCTTGCTAACGTTAGCCAGCTATCTGATGTTAGTAGAATTTATATGTTTAGGACATTCGTAACGTATTGTACATTTTGCAAATTCGTAACATATACAAATTGTAATTCGTAACATGTCATACAAAATGTAATTCGTAACATAATAGAAATTGTAATTTATAACATACAAAATGGATCATGGACATCCACAAATTGATACATGTCATATTAAACCTATCATATTACACTAAATGGAGTGACTCGGATTTACGTACATAATAATAAAAAATGCATTGAGACCAGGTTGGAAATACACAGTGGCGATTTGCATTGGACTTTATGAACATGGAAATGAATGTTTCAGCAGTTAGTATACATCCTAAAATACAGAGCCTCAAACATTTCAGAACATTTAACCTCTAGTCTTAAAGGAACAACGTTTCATGTATCCTTTTCCACAAGTATATCAATTCAAAAGCTTTCCCTTGTGAAGTAAGACCTATATTTGGAAGACACAATGTATTCCGTTTTTGAATATTTAATAATCTGTTTGTTACAGTTTATTTTACTCAGTTGAATTTTGAAGCCTTGGAGCGTAGGGCATCGGCCTTCCTCATCACATTAACATAGGCACAATTGTTTATGCAGCAAGTGGAAGGATAATAACCATTAGTTTAAACTTACATGTGTGTGTCTCTATGACTACAGTGTACTTACCAGTGTTCTGAGATTCAGGTTGTTTATCTATGATCCTGTTCACTGTATCCTGTCCACAGCTCTTCCTGTCCACATTAGCATAAATCTCCTCAGACTGCTCCGTATAAAGGTTCATTCTAATTGCCCCCTTAAAGTATACTTTGGTACTTTATGTATCTACACACAGTACAACAGACAGTATATTATGTTGCATATCCTGTTAAACAGCTGCTTTAGTTTAACAGTCTGTTGTGTCTGAGAACGTACAGTGTTATAGATGTAGGGAGGACTTCACACCTCATACATCCTGTTAAACTGCTGCTTTAGTTTAACAGTCTGTTGTGTCTGAGAACGTACAGTGTTATAGATGTAGGGAGGACTTCACACCTTAACCCTTTGTGTCACCAACCCCGGTGCTCTAAAATGAATGTGAAGAATAGGGAGAAAGAGCTGATGCTGATAACATTGTAGTGTAATACAGAAAATCCCCATCAATTGGATGAGTCACTATTATGTAGGTGGATGGAAATTATCCAAACATTATTTGAATATAATAATAATAAACTACATTAGTCAATCTGACTACATTATCATGTGAATGCTATAGGCCCAGAATGGTATCCAGAGGGAATATAGCCAAGGTTGCAAGCCTTGCGTCACCACTCGGAATACTATAAAATGCACGTGTCTAGGTTTACCGTTATGCAATTATTAAGAGGCTGAGGAACAAGGAGCTAATATTTTGCAATCAATGTCTAGCATTCAATTATTCAGTTAACCTCAGAGATGCACAGTTAGATACCAAGCATATATGCTATGTGCTTTTGGAAAGTATTCAGACCACTCAACATTTTCTTAACCAGTGGTTTGAGCAGACAGCAACCTCCAGGAAGAGACACAATAGCAGATAGACACCATGATGAGTGTGTAGGTATGTAGCAGACAGGTCCACTGGTGTATGGTACATTGTGTTGCTGTTGGTAACCTACATGTTGTCCCTTGTACAGTGAAGGTTGTGAGTCATTCTCACCTTTTATTAGCATTGATTTTGTGTGAGTGTGTGTGTTTCCTCTCAGTAATGTTCTGCCCTCTGTGTGTGTCCAGGTCACACTGTTTTAAGTATCCAATCACATTCAATTAGGAAGCTGGTAGACCTTGTTAAAGAACTTTGTTCCTTCATTTATTAATCTGTGCTTTGTTATTCTTAATATTAAAGTGATAAGCATAGGCTAATAATTGGTCACGCTTTTTTTGCAAAATCACATGACATGTTTCTAATAAAAATAAAGAAGAATCATTTTCCAGAGTACAGTATGTCTACATACTCTCCTCTAAATCTAAACATTTACATTTACGTCATTTAGCAGACGCTCTTATCCAGAGCGACTTACAAATTGGTGCATTCACCTTATGATATCCAGTGGAACAAGCACTTTACAATAGTACATCTATATATTTTCGGTGGGAAGGGGGGGGGGGGGGGGGGGGGGTTTAGAAGGATTACTTTATCCTATCCCAGGTATTCCTTAAAGAGGTGGGGTTTCAGGTGTCTACGGAAGGTGGTGATTGACTCCGCTGTCCTGGCGTCGTGAGGGAGCTTGTTCCACCATTGGGGTGCCAGAGCAGCAAACAGTTTTGACTGGGCTGAGCGGGAACTGTGCTTCCGCAGAGGTAGGGGGGCCAGCAGGCCAGAGGTGGATGAACGCAGTGCCCTTGTTTGGGTGTAGGGCCTGATCAGAGCCTGAAGGTACGAAGGTGCCGTTCCCCTCACAGCTCCGTAGGCAAGCAACATGGTCTTGTAGCAGATGCGAGCTTCAACTGGAAGCCAGTGTGGAGGAGCAGGGTGACGTGAGAGAACTTGGGAAGGTTGAACACCAGACGGGCTGCGGCATTCTGGATGAGTTGTAGGGGTTTAATGGCACAGGCAGGGAGCCCCGCCAACAGGGAGTTGCAGTAATCCAGACGGGAGATGACAAGTGCCTGGATTAGGACCTGCGCCGCTTCCTGTGTAAGGCAGGGTCGTACTCTGCGAATGTTGTATAGCATGAACCTACAGGATCGGGTCACCGCCTTGATGTTAGCGGAGAACGACAGGGTGTTGTCCACGGTCACGCCAAGGCTCTTAGCACTCTGGGAGGAGGACACAATGGAGTTGTCCACCGTGATGGCGAGATCATGGAAAGGGCAGTCCTTCCCCGGGAGGAAGAGCAGCTCCGTCTTGCCGAGGTTCAGCTTGAGGTGGTGATCCGTCATCCACACTGATATGTCTGCCAGACATGCAGAGATGCGATTCGCCACCTGGTTATCAGAAGGGGGAAAGGAGAAGATTAATTGTGTGTCGTCTGCGTAGCAATGATAGGAGAGACCATGTGAGGATATGACAGAGCCAAGTGACTTGGTGCATAGCGAGAATAGGAGAGGGCCTAGAACTGAGCCCTGGGGGACACCAGTGGTGAGAGCACGTGGTGCGGAGATGGATTCTCGCCACGCCACCTGGTAGGAGCGACCTGTCAGATAGGACGCAATCCAAGAGTGAGCCGCGCCGGAGATACCCAACTCGGAGAGGGTGGAGAGGAGGATCTGATGGTTCACAGTATAAACACAACAATTATTTGTCTTATTTTTTCTCTCTCTTCCTCATTCTCTTAATTTTCTTCTTCCTCCTCTATGTCTCTCTCTGACACTAAGGCTCTATCTCAATTAGTCTCCCCTCTCCTCCTAGCTCCTCACCTCCTCATATCTCCTCCTATCTCCTCTCCTCTGATCTCCTCTCGTCCTATACTCTTATCTCCTCTCCTCCTGTCTCCTCTCCTCTTATCTCCTCTCCTCCATATCACTGAATGCAACCGTCAACATAGTAATTACTACCAGCTAGCTAATGTTAGTAGAATTCAAATGTTTAGGACATTCCGTAGCATATTGTATGTTTTTGCAAATTCGTAACATATCATACACATTGTAATTTGTAACATATCATACAAAATGGATGACGGGCATCCACAAATTGATACATACCATATGAAAGGTAATGTATCATATTCAAATGGAGTGTCTCTGATTTACATACAGAATAATACGAAATGTTTTGAGACTAGGTTGGAAATACAGAGTGGCGAGTTACAGTACATACTGTAGGACTTTATCAGCATAGTAATTACTAGACTCCAAGAAAAACACTGAGAGTGAGAGTTTCCAATCATGTTCTTAAAAATATATGTTTTGACTCATGGATGTCATTCCATGAGAACTGTAGATGTATCATAGAAGCCAAGTACTAATTGCATTTGAAAATGTAATGCTAAGAGAGAGATACATTTTTTTTTGATAATGGTATGCTCATCTTTGACAGTGTCTTTAATGCTGTAAAACCATAGGACTAGATGACCCTGTAAAGACATGGAATGATTACAATTGTGGAAAATATCAAAACTGGATCTGTGAGAAAGTGATGTAACATCAACCTACTATGACAACGTCCTCTCTCTCTCTCTCTCTCTCTCTCTCTCTCTCTCTCTCTCTCTCTCTCTCTCTCTCTCCCTCTGTCCCTCTCTTCCACCCCCCTCACCCCCTCTCTCTCGCTCTCTCTCTCTCTCTCTCTGTCATGTTGATGGTGGAATACAGTGCTGAATGGTTAAGTGATGATTCCACCTAGTGGTTAAAGTGAGAGAGGAAGTCACCATAGAGGTGAAATAGCGGTATGATAGACTTACCTATGGGCTCTTTCTCAACTAATATTTCCTCAATTCCTCCTCACATCCTCTCTCCTCCCCTCCTACTCAGAACTCATTGGAGAATACAATCCTAGGTGAGCAACCTTGGACCTTCTGCTCTAATAGGGTTGAGTGTGTGTTACCCGAGTACTGGTCTCCTGTTCCACTCCTGGTCCATCCTCTCCTCCATCTTAACTCTGTCAAACTTGACCTTCTTGTTCATATCTGGCTCAGCATAGATTACCTTTGACATCTTTAACAATGCCTGGGTCTTTCTTTCTATGTAGGTCTACTATACATTAAGTCTCTGCTTCTAGAATTAATGTGGTGGTCTTCCAACATGGCCACATGGAGGCGTTGTACGACAACTGCAAGCCCTCTACATGTTAAGTCTCTGCTTCCAGTGATATCTCTGTCTCTGAGTGATCTGTGTGTCTCTGTCTGTGTGACTACTGTAGGTGTTAACTCTAGGGAAGTATCATAAATATAACACGGGTAGTTGTTGCTATGCTAATACAAAAAATATAACAAGTTTGCCTTCTTGTGTCCGTGCTTGTGTATGTGTGTATGTGTATGTATGTATGCTATTTGTAATGATGGACAGGACACTATTATACCAGGAAGATATAGATCATAGAGGGGAAGTGGAGAACAAAGGCTAGCTGTTAACATATATTAAATATCATATGTAACAGCCTCACGATAATTCAGGGAGTTTCCAGAACTCCACATTCCTTTCACCTTTCTGCTGATTTGGACCCTCTGTTTACTACCAAATATACATCAACATGTTCAGGAGGTCCAGGACTACAAACATGGGTCCTTATAATGTCCATTTAATAGATTTGACACTATAAACAGATCCAAGTAGATATTGAATGTGGGTAGTCTTAACCAGTGAGGATGAGATGACAACAGTAACTCCTCTACATTTACCCTTTAGCCATTTTTTAAAATGTTTTTTATTTAAAAAACGTATTTAACTAGGTAAGTAAGTTAAGAACAAGTTACAATGACAGCCTACCCCAGCCAAACCTTCCCCTAACCCGGACGACGCTGGGCCAATTGTGCGCCACCCTATGGGACTACCGATCATGGTCTGTTGTTATACAGCCTGGGATTAAACACAGGTCTGTAGTGACGGCTGTTGCACTTCAATGCAGTGCTTTAGACCACTGTGCCACTCAGCCCCCCAATTTAGCAGACGCTCTTATCCAGAGTGACTTACAAAAGCAATTATGTTTAAGTGCCTTGCTCAAGGGCACATCGACAGATTTTTCACTTTGTCGGCTCAGGAATTCTAACCAGCAACCTTTCTGTTACTGGCCTAGCAATCTTAACTGCTAGATGTCCTGCAGCCCTCTCTCTTCATGAGCCTGATTGGTCGAGGAGATTTTGAGTGACAGCTGGTTGAATGACTGAAAAGATCCACTTCATTTCCCTCTTTTGGGACCCATATGTGGGAACAACAATCATATATGAGCATTTCATATTGTGCTTATATATAACTTCACAACAAAGACTGACTGTCAAAGATTATTAGGAGATCACACAACAGCCCCAGACACACTGCAGCAACTCCAGAGGGTCTCTTCCACCACTGAAAATGTACTGTATCACAAATTATTAAAGCTAAATCTTTGGTAATGTGTTGTACTGTATCATCCAGGAATGGGACACAAAGGTCTAGTACTACAGGGTAATCTCACCTGTTTAATGTGTGTGTGTGTGTGTGTGTGTGTAATTTGTGTGTGTGTGTGTGTGTGTGTGTGTGTGTTCGTGCAATCTTACCTGAAGCAACAATTCCATCTCTTCGACTGGGCTTGAAGGCATTTATGTTGGAATATAATTGGCCATCAATGTCTGTGTTCTTCATTGCATCAGGCTCATCATCTTCAAATCTATCTGGGATTTCATAGACTCCCTCTGACATCTTAACACACTTGTGATCAAGAACAGTAACTTCTACTTCTAACCTAAACTCTAATATACGTCTGTAGCTGTGTCTTCTCCCTGCATTGTCCTGTGTTTGTGTGACTTTAGGTAGTGAAACTCTTTATCAGTCAACCACAGTGAATGATACATTGTGAAATCAACACAACACTGGCCACCATGTGACTTCCACCAGTCTTAGTGTGATAATATAATACATGATGTGACTCCCACCAGTCTTAGTGTGATAATATAATACATGATATGACTCCCACCAGTCTTAGTTTGATAATATACTACATGATATGACTCCCACCAGCCTTAGTGTGATAATATACTACATGATATGACTCCCACCAGTCTTAGTTTATAATATACTTCACGATATGACTCCCATCAGCCTTAGTTTGATAATATAATACATTATATGACTCCCACCAGCCTTAGTTTGATTATATAACACATTATATGACTCCCACCAGCCTTAGTTAGATAATATAATACATGATATGACTCCCACCAGCCTTAGTTTGATAATAAACTACATTGAATGACTATATATCATGCTATATGATGTACGTGTGAATTCACAGGGTCTGAATTTTGGATGTGCTAAAATAAATTGGGATCCTGTTAATTGACATATACACTACATATATCCTGACTGAGTTTACAGCACCACCAGCCTTCAAATGGAGAACACATTATGGCTCCCTACGGTGGTGTAGGGAGAAGTGTCCCCTAGATGCTGGTCTTAGGTTGGTTTTACATTTCCACCACTAATGGTTAAGGTTAAGATTGGGGGAGGGAAAGCTGATCCTAGATCTGTACCAAGGGGAAACTTCCCCCCGAAGTGTGACCGGCCACCGATGACCACATAGGATTCTTTGGTCTATCGATGCTGACTATGAAGAGTTACTCAGAATGAAAAAGCAGAAGTTCTGACAATATCTCCATAGTTTCAGTTTTAACCTGTTAGGGCTAGGGGGCAGCATTGACACGGCTGGATAAAAAACATACCCGATTTAATCTGGTTACTACTCCTGCCCAGCAACTAGAATATGCATATAATTATTGGCTTTGGATAGAAAACACCCTAAAGTTTCTAAAACTGTTTGAATGGTGTCTGTGAGTATAACAGAACTCATATGGCAGGCAAAAACCTGAGAAGATTCCATACAGGAAGTGACCTGTCTGACAAGTTCATGTTCATCTTGGCTCTTTTTATTGAAGACTGAGGATCTTTGGTGTAATGTGACACTTCCTACGGCTCCCATAGGCTCTCAGAACCCGGGAAAAAGCTGAATGATATCGAGGCAGCCCCTGGCTGAAACACATTAGCGCGTTTGGATAGTGGCCGATCAGAGGGCCATCAGACTAAGGCTAGTGCACGAGGGGATCCCATGCTTTTACTTTCTCTCTCGTTGAATGTAAACAGGCTTTGCCGGTCGGAATATTATCGCTTTTTTACGAGAAAAATTGCATAAAAATTGATTTTAAACAGCGGTTGACATGCTTCGAAGTACGGTAATGGAATATTTAGATTTTTTTTTGTCACGAAATGCGCCGTGCTCATAACCCTTATTTACCCTTTCGGATAGTGTCTTGAACGCACAAACAAAACGCCGCTATTTGGATATAACAATGGATTATTTGGGACCAAACCAACATTTGTTATTGAAGTAGAAGTCCTGGGAGTGCATTCTGACGAAGACAGCAAAGGTAATAACATTTTTCTTATAGTAAATCTGACTTTGGTGAATGCTAAACTTGCTGGGTGTCTAAATAGCTAGCCCTGTGATGCCGGGCTATCTACTTAGAATATTGCAAAATGTGCTTTCACCGAAAAGCTATTTTAAAATCGGACAGATCGAGTGCATAGAGGAGTTCTGTATCTATAATTCTTAAAATAATTGTTATGTTTTTTGTGAACGTTTATCGTGAGTAATTTTGTAAATTCACCGGAAGTGTTCGGTGGGAATGCTAGTCACATGCTAGTCACCTGCTAATGTAAAAAGCTGGTTTTTGATATAAATATGAACTTGATTGAACAGACATGCATGTATAACATAATGTCCTAAGATTGGTCATCTGATGAAGATCATCAAAGGTTAGTGCTGCATTTAGCTGTGGTTTGGGTTTATGTGACATTATATGCTAGCTTGAAAAATGGGTGTCTGATTATTTCTGGCTGGGTACTCTGCTGACATAATCTAATGTTTTGCTTTCGTTGTAAAGCCTTTTTGAAATCGGACAGTGTGGTTAGATTAACAAGAGTCTTGTCTTTAAAATGCTGTAAAATAGTCATATGTTTGAGAAATTGAAGTAATAGCATTTCTAAGGTATTTGAATAACGCGCCACGGGATTCAACTGGCTGTTGAGTAGGTAGGACGCAAGCGTCCCACCTAGCCCAGAGAGGTTAAGACATGTAGCTTGCTACCTAGGTAAACAATGTCTCCCTGTCAGGAATGCCATGCCACCTTTGCCCTTAGTTTGAAGATGTAATCCGGAGACAGGTGTTTTCTCCATCTATTTAGCTATCATACTCTAACGCCACTGATTTCAAAACTAGATCCTCCAGAAAGTGGAGAGCAAGACTTATGCTGCTCCAGTATATAATAAAAAAAGCCATGTTTAACAGGATTACCAAGTCCAATACGAACTCATCACTCGGCATGTCCAGCCCACTCATTAGCTCAGCCAATCATGGCTATTGGGAAGGCTGTTGGCTTTTTCTGTGGACCAACAAGGTTCGTAAACAGTTTTATTTGTTTTGACAGATGCCATACAAGTTTGTTATTAAGGTCAATTAGAATGTTCACATGTTAGAGGAGGCATTTCTGCACTTTGTGGCTCAGTTGGTAGAGCATGGTGTTTGCAACGCCAGCATGGTGTGTGCAACGTCAGGGTTGTGGGTTCGATTTCCCTCAGGTGGCCAGTACAAAAAAAAATACATTAAAAGAAATGTATGCATTCACTACTGTAATTCGCTCTGGATAAGAGCGTCTGCTAAATTACTAAAATGTAAATGTAAAAACTGCATTTTGATAACAAATATATATTTTACGTTCAAACGGCTCACCTGTGAAGTCGTGACTTGCGACATATGCCTAGTTTCCTGAATCGGGTCACACATGTACACTGAGTATACAAAAAAATAAGAACACCTGCTCTTTCCATGACATAGATTGACCAGGTGATTCCAGGTGGAAGCTATGATCCCTTATTGATGTCACTTGTTAAATCCATTTCAATCAGTGTAGATGAAGGGGAGGAGACAGGTTAAATAATATTTTTTAAGCTTTGAGACAATTCAGACATGGATTGTGTACATGTGCCGTTCAGAGTTTGAATAGATAATACAAGAGATTGAAGTACCTTTGAATGGAGTATAGTAGTACGTGCCAAGCTCAACGGTTTGTGTCAAGAACTGCAACACTGCTGGGTTTTTCACGTTAAACAGTTTCCCGTGTGTATCAAGAAGGGTCCACCTCCCAAAGGACATCCAGTCAACTTGACACAACTATGGCAATTATTGGAGTCAACATGGGCCAGCATTCCTGTAGAACGCTTTCGACATCTTGTAGAGTCTGAATTGAAGCTATTCTGAGTGCAAAAGGGCAGGGGGTGCAACTCAGTATTAGGAAGGTGTCCTTAATGTTTTGTATACTTCCAGAATTGTTTTTAACTTGTACTGGGCTACATTCAGAAGAGGCTTGTGGGCGTTCTAGAGCAAAGCAACCAACATGTACGCTTTCGTGAGAGTCATCTTTCCAAAGAGGTGTAGACCGAACCGTTCGGACGCTACTGCCGTTTATGTGAGAAGATATAATGCACTATATAGAGAATAGGGTGCCATTATGGACACATATCAAGTCTCCTTCTTATTTGTGGATAGAGCCTTGAAACATCCTGTCACCTGCTGTGGTCCACAGACAGAGAAAGGAGAGGGAGAGGGTGGAGACCCCATTAGACACCACGATGAGTGTGTAGCAGACAGGTCCTCTGGTGCTTGGTGTTAGTATTGGTCACCTACACGTTGTCTCTTGTACAGTGAAGGTTGTGAGTCATTCTCACCTTTCATTAGCATTGTGTGTGTTTCCTCTCAGTACTCTTTCTGCTCTCTGTGTGTGTCCAGGTCACACTGTTTTAAGTATGCAATCACTATCAATCAGGAAGCTGCTAGACATTGTCCTTTATTTATTTCATCTGTGACTTTGTTATTCTTAAAGTGATAATCATAGTTTAATAATTGGTCCCACTTTTTTTTACTAAGCATAAGTGTCACGACTTCCGCCGAAGTCGGCCCCTCTCCTTGTTCGGGAGGCGTTCGACGTCACCGGCTTACTAGTTACCACCGATCTATGTTTCCCTGTTCGTTTGCTTTTGTCTTAATTATACACACCTGTTTATGATTCCCTGATTATGTTCATTATTTAACCCTCTGGCTTCCCTGTTTGTCTTGTCCGTGATTGTTTCCTGTTTTGTGGTTGTTGGTGTTTCTCCCAACCCTGTTATTTTGCTGTGGGAGAAGATTATTGTGGTTTTGAGTAAACACGTTTTGTTTGCACTCATCCCTGTGTCCTGCGCCTGACTCTGATACTTCTCCTATTGAAATCATTACAATAAGCCTGGCAAATCACATGACATGTTTCTAATAAAAATAATGAAGAAGCATTTTACAGAGTACAGTATGTCTACATACTCCCCTCTAAATCTAAACACAACAATGATTTGTCTTATTAATTATCTCTTAATTTTTTATATCTTTATTTATTCTCTTCATTGTCTTCTTCTTCCTCTGTCTCTCTTTGACACTAAAGCTCTATCTCAATTAGTTTTCATAGATTCCTCACTTCTTCTCTCCTCCTTCTCAACCCTATTATAGGAGAAGGTCCAAGGTCCCTCCCTTAGGATTGTATTCTCCAATGTGTTTTGAGAAGGAGGGGAGGAGAGAGGATGTGAGGAATCGAGTAAATCTGAATTGAAAAAGAGCTCATAGACAAGTCTGTAATACCACTATTTCACCTCTATGGTGAGTTCATCTCTCACTTTAACCAGTCGGTGGAATCATCACTTAACCATTCAGGTACTGTATCCAACCATAAACATAATAATGAGAGAGAGAGAGAGAGAGAGCGCAAGAGAGACATTGTTTCTGTGGGTTATTGTCACACCACTTTCTCACAGATCCAGTTATGATTTGTGCCACATTTGTCATCATTCCATGTCATTACAGGGTCATCTTGTCCATAGTATATCTCAACACAGTCCTCCTGCCCAGAGAACAGACGACCATTATCAGGCTGTCCTGTCCCCCAGTACCTAAACAACACAGAGATCCAGACAGTCAGACACTGTGGTACAAACATCCTCCTCAATTATATACATAGTCCTATGTTTTTACAGTTTTAAAGAAACACTCTGTAAGATGATCATACCATTATCAAGAATAGGCCATTAACAATATCATTGATATATTGACATTTTAATATCAAAATATTATGATACATCTATAGTTCTCATGGAATTAAATCAATGAGTAGAAACACACATTTTGATGAACATGATTAGAAGCCATATATCATTGTTTTGGATCTCCATATCACCTGGTAAAATGGTCAAATCTCTCACCCTGTGGTCAGTGATGTGTCGTCCACCCACTTCCAGGTCCCCTCAGTAACAGAGTCAACCTCCAGGCCTCCAGGCTTTCAGGTGGAGGTTGAAGACACATGTCTGTTGTTGAGAAAGATAAAGATATCACTCTTAAAAAAACCTCTTGACGCACGTTAAGGATAGGGGGCGCTACAGCGAATTTTGAAAAAAATATGTGCCCATTTTAAACGGCCTCCTACTCAAACTCAGAAGCTAGGATATGAATATAATTAGTAGATTTGGATAGAAAACACTCTAAAGTTTCAAAAACTGTTTGAATGCTGTCTGTGAGTATAACAGAACTCATATGGCAGGCCAAAACCCCGAGACAGATCCTAACAGGAAGTGGAAATCTGAATTGTGGAATCACCTTCAACACTTTGCCTATGAAATACACCGTGAGTTAGGATTCATTGAGCACTTCCTAAGGCTTCCACTAGATGTCAACAGTCTTTACAAAGTGGTTTGAGTCTTCTATGGTAGAAACTGACCGAAAGAGAGGCTTGGAAAGTTGGTCATAAGGCGGAGGGCCATTACTACTATGACACGGGCGCCCATGGGTACCCTCCCCTTCCGAAACGTTTAGTAAGACAATGCAATCGTCCCCCTTGAAAATTATTGAAGCTCTGGTTGAAAAAGGCCCTAAAGATTTATGTTATACAACGTTTGACATGTTTGAACGAACTTAAATATATTTCTTTTGCACATTCATGACGACAAGTCCCGCGCGCTACAGTACATTTTGAGTAGCCTTCGGGAACGCGCTAACAAGAAGGAGCTATTGGGACATAAATAACTAACCTCTATGGGCTAGGTGGGACGCTTGCGTCCCACCTACTCAACAGCCAGTGTAATCCCGTGGCGCGTTATTCAAATACCTCAAAAATGCAAAAACTTCAATTTTTCAAACATATGACTATTTTACACCATTTTAAAGACAAGACTCTCGTTAATCTAACCACACTGTCCGATTTCAAAAAGGCTTTACAACGAAAGCAAAACATTAGATTATGTCAGCAGAGTACCCAGCCAGAAATAATCAGACACCCATTTTTCAAACTAGCATATAATGTCACAAAACCCCAGAAGACAGCTAAATGCAGCACTAACCTTTGATGATCTTCATCAGATGACACACCTAGGACATTATGTTATACAATACATGCATGTTTTGTTCAATCAAGTTCATATTTATATAAAAAACCAGCTTTTTACATTAGCATGTGACTAGCATGTGACTAGCATTCCCACCGAACACTGCCGGTGAATTTACTAAATTACTCACGATAAACGTTCACAAAAAGCATAACAATTATTTTAAGAATTATAGATACAGAACTCCTCTATGCACTCGATATGTCCGATTTTAAAATAGCTTTTCGGTGAAAGCACATTTTACAATATTCTCAGTAGATAGCCCGGCATCACAGGGCTAGCTATTTAGACACCCAGCAAGTTTAGCACTCACCAAAGTCAGATTTGCTATAAGAAAATGTTATTACCTTTGCTGTCTTCGTCAGAATGCACTCCCAGGACTTCTACTTCAATAACAAATGTTGGTTTGGTCCCAAATAATCCATTGTTATATCCAAATAGCGGCGTTTTGTTCGTGCGTTCAAGACACTATCCGAAATGGTAAATAAGGGTGACGAGCATGGCGCAATTCGTGACAAAAAATTTGTAAATATTCCATTACCGTACTTCGAAGCATGTCAACCGCTGTTTAAAATCAATTTTTATGCCATTTTTCTCATAAAAAAGCGATAATATTCCGACCGGGAATCTGCGTTTAGGTAAACAGACGAAAGAAAATAAAGCATGGGGTCGACTCGGCACGCGCCTAAGCCCATAGTACTCTGATCGGCCACTTGCCAAAAGCGATAATGTGTTTCAGCCAGAGGCTGCCTCGATATCGTTCAGCTTTTTCCCGGGCTCTGAGAGCCTATGGGAGCCGTAGGAAGTGTCACGTTAGAGCAAAGATCCTCAGTCTTCAATAAAAAGAGCCAAGATGAACCACAACTTGTCAGACTGGCCACTTCCCATATAGAATCCTCTCAGGTTTTTGCCTGCCATATGAGTTCTGTTATACTCACAGACACCATTCAAACAGTTTTAGAAACTTTACGGTGTTTTCTATCCAAAGCCAATAATTATATGCATATTCTAGTTACTGGGTAGGAGTAGTAACCAGATTAAATCGGGTACGTTTTTTATCCGGCCGTGTAAATACTGCCCCCTAGCCCTAACAGGTTAAACATTTAAATGTCTTGGAATGGCCTAGTCAAAACCCAGACCTCAATCCAATTGACAATCTGTGACTTAAAGATTGCTTTACACCAGCAGAACCCATCGAACTTGAAGGAGCTTGGGCAGTTTTGCCTTGAAGAATGGGCAAAAATCCCAGTGGCTAGATGTGCCAAGCTTATAGAGACATACCCCAAGAGACTTGCAGCTGTAATTGCTGCCAAAGGTGCCTCTACAAAGTATTGACTTTCTGGGGTGAATTGTTTTTTTTGTCTTATCTCTTGTCTGTTTCACAATTAAAAATATATTGCATCTTCAAAGTGTGTTGTGTATATCAAATGATACAAACCCACAAAAAATCCATTTGAATTACAGGTTGTAAGGCAACAAAATAGGAAAAATGCCAAGAGGGCTGAATACTTTTGCAAGCCACTGTACATTTATAAACGGAACCTATCATTGCCTGTAATAACTCTTCTCATTACAAACCCCCTTTGTCCCTGTTTTCCTGTCGTGAGTAGCCTGGTAATGAAAGATCAGTATCTTAATGCATACTTAGTCCACATTGTTTGCAGTGTGTAGCCCCCCCCCCCCCCTTCTCCTGGCACTTATCATTCTAGCATGTCTTCTTCAGGTAGCGTTACAGTTCATCTTCCCAACGGCACATGTAACTCTTACCTGTCACATTTGATGGTCCTGACTTCAATATCTAAATAGATACATTCTTTTCTCCCACGTACACCCAAGTCTCTCAGCTGAGCCATTATCTCGCGCCACGCTCACTCCACACGAGCAGTCTCAGCACTCCTGCCGCCCTTACCCAGGTTTGGCTCGGACTCAGATAGGAGTGATTAAAAATCACTGTCGCATTGAACGTCTTTGTTGCTCTTTCTTCAGCCGGTTAGGGAGGGTTTTGAGGTTCACACACACTGTTTGTGGACGAATTATTCCTACATGCATTATTAAGCAATGGCTGGCCACTCTTCCGTAAAGCCCAGCTCTGTGGAGTGTACGGCTTAAAGTGGTCCTATGGACAGTGATTAGAGCTTTGGACTAGCAACCAAAAGGTTGCACGATTGAATCCCCAAGCTGACAAGATACAAATCTGTCATTCTGCCCCTGAACAAGGCAGTTAACCCACTGTTCCTAGGTCATCATTGAAAATAATCATTTGTTCTTAAATGACTTGCCTAGTTAAATAAAGGTAAAATAAAAATAAAATATAAAAGATACTCCAATCTCCGCTGTGGAGCTTTGCAGCTCCTCCAGTGTTATCTCTGATTAATTCCCTTGCCTGCTCCGTGGGTTTTGGTGGGCGGCCCTCTCTTGGCAGGTTTGTTGTGGTGCCATATTCTTTCCATTTTTTAACTCTGGTGCCTTTCAGAACAGGTGTATATATACTGAGATCATGTGACAGATCATGTGACAATTAGATTGCACACTGGAGGATATTATTTAACTAATGATGTGACTTCTGAAGGTAATTGGTTGCACCAGATCTTATTTAGTGGCTTCATAGCAAAGGGGGTGAATACATATGCACGCACCACCATTTTTAAAAATTGTTTTAAACAAGTTATTTAAATTTTATTTCACTTCACCAATTTGGACTATTTTGTTTATGTCCATTACATGAAATCCAAATAAAAATCCATTTAAATTACAGGTTGTAATGCAACAAAATAGGAAAAATGCCAAGGGGGTGAATACTTTTGCAAGGCACTGTATCAGTGCTTGTGTGAAATTGTTTTTGTCTAATGCAGCTGTATTGACCTTCTGGGAAGAATAAACTTGGCCAACATCCGGTGAAATTGCAGAGCGCAAAATTCAAAAAGCAAAAGTAGTAATATTAAACATTCATAAAAATACAACTGTTATACACCATTCTTTAGCTTAAAATCTTGGTAATCAAACCACGTGGTCCAATTTACAATAAGCTTTATGGTGAAAGCATAGCATTGATTGTCTGAGGACAGCGCCTCACATACTTCCTGCATTAACATAAATTCACAACCTGCACAGGTGTCACAAAACTCAAATAACGATAAAGTAAATCACTTACCTTTGAAGATCTTCATCTTTTTGCAAGGCAATGGGTCCAAGTTACACAATGAATCATCGTTTTGTTCGATAAAGTCCTTCTTTATATCCTAAAAATGTCAGTTTATTTGGCGCGTTTGATTCAGAAATCCACCTGTTCCAATTCGCCCAACATGCCAACAAACTAATCTAAAAAGTTATCTGTAAACATCGTCCAAATAATTCAAACAATGTTTCTAATCCAACCTCAGATACCCTAATATTTAAATAATCGATACAATTTACGATGGAATAAACGGTGTCTTAATAATTAGACTTTCCCCATAGAAAAGCATTGAAAATTCCAATGCCTCAACAACAACAAAGAATCCTGGATGGGTTGTCCTCGGGGTTTCGCCTGCCAAATCAGTTCTGTTATACCCACAGACAATATTTTAACAGTTTTAGAAACTTCAGAGTGTTTTATATCCAAAGGTACCAATCATATGCACATCCTTGCTTCTGGGCCTGAGTAACAGGCAGTTTACTTTGGGCACGTTTGTCATTCAAACTTCAATAAACTGCCCCCTACCCAAGAGAGGTTAACCTCTCTAGGCTAGGCGGGACGAATTCGTCCCACCTACGTAACAGCCACTGCTATCCTGTGGCGCGATTTTCAAAACCTTAAAAATCCTATTACTTCAATTTCTCAAACATATGACTATTTTACAGCCATTTAAAGACAAGACTCTCATTAATCTAACCACACTGTCCGATTTCAAAAAGGCTTTACAACGAAAGCAAAACATTAGATTATGTCAGCAGAGTACCAAGCCAGAAATAATCAGACACCCATTTTTCAAGCCAGCATATAATGTCACCAAAACCCAGAAGACAGCTAAATGCAGCACTCACCTTTGATGATCTTCATCAGATGACAACCCTAGGACATTATGTTATACAATACATGCATGTTTTGTTCAATCAAGTTCATATTTATATCAAAAACCAGCTTTTTACATTAGCATGTGACGTTCAGAACTAGCATACCCCCCCGCAAACTTCCGGGGAATTCGCTAACATTTTACTAAATTACTCACGATAAACGTTCACAAAAAGCATAACAATTATTTTAAGAATTATAGATACAAACCTCCTCTATGCACTCGATATGTCCGATTTTAAAATAGCTTTTTGGTGAAAGCACATTTTGCAATATTCTAAGTACATAGCCCAGGCATCACGGGCTCGCTATTTAGACACCCGGCAAGTTTAGCACTCACCATAATCATATTTACTATTATAAAAGTTTCATTACCTTTTGTTGTCTTTGTCAGAATACACACCCAGGACTGCTACTTCAATAACAAATGTTGGTTTGGTCCAAAATAATCCATCGTTATATCCGAATATCGGCGTTTTGTTCGTGCGTTCCAGACACTATCCGAAATAGTAAAGAAGTGTCACGCGCATGGCGCAATTCGTGACCATAAAATTCTAAGTATTCCATTACCGTACTTCGAAGCATGTCAACCGCTGTTTAAAATCAATTTTTACGACATTTTTCTCGTAGAAAAGCGATAATATTCCGACAGGGAATCTCCTTTTCGGCAAACAGAGGAAAAAATCCCAAAGGCGGGGGCGGTCGGGGTCACGCGCATAAGCCAGTGTCTCTTGATCGGCCACTTGAGAAAGGCGATAATGTGTTTCAGCCTGGGGCTGGAATGACGACATTCTGTTTTTTCCCGGGCTCTGAGCGCCTATGGACGACGTGGGAAGTGTCACGTTAGAGCAGAGATCCTTAGTAAATGATAGAGATGGAAAAGAAGTTCAACAAATGGTCAGACAGGCCACTTCCTGTAAAGGAATCTCTCAGGTTTTGACCTGCCATTTGAGTTCTGTTATACTCACAGACACCATTCAAACAGTTTTAGAAAATTTAGGGTGTTTTCTATCCATATGTAATAAGTATATGCATATTCTAGTTACTGGGTAGGAGTGGTAACCAGATTAAATCGGGTATGTTTTTTATCCAGCCGTGTCAATGCTGCCCCCTAGCCCTAACAGGTTAATGAAAGAATACAGACTCATTATCAGGTGTGTGGTATTAATTATAATGTATTACTGTAGGTGTACTCACTGCAGTTGGTAAGCCTCCCACTAAGAAAATCTCTCTCAGTCTGTAGCTGGTCTATCTGTTTAGTCAGGTTGTTATAACTGGTCTGTAGCTGGTCTCTCTCAGTAGTCAGGGCGTTGTAGCTGGTCTGTAGCTGGTCTCTCTCTGCAGATTAGTTGGTTTTATAGGCTAGGAAGCTCATAGAAACCCCATAATCTGTCAGAACAACAACAACGTTCATCTTATCCGGTGTCCTGAGTGAATTTAAGTATGCTCTCTCTAATTCTCTCTTTCTTTCTTTCTCTCTCTCTTTCTTTCTTTCTCTCTCTCGGAGGACCTGAGCCCTAGGACCATGCCTCAGGACTACCTGACATGATGACTCCTTGCTGTCCCCAGTCCACCTGGCCTTGCTGCTGCTCCAGTTTCAACTGTTTTGCCTGCGGCTATGGAATCCTGACCTGTTCACCGGACGTGCTACCTGTCCCAGACCTGCTGTTTTCAACTCTCTAGAGACAGCAGGAGTGGTAGAGATACTCTCAATGACCGGCTATGAAAAGCCAACTGACATTTACTCTTGAGGTGCTGACTTGTTGCACCCTCGACAACTGTGATTATTATTATTTGACCATGCTGGTCATTTATGAACATTTGAACATCTTGGCCATGTTCTGTTATAACCTCCACCCGGCACAGCCAGAAGAGGACTGGCCACCCCTCATAGCATGGTTCCTCTCTAGGTTTCTTCCTAGGTTTTGGCCTTTCTAGGGAGTTTTTCCTAGCCACCGTGCTTCTACACCTGCATTGCTTGCTGTTTGGGGTTTTAGGCTGGGTTTCTGTACAGCACTTTGAGATATCAGCTGATGTAAGAAGGGCTATATAAATACATTTGATTTGATTTGACTTGATATGCTAACCACGCATCTCTCTCTCTCTCTCTCTCTCTCTCTCTCTCTCTCTCTCTCTGTGGTGACTTAAAGAGGGGTAAAGTTAAGGCTTCAACATCTTGCTGAATTTATCTTAACTCACACCTATTTGAATTTCTGTCCGTGTCAATTTTGAAAGTCCTGAAAGAAGCCTACCTTGTTGCAGCTCATTTGCTTGAACTTGCTTATAATCTGAACAAAAATATAAACTCAACATGTAAAGTGTTGGTCACATGTTTCATGAGCTGAAATAAAAGATCCCCGAAATTTTCCATATGCACAAAAAGTGTATTTCTCTTAAATTCTGTGCACACATTTTTTAGATCCTTCTGGTGAGAATTTCTCCTATGCCAAGATAATCCATCCACCTGACAGGTGTGACATATCAAGAAGTTGATTAAACAGCATGATCATTACACAAGTGCACCTTGTACTGTGGACAATAAATGCCACTCAAAAATGTGCAGTTCTGTCACACAACACAACACAACGTCTTGAGTTTTGAGGAAGTGTACAATTGATATGCTGACTGCAGGAATGTCCGTCCATCAGAGCTATTGCCAGAAAATGGAATGTTCATTTCTCTACCATAAGCGTCCAACCGGCCTCACAACCGCAGACCATGTGCATGGTGTCGTGTGGGCGAGTGGTTTTGCTGATGTCAACGTTGTGAACAGAGTGCCCCATGGTTATGATATGGGCAGGCATAAGCTACGGTCAACAAACACAATTGCATTTTATCGATGAAAAGTTGAATGCACAAAAATAACGTGAAGAAATCTTGAGGACCTTTGTGACCTTTGTGAGGCCCATTATTTTTAAAGGTATCTGTGATCATCAGATGCATATCTGTATTCCCAGTCATGTGAAATCCTTAGATTAGGGCCTAATGCATTTAATTCAATTGACTGTTTTCCTCATATAACTGTAACTCAGTGAAATTTTTGAAATTATTGCTTGTTGATTTAACATTTTTGTTCATTATACTTAGAGCTTAGTGTTAATTATATAAGAACAAACATTATGAATCTCCTGAACGTAAATGTAATGTTGTTGGTGTATGGTTCAAACTCCCGTCGGCATTCATTAGTATTGAAGAAGAATTCAGTTCAAAGCCAGTTACACAAATCCACAATTAGTCAGTAGAAATCCACAAAGAGAAACCATATTTATTTGAGCAAGTTAGCCGTATCAGCTATTGTTTTTAAAAAGGCAGTAAATGAGGCTGAATTAATTGTTTCGCTGCCAGACGAAGCTTCGCTGACATCCAGGTGTAGTGGTGGTAAGGATTTACTCCATGGTGCTGAAACAAAATCTCTGCTGTCAGGACAGCTTTATGTAGGCCCTAACAGTTTGTGGGCATTGTTTGTCACCGTTATAGTGCAATTCATGTATTTCTTTGTGTTGTGTAGTGGCTTTTGTGAAAATTGGTTGAGTTTGTCCCACCAAATTTTACATGTTAAAATCACCACTGCTCTATTGTGCTCGAGTCTGGTAAGTTAAAACTATAAGACCTTTATAATCTTATGATGGGGATATTGTTTTATCAAAATATACATAATATTACAAAGACATAAATTAAACTTTATTCGTGGAACGACACTAATCTAATGCACAAAGGAGTTAGCAGACTACAGTATGTTCTCAATTGGAGATTCAGACTAGTAAGTCTTATAAGGTAATGTACTGTAATTGAATGTTACTTTTACAGTAACTTTATCCACTGAACATGGCCCCTGATTCTGTTGATTATCAATATGATGGCTGCGGTAACTACATGTACAATGAGTTGGTAGGACCACCTACCATAGAGCCAAAGTGTATTTTGATCAAAACACGGTCAACAAAAATAAGATTTCCGACACCTAGGCAGGGAAATAAGCAGACATGAATTTGGATCCACATCCTGCCTTGAGATCTATACATATCACTCACGGTTTCCTGAAGAGAGAAAAATCTTAATTCCTCCCTTTGAGGTATTCACAGTATCCAACATCCAGACGAAGTCAACAGAGAATAAACTGTTCTGTGATGTCATCTACACACTGGTGCTACTGATTAACCCTTGTCAATATTGTGTTTATATTCACCATTGTTACTGATTCCCTCCATCAATATTGTGTTTATGTTCACCATTATGTTACTGATTCCCTCCATCAATATTGTGTTTATATGCACCATATTGTTACTGATTCCCTCCTGTCACGTCCTGACCAGTATAAAGGTTATTTGTTATTGTAGTTTGGTCAGGACGTGGCAAAGGGTATTTGATTTATGTATTCCGGGGTTTTTGGGCACTGTTCCTTGTTAATGTATTTCTATGTTTAGTCTAGTTAGTTGTATTTCTATGTTTAGGTTAATGGGGAGTTGGACTCTCAATTGGAGGCAGGTGCTTTCTCGTTGCCTCTGATATGGGTAATTGTTTGGTTTAGTGTTTGTGGGAGATTGTTTCTTGTTTTGCCTGTGTGAGCCTTACAAGACTTTTGTTGTTCGTGATTTCATTTTGTTGTTTTTGGTGTTCTTGTTGTTTAAAATAAATATCAAGATGAGTATTCACATTCCTGCTGCGTTTTGGTCCTCCATTCCCGACGACAACCGTGACACCTCCACCACATCAATATTGTGTTTATACTCACCATTATGTTACTGATTCCCTGCATAAATATTGTGTTTATATCCACCATTATGTTAGTGATTCCCTCCATCAATATTGTGTTTATATTCACCATTATGTTACTGATTCCCTCCACTCATAAATATTGTGTTTATATTCACCATTATGTTACTGATTCCCTCCACTCATCCATATTGTGTTTATATTCACCATTATGTTACTGATTGCCTCCATCAATATTGTGTTTATTTTCACCATTATGTTACTGATTCCCTCCACTCATAAATATTGTGTTTATATTCACCATTATGTTACTGATTCCCTCTGTCAATATTGTGTTTGTAATTATCATTATGTTAATGATTCCCTCCACTCCATCAATGTACAACGATGGGTGGGAGGGATTTAATATATATCTTTTTTTACATTTAATCTAATAGGTAGGTAATTTGTTGATATTTGTTACTATCTTTCTTTCCATTGTAATGATACTGTAACGGTTGTCCAAAGGAGTAGACCAAGGTGCAGCATGGTAAGTGTTCATCTTGATATTTATTTTTACTCAGAACACTTAAACAAAATAATAAACAATGGAAAACAACCGTCACGTCTTGCAGGCTTACCGAGCAGTACAAAAAAAAGATCCCACAACTCAAGGAGGGAAAAAGGGTTGCCTAAGTATGGTTCCCAATCATTGACAACGATAGGCAGCTGCCTCTGGAAACCATACCTGGCCAAAACATAGAAATATAAAACATAGAATGCCCACCCCCCACCCTGACCTAACAAAATAGAGAAATAAACTGTCTCTCTCAGGTCAGGGCGTGACAGTACCCCCCCCCCCAAAGGTGCGGACTCCCGGCCGCAAACCTGAACCTATAGGGGAGGGTCCGGGTGGGCTGGAGGCTCCGGACTGGGGAGCGTCACTGTAGGCTGCATGCCATGGATCATCACTACAGGTTCCGCGCCATGGATCATCACTGGAGGCTTTGTGCCATGGATCATCACTGGAGGCTCCGGGCCATGGATTATCACTGGAGGCTTCGTGACATGGATCATCTCTACAGGCTCCGGGCCATGGATCATCCCTACAGGCTTCTTGCCATGGATTATCCCTACAGGCTACGGGCCATGGATTATCACTGGAGGCTTCGTGCCATGGATCATCCCTACAGTCTCCGGGCCATGGATCATCACTGGAGGCTTCCTACGTGGAGCTGGAACCGGTCTCACTGGACTGGGAAGACGCACAGGAGACTGGGTGCGCAGAGCAGGCACAGGGTATACTGGGCCGTGGAGGCGCACTGGAGGTCTGGAGCTTAGGGCTGGTACACCCCGTCCTGGCTGGATATTTATTTTAGCCCAGCAAGGGCGGAGCGTTGGCACAGGATGAACTGGTTTATGCTGGTGAACGGGGGGTACCGTGCGTGGAGCTGGCGCAGGATAACTTGGGCCGAAGAGACGCACTGGAGACCAGGAACGCTGAGCCGGCATACTTCTTCCTGGCTGACTGCCAACTCTAGCATGGCAACTGTGAGGAGCTTGCACCGAGCGCACCGGGCTGTGAGTGCGCACTGGCGACACAGTGCGCATCACCGCATAACACGGTGCTTGCCTCATCACTCGCTCCCCACGGTAAGCACGGGGAGTTGGCTCAGCTCTCAACCCCGACTTTGCCAATCTCCCCGTGTGTCCCCCCCAAAGAATTTGGGGGGGATGCCTCTCAGGCTTCCGTTGTTGTCGTGCTTGTTCCTCATAGTATCGCCGTTCCGCTTTCGCTGCCTCTATCTCCTCTTGCGGACGGCGATACTCCCCAGGCCTTGTCCAGGGTCCTGCCCCATCCAGGATTTCCTCCCAGGTCCAGTCCTCCTGACCACGCTGCTTGGTCCTTTGGTGGTGGGATCTTCTGTAACGGTTGTCCAAAGGAGTAGACCAAGGTGCAGCGTGGTAAGTGTTCATCTTGATATTTATTTTTACTCAGAACACTTAAACAAAATAATAAACAATGGTAAACAACCGTCACGTCTTGCAGGCTTACCGAGCAGTACAAAAATAATATCCCACAACTCAAGGAGGGAAAAAGGGCTGCCTAAGTATGGTTCCCAATCAGAGCCAACGATAGGCAGCTGCCTCTGATTGGAAACCATACCTGGCCAAAACATAGAAATATAAAACATAGAATGCCCACCCCACACCCTGACCTAACAAAATAGAGAAATAAACCGTCTCTCTCAGGTCAGGGCGTGACAGATACTGTGTAAAATGGCTTAACCTGAATTGATTAATTTTGTCCTCTTGACATTGTTTGGCCATTTGTAAATATAATATATTGGCAAGTTCTGATTGGTTATCATGTGCACTGGATCTTGTGTTGAAACAAACAAAGACGGTATTACTCTGGTGCTCGAAGTTGCCGGTCTACTAACCAGCGGTCCTGGCAACCCACATTGTGCACACCTGCTCCCCATCATTACGCACACCTAGACTTAATCTGATTACACACCCTTCCTATAGCTCTCAGTAAGCTTCAATCATCAGGCAGTATTGGTTCTGGTTACGTTCAGTACGCTTCTCCTGTTGTGTATTTTCTTGATGTTTATTATTAAACTCACCTAATGCACCTCCTTCCTGACTCCCTGTGTATATGTTACAATTACATCTCATGTCCTCTTGATCCGTTATGTGTTACCACGCAGAAGGCCATCTACAGAGGATATGTTCCATCTCAATAAAAACAACTTCACAACTTCACTGCAGCAGCTGCACCAGCCCCTAGCAACAACCTCACCTAGTTAGCTATATGGCTAATCTGATCAACACTGTCATTCCATTTACATGCAGGTAGCAAATACAGAAAACACATTGTTAACTTTCAGATTAACCATTAGACATAGTTTTATAGAGAAGTAACACTTAGTCATGGCTTTGAAATAAACTTGAGGCCAAATAGTAACAAGAAGGCTGTCTAACCAGAGAGAGAAGAGGAAACTGTGGCTGTCAGAGTGAGATGGGAGGGAGAACAGTAGCAGGGTTAGTAGTTTCCTGTGTCTGTGAGGTCAGAGTGAGGTGGGAGGGAGAACAGTAGCAGGGTTAGTAGTTTCCTGTATCTGTGAGGTCAGAGTGAGATGGGAGGGAGAACAGTAGCAGGGTTAGTAGTTTCCTGTGTCTGTGAGGTCAGAGTGAGATGGGAGGGAATAGCAGTAAGTAGCAGGGTTAGTAGTTTCCTGTATCTGTGAGGTCAGAGTGAGATGGGAGGGAGAACAGTAGCAGGGTTAGTAGTTTCCTGTATCTGTGAGGTCAGAGTGAGATGGGAGGGAGAACAGTAGCATGGTTAGTAGTTTCCTGTGTCTGTGAGGTCAGAGTGAGATGGGAAGGAGAACAGTAGCAGAGTTAGTAGTTTCTTGTATCTGTGAGGTCAGAGTGAGATGGGAGGGAGAACAGTAGCAGGGTTAGTAGTTTCCTGTGTCTGTGAGGTCAGAGTGAGATGGGAGGGAGAACAGTAGCAGGGTTAATAGTTTCCTGTATCTGTGAGGTCAGAGTGAGATGGGAGGGAGAACAGTAGCAGGGTTAGTAGTTTCCTGTGTTTGTGAGGTCAGAGCTCCATACCCGCTCAATCTGTCAACTACAGCAAGGAGAGAGCGGTCTCGTTCCAGGCCAACTATATTGCAGTTGAGTTGCACACAGCAACCAATGACCATTTGATTGCTATACCATATGATTTGGTTAACTGATATGTTAAACAGGAATCCAGGCGTTGTGAGATCTGTCAGCCTGGAATGTGGACAATGTTATTCAATATGTTTTACTGTTTCCTGACCAACAATGCTATTGTGTGCATTTTTTTGTGTTATTTGTAGCTTATTTTGTACATAATGTATCTGCCACTGTCTCTTATGACCGAAAATAACTTCTGGAAATCAGGACAGCGATTACTCACCTCGTATTGACAGATGTTTTTTTTCATTAACGATTCAGACAAGAGGGATTTACTCAAGACACCGGACAAGCCCCTCATCCCTGTCATCCGCAGGAGAAGGAGACAGAGATATCGAGGACGAAGGTCGGGGTGCCTTGTAAGGATCTGGAGGCGAGTGGGTAATTTATCTTTACCATCGGTCCTATTAGCCAACTCGTCATTGGACAATAAAATAGACAAACTACTGTACAAGCTAAATTACTTCTATGCTCGCTTCGAGGCAAGTAACACTGAAACATGCACGAGAGCATCAGCTGTTCCGGATGAATGTGTGATCACTCTCTCCGTAGCCGATGTGAGTAAGACCTTTCAACAGATCAACATTCACAAGGCAGGGGGGCCAGATGGATTACCAGGACGTGTACTCCGAGCATGCGCTGACCAACTGGCAAGTATCTTCACTGACATTTTCCATCTCTCTCTGTCTGAGTCTGTAATACCCTGATGAAGACAGCTTGTCTTTCAAAACGTTGGACATAACATTTTTTTGCATCTGAGCTCCTAGAATGTGCGGCTCTCCTTTATTTTTTTAAGTGAGTCTGTAATACCAACACGTTTCAAAGCAGCACCATAGTCCCTGTGCCCAAGAACACTAAGGTAACCTGCCTAAATGACTACAGACCTGTAGCACTCACGTCTGTAGCCATGAAGGGCTTTGAAAGGCTGGTCATGGCTCACATCAACACCATTATCCCAGAAACCCTAGACCCACCACCCCAACAGATCCACAGATGATGCAATCTCTATAGCACTCCACACTGCCCTTTCCCACCTGGAAAAAAGGAACACTATGTGAGAATGCTATTCATATACTTCAGCTCGGCATTCAACACCATAGTGCCCTCAAATCTCATCACTAAGCTAAGGATCCTGGGACTAAACACCTCACTCTGCAACTGGATCTTAGACTTCCTGACGGGCCGCCCCCAGGTGGTAAGGGTAGGTAACAACACATCCGCCACGCTGATCCTCAACACGGGGGCCCCTCAGGGGTGCGTGCTCAGTCCCCTCCTATACTCACTATTCACTCATGACTGAATGGCCAGGCACGACTCCAACACCATCATTAAGTTTGCTGATGACACAACGGTGGTAGGCCACCGACAACGATGAGACAGCCAATAGGGAGGAGGTCAGAGACCTGGCCGTGTGGTTCCAGGACAACAACCTCTTCCTCAACGTGATCAAGACAAAGGAGATGATTGTGGACTACAGGAAAAAGAAGACCGAGTACACCCCCATTGTCATCGACGGGGCTGTAGTGGAGCAGAATGAGAGCTTCATGTTCCTTGGTGTTCACATCACCAACAAATGATCATGGTCCAAGCACACCAAGACAGTTGTGAAGAGGGCAAGACAAAACCTATTCCCCCCCAGGAAACTGAAAAGATTTGGAATGGGTCCTCAGATCCTCAAAAAGTTCTACAGCTGCACCATCGAGAACATCCTGACTGGTTGCAAAACTGCCTGGTATGGCAACGCATGTGAAAAATAATATTTGATTTGATGTGTTAAACACCAATTCAGGCGTTGTGAGATCTGGCAGGCAACAACAATGTAGCCAGCCTGGAACGTGGCCATTGTCATGAGTGGGGTTGGAGGAGAGAGGAAGTTGGACTTGGTTATGAACGAAGCTTTCAGCAGCCATCTTGCTGACTAGCAGAGACAACAGAGGTCATATGGTGGCATTGAACTGTCATAAAATCTACTGTCTATCCACAGGTTAACTGTCATAACATCTACTGTCTATCCACAGGTTAACTGTCATAGCATCTACTGTCTATCCACAGGTTAACTGTCATAACATCATCTGTCTATCCACAGGATAACTGTCATAGAGTCTACTGTCTATCTACAGGTTAACTGTCATAACATCTACTGTCTATCCACAGGTTAACTGTCATAACATCTACTGTCTATCCACAGGTTAACTGTCATAACATATGCTGTCTATTCACAGGTTAACTGTCATAACATCTACTGTCTATCCACAGGTTAACTGTCATAGCATCTACTGTCTTTCCACAGGTTAACTGTCATAACATCTACTGTCTATCCACAGGTTACTTTGACACTACTATAAAACACACTATCTCTAAGAGATGGAAATTATCATTTATATCTGTTACAGCAATAATGACACCTGCATAGTTACATCTGGGAGTCTGAATGACATGTATCTTTGTCAGGTTGTTTGTGTTGTGGTTGTGGTTTGTATCAAACTCAGTCTGATGATGACTGTGTCACACCAACAAGAGGGCCTCAAACTTTAATGTGGGTTCTGAGCTCGAAAACATCAGAAAAATATACCTGTTAGTTGGAAACAGCTAGCCTGAGTCTCAGAAATGTATGTGCTGTCAGTGTTTGATGTTTCAACAATATAGGAGTTATCAAGACTGTACAAACAGATCTGGGACTCAGGCTAGGAAAGAGATAAACAGCAGTCAGAGGTTATGAGTGAAGTCCCCCTGATGACTGACTGATGACTGGTATCATTCCATATGTACCTAATGTGATATTTTTATAAAATATTTTAATGGACAATATTCCATGTTATTCTATTGAAATTATGATACTGCCACAACATTTTTAAATAAAACCTGTTACTGAGAAATAGCTAGAACTCATCCACTACCAGTCACACAACCCGAGAGACTGTGACCATGACAACTGACCAACCGGTGTAGTGGTTGACTTGGGGTTGAGGGGAGTGTCAGAAAGACAGAACGGGGGAGAGTTAACTCTTTCTCAGCAGCATCATTTTTAGTTGAAATGGGCCTGTGGTGAACCAAGGTAGAGCTGTGTACATTCTCATGCATGCATAAGTATGTGTGTGTGCGTGTGTGTGTTTGCGTGAGTATGTGCGTGCGCGCGTGCGCATGTGTGTGCGCGTGTGTGCGTGTGTGTGTGTGTACATGTGCAGCAGAAGAGGCTGGTTATAGGAGGACGGGCTCATTGTAATGGCTGGAATGGAATTTCTGGAACGGTATCAAACACATCAAACATAAGGAAACCACATGTTGGCCTCTGTTCCATGAATTCCATTCCAACCATTACAATGAGCCCGTCATCCATTTGCTCCTCCCACCAGCCACCACTGATGTGCAGCCATGGTTTGTATGACTTTGTGAGAGTATGTGGTGTTTCAGTGTCGGAACATGGTTTGTAGTCATGTCTGCTTGTAAAGTCAGATGTCTGACCAGGTTTAAGTAGATTTTAGCAGACAGTCTGCAAACACAAGTCCTGAAGATGAACAATACAAAACTATCTCTGTTGCAGTGGTGACCCGTAATTGGCCTATTTTGTTAGTGTTACTGTGGCATTCATTCGTGTTGCATATCAGTTTGCAAACAATGTAAAAAAGAAAGCAATGAGTTCATAAAGCCGCATACAAACATGGTTTGTTGAGTAAGGCAGATCCAAACTGCAGGTGTTTCAGCCTAGCTCAGAGCTTTCTGTGGTGGTGGGGCAGCCAGCGAAATTAACTGTTTCACTGCCAGACAAGGCTCTGCTGATAGCCAGGTGTAGTAGTGGTAAGGTGTTGGGACTGCTGTTGGGACAGCTTTATGTAGGCCCTAACAATTTGTGGGCACCATTTGTCACCGTTATAGTCCAATTAATGTATTGTTTAGTGTTGTGTAGTGTTTTGTATTGGATTTGCTGGAGTTTGAATTCGATGTTTCCCACCAAGATTTACATTGCAAAATCACCACTGATGTTGACTATGACGTTACTTTAGCTAATATGGTGACAACGATGTGGGCTGTTTGTAGCGGTTATGATATGGTTTGGCTTGGAAAGGTTTTTCGGCTGGTCACATACAGCTGATGTGATGTGCATTGAAGTCCACAAGCGAAGGGAAATGGTGAGAAGAGGAGAGCGCATAGTTGCGAGAAGGAATACAAAGTGGCTGATATGAAAGTGAACTGTGTTTACAAGTGATCAGGGGTGTATTCATTCTGATGATTCTGTTGAAACATTTTTCTTAAACGGAAGCAAATGGAAGAAATGGGGAAAAACATACCTGAATTTGTCCAACAGAACTGTTGGACTAATAAGTACAACCTAGATAAGCTAGATACAGGCAAGAGTGTGCAAAGCGGTATTGAATGTGTCTGTCACCTCAAAATGTTCTCTCGACCTGCGTGCACCTACGTTGTACATTTTCATTTATAGGCTAGGTCGTAGCAACATCATGATGGGTAAAGGGACATTTTGAGTATCATGTAGTAGCCTAAACCTATCACTGTTACATTGAACTGGGTGAATGGAATATGAATGACAGTCATCCAGTATTCTGAAATAGAAAAAGGCCATGCTCATGAAAAATAATATCGTCCTCCCTTATCTTAAACGGCACCGACCACCACTGGTGGAGAGGAATAATAACCAAACAAACAGCCCTAACCACTAACATACACTGCTCCAGAGAAATCACATACTGATATGACACAGTCTATGTGAGGTTTAGTGTAACATAAAGTTGAGTTGCTCACAGTAGACAGACAGGCCTATGATCCCAGCCAGTAAAACACACAGCAGCCCCAGACACACTGCAGCAAATGGGAAGGGTCTCTTCCATGAGCTGTCAGGCTCTGTGGAGACAGGTACAGTACATAGCATCATCAATGAGACACAATCAAACATGAACTATAGTGATTGATATAGGGGTGAACCCTAACTTCAGCTTTAGTCAAATGTCACTTAGTCTCCCAGTATCATTAAGTTAAAATGTGACTTAAGTAGAAGATAGAATTCACCCCATAATGAGTGAAGTTTAAAGATTCTCTTCTGTATCATCTGTTAATGAAAAAAAAAATAGCTGCACTTTTAAAATGCTGGTTTCTCACCCACATCTCTCTTCCTGTTGAGGGGACATGCATGTGGTTGTTAAACCATACAGGTTTTCACAGCAACAGGAAGTAGACAGTGGCCAGTTTAATAGGATTATATGAACATTGAAATAACTTTCAGCAGTTAGTATACATCCTAAAATACACCTTAGGAGCCTCCAACATTTCAGAACATTTAACCTGGGACACATAGCATGTAGCATTTCATGTATCAATATCCACAAATAAATCATTTTAATGACTGTTTCAAAACCTTTCCCTTGTGAAGTAAGACACCATCACTTGGAAGACAAGTTGTATTCTATTTAAAAAAAAATAGTAATCTGTTTGTTCCAGTTTATTATTTTCATCAGTTGAGTTTGGAAGACTTGTGTTTGTGGCATTGGACATCAAACAACCTCATTATCTTAAGGTTAATAGTTTGTGTGGCTTGTGGAGGGATAATAACCATTGGTTTAAACTTCCATGTTTGTGTCTCTATGACTTCAGTGTACTTACCAGTGTTCTGAGATTCAGATTGTTGATTTGAGCTCCTGTACACCGTATCCTGTCCACAGCTCTTCCTGTCAACATTAGCATAAATCTCCTCAGACTGCTCCATATAAAGGCTCATTCTAAATGCCCCCTTAAAATATACTTTGGTACTTTATGGATCTGCATATACAACAGTATATTATGTTGTATATCCTGTTATACAACTGCTTTAGTTTAACAGTCTGTTGTGCCTGAGAACGTACAGTGTTATAGGTGTAGGGAGGACTTCATACCTTAACCAGTGGTTTGAACAGACAGCAACCTCCAGGAAGAGACACAACAGCAGATAGACACCATGATGAGTGTGTGGGTATGTAGCAGGCAGGTCCAAAGGTGCATTGTGATTGGTGTTGCTATTGGTAACCTACACATTGTCTCTTGTACAGTGAAGGTTGCGAGTCATTATCACCTTTCATTAGCATATTTTTGGAAGTGTGTGTGTGTTTCCTCTTTCCCACTGTTCTGTCCTCTGTGTGTATCCAGGTGACACTGTTTTAAGTATCCAATCACATTCAATCAGGAAGCTGGTAGACCTTGTTAAAGGACATTATTCCTTTAACAAAAATCTGTGACTTTGTTATTCTTATTATTAAAGTGATAATCATAGGTTAATAATTTTTATTATTTTTCACTAAGCATAAGTCTATGGCAAATCACATGACATGTTTCTAATAAAAATAATGAAGAATGAAGAATGTTGTTGAGAAAGATAAAGATAATGTAACTTTTTATATATTTATAAAACACTGCACACATATTAGTGTACTGTCACGTCCTGACCATAGTAAGATGTTATTTTCTATGCTAGAGTAGGTCAGGGCATGACAGGGGGTGTTTTGTGTTTTTCTATGTTTTCTATTTCTATGTTCTTAGGTTCTAGTTGTTGTATTTCTATGTTGGTTTGTTTGGAATGATCTCCAATTAGAGGCAGCTGGTCCTCGTTGTCTCTAATTGGAGATCATACTTAAGTAGGGGTCTTTCTACCTGGGTTTTGTGGGTGATTATTTTTGAGTAGTGTTTGTTTCTCCTTTCTCCTGTCACGGTTTGTTGTTTTGTCAACTCAGTTTATTTATGTATTGCAAAGTTTCACAGATTAAATAAAATGTGGAACTACACACATGCTGCACCTTGGTCCTCTCCTTTTGGCAGCCGTGACATGTACTGATGAAAATTATACTTGCTCCACCTCTCTCTCGTCCTGTCTGCTCTTCTCCCAGGTTTTCTTCTCAGTAGAGAGGAAGTACAAACTGGAGTCAAAGTATCTCCATCCCTCCTGGCAATGCTGCTCTGTTGAAGAGCAAATGTGAACACTTTCAGAAACTTAGCCAGTATCTCTATACTCATAAACCCATTGATACATAATTATTGTTGATTTTACTTCTAATTTATCACGGTTTATATCTCACCTATCACAAAAAGCTTAGCCTGAAGATGGCCTTTCTCTTCAGTCAGGTTGTTGTATCTGGTCTGAAGCTCGTCTCTCTCTTTAGTCAGGTTGTTGTCTGCAGTTACAGACCAAATACATTGTTAATTATAGTTAATTTTATAGAGAGAGAAACTCTGAAACAAGGTGTTCCTTTTATCCTCAGAATCCTTAATTGCTCTGTTATCTACAAAGTATAAACACATAGTTACTAGGTAAAACACCAGGTAAACAGGCCTAGTAACCAGCACTTATTTTCACTAGTTGAACTTGGACACAAACTCACAGTAGACAGACAGGCAGGCCTATGATCCCAGCCAGTAGGAGAGCACACAGCAGCCCCAGACACACTGTAGCAACTAGGAAGTGTGTGTGTGTGTGTGTGTGTGTGTGTGTGTGTGTGTGTGTGTGTGTGTGTGTGTGTGTGTGTGTGTGTGTGTGTGTGTGTGTGTGTGTGTGTGTGTGTGTGTGTGTGTGTGTGTGTTACCTGTTTGATGGTCTCCTGGTCCATTATTAGGAGCAGTGTCTGCTGTCTCTTCTCTCTTGGTGCTGGTCTCACCATCTCTCAGGGTGTCTGCACTGACGTAGATATCCACAATCCTCTCCTCCATCTCACCTCTGTCAAACTTGACCTTCTTGTTCATATCTGGCTCAGCATAGATGACATTTGACATCTTTAACAATGCCTGGGTCTTTCTTTCTATGTAGGTCTACTATACATTAAGTCTCTGCTTCTAGAATTAATGTGGTGGTCTTCCAACCAACATGGCCACCAGGAGGTGTCGTACATCAAATGCAAGCCCTCTATACGTTAAGTCTCTGCTTCTTGTGATATCTCTGTCTCTGAGTGATCTGTGTGTCGCTGTCTGTGGGACTGCTGTAGGTGTTAACTCTAGGGAAGTATCAACAAAATGACACGGGTAGTTGTGGCTATGCTAATACAAAAAATACAACAAGTTTGCATACTGTGTCTGTGCTTGTGTTCACGTGTACTTGTGAGAGATTGTTACAGTGGTTATTGTTAAACAATTTTCTGCAGCACAATATAAATCATTCCATATCTCTACATGGTCATCTTGACCAGAGAATATCTCAACATAGTTCTCCTGCCCAGGGAATGGGACTTGCTATTTGTGATGATGGACAGGAGACTCTCATACCAGGAAGATATAGATCATACAGGGGAAGTGGAGAACAAAGGCTAGCTGTTAACATATATTAAATATCATATGTAACAGCCCCAAAATAATTCAGGGAGTTTCCAGAAAACCCTATTCCTTTCTCCTTTCTGCTGATTTGGACAATTTGTTTACTCCCAAATATACATCCACATGTTCAGGAGGTCTAGGACTACAAACATGGGTCATTATCATGTTCATACAATAGATTTGACAGTACAAACTGCTCCAAGTGGATTTTGAGGGTGGGTAGTCTTAACCAGTGAGGATGAGATGGCAACATAATTTGCCACAGCCCACATCTCTCCTAATGAACCTGATTGGTTGAGTTTTTGAGTGACAGCTGGTTGAATCACTGAAAAGACCCACTTCACTTCCCTCTTTTGGGACCCATATAAGGGAACAACAGTCAAATATGAGCATTTGATATTGTTCTTATATGTGACTTGACATCAAAGACTGACTGTCAAAGATTATTAAGTAACATCCTTTGACACCCTTTGATATCTCTACTACACTCATTGATTGGTGATACAGTCAACTCCTATACAGTGTATGCAAAGGTGGTTTGGTACTGTTGAGAATGTTTCCACCAGATCTAAATTGGAGCATGTAAATATCTGTAGCAAGTAAGAAGATTGTATTTGAACTGGAAATGATAAAATGCACTGCATGCAGAGTGTGGACAAAGTAAAACGTACTAACTTCATGTTGACTCTGTTAAGTAGATATGCAATATCTAGACAGGTTGATTTTTCAAAAAATCCAGGAGTGCAACCAGGGAGACTAGCATAGTTAAATTATGAACAGGTGAGGACAGAAATAATACCAGGACAGACAGAAAAGACACTTGACATATTGTTACAGGATAGCCAAGGACGAATGCCCCAGGGAGAATTGGACATGTGGAAAATGAAAGGGGGCAATCCTACAAGAGAAGGTCTGACATAAGGATAATTTACTAATCTTACCAAAGACATTGTTTAGATATGCAGCAATATTGATACATGGGCTGAGCCATGTATAAATAAGGGGAGTATGGTAGGGCAGGCGATAGAAGAGGTTAGGATAATTACTTAAACAACATTTTTTTGTAGAATATCCATTCCTACATTTGGAAATTGACTTATTGAACTATTCCGAATTGAGGGGAAGAAGGGGTGTTTAACAATAATAGATAAGTATAGCAAATGGGTAGAAGCGTTCCCAACTTACTTGCTGGACATGATTATGATAGCTAAAACATGAGGTCAAGATATTATCCCTAGAGTTGGTTTACTAGGATCTAGCTCTTTAAATGATGGATGACATTTTAGCTAATCAGGTTGAACAAATAGAATGCCAGAGTTAGAGATACCAGAACAGGTAGACATGGAAGTTGAAGAAATACTAGCAGAGCACATGAGAAGACTGTTTGTTAACCAAACCCGTATGTCCAAGATTTTGTGTCCAACAGGTGAATTACAGGAGAAGGTAATTCACTCAATCCAATCAGGAGACTGGGTGTGGATCCAGTCCCTGAGGAGAAAAAACTGGAAGCAGCCCCGTGGGGAAGGCCCATACCAGGTTCTGTTAAACCATTGCCTTTGCCATTAGAGAAGCTGAGAGAGTCACTTAGGTCCACGTTATCCACTGCAAGAAGGTATGTACACATATGCGTACTGCTGATCACACACAGAGTTATGAGAAGAACCGAGTACCAACAGGGTCCGGGGGCTACCTCCTTAACGAAGATTTCCTATCCCGACCGTTCATCACTGTGTGTACTCTTAGAGGTGTGAGTATGGGGTGGTACCTAGCAGATAGACTAAGGGCAGGAGAGGGTTGGTGGTTTTTGGGAAGAGTAGAGACTCTGAGCTGCATCATAGTTTTGGTAACCTTTCTGATACATTCAGATCCACCACCTTCCGGTACTAATCATACGATACCGTTGTCATTGAGAAGAAGTAGAAGATAAACTATATAATACACTGATGAGTGACATACAGAATAAGGAATCAAAGAAGATCAAGATGTAGAATTAAGGTAAACATTAAACAATGTCCTGGGGAAGCAGACAACTGTACAGGAATTGGGGTTGGCCAGATAGAAGTGCTTAGCCAACCCACCTCGGTTTACCTTAACTCCTGATGAGTACCAGTGTTATAGATACAAGAATGGCACCGAGAACTTAGATGATTTTAATGGCTGGAAAGTAATCGTAATGTGACTGACTTAGGTTTGAAAGATGAATAGAACATTCTTAACCTCACAGCACCTATAACTGATGTAGGGTGGGCTAGTACCAGCAAAGGACGCATACCAAAGAAATTACCACAAAGGGTGGTTAGGAACCTGCGCCCTGGGGTTATAGATCCAACCAGTTCAAGTTAGTCATCAGAGGCCAGTTATAGGAGGCTAAAGTAGGCACAGGAGGAGTTCTGACCAGGATGGGAGTAGCTTTGTCTAGATGGATGCTATTGGCATCCTCAGGGAAGTTCCAGATGAATACAAAGCTATGAATCAAATATGTGAAGGTTTTAACACTACATTTTTTAGGTGGGTGACAATAAATAAAAATGTGGATTGGATTAATGACATCTTTTATAATCAACAGAGATTCATGAATGAAACCGGGGATGCAGTAAAGAGGTTCTCTGACCAATTATCCGCCACCTCCCTCATGACTTGGTAAAATAGACTGACTCTCGATATGTTATTGGCAGAAGAGGGCGGTGTGAGTAGAATGATTAGGTTCATTGCTGTATGTACATTCCTGATAACACAGCTCATGTTTGGGAAATGGAAAAGTGTTGTAAGAACTGTATTATGGGCTGCTTTCACCTTTATGAGTGTGTTGATATTGTGTGATTGATGAGTATATGCCAAGTATGAAAGGTTTAATCACCAGAACTCTAGAGAGATCGATAACGGAGCAGATGGTGAGATACGGACCGAGTCCAAGTTCAGACCAGTGGGACGATAAATATCTACCGCCGAGCCTGGTGGAGGTTTCATTCAATTATGAGGAGCCCATGTTAGATGAGACCATCTTTAGAGTTTCCTGAATTAGTTTAATTAGTGTGTGTGTGTGTGTGTGTGTGTGAGCAATCTGCCTGAAGTGCAGTGATTTTGTTTTATCTGCCTCAGTATTGGTTCTCTCTCCCTCTGTAACTGGTCTCTCTCCTTCAGTAACTGGCCTCTCTCCTTCAGTAACTGGTCTCTCTACCTCAGTAACTGGTCTCTCTCCCACTGTAACTTGTCTCTCTCCCTCAGTAACTGGTCTGTCTGCCTCAGTAACTGGTCTCTCTCACTCTAACTGGTCCCTGTCCCTCAGTAACTGGTCCCTGTCCCTCAGTAACTGGTCTCTCTGCCTCTGTAACTGGTCTCTCTGCCTCAGTAACTGGTCTCTCTGCCTCAGTTACTGGTCTTTCTCCCTCTGTAACTGCTCTCTCTTCCTCAGTAACTTGTCTCTCCCCCTCAGTAACTGGTCTTTCTCCCTCTGTAACTGGTATCTGTCTTTCAGTCACTGGTCTCCCTCCCTCAGTAACTGGTCTTCTCACTCAGTATCTGCTCTCTCTCCCTCAGTAACTGGTTTCTCTCCCTCAGTAACTGGTCTTTCTCACTCTGTAACTGGTCTCTCTCACTCAGTAACGGATCTCTCTCCCTCAGTAACTGGTCTCTCTCCCTAAGTAGCTGGTCTTTCTCAATCAGTAAATACCTCTCCCTCAGCAACTGGTCTCTCTCACTCATTAACTGGTTTCTGTTCTGCCTGCACTGATCTCTCTCCTTCAGCAGCTGGTTTCTGTCTGTACACAGGTCAGTGATACCACTACTGGTATCTGGCTGGTCTCTGTCATGCGCCAGGCCAGTGGTGTTGTAACAGGCCTCTACTTGGTCTCTCTCTTCTGTGGAGCCGGCTAAAATAACACATCTGGATTCGGGTAATGTTTTCCCTAGATGCTGATCTTGGGTCAGTTTTGCATTTTCCCCTGGTAAATGGTTAAGGTTAGAATTGGGGGAGGAGAAGTTGGTCCTAGATCTCAATTCTCTATTGATGTTGTCTACAGTTTTTATGTTTGTTTCAAACTACAGGTCCCACTAGCTATGTAATGTCAAGTCTCATCTGTAACTGGTCTCTTGTGATACTTTCTGTAGTGAGAAAATGAAATACATTTATGTTCCAAATTGCACCCTATTCCTGTCAGCCTATTCTGGTCAAAAGTAGTGTACTAAACAGAAATAGGGTGCCATTTGGGACACAGCGTCACTCACAGAAAGCCAGCCTCAGGGAGATGTTGAGAGTGACTTGTAGAACACACAGCACTCCTAAACACACAGCAGCCAGCCTGTAGAGTCTTGTTCTTCCATCTGCAGAGGAACACGCACGAACACACACTAACACACCCACACGAACACACACACACATCTTACATCACTAACGCTGACAACTGAACCAAGTGCAAATCAAAACTAGATGTTGAACTGATGTCTGTGCCCAGTGAGATGATTTTACCAATGGAGGCACAGAAGAAAATCTATCAAAATCTTCACTAGTGTTGTTTTATTATATGGTTTTAGAGTTTGTCTAGTTATGTGTGTGTGTGTCACAGGAGGTTGGTGTCATGTCCTGACCATTGCAAGTTGTTATTTTCTATGATAGAGTAGGTCAGGACGTGACAGGGGGTGTTTGTCCGTTTTTGTATTTCTATGTTTAGTTTCTAGATTTGTATTTCTAGGTTGGTTTTTGTTTGTCATGACCTCCAATTAGAGGCAGCCGGTTGTCGTTGTCTCTAATTGGAGGTCATATTTAAGTTGCTGTTTGTCCCACTTGTGTTTTGTGGGTGATTATATTTTGTGAGTGTGTTTGTTCCTCCTGCGTCACGGTTTGTTGTTTTGTTCCTTCAGTTTATTTAGTATCGCATTAAGTTTCACAGTCCAATAAATATGTAGAACGAAACTGACGCTGCATTTTGGTCCGATCATTCGAACAGACGTGACAGAATCACCCACCAACAAAGGACCAAGCAGCGTGGAATGGAGCAGCGGGAAAAATGGACTTGGGAGGAGATATTAGACGGGAAAGGACCCTGGAGGCAGGCTGGGGAGTATTGCCGTCTGAAGGAGAAGATCGAGGCGGCAAGAGCGGAGCAGCGATACTATGAGGCGCTATATCCACCAAGAGGCAAGGACGAGAGGCAGCACCAAAAACATTTTTTTTGGGGGGCACACGGGCAGATTGGCTAAGGCAGTTTTAAGACCTGAGCCAACTCCCCGTGCTTACCGTGGGGAGCGAGTGACCGAGAAAGCACCATGTTATGCGGTGATGCGCACTGTGTCGCCAGTGCGCACTCACAGCCCGGTGCGCTCGGTGCAAGCTCCTCACCATTGCCGTGCTAGAGTTGGCCGTCAGCCAGGAAGAAGTGCGCCGGCTCAGCGTGTCTGGTCTCCAGTGCGTCTCTTCAGTCCAGGTTATCCTGCGCCTGCTCTACGCACGGTACCCACCTTTCACCAGCACAGTCCAGTTTGTCCTATGTCTGCGCTCCGCCCTTGCTTGGTTCAAATGACCATCCAGCCAGGATGGGGTGTGCCAGCTCTAAGCTCCAGACCTCCGGTACGCCTCCGGAGCCCAGTACGTCCTGTGCCTCCTCGCACTCGCCCTGAGGTGCGTGTTACTAGTCTGGCGCCTCCTATGCCAGCTCCACGCATCAGGCCTCCAGTGCTCCTGCCCAGTCCGGGGTGTCCTGTTCCTGCTCCCCGCACTCGCCCTGAGGTGCGTGTTACTAGTCTGGAGCCTCCTATGCCAGTCCCACGCATCAGGCCTCCAGTGCACCTGCCCAGTCCGGGGTGTCCTGTTCCTGCTCCCCGCACTCGCCCTGAGGTGTGTGTTACTAGTCTGGCACCTCCTATGCCAGTCTCACGCATCAGGCCTCCAGCGACGCACCTCAGCCGGAGCCTCCAGCGACGCTCCTCAGCCCGGAGCCTCCAGCGACGCTCCTCAGCCGGAGCCTCCAGCGACGCTCCTCAGCCCGGAGCCTCCAGCGACGCTCCTCAGCCCGGAGCCTCCAGCGACGCTCCTCCCGGAGCCTCCAGCGACGCTCCTCAGCCCGGAGCCTCCAGCGACGCTCCTCTGCCCGGAGCCTCCAGTGACGCTCCTCAGCCTCCAGCAATGACATGTTTCTAATGAAAATACTGAAAAATTATTTTCCACAGTACAGTATGTCTACATACTCTCCTCTAAATCTAAACAAAACAATTATTTGTCTTATTTTTTCTCTCTTCCTCCTCTCTGTCTCTCTGACACTAAGGCTCTATCTCAATTAGTCTTTCCTAGAGTCCTCTCCGCCTATCTCCTCTCCTCCTTTCAACCCTATTAGAGGAGAAGGTCCAAGGTCCCTCCCCTTGAATTCTATTCTCCAATGTGTTTTGAGACAGTCTGTCATACCACTATTTCACCTCTAGGTTGAGTTCATCTCTCACTTTAACCACTAGGGGGAATCATCACTTCTTCAGGCTCGGGTCCTTTTTTCTGATTATCCGCCTGACTGACGTGCTGTCTGTTACTGACGTACTGTCTGTTACTCAGGCCCAGATGTCAGGATATGCATATAACTCATACCATTGGATAAAAAAACACTTTGAAGTTTGTAGAAATGTTAAAATAATGTATGAGACTATAAGAGATATGGTAGGAGAAAATCCCAAAGACAAACCAACCAGATACATTTTTTTGGAGAGCCCATGCTCCTACAATGGAAGGTATAGGGTCATATACAAATACAGCTCATAGATTGCAATTCCTATGGCTTCCACTAGATATCAACAGTCTTTGTTCAGGGTTTCAGTCTTGTTTCTTCCCAAACAATAAATAATTTTTAGTTTTAGTACTGGGAGTCAGAGTTGGAAATCAGTCTGTGCGCGTGCGACGAAGAAGACGCGCACCTGTTAATTTTGATTTTCAATTGAACATACTTCTTTCCATATGAAAAATTATAGTTTCATTACATTTTACGGTACCTGCGGATTAAATAGAAATGTATTTTGACTTGTTTTAACAAAGATTAACGGTAGCTTTTTGGATTCCTTTCTCTGCATGTTGAACGAGTGTATTACTCAAATCGATGGCGCCAACTAAACATACTTTTTGGGATATAAAGAAGGATTTTATCTAACAAAACGACCATATATGTTGTAGCTGGGACCCTTTGGATTGCAAATCAGAGGACATTTTCAAAAAGTAAGTGAATATTTAATCGCTATTTGTGATTTTATGAAGCCTGTCCTTGTTGAAAAATATTTTGATGTGGGGCGCCGTTCTCAAACAATCGCATGGCATGCTTTCGCTATAAAGCCTATTGTAAATCAGACAATGCAGTTAGATTAACCAGAATTTAAGCTTTTAACCAATATAAGATACTGGTATGTACGTAAATGTTTAATATCCATAATTTGTATGATTATTTATTTGAATTGCGTGCCCTCCAATTTCACCGGAAGTTGTCGACAGGTGTCCGGCTAGCAGGATGCCTAGCTTTAAGTGATAACCATTCAGGACCTTTTCCAACTATTAAAATAATAACTATATGAGCGAGAGAGAGAGAGAGAGAGATAGGGAGAGAGGGCCTACAACAGCACCTAGATCTTCTGCACAGATTCTGCCAGACCTGGGCCCTGACAGTAAATCTCAGAAAGACCAAAATAATGGTGTTTCAAAAAAGGTCCAGTCGCCAGAACCACAAATACAAATTTCATCTTGACACTGTTGCCCTACAGCACACCAAAAACTATACATACCTTGGCCTAAACATCAGCGCCACAGGTAACTTCCACAAAGCTGTGAATGTTCTGAGAGACAGGGCAAAAAGGGCCTTCTATGCCATCAAAATGAACATAAAATGAACATAAAATTAAAATACCAATTAAGATCTGGCTAAAAATACTTGAATCAGTTATAGAACCATTGCCCTTTATGGTTGTGAGGTCTGGGGTCTGCTCACTAACCAAGAATTCACAAAATGGAACAAACACCAAATTGAGACTCTGCATGCAGAATTCTGCAAAAATATCCTCAGTGTACAATCTAAAACACCAAATAATGCATGCAGAGCAGAATTAGGCCGATACCCGCTAATTATCAAAAAACAGAAAATATCCATTAAATTCCACAACTACCTAAAATGAAGCAATTCCCAAACCTTCCATAATGAAACCATCACCTACAGAGAGATGAACCTGGAGAAAAGTCCCCTAAGCAAGCTGGTCCTGGGGCTCTGTTCACAAACACAAACAGACCTCAGAGTCCCAGCACAGCAACACAATTAGACCCAACCAAATCATGAGAAAACAAAATGATAATTACTTGGAAAGAATTAACAAAAAACAGAGCAAACTAGAAAGTTATTTGGCCCTAAACAGAGAGTACACCGTGTCAGAATACCTGACCACTGTGACTGACCCAAACTTAAGGAAAGCTTTGACTATGTACAGACTCAGTGAGCATAGCCTTGCTATTGAGAAAGGCCGTCGTAGGCAGACATGGCTCTCAAGAGAAGACAGGCTATGTGCACACTGCTCACAAAATGAGGTGGAAACTAAGCTGCACTTCCTAACCTCCACTTCCTGCCAAATGTATGACCATATTAGAAACACATGTTTCCCTCAGATTACACAGATCCACAACGAATTTGTAAACAAACCAGATTTTGATAAACTCCCATATCTACAGGGTGAAATACCACAATGTGCCATCACAGCAGCAAGATGTCTTGTGGCAACAGGTCACACAAGGGCAACTAGTGAAGAACAAGCACCATTGTAAATACAACCCATATTTATGTTTATTTATTTTCCCTTTTGTACATTAACCATTTGCACATTGTTGCAACAATGTAAATATACATAATATGCCATTTGAAATGTCTTTATTCTTTTTGAACTTCTGTGAGTGTAATGTTTACTGCTCATTTTTATTGTTTTTCATTTTTGTATATTATCTACTTCACTTGCTTTGTCAATGTTAACATATGTTCCCATGACAATAAATCCTGTTTAATTGAATTGAAATTAATTGAGAGAGAGACACACAGAGAGACACAGAGAGACACAGAGAGAGAGAGACAGGTAGAATGTTTGTTACTGTGGGTTATTGTTACATCCCTTTCTCACAGATCCAGTTATGATTTGTGCCACAAATGTCATCATTCCATGTCTTTACAAGGTCATCTTGTCTAGTGTATATCTCAACACAGTCCTCCTGCCAAGAGAACAGACGACCATTATCAGGCTGTCCTGTCCCCCAGTACCTAAACAACACAGAGATCCAGACAGTCAGACACTGTGGTACAAACATCCTCCTCAATTATATACATAGTCCTATGTTTTTACAGTTTTAAAGAAACACTCTGTAAGATGATCATACCATTATCAAGAATGGGCCATCAACACATTTTGCTATATTCAAATGTAAATATTACCTCGTTTCTATAAAATATCTATAGTTCTCTTCAATGACATTCATGAGTGGAAATATACATTTATATGAACATGATTGGAAGCAAAATATCTTTGTTGTTTTTTATCTCTGTATCACAAGGTAAAATGGTAAAATATCTCACCCTGTGGTCAGTGATGTGTCGTCCACCCACTTCCAGGTCCCGTCAGTAACAGAGTCAGTCAGACCAATCCAGGCTCTCATGTGGAGGTTGAAGAGAAATGTCTGTTGTTGAGAAAGATAAAAACTGTAACTTGAAATATATTTATAAAATACTGCACACATATTAGTATACAGATGAAAATGATACTTGCTCCACCTCTCTCTCTCTCTCTCTCTCTCTCTCTCTCTCTCACCTGTTCCTCTCTGCTGTTTATCATCACCAGGTCTGCTCCTCTCTCCTGACAGTGCTTTCTGCTCTCCTTCCAGGTTTTCTTCTCAGTAGAGAGGAAGTACAAACTGGAGTCAAAGTATCTCCATCCCTCCTGGCAATGCTGCTCTGTTGAAGAGCAAAAGTGAACACATTGAGAAACTTAGCCAGTATCTATAAACTCATAAACCCATTGATATATAATTATTGTTGATTTTACTTCTAATTAATCACAGCTTATATCTCACCTATCACAAAAAGCTTTGCCTGAATATGGCTTTTCTCTTCAGTCAGGTTGTTGTAGATGGTCTGTAGCTGGTCTCTTTCTTTAGTCAGGTTGTTGTATCTGGTCTGTAGCTGGTCTCTTTCTTTAGTCAGGTTGTTGTAGCTGGTCTCTCTCTGCAGTTGTGTTGGTCTTATAAAGGGAAAAACTCTGTGACAAGTTGTTCCTTTTATCCTCAGAATCTTTGATGGCTCTGTTATCTACAAAGTGTAAACCTATAGTTACTAGGTAAAACACCAGGTAAATAGGCCTAGTAACCTGTACTTCTTACAATTAGGTGATAAGCAATGAACATGGACCCAAACTCACAGTAGACAGACAGGCCTATGACCCAAGCCAGTAGAACACACAGCAGCCACAGACACACTGCAGCAACTAGGAAGGGTCTCTTCTCTGAGCTACCATGCTCTGTGGACACATACAATATACTGTTACATTTTGTGTGTGTGTGTGTGTTACCTGAGTGCTGGTCTCCTGGTCCATTACTAGGAGCGGTGTCTGCTGTCTCTTCTCTCTTGGTGCTGGTCTCACCGTTTCTCAGGGTTTCTGCACTGACGTAGATATCCAGGATCCTCTACTCCATCTCACCTCTGTCAAGCTTGACCTTCTTGTTCATATCTGGCTCAGCATAGATGACCTTTGACATCTTTAACAATGCCTGGGTCTTTCTTTCTATGTAGGTCTACTATACATTAAGTCTCTGCTTCTAGATTTAATGTGGTGGTCTTCCAACATGGCCACCAGGAGGCGTCGTACGTCTCTATACGTTAAGTCTCTGCTTCTAGTGATGTCTCTGTCTCTGAGTCATCTGTGTGTCTCTGTCTGTGTGACAGCTGTAGGTGTAAACTCTAGGGAAGTATCAACAAAATAACATGGAAGTTGTGGGTATGCTAACACGTTTTTTTTTTACAAGTTTGCATACTTGTGTGCGTAGTTGTGTATGTAGTTGTGTGAGTGTGAGAGAGATACAGTGGTTATTTTTAAACCACGTTCTGCAGCACAATATAAATCATTCCATGTCTCTACATGGTCATCTTGTCCAGAGTATATCTCAACACAGTCCTCCTGTCCAGGGAATGGGACTTGCTATTTGTGATGATGGACAGGACACTATCATACCAGGAAGATGTAGATCATAGAGGGGAAATGAAGAACAAAGGCTAGCTTTTGACATATATTAAATGTCATATGGAACATCAGTCAAACATGAGCATTTGATGTTGTGCTTGTACGTAACTTGACAACAAAGACTGACTGTCAAAGATTATTAGAACACCCAGCAGCCCCAGACACACTGCAGCAACTCCAGATGGTCTCTTCCATCACTGAAAATGTACTGAATAACGAATTATTAAAGATCTTTGGTAATGTGTTTTACTGTATCATCCAAGATCAGGACAAATACAGGTATAGTAACACAGGGTAACTGTCACCTGTTTAATATATTGTGTGTAATGTGTGTGTGTGTGTGTGTGTGTGTGTGTGTGTGTGTGTGTGTGTGTGTGTGTGTGTGTGTGTGTGTGTGTGTGTGTGTGTGTGTGTGTGTGTGTGTGTGTGTGTGTGTGTGTGTGTGTAATTTGTGTGTGTGTGTGTTCGTGCAATCTTACCTGAAGCAACAACTCCATCTCTTGGACTGGGCTTGAAGGCTCTTATGTTGACATATAATTGGTCATCAATGTCCGTGTTCTTCATTGCATCAGGCTCCTCGTCTTCAAATCCATCTGGGATTTCATAGACTCCCCCTGACATCTTAACACACTTGTGGTCAAATACAGTAACTTCTATTTCTAACCTAAACTCTAATATACGTCTGTAGCTGTGTCTTCTCCCTGCACTGTCCTGCGTCTGTATGATTTTAAGTAGTGAAACTCCTTGTCAGTCAACCACAGTGAACGGGAGATTGTGAAATCAACACAATTCTGGCCACCATGTGACTCACACCAGCCTTAGTTTGATAATATAATACCTGATATGACTCTATATCATGCTATATGATGTATGTGTGAATTCACAGGGTCCCAATTTTTCATGTTCTAAAATAAATTGGTATCATGTTAATTGACATATAGCCTGACTGAGTTTACAGCACCCCCAGCCTTAAAATGGAGAGCACATTATGGATCTCACTCTGTGACTGGTGGTGTAGGGGGAAGATGCCCCTAGATGCTGATCTTATGTCAGTTTTATATTTCTTCCACAAATGATTAAAGTTAGGATTGGGGGAAAGAAACCTGATCATAGATCTGTACCAAGGGGAAACTTCCCCCCGTTGTGTGACGAGCCACCGATGATATAGGGGTCTTTGTTCAATCTATGCTGACTGTGAATAGTTACTCAGAATGAAAAAGCAGAAGTTCTGACAACATCTCCATAGTTTCAGTTTTAGGGTGCTAACTCCCTGATCTGGTAACTCTTCCGAGAGGTCGCCAGTAAAATAAGGGGTATGAACTAATTTTGAAAATAGTTTTAACAATAATCGTATGTTGTCATGCTCTTTGACATTTGTCGTAGTGATACTACTATTAAGAAAATTGGGAATGTAATAATTTGTCATATAGTCAATGCTTGTCTTGATTTCCTGAAAAATAAATGAATTGAACAACACTGTTGTTCTGATCTGTCCTCTCTTGAGGTTATTACAAAAGGTGACATCAGATGGTGTCTTAATGCATGTATTAATATTTTGGCCACAAACAGTGTGTGTGAACCTCAAAACCCTCCCTAACCGGTTGAAGAAAGAGCGACAAAGACATTCAATGTGACAGTGATTTTTAAACACTCCAATCTGAGAGCGAGCCAAACCTGGGTACGGGTGGCAGGAGTGCTGAGACCGCTCATGTGGAGTGAGCATGGCGTGAGATAATGGCTCAGGTGAGAGACTTGGGTGTACGTGGGAGAAAAGGATGTATCTATTTGGATATTGAAGTCAGGACATTATCAAGGGCCATCAAATGTGACAGGTAAGAGTTACATGTGCCGTTGGGAAGATGAACTGTAACGCTACCTGAAGAAGACATGCTAGAATGATAAGTGCCAGGAGAAGGGGCGGGGGGGGGGCGGGGGCGTCTACACACTGCGAACAATGTGGAATAAGTACGCATTTAGATACTGATCTTTCATTACCAGGCCACTCGTGACAGGAAAACAGGGACAAAGGGGCTTTGTAATGAGAAGAGTTATTACCAGCAATAATAGGTTCTGTTTATAAATGTACAGTGGCTTGCAAAAGTATTCACCCCTCTTGGCATTTTTCCTATTTTGTTGCCTTACAACCTGGAACTAAAATGTATTTTTTGGGGTTTGTCTCATTTGATTTACACAACATGCCTTACAACCTGGAACCAACATGCCTTAGAACCTGGAACAACATGCTTTACAACCTGGAACCTTGCCAACCTACCACCTTGCCTTACAACCTGGAACTAAAATTGATTTTTTTGCGGGTTTGTCTCATTTGATTTACACAACACTTTGAAGATGCAAAATATTTTTCATTGTGAAACAGACAAGAGATAAGACAAAACAAAATATTCACCCCCCAAATGCAATTCTTTGTAGAGGCACCTTTTGCAGCAATTACAGCTGCAAGTCTCTTGGGTATGTCTCTATAAGCTAGCCACCGGGATTCTTTCCTATTCCTCAAGGCAAAACTGCCCCAGCTCCTTCAAGTTCGATGGGTTCTGCTGGTGTACAGCAATCTTTATCTTCTTGTGGATTAGTGGGACGCTAACGTAACTGGGAACAAGTCAATCAATGTTTATAATCAAACCTTTGGTACCCTAATACACAATTAAACCATAAAATTTAAGACGGAGAATCGTTATTGTCTTTGATTATAAACGTTGTTTGACTTGTTTGGAAAAGTTTATTAGTAACGTTTGGGATTAATTCTGTATGCATTTTGATGGAGGGAAACCAGTGGATTATTGACTGAAGCGCGCCAGCTAAACTGAGTTTTTATGGATATAAAAAGCACTTTATCGAACAAAAGGACCATTTGTAATTTGGAGTATTCGAATGCGCAAACAAAAAGGAGGTATTTGGACATATATATGGACTTTATCGAAACAAATGAACATTTATTGAGGAACTGGGATTCCTGGGAGTGCATTCTGATGAAGATCATCAAAGGTAAGTGAATATTTATAATGTTATTTCTGAGTTTTGTTGACACCACAAAATGGTGGGTTTGGTTTCGTGTCTGAGCGCCGTACTCAGATTATTGCAAAGTGTGCTTTCATTGTCATTTTTTTTAAAAATCTGACACAGCAGTTGCATTAAGGAGAAGTGTATCTATAATTATTTGAATCTTCAAAGGTAAGGCATATATTATATCGCTATTTCTGACTTTCGTGTCGCAACTGCCTGGTTGAAATATGGGTCTCATATTTTTATATGCGGGGCGCTGTCCTCAGATAATTGCATGGTGAACTTTCGCCGTAAAGCCTTTTTGAAATCTGACACCGTGGCTGGATTAACAAGAATTTAAGCTTTATTTTGATGTATTATACTTGTATTTATATGAATGTTAAATATTTAAATTTCTGTAGTTTGAATTTGGTGCTCTGCAATTTCACCGGATGTTGTCAAATCTGTCCTGCTAAAGGGATTTGATCCCTAAGAAGTGTTAAGCAATGGCTGGCCACTCTTCCGTAAAGCCCAGCTCTGTGGAGTGTACGGCTTACCTCTCTGGGATATGTGAGACGGTAGCGTCTCACCTGGCCAACGTCCAGTGAAAAAGCAGAGCGCCAAATTCAAATAAATTATTAGAAATTTAAACTTTCATGAAATCACACATGCAATACACCAAATGAAAGCTGCACTTCTTGTGAATCCAGCCAACGTGTCAGATTTCAAAAAGGATTTACGGCGAAAGCAAACAATGCTATAATCTGAGGATAGCACCCACCAAACAAACACAAACAATCATAATACAACCCGCCAGGCGCGACACAAAAAACAGAAAAGAGATATAATTCATACCTTACCTTTGACGAGCTTCTTCTGTTGGCACTCCAGTATGTCCCATAAACATCACAAATGGTCCTTTTGTTAGATTATTTCCGTCGTTATATATCCAAAATGTCAATTTATTTGGTGCGTTTGATCCAGAAAAAAACAGGTACCAAATCGCGCAATATGACTACAAAATATCTCAGAAGTTACCTGTAATCTTTGTCCAAACCTTCAAACAACTTTCTAATACAATTTTAGGTATTTTTTTACGTAAATAATCGTTAAAATTTAAGACGGGATAAACAGCGTTCAATACCGGAGGAAAACAAAGTGGAGCGAGCTTACTGGTTGAGCGAGCTTACTGGTTGCGCGCCTCTATCAAAGAGTACACTTCCCTCGAGCCTCGTTCTGAACAGTGCTACTTCTTCATTTCTCAAAGGAAAAACCTCAACCAATTTCTAAAGACTGTTGACATCCAGTGGAAGCGATAGGAACTGCAAGCAAGTCACTTAGAAATCTGGAATCCCAATAAAATCCCTTTGAAAAGAGAGTGACCTCCAAAAAGTTTTTTTGAATGGTTTGTCCACGGGGTTTTGCCTGCCAAATAAGTTCTGTTATACTCACAAACATCATTCAAACAGTTTTAGAAACTTTAGAGTGTTTTCTATCCAAATCCTCTAATAATATGCTTAATTTAGATTCCTGGCCTGAGTAGCAGGCAGTTTACTTTGGGCACGCTTGTCATCTGGACATCAAAATACTTCCCCCTAGCCCAAAGAAGTTAACCTGTCTGGGGTACGCTAGCGTCCCACATCACTAACCTTTGATCTTCATCAGATGGCACTCATAGGACTTCATTTTACACAATACATGTATGTTTTGCTCGACAAAGTTCATATTTATATCCAAAAACACCATTTTGCAATGGCGTGTAATGTTCAGAAATGTTTTGCCTCCCAAAATGTCTGGTGAATGAGCACATCAATTTACAAAAATACTCGTTGAAAAATATTAACGGGAAAGTGTGCCACTGAGCTCATGTCATTTTCTCACTCATCTACTTCCAGGAGCTCTTATTCTCTCCCTATTTACAGTAGAAGCATGAAACAACGTTCCAAAGACTGTTGACATCTAGTGGAAGCCTTCGGGTTCAATTTGCACTTCCTAAGTCACTGTATACTGTATAGGCAATCACTTGAAAAACTACAAATCTCAGATTTCCACACTTCCTGGTTGGATTTTTCTCAGGTTTTTGCCTGCCATATGAGTTATGTTATACTCACAGACATCATTCAAACAGTTTTAGAAACTTCAGGGTGTTTTCTATCCAAATCTACTAATAATATGCATATACTACCTTCTGAGCCTGAGTAGCAGGCAGTTTACTACGGGCATGCCTTTCATCCGGACGTCAAAATACTGCCCCCTGCCCTAGAGAAGTTAAAGTGGTCCTATGGACAGATACTCCAATCTCCGCTGTGGAGCTTTGCAGCTCCTCTAGTGTTACCTCTCTGATTAATTCCCTCCTTGCCTGGTCCGTGAGTTTTGGTGGGTGGCCCTCTCTTGGCAGGTTTGTTGTGGTGCCATATTCTTTCCATTTTTTAATAATGGATTTAATGGTGCTCAGTGGGATGTTCAAAGCTTTGGATATTTTTAATAACCCAACCCTGATCTGTACTTCTCCACAACTTTGTCTCTGACCTGTTTGGGGAACTCCTTAATCATCATGGTGCAGCTTATTTGCTGGTGCCCCTTGTTTAGTGGTGTTGCAGACTCTGGGGCCTTTCAGAACAGGTGTGTATATATACATGTGACCGATCATGTGACAATTAGATTGCACACAGGTGGAGTTTATTTAACTAATGATGTGACTTCTGAAGATATTTGGTTTCACCAGATCTTATTTAGGGGCTTCAAAGCAAAGGGGGTGAATACATATGCACGCACCACCATTTTTTTGAATTTTTTTAAACAATTTTTTATTTTTATTTCACTTCACCAATTTGGACTATTTTGTGTATGTCCATTACATGAAATCCAAATAAAAATCTATTTAAATTACAGGTTGTAATGCAACAAAATTAGGAAAAATGCCAAGTGGGATGAATACTTTTGCAAGGCACTGTATTAGTGCTTGTGTGAAAATGTGTTTGTCTAATGCAGCTGTATTGACCTTCCGGGAAGAATAAACTTGGTTAAAACTTCTTACCGATAGGGGGCAGTATTCGGAATTTTGGATGACTGAGGTGTCCAAAGTAAACTGCTTTTTACTCAGGCCCAGAAGCTAGGATATGCATGTGCATGGTAGAATTGGATAGAAAACACTCTAAAGTTTCTAAAACTGTTAACATTTTGTCTGTGAGTTTAACAGAACTGATTTGGCAGGCGAGGACCAATTTCTTTCTGTTGACCTTCCAAGCTTAAGCTATTGAAATCAAAGACTTCCGCCTCCCAAATTGCAGTTCCTATGGCTTCCACTAGATGTCAACAGTCTTTATACATGGTTTCAGGCTTGTATTCTGAAAACCAACGAGGAATAGTTGTTTATCCTCAGGAAGACCTATGGCAAAACTAGTGTCATTGAGCACGTGACCGAGGGCATGCGCTGCGTTCTTTTCGTTTCCTATTGAAAATAGTTTGCTCCGTACGTTATCGTTTATTTAGATATTAGAGTACCTAATAATGAATTACAAACATCGTTCGATTTGTTTGGATAAACTTTACTGGTAACTTTTGGAACTCCTATGTCTGCATTCTGAACGGGTGGATTATTGAACTCAATGACGCCTCTAAATGGACTATTTGGGATATAAAGAAGGACTTTATTGAACAAAACGACCGTTCATTGTGTTCCTGGTACTCTTGTGATTGCGATCAGAAGAAGATCTTCAAAGGTAAGTTACTTATTTTATCGATATTTGGGATTTTGTGATGCCTGTGTTTGTTTGGATAATATGCTGTTGTGGGGTGCTGACCTCAGATAATCGAATGCTGTGCTTTCGCCATAAAGCCTTTTTTGAAATCTGATGATGCGGTTAGATTTCCAAGATTCCAAGCTAAAGAATCATGTATGACACTTGTTTTATCATGAAGGTTTAATATTACGTTTTCTGTATTTTGAATTTAGCACTCTGCAATTTCCCCGGATGTTGTCGAGGTGGGTCGCTAGCAGGACCCCTGCGCCATATTGTCTGTTTAGTTTTTTACTCTTAGAATTAGAACCTAACAATATATATAATTATATGTTTGATCATATCTACCCCTGTACACCCATATTTTCTTTCTCTCTCTCTCTCTCTCTCTCTCTCTCTCTCTCTCTCTCTCTCTCTCTCTCTCTCTCTCTCTCTCTCTCTCTCTCTCTCTCTCCCTCTCGCTCTCTCTCACCTGTTCCTTATTGCTGTTTATGATCACCAGGTCTGCTCCCATTGCCAGACAGTCCTCTCTGCTCTCCTTCCAGGTTTTAGTCTCAGTAGACAGGAAATACCAACTGGATTCAAACTTCTGCCAGCCTTAACCTGTTGGGTCTAGGGGGCAGCATTTGCACGTCTGGATAAAAAAAATGTACCCGATTTAATCTGGTTACTAATCCTACCCAGTAACTAGAATATGCATATACTTATTATATATGGATAGAAAACACTCTAAAATTTCCAAAACTGTTTGAATGGTGTCTGTGAGTATAACAGAACTCATTTGGCAGGCAAAACCCTGAGACATTTTCTGACAGGAAGTGGATACCTGATGTGTTGTATTGAGTTTAAACCTATCCCATTGAAAAACACAGGGGTTTAGGAATATTTTGGCACTTCCTATTGCTTCCACTAGATGTCACCAGCCTTTACAAAGTGTTTTGAGTCTTCTGGAGGGAGATCTGACCGAACAAGAGCCATGGAACGGTGATGTCCCATTAGACACCTGGCGCGCTACTTCATGTTGGGTATCCTCGTTCCAATACGTTATAAAAGGCTATGCATTCGTCCACCTTGAATATTATTCATGTTCTGGTTAAAAAAGGCCCTAATGATTTATGCTATACAACGTTTGACATGTTTGAACGAACGGAAATATATTTTTTCCCCTCGTTCATGACGAGAAGTCCGGCTGGCTTACATCATGTGCTAACGAGACGGAGATTTTTGGACATAAATGATGAGCTTTTTTGAACAAAACTACATTCGTTATGGACCTGTGATACCTGGAAGTGACATCTGATGAAGAGAATCAAAGGTAATGGATTATTTACATAGTATTTTCGATTTTAGATCTCCCCAACATGACGTCTAGTCTGTATCGCAACGCGTATTTTTCTGGGCACAGTGCTCAGATTATTGCAAAGTGTGATTTCCCAGTAAGGTTATTTTTAAATCTGGCAAGTTGATTGCGTTCAAAAGATGTAAATCTATAATTCTTTAAATGACAATATAATATTTTACCAATGTTTTCTAATTTTAATTATTTAATTTGTGACGCTGACTTGACTGCCGGTTATTGGAGGGAAACGATTTCCTCAACATCAATGCCATAGTAAAACGCTGTTTTTGTATATAAATATGAACTTGATAGAACTAAAAATGCATGCATTGTCTAACATAATGTCCTAGGAGTGTCATCTGATGGAGATTGTAAAAGGTTAGTGTATCATTTTAGCTGGTTTTATGGTTTTGGTGACCCTGTCTTTGACTTGACAAAACATTACACACAACTCTTGTAAATGTACTGTCCTAACATACTCTAAATTTATGCTTTCGCCGTAAAACCTTTTTGAAATCGTAAAACGTGGTTAGATTAAGGAGATGTTTATCTTTCAAATGGTGTAACATAGTTGTATTTTTGAAAAATTTGAATTTTGACATTTATTTGGATTCAAATTTGCCGCTCTTGAAATGCACCTGCTGTTGATGGAGTGCACCACGGGTGGCACGCTAGCGTCCCACCTAGCCCCAAGAGGTTAAGGACAAGTTTGTTCTAGAAGATGATTGACATTACTTTCCTTCATGTTATCACACTGGACACTTAATGTAAGAATACAGACTTGTGTGGAGTGTGTGGTATTAATTATAATTTATTACTGTAGGTTTACTCACTGCAATTGGTAAGCCTCCCACTAAGAACATCTCTCTCAGTCTTTAGCTGGGTCTATCTGTTTAGTCAGGGTGTTATAAATGGTCTGTAGCTGGTCTCTCTCAGTAGTCAGGGTGTTGTAGCTGGTCTGTAGCTGGACTCTCTCTGCAGATGAGTTGGTCTTATAGGCTAGGAGGCTCATAGAAACCCCATAATCTGTCACAACAACGGCAAAGTTTAGCATTAAAAAAGATAATCACAGACCTGCCGGTGAATTGTAGGAATTGTAACTTCAGACTTACAGTGGACAGACAGGCCTATGATCCCAGTCAGTAGAACACAAAGCAGCCCCAGACACACTGCAACAACAAGGAAGGGTCTCTTCCCTGAACTATTAGGCTATGTGGACACAGGTACTGTACATAAGATATTTTTTTATTTTGTGTGTGTGTTACCTGAGCGCTGGTCTCCTGGTCCATTATTTCGAGCTGTGTCTCCTGTCTCTTCTCTCTTGGTGCTGGTCTCACAGGGTGTCTGCACTGATGTAAATATCTACAATCCTCTCCTCCATCTGACCTCTATCAAACCTGACCTTCTTGTTCATATCTGGCTCACACACAGTTGATAATGATACTCATGGACATGCTAATACTTTGCACATTAACCTATCTGGGCCAGTGGGATGCTTGCGTCCCACCCTAATCAAAAGCCAGTGGAATCGCGTTGCGCGAAATGCAAAACCTCATAAATACTATAACTTCAATTTCTCAAACATATGACTATTTTACACCGTTTTATAGATACACATCTCCTGAATCGAACCACGTTGTCCGATTTCAAAAAGGCTTTACAGCAAAAGCAAAACATTAGATTATGTTAGGAGAGAACCCAGCCAGAAATGATCACACTGCCATTTTCAAAGCAACTAGATGCATCACAAATACCCAAAACACAGCTAAATGCAGCACTAACCTTTGACAATCTTCATCAGATGGCACTCCTAGGACATCATGTTACACAATACATGCATTTTTTGTTCGATAAAGTTCATATTTATATATAAAAACAGCATTTTACATCGGCGCGTGACGTTCAGAAAATATTTTCCCTAAAATGCTTCCGGTGAACCAGCGCTACAATTTACAAAATTACTATTCGAAAACATTGTTAAAATTTAATATTGTCATTCAAAGACTTATAGATTAACCTCTTGGGGCTATGTGGGATGCTAGCGTGCCACCCGTGGTGCACCCTATCAACAGCAGGTGCATTTCAAGAGCGGCAAATTTGAAACCAAATAAATGTCAAAATTCATATTTTTCAAACATACAACTATCTTACACCCTTTGAAAGATAAACATCTCCTTAATCTAACCACGTTGTCCGATTTCAAAAAGGTTTTACGGCGAAAGCATAAAGTTAGATTATGTTAGGAGAGTACATTGACAATAGCTGTGTGTAATGTTTTGTCAATTCAAAGACAGGCGTCACCAAAACCATAAAACCAGCTAAAATGATGCACTAACCTTTGACAATCTCCATCAGATGACACTCCTAGGACATTATGTTAGACAATGCATGCATTTTTAGTTCTGTCAAGTTCATATTTATATCCAAAAACAGCGTTTTACTATGGCGTTGATGTTCAGGAAATCGTTTCCCTTCAATAACCGGCAGTCAAGTCAGCACCACAAATTAAATAATTAAAATTAGAAAACATTGGTAAAATATTATATTGTCATTTAAAGAATTATAGATTTACATCTCTTGAACGCAATCGACTTGTCAGATTTAAAAATAACCTTACTGGGAAATCACACTTTGCAATAATCTGAGCACTGCGCCCAGAAAAATACGCTTTGCGATACAGGCAAACGGCCATGTTGGAGAGGTCTAAAATCGAAAATACTATGTAAATAATCCATTACCTTTGATTCTCTTCATCAGATGTCACTTCCAGGAATCCCAGGTCCATAACGAATGTAGTTTTGTTCAAAAAAGCTCATCATTTATGTCCAAAAAGCTCCGTGTTGTTAGCACATGATCTAAGCCCGCCGGACTTCACTTCATGAACGAGGGGAAAAAATATATTTACGTTCGTTCAAACATGTCAAACGTTGTATAGCATAAATCATTAGTGCCTTTTTTAACCAGAACATGAATAATATTCAAGGTGGACGAATGCATTCTCTTTTAAAACGTATTGGAACGAGGGTACCCAACATGACCTCGCGCGCCAGAGTCTAATCGGCCATCACCGTTCCAAGGCTCTTGTTCGGTCAGATCTCACAGTATAAGACTCAAAACACTTTGTAAAGGCTGGTGACATCTAGTGGAAGCAATAGGAAGTGCCAAAACATTAATCAGCCCCTGTGTGTTTCAATGGCATAGGCTTAAAGGTAATTCAACACATCAGGTATCTACTTCCTGTCAGAAATGTCTCAGGGTTTTGCCTGCCAAATGAGTTCTGTTATACTCACAGACACCATTCAAACAGTTTTAGAAACTTTAGGGTGTTTTCTATCCATATATAATAAGTATATGCATATTCTAGTTACTGGGTAGGATTAGTAACCAGATTAAATCGGGTACGTTTATTTATCCAGCCGTGAAAATACTGATTTGGATAGAAAACACCCTAAAGTTTCTAAAACTGTTTGAATGGTGTCTGTGAGTATAACAGAACTCATATGGCAGGCAAAAACCTGAGAAGATTCCTTACAGGAAGTGCCCTCTCTGACCATTTCTTGGCCTTCTACACTCTCTTTATTGAAAACTGAGGATCTCTGCTGTAACGTGACACTTCCTACGGCTCCCATAGGCTCTCAGAAGGCGGCAGAACGTTGAATGATGACTTTGCAGCCCATTGCTGAAAAACAGTAGCGCATTTGGATAGTGGTCGATCAGAGAACAATGAGACTGGGGGCGCGTGCACGAGAAAACTCTATGCTTTTATTTTCTCGTCTTTGAACAAAAACAGGGTTTCCCGGTCGGAATATTACCGCTTTTTTGCGAGAAAAATTGCATAAAAATTGATTTTAAACAGCGGTTGACATGCTTCGAAGTACGTTAACCTCTTGGGGCTAGGTGGGACGCTAGCGTGCCACCCGTGGTGCACTCCATCAACAGCAGGTGCATTTCAAGAGCGGCAAATTTGAATCCAAATAAATGTCAAAATTCAAATTTTTCAAAAATACAACTATGTTACACCATTTGAAAGATAAACATCTCCTTAATCTAACCACGTTTTACGATTTCAAAAAGGTTTTACGGCGAAAGCATAAATTTAGAGTATGTTAGGACAGTACATTTACAAGAGTTGTGTGTAATGTTTTGTCAAGTCAAAGACAGGGTCACCAAAACCATAAAACCAGCTAAAATGATACACTAACCTTTTACAATCTCCATCAGATGACACTCCTAGGACATTATGTTAGACAATGCATGCATTTTTAGTTCTATCAAGTTCATATTTATATACAAAAACAGCGTTTTACTATGGCATTGATGTTGAGGAAATCGTTTCCCTCCAATAACCGGCAGTCAAGTCAGCGTCACAAATTAAATAATTAAAATTAGAAAACATTGGTAAAATATTATATTGTCATTTAAAGAATTATAGATTTACATCTTTTGAACGCAATCAACTTGCCAGATTTAAAAATAACCTTACTGGGAAATCACACTTTGCAATAATCTGAGCACTGTGCCCAGAAAAATACGCGTTGCGATACAGACTAGACGTCATGTTGGGGAGATCTAAAATCGAAAATACTATGTAAATAATCCATTACCTTTGATTCTCTTCATCAGATGTCACTTCCAGGTATCACAGGTCCATAACGAATGTAGTTTTGTTCAAAAAAGCTCATCATTTATGTCCAAAAATCTCCGTCTCGTTAGCACATGATGTAAGCCAGCCGGACTTCTCGTCATGAACGAGGGGAAAAAATATATTTCCGTTCGTTCAAACATGTCAAACGTTGTATAGCATAAATCATTAGGGCCTTTTTTAACCAGAACATGAATAATATTCAAGGTGGACGAATGCATAGCCTTTTATAACGTATTGGAACGAGGGTACCCAACATGAAGTAGCGCGCCAGGTGTCTAATGGGACATCACCGTTCCATGGCTCTTGTTCGGTCAGATCTCCCTCCAGAAGACTCAAAACACTTTGTAAAGGCTGGTGACATCTAGTGGAAGCAATAGGAAGTGCCAAAATATTCCTAAACCCCTGTGTTTTTCAATGGGAGAGGTTTAAACTCAATACAACACATCAGGTATCCACTTCCTGTCAGAAAATGTCTCAGGGTTTTGCCTGCCAAATGAGTTCTGTTATACTCACAGACACCATTCAAACAGTTTTGGAAACTTTAGAGTGTTTTCTATCCATATATAATAAGTATATGCATATTCTAGTTACTGGGTAGGATTAGTAACCAGATTAAATCGGGTACATTTTTTTTATCCAGACGTGCAAATGCTGCCCCCTAGACCCAACAGGTTAATGGAATATTTCTAATTTTTTTGTCACGAAACGCGTCGGGCTCGTCACCCTTAGTCACCCTTCGGATAGTGTCTCAAAAATACAAAAACTTCAATTTTTCAAACATATGACTATTTCACAGCATTTTAAAGACAAGACTCTCCTTTATCTAACCACACTGTCCGATTTCAAAAAGGCTTTACAGCGAAAGCAAAACATTAGATTATGTCAGCAGAGTACCCAGCCAGAAATAATCAGACACCCATTTTTCAAGCTAGCATATAATATCACAAAAACCCAGAAGACAGCTAAATGCAGCACTAACCTTTGATGATCTTCATCAGATGACACACCTAGGACATTATGTTATGTTTTGTTCAATCAAGTTCATATTTATATCAAAAAACAGCTTTTTACATTAGCATGTGACGTTCAGAACTAGCATACCCCCCGCAAACTTCCGGGGAATTTACTAACAATTTACTAAATTACTCACGATAAACGTTCACAAAAAGCATAACAATTATTTTAAGAATTATAGATACAGAACTCCTCTATGCACTCGATATGTCTGATTTTAAAATAGCTTTTTGGTGAAAGCACATTTTGCAATATTCTAAGTACATAGCCCAGCCTTCACGGGCTAGCTATTTAGACACCCGGCAAGTTTAGCCTTCACCAAAATCAGATTTACTATTATAAAAGTTTGATTACCTTTTGTTGTCTTCGTCAGAATGCACTCCCAGGATTGCTACTTCAATAACAAATGTTGGTTTGGTCCAAAATAATCCATCGTTATATCCGAATAGCGGCGTTTTGTTCGTGCGTCCCAGACACTATCCGAAATGGTAAAGAAGTGTCGCGCGCATGGCGCAATTCGTGACAATAAAATTCTAAATATTCCATTACCGTACTTCGAAGCATGTCAACCGCTGTTTAAAATCAATTTTTACGCCATTTTTCTCGTAGAAAAGCGATAATATTCCGACAGGGAATCTCCTTTTCGGCAAACAGAGGAAAAAATCACAAAGGCGGGGGCGGTCGGGTCACGCGCATAAGCCCAGAGTCCTGTGATCGGCCACTTGAGAAAGGCGATAATGTGTTTCAGCCTGGGGCTGGAATGACGACATTCTGTTTTTTCCCGGGCTCTGAGCGCCTATGGAAGACGTGGGAAGTGTCACGTTAGAGCAGAGATCCTTAGTAAAAGATACAGATGGACAAGAAGTTCAAGAAATGGTCAGACAGGCCACTTCCTGTAAAGGAATCTCTCAGGTTTTGACCTGCCATTTGAGTTCTGTTATACTCACAGACACCATTCAAACAGTTTTAGAAACTTTAGGGTGTTTTCTATCCATATGTAATAAGTATATGCATATTCTAGTTACTGAGTAGGAGTGGTAACCAGATTAAATCGGGTATGTTTTTTATCCAGCCGTGTCAATACTGCCCCCTTGCCCTAACAGGTTAACCTTTTCAGCCGTGTAGCCAATGCTCTATGCTGTCTGGTCTTCTTGGCCTACTGGTAGCGATTTAAATGCCGGGACTTTGTCCCGGCGTTCTCGACTAGTTTGTATTTAATCTTAACCATTCGTGACGTCCGGCTTACCGTGCTTCTCCTTGGCATAAATGTACATTTCGTCAAGTGTGGTTTTATACACTTATGGGAAAAGGGGCGGTCCATGATGTTGACATAATGTCTGTCCTCACGTGGGTGTGGTCACTGACTAGTTGTCACCTTATATGAAAAGCCAGTCTCTCATTTAGAAGGCTAACATCCCATTTCATCTTCTCACAAATAGTTTCATATTTAATCATTTAAGTTACACAACATTTAGATGTAAATCTAATAACAGAGCAATGTACACTTCCAGAGATACAGTTATGTTGTTCTACCGTCTTTAGTTACATCACAAACGATGAACAAATTTGACAGGATTGCGTGCTTCTTCATCTGCATTGCTTGCTATTTGGGGGTTCAGGCTGGGTTTCTGTATAGCACTTTGTGACATTGGCTGATGATAAAGGGCTTTATAAATACATTTGATTGAAATTTGATTGATTCTTTCATTTCCCACCGACCGTTTCCACATTCTCAAAAATATAATTATTTTTTAATTCTCCAATTTTGTGGATGTAGGAGTTTTGGCATGGGAAGATCCTTTGTCTCACAGAAGTTTCTTTCCCCTCAATCCTGCCAAACCCAAAGTTTCTACAATGTCATAATTGTCGTAATGGACAGACCAAGGCGCAGCGGGTAAAGTGCTCATCTTCTTAATTTATTTAAAGAAAACATTTAAACAAAATAAACAAACAACGAAACAGTTCCATAAGGCTCCCAGGCTATACAGAAAATAACCACCCACAAAACACAGGTGAAACAAACATCATCAACTAAATATGGCCTCCAATTAGAGACAACGACAACCAGCTGCTTCTAATTGGAGGTCCTACCAAAAACCCAACATAGAAATAGAAAACATAGAACCTAAACCAAAAACACCAAAACAAACACCCCCTGCCACTCCCTGATCATACTACAATGACAAATAACCCCTTTTACTGGTCAGGACGTGACAGTAACCCCCCAAAGGTGCAGACCCCGAATGCACCGCAAAAACAAAACCCCACAAAAACAACCCCAAACCTAAAGGGAGGGAAGGGAGGGTGGCCACCGTCAACGACGGTTACTGTGCTACACCCCCTTCACCAATCTTCCCACTACGGAGGTGGCTCTCGCTCCGGGCGTAGCTCCCTTTCTGCTCTGCCGGCCCCTGCTGGCTCTGGGCTGTAGACCGTTGCTGAAGACTCTGGGCTGCAAACCACCGCTGAAGGCTCTTGGCTGCAGACCACCGCTGAAGGCTCCGGGCTGCAGGCCGTCTCAGCGGGTTCCGGGCTGCAGGCCGTCTCAGCGGGTTCCGGGCTGCAGGCCGTCTCAGCCGGTTCCGGGCTGCAGGCCGTCTCAGCAGGTTCCGGGCTGCAGGCCGTCTCAGCAGGTTCCGGGCTGCAGGCCGTCTCAGCAGGTTCCGGCCTGCAGGCCGTCTCAGCAGGTTCCGGACTGCAGGCCGTCTCAGCAGGTTCCGGACTGCAGGCCGTCTCAGCAGGTTCCGGACTGCAGGCCGTCTCAGCAGGTTCCGGACTGTAAACTGTTGCCGGACGCACTGGACGGGGAACTGTCGCCGGACGCACTGGACGGGGAACTGTCGCCGGAAGCTCTGGACGGGGAACTGTCACCGGAAGCTCTGGACGGGGAACTGTCACCGGAAGCTCTGGACGGGGAATGCGCGCTGGAGGGAGAGTGCGAGGAGCAGGAATCGGTCTCACCGGACTGGGGAGACGCACTAAAGGCTGAGTGCTCACAGCAGGCACTGGCTGTACCGGATAATGGATGCTCACTGGAGGCCTGATGCGTGGGGCTAGCATAGGAGGTGCCAGACTAGTAACACGCACCTCAGGGCGAGAGCGGGGAGCAGGAACAGGACGTACTGGGCTATGGAGGCGTACCGGAGATCTGGAGCTCAGGGCTGGCACACACCGTCCTGGCTGGATGGTCACTGTAGCCCGGCACGAGTGGAGCGCTGGTACAGGGCGAACTGGGCTGTGCTGGGGAATGAGGGCTGCCATGCGTAGAGCAGGCGCAAGGTAAACTGGGTCGAGGAGACGCACTGGAGACCAGATCAGTTGTGCCGGCGCACTTCTTCCTGGCTGCCGGCCAACTCTCGCCCTGCAATGCTGAGGAGCCGTACCGACTGCACCGTGCTGTAGCTGCGCACTGGCGACACAGTGCATATCGCCGCATAACAAGGTGCTTGCTTGATCCTTCGCTCCCATAATAAGCACGGGGAGTTGGCTCAGGTGTCCAACCTGACTCTGCCCAACTCCTCGTGTGCCTCTCGCGCTTGCCTTTAGTTGCCCTTAGAGCCTCCACTCGTCGCCGCTCTGCTCTTGCTGCCTCCACTTCTTCCCATGGACGGCGATTCCATCCCTTCTGAAACTCTTCCCATGTCCAGGATTCCATGCCGTCCAATATCTGCTCCCATGTCCATTACTCCTGCTGCTCCTTCTTCCGCTGCTTGGTCCTTTGGTGGTGGGTGGTTCTGTCATAATCGTTGTAATGGACAGACCAAGGTGCAGTGGGTAAAGTGCTCGTCTTCTTAATATACTTAAAGAAAACACTTAAACAAAATAAACAAATGACGAAAAACAGTTCCATAAGGCTCCCAGGCTATACAGAAAATAACCACCCACAAAACACAAGTGAAACAAACATCAACTAAATATGGCCTCCAATTAGAGACAACGACAACCAGCTGCCTCTAATTGGAGGTCCTACCAAAAACCCAACATAGAAATAGAAAACTAGACTTAAACATAGAAATAGAAAACATAGAACATACACCAAAACACACAAAACAAACACCCCCTGCCACGCCCTGAGCATACTACAATGACAAATAACCCCTTTTACTGGTCAGGACATGACATACAAGGTATTTATGACCATCATAAAACCAGTGGTGGGAGAGAGAGTGAGAGAGGAGGGCTGTGATACACACACCATAGGGCACATTGTGACGCCTTTGACATCTTTAACAATGCCTGGGTCTTTCTTTCTATGTAGGTCTAAATATACATTAAGTCACCGCTTCTAGAATTAATGTGGTGGTCTTCCAACATGGCCACCAGGAGGCGTTGAACATCAACTGCAAGCCCTCTATTCGTTAAGTCCCTGCTTCTAGTGATATCTCTGTCTCTGAGTCATCTGTGTGTCTCTGTCTGTGTGACTGCTGTAGGTGTTAACTGTAGGGATGTATCAACAAAATGACACGGGTATGCCAATACAAAAATACAGCAAGTTGCATACTTGTGTGCATTTGTGCTTCTGTGTGCATTTGTGCATGTGAGAGATTGTTACAGTGGTTATTGTTAAACCATTTTCTGCGGCACAATATAAATCATTCCATGTCTCTACATGGCCATCTTGTCCAGAGTATATCTCAACACAGTCCTCCTGCCCAGGGAATGGGACTTGCTATTATTTAGAATTCAAGGCACACTTAACCAGCATGGTTACCACAGCATTCTGCAGCGATAGGCATTCCATCTGGTTTGTGCTTAGTGGGACTGTCATTTGATTTCCAATACACCTCCAGGCTGTGTAAGGGCTATTTGACCAAGAAGGAGAGTGATGGAGTGCTGCTTCAGATGACCTGGCCCCCACAATCCCCCAACCTCAACCCAATTGAGATAGTTAGGGATCAGTTGGACCCCAGAGTGAAGGAAAAGCAGCCAACAATTGCTCAGGATATGTAGGAGCTCCTTCAAGACAGTTTGAAAAGCATTCCAGGTGAAGCTGGTTGAGAGAATGCCAAGAGTGTGCAAAGATTTCATCAGACTACTTTGAAGAATCTCAAATATAAAATAAATGTTGATTTGTGTAACACTTTTTTGGTTACTACATGGCTTCATGTGTTATTTCATAGTTTATGTCTAGACTATTATTCTACAAAGTAGAAAATAGTAAAAATAAGGAGAAACCCTCTAATGAGTAGGGGTGTCCAAACCTTTGACTGGTACTGTACATCAACATGTTCAGGAGGTCCAGGACTACAAACATGGGTCATTATAATGTCCATACAATATATTTGACACTACAAACTACTCCAAGTGGATATTGAGGGTGGGTAGTCTTATTAACCAGTGAGGACGAGATGACAACAGCGACCATCGAGGCTCTCTACATTTACCTTTAGTCATTTAGCAGACGCTCTTATCCAGAGAGACTTACAGGCCCAATTAGGGTTAAGTGCATTGCTCAAGGGCACATCGACAGATGTTTCACTTAGTCTGCTCAGGGATTCAAACCAGCAACCTTTCGTACTGGCCAAACCAGTACGTCTAGGCTACTTGCCGCCCTCTCTCTTAATGAACCTGATTGGTCAAGGAGATTTTGAGTGACAGTTGGTTAAACCACTGAAAAGATCCACTTCACTTCCCTCTTTTGGGACCCTTATGGGGGAACAATAGTCAAATATGAGCATTTGATTTTGTGCTTATTTGTAACTTGACAACAAAGACTGACTTTCAAAGATGATTAAGTAACATCCTTTGATACCCTTTGATATCTCTACTACACTCATTGATTGGAGATACAGTCAACTCCTATACAGTTTATGTGATGGTGGATTGGTACTGTTGAGAATGTTATCACCAGGCCTAAATTGGAGCATGTAAATGGAGCATGTAAATATCTGTAGCAAGTAAAAAGAATATATTAAATCTCTCAGATATAAGACAGAACAAACTTCCTTTAGATTGTTTTTTGACTACTTGTTGTTCCGTGTAGTGAATCTGTTATTTAATGCATTTCAATTGGCTAATAGCAGTAATGCCACATTCAGTGTTTCATCCAATAATGTTGTTATATATATTTTTAATATATTAAGGGGTCTTAAATTTAAAAATCCAGTAGCTAAATGATCCTTGGTATGACCATCTTAAAACAATTCCATATTTTAGTTTAGAACCCCCCACCCCATTTTAGACAGGGCTTATACTCTAGATGGATCATTTGTGGCTTTGTTCTTATGATAAAAGCCATGTATGTCAATAATTAAAAAATTCTGGATGAAAACAATAATCCAAAAAACAACCATGTGTAACGGGGTGCATAACTGGTGGCAGTGAAGTCAGATGCAGGAGAGCAGAAACGAGGAAATAGCAGGAGCAGTTTAATATATAAACCACCGGCAAAAACAAATAATCAATCATGTGTACAATACTCGACGCGCACCAGAAAACAATGTGCGCATGCACCTTACAATAAACAATTCCACACAAAGACATGGGGGGAACAGAGGGTTAAATACAGAACACTTAATGAGGGAAATGAGAACCAGGTGTGTAGGAAAACAAGACAAAACAAATGGAAAATGAAAAGTGGATTGACGATGGCTAGACGATCGGTGACGCCGACCGCTGAACGCCGCCCGAACAAAGAGAGGAACCGACTTCGGTGGAAGTCGTGACACCATGAGCCTATTGCGAATTCCATTACATGTTTATAATAAAAACTATTAATACAAGCGGGGGGGTGAACATTTTGGTTTTTGCCCGAGCACTACACAGCTGGTTCAAATAGCCAACTCATTATCAAGTTTGACGATTAGAATCAGCTGTGTAGTGCTAGGGTAAAAAACAAAATGTTCACCCAGAGGAGGGCTCCAGGACCGAGTTTTGGAAACCCTGCTCTATGGCTCTAACTCAATTTGTCTTTCATTGATTCCTCTCCTCCTAACTCCTCATCAGAGTGTTGTAACTGGTCTGTAGCTGGTCTCTCTCTTTAATCAGGGTCTTGTAGCTGGTCTGTCTCCTCAGTCAGGGTGTTGTAACTGGTCTGTAGCTGGTCTTTCTCTTTAACCTGATATGGATAGGGGGCAGTATTTTCACGGCCGGATAAAAAACATACCCGATTTAATCTGTTTATTACTCCTGCCCAGAAACTAGAATATGCATATAATTGTTTGATTTGGATAGAAAACACCCTAAAGTTTCTAAAACTGTTTAAATGGTGTCTGTGAGTATAACAGAACTCATATGGCAGGCCAAAACCTGAGAAGATTCCAAACAGGAAGTGCCCTCTCTGACCATTTCTTGGCCTTCTTTAGCCTCTTTATTGAAAACAGAGCATCTCTGCTGTAACGTGACACTTTCTAAGGCTCCCATAGGCTCTCAGAAGGCGCCAGAACATTGAATGATGACTCTGCAGTCTCTGGCTGAAAAACAGTAGAGCATTTGGATAGTGGTTGATCTGAGAACAATGCGTTTGACATGCTTCGAAGTACAGTAATGGAATATTTTGAAATTTTTTGTCACGAAATGCGCCGGCGCGTTACCCTTCGGATAGTGTCTTGAACGCACAAACAAAACGCCGCTATTTGGATATAACTATGGATTATTTGGAACCAAACCAACATTTGTTGTTGAAGTAGAAGTCCTGGGAGTGCATTCTGACGAAGAACGGCAAAGGTAATCCAATTTTTCTTATAGTAAATCTGAGTTTGGTGAGTACCAAACTTGGTGGGTGTCAAAATAGCTAGCCTGTGATGGCCGGGCTATCTACTCAGAATATTGCAAAATGTGCTTTCACCGAAAAGCTATTTTAAAATCGGACACCGCGATTGCATAAAGGAGTTCTGTATCTATAATTCTTAAAATAATTGTTATGCTTTTTGTGAACGTTTATCGTGAGTAATTTAGTAAATTCACCGGAAGTGTTCGGTGGGAATGCTAGTTCTGAACGTCACATGCTAATGTAAAAAGCTGTGTTTTGATATAAATATGATCTTGATTGAACAAAACATGCATGTATTGTATAACATAATGTCCTAGGAGTGTCATCTGATGAAGATCATCAAAGGTTAGTGCTGCATTTAGCTGTGGTTTTAGTTTTTGTGACATTATATGCTAGCTTGAAAAATGGGTGTGTGATTATTTCTGGCTGGGTACTCTCCTGACATAATCTAATGTTTTGCTTTCGTTGTAAAGCCTTTTTGAAATCGGACATTGTGGTGAGATAAAGGAGAGCCTTGTCTTTAAAATGGTGTAAAATAGTCATATGTATTTGTATTTCGCGCCACGCCCTATCAGTAGATATTGGAGCGGTGTTCCGCTAGCGGAACGTCTAGATGTAAGAAGTTAATCAGGGTGTTGTAACACTTACCTTGGGGTGGTCAGTATTATTATAGAGCAGTTGTCTCTTACCTTGGTGTGGTCAGTGTTATTATAGAGCAGTACTCTCTTACCTTGGGGTGGTCAGTGTTATTATAGAGCAGTAGTCTCTTACCTTGGGGTGGTCAGGGTTATTATAGAGCAGAAGTCTCCTACCTTGGGGTGGCCAGTGTTATAGAAGTATTCACTCACCTTGGGGTGATTTAACCTCTCGTTAATCTAACCACATTGTCCGATTTCAAAAATGCTTTACAGCGAAAGCAAAACATTAGATTATGTCAGGAGAGTACCCTGCCAAATTACCTGGGTGCTGGTCTCCTGGTCCATTATTAGGAGCAGTGTCTGCTGTCTCTTCTCTCTTGGTGCTGGTCTCACCGTCTCTCAGGGTGTCTGCACTGATGTAGATATCCACAATCCTCTCCTCCATCTGACCTCTGTTAAACTTGACCTTCTTGTTCATATCTGGTTCAGCATAGATGACCTTTGACATCTTTAACAATGCCTGGGTCTTTCTTTCTATGCAGGTAAACTATACATTAAGTCTCTGCTTCTTGTGATATCTCTGTCTCTGAGTGATCTGTGTGTCTCTGTCTGTGGGACTGCTGTAGGTGTTAACTCTAGGGAAGTATCAACATGATGACATGGGTAGTTGTGTCTATGCTAATACAAAAAATATAACAAGTTTGCATACTTGTGTGCGTACCTGTGTGCAAGTGCGCATGTGAGAGATTGTTTCAGTGGTTATTGTTAAAATATTTTCTGCAGCACAATATAAATCATTCCATGTCTCTACATGGTCATCTTGTCCAGAGTATATCTCAACACAGTCCTCCTGTCCAGGGTATGGGACTTTCTATTTGTGATGATGGACAGGACACTATCATACCAGGAAGATATAGAGGGGAAGTGGAGAACAAAGGCTAGCTGCTAACATATATTAAATATCATATGAAACAGCCCCAAGATAATTCAGGGAGTTTCCAGAACTCCCCCTTCCTTTCACTTTTCTGCTGATTTGGACCCTCTGTTTACTCCCAAATATACATCAACATGTTCAGGAGGTCCAGGACTACACACATGGGTCATTACAATGTCCATACAATAGATTTGAGACTACAAACTGCTCCAAGTGGATATTGAGGGTGGGTAGTCTTAACCAATGAGGAGGAGATGGCGACAGAAACGGACGCAGCTCTGTTCTCTCTTAATGAACCTGATTAGTGGAGGAGGTTTTGAGTGACAGCTGGTTGAACCACTGAAAATAACAACTTCACTTCCCTCTTTTGAGACCCATATAGCAGAGTCTGATGTACTATCTTCATGTTGTCTCTGGTAAACAGGAAGCTACAATATCAGGAAACAAGTAGGACTTTTATTAATATATTAATACAAACAAATACAACATTTGTGTGCATGAGTTTGAGACAAAGAGAGAGAGAGACAGAGACAGAGGAGGAAGTTCTGTGCACTGTAGTCTACTGTATGTGTTACAGCATGTTGCCATGGTGATTTTAAAACACTTTCTCACAAACCCAGTTGAGTTTGCTGCCACATGACATGTCATTCCATGCCTTTAGAGGACTCTGATCTTTGTGTATCTCAGCACAGTCCTCGTCCCCATTAGGACCTGCATTATCAGGCTGTTTGGCATACCAGTACCTACAGGGTTAAAAACAGTCAGATATCATGGTTAATACCAGTACCTACAGGGTTAAAAACAGTCAGATATCACGGTTAATACCAGTACCTACAGGGTTAAAAACAGTCAGATATCACGGTTAATACCAGTACCTACAGGGTTAAAAACAGTCAGATATCATGATTAATACCAGTACCTACAGGGTTAACAACAGTCAGATATCATGGTTAATACCAGTACCTACAGGGTTAAAAACAGTCAGATATCATGGTTAATACCAGTACCTACAGGGTTAACAACAGTCAGATATCATTGTTAATACCAGTACCTACAGGGTTAACAACAGTCAGATATCATGGTTAATACCAGTACCTACAGGGTTAACAACAGTCAGATATCATGGTTAATACCAGTACCTACCTTGTTAATACAAGTACCTACAGGATTAACAACAATAAGACATCACAGTTATAACATCATAATACTAAATAATATGTAGACATTTGTCATCTGATAGTTAACTGTGTTGACTGCTATCATCAATATCAGTAACCTGCATAGAAAAAGGTTGAAAGGAGCCTTATTGACAGATTAGTTATCATCTCTCACCCTGTGGTCAGTGGGGTGCCGTCCACCCATTTCCAGGTCCCCTCATTAACAGAGTCAGTCAGACCAATCCAGACTCTCTTCTTGAGGTTGAAGAGAAATGTCTGTTGTTGAGAAAGATAAATAAACAGATGTTTATGTTTGATCATATCTACCCCCTGCACACCCATCCCTCTCCCTCTCCCTCTCCCTCTCCCTCTCCCTCTCCCTCTCCCTCTCCCTCTCCCTCTCCCTCTCACCTGTTCCTTATCACTGTTTATGATCACCAGGTCTGCACCTCTCTTCAGACAGTCCTGTCTGCTCTCCTTCCAGGTTTTAGACTCAGTTGACAGGAAGTACCAACTGGATTCAAACTTCTGCCAGCCTTCAAGACAGGTTTGAAAATATTGATAAAAATAAGAATTTTCTTCAATTTATCACACTGGACACTTAATGAAAAAACACACTCATGATCAGTTGTGTATTGTTAATGATAATTTATTACTGTAGGTTTACTCACTGAGATTGGTAAACCTCCCGCTAAGAAAATCTCTCTCAGTCTGTAGCTTGTCTCTCTTTTTAGTCAGGGTGTTGTAACTGGTCTGTAGCTGGTCTCTCTCTTTAGTGAGGGTGTTGTAACTGGTCTGTAGCTGGTCTCTCTCTTTAGTCAGGGTGTTGTAACTGGTCTGTAGCTGGTCTCTCTCTTTAGTCAGGTTGTTGTAGCTGGTGTGTAGCTGTTTTATCTCTGCAGATGAGTTGGTCTTATAGGCTAAGAAGCTCTTAGAGACCCCATCATCTGTTATAACAACAACAAAGTGTATCAATAAAATAGATAATCTGGTGAATTGTAGGTGAATGCTGGTGAATTGTAGGAATTGTAACTTAAGACTTACAGTAGACAGACTGGCCTATGATCCCAGCCAGTAGAACACACAGCAGCCCCAGACACACTGCAGCAACTCTGGAGGATCTCTTCCCTGAGCTATCAGGCTCTGTGGACACAGGTACTGTACATAGCATCATCAATGAGACACAATCACACTTTAAAGTGATGTTTTCTCACCTCATCTCTCTTCCTGTTGGTGGGGACTTGTGGTTGTTAAAGATACAGCTTCACACATTAACAGGAAATATAGTGTCCAGCTACAGCTATCTCCTAGCCTTGCTAACATTAGGTAGCTAGCTAATGTTAGTAGAATTCATATGTTTAGGACATTCGTAAGATATTGTATGTTTTTCAAATTCGTAACATATACAAATTGTAGTTCGTAACATCATAGAAATTGTCATTTGTAACATACAAAATGGATCATGGACATCCACAAATTGATTCATATCATATGAAACCTATCATATTACACTAAATAGAGTGACTCGTATTTACGTTCAGAATAAAAAGAAATGCATTGAGACCAGGTTGGAAGTACACAGTGGCGATTTGCATTGGACTTAATGAACATGATAATGAATGTTTCAGCAGTTAGTAAACATCCTAAAATACAGAGCCTCAAACATTTCAGAACATTTAACCTCTAGTCTTTATAGGAACAACGTTTCATTTAGGAGATGTAGTATTTAGCGTTTCATGTATCCTTTTCCACAAGCATATCAATTCCAAAGCTTTCTCTTGTGAAGTAAGACCTATATTTGGAAGACACAAAGTATTCTGTTTTTGAATATTTAATAATCTGTTTGTTACAGTTTATTTTACTCAGTTGAATTTTGAAGCCTTGGAGCGTGGGGCATCGGCCTTCCTCATCACATTAACATAGGCACAATTGTTTATGCGGCAAGTGGAAGGATAATAACCATTAGTTTAAACTTCCATGTGTGTGTCTCTATGACTACAGTGTACTTACCAGTGTTCTGAGATTCAGGTTGTTTATCTATGCTCCTGTTCACTGTATCCTGTCCCCTGCTCTTCCTGTCAACATTAGCATAAATCTCCTGACTGCTCCATATAAAGGCTCATTCTAATTGCCACCTTAAAATATACTTTGGTACTTTATGTATCTACACACAGTACAACAAACAGTATATTATGTTGTATATCCTGTTATACAGCTGCTTTAGTTTAACAGTCTGTTGTGTCTGAGAACGTACAGTGTTATAGGTGTAGGGAAGACTTCACACCTTAACCAGTGGTTTGAACAGACAGCAACCTCCAGGAAGAGACACAACAGCAGATAGACACCATGATGAGTGTGTAGGTATGTAGTAGACAGGTCCACTGGTGTATGGTACATTGTGTTGCTGTTGGTAACCTACACGTTGTCTCTTGTACAGTGAAGGTTGTGAGTGATTCTCACCTTCTATTAGCATTGATTTTGTGTGAGTGTGTTTCCTCTCAGTAATGTTCTGCCCTCTATGTGTGTCCAGGTCACACTGTTTTAAGTATCCAATCACATTCAGTCAGGAAGCTGGTCGACCTTTTAAAATAACTTTGTTCCTTCATTTATTAATCTGTGCTTTTGTTATTCTTATTGTTGAAGTGTTAAGCATAGGTTAATAATTGGACCCACTTTTTTTGGAAAATCACGTGACATGTTTCTAATAAAACTAATGAAGAATAATTTTCCAGAGTACAGTATGTCTACGTATTCTCCTCTAAAACTAAAAAGATCAATTATTTGTCTTATTTTTTCTCTCTTCCTCATTCTCTAAATGTTCTTCTTCCTTCTCTATATCTCTCTCTGACACTTAGGCTCTATCTCAATTAGTCTCCTCTCCTCCTATCTCTTCTCCTCCTCTTATCTCCTCTTCTCCGTATCGCTGTATCCAACCATCAACATAGTAATTATTACCAGCTAGCTAATGTTAGTAGAATTCATATGTTTAGGACATTTGTAACATATTGTACATATTTGCAAATTCGTAACATATCATACACATTGTAATTTGTAACATATCATACAAAATGGATGACGGGCATCCACAAATTGATATATACCATATGAAAGGTAATATATCACATTAAAATGTAGTGTCTCTGATTTACGTACAGAATAATACGAAAGGTTTTGAGACTAGTTTGGAAATATACAGTGGCAAGTTGGTGTACATACTGTAGGACTTTATCAGCATAATAATTACTAGACTACAAGAAAAACAATGAGAGAGAGAGTTTCCAATCATGTTCCTAAAAGTATATGTTTTGACTCATGGATGTCATTCCATGAGAACTGTAGATGTATCGTAGAAGCCAAGTACTACTTGAATTTGAAAATGTAATGGAAAGAGAGAGAGAAAATATGTGTTGATAATGGTATGCTCATCTTTGACAGTGTCTTTAAAGCTGTAAAAATAGGACCATGTTTATAATTGAGGAGGATGTTTGTACCACAGTGTCTGACTGTCTGGATCTCTGTGTTGTTTAGGTACTGGAGGACAGAACAGCCTGATGGTAATTGGCAGGAGGACTGTGTTGAGATATACTATATACAAGATGAGCCTGTAAAGACATGGAATGATGACAAATGTAGCAAATATCAAAACTGGATCTGTGAGAAAGTGATGTAACAACAACCTACTATGACAATTCTCTCTCTCTCTCTCTCTCTCTCCTCTCTCTCTCTCTCTCTCTCTCTCTCGTTCGTTCGTTCGTTCGTTCGTTTGTTGATGGTGGAATACAGTGCTGAATGGTTAAGTGATGATTCCACCTAGTGGTTAAAGTGAGAGATGAAGTCACCATAGAGGTGAAATAGTGGTATTACAGACTTGTCTATGATCTCTTTCTCAGTTCATCTTTCCTCAATTCCTCCTCACATCCTCTCTCCTCCCCTCTTTCTCAAAACTCATTGGAGAATACAATCCTAGGGGAGGGACCTTGGACCTTCTCCTACAATAGGGTTGAGTGTGTGTTACCAGAGTACGGATCTCCTGGTCCATTATTAGGAGCAGTGTCTGCTGTCTCTTCTCTCTTGCTGCTGGTCTCACCGTCTCTCAGGGTGTCTGCACTGACTTAGATATCTACAACGATCTTAACCGCTAGAAGACCTGCAGCCCTCTCTTTTCATGAACCTGATTGGTTGAGGAGATTTTGAGTGACAGCTAGTTGAATGACTGAAAAGATCCACTTCACTTCCCTCTTTTGGGGCCCATATAGGGAAACAACAGTCAAATATGAGCATTTGATATTGTGCTTATATGTAACTTGACAGCAAAGACTGACTTTCAAAGGTTATTAGAACACACAGCAGCCCCAACAACACTGCAGCATCTCCAGAGGGTCTCTTCCACCACTGAACATTTACTGAATCACAAATTATTAAAGATCTTTGGTAATGTGTTTTACTGTATCATCCAGGATTGGGACAAATAAAGATCTAGTAACACAGGGTAACCTCACCTGTAATATATACTGTGTTATGTGTGTAGTGTGTGTGTGTGTGTTCATGCAATCTTACCTGAAGCAACAACTCCATCTCTTGGACTGGGCTTGAAGGCTCCTACGTTGGCATATAATTGGCCATCAATGTCTGTGTTCTTCATTGCATCAGGTTCATCATCTTCAAATCTATCTGGGATTTCATAGACTCCCTCTGACATCTTAACACACTTCTGGTCAAATACAGTAACTTCTACTTCTAACCTCAACTCTAATGTACGTCTGTAGCTGTGTCTTCTTCCTGCACTGTCCTGGGTCTGTGTGATTTATGGTTGTGAAACTCCTTGTCAGTCAACCACAGTGGATGATAAATTGTGAAATCAACAGAACACTGGCCACCATGTGACTCCAACCAGTGTTAGTGTGACAATATAATACATGATATGACTCCCACCAGTCTTAGTTTGATAATATAATACATGATATGACTCCCACCAGCCTTAGTTAATAATATACTGCACGATATGACTCCCACCAGCCTTAGTGTGATAATATAATACATGATATGACTCCCACCAATCTGAGTGTGATAATATACTACATGATATGACTCCCACCAGCCTTAGTTAATAATATACTGCACGATATGACTCCCACCAGCCTTAGTTTGATAATATAATACATGATATGACTCCCACCAGCCTTAGTTTGATAATTTAATACATGATATGACTCCCACCAGCCTTATTGTGATAATATAATACATGATATGACTCCCACCAGCCTTAGTGTGATAATATAATACATGATATGACTCCCACCAGCCTTAGTTTATAATATACTACACGATATGACTCCCACCAGCCTTAGTGTGATAATATAATACATGATATGACCCCAACAAGTCTTAGTTTGATAATATAATACATGATAAGACTCCCATCAATCTTAATGTGATAATATAATACATGATATGACTTCCACCAGTCTTAGTGTGATAATATAATACATGATATGACTCCCACCAGTCTTAGTGTGATAATATAATACATGATATGACTCCCACCAGCCTTAGTTTGATAATATAATACATGATATGACTCCCACCAGCCTTAGTTTGATAATATAATACGTGATATGACTCCCACCAGCCTTAGTTCGATAATATAATACAAGATATGACTCCCACCAGCCTTAGTGTGATAATATAATACATGATATGACTCCCACCAGCCTTAGTTTGATAATATAATACATGATATGACTCCCACCAGCCTTAGTGTGATAATATAATACATGATATGAATCCCACCAGTCTTAGTTTGATAATATAATACATGATATGACTCCCACCAGTCTTAGTGTGATAATATAATACATGATATGACTCCCACCAGTCTTAGTTTGATAATATACTACATGATATGACTCCCACCAGTCTTAGTTTGATAATATACTACATTGTATGACTATATATCATGTTATATGATGTATGTGTGAATTCACAAGGTCCCAATTTTGGATCTGCTAAAATAAATTGGGATCCTGTTAATATACATATAGACTACATATATCCTGACTGAGTTTACAGCACCCCCAGCCTTCAAATGGAGAGCACATTATGGCTCTCACTCTGTGACTGATGGTGTAGGGAGAAGTTGCACCTAGATGCTGACCTTAGGCCGATATTACATTTCCACCACTAATGGTTGAGGTTAAGATTGGGGAGGGAAACCTGGTCCTAGATCTGTACCAAGGGGAAACTTCCTCCTGAAGTGTGACCGGCCACCAATGACTGTATAGGGGTCTTGTTCTATATATGCTGACTGTGAGAGTTAGAATGAAAAAGCAGAAGTTCTGACAATATCTCCACAGTTTCAGTTTTAAGGGAAAAGAAAGAAGAACAAAAACCCTTAACATGTATTATGATAACAAGTTCATATTTCCACCCTGTCTTTTATTACAACATAACATATACATACTGGTTACATCTCATGACACAACTCTCTCTGCACTGATTCCACTGTTCCACATGACATCTACCTACATTAACTATTATACAACTCTATAGCTCTACTCTTTTCCACATGAGGAGAGAAAGCATCACACAGATCCTTAGATACAGGGACAGAGTCAAAGGTGGCCCCCTGGTGGACGTAGTACTAACTACAGGTACAGCTGTAGTGTTGGTGACAGAGACCTGGGTGGATGTAGTACTAACTACAGGTACAGCTGTAGTGTTGGTGACAGAGACCTGGGTGGATGTAGTACTAACTACAGGTACAGCTGTAGTGTTGGTGACAGAGACCTGGGTGGATGTAGTACTAACTACAGGTACAGCTGTAGTGTTGGTGACAGAGACCTGGGTGGATGTAGTACTAACTACAGGTACAGCTGTAGTGTTGGTGACAGAGACCTGGGTGGATGTAGTACTATCTACAGGTACAGCTGTAGTGTTGGTAACAGAGACCTGTGTGGATGTAGTACTAACTACAGGTACAGCTGTAGTGTTGGTGACAGAGACCTGCGCCCTCTTTCCCAAAAGCATATTATGGCTAAGTGAATCTTAGAACAATAGGATGCTATGGTAATAATAATGGACTTAGCCTTAAGAATTGAAACCTGTCCCTGGGCTGTAGAGCTCTGTCATGACGTTGGCCTCTTTTGGTACAGGGAGGACAGTTGACCTCCCTCCTTTTTGCACCACCACCCAACCTACCTTCCCCCCAATCCACCCTGTGTGTAAAGGGTTGCAAAAACTCTAAAATTCCAGTAGAGTCTCTGGCCACATGGCCCATAGAGAGACAAAGGAAATTCTTCCAACTCATAGAATTGGAGAACCGAGCGACATGTGTGTGCTGGAGAAGGTATGGAAGATTGGTGAAGAATCCAGCTACGAACTGATCCGCTTGGTACAATTTTGTGATACTCAGAAGAGACAATATAGCCATATTACCATAAAACTGTTTATATAATAGCATCAGCTTGAGACTTGCAACATAATGGTTGTATAGAATGTATTAATAAGGATAAAGCTTTTGTAAGACATTGAGATGCTATGTACTGATGTAATGTGATAGAATTGTATTTCTGTAACCAAGTCTAGCTCACTCATCGGCCCGCCCCCAGGGACACATACAGGACCAGGTGTCATTTGACAAGCCTGTTCTATGGGCACTATAAAACACCCCCTGATTTACATTTCTTCAGACCAGGCCTACACTCTATGGCCTATAGGTTTTACCATCCAATTCCTCTACTGAAAGTGAACCATACCACGTGGTTAACTTTTAGACTATTGATACCGACAGAATAAGAACAAGTCTTTGATATTAATTATTAGTCTGCAGCTAAGTAAATTATATCATTGAACGCAAAGACCAACGAAACAACCATTCGATGACGACATTAATAATTGTCGCTTTGAAAAATCCATTCTAACCGAGAGAGAGACTCTCCATCAGAACTACTCTCCAACAAGAATCAGAACGACACACTGAGCGTAAATATATATTGATTGCAATTGTTCCCGAATGAGTGAGCCTTCAATTGTCAATTGTTAATATTAATGAACTCGGTGTGCCACAGCTGACCTTTTATGATCCATTGTTCAACAGGCCGACCTGCCTGTTTTAGCCCACAAGGGCACATTCCTCTACCAATCCTTTGTGACGATAATTACTGTTTGTATGTTTTCTGTTAATTACTTAGTGTAGTAAATAAATGATTTTAAGACAATTGATGTATGGATGATTTTAGTAAAGACTGGGTTCGTGCAGATACAACAATTTACGACGTTTGGAATGAGACTGGACTCGAGGTAAAATACACCATTTAAACCAGAAGATAATCGGCCTATACTATAATAGAATATAATATTATAGTACAGGAAAGTTATATTAGGAAAATTATAGCTTTGTAATCTGAATATTCTCCTTGGTGCCCCGATCTCCTAGTTAATTACAATTGAACGATTCATCGGTTTAATCGCGTGATAATAATTACAGGGAGTTAATTGATAAACATATCTTCAGTTTAATGGTACCCCCAAAGACACGACAGCTCACAACCACCCCCACAGAGTCCTTCACTGAGCCCAGACACACACCCACGTTGCCTGCCCTTTCCACTACCACCAGTTCCACCTTCTTTGAACAGCAGGTGTTGATGTTGGCCACCCGGGTCATTTTATCGGCCCTGGGGCCCACCACCGTAGAAGTTTTGAGGGTCCTGTTGCCCTGGCATAGGGTGACTCAGACGATGCCCGTCCCGTTGATACCGTCGGTGAGGTTGGCAGAGGGCTGCCAGTTTGAGGAGCTGCATGCTACCGGGCTGTTGGAGGAAACCACTGAAGTATATTAAGAACTGGAGATATTGTCCAAGATGTCTGCCCGTTGTTTTCAAGGTATTCACGTTCTCATACGCAGGTTCATGGACATCTATATCCTGGTTGCATCTGGTTTACACAGCCCAACATCACATGCGCAGTAGCACTCAGCTCGAGCAGCAACGATGTCATTACATCATCCAAAAACATGGCAGACATTGGATGAATGTAAAAAAAATCAGGCGACAACAATTTGAATAATACATTGGATGTTTTTTGCGCAAAGGTGATGACTAAAGTGTCTTATTAGGTACATTTCAAATCTGAATTCTCTTTGTGGCCGTGTTTGTAAAATTGTCCTTCGGGGCCGGGCGTCCGTTAAACTGCAATACTGAAACAAAACTGTAGAAGCAATTGAACCCTGGCTTCTTGGAGGAGATGCCCGGTAGCCCGTTCTGGGGAGTGGTAAAATCTGTCACCTGGAGGGAGGAAGGGAGGGAAGGAGAAGGGGGGAAGAGGGAGAGGGGATAGAGAGAGAGAGAGAGAGAGAGAGAGCTAATGTAGCTGATTACAACTGGTAGCTTTCAGCAACCAATTGCTTTCAAATCAGTAGATGTGAGGGAGAGAGGATATGAGAAAGGGAGGCCATTTCAGAGTTTTGAAACAAGACACTTACTTTGCTGACAACGGACAGGGTTACATCCGTTCCTGACGAGGTGCTGGTGGGTGCCATGAGGCCCAAATGGAACCCTATTTCCTATATAGGGATGAACCCTGGTCAAAAGTAGTGCACTATACAGGGAATATGGTGCCATTTGAGACGTGCCCTTAATGTCATTATTCACATTCTGTTTGTCTATAATCTGCTTGTCAATGTGATGCTGGTCAGAAAACTCCCTCTTGTTGTGTATAATACCTACTTTTATAAGTGTTTGTCTCCCCCTACTGGCTGTTTTCTACAAGCTCAGTTTCTTCCTTCTATTATTTTGACCTTGATCCATAGAGATAGATAGAGGACTCATCTGTATATCTGTGCCCTTACAGCTACAATCCATAGAAAAACCAACCCAGTTGACAAACTTGACTTGTTTGAAATGGTGGAAGGACGGTGGACACCCCAGGTTTTCTTCTCAGTAGGAGAGGAAGTAGTACTTGCAGTCAAAGTATCTCCATCCCTCCTGACAATGCTGCTCTGTTGAATAGCAAAGGTGAACTCATTGAGAAAGTTAGCAAGTATCGTTATACTCACAAACCCATATATTTATACACACTATTGCTGTTGATTTTACTTCTAATTAACCATAGTTTATATCTCACCTATCACAAAAAGCTTTGCCTGAGATGGCCTCTCTCTTTAGTCAGGTTGTTGTAACTGGTCTCTCTCTTTAGTCAGGTTGTTGTAACTGGTCTCTCTCTTTAGTCAGGTTATTGTAACTGGTCTCTCTCTGTAGTCATATTGGTTGTATAAGAGAAAAATGCTTCTCTCGAGAGACTTTGATGCATCTGTTATCTGGAAAGGATTGATACATATTGCCACTGGTTAAAACACAGTTTCTTATTGCTACTGTAAGTGACAGGCCCAAAAAAACAGGCTGCACATTTCCTCCAGGAAGAAACGCCGTGCTACAGAGATGGAAGAGATTGAACTTCACTGAGTTCCGCCCCATTAGTTTGCACTATATAGATCAACGTTTTTTTCAGGGATCGAATCAATATTATATCAGCCTCTTTTCAATGCAACAAACCAAAACAAATATAACTTTGCAAGATTGAGTCTGCGATTTTGTTGTAGGCAGACCGAGAGCAGAATGGAGTAAAATTTTATTTGAAAGGGGGTTGCCCACGAGTGGTTTTTAAATAACCCGCGAGTGAATGCGCATTTCACATCAGTTCAGATCAGAGCGCAGAGTCGCTCGTGTGCACATTTTTGATAATCTTTGCTAGTTGAAGAGTTATTAGCCCAGTTATTGTAACATCTGCTTCCAACTCACACCCTCAAACACGTAGATCCCCTGAACGCACTCTCACTCTCCAGCCCACTTTCCAGCTCACACTCTCAAACACACAGATCCCCTGAATGCAGCTCACTGCCCAGATCCCAATTACTTGAATTCTAATCACCTGTTCACACATCTGTAGGTCATTATCACACACTATTTAGTTCAGTTCTTTGCATCCCGTCACTGTGATGTATTGTTTGTTTTGTGACACACGTCTTTCGGAGTGCTGTGTTTCCATGAATTACGCCTCCCGTGTATGATAGTTTTTGCCTGCCTCAATAACAATGCTGTTTGCCTATTCCCTGCATGTACTTTAGCCTATCGGATATCCTGTTACCTACCTATTTCCTGATCTCCTGGACTACGTCACTAGCCATTTCCCTTCCTGTACTGTTGCCTTTTTGAACCCCCTGTGTATGACCTTCTGCTGCCCCTGGACCCAGCTACCTGCCTCCTCCTGTGGTCCTTTGCAATAAACACCTGCTGCGTTTGAAACCAGCTCTCTGCCTCCCCTCGTGTTCATTACAGTTATACATTAGTATAGGTCAGTAATGGGGAGTTACTGCTTCCTACAAGAACACACAACATGTAGGATACATTTCAAGCTGTCTTTGAAAAACCAATCAGGTAAAAAGCTTATGTCTTAATTAAAGGGGCGATCTATTTTGAGACAGGCTTGAATATGCAAATAAGCCAATAGGCAGAGGGGAACCCTACATTGTCTAATTCTCTATGGTAATAACACATTTTATTTTGTAGAGTGGTGTCTTGCATAATACAACACAATACAATTTGTATATCGCTGATTCATCATTTATGCTAGGGTTTGTGCAGATATCCAAGAATTTTGCAACATTCAGAATGAGACTGATGAGGTAAATAATAATTAATGGACAACTAAAATGATAATGATATATTCTGATATTGAGTGAATTTGGGAAACGGTAACTCATTAAACAAACTTCTTCCAGGGTGCCCCAAGATTACTACTTAATTAGTTATATGATTAATTTAATTGCGTAATAATTGAACGTGGTAGTTAATTGAGTTCATAAAATAATCGTCATCGCATTAATGATACAAATGACACGACATAGCGAAACAATGTGAGAGAAGCGGCCGGCTCACCAGGCTACATTCTAAATACACTGCTCCAAAAAATAAAGGGAACACTTAAACAACACAATGTAACTCCAAGTCAATCACACTTCTGTGAAATCAAACTGTCCACTTAGGAAGCAACACTGATTGACAATAAATGTCACATGCTGTTGTGCAAATGGAATAGAGAACAGATGGAAATTATATTCAATAAGCAAGACACCCCCAATAAAGGAGTGGTTCCGCAGGTGGAGACCACAGACCACTTCTCAGTTCCTATGCTTCCTGGCTGATGTTTTGGTCACTTTTGAACGCTGGCGGTGCTTTCACTCTAGTGGTAGCATGAGACGGAGTCTACAACCCACACAAGTGGCTCAGGTAGTGCAGCTCATCCAGGATGGCACATCAATGCGAGTTGTGGCAAGAAGATTTGCTGTGTCTGTAAGCGTAGTGTCCAGAGCATGGAGGCGCTACCAGGAGACAGGCCAGTACACCAGGAGACGTGGAGGAGGCCGTAGGAGGGCAACAACCCAGCAGCAGGACCACTACCCCCGCCTTTGTGCAAGGAGGAGCAGGAGGAGCACTGCCAGAGCCCTGCAAAATGACCTCCAGCAGGCCACAAATGTGCATGTGTCTGCTCAAACGGTCAAAAACAGACTCCATGAGGGTGGTATGAGGGCCCGACGTCCACAGGTGGGGGTTGTGCTTACAGCCCAACACCGTGCAGGACGTTTGGCATTTGCCAGAGAACACCAAGATTGGCAAATTCGCCACTGGCGCCCTGTGCTCTTCTCAGATGAAAGCAGGTTCACACTGAGCACGTGACAGACGTGACAGAGTCTGGAGACGCCGTGGAGAACGTTCTGCTGCCTGCAACATCCTCCAGCATGACCGGTTTGGCGGTGGGTCAGTCATGGTGTGGGGTGGCATTTCTTTGGGGGGCCGCACAGCCCTCCATGTGCTCGCCAGAGGTAGCCTTACTGCCATTAGGTACCGAGATGAGATCCTCAGACCCCTTGTGAGACCATATGCTGGTGCGGTTGGCCCTGGGTTCCTCCTAATGCAAGACAATGCTAGACCTCATGTGGCTGGAGTGTGTCAGCAGTTCCTGCAAGAGGAAGGCATTGATGCTATGGACTGGCCCGCCCGTTCCCCAGACCTTAATCCAATTGAGCACATCTGGGACATCATGTCTCGCTCCATCCACCAACGCCACGTTGCACCACAGACTGTCCAGGAGTTGGCGGATGCTTTAGTCCAGGTCTGGGAGGAGATCCCTCAGGAGACCATCCGCCACCTCATCAGGAGCATGCCCAGGCGTTGTAGGGAGATCATACAGGCACGTGGAGGCCACACACACTACTAAGCCTCATTTTGACTTGTTTTAAGGACATTACATCAAAGTTGGATCAGCCTGTAGTGTGGTTTTCCACTTTAATTTTGAGTGTGACTCCAAATCCAGACCTCCATGGGTTGATACATTGGATTTCCATTGATTATCTTTGTGTGATTTTGTTGTCAGCACATTCAACTAGGTAAAGAAAAAAGTATTTAATAAGATTATTTCTTTCATTTTGATCTAGGATGTGTTGTTTAAGTGTTCCCTTTATTTTTTTGAGCAGTGTAGTATGTAGTATGATTAGAACACAGTAGTTTTAGTCAGTAGTAGTCAAGACAGATGTCAGACACAGTCTAGGTGGTTTGTCTATGAGGCAGGTTGACAATAAACATCAAATAGTACAACAATCAAGGATATATTTTAGTCATTGATATTTTATTGATCTGCCAAAGGGGGTTTTATATTCATATGAATGTCTCACACCTGCAAATGGGCAACACACTTATTTAGGAGTTGGATTCTGGGGAAACAAACATTTTAAATAGAGAGTTGACAGATGCTTCGGTCTAGGTAGGCTGCAGTGACATGGAGCATTCTTCACAGTTACCAAAAGAGGGAAGCATTTCACTTAATCAGCTAAAGGCATGATTGACAGAGAAAGCTTAGACTAGGGTTATTCAAATCCAGTCTCACACAGTAGGGGTTAGTTCCGTGATTGCCTAAATTCAACACACCTGTTCTTCTAGGTCGGTTAAATTCAAAACATGATGTGCCTGCTCCATTCCAGGACCACGGTTGCCTACAAGGTGCAGTACTTCCCAACCCTCTCCTCTGGCTTCACCAGACATGCACACCTGCATCAATTAGTCATGAGGTTGATGATTACTAGACTGAATCAGGTGTATCAGATGAGGACCACAGAAAACCAAACACACACTAGTTTACCCAGAGGCTTTTAGTTACTTGACACAGCTCATTCTGCACAGCAGCCAGAGGAGGGCAGTATTTAACTCCACAAGCTAAAGGAATGATTGGCAGACTAAGCTCTGACTAGGCAAACCTGTTTCTGGAGAGCTACAGGTACTGCAGGATTTTGTTACAACTAGAGACCACATTGAGCTACTTAGCTAATTGATCAGTTCAGTGATTGCCTAAATTCAACACCTGGTCTTCCAGGTCGGTTAAATGAAAAACACTCCAGGACCAGGGTTGCTTACTTGGTGCGGTACCTTCCAAGCCTGTCCTCGGAAATGACTAGACTGGCACATCTGCATCAATTAGCCAAGGGGTTGATGGTTAGTAGACTGAATCAGGTGTGCCAGATTAGGGGAAAAAAAAAAGTGAAACACCCTGGTGGTCCCTGATCAGAGGGTGGGAAACCCTGGACTGGGGACCTCAAGGTTCACTGTAGCGCTGCTTTCCTTTATTCTCTGTGATTGATTAACCTCCCTGGGCAAGGTGGAACGTTTGCAGCCAGTGGAATCGTGTGGCGCGAAATACAAATACCTCATAAATGCTATTACTTCAATTTCTCAAACATATAACTATTTTACACCATTTTAAAGACAAGACTCTCATTAATCTAACCACACTGTCCGATTTCAAAAAGGCTTTACAGCAAAAGCAAAACATTAGATTATGTCAGGAGAGTACCCTGCCAAAAATAATCACACAGCCATTTTCAAAGCATGCATATATGTCACAAAAACCAAAACCACAGCTAAATGCAGCACTAACCTTTGATGATCTTCATCAGATGACACTCCTAGGACATTATGTTATACAATACATGCATGTTTTGTTCAATCAAGTTCATATTTATGCAATCGAGGCGAGCAACAGCTCGAGAAGTACTTAGATATCGTGCACCAGCTGTTATTTACAAAAATACATAGTCCGCCACCCCTGTTCCATCCTGCCGGTGCAGCGTATATTGATAGTGTCGTCGTTCAGCCACGTCTCCGTGAAGCATAAGATATCACAGTTTGAATGTCCCGTTGGTAGCTAAATCTTCCGCGTAGATCAACTATTTTATTGTCCAAAGATTGCACATTTGATAGCAGAATGGAAGGAAGTGGGGGTTTATTCGATCGCCTACGAATTCTCAGAAGGCAGCCTGCCCTCCGGACCCTTTTTCTCCACCACCTCTTCATGCAAATCATGGAGATCTGGGCCTGTTCCCGAGAAAGCAGTATATCGTTCGCGTCGACTTCGTCAGACTCGTTAACCTGTCTGGGCAACGTGGGGCGTTTGCGTCCCACCCTAGTCAACAGCCAGTGGAATCGTGTCGCGCGAAATACAAATACCTCATAAATGCTATAACTTCAATTTCTCAAACATATGACTATTTTACACCATTTTATAGATACACCTCTACTGAATCGAACCACGTTGTGCGATTTCAAATAGGCTTTACAGCAAAAGCAAAACATTAGATTATGTTAGGAGAGTACCCTACCAAAAATAATCACACTGCCATTTTCAAAGCAAATAGCATGCATCACAAATACCCAAAACACAGCTAAATACATCACTAACCTTTGACAATCTTCATCAGATGACACTCCTAGGACATCATGTTACACAATACATGCATTTTTTGTTCGATAAAGTTCATATTTATATATAAAAACAGCATTTTACATCGGCGCATGACGTTCAGAAAATATTTTCCCTCAAATGCTTCCGGTGAATCAGCGCTACAATTTACAAAATTACTATTCGAAAACATTGGTAAATTATAATATTGTCATTCAAAGAATTATAGATGAACCTGTTATGGCTAGGGGGCAGTATTTTCACAGACGGATAAAAAACGTACCCGATTTAATCTGATTAGTACTCCTGCCCAGAAACTATAATATGCATATAATTATTAGCTTTGGATAGAAAACACTCCAAAGTTTCTAAAACTGTCTGAATGGTGTCTGTGAGTATAGCAGAACTCATTTGGCAGGCCAAAACCTGAGAAGATTCTTACAGGAAGTACCCTGTCTGACCATTTCTTGGCCTTGTTGATTATCTCTATCTATTACAGGGGATCTCTGCTCTTACGTGACACTTTCTACGGCTCACATGGACTCTCAGAAGGCGGCAAAATGCTGAATCGTGGCTTTGCAGGCTCTGGCTGAAACAAAGTAGCGCGTTTGGGTAGTGGCTGGTTACAGTACTGTGAGACTCAGGCTCGTGCCCGCGTCGACCGAAAGCTTTGTTTTCTTTCCTCTGTTTAGCTAAACGGAGATTCCCGGTCGGAATATTATCGCTTTTTTACGAGAAAAATGACATAAAAATGGATTTTAAACAGCGGTTGACATGCTTCGAAGTACGGTAATGGAATATTTAGAAATCTTTTGTCACGAATTGCGCCATGCTCGCAACCCTGATTTACCATTTCGGATAGTGTCTTGGAACGCACGAACAAAACGCCGCAATTTGGATATAACGATGGATTATTTTGGACCAAACCAACATTTGTTATTGAAGTAGCAGTCCTGGGAGTGCATTCTGACGAAGACAACAAAGGTAATGAAGCTTTGGTAATAGTAAATCGGAGTTTGATCAGGGCTAAACTTGGTTGGTGTCTAAATGGCTAGCCGTGATGGCTGGGCTATCTACTGAGAATATTGCAAAATGTGCTTTCACCGAAAAGCTATTTTAAAATCGGACATATCGAGTGCATAGAGGAGTTCTGTATCTATAATTCGAAAAATAATTGTTATGCTTTTTGTGAATGTTTATCTTGAATAATTTAGTAAATTGTTAGTAAATTCCCCGGAAGTTTGCGGGGGGTATGCTAGTTCTGAACGTCACATGCTAATGTAAAAAAGCTGGTTTTTGATATAAATATGAACTTGATTGAACAAAACATGCATGCATTGTATAACATAATATCCTAGGGTTGTCATCTGATGAAGATCATCAAAGGTTAGTGCTGCATTTAGCTGTGGTTTTGTTTTTTGTGACATTATATCCTGTTAGGGCTAGGGGGCAGTATTTGCACGGCTGGATAAAAAAAATGTACCCGATTTAATCTGGTTACTAATCCTACCCAGTAACTAGAATATGCATATACTTATTATATATGGATAGAAAACACTCTAAAGTTTCTAAAACTGTTTGAATGGTGTCTGTGAGTATAACAGAACTCATTTGGCAGGCAAAACCCTGAGACATTTTCTGACAGGAAGTGGATACCTGATGTGTTGTATTACATTTAAACCTATGCCATTGAAAAACACAGGGGCTGAGAAATATTTTGGCACTTCCTATTGCTTCCACTAGATGTCCCCAGCCTTTACAAAGTGTTTTGAGTCTTCTGGAGGGAGATCTGACCGAACAAGAGCCATGGAACGATGATGGCCCATTAGACACCTGGCGCGTGAGTTCATGTTGGGTACCCTCGTTCCAATACGTTATAAAAGAGTATGCATTCGTCCACCTTGAATATTATTTATGTTCTGGTTAAAAAAGGCCCTAATGATTTATGCTATACAACGTTTGACATGTTTGAACGAACGTAAATATATTTTTTCCCCTCGTTCATGAAGTGAAGTCCGGCGGGCTTAGATCATGTGCTAACAAGACGGAGATTTTTGGACATAAATTATGAGCTTTTTTGAACAAAACTACATTCGTTATGGACCTGTGATACCTGGAAGTGACATCTGATGAAGAGAATCAAAGGTAATGGATTATTTACATAGTATTTTCGATTTTAGATCTCCCCAACATGACGACTAGTCTGTATCGCAACGCGTATTTTTCTGGGCGCAGTGCTCAGATTATTGCAAAGTGTGATTTCCCAGTAAGGTTATTTTAAAATCTGGCAAGTTGATTGCGTTCAAGAGATGTAAATCTATAATTCTTTAAATGACAATATAATATTTTACCAATGTTTTCTCATTTTAATTATTTAATTTGTGATGCTGACTTGACTGCCGGTTATTGGAGGGAAACGATTTCCTCAACATCAATGCCATAGTAAAACGCTGTTTTTGGATATAAATATGAACTTGATAGAACTAAAAATGCATGCATTGTCTAACATAATGTCCTAGGAGTGTCATCTGATGGAGATTGTAAAAGGTTAGTGCATCATTTTAGCTGGTTTTATGGTTTTGGTGACCCTGTCTTTGAATTGACAAAACATTACACACAACTCTTGTAAATGTACTGTCCTAACATACTCTAAATTTATGCTTTCGCCGTAAAACCTTTTTGAAATCGTAAAACGTGGTTAGATTAAGGAGATGTTTATCTTTCAAAGGGTGTAAAATAGTTGTATGTTTGAAAAATTTGAATTTTGACATTTATTTGGATTCAATTTTGCCGCTCTTGAAATGCACCTGCTGTTGATGGAGTGCACCACGGGTGGGACGCCTGCGTCCCACCTAGCCCATAGAGGATATGCTAGCTTGAAAAATGGGTGTCTGATTATTTCTGGCTGGGTACTCTGCTGACATAATCGAATGTTTTGCTTTCGCTGTAAAGCATTTTTGAAATCGGACAGTGTGGTTAGATAAAGGAGAGTCTTGTCTTTAAAATGCTGTGAAATAGTCATATGTTTGAAAAATTGAAGTTTTTGTATTTTTGAGGAATTTGTAATTCGCGGCACGCCTATCATTGGATATTGGAGCAGGTGTTCCGCTAGCGGAACGTGTAGATGTAAGAGGTTACATCTCGTGAAAGCAACCGCATTGCAAGATTTAAAAATAACTTTACTGGGAAATCACACTTTGCAATAAACGAGGTGCTATGCTCAGAAAAATAGGCTAGGCGATACAGGTTAGCGCCATCTTGGAACCATCTAAAATCAAATATACTATTGTAAATATTCCCTTACCTTTGATTATTTTCATCAGAAGGCACTTCCAGGCATCCCAGGTCCAGAACAAATGTAGTTTTGTTCGAAAAAGTTAATAATTTATGTCCCAATAGCTCCTTTTTATTAGCGCGTTCCGAAGGCTACTCATAATGTACGAGGCCGCGTTACTTGTCGTCACGAATGTGCAAAAAATATATTTACGTTCGTTCAAACATGTCAAACGTTGTATAACATAAATCTTTAGGGCCTTTTTCAATCAGAGCTTCAATAAAATTCAAGGCGGACGATTGCATTGTCTTACTAAATGTTTCTGAACGAGAGGGTACCCACGGGCGCCCGCGTCATAGTAGTAATGGCCCTCCCTCTATGACCAACTTTCCAGTCCTCTCGTTCGGTCAGTTTGTACCGGAGAAGACTCAAACCACTTTGTAAAGACTGTTGACATCCAGTGGAAGCCTTCGGAAGTGCTAAATGAATCCTAACTCACGGTGTGTTTCATAGGCAAAGTGTTGAAGGTGATTCCACAAATCAGATTTCCACTTTCTGCATGGAATCTTCACAGGTTTTGGCCTGCCATATGAGTTCTGTTATACTCACAGACACTATTCAAACTGTTTTAGAAACTTTAGAGTGTTTTCTATCCAAATCTACAAATTCTATGCATATTCTAATTAATGGGCAGGAGTAGTAACCAGATTAAATCGGTATGTTTTTTATCCGGCCGTGCAAATACTGCCCCCTAGCCCCAACAGGTTTTAACCTCCTTCCGGGGACCAAACCATCTCGAGGCCGGATATATTCCCTGTCCGGTCCTGAGACCAAGGCCATGGAGGAGTACATCGAGGACTCACTGGCTGTTGGGAGCATTCGCCCTTCCGCCTCTCCCGCCGGCGCAGGATTCTTCTTTGTGGGAAAGAAGGTCAATACCCTGCGTCCATGTATCGACTAGTGGGGCCTGAATGACATCACGGTTAAAAAAATGTTACCCGCTACCACTCATCGCCTCGGCTTTCGATCCGCCCCAGAGGGCTACTATTTTCTCAAAGTTGGACCTTCGGAACACCTACCATCTGGTGTGGATGTGGGAAGGAGATGAGTGGAGGACAGCCTTCAACACGGCTAGCGGAACTATGACTTCCTGGTGATGCCATTCGGACTGACACACGCTCCTGCGGTGTTCCAGGCCCTGTTTATATAGATATTAATTTCACTTGAAGAAAATGTGTTTGTTCTCAGGTATATTTAGAAGTGGCTGCAAAGATATTTCGATTTAACCTCTCTAGGCTAGGCGGGACGAATTCGTCCCACCTACGTAACAGCCACTGCTATCCTGTGGCGCGATTTTCAAAATCTTCAAAATCCTATTACTTCAATTTCTCAAACATATGACTATTTTACAGCCATTTAAAGATAAGACTCTCGTTAATCTAACCACACTGTCCGATTTCAAAAAGGCTTTACAACGAAAGCAAAACATTAGATTATGTCAGCAGAGTACCAAGCCAGAAATAATCAGACACCCATTTTTCAAGCCAGCATATAATGTCACCAAAACCCAGAAGACAGCTAAATGCAGCACTCACCTTTGATGATCTTCATCAGATGACAACCCTAGGACATTATGTTATACAATACATGCATGTTTTGTTCAATCAAGTTCATATTTATATCAAAAACCAGCTTTTTACATTAGCATGTGACGTTCAGAACTAGCATACCCCCCGCAAACTTACGGGGAATTCGCTAACATTTTACTAAATTACTCACGATAAACGTTCACAAAAAGCATAACAATTATTTTAAGAATTATAGATACAGACCTCCTCTATGCACTCGATATGTCCGATTTTAAAATAGCTTTTTGGTGAAAGCACATTTTGCAATATTCTAAGTACATAACCCAGGCATCACGGGCTCGCTATTTAGACACCCGGCAAGTTTAGCACTCACCATAATCATATTTACTATTATAAAAATGTCATTACCTTTTGTTGTCTTCGTCAGAATGCACACCCAGGACGTCTACTTCAATAACAAATGTTGGTTTGGTCCAAAATAATCCATCGTTATATCCGAATAGCGGCGTTTTGTTCGTGCGTTCCAGACACTATCCGAAATAGTAAAGAAGTGTCGCGCGCTTGGCGCAATTCCTGACAATAAAATTCAAAGTATTCCATTGCCGTACGTCGAAGCATGTCAACCGCTGTTTAAAATCAATTTTTACGTCATTTTTCTCGTAGAAAAGCGATAAAATTCCGACAGGGAATCTCCTTTTCGGCAAACAGAGGAAAAAATCCCAAAGGCGGGGGCGGTCGGGGTCACGCGCATAAGCTAGTGTCTCTTGATGGGCCACTTGAGAAAGGCGATAATGTGTTTCAGCCTGGGGCTGGAATGACGACATTCTCTTTTTTCCCGGGCTCTGAGAGCCTATGGACGACGTGGGAAGTGTCACGTTAGAGCAGAGATCCTTAGTAAATGATAGAGATGGCAAAGAAGTTCCAGAAATGGTCAGACAGGCCACTTCCTGTAAAGGAATCTCTCAGGTTTTGACCTGCCATTTGAGTTCTGTTATACTCACAGACATCATTCAAACAGTTTTAGAAAATGTAGGGTGTTTTCTATCCATATGTAATAAGTATATGCATATTCTAGTTACTGAGTAGGAGTGGTAACCAGATTAAATCGGGTATGTTTTTTATCCAGCCGTGTCAATGCTGCCCCCTAGCCCTAACAGGTTAAACAAAGATTAAAAGTTTTCAAAATATTTGTAGAAATAAATTACATTAATGGCTTCGAAATAAACGTGATGGAGGGAAAACAGTAGCAGGGTTAGTAGTTTCCTGTGTCTGTGAGGTCAGAGTGAGATGGGAGGGAGAACAGTAGCAGGGTTAGTAGTTTCCTGTGTCTGTGAGGTCAGAGGGAGATGGGAGGGAGAACAGTAGCAGGGTTAGCAGTTTCCTGTATCTGTGAGGTCCGAGGGAGATGGGAGGGAGAACAGTAGCAGGGTTAGTAGTTTCTGTATCTGTGAGGTCAGAGTGAGATGGGAGGGAGAACAGTAGCAGGGTTAGTAGTTTCCTGTGTCTGTGAGGTCAGAGGGAGATGGGAGGGAGAACAGTAGCAGGGTTAGTAGTTTCCTGTATCTGTGAGGTCCGAGGGAGATGGGAGGGAGAACAGTAGCAGGGTTAGTAGTTTCCTGTGTCTGTGAGGTCAGAGGGAGATGGGAGGGAGAACAGTAGCAGGGTTAGCAGTTTCCTGTATCTGTGAGGTCCGAGGGAGATGGGAGGGAGAACAGTAGCAGGGTTAGTAGTTTCTGTATCTGTGAGGTCAGAGTGAGATGGGAGGGAGAACAGTAGCAGGGTTAGTAGTTTCCTGTGTCTGTGAGGTCAGAGGGAGATGGGAGGGAGAACAGTAGCAGGGTTAGTAGTTTCCTGTATCTGTGAGGTCCGAGGGAGATGGGAGGGAGAACAGTAGCAGGGTTAGTAGTGTCCTGTATCTGTGAGGTCAGAGTGAGATGGGAGGGAGAACAGTAGCAGGGTTAGTAGTATCCTGTGTCTGTGAGGTCAGAGTGAGATGGGAGGGAGAACAGTAGCAGGGTTAGTAGTTTCCTGTATCTGTGAGGTCAGAGTGAGATGGGAGGGAGAACAGTAGCAGGGTTAGTAGTTTCCTGTGTCTGTGAGGTCAGAGGGAGATGGGAGGGAGAACAGTAGCAGGGTTAGTAGTTTCCTGTATCTGTGAGGTCCGAGGGAGATGGGAGGGAGAACAGTAGCAGGGTTAGTAGTGTCCTGTATCTGTGAGGTCAGAGTGAGATGGGAGGGAGAACAGTAGCAGGGTTAGTAGTATCCTGTGTCTGTGAGGTCAGAGTGAGATGGGAGGGAGAACAGTAGCAGGGTTAGTAGTTTCCTGTATCTGTGAGGTCAGAGTGTGATGGGAGGGAGAACAGTAGCATGGTTAGTAGTTTCCTGAGTCTGTGAGGTCAGAGTGAGATGGGAGGGAGAACAGTAGCAGGGTTAGTAGTTTCCTGTGTTTGTGAGGTCAGAGGGAGATGGGAGGGAGAACAGTAGCAGGGTTAGCAGTTTCCTGTATCTGTGAGGTCCGAGGGAGATGGGAGGGAGAACAGTAGCAGGGTTAGTAGTTTCTGTATCTGTGAGGTCAGAGTGAGATGGGAGGGAGAACAGTAGCAGGGTTAGTAGTTTCCTGTGTCTGTGAGGTCAGAGGGAGATGGGAGGGAGAACAGTAGCAGGGTTAGTAGTTTCCTGTATCTGTGAGGTCCGAGGGAGATGGGAGGGAGAACAGTAGCAGGGTTAGTAGTGTCCTGTATCTGTGAGGTCAGAGTGAGATGGGAGGGAGAACAGTAGCAGGGTTAGTAGTATCCTGTGTCTGTGAGGTCAGAGTGAGATGGGAGGGAGAACAGTAGCAGGGTTAGTAGTTTCCTGTATCTGTGAGGTCAGAGTGAGATGGGAGGGAGAACAGTAGCAGGGTTAGTAGTTTCCTGTGTCTGTGAGGTCAGAGGGAGATGGGAGGGAGAACAGTAGCAGGGTTAGTAGTTTCCTGTATCTGTGAGGTCCGAGGGAGATGGGAGGGAGAACAGTAGCAGGGTTAGTAGTGTCCTGTATCTGTGAGGTCAGAGTGAGATGGGAGGGAGAACAGTAGCAGGGTTAGTAGTATCCTGTGTCTGTGAGGTCAGAGTGAGATGGGAGGGAGAACAGTAGCAGGGTTAGTAGTTTCCTGAGTCTGTGAGGTCAGAGTGAGATGGGAGGGAAAACAGTAGCAGGGTTAGTAGTTTCCTTTGTTTGTGAGGTCAGAGTGAGGTGGGAGGGAGAACAGTAGCAGGGTTAGTAGTTTCCTGTGTCTGTGAGGTCAGAGTGAGATGGGAGGGAGAACAGTAGCAGGGTTAGTAGTTTCCTGTGTTTGTGAGGTCAGAGTGAGGTGGGAGGGAGAACAGTAGCAGGGTTAGTAGTTTCCTGAGTCTGTGAGGTCAGAGCTCAATACTGCTCAATATATCAGCTACAACGAGGAGAGAGCTGTCTCGTTCCAGGCCGACTATATTGCAGTTGAGTTGCAACCAGCGACCAATGCTCATCAGATTTCTATACCATATGATGTGGTTAACTGATATGTTAAACACCTACCAGAAGTTGTGAGTTCTGTCAGGTGTTCGCAATTTAGTCAGCCTGGAACGTGGCCAATGTTATGACAGGGGTGGGAGGAGTGAGGGGGCGGGGCTCAGTTATCAAAAATCCTTTCAGCAGCCACGTGTTGTCTAACAGAGACCACAGTGAGCAATCATAAAACATACTGTCTATCTACTTTGACACTAAAGGGTTGCTTTGACACTAATATAAAACCAAAAAAATTATATAAGAGATGGACATGATAATGAATGTATTTTACAGTAATGGCACATGCAAAGTTACATATTGGTAACTAAATGACATTTATCGTATCTTTGTTCAGTTATTTGTGTGTTGTGGCTTACACCAAACTCAACCTGATGACTGTCTTTCTCACACCTTCAAGAGGGCCTCAAACTTGTTAGCAGGGGGTTTCTGAGGGGGGAAAGATCACTCAAGATACCTGTTAGGGACAGTTAGAAATTGTCCAAAATAGGGGTGGGTTGTCAAACTTTTCTTTTGCATTTGGGAGGGTAGGTCTGGGTTTTCTGGGCACAGGGGCACGTTCTTTCCCTGGTTTACATTTACCATTTGGCAGGTTTTACTATATAATGTACTCTGCAGTTGGATTCAGGCTAAACTTGGAACCTAACAATGTCACTAAGGGAGAGAGGGTAATGTATAACACTTATATTATGTCAGGATATGTTATTGTTAGCCATCAGGGATCCTATGGGAGGAGAGGAGACACAGTCTTGTATCAACAACCATGACAGCCTTGAGTTGGGGAGGAGTGAGCACTTTGGGGTAGAGGTCAGGCTAGATGAAGTGAGGAAGAACAGATATCACAAAGGTTCTGCCTAGCAACAGAGACACATTGGATGTTCAGTTGTGGGGAGGAGACTCAGCCTAGGAGAAAGGGTTAAATATCAGTGCTTGTGTGAAATGTTTTTTTTAAATCTGAATTTCAGCTGTAACAACCCTTTGGGAAGAATTAAACTTGCATAATCGTGAGTTATTTACTCTGAAAAATTAGAACCTAACACTACTGTATATAACCACATGTCTTCATCTGCTTGCATGCACTTCTGCTATCAAGGTGTTTGGTACTTGTCTTATGCACTATGCTTTTCCGCACGCTTACTATACCACAGGTCAATATAGTCTACCAGTCAACTGTCTATCCTGCCCTCTATCCACCATTCATAGTGACAATAGTGGTAGGTGGATCGTTTGTCCAGATCTGCAATAGGCTAACTTGCAATCATAACACACATAAAAGCATTCAAAGCTGCATCAATGTTTAATATAAATCCACAACAACAAATAGGAATTGCTGGTAGGCACCACAGAGGCAGGTGCATCATTACACATGAAAGAACAGTGAAGACACATGCAGCTCCCCTATTGATCTTGCTTAGGGACAATACAATATTTTTACCTAGACTAGCCCACGACTGTCACGTCCTGACTCTAGTAAGATGTAATTTTCTATAGTAGAGTAGGTCAGGGCGTGACAGGGGGTGTTTTGGGTTTTTCTATGTTTTCTATTTCTATGTTTAAGTTCTAGTTTGTCTATTTCTATGCTGGGGTTGTTTGGGTTGTTCTCCAATTGGAGGCAGCTGATCCTCGTTGCCTCTGATTGGAGATCGTAGTTAAGTAGGGGTTTTTCTTCCTGGGTTTTGTGGGTAGTTGATTTCCATTTTGTCTGTGTTACCCAACGGAACTGTTGGTGGTTTTTTTGTTAAGTGTTTTGTTAATAAAGTAATATGAGCACTCTACACTCTGCGCCTTGGTCCCCTTTAGACGACTCACGTTACAACGACACCAAAAACCAATGAATAATTGCATTATTATTCTACTCTAGGCTGTAGACTGCAGTAGAAATGTCATAATAAGACTTGTTATTTGAATGTTTCATTCCATTTGGCTCAGTTGTGGGCCTACTCTCAACAGATTAAAAAAAGGCACAGTAGCAGGCCAGTCTGGCTGTATTTTTACAGCTGATACTGATGCGCTGTCTGGTAAGGATCATTATTCTCTCAAGTTGTTCTATATACTGTGGCACATAGGCCTATGCTCTCAGCAGGCCCAGTTATTCAGAAAAGCTCAACACACATTCTGCCTGCTTTCTGATCTGAGCGGCTATTCCTCAACCTAGAACCTAAAGCTTAAATATAGCCTAAATACTTGTCATTTAACTTTTAAAATGTATCACCTTTTATGTGTGGCATAAACATAACTAGTCACAATGTTTTAGTCTGATTAGGCTACTTTAAAATGATCCAGTAGGCTACCTGCACACGCTCATCCACTCCCCTCTAATATAATTCCAGCAAACAAACTGCGCACCGGCCATTCCATTACACCAGATAATGTAAGGAGATTGTCAAGCCAAGACTTTAATACTGAGCAGGGAGGGTTATATATAACACAAACCATGATGATAAGCACTCAAAGTCAGTAATCGGTATGCAGTTCTGCATTGCTTATTGGTTGGTTGAAAATCTGTTGCATATATCTTACATAATTAAAAATATAGCAGCAAAATGTTGAAACTCTTATATCCCCCTGGTGGGTTGTATAACGTTTTATTCTGCTTTTGGGAGGGTAGTGCGTTTTTTTATTGGGCACAGGGGCACGTTTTTTCCTTGATTTACATTTGCCACTTCGCAGGTTTTACTATATAATGTATTCTACTGTATATAGCTGTCACGTTCTGACCAGTAAAGGTGTTATTTGTTATTGTAGTTTGGTCAGGACGTGGCAGGGGGGTATTTGTTTTATGTGGTTCGGGGTGTGTTAGTATATGTGTTTATGTAGAGGGGTGTTTGGTTAGAGTATTCCGGGGTTTATGGGTTATGTTCTATATTTCGTATTTCTATGCTCTGTCTATGTTGTGTATTTCTTTGTTGGCCTGGTATGGCTCTCAATCAGGAACAGCTGCACATCGTTGTTGCTGATTAAGAGTCATACTTAAGTAGCCCTGTTTTCACCTGTCCCTTTGTGGGAAGTTGTGGTTGCATAGCTGTGTGTTAAGCCTACAATCCTGTTTGTGCGATCGTTTTCTTGTTTTGTTTGTTACGTGTTCAATAAAGTCACTATGGGCGCTCAACCCGCTGCGCCTTGGTCCACTACGTACGACGACCGTCACAATAGCCACATTTCCTCATCTGCTTGCTTGCACTTCTGCTATCAAGGTGTTTGGTACTTGTCTTATTCACTATGCTTTTCCGCATGCTTAATACAGATTTACACCACATAAACACTCAGCCATTTTCACTGGACTATTAAGCCCCTGTTGCTGCCAAATGTATCATCACTAATACAGATTTGTTTCTTTTGAGCATTTCAGATTCAGCATCTGGAGGACCTGCTTTATCAGGAGAACAAACTGGAAACACAGACAATGGGGTCATTGTTCCTGACATCCCATGCCCCCTATTGAGAATCTACTGAGAATCTGTTGTGCTGCAACGTCAATTGAACCCTACCACTGACTTCTCATCTTTTGGTCAGGAGATATACATGCATGCTCTTCGATTAGTTATGAGTCTCCAGCCTTTTTAGGTGCAGTCCTCCCACACTAAGTAGGATATTGTTTTAGCCCCAGTGCCACTCTTGATAATGGCAAACATTTGTATTTTTTGGAGGAGGGTGAAAGGATAGCAGGCCCAGCTGTCAAAGTGAGAGAGTAGACAATTCTGGATAGAGCAGGTACTTTTGTGGAGTCAATTTTTTGTTTTTTCCTTAGCACTACACAGCTGATTCAGATGATCAAATCATCAAGCTTCAAGTGGTATTTATGTATTAATTTGTGACGCTATCCTTGATATGATCCTGCTATTGTCACACGCTACACATGCACATGAATCTATCTATCCAATGTTATCATGATTTGTTATACTTATATTATACAGGAAGTATTATTAAAGAGATGCTTTACATTGAAATACAGATATAGATGTAGTCGTCCCAGAGTTAATGATCCAAGGTCAGTTTTGCTTTTCACCTCCTGATGATTATGATGACTGTCCGTGTTAGAATATAAAAAACAAAGCTTAATCATGCTCTCTCTCTCTATCCATCTATCTCTCGTCTGCAGGTATGTTTTGATGTGAGAGAGGAAGCCAGTTCCGTCAGCGCCACATCACCCAGTCTTAACCTCTCTAGGGTAGGTGAGACGCTAGCGTCCCACCCACTCTTAAGATAACCTTCGGGCCAACTGGGAGCCCAAGGCTGTTTAGGAGACATTGCTAGAGACACTATGTAATTGTGATGAACTGAAAGAATATTAGGGTAACACTGTAATTCATTAATCATATTCTGTCTTCCCTGCTCCTCTGTTTTACCTCTTTCCTTTTCTGTCTTCTACACCTCTCTCCCCACCTCCTCTTTCTTCCTCTTTTTTTTATAATGCACACAATATGTGCATTGAAGTACAGATTGATCTTGCATTTATAATATTACAATTATCATAATTATAATGCATGTATTATGTATTTATAACACCTGAACTTTCAATAAAGTATTTCACATTCTCCACTGGTTGAAATTAACTATCCCATTTGAATTCTACACCTATCCTGTGTCCTCAGATTAATGCAGATGGAGTTAGATATGCGTAGGTGAATTTATGTATATACGAATTACAAATCAGCCTTTACTTGAATCACGTTTCTTGTCTATTGCATAGTTACAATGTGAAATAATTTATTTCCCAGGAGCAGGAGTGGTAAACACTGTTGAAGTGTATAATTGTAATACATACATGTAGACACAGCATCATTTAAAAAATTGAGTTTGATACACCTGGTATTGGATATGACTGAAAAAGAATGTCTGACAGAGATTCATACCTGATCTGCACCTTTGTTTGCCAAGGAAGAGTACATGATCAGTGAATATATTCAATGTACAGGCTACAATGTTGGGATCTCATGCGTGGTAATAACTACAGTACATGTATATAGGACTTGCATCCTTGGCACAGTAAAGTTATTATATTCTACTCAATCCATAGGTTCATTAATGCCATTCAGACTTGAAGTTGATACAACTATGATAGCTGAGGTTCATTGATAGATTCTGAACTAATATTCATACCAAAAGTTTTAGGGTCCGTGCACAGATCGACTACATACTGTAGCTAGCTACATATCCATAAGCATACAGTTATTTTTATCATTGCATGTTTACCAAATGTGATATATTTCATAAAATATTTTAATGGACAATAAAGATGTTCCATTTTATTCTGTCCTATTCTATTCAAATTAGAATACTTGGTACTGCCACAAAAACAATACTGACGTGAAGTTGTCTACACATTAGTGAGCACTGGAGTTTAGAGTGACTTGAATAACAAGTTGCAAAATGGTGCAAAATCAAACCTGAGAAGCAGCTTTTTTGCATTCATCAGAGCATAACAACATACTGACTAAACTGTTGCTTTGACACAAACATAAAACAAAATATCTTGATCTAATGAACTGTCATAACCTACTGACTAAACTGTTACTTTGACACTAACTGTTGCTTTGACACTACTATAAAACACAATATCTCTAAGAGATGGAAATGATCATGAATATCTATTTCAGCAATGATGACACCTGCATAGTTACATCTGGGAAACTGAATGACATTTATCTTCGTCAGGTTGTTTGTGTTGTGGTTGTGGTTTACACCAAACTCAGCCTGATGATGACTGTGTCACACCTTCAAGAGGGTCTCAAACTTTACTGTGGGTTCTGAGTGGAAAAATACTAGAAAAAGACACCTGTTAGTGGGAGAGAGATCAACAGTAGTCAGAAGTCACCCTGATGATTGACTGATGACTGGTATCATTCCACATTTGATCAAATGTGAAATATTTATGAAATATTAAAAAACATTTAATACCATTGACCACTTACAATCGTGGAAATTGACCTATATGGATAGGGCTAAATCGAAATGTTTCTTACAGAAGATATATGCATAACTGTCACGTCCTGACCATAGTAAGAGGTTTTTTTCTATGGTAGAGTAGGTCAGGGCTTGACAGGGGGTATTTTGTGTTTTTCTATGTTCTTTATTTCTATGTTTAAGTTTTAGTTTTCCTATTTCTATGTTGTTGTTTTTTGGTTTGATCTCCAATTGGAGCCAGGTGGTCCTCGTTTTCTCTAATTGGAGAACATATTTAAGTAGGGCTTTTTCTTCCTGTTTTTTGTGGGTTATTATATTTTGAGTAGTGTTTGTTTCGCTCTGCATCACGGTTTGTTGTTTTGTTAACCTGTTAGGGCTAGGGGGCAGTATTGACACGGCCGGATAAAAAACGTACCCGATTTAACCTGTTAGGGCTAGGGGGCAGCATTGACACGGCTGGATAAAAAACATACCCGATTTAATCTGGTTACCACTCCTACTCAGTAACTAGAATATGCATATACTTATTACATATGGATAGAAAACACCCTAAATTTTCTAAAACTGTTTGAATGGTGTCTGTGAGTATAACAGAACTCAAATGGCAGGTCAAAACCTGAGAGATTCCTTTACAGGAAGTGGCCTGTCTGACCATTTCTGGAACTTCTTTGCCATCTCTATCATTTACTAAGGATCTCTGCTCTAACGTGACACTTCCCACGTCTTCCATAGGCTCTCAGAGCCCGGGAAAAAACAGAATGTCGTCATTCCAGCCCCAGGCTGAAACACATTATCGCCTTTCTCAAGTGGCCCATCAAGAGACACTAGCTTATGCGCGTGACCCCGACCGCCCCCGCCTTTGGGATTTTTTCCTCTGTTTGCCGAAAAGGAGATTCCCTGTCGGAATATTATCGCTTTTCTACGAGAAAAATGACGTAAAAATTGATTTTAAACAGCGGTTGACATGCTTCGACGTACGGCAATGGAATACTTTGAATTTTATTGTCAGGAATTGTGCCAAGCGCGTGACACTTCTTTACTATTTCGGATAGTGTCTGGAACGCACGAACAAAACGCCGCTATTCGGATATAACGATGGATTATTTTGGACCAAACCAACATTTGTTATTGAAGTAGCTGTCCTGGGTGTGCATTCTGACGAAGACAACAAAAGGTAATGACATTTTTATAATAGTAAATATGATTATGGTGAGTGCTAAACTTGCCGGGTGTCTAAATAGCGAGCCCGTGATGCCTGGGCTATGTACTTAGAATATTGCAAAATGTGCTTTCACCAAAAAGCTATTTTAAAATCGGACATATCGAGTGCATAGAGGAGGTCTGTATCTATAATTCTTAAAATAATTGTTATGCTTTTTGTGAACGTTTATCGTGAGTAATTTAGTAAAATGTTAGCGAATTCCCCGGAAGTTTGCGGGGGGTATGCTAGTTCTGAACGTCACATGCTAATGTAAAAAGCTGGTTTTTGATATAAATATGAACTTGATTGAACAAAACATGCATGTATTGTATAACATAATGTCCTAGGGTTGTCATCTGATGAAGATCATCAAAGGTGAGTGCTGCATTTAGCTGTCTTCTGGGTTTTGGTGACATTATATGCTGGCTTGAAAAATGGGTGTCTGATTATTTCTGGCTTGGTACTCTGCTGACATAATCTAATGTTTTGCTTTCGTTGTAAAGCCTTTTTGAAATCGGACAGTGTGGTTAGATTAACGAGAGTCTTATCTTTAAATGGCTGTAAAATAGTCATATGTTTGAGAAATTGAAGTAATAGGATTTTTAAGGTTTTGAAAATCGCGCCACAGGCTGGCAGTGGCTGTTACGTAGGTGGGACGAATTCGTCCCGCCGGTCCCATAGAGGTTAACCTGTTAGGGCTAGGGGGCAGTATTTACACTGCCGGATAAAAAACGTACCCGATTTAATCTGGTTACCACTCCTACCCAGTAACTAGAATATGCATATACTTATTAGATATGGATAGAAAACACCCTAAAGTTTCTAAAACTGTTTGAATGGTGTCTGTGAGTATAACAGAACTCATATGGCAGGCAAAAACCTGAGAGATTCCTTTACAGGAAGTGGCCTGTCTGACCATTTATTGGCTTTCTTTGTCATCTCTATCCATTACAAAGGATCTCTGCTGTTACGTGACACTTCCTACGGCTCCAATGGGCTCTCAGAGCCCGGGAAAAACCTGAATGACGTAATTCAAAGCCTTGGCTGAAACACACGAGCGCTTTTGCTAAGTGGTCTATCAGAGGACAAAGGGCTTAGGCTCGTGCACTGGCCGCCCCCGTCTTTCTGTTTTTCCCTCTATTTACCGAAACTCAGATTCCCGGTCGGAATATTATCGCTTTTTTACGAGATAAATTGCATAAAAATTGATTTTAAACAGCGGTTGACATGCTTCGAAGTACGGTAATGGAATATTTAGAAATTTTTTGTCACGAAATGCGCCATGCGCGCGACCCTGATTTACCATTTCGGATAGTGTCTAGAACGCACGAACAAAACGCCGCTGTTTGGATATAACGATGGATTATTTGGGACCAAACCAACATTTCAATCCTACAGACGAAGAACCATATATGTGACAATTTTTCCATTTTAAGATAATCAGTTATTTTTATATTATTCATTGTGTGTACCACATTGGGTGTTTTATGGTTGACAAATAATTCACCATACTCATATCTTCCAACAACAATTGATATTTTTTTGTTATTTCAAAAAATACTTTTTTTATTGTCGTTTTAATTTTTAGAATGTGGAAGAACAGTATATCTCCAGTGATGATTTCAGTTTGTGGAAGAACAGTATATGTGACATTTTGCATGACACTTGTAAGATGTCCTTTTTTAATACCTGATATGATGTTTTAAGTACTTTCAAGTACAGATGCCCTTCATGTAAATAACTTAAATGCAATATGTAGTTAATTCATTTAATGGAGGTTCATTTAAAGGTGGTCTATCAACTTTAGCACCGATGACTTTTCTTAAAAGTTGAGTCATGAAATCTTAGTCTCATTTAAAATGAAGCCCTCAATGTGAACATACCATAGAATAACTACAAAAATAGAATACAATTAAATTAATTCAATCAAAAGAAGTACAACTTGTACATATCAAATATGGATCAATGTGATGTGCCAATATGCATGTCCATTATGCAGGTCCCTAAGGTCAATATTACAAAACGTTCAGAAAACCATTCTCTTTGCGTTTAACACTATGATCTGCAATTAAGTTTTGAATTGCGTTAAACCCATGCTAAAGGCAAGAAACGTCCTGTACTGAGGTGACAGCTGTAAATAAGTATTAACTGCTTAGAGTTGATGCTAAATGTGGTGACAGAGATGTATATTGTAATGAATAAAAAAAAGGGAATCATTAGGATATTTTATTGTTAGAACAACATGTTGCATGTTGATGGGATGTTAGTAAACTATTCTCTGTGCAATACATGTGACTTTTAACCACCTCACTGAAGTGGTCTGTAGTCCAGCTGGTCGCTTGAGAACAGAATCTGGGAGGTGACTGAAGTCTTCACATTGCATCCTCATCACCTTGAATGGTTTTGCTGGTTGTGCTTGTTGTTTCTCGTATGGGACAGTGTAGAAACTGTTGAACAGATGCAGCTTGCGCTCATCAATCAACTTTCCACAATCCTTTCTGCACGTCGTGGAACACGCTCTTCCCTGCAGGATACAGTGTAACGTTACATATAACTAGCTAGCTACTGTAGCCATGTCGAATCATCCGGTGGATGGACAAAAAGTAGCTAGCTATGTTTCTTCTATAATCTAGCAATAACATTTGTAACGATAATGTATAAGTTAGTAGCCAACGAACTTTAGCTAATATGCTTTCTCTATAGTTACAAATTAGACAACCCAGAACATACATGTTAGTTACTGTACTCTATAGCTAGCTAGCTTGATTGTTTGATATACGGTTCTTCCACATACCTCTTTTGGACAGCTTTTCCCAGTTTTTTCTTGACCCTTACGATTTGTATAGGGTTTTCCCGCATCCCGTAAGATCTTCCTTTGCCTGTCTTTCCATTCTTTTAGTTTTGTTTTACGTTTCTTTCCCACATTTCGGTGATTTTCATCAGCAACAGAAAAGTTGTGCGCTTGTCCGTCCATTCTGAGTGGTGCACATAAACGGTTATTCCACGAGAGCCTATCTTTAAATTTAAACATATTGTTAATTAGCGCGTGGAAAGCTTGTGAAACCGGTTCACTATAGAAAAAGGGTGTCCAATAATGATTTTTCATGTATATCTCGTTTTTTTGAAAAATGTCACATATACGGTTCTTCGTCTGTAGGATTCATTTGTTATTGAAGTAGAAGTCCTGGGAGTGCATTCTGATGAAGAACAGGAAAGGTAATAACATTTTTCTTATAGTAAATCTGATTTTGGTGAAGGCTAAACTTGCCGGGTGTCTAAATAGCTAGCCCGTGATGGCTGGGCTATGTACTTAGAATATTGCAAAATGTGCTTTCACCAAAAAGCTATTTTAAAATCGGACATATCGAGTGCATAGAGGAGTTCTGTATTTATAATTCTTAAAATAATTGTTATGCTTTTTGTGAATGTTTATCGTGAGTAATTTAGTAAATTGTTAGTAAATTCCCCGGAAGTTTGCGGGGGGTATGCTAGTTCTGAACGTCACATGCTAATGTAAAAAGCTGTTTTTTGATATAAATATGAACTTGATTGAACAAAACATGCATGTATTGTATAACATAATGTCCTAGGTGTGTCATCTGATGAAGATCATCAAAGGTTAGTGCTGCATTTAGCTGTCTTCTGGGTTTTTGTGACATTATATGCTAGCTTGAAAAATGGGTGTCTGATTATTTCTGGCTGGGTACTCTGCTGACATAATCTAATGTTTTGCTTTCGTTGTAAAGCCTTTTTGAAATCGGACAGTGTGGTTAGATTAATCTGGTTACTACTCCTGCCCAGTAACTAGAATATGCATATAATTATTGGCTTTGGATAGAAAACACCCTAAAGTTTCTAAAACTGTTTGAATGGTGTCTGTGAGTATAACAGAACTCAAATGGCAGGCCAAAACCTGAGAAGATTCCATGCAGGAAGTTGCCTGTCTGACAAGTTGTTTCATCTTGGCTCTTTTTATTGAAGACTGAGGATCTTTGCTCTAACGTGACACTTCCTACGGCTCCCATAGGCTCTCAGAGCCCGGGAAAAAGCTGAACGATATCGAGGCAGCCTCTGGCTGAAACACATTATCGCTTTTGGCAAGTGGCCGATCAGAGTACTATGGGCTTAGGCGCGTGCCCGAGTCGACCAAATGCTTTATTTTCTTTCATCTGTTTACCTAAACTCAGATTCCCGGTCGGAATATTATCGCTTTTTTTATGAGAAAAATGGCATAAAAATTTATTTTAAACAGCGGTTGACATGCTTCGAAGTACGGTAATGGAATATTTAGAATTTTTTTGTCACGAATTGCGCCATTTTCGTCACCCTTATTTAGCCTTTCGGATAGTGTCTTGAACGCACGAACAAAACGCCGCTGTTTGGATATAACTATGGATTATTTTGAACCAAACCAACATTTGTTATTGAAGTAGAAGTCCTGGGAGTGCATTCTGACGAAGACAGCAAAGGTAATAACATTTTTCTTATAGTAAATCTGACTTTGGTGAGTGCTAAATTTGCTGGGTGTCTAAATAGCTAGCCCTGTGATGCCGGGCTATCTACTGAGAATATTGCAAAATGTGCTTTCACCGAAAAGCTATTTTAAAATCGGACATATCGAGTGCATAGAGGAGTTCTGTATCTATAATTCTTAAAATAATTGTTATGCTTTTTGTGAACGTTTATCGTGAGTAATTTAGTAAATTCACCGGCAGTGTTCGGTGGGAATGCTAGTCACATGCTAGTCACATGCTAATGTAAAAAGCTGGTTTTTGATATAAATATGAACTTGATTGAACAAAACATGCATTTATTGTATAACATAATGTCCTAGGGTGTGTGGTTAGATTAACGAGAGTCTTGTCTTTAAAATGGTGTAAAATAGTCATATGTTTGAAAAATTGAAGTTTTTGCATTTTTTAGGTTTTTGAGTAACGCGCCACGGTATTACACTGGCTGTTACGTAGGTGGGACGATTTGGTGCCACCTACCCTAGAGAGGTTAATTCAGTTATTTATGTATTGCAAAGTTTCACGGATTTAATAAAATGTGGAACTACAACCACGCTGCACTTTGGTCCGCTCCTTTCGACAGCCGTGACAATAACCATGGTAACACTTAAAAGGGAACAGTTGGGAGAATATGGAACAATGATTAGACTGAAGGTGAGGACACAACAGGTCACCTGACAAGACTGAATCCAAACATTACTGTTGATTTTATGTGCATTTTACATTGACATTTACACTAAACTATTCCCTGACAATCCAGGTGTGTGTGATGCAACATCCAACATTTACAAATCATTCAACGAAGCCACTCGTACCCAATATAAGAGCTACAACATTTCAGTACCACTCCCTGCACCTTCTGACCAAGGCCTTAGGAATTCTGAACAAGAACAAGAAGCATTTCCAAACCTTCCGAGGAACCAAAGGCTTGCTGTGGTGTCCGAAATACTACAATGCGATTTGGAACTCGCTCCTGTTTTGAGATCACCACCTACCTTGGTGCCCCACTGGGGGGGTACTCTCAGCTGCTGCATGAGAAGGAGGTGCTGATTCCCCCCTATGAAGTGTTCAATAGACAATATTTTCTATTCCATTCATATTAGGACGCTTCCCAATGGGCACACACGTCAATTCAACATCCACTCTACACTGGTTCAACCTAATTTTATTGAAATGATGTGGAAACAACGTTGATTCAACCAGTGTGCCCAGTGGGTTGGTTCTTCCACAAATGTTTTAAATTAAAACGTATCACTGAGAAATCGTTGGAACTCACCCAGTGACGTCATTACCAGTTACTCACACAAACTGAGAGCCTGTGACCGTGTGACCATAGGATCTGGTACTTCTGTGTGGGAACAATGTTTGTGGTTGTTTGGGCTTGTATTAGTCAGATGTCTGACAAGGTATAAGTAGACCTTTGCAGAAAAGCTGCAAACACAAGTCTTGAAGCTGATCAATACAAAACAACCTCAATTGTGCTCCAGTCTGGTAAGTTGAACTATCAGATCATTATTATCTGATAAGATGTTACAACAGTTGTGGTATGATATATAGCATTGTCAGTAGTAGTACTCATTATTTCTCTATAGAGTTTATATCAGTAGTACTAACTAAATGACACTAGGTTGTTGTACGTAGCTAATGTTGTTATTTCTCCATAGAGTTTATATCACTAGTACTAATTAAATACTACCAGATTGTTGTAGCTAACGTAGCTATGATTTTTTTATTTTTGCAAAATGCTATATATCCATTGTTTAGCTGGAATGGAATGTTTTTATCTTTTATATTTGACTGTAATATGTGGTTGTCTCACCTAGCTACTGCACAGAGCCTTCAGAACGTATTCATGCCCCTTTACTTTTTCCACATTTAGTTGTGTTACAAAGTGGGAATGAAATGGATTTAAATGGCTTTTTTTTTCAAAAATGTACACAAAATATGATGAAGTATCAAAGTGGAAGAAATTATTTTACATATGTGAAAAGTTAATGAAAAATAAAACACATATATCTTGATTAGATAAGTATTCAACCCTCTGAGTCAATACATGTTAGAATCAATTTTGACAGCAATTACAGCTGTGAGTCTTTCTGGGTAAGTTAAGAACTTTGCCTACCTGTATTGTACAATATTTGCAATCAATCAAGTTGGTTGTTGATCATTGCTAGACAGTCATTTTCTAGTCTTGCCATAGATTTTCAAGATGACTTAGTCAAAACTGTAACTAGGCCACTTAAGAACATTCAATGTTGTCTTGTTAAGCAACTCCAATGTACATTTGGCCTTGTGTTTTAGGTTATTTCCTGGTGAAAGGTGAATTTATCTCTCAGTGCCTGGTGCAAAGCAGACTGAACAAGATTTTACTCTAGGATTTGGCTTGTGCTTAGCTTTATTCCCCAAAAAACTCCCTAGTCCTTGTCAATGACAATTATACCCATAACATGATGCTGCCATTACCATGCTTGAAAATATGACAAGTGGTTCCCTTATATAACGCTTTGTATTCAAAATATAATAAATTTCTTAGCAATTTTTTTAGCAGTTTTACTTCAGTGTCTCATTGCAAACAGGTTGCATTTTTTGCAATATTGTATTCTGTACAGGCTTCCTACTTTTCCATCTGTCAATTAGGTTAGTGTTGTGGAGTGTGTACAATGTTGTTGATCCATGCTCAGTTTTCTACCATCACAGACATTAAACTCTTTACCTGTTCTAAAGTCACCATTGGCCTCATTGTGAAATCCCTGAGTGGTTTCCTTCCTTTCTCGATAGAGTTTACGTATATCTGTTGTCATTCTGTGGTCAATTGGAAAGAAGTAGCAAGCCAATTATTGAATGAGACTTGATTGACAGTAGTTTTACTTCACAATAAAGGCTTTATTAAATGGTGGCTTTCCAAAAACTCCTATCAATTTTTAGAAGTGAATAATATCAAAGCTACTTTTATAATGAATATAATGATTGCCAGTATGTTTAAGTTTACTATCCGCTTCTATATGGTGCTATTGCAATTCGTTTTAAAACGTGAAAAATATCAAAGCTATGTTGTTTCATATTTGGTATTCTTATGCTGATTGGTATTTGTCTCCTATACATGCTGTTTTACTACAGATGCTGTTGAAGTCATGGGGAGAGAAAACATCCTAACCTTTGCTGTGCTGTGTGTATTCCATGATTGGACTCTGGGTGTGGACTCCAAGATGGTACTTCCAGCATATAGTCTTGCTACTTTTAAGCTGAGAACAAGATTGTTACAGTAAAAAAATATATAATAATAATATATATAAAACTGTTCCTCTGTTTTACACTTTTTGCCTGTTTTTTCCCCTCCATATTCTCTGAAGGTTCATCTTCATCAGTCTGGTCTCAATTCCAGCATACCATTAGACATGGTCCCTGACTCTGTTGATGACATGTATAACACCTGCACTAAACAAATGTACAACAAGGTGGAGAAGGAATATCTTGTACATGAAAACAAAGAGCCCTTCAAAAATGCCTGGAAGTGGGCAGAAAGTTGTGCAAAAAATGTGAAGGAACGATTCCGAAAGGACAATTCAGAGTACAATTTTGACGACAAACTTTCACATAATCATATCAAGGCTATCTGTGCTTACACAACAGGTCATCCTTCAATACACTCAGAGTTCAACCAAGCAGTCCGGACCAATAGATATGAGTATACAACCTCCTTCCAATTCCACTCCCTGCATTTCCTCCTGACTGACGCCATTCGCCTCCTGAAAAAAAAAAAAAAACCTTGTCACACCACATACAGAAGAACCAAAATGAAGTTTGTGGGTAAAGTTAACTAAACTATTAGATTTGGCTTCTTTGCCTCCAGCTCTCTCTACAAGGCAAATTCTGAATTTGGAGACAAGTCCTGCTTTGAGATAAAGACGTGTTTTGGCGCTTACCTGAAGTCTTTCCCCAAAATGGGGATAAAAGAAGAGGAGGTGTTGATTCCACCCTATGAAGTGTTCAACGTTACTGAAGTACTCAAGAAAGAAGATGATCCAACACTTTGGTGTGATGTTGTGAACAAACTACAGAGCACCAAAATACCCAAGAGTAACCTGAATTGCAAAATGTTTAAGAAGCCAATTACTAATTAAATGTTTTATATATTGAGTCATTGTCCCTAAAGAGGATGTAATTCAACTAGCTCGGCTTCTTATTCTTATGCTTCTTACAAAAATAAATACAATAAAATGTTAAGTGACTATAGTTTCTATTGTAATCAGTTAATTGGTTTATTTGTGGATGTTACATACAAACCTCATTCTGACTCCCTGAAATGGTGTTAATTAAGATGTTTGTACTAGCCTGTGTATCAGACTCCATAGGAGACTTTAAACCATATGCCTTCTGCAGCTTGTGGCAAAATGAATAAAGAAAATCATTGAGCATGAATACTGTATTCGTCATGTATTTTTTGTTTCAACTATTACAGTACTACATTTAGACAAACTGAAGTCATACATTGGGGCCATGGATTAAACTATAATATTACATGACAAGTTTAATTGTTCAATAAAATTATGCTTCATTTCTTCCTCCCAGGTGACACATTAAGCCACAAATAAAGTGATACCCGAAACTACCAATTAGTACTGAATTTTTTTCCCTGAAACATTCAAAATCATGTAAAAACATTAAAACATTTACTACTTGCACAAAAAGACAACATAAGGCGACATGGAATAATACAAATAATGTTCTGAAATGTTATTCCATAGAATACTTCTAACAGTCCAAAATGGCTTCTGACCAATCATATGGCCAAATAAGGCTTGACTGGCTGGCTCCACAGTACTGTCACAGAGCAAAGTTGACGTTTTGTCTTCAATTGGCCGAAAGGCATCACTCATCACCAGCGGATTCTCATTGCAGTTGGAGCCCCACCCCAGCTGTCCCTGATTGGCTCCCCTCCTGTTTCTGTCCTCCAATGGGGTGCAAATACACACTTGATTCTCTGCCGGTTGGTTAAGAAGTCAATATGCAGCACACACACACTCAAGTCTCCCTCCCTTCATCCCTCTCTCTCCCTCTCTCTCTCCCCCTCTCTCTCTCCCATATCTCTGTCCCTCCCTCCCTCCCTCAGGTTGGAGGTGTGAAGGGCCAGGATGGAGTCTCTAGCTCCCAGGTAGAGTGTGTCAGAGCTGGGGTCCAGCCTGAGGACGCTGGCATTGGACACCCCCAGAACTGTGCCTGATGAAGAAATGAACTAAGCTGATGCTGTGTTGTTTGTTTATTAATTTGGGTAAAAACAAGACATAACCAATGAGTTTTCAAATAGAATAATGGACATTTTACAGTATATTTTACAGTATATCTCTCATTTCTCAGCATACCATAGATTAAAGCAGCCTTTTTCAAACCTCTACTCTGGAGTCCCAGACATTAAATGTTGTAGCCCTGATCTAGCATGCCTGATTCAAATAGTTAAAGGCTTCATGATTAGTTGACAAGTTGAATCAGGTGTGCTACTTAGTTCTGGAATAGTTAAAATACATGGAACGGCTGGGGGTCCCTGAGGAGAGGTTTGAAAACTCAATACCACTATTTTCACTGGCAAGACACCTTGTTCCCTTCTCCCCCTCCATCCCCATCGTTGGGCTCTCCTTTCCTCCAGAGCCTGGAGAAAACACACAAAGATAGGGCTGGATTCAACCACAGCTGGCTGGAGGCACCATCATTGGGGAGGAAGGGCTCATAGAATGGTATCAAACACATGGTTTCCATGGTTTCCATGTGTTTGATACTACTCCATTCACTCCATTCCAGCCATTATTATGAGCCATCCTCCCCTCACCTGCCACCCCTGGCAACCAAACCACTTCAACACTTATGCATTCTCTTGTTTAGCGATATTGAGTCTTTACAGTTTGACTGTCTGCATGTTCAGTAGTATCTAGTCAATTGACGCAAGGAGCATCAATCTAAGTAACATAACGAAGAAATGCCCTTCAAAATCCGTCAGTTTAAGCTAGAGATATCTGTTTTTTGCATGGGCTGCTTCTCAATCTACCATATCTGCCTATAGTGGCCTTCCAAATCTGCGGTGGAAGGTTTCCAAGTTACAGCTGTGTTTGTCAGACCACGAAACATCCTGAAAAACGGTCTTCTCATGGAAATGTCTGTAGCGTCCTTAACGAGTTGGCCTACAAACTAAATGGATAGATGAGACTCTCACAAACACGATGGTGTTCTCCGTTTTGCTCTACGAACCATACAAGTATCATGGAACTATTTAAAGGTAACTGCGACCGGTAGAAAATGAATGGAAGTATGGAAGTAGTTTTGCGCCTACCCAAAAAAAGGGAAAACGGCTTAGACACTCCATCCACAACTTATGCCTATGTCGCCGTTCAGCATCTGTAGTGGAATGTGCTGTTTGTCAGACAGGAGACAAAATCGGGCTTCTCACAAAAACATCTGCAGCATCTGAATAGTTCAGACTACTGACTAAAATGACCACTCTATGGAAAGTTGGGACTCTCACAAACATGAGAGTCATGGGACTCATCTGAAGGGAATCCATACAAATAAATGGAAGTATGGAGGTACAGTGAGGGAAAAAACGTATTTGATCCACTGCTGATTTTGTGCATTTGCCAACTGACAAAGAAATGATCAGTCTATAATTTTAATGGTAGGTTTATTTGAACAGTGAGAGACAGAATAACATCAAAACTAGACTACAATACTAAACTACATGCTAAATGCATTGCAGAAACGTTATCGTGCAACCAGGGGATCAAATTAAGGTCCTACACCTGTATACAGCACTATCCCCGACACACCCACCACCCCATCCCTCTCCTTGACCTTAGCAGTTCCTACACCTGTATACAGCACTATCCCCAACACACCCACCACCCCATCCCTCTACTTGACCCTAACATATCCTACACCTGTATACAGCACTATCCCCAACACACCCAACACCCCATCCCTCTACTTGACCCTAACATATCCTACACCTGTATTCAGCACTATCCCCAACACACCCACCACCCCATCCCTCTACTTGACCCTAACATATCCTACACCTGGCCATCAACCTGGGAGGATGGAACCCCTTTTTTCAAAACCCCCCCAAAAATGTCTACTGCTGCAGCTAACACAGAGAAACTTCTGGGATTTCCGCTCAATCAGTACAGCACAATTAATAACCATGGTAATAAATGCAAGAAATCTAAAAGGTGTCCTCTCTGGATCTCTCTCTTCAGTCCTACTCCCAGTCGAATCACTCACCCTTGGGCTATGATCTACTTTCCTCACTGCCTCAGCATAGGAAACCTTCTGCCCCACTCTAACTCTGGCAATCTCAGCCTGTCTCTCTCGCACTTCAGATCCCCAGCTGCATGGGTGTCCCCACAGTTGACACACAAGGCTTTCACAATCCCAACTTTACACTCCCTCTGACTACACCCTCCTTCACACTTCTCATATCTTCGGATCTCTCTTCTACACACTGCTGCAACAAATGCTTCGCACCTAAAGCACCGTAACGGGTTCGGAACAAAACCCCCAAATAGTTGATCTAACCTGACCGTCAATTAAGAACTTTCTATTAAAGCTCAACAAGACAGACGGGGTATTGTCAGTCTCAGTCATTGGGTCTACATCTCACCAACAAAGGACATAAAAAAAAATCTGAAATATTGTTTTTCAGATCTATACTCAACACCACCGCACTGATCACTCCATTGAGCGGCACCCTGCTCCGTAGAACAAAGCACACCACAGGTCGAGCCCTGAGATGTGTGATGTGGAGCACCCTCTGCCTCTGGGTGGAGGATGCACACAACATCTAAACAATTCTACTTCTGTGACATATGTAACAGTTCCCAGTTTGTTCTTTGCCCAGCTTGTCAGAACATATGGGTTGGCCAAAGAGCAAGGATCCACTTCATCCCCAAATTTCACTCCTACCCATCCAAAGCATCTCTGGTGTGATCAGGACTGGAAGTTTCTGCCACTCCTGCCGCTGCAGGCACATCATCCTGGTTAGGCTTAATTTTAGAGGAAACATTACTGGCGACCAACTCCACCTCAAGATTCTTAACAGAAGTAGCAGAATGATGGGATCCAAGATCCTCAAGAGAGCAAGTAGATTTATGTCTAAATTTACTTAGCTAGTATTCAGGAGACAAACGTTTGTACTAAGCATCATTGCTTGAGTTTCGCATCACTGCACTTCCTCAATGTTTTGTGGAACATAACTAGTCTACTGGTAGGCAGGAAGCTACAATCTGAAAATAACTTGGAATTGTATTAATATGCTCATACAAACATGTAAACAAGTGTGTGTGGTTTGATATTATAACAGCAAAATTATACATTTTCATTGTTGAATGTATTCTGTTGAGTCTGCTGTACTGACATCATGTTGTATTTGATGATGTGTGAAACATAACTACTGGTACACAGGAGGTTACAAACAGGAAATAAGTAGGACTTTTATTAATATGATACTACAAACAAATACAACAATAGCTGTGTTTGCATGAGTGTTTGTGGGTTTTAGATAGAGAGAGAGAGAGAGAGAGAGAGAGAGAGAGAGAATAAAGGAGGAAGTTGTGTGCACTATAGGATTAAGCATGTGTTAGAGTATGTTGTCATGGTGATGTTAAACCACATTCTCACAAATCCAGTGGAGTATGCTGCCACATGACAAGTCATTCCATGCCTCCAGAGGGCTCTGATTGTTGTGTATCTCAACACAGTCCTCCTCACCATTGTCTGCTTGGCCACCACTGTTATCAGGCTGTGGTTTATAAACAGTGGGTTAAAAACAGTCAGATAACTTGGTTAATACCAGTACCTACAGGGTTAAAAACAGTCAGATATCATGGTTAATACCAGTACCTACAGGGTTAAAAACAGTCAGATATCATGGTTAATACCAGTACCTACAGGGTTAAAAACAGTCAGATATCATGGTTAATACCAGTACCTACAGGGTTAACAACAGTCAGATATCATGGCTAATACCAGTACATACAGGGTTAAACACCATCAGATATCATGGTTAATACCAGTACCCACAGGGTTATTAACAGTCAGATATCATGGTTAATACCAGTACCTACAGGGTTAAAAACAGTAAGATATCATGGTTAATACCAGTACCTACAGGGTTAACAACAGTCAGATATCATGGTTAATACCAGTACCTACAGGGTTAAAAACAGTCAGATATCATGGTTAATACCAGTACCTACAGGGTTAACAACAGTTAGATATCATGGTTAACATGTTGTTACTTTATTTTATAGCCCTGTTCTAAAATGTATTAAATACAAAAATCAATCTACGCACAAAACCCCATAATGACAAAGCGAAAACAGGTTTTTAGAAATATTTGTAAATGTATTGAAAATAAAAAACAGAAATACTTTATTTATATAAGTTTTGAGACCCATTGCTATGAGACCCGAAATTGAGCTCAGGGGCATCCTGTTTCTATTGATCATCCTTAAGATGTTTTTTTAACTCGATTGGAGTCCACCTGTGGTAAACTCAATTGATTGGACATGATTTGGAAAGGCAAACACCTGTCTATATAAGGTCCAATAGTTGACAGTGCATGTCAGAGCAAAAACCAAGCCATGAGGTCAAAGGAACTGTCCGTCGAGCTCCGAGACAGGATTGTGTCGAGGCACAGATCTGGGGAAGGCTACCAACAACTTCTGCAGCATTGAAGGTCCCCAAGAGCACTGTGGCCTCCATCATTCTTAAAGACACTTCCTAGAGCTGGCCGCCCGGCCAAACTGAGCAATAGGTGGAGAAGGGCCTTGGTCAGAGAGGTGACCAAGAACCCAATGGTCACTCTGACAGAGCTCCAGAGTTCCTCTGTGTTGATGGGAGTAGCTTCCAGAAGGAGAACCATCTCTGCAGCACTCCACCAATTAGTGCTTTATGGTAGAGTGGCCAGACGGAAGCCACTCCTCAGTAAAAGGCACATGACAGCCCGATTGGAGTTTGCCAAAAGGCACCTAAACGACTCTCAGGCAATGAGAAACAAGATTCTCTGGTCTGATGAAAACAAGATTGTACTCTTTGGCCTGAATGCCTAGCGTCATGTCTGGAGGAAACCTGGCACCATCCCTACGGTGAAGCATGGTAATCCTAAGCATCCTAATCAGTCAGGTTTCAAGACTGGGCATTCAACTGAGACTGCTCTTCTCTGTGTCACGGAGGCTCTCCGCACTGCTAAAGCTAACTCTCTCTCCTCTGCTCTCATCCTTCTAGACCTATCTGCTGCCTTTGATACTGTGAACCATCAGATCCTCCTCTCCACCCTCTCTGAGTTGGGCATCTCCGGTGCGGCCCACGCTTGGATTGCGTCCTACCTGACAGGTTGCTTCTACCAGGTGGCGTGGCGAGAATCTGTCTCCGCACCATGCGCTCTCACCACTGGTGTCCCCCAGGGCTCTGTTCTAGGCCCTCTCCTATTCTCGCTATACACCAAGTCACTTGGCTCTGTCATATCCTCACATGGTCTCTCCTATCATTGCTATGCAGACGACACACAATTAATCTTCTCCTTTCCCCCTTCTGATAACCAGGCGGCGAATCGCATCTCTGCATGTCTGTCAGACATATCAGTGTGGATGACGGATCACCACCTCAAGCTGAACCTCGGCAAGACGGAGCTGCTCTTCCTCCCGGGGAAGGACTGCCCGTTCCATGATCTCGCCATCACGGTTGACAACTCCCTTGTGTCCTCCTCCCAGAGTGCTAAGAACCTTGGCGTGATCCTGGACAACACCCTGTCGTTCTCCACTAACATCAAGGCGGTGACCCGATCCTGTAGGTTCATGCTCTACAACATTCGCAGAGTACGACCCTGCCTCACACAGGAAGCGGCGCAGGTCCTAATCCAGGCACTTGTCATCTCCCGTCTGGATTACTGCAACTCGCTGTTGGCTGGGCTCCCTGCCTGTGCCATTAAACCCCTACAACTCATCCAGAACGCCGCAGCCCGTCTGGTGTTCAACCTTCCCAAGTTCTCTCACGTCACCCCGCTCCTCCGCTCTCTCCACTGGCTTCCAGTTGAAGCTCGCATCCGCTACAAGACCATGGTGATTGCCTACGGAGCTGTGAAGGGAACGGCACCTCTATACCTTCAGGCTCTGATCAGGCCCTACACCCAAACAAGGGCACTGCGTTCATCCACCTCTGGCCTGCTGGCCCCCCTACCTCTGAGGAAGCACAGTTCCCGCTCAGCCCAGTCAAAACTGTTCGCTGCTCTGGCACCCCAATGGTGGAACAAGCTCCCTCACGACGCCAGGACAGCGGAGTCAATCACCACCTTCCGGAGACACCTGAAACCCCACCTCTTTAAGGAATACCTAGGATAGGATAAAGTAATCCTTCTAACCCCCCACCCCCTTAAAAGATTTAGATGCACTATTGTAAAGTGGTTGTTCCACTGGATATCCTCTCTAGGCTAGGCGGGACGAATTCGTCCCACCTACGTAACAGCCACTGCTATCCTGTGGCGCGATTTTCAAAACCTTAAAAATCCTATTACTTCAATTTCTCAAACATATGACTATTTTACAGCCATTTAAAGACAAGACTCTCGTTAATCTAACCACACTGTCCGATTTCAAAAAGGCTTTACAACGAAAGCAAAACATTAGATTATGTCAGCATAGTACCAAGCCAGAAATAATCAGACACCCATTTTTCAAGCCAGCATATAATGTCACCAAAACCCAGAAGACAGCTAAATGCAGCACTCACCTTTGATGATCTTCATCAGATGACAACCCTAGGACATTATGTTATACAATACATGCATGTTTTGTTCAATCAAGTTCAGATTTATATCAAAAACCAGCTTTTTACATTAGCATGTGACGTTCAGAACTAGCATACCCCCCGCAAACTTCCGGGGAATTCGCTAACATTTTACTAAATTACTCACGATAAACGTTCACAAAAAGCATAACAATTATTTTAAGAATTATAGATACAGACCTCCTCTATGCACTCGATATGTCCGATTTTAAAATAGCTTTTTGGTGAAAGCACATTTTGCAATATTCTAAGTACATAGCCCAGGCATCACGGGCTCGCTATTTAGACACCCGGCAAGTTTAGCACTCACCATAATCATATTTACTATTATAAAAGTTTCATTACCTTTTGTTGTCTTCGTCAGAATACACACCCAGGACTGCTACTTCAATAACAAATGTTGGTTTGGTCCAAAATAATCCATCGTTATATCCGAATAGCGGCGTTTTGTTCGTGCGTTCCAGACACTATCCGAAATAGTAAAGAAGTGTCACGCGCATGGCGCAATTCGTGACAATAAAATTCTAAGTATTCCATTACCGTACTTCGAAGCATGTCAACCGCTGTTTAAAATCAATTTTTACGACATTTTTCTCGTAGAAAAGCAATAATATTCCGACAGGGAATCTCCTTTTCGGCAAACAGAGGAAAAAATCCCAAAGGCGGGGGCGGTCGGGGTCATGCGTATAAGCCAGTGTCCCTTGATCGGCCACTTGAGAAAGGCGATAATGTGTTTCAGCCTGGGGCTGGAATGACGACATTCTGTTTTTTCCCGGGCTCTGAGCGCCTATGGACGACGTGGGAAGTGTCACGTTAGAGCAGAGATCCTTAGTAAATGATAGAGATGGAAAAGAAGTTCAACAAATGGTCAGACAGGCCACTTCCTGTAAAGGAATCTCTCAGGTTTTGACCTGCCATTTGAGTTCTGTTATACTCACAGACACCATTCAAACAGTTTTAGAAAATTTAGGGTGTTTTCTATCCATATGTAATACGTATATGCATATTCTAGTTACTGGGTAGGAGTGGTAACCAGATTAAATCGGGTATGTTTTTTATCCAGCCGTGTCAATACTGCCCCCTAGCCCTAACAGGATATCATAAGGTGAATGCACCAATTTGTAAGTCGCTCTGGATAAGAGCGTCTGCTAAATGACTTAAATGTAAATGTAATGTAAATGTAAATGGTGTTGGCAGCATCATGCTGTAGGGATATTTTTCAGCGGCATGGACTGGAAGACTAGTCAGGATCGAGGCAAAGACGAATGGAGCAAAGTACAGAGAGGTCCTTGATGAAAACTTCAGACTGGGGTGAAGGTTCAACATCCAACAGGACAAAGACCCTAGGCACACAGCCAAGACAATGCAGAAGTGGCTTCAGGACAAGTCTCTGAATGTCCTTGAGTGGCCAACCAGAGCCCCGACTTGAACCCGATTGAACATCTCCTAATAGAACTGAAAATAGCTCTGCAGCGACGCTGCCCATCCAACCTGACAGAGCTTGAGAGGATCTGCAGAGAAGAATGGGAGAAAGTCCCCAAATCAGGTGTGCCAAGCTTGTAGCGTCATAACCATGAAGATTCAAGAATGTAATCACTGCCAAAGGTGCTTCAGCAAAGTACTGAGTAAAGGGTCTTAATACTTATGTAAATGTGATATATTTCAGTATTGTGTATTGATTGATGAGGAAAAAACTATTTAACCAATTTTAGAATTAGGCTGTAACATAAGAAAATTGTTGTAAAAAGTTAAGGGGTCTGCACTGTATTTCACTCAATAGCCATTGTCAATGTTAAGGTTTATAGTTCACTATGTAGGCTGTACACGAATATCCAGTCCTAAACATACAGCTGCCGGCCTGTAGAGTCTTGGTCTTCCATCTGCAGAAGAGCACACACCCACACCCGCACACACACGCACGCACACACACTTACATCACTAATGCTGACAGCTGAAACAAGTGTAAATCAAAACTAGATGTTAAACTGATGTCTGTGCCCAGTGGGATGATTTTACCAACTGAGACACAGAAGTAAATCTATCAAAACTTCAGTAGTGTTTTTTTTATTATATGGTGTTAGTGTTTGTCTAGTTATGTGTGTGTGTGTCACAGGAGGTTGGTGGCACCTTCATTGGGGAGGACAGCCTCATGTTAATGACTGGAGCGGAATAGGTGGACAACAGCAGAATTAAGGGTTGGATCATAAATAAACTTCCAAAAACATTAAAAAGAAGAAGAAGGATGTCAGGGAACAGAATAAACAAGGGATGGAGAGGACGTTATACACAACAGTCTGGTCTACAAGTTTGTGTCCCAAAAGGGATCCTATTTGTCTATGTAGTGCACTATTTAGAGAATAAGGTGCCATAAAGGACACATATCAAGTCTCCTTCTTTAGAGCCTGGAAACATCCTGTCACCTGTTGTGGTCCACAGACAGAGAACACAGAGGGAGAGGGTGTTGACCCCATTACACAACATGCATGAGTGTGTAGCAGACAGGTCCTCTGGTGCTTGGTGTTGCCATTGGTTACCTACACGTTGTCCCTTGTACAGTGAAGGTTGTGAGTCATTCTCACCTTTCATTAGCATTGTTTTTGTGTGTGTGTGTGAGTGTGCCCTCTCAGTATGCAATTCAATCAGGAAGCTGGTAGACTCTGTTAAAGACAATTGTTCCTTTTTTTATTCAAAAGTGACTTTGTTATTCATATCATAAGCATTGGTTAATAATTGGTCCCACTTTTATTTACTAAGCAAATCACATGACATGTTTCTAATAAAACTAATGAAGAATCATTTTACAGAGTACAGTATGTCTACGTATTCTCCTCTAAAACTAAAACTAACAATTATTTGTATTATTTTATCTCTCTTCCTCACGCTCTTAATTTTCTTCCCTCATCTATGTCTCTCTCTGACACGAAGGCTCTATCTCAATTAATTTTTACTAGAGTCCTCTCCGCCTATCTCCTCTCCTCCTTTCAACCCTAATAGAGAAGGTTCAAGGTCCATCCCCTTGGATTCTATTCTCCAATATGTTTTGAGACAGTGTCATACCACTATTTCACCTCTGTTGAGTTCATCTCTCACTTTAACCACTAGGTGGAATCACTTCTTCAGGCTAGGGGCCTTTTTCTGAATTTCTGCCTGACTGACGTGCCCAAAGTAAACTGCCTGTTACTCAGGCCCAGAAGCCAGGATATGCATATAATTAGTACCATTGGATGGAAAACACTTTGAAGTTTGTAGAAATGTTAAAATAATGTATGAGACTATAACACAATAGATATGGTAGGAGAAAATCCAAAGAAAAACCAACCAGAATTTTTTTTTTTTTGAGAGCTCATGCTCTTACAATGGAAGGTATAGGGTCATATACAAATCCAGCTCATAGATTGCAATTCCTATGGCTTCCTCTAGATAAACAGTCTTTGTTCAAGGTTTCTGGCTTTTTTCTTCCCAAACGAGGAAGAATTTTGAGTTTTAGTACTGGCAGTCTGAGTTGAAAATCAGTCTGGTGCGCGACGAAGAGGACACGCACCTGCTAATTTTGCTTTTCTATTGAACATACTTCTTTCCGTATAAAATATTGTAGTTTAATTACATTTTAGGGTACCTGAGGTTTCAATAGAAACGTATTTTTACTTGTTTTAAAGTTTAGCGGTAGATTTTTGGATTCCTTTCGCAAACCTTTGGATTGCAAATCAGAGGAAGATTTTCCAAAAGTAAGTTAATATTTAATCGCTATTTGTGATTTTACGAAGCCTGCGCTGGTTGAAAAATATTTTGATGTGGGGCGCCATCCTCAAACAATTGCATGGCATGCTTTCGCTGTAAAGCCTATTGTAAATAGGACAATGCAGTTAGATTAACAACAATTTAAGCTTTTAACCGATATAAGGTACTTGTATGTACCTAAATGTTTAATATATTTATTTGAATTGCGCGCCCTCCAATTTCCCCCGGAAGATGTCGACAGGTGTCCAGCTAGCGGGATGCTTAGCCTTAAGTGTTAACCATTCAGGACCTTTTCCAACTATTAAAATAATAACTATATGTGAGAGAGAGAGAGAGAGAGAGTAAATCTGACAGTAAATCTCAGAAAGACCAAAATAATGGTGTTCCAAAAAAGGTCCAGTTGCCAGAACCATAAATACAAATTCCATCTTGACACCGTTGCCCTTGAGCACACAAAAAGCTATACATACCTTGGTCTAAACATCAGCGCCACAGTTAACTTCCACAAAGCTGTGAATGTTCTGAGAGACAAGGAAAGAAGGGCCTTCTATGCCATCAAAATGAACATAAAATTCGACATACCAATTAAGATCTGGCAAAAAGACATATCAGTTATAGAACCCATTGCCCTTCATGGTTGTGAGGTCTGGGGTCCGCTCACCAACCAAGAATTCACAAAATGGGACAAACACAAAATTGAGACTGCATGCAGAGTTCTGCAAAAATATCCTCCTTGTACAGTGTAAAACACCAAATAATGCATGCAGAGCAGAATTAAGCTGATACACGCTAATGATCAAAATCTAAAAAATATCCATTAAAATCTACAACCACCTAAAAGGAAGCAATTCCCAAACCTTCCATAACAAAGCCATCACCTACAGATAGATGAATCTGGTGAAGAGTCCCGCAAACTGGTCATGGGGCTCTGTTCACAAACACAAACAGACCCCACAGAGCTCCAGGACAGCAACACAATTAGACCAACCAAATCATGAGAAAACAAAAAGATGCCACAAGACAAGGGCAACTAGTGAAGAACAAGCACCATTGTAAATACAACCCATATTTATGTTTTTTATTTTCCCTTTTGTACTTTAACCATTTGCACATTGTTACAACACTGTATATATACAAAGTATGTCATTTGAAATGTCTTTATTCTTTTGGAACTTCTGTGAGTGTAACGTATACTGTTCATTTTTATTGTTTATTTCACTTCTGTAAATTATCTACTTCACTTGCTTTGGCAATGTTAACATGTTTCCCACGCCAATAAAGCCCTTGAATTGAATTGAACTGAGAGAGAGAGAGACACAGAGAGACACAGAGAGACACAAAGACAAACAGAGACACACAGAGACACACAGGGACACAGAGAGAGAGACAAAGAGAGAGAATGTTTGTTACTGTGCGTTATTGTTATACCACTTTCTCACATATCCAGTCATGATATTTGAGACAATTGTCATCATTCCATGTCTGTACAGGGTCATCTTGTCCATAGTATATCTCAGCACAGTCCTCTTGCCCATTATCATCAGGCTGTCCTCCCCTCCAGTACCTAAACAACACAGAGAACCAGACAGTCAGACAGTCAAACATCCTCCTCAATTATACACATAGTTCTACATATTAAAAGCACCCTCTGTAAAATGATCATACCATTATCAAGAATGGGCAATCAACACATTTCGATACCTCATTTCTATAATCTATAGTTCTCATGAATGACATTCATGATTGGAAATATACCTTTTTATGAACATGATTGGAAGCAATATATCTTTGTTGTTTTTTATCTCCATATCACAAGGTAAAATGGTAAAATATCTCACCCTGTGGTCAGTGATGTGCCGTCCACCCACTTCCAGGTCCCCTCAGTAACAGAGTCAGTCAGACCAATCCAGGCTCTCAGGTGGAGGTTGAAGAGAAATGTCTGTTGTTGAGAAAGATAAAAAACTGTAACTTTTAATATATTTATAAATACCGCACACATGTTATCCTGTTAGGACTAGGGGGCAGTATTTACACGGCCGGATAAAAAACGTACCCGATTTAATCTGGTTATTACTACTGCCTAGAAACTAGAATATGCATATTCTAGCTTTGGATAGAAAACACCCTAAAGTTTCTAAAACTGTTTGAATGGTGTCTGTGAGTATAACAGAACTCATATGGCAGTCAAAAACCTGAGAAGATTCTGTACAGGAAGTGCCCTCTCTGACCATTCCTTGGGCTTCTTGGCTCTGTTTATTGAAAACTTAGGATCTTTGCTGTAACGTGACACTTCCTACGGCTCCCATAGGCTCACAGAACCCGGGAAAAAGCTGAATGATGTAATTCCATCCCCTGGCTGAAAAACATTAGCGCCTTTGGTAAGTGGTCTATCAGAGGACCATCAGACTGAGGTGCGTGCACGGGGCGACACCATGTTTTTATTTTCTCTCTCTTTGAACGTCGGAATATTATCGCTTTTTTACGAGAAAAATGGCATAAAAATTGATTTTAACCTCTTATGGCTAGGGGGCAGTATTTTCACGGCTGGACAAAAAACGTACCCGATTTAATCTGATTATTAGTCCTGCCCAGAAACTAGAATATGCATATAATTATTAGCTTTGGATATAAAACACTTCAAAGTTTCTAAAACTGTTTGAATGGTGTCTGTGAGTATAACAGAACTCATTTGGCAGGCCAAAACGTGAGAAGATTCTGTACAGGAAGTACCCTGTCTGACCATTTCTTGCCCTTCTTTGTCATCTCTATCCATTACAAAGGATCTCTGCTGTTACGTGACACTTCCTACGGCTCCAATGGGCTCTCAGAGCCCGGGAAAAAGCTGAATGACGTAATTCAAAGCCCTGGCTGAAACACAGGAGCGCTTTTGCTAAGTGGTCTATCAGAGGACAAAGGGCTTAGGCTCGTGCACTGGCCGCCCCCGTCTTTCTGTTTTTCCCTCTATTTACCGAAACACAGATTCCCGGTCGGAATATTATGACTTTTTTACGAGAAAAATGGCATAAAAATTGATTTTAAACAGCGGTTGACATGCTTCGAAGTACGGTAATGAAATATTTAGAAATCTTTTGTCACGAAATGCGCCATGCGTGTGACCCTTATTTACCATTCGGATAGTGTCTAGAACGCACGAACAAAACGCCGCTGTTTGGATATAACGATGGATTATTTTGGACCAAACCAACATTTGTTATTGAAGTAGAAGTCCTGGGAGTGCATTCTGACGAAGAACAGGAAAGGTAATCAAACTTTTCTAATAGTAAATCTGATTTTGGTGAGTGCTAAACTTGGTGGGTGACTAAATAGCTAGCCCTGTGATGGCCGGGCTATCTATTGAGAATATTGTAAAATGTGATTTCACCGAAAAGCTGTTTTAAAATCGGACATATCGAGCGCATAGAGGAGTTCTGTATCTATAATTCTTAAAATAATTGTTATGTTTTTTGTGAACGTTTATCGTGAGTAATTTAGTAAATTCACCGGAGGTTTGCTAGTTCTGAACGTCACATGCTAATGTAAAAAAGCTGGTTTTTCATATAAATATGAACTTGATTGAACAAAACATGCATGCATTGTATAACATAATGTCCTAGGGTTGTCATCTGATGAAGATCATCAAAGGTTAGTGCTGCATTTAGCTGTGGTTTTGTTTTTTGAGACATTATATGCTAGCTTGAAAAATGGGTAGTCTGATTATTTCTGGCTGGGTACTCTGATGACATAATCTAATGTTTTGCTTTCTCTGTAAAGCCTTTTTGAAATCGGACAGTGTGGTTAGAGTAACGAGAGTCTTGTCTTTAAAATGCTGTAAAATAGTCATATATTTGAAAAATTGAAGTTTTCGGATTTTAGAGGAATTTGTATTTCGCGCCACGCCCATCATTGGATATTGGAGCGGGTGTTCCGCTAGCGGAACATCTAGATGTAAGATTAAACAGCGGTTGACATGCTTCGAAGTACGGTAATGGAATATTTAGAATTTTTTTGTCACGAAACGCGTTGGGCGCGTCACCCTTCTTTACCCTTTCGGATAGTGTCTTGAACGCACGAACAAAACGCCACTATTTGGATATAACTATGGATTATTTTGAACCAAACCAACATTTGTTATTGAGGTAGAAGTCCTGGGAGTGTATTCTGACGAAGAACAGCAAAGGTAATAACATTTTTCTTATAGTAAATCTGACTTTGGTGAGGGCTAAACTTGCTGGGTGTCTAAATAGCTAGCCCTGTGATGACGGGCTATCTACTTAGAATATTGCAAAATGTGCTTTCACCGAAAAGCTATTTTAAAATCGGACATAGCGAGTGCATAGAGGAGTTCTGTATCTATAATTGTTAAAATAATTGTTCTGTTTTTTTGTGAATGTTTATCGTGAGTAATTTAGTAAATTCACCGGAAGTTTGCGGGGGGTATGCTAGTTCTGAACGTCACATGCTAATGTAAAAAGCTGGTTTTTGATATAAATATGAACTTGATTGAACAAAACATGCATGTATTGCATAACATAATGTCCTAAGATTGTCATCTGTAGAAGATCATCAAAGGTTAGTGCTGCATTTAGCTGTGATTTGGGTTTATGTGACATTCTATGCTAGCTTGAAAAATGGGTGTCTGATTATTTCTGTCTGGGTACTCTGCTGACATAATCTAATGTTTTACTTTCGTTGTAAAGCCTTTTTGAAATCGGACAGTGTGGTTAGATTAACGAGAGTCTTGTCTTTAAAATGGTGTAAAATAGTCATATGTTTGAGAAATTGAAGCAATAGCATTTCTAAGGTACTTGAATAACGCGCCACGGGATTCCACTGGCTGTTACGTAGGTGGGACGAAATCGTCCCACTGGCCCTAGAGAAGTTATTGTACTGATGAAAAGTATTCTCTCTCTCTCTCTCCCTCTCTCTCTCACTCTCTCTCACACACTCACCTGTTCCTCTTTGCTGTTAATGATCACCAGGTCTGCTCCTCTGTCCAGACAGTCCTGTCTGCTCTCCTTCCAGGTTTTCTTCTCAGAGGAGAGGAAGTACAAACTGGAGTCAAAGTATCTCCATCCCTCCTGACAATGCTGCTCTGTTGAAGAGTAAAGTTGAACACATTGAGAAACTTAGCCAATATCTTTATACTCATAAACCCATTGATACATAATTATTGTTGATTTTACTTCTAATTTATCAGTTTATATCCCACCTATCACATAAAGCTTAGCCTGAATATGGCCTTTCTCTTTAGTCAGGTTGTTGTATCTGGTCTGTAACTGGTCTCTCTCTTCAGTCAGGTTGTTGTATCTGGTCTGTAGCTGGTCTCTCTCTGCAGTTGTGTTAGTCTTATAAAGGGAACAACTCTGTGACAAGTTGTTCCTTTTATCCTCAGAATCTTTGATGGCTCTGTTATCTACAAAGTATAAACATATAGTTACCAGCTAAAACACCAGTTAAATAGGCTTAGTAACCTACACTTCTTACAACTAGGTGATAAGCAATGAACTTGGACACAAACTCACAGTAGACAGACAGGCCTATGATCACAGCCAGTAGGAGAACACACAGCAGCCCCAGACACACTGCAGCAACTAGGAAGGGTCTCTTCCCTGAGCTATCAGGCTCTGTGGACACATACAATGTACTGTTATGTTTTGTGTGTGTGTCTGTGTGTGTGTGTTTTACCTGAGTGCTGGTCTCCTGGTCCATTATTAGGAGCAGTGTCTGCTGTCTCTTCTCTCTTGGTGCTGGTCTCACCGTCTCTCAGGGTGTCTGCACTGACGTAGATATGCACAATCCTCTCCTTCATCTCACCTCTGTCAAACTTCACCTTCTTGTTCATATCTTTCTCAGCATAGATGACCTTTTACATCTTTAACAATGCCTGGGTCTTTCTTTCTATGTGGGTCTACTATACATTAAGTCTCTGCTTCTAGAATTAATGTGGTGGTCTTCCAACATGGCTGCCAGGAGGCGTCGTTCGTCAACTACAGTACAAGCCCTCTGTACTTTTTCTGCTTATAGTGATGTCTCTGTTTCTGAGTCATCTGTGTGTCTCTGTCTGTGTGACTACTGTAGGTGTTAACTCTAAGGAAGTATCAACAAAATGACACGGGAAATTGTGGCTATGCTAATACAAAAATGTTTACAAGTTTGAAAACGTGTGTGCGTAGTTGTGTGCATAGTTGTGTGAGTGTGAGAGATTGTTACAGGGGTTATTGTTAAAGCATTTTCTGCAGCACAATATAAATCATTACATGTCTCTACATGGTCACCTTGTCCAGAGTATATCTCAACACAGTCCTCCTGCTCAGGGAACAGGACATGCTATTTGTGATGATGGACAGAACACTATCATACCAGGAAGATATAGATCATAGAGGGGAAATGAAGAACAAAAGCTAGCTTTTTACATATATTAAAGATAATATGGAACAGTCAAATATGAGCATTTGATATTGTCCTTATATGTAACTTGACAACAAAGACTGACTGTCAAAAATTATTAGAACACACAGCAGCCCCAGACACACTGCAGCAACTCCAGAGGGTCTCTTCCACCACTGAACATTTACTGAATAACACATTATTAAAGTAAGATCTTTGGTAATGTGTGTGTCACGTCCTGACCATAGAAAGATTTTATTTTCTATGGTAGAGTAGGTCAGGGCGTGACAGTTTTTCTCCTTCTATGTTTTCTATTTCTATGTTGTCAGGTTCTAGTTTTGTATTTCTATGTTGGGGTTTTGTTTGGGATAATCTCCAATTGGAGGCAGCTGGTCCTCGTTGTCTCTAATTGGAGATCATACTTAAGTAAGGGTTTTTTCCACCTGGGTTTGTGGGAGTGTCACGTCCTGACCAGCAGAGGGAGTAATTGTATTAGTTTTGGTCAGGGCGTGGCAGAGGGTTTGTGTTGTGTATGTATTTCTATGTTCTGTCTAGTTTAGTTTTTCTATGTTTAGGATTGGGTGTTGGACTCTCAATTGGAGGCAGGTGTTTCTAGTTGCCTCTGATTGAGAGTCCTATATAGAGGTGTGTGTTTGGTTTGGTTATTTTGTGGGTAGTTGATTTTGCACTGCTGTATGTAAGTACCTAGCCTGTAAAACTGTCGGTATGTCGTTCTCTTTTGTTTATTGTTTTTTCGTGTTCATGTGTATTGAATAAATTATCATGATGAGCACGCAACCCGCTGCGCCTTGCTCTTCTCTCCAGTACGACAACCGTTACAGGGAGATTGTTTTTGAGTATGTGTATGTTTACTCTGCGTCCCGGTTTGTTTTTGTTATTCAGTTTATATGTGTTGCATAGTTTCACAGTGTAAATAAAATGTGGAACGACACACATGCTGCACTTTGGTCCGCTTCTCCTTATGTCACGTTTGTCGTCGGTGAAGGAGGACCAAAACGCAGCAGGCATGCGGTTGTTCATTTTGAACATTTATTAAATCAAAAAGAACACTCCAAAACAACAAAACGAACAACGAATTACAGACAGTCTGGCCAGGCACAAGGCTAAACTCAGAACAATCTCCCACAATAAACAGACAAACACACCCAACTAATATAGGACTTCCAATCAAAGGCAACACCACACAGCTGCCTTCAATTGGAAGTCCACCCCAATTAACCAAACATAGACATACAACTAATTAGATCAACATAGAAATACGTGAAACTCAAAAAGTGCCCAAAAACCCCGTAATACTAAATCAAATGCCTTACAACAAAAACACCACCCTGAACCACATAAAACAAATACCCTCTGCCACGTCCTGACCAAACTACAATAACAATTAACCCTTATACTGGCCAGGACGTGACACCTTATGACAGTGTATTACTGTATCATCCAGGATTGAGACAAAAAAAGGTATAGAAATACTGAGTAATCTCACCTGTTTAATATATTGTGTGTGTGTGTGTGTGTTCGTGCAATCTTACCTGAAGCAACAATTCCATTACTTGGACTGGGCTTGAAGGCTCTTACATTGGAATATAATTGGCCATCGATGTCTGTGTTCTTCATTGCATCAGGCTCATTGTCTTCAAATCCATCTGAGTTTTCATAGACTCCCTTTGACATCTTAACACACTTGTGGTCAAATACAGTAACTTCTACTTCTTACCTCAACTCTATATGTCTTTAGCTGTGTCGTCTCCCTGCACTGTCCTGGGTCTGTGTGACTTTAGGTAGTGAAACTCTATATCAGTCAACCACAGTGAACGGGAAATTGTGAAATCAACACACTGGCCACCATGTGACTTCCACCAGCCTTAGTTTGATAATATACTACATTATGTGACTATATCATGATGTATGTGTGAATTCACAGGGTCCCAATTGTTCATGTTCTAAAATAAATTGGTATCCTGTTAATTGACATATACACTACATATATCCTGACTGAGTTTAATAGCCTTCCCTGTAGCTCAGTTGGTAGAGCATGGTGTTTGCAACACCAGGGTTGTGGGTTCGATTCCCACGGGGGGCCAGCACAGGAAAAAAAAAAAAAAAAAAATGTATGAAATTGTATGAAATGTATGCATTCACTACTGTAAGTCGCTCTGGATAAGAGCGTCTGCTAAATGACTGAAATGTTTAACTCACCACCAGCCTTCAAATGGAGAACACATTATGGCTCTCACTCTATGACCGGTGGTGTAGGGAGAAGTTGACCCTAGATGCTGATCTTAGGTTGGTTTTACATTTCCACCACTAATGGTTAAGGTTAGGAATGGGGGAGGGAAACATGATCCTAGATCTGTAGCTAGGGGAAACATCCCCCTGAAGTGTGATCGGCAACCGATGGCCATATATGGGTCTTTGTTCTATCTATGCTGACTGTGAAGAATTACTCAGAATGAAAAAGCAGAAGTTCTGACAATAGCTCCATAGTTTCAGTTTTAAGAGAACAGAAAGATGAATAAAAAGCCTTCACATGTATTAAGACAAAAAGTTAATATTTCCACCCTGTCTTTTAGTACAACATAGCATATACATACTGGTTACATCTAATGACACAACTCTCTCTGCACTGATTCCACTGTTCCACATGACATCTACCTACATTAACTATTATACAACTCTATAGCTCTACTCTATTCCACAGGAGGAGAGCAAGCATCACACAGATCCTTAAATACAGGGACAGAGTCAAAGGTGGCCCTCTGGTGGACAGAGTACTAACTACAGGTACAGTTGTAGTGTTGGTGACAGAGACCTGGGTGGATGTAGAACTAACTACAGGTACAGCTGTATTGTTGGTGACAAAGACCTGGGAGGACTTAGTACTAACTACAGGTACAGCTGTAGTGTTGGTGACAGAGACCTGGGTGGATGTAGTACTAACTACAGGTACAGCTGTAGTGTTGGTAACAAAAACCTGGGTGGATGTAGTACTAACTACAGGTACATCTGTAGTGTTGGTGACAGAGACCTGGGTGGATGTAGTACTAACTAAAGGTACAGCTGTAGTGTTGGTGACAGAGACCTGGGTGGATGTAGTACTAACTACAGGTACAGCTGTAGTGTTGGTGACAGAGACCTGGGTGGATGTAGTACTAACTACAGGTACAGCTGTAGTGTTGGTAACAAAAACCTGGGTGGATGTAGTACTAACTACAGGTACAGCTGTAGAGGTGATGACAGAGACCTGGGTGGATTTTCTACTAACTACAGGTACAGCTTTGGGCTGTAGAGCTCACAACCACCTCCACGGAGTCTTTCAAGGAGACCAGACTTACACCTACTTTGCCTGCCCTGTCTGCTACCACCAACTCTACCTTCTTTGAACAGCAAGTGGTGCTGCAGGCACATTCTCGGCTCTGGGGCCCATCGCCGTAGAAGTGTTGAGTGTCTCATCACCCATGCCTCTCTCGTTGACACCGATGGTGAGGTTAGCGGAGGGCTCCCAGTTTGAGGAGCTGCATGCTAACGGGCAGTCAGAGGAGACCACTGAGGTATAATAAGACCTGGAGACTGCGTCCAAGTCACGCCTGCTCCCGCTCTACCCCCTGGCGCTCGAGGGCGCCAAGCTCCCCAGCATTGTGCACACCTGCCATCATTATGCACACCTGCCTTCCCCCGTCACGCCCATCAGCGATTATTGGACTCACCTGGACTCAATCACCTCTGTCATTACCTTCCCTATATCTGTCTGGTTCCCCGCTCTGTTCCCAGCTTCTGCATTAATTGTTGTTTGTCTTTGTATACCCGTGTGCTGACGCTGTTCCTATCCTGTTACCTGTCTGTTCCGCATTAAATGTTCAACTCCCCATACCTGCTTCTCATCTCCAGTATCGGTCCTTACAGAATGCAGAAGCCATCATATGAAGCATCGGGGAGTGCTGACGTTCCCGGTTGGTGGTGACGTCGGGTCCGGGGCTCGACACCACAATTCAATTTTCTCAAACAATCAACTATTTTACACCATTTTAAAGATAAATCTCTCGTTAATCTAACCACATTGTCCGATTTCAAAAAGGCTTTACAGCGAAACGAAACATTAGATTATGTTAAATAATCACACAGACATTTTCCAAGCAGGGAAATATGTCACAGAAACCGAAAACACAGCTAAATTATGCACTAACCTTTGACGATCTTCATCAGATGACACTCCTAGGACATTATGTTACACAATACATGTATGTTTTGTTTGATAAAGTTCATATTTATATCCAAAAACAGCATTTTACATTGGTGCTTGATGTTCAGAAAATGTGTTTCCCACCAAAAACTTCCGGTGAATTTACAAAAATACTCATCATAAACGTTGACAAAATATATAACAATTAATTAAAGAAGTATAGATGAACTATTCCTTTATGCAACCGCTTTGTCAGATTTCAAAATAACTTTACGGAGAAAGTACATTGTTCAATATTCTGAGTACTGAGCCCCAAGCTATTCAGTTAGCCGTCCAGCCACGGCATCCACAAAACGCTGAAATATGTTAAAAATATTATCTTACCTTTGCTGATCTTCGGCTGAATGCACTCGGAAGGTCTCCCACTTCCACAAGAAATGTTCATTTGTTCGATAAAGTCTATAATTTATGTTGAAATAAATCAGTTTTGATGGCGCATCCAGATCACCATTCCAAAATGCATCTATCCACCGTCGATGAAAAGTTATAAAGTTCCCTCAGCATTTGTAGAAACATGTCAAACCATGTTCACAATCAATCTTTAGGGTGTTTTTTAACTTAGAATTTCGATAATATTCCAACCGGACAATAGCAGATTAATTACAGAAGAAAAAGAAAAATGGCTAGCCCTACATGAGTGTGCACGAGGTAAGTCAATGACACCAGGTCGACCACTTACTGTTCCCGGTATCATTCAATCAAATTGCATTGTAGAAGCTTCAAACAAGGTTCTAATGACTGTTGACATCTAGTGGAAGCCTTAGGAAGTGCAATATGACATCACAGACACTGTAGTTTAGATAGAACATCATTTGAAATGACTACAACCATGTGAGGTCAAACTTCCTGGTTGGATTTATCTCAGGTTTTTGCCTGCCATATGAGTTCTGTTATACTCACAGGCATCATTCAAACAGTTTTAGAAACTTCAGAGTGTTTTCCATCCAAATCTACTAATAATATGCATATCTGAGTAGGAGGCAGTTTAATTTGGGTATGTTTTTCATCCGGCCGTGAAAATACTGCCCCCTATAGTGAAGAGGTTAAACCATTTTCTGCAGCACAATATAAATCATTCCATATCTCTACATGGTCATCTTGTCAAGAGTATTTCTCAACACAGTCCTCCTGTCCAGGGAATGGGACTTGCTATTTGTGATGATAGAAAGGACACTATCATACCATGAAGATATAGATCATAGAGGGGAAGTGGAGAGCAAAGACTAGCTGTTAACATACACTGCTCAAAAAATAAAGGGAACACTTAAACAACACATCATAGATCTGAATGAAAGAAATAATCTTATTAAATATTTTTTTCTTTACATAGTTGAATGTGTTGACAACAAAATCACACAAAAATAATCAATGGAAATCCAATTTATCAACCCATGGAGGTCTGGATTTGGAGTCACACTCAAAATTAAAGTGGAAAACCACACTACAGGCTGATCCAACATTGATGTAATGTTCTTAAAACAAGTCAAAATGAGGCTCAGTAGTGTGTGTGGCCTCCACGTGCCTGTATGACCTCCCTACTACGCCTGGGCATGCTCCTGATGAGGTGGCGGATGGTCTCCTGAGGGATCTACTCCCAGACCTTGACTAAAGCATCCGCCAACTCCTGGACAGTCTGTGGTGCAACGTGGCGTTGGTGGATGGAGCGAGACATGATGTCCCAGATGTGCTCAATTGGATTCAGGTCTGGGAAACGGGCGGGCCAGTCCATAGCATTAATGCCTTCCTCTTGAGGGAACTGCTGACACACTCCAGCCACATGAGGTCTAGCATTGTCTTGCATTAGGAAGAACCCAGGGCCAACCACACCAGCATATGTTCTCACAAGGGGTCTGAGGATCTCATCTCGGTACCTAATGGCAGTCAGGCTACCTCTGGCGAGCACATGGAGGGCTGTGCGGCCCCCCAAAGAAATGCCACCCCACACCATGACCGACCCACCGCCAAACCGGTCATGCTGGAGGATGTTGCAGGCAGCAGAACGTTCTCCACGGCGTCTCCACACTCTGTCACGTCTGTCACGTGCTCAGTGTGAACCTGCTTTCATCTGTGAAGAGCACAGGGCGCCAGTGGCGAATTTGCCAATCTTGGTGTTCTCTGGCAAATGCCAAACGTCCTGCACGGTGTTGGGCTGTAAGCACAACCTCCACCTGTGGACGTCGGGCCCATATACCACCCTCATGGAGTCTGTTTCTGACCGTTTGAGCAGACACATGCACATTTGTGGCCTGCTGGAGGTCATTTTGCAGGGCTCTGGCCGTGCTCCTCCTGCTCCTCCTTGCACAAAGGTGGAGGTATCGGTCCTGCTGCTGGGTTGTTGCCCTCCTACGGTCTCCTCCACGTCTCCTGATGTACTAGCCTATCTCCTGGTAGCGACTCCATGCTCTGGACACTACGCTGACAGACACAGCAAACCTTCTTGCCACAGCTCGCATTGATGTGCCATCCTGGATGAGCTGCACTACCTGAGCCACTTGTGTGGGTTGTAGACTCCGTCTCATGCTACCACTAGAGTGAAAGCACCGCCAGCATTCAAAAGTGACCAAAACATCAGCCAGGAAGCATAGGAACTGAGAAGTGGTCTGGGGTCTCCACCTGCAGAACCACTCCTTTATTGGGGGTGTCTTGCTTATTGCCTATAATTTCCACCTGTTGTCTATTCCATTTGCACAACAGCATGTGAAATTTATTGTCAATCAGTGTTGCTTCCTAAGTGGACAGTTTGATTTCACAGAAGTGTGATTGACTTGGAGTTACATTGTGTTGTTTAAGTGTTCCCTTTATTTTTTTAAGCAGTATATATTAAATATCATATGTAACAGCCACAAGATAATTCAGAGAGTTTCCAGAACTCCCGCTTCCTTTCACCTTTCTGCTGATTTGGACCCTCTGTTTACTCCCAAATATACATCAACATGTTCAGGAGGTCCAGGACTACAAACATGTGTCATTAGAATGTCCATACAATAGATATGACACTACAAACTGATCCAAGTGGATATTGAGGGTGGGTAGTCTTAAACAGTGAGGATGAGATGACAACTGAAACCACCAAGGCTCTCCACTCTCTTAATGAACCTGATTGGTTTAGTTTTTGAGTGACAGCTGGTTGAACCACTGAAAATATCAACTTCACTTCCCTCTTTTGGGACCCATATAGGGGAACAACAGTCAAGTATGAGCGTTTGATATTGTGCTTATATGTAACTTGACAACAAAGACTGACTGTCAAAGATTTTTAGAACACACAGCAGCCCCAGACACACTGCAACAACTCCAGAGGGTCTCTTCCACCACTGAAAATGTACTGAATAACACATTATTAAAGTAAGATATTTGGTAATGTGTATTACTGTATCATCCAGGATTGGGACAAATAAAGGTATAGAAATACTGGGTAATCTCTGACAAAGAGACTGTCAAAGATTATTAAGTAACATCCTTTGATATCTCTACTACACTCGTTGATTAGTGATACAGTCAACTCCTATACAGTGTATGTAATGGTGGTTTGGTACAGTCTGGAATGTTTGCCCCCGGGCCTAAAATGGAGCATGTAAATATCTGTAGCAAGTGAGAAGAAGGTATTAGAATTGGAATTGATGAAATGTACTGCATACAGTGTGGACAAATGTAACGGCTGTCTACGGAAGAAGTGGACCAAAATGCGGCGGAGTTAGGGTTCGTCATTTTTAATGTTACGAACACTATGCAATTAACAAAACAACAAAACTGACAGCCAACACAGTCCTGTCAGGTGCAACAACAGTGACAAGCACAATTACCCACACCACACAACGGAAACGTAGGCAACTTATGTGTGACTCCCAATCAACCACAACCCTCTACAGCTGTGCTTGATTGGAAGTCACACGGCCAAAATTAAATGAAACAATAAAACACTTACTCCCTTCTGCCACGTCCTGACCCAACTACACCCTCTACTGGTCAGGACGTGACAGTACCCCCCCCTCAAGGTGCAGACCCCGGGATGCACCTAAAAAAAAAGGAAAACACAAAAAAAAATCCCCAACAAAAAGGAACACCTAAACAATAAGGGAGGGAAGGGAGGGTGGCTGCCGTCACCGACGGCACTGTGCTACACCCTCCCTCCCCAACCCACCTATCCTGGAGGTGGCTCAGGTGCAGGACGTGGACCTCGCTCCACCTTCGGCGTCGCCCACTCTGTTGGCGCCGATCGCTGCGCCGGGCAGACGGGCCACTCGGGCTGACCCTGGCAGACGGACCACTCGGGCTGGGTCGGAAGGCATGCGGGCCACTCGGGCTGGGCCGGAAGGCATGCGGGCCACTCGGGCTGGGCCGGAAGGCATGCGGGCCACTCGGGCTGGGCCGGAAGGCATGCGGGCCACTCGGGCTGGGCCGGAAGGCATGCGGGCCACTCGGGCTGGGCCGGAGGGCAGGAGGACCACTCGGGCTGGACCGGAGGGCAGGAGGACCACTCGGGCTGGACCGGAGGGCAGGAGGACCACTCGGGCTGGACCGGAGGGCAGGAGGACCACTCGGGCTGATCCTGACAGGCCGGGCACCCTGGCAGATCAGGGCAGGCGGGCACCTCTGGCAGAACCGGGCAGTCCGGCCACTCCGGCAGAACAGGGCAGTCCGGCCACTCCGGCAGAACAGGGCAGTCCGGCCACTCCGGCAGAACAGGGCAGTCCGGCCACTCCGGCAGAACAGGGCAGTCCGGCCACTCCGGCAGTTCAGGGCAGTCCGGCCACTCCGGCAGTTCAGGGCAGTCCGGCCACTCCGGCAGTTCAGGGCAGTCCGGCCACTCCGGCAGTTCAGGGCAGTCCGGCCACTCCGGCAGTTCAGGGCAGTCCGGCCACTCTGGCAGTTCAGGGCAGTCCGGCCACTCTGGCAGTTCAGGGCAGTCCGGCCACTCTGGCAGTTCAGGGCAGTCCGGCCACTCTGGCAGTTCAGGGCAGTCCGGCCACTCCGGCAGTTCAGGGCAGTCCGGCCACTCCGGCAGTTCAGGGCAGTCCGGCCACTCCGGCAGTTCAGGGCAGTCTGGCCACTCCGGCAGTTCAGGGCAGTCTGACCTCTCTGGCGACTGTTGACTGGCGGGCAGCTCTGACGACTGTTGACTGGCGGGCAGCTCTGACGACTGTTGACTGGCGGGCAGCTCTGACGACTGTTGACTGGCGGGCAGCTCCGACGACTGTTGACTGGCGGGCAGCTCCGACGACTGTTGACTGGCGGGCAGCTCCGACTCAGGATTCACCAGGCTGGGGAGACATAACGGAGGCCTGGCTTGAGGAGGTGGCACAGGAGAGACCAGGGTGGAGAGACCCACTGGAGGACCGGTCCGTGGAGGAGACACGGGCTTGACCAGGATAGGGAGATCCACTGGAGGACTGGTCCGTGGAGGAGACACGGGCTTGACCAGGATAGAGAGACCCACTGGAGTACTGGTCCGTGGAGGAGGCACGGGCTTGACCAGGATAGGGAGACCCACTGGAGGACTGGTCTGTGGAGGAGACACGGGTTTGACCAGGATAGGGAGACCCACTGGAGGACTGGTCCGTGGAGGAGACACGGGCTTGACCAGGATAGGAAGACATGCAGGAGGCTTGGTTCTGGGCGTAGGTACAGGATGTGCAGGGCTGGGAAGACATGGAGGAGGCCTGTTTCTGGGCGCAGGCACAGTCTTTACCAGACAACCAGCACGCACCTCAGGACGAGTATGGAGAGCTGCCTCAGGTGACATCATACCCACGACACGCTCATTAGGGCGAATGCCGTACTTTATGCACCACACTAGCAGCTCTCTCATCTCTCTCTCTCCTAATTTTCCCATTAACCCCGTCACAGTCTCTGTCTCATAGCCCTCGCTCACCTCCAATGTCATCCCGACTGGCTCTGGTTCCGACCTCAGCTCCACCGACTGTCCCGTGTGCCCCCCCCCAAAACAATATTGGGGCTGCCTCTCGCGCTCGTTGCGCTCTCTCTCCTCGTAGTATCGCCTCTCCGCTCTCGCCGCTTCAATCTCCCACTGCGGGAGGCGATAATCCCCAGCCTGAGTCCATGGTCCCTCTCCGTCCAGGATCTGTTCCCATGTCCATTTGTCCATAACGCAGTAGTCCTGCTGCTCCTTCCTCTTCCGCCGCTTGGTCCTGGTTTGGTGGGTAATTCTGTAACGGCTGTCTACGGAAGAAGTGGACCAAAATGCGGCGGAGTTAGGGTTCGTCATTTTTAATGTTACGAACACTATGCAATTAACAAAACAACAAAACTGACAGCCAACACAGTCCTGTCAGGTGCAACAACAGTGACAAGCACAATTACCCACACCACACAACGGAAACGTAGGCAACTTATGTGTGACTCCCAATCAACCACAACCCTCTACAGCTGTGCTTGATTGGAAGTCACACGGCCAAAATTAAATGAAACAATAAAACACTTACTCCCTTCTGCCACGTCCTGACCCAACTACACCCTCTACTGGTCAGGACGTGACAACAAAGTCAAACGTACTAACTTCATGTTGACTCTGTTAAACAGGAAGCTACAATGTTGGAAATAGGTCAGACCTTTATTAATATACTAATACAACATGTGTGTCTTTGGTTTGAGAGAGAGAGAGAGAGAAGTTGTGTACACTGTAGGCTGCTGTATGTGTTACAGTATGCTGTCATTGTGATGTTAAAACACTTTCTCACAATCAAGTCGAGTTTGCTGTCACATGACAAGTCATTCCAGGCCTCCAGAGGACGCTGATCATTACGTATCTCAACACAGTCCCCAGTAGGACCTGCATTATCAGGCTGTTTGTCATACCTGTACCTACAGGGTTAACAACAGTCAGATACCATGGTTAATACCAGTACCTACGGGGTTAGCAAGAGTCAAATATCATGGTTAATACTAGTACCTACAGGGTTAAAAACAGTCAGATACCATGGTTAATACCAGTACCTACAGGGTTAAAAACAGTCAGATATCATGGTTAATACCAGTACCTACAGGGTTAATAACGATCAGACGTCACAGTTAGAACATCATAATCCTAAATAATATACAGAAATGTTTCATAGTTAATTGTCTTGACTGGTATAATCAATGACAGTATAGAAAGAGGATGAATGGAGCCTTATTGATAGAATAGTTATCATCTCTCACCCTGTGGTCAGTGGGGTGTCGTCCACCCATTTCCAGGTCCCCTCATTAACAGAGTCAGTCAGACCAATCCAGACTCTCTTCTTGAGGTTGAAGAAAAATGTCTGTTGTTGTGAAAGATACATATATATTCATATCATTGATCATATCTACCCGTCTCTCTATCTCTCTCTCTCTCTCACCTGTTCCTTATCACTGTTTATGATCACCAGGTCTGCTCCTCTCTTCAGACAGTCCTCTCTGCTCTTCTCCCAGGTTTTAGTCTCAGTTGACAGGAAGTACCAACTGGATTCAAACTTCTGCCAGCCTTCAGGACAGGTTTGTTACAGAAGATGGAAACATGAATTTCCTTCAACTTATCACCCTGGATACTTAATGAAAGAATACAGACACACTATAAAGTTTGTGGGATGAATGATAATTTATTAGTGTAGGTTTACTCACTGAGATTGGTAAGCCTCCCGCTAAGAAAATCTCTCTCAGTCTGTAGCTTGTCTTTATCTTTAGTTAGGTTGATGTAATTGTTCTGTAGCTGGTCTCTCTCTTTAGTCAGGTTGTTGTAACTGGACTGTAGCTGGTCTCAATCTTTAGTCAGGTTGTTGTAACTGGTCTCTCTCTTTAGTCAGGGTGTTGTTACTGGTCTGTAGCTGGTCTCTCTCTTTAGTCAGGGTGTTGTAACTGGTCTGTAACTGGTCTCTCTCTTTAGTCAGGGTGTTGTAACTGGTCTGTAGCTGTTCTCTCTCTGCAGATGAGTTCTTTGAGACGTTGCTGTCTGCAACAACAATAAAGAAGTTTCTCACTAAAATAGATCACATCAGAACTACTAAATCTGAATCATAAGAACTATTTAAACAGTGAACAAAAATATAAATGCAACATGTGTTGGTCCCATGTTTCATGAGATGAATTAAAAGATCCCAGAATTGTTCCATATGCACAAAAAGCTTATTTATCTCAAATGTGTTTACATCCCTGTTAGTCAGCATTTACCCTTTGCCAAGATAATCCATCCACCTGACAGGTGTGGCATATCAAGAAGCTGATTAAACAGCATGATCATTACACAGGTGCACCTTGTGCTGGAGACAATAAAATTCAACTTTAAAATGTGCAGTTTTGCCACAGGTGTCTCAAGTTTTGAGTGAACGTGCAACTGGCATGCTAACTGCAGGAATGTCCACCAGAGCCGTTGCCAGATAAATGAATGTTCATTTCTCTACCATAAGCTGCCTCCAATGTTGTTTTAGAGAATTTGGCAGTACGTCCAACTGGCCTCACAAACGCAAACCACGTGTAACCACGCACGCCCATGACCTCCACATCTGGCTTCTTCACCTGTGGGATCGTCTGAGTGTTGGGGGGTGCCGAGGAGTATTTCTGTCTGTAATAAAGCCCTTTTGTGGGGAAAAACTCATTGTGATTGGCTGGGCATGGCTCCCCAGTGATTTGAATCTGGCTGCCAAGTGGGTGGACCTATGCCCTCCAAGGCCCACCCACGGCTGAACCTCTGCCAGTCATGTGACATCCATAGATTAGGGACTAATGAACTCATTTCAATTGACTGATATGAACTGTAACTCAGTAAAATCTCACAAATGTTTGCATGTTGCGTTTATATTGCTGTTTAGTATAGATATACTGTAGACTTACACTGGACCGACAGGCCTATGACCCCAGCCAGTAGGAGAACACACAGCAGCCACAGACACACTGCAGCAACTCCAGAGGGTCTCTTCCACCACTGAAAAGGTACTGAATCACAAATGATTAAAGATCTTTGGTAATGTGTTTTACTGTATCATCCAGGACTGGGACAAATAAAGCTTTAGTACTACAGGGTAATATCATGTGTTTAATGTTTTGTGTGTGTAACTTATTTGCGTGTGTGTGTGTGTGTGTGAGTGCGTGTGTGTGTGTCCTCATGTGTGTGTGTTACCTGAGTGCTGGTCTCCTGGTCCATTATTAGGAGCAGTGTCTGCTGTCTCTTCTCTCTTGGTGCTGGTCTCTCAGGGTGTCTGCACTGACGTAGATATCCACAATCCTCTCCTCCATCTCACCTCTGTCAAACTTGACCTTCTTGGTCGTATCTGGCTCAGCATAGATGACCTCAGACATCTCCAACAATTTACTGTGTTTTCTGTCCATATTCAGGTTCTGGTACTATCGTTGACCCTCTGTCTGTGTCTGTCTGTTTCTGTCTCTGCTCTGAGTGTGAGACTAACTGTTTAAGATGCCATCCCCAGAATAAAAGGAAAATGTAAAAAGAGGAAGACGATGAAATAGTAACATGGTGGTTGAGGTTGGGACATTTTATTCTTCTTTAAATCTTGACACACAGGGTGCTGATATGTAGTGATTACATTAATATGTTCATACAAAAAAATAAATTGAGTGAGTGTGTGTTTGTGTGTGTGGTTTGCTGTTGTGGCAGTGGCGTAGCTCAGTTTATAGCTAATCTCCACATTTTGCCATGAGGCTGAGAGAAAATGTTGCTGTTTTAGAGCTCAGGGATTCTTGAAAGACGGGACAATTACAACTTTCTTTCCACAAACATTTGTCTTAATATTAACCACCTTGCGGGGGCTGTGGGGGCGTGTGCTATGCCAGTGTGTTGTGGTCGCAAAATGGTCTGTTTTTATTGTTAAATCTAATCTGTTGAGTCTTCTGTGCTGACTTCACTGACTTCATGTTGTGAAACATACTGGTACACAGGAAGCTACAAACAGGAAATCAGTAGTAAACATTTTCATATGAAAATAGAAAACCATGCAATGTGTGGGAGTCTGTGTCCCCCCCCATTTCCAGGTCTCCTCTTCATCATATCAGTCAGGCCAATCCAGCCTCTCTTGTTAAGGTTGATGAGAAATGTCTGTTGTTGACAAAGATGTTGTTAACTGAAATGGTCTGTATGTGTAAAATAAAATACATTACTGACCAAGGATTGTTAGATCAGAACCCCATCCAGCTCTCTGTCTCTGACACCTGTTCCTGTTCTCTGTTAATGATCACCAGAGGCCTCATCAACCGCAGATAGACACACATCTGTGTGTAAACCATGCACAGCATTATTTCCATGCAAAGTCTGAGATTTAAATGAACGTTTGCTTGAATTGATGCACAGCATGATCATCCAAAGGAACAGTGAGTGCCAAGTGGTGGAATAAGGGAACTGCTTGCAATTGTGAAAGTAATCATTTAATTTGATTTGCATTGTAAATTAATGCAGCAGATCTTGACAGGATGTGTGTAATCAAATCAAATCTAATTTTATTGGTCACATACATATATTTAGCAGTTGTTGTTGCAGGAGTAGTGAAATGCTTGTGTTGGTAGCTCCAACAGTGCAAAGGCTGCAATAATGGAAATGGAATTAGAGATGCCTGATGTTGCTCTGTTAAAAGATTTGCCGCATGCTACATTTTACAAACTATTTTTTTAGAGACCAATGGGACTTTTTTCCAGAAAGTACAGATTGGCTCATCAGATATCGTTTCTCAAAAGTAACTGTATAGAACTTTTGAGGATACAAGACCTACCTAAGAAAGGCAAAAACATGCCATTCTGGTGCACATCAAGTGTTTTTTAGCAATGGGGACTTTTGAGTGGGAGCTTGCCAATTGGCTGTAACACACAATATCCATACTCCATCACAAACATGTTGAAATCAAGAGGGGTTTCTATCCTATCAATGGATTCCCAAATACAAACTGAGCATAGACAGCACCAACATCCCATTCACCATCTCAAAATGAGTTCAACTATGTGCACAGAAAAGGCTTCCACTCTTAATGTGCAGGTGATAGGTTATATGATGACAACAAAAACACTGCTGAATGTGGTTTCAAGGTGGCCCGTTGGAACCATGACTCATCCATTCTGTAGAACAGCAATGTTGGTCTATACACCTACAGGAAGGAGCTGTTGAGGATGGATGGCTTATTGGTGAGTGTTGACTACTCATTTCAAGTAGATTTGCCATTGCTAAAGCAACTTGAATTGTCCTAATGGTCCTCTCTTAGTTGTATATTCTCACAGGATTTAAAGGGATGATTTTAACCATAAATAGTAAATTAGGGACTTTAAAGGGATGATTTTTACCATATATAGTTAATTAGGGGCGTTTTGTAAGCCGAATAGCCAAGGTCCTGCACAAGCACTGAGGCTGAGAACAAATGGTATTCATCAAAGGTCATCTGCTACTGGTGTGTGTGTGTGTGTGCCCCCCCCCCCCCCCCCCCCCCCCCGGATGGAACAGGGCTTACACTATGATGGGAAAGTAGTATATAATAATAATAAATTGATAAATGAGGCCTCAATGCTGTTCCTCTATTCATTCAGTCCTTTCTGCTGTCTCTCCAGTTTTTTCTCTTGGTCGAGATGTAGTACCAGCCCTCAAAATCATCTCTCTCCCTCTGTAGCTGGTGTCTCTCTTTAGTCAAGTTGTAGTAGCTTGCCTGTAGGTGGTCTCTCTCCTCAGTCAGGTTTCTGTAACTGGTCTCTCTATTTAGTCAGTTTGTTGTAACGGGTCTGTAGCTGTTGTCTGTCTTTAGTCTACTTGTTGTAACTGGTCTGTAGCTTGTCTCTCTCTTCAGTCAGGGTGTTGTAACTGGTCTGTAGCTGGTCTCTCTCTTCAGTCAGGGTGTTGTAACTGGTCTGTAGCTGGCCTCTCTCTTCAGTCAGGTTGTTGTAACTGGTCTGTAGCCTCTCTCTTCAGTCAGGTTGTTGTATCTGGTCTGTAGCTGGCCTCTCTCTTCAGTCAAGTTGTTATAACTGGTCTGTAGCTGGCCTCTCTCTTCAGTCAGGTTGTTGTATCTGTTCTGTAACAGAGGAGGAACTTAGCTATTGTACAAAGATAACATCTGAATTTAGGATCTTGTTGTGAAAGTCTGATATAGTGTAATGACTAGATAAGAATACACTCACAGACTAGTCTCAGGGAGATGTTGAGTGACTTGTAGAACACACAGTATCCCAAAGCTCACAGCAACCATCCTGTAGAGTGTTCTCCCTGAATCCTCAGGTCCTGAGGAGATACACACTGATGGGAGAACACACACACACACACACACACATACCCACACACACACGTACACATGCACACACAAACACATACATGCATACACACACACGTATAAGAGGGTGGGGGTTTGACAAAATCAGCTACAATAGGACCGTTTCTTACAGCTGTGTTATAATATAAAGTCTACCAATAAATTATTAAAGATGATAACTTATAAATGCCTCATGAACTTAGTTAAACAGCCGTACTCCATCAGAACCCAAAATACATGTTTTTTATTCCATAGTTTGTCAGTAATGATATTGTAAATAAACTGTATGTATATCCTTAAAACACGATGTGATGGATGATCAGTCGTGTGTGTGTGTGTGTGTGTGTGTGTGTGTGTGTGTGTGTGTGTGTGTGTGTGTGTGTGTGTGTGTGTGTGTGTGTGTGTGTGTGTGTGTGTGTGTGTGTGTGTGTGTGTGTGTGTGTGTGTGTGTCAATCTGCCTGAAGTGCAATGATTTTGTTTTATCTGCCTCAGTATTGGTTCTCTCTACCTCAGTAACTGGTCTCTCTCCCACTGTAACTGGTCTCTCTCCCACTGTAACTGGTCTCTCTCCTTCAGTAACGGGTCTCTCTCCTTCAGTTACTGGTCTCTCTCCCTCTGTAACTTGTCTCTCTCCCTCAGTAACTGGTCTCTCTGCCTCAGTAACTGGTCTCTCTGCCTCAGTAACTGCTCTCTCTGCCTCAGTAACTGGTCTCTCTGCCTCAGTAACTGGTCTCTGTCCCTCAGTAACTGGTCTCTGTCCCTCAGTAACTGGTCTCTGTCCCTCAGTAACTGGTCTCTGTCCCTCAGTAACTGGTCTCTCTGCCTCTGTAACTGGTCTCTCTGCCTAAGTTACTGGACTTTCTCCCTCTGTAACTGGTCTCTCTCCCTCAGTAACTGGTCTCTCTCCCTCAGTAACTGGTCTCTCTCCCTCAGTAACTGGTCTCTCTCCCTCAGTAACTGGTCTTTCTCATTCAGTAAATGGTCTCTCTCCCTCAGTAACTGGTCTCCTTGCCTCTGTAACTGGTCTCTCTCACTCTTTAACTGGTATCTGTTCCTCAGTAACTGGTCTCTGTGCCTCTGTAACTGGTCTTTCTCACTCAGTATCTGCTCTCTCTCCCTCAGTAACTGGTCTCTCTCCCTCTGTAACTGGTCCCTCTCCCTCTGTAACTGGTCTCTCTCCCTCTGTAACTGGTCTCTCTCCCTCTGTAACTGGTCTCTCTCCCTCTGCAACTGGTCTCTCTCCCTCTGTAAATGGTCTCTCTCCCTCAGTAAATGGTCTCTCTCAATCAGTAAAAGGTCTCTCTCTCTCAGCAACTGGTCTCTCTCACTCATTAACTGGTTTCTGTTCTGCCTGCACTGATCTCTCTCCTTCAGCAGCTGGTTTCTGTCTATACACAGGTCAGTGATACCACTACTGGTATCTGGCTGGTCTCTGTCATGCGCCAGGCCAGTGGTGTTGTAACAGGCCTCTACTTGGTCTCTCTCTTCTGTGGAGCCGGCTAAAATTACACATCTGGAGTCGGGTAATGTTTTCCCTAGATGCTGATCTTGGGTCAGTATTGCTTTTCCCCCTGCTAAATGGTTAAGGTTAGAATTGGGGGAGGAGAAGTTGATCCTAGATCTCAATTCTCTATTGATGTTGTCTACAGTCCCAATAGCTATGTAATGTCAAGTCTCATCTGTAACTGGTCTCTTGTGATACTTTCTGTAGTGAGAAAATGAAATACAAGTTATGTTCCAAATTGCACCCTATTCCTGTCAGCCTATTCTGGTCAAAAGTAGTGTACTAAACAGAAATAGGGTGCCATTTGGGACACCGCCTCACTCACAGAAAGCAAGCCTCAGGGAGATGTTGAGTGTGACTTGTAGAACACACACAATTCCTAAACACACAGCAGCCAGCCTGTAGAGTCTTGTTCTTCCATCTGCAGAGGAACACGCACGAACACACACTAACACACCCACACGAACTCACACACACACATCCTACAACACTAACGCTGACAACTGAACCAAGTGCAAATCAAAACTAGACGTTAAACTGATGTCTGTGCCCAGTGGGATGATTTTACCAACTGAGACACAGAAGAAAATCTATCAAAACTTCACTAGTGTTGTTTTATTATATGGTTTTAGTGTTTGTCTAGTTATGTGTGTGTGTGTCACAAGAGGTTGGTGTCACGTCCTGACCATAGTAAGTTATTTTCTATGATAGAGTAGGTCAGGGGGTGTTTGTCCGTTTTTGTATTTCTATGTTTAGTTTCTAGTTTTGTATTTCTAGGTTGGTTTTTGTTTGGCATGACCTCCAATTAGAGGCAGCCAGTTGTCGTTGTCTCTAATTGGAGGTCATATTTAAATTGCTGTTTGTCCAACTTGTGTTTTGTGGGTGATTATATTTTATGAGTGTGTTTGTTCCTCCTGCGTCACGGTTTGTTGTTTTGTTCCTTCAGTTTATTTTGTATCGCAGTAAGTTTCACAGTACAATAAATATGTAGAATGAAACCGACGCTGCATTTTGGTCCGATCATTCGAACAGACGTGACAGTTGGTGGCACCTTCATTGGGGAGGACGGCCTCGTGTTAATGACTGGAGCGGAATAGGTGGATAACACCAGAATGAAGGGTTGGATCATAAATAACCTTCCAAAAACATTAAAAAGATGATGAAAGATGTCAGGGAACAGAATAAACAAGGGATGGAGAGGACGTTATACACAACAGTCTGGTCTTTAAGACTGTGTCCCAAATGGCATCCTATTTCCCTATGTAGTGCACTATATAGAGAATAGGGTGGCATTAAGGACATATATCAGGTCTCCTTCCTATTGGTGGATAGAGCCTTGAAACATCCTGTCACCTGCTGTGGTCCACAGACAGAGAACAGAGAGGGAGAGGGTGGAGACCCCATTAGATACCATGATGAGTGTGTAGCAGACAGGTCCTCTGGTGCTTGGTGTTGCCATTGGTCACCTACACGTTGTCCCTTGTACAGTGAAGGTTGTGAGTCATTCTCACCTTTCATTAGCATTGTTTTTGTTTGTGTTTGTGAGTGTGCCCTCTCAGTATCCAATCACATTCAATCAGGAAGCTGGTAGACCTTGTTAAAGACAATTGTTCCTTTTTTTATTCAAAAGTAACTTTGTTATTCTTATTATTAAAGTGATCAACATAGGTTCATAATTGGACCCATTTTTTTTGTATTAAGCATAAGCCTATGGCAAATCACATGACATGTTTCTAAAAAATCATGAAAAGTCATTTTCTACAGTACTCTCCTCTAAATCAAAACAAAACAATTATTTGTCTTATTTTTTTCTCTCTTCCTCCTCTCTGTCTCTCTGACACTAAGGCTCTATCTCAATTAGTCTTTCCTAGAGTCCTCTCCGCCTATCTCCTCTCCTCCTTTCAACCCTATTAGAGGAGAAGGTCCAAGGTCCCTCCACTAGGATTCTATTTTCCAATGTGTTTTGAGACAGAGTCTGTCATACCACTATTTCACGTCTGTTGAGTTCATCTCTCACTTTAACCACTAGGTGGAATCATCACTTCTTCAGGCTAGAGTCCTTTTTTCTGAATTTCCGCCTGACTGACGTGCCCAAAGTAAACTGCCTGTTACTCGGGCCCAGATGCCAGGATATGCATATAACTGGTACCATTGGATAAAGAACACTTCTAACACTTCCACGCTAGGGGGCAGTATTGAGAATTTTGAAAAAAATATGTGCCCATTTTTAACTGCCTCCTACACCAACTCAGAAGCTAGGATATGCATAGTATTACCAGATTTGGATAGAAAACACTCTGAATTTTCTAAAACTGTTTGAATGGTGTCTGTAAGTATAACAAAACTCATATGGCAGGCAAAAACCTGAGAAAATAAAATAATTTTGTGGCTGTACTATTTTTTTTTGTCATTGTTATTAGATACCACAGTGAGAAAGGATTCATTTCGCACTTCCTACGGCTTCCACTAGATGTCAACGATCTTTATAAAGTTGTTTGAAGCGTCTATGATGAACAGAGACCGGATGACAAGGAAGAGAAGTTGACCTCCCTGGGATGTCGTCACTTCATTATTGGCTGCACCTGCGCAATCATGTGATGCGATACATTTTTCAAATACGTTTTTCAAGACACAGGAGAGGTCGGGTTGAAACATTACTGATGTTTCACGTTAAAAATGGCTCTAAAGATTGATGCTAAACAACATTTGACATGTTTGAACGAACGTAAATAGATAATTTTTTTTACTTTTCGCCGTGACTTCCCCCCCCCCGCGCTACTTTTTAGTAGCCTACCGAAGCGCTAACAACTTGGAGTTATTTGGACATCAATTATGAACTTTGTTGAAAGAAACCACATTTGTTGTGGACCTGGGAATCCTGGAAGTGCCAATGGATGAAGATAATCAAAGGTAAGGGATTATTGACAATAGTAATTTTGATATTACATGGTTACAAGATGGTGCTAACCTGTATAGCCTAGCCTATTGTTCTTAGCACAGCACCCGGTTTATTGCAAATTGTGATTTCCCAGTAAAGTTATTTTGAAATCTGGCATTGCAGTAGCATTTACGAAATGTTAAACTATAAATATTTGAATGACAATATTATAATTTACCAATGTTTTCGAATAGTAATTTTGTAAATTGTAACGTTGTTCACCGGAAGCATTTGAGAGAAAAAAAAATCTGAATTTCACCGCTACTGTAAAATGCTGTTTTTGGATATAAATATGAACTTGATGGAACAAAAAATGCATGTATTGTATAACATAATGTCTTAGGAGTGTCATCTGAGGAAGATTGTCAAAGGTTAGTGCATAATTCTAGCTTGTTATCCGCTTTTGGTGACGCCTGTCTTTGAATTGACAAAACATTACACACAGCTATTTTCAATGTACTCTCCTAACATAACCTACCTTTATGCTTTCGCCGTAAAGCCTCTTTGAAATCGGACAATGTGGTTGGATTTAGGAGATGTTTATCTTTTCAATGGTGAGAAATAGTTGATTGTTTGAGAAAATGAAATTATTAGATTCTTGCAGTTTTGAATTTCCCGCCATGGTCTCTTGACAATGAATCCCTATACCGGGCAGGGATCCCCAATATAAGATACTGGTATGTACCTAAATGTTTAATATCCATAATTTTTATGATTATTTATTTGAATTGCGTGCCCTCCAATTTCACCGGAAGTTGTTGACAGGTGTCCGGCTAGCGGGATGCTTAGACTTAAGTGTTAACCATTCAGGACCTTTTCCAACTATTAAAATAATAACTATATAAGAGAGAGAGAGAGAGAGAGCCTACAACAGCACCTAGATCTTCTGCAAAGATTCTGCCAGACCTGGGCGCTGACAGTAAATCTCAGAAAGACCAAAATAATGGTGTTCCAAAAAAGGTCCAGTCGCCAGAACCACAAATACAAATTCCATCTTGACACCGTTGCCCTACAGCACACAAAAAACTATATATACCTTGGCCTAAACATTAGCGCCACAGGTAACTTCCACAAAGCTGTACATTTTCTGACAGACAAGGCAAGAAGGGCCGTCTATGCCATCAAAATGAACATAAAATTAACATAAAATTAACATAAAATTCAAATACCAATTAAGATCTGGCTAAAAATACTTGAATCAGTTATACAACCATTGCCCTTTGTGGTTGTGAGGTCTGGGGTCCGCTCACTAATCAAGAATTCACAAAATGGAACAAACTGTAATGCTTGATGTAGTGGGTGTGGAGTCAGGCGCAGGAAACAAGAGCGTTTGCTATCGTGCTTTAATAAATGCATCGTCAAAGAGAGTATACACCCAAAAATAACAACAGGGTGTAATCAAAAATACAAGGACCCAAAAACACGTTCCACTCACACAAAACACAGTGAAAGACAGAAATAAGCCCGCACACAGAACAGGTGGGGAAACAGGCTAAATACCCAACTAATCACTAATCATACACAGGTGAAACCAATAAAGACAAAACCAACAGAAAAGGGAAAAAGGGATCGGTGGCTGCTAGTAGGCTGGTGACGACGACCGCCGAGCGCCACCCGAACAGGGAGAGGAGTCACCCTTGGCAGGAGTCGTGACAGTACCCCCCCCCCCGACGCGCGGCTCCCGCAGCACGCCGACACCGGCCTCGGGGACGACCCGGAGGGCGAGGCGCAGGGCGATCCGGGTGGAGGCAATGGAAATCCCTCAACAGTGCTGGATCCAGTATGTCCCCCGCCGGCACCCAGCACCTCTCCTCCGGACCGTACCCCTCCCAGTCCACGAGGTACTGCAGGCCCCTCACCCGGCGTCTTGAGTCCAGAATGGCATGTACTGAATACGCCGGGGACCCCTCGATGTCCAGAGGGGGCGGAGGGATCCCCGGCACCTCACTGTCTTGTAAGGGCCCAGCTACCACCGGCCTGAGGAGAGACACATGAAACGAGGGGTTAATACGATAATACGAAGGGAGTTGTAATCGGTAACATACCTCGTTTATCCTCCTCAGGACTTTGAAGGGCCCTACACGCTGCGGACCCAGCTTCCGGCAGGGCAGGCGAAGGGGCAGGTTTCGTGTCGAGAGCCAGACCCTGTCCCCTGTTTGGAATACGGGGGCCTCACTGCGGTGGCGGTCAGCGCTCCTCTTCTGTCATTCCCCTGCTTGTTTAACCTGTTAGGGCTAGGGGGCAGTATTTGCACGGCTGGATAAAAAAATGTACCCGATTTAATCTGGTTACTAATCCTACCCAGTAACTAGAATATGCATATACTTATTATATATGGATAGAAAACACTCTAAAGTTTCTAAAACTGTTTGAATGGTGTCTGTGAGTATAACAGAACTCATTTGGCAGGCAAAACCCTGAGACATTTTCTGACAGGAAGTGGATACCTGATGTGTTGTATTACCTTTAAACCTATGCCATTGAAAAACACAGGGGCTGAGGAATATTTTGGCACTTCCTATTGCTTCCACTAGATGTCCCCAGCCTTTACAAAGTGTTTTGAGTCTTCTGGAGGGAGATCTGACCGAACAAGAGCCATGGAACGATGATGGCCCATTAGACACCTGGCGCGCGAGTTCATGTTGGGTACCCTCGTTCCAATACGTTATAAAAGAGAATGCATTCGTCCACCTTGAATATTATTCATGTTCTGGTTAAAAAAGGCCCTAATGATTTATGCTATACAACGTTTGACATGTTTGAACGAACGTAAATATATTTTTTCCCCTCGTTCATGACGAGAAGTCCGGCTGGCTTAGATCATGTGCTAACAAGACGGAGATTTTTGGACATAAATGATGAGCTTTTTTTAACAAAACTACATTCGTTATGGACCTGTGATACCTGGAAGTGACATCTGATGAAGAGAATCAAAGGTAATGGATTATTTACATAGTATTTTCGATTTTAGATCTCCCCAACATGACGGCTAGTCTGTATCGCAACGCGTATTTTTCTGGGCGCAGTGCTCAGATTATTGCAAAGTGTGATTTCCCAGTAAGGTTATTTTTAAATCTGGCAAGTTGATTGCGTTCAAGAGATGTAAATCTATAATTCTTTAAATGACAATATAATATTTTACCAATGTTTTCTAATTTTAATTATTTAATTTGTGGTGCTGACTTGACTGCCGGTTATTGGAGGGAAACGATTTCCTCAACATCAATGCCATAGTAAAACGCTGTTTTTGGATATAAATATGAACTTGATAGAACTAAAAATGCATGCATTGTCTAACATAATGTCCTAGGAGTGTCATCTGATGGAGATTGTAAAAGGTTAGTGCATCATTTTAGCTGGTTTTATGGTTTTGGTGACCCTGTCTTTGAATTGACAAAACATTACACACAACTCTTGTAAATGTACTGTCCTAACATACTCTAAATTTATGCTTTCGCCGTAAAACCTTTTTGAAATCGTAAAACGTGGTTAGATTAAGGAGATGTTTATCTTTCAAAGGGTGTAAAATAGTTGTATGTTTGAAAAATTTGAATTTTGACATTTATTTGGATTCAAATTTGCCGCTCTTGAAATGCACCTGCTGTTGATGGAGTGCACCACGGGTGGCACGCTAGCGTCCCACCTAGATCATAGAGGTTAACCATTTGCACATCGTTACAACACTGTGTATATATACATAATATGCCATTTGAAATGTCTTTATTCTTTGTGAACTTCTGTGAGTGTAATGTTTACTGCTCATTTTTATTGTTTTTCATTTTTGTATATTATCTACTTCACTTGCTTTGTCAATGTTAACATATGTTCCCATGACAATAAAGCATGTTTAACTGAATTGAAATTAATTGAGAGAGAGAGACACACAGAGAGACACAGAGAGAGAGAGACAGAATGTTTGTTACTGTGGGTTATTGTTACACCCCTTTCTCACAGATCCAGTTATGATTTGTGCCACATATGTCATCATTCCATGTCTTTACAGGGTCATCTTGTCCATAGTATATTTCAACACAGTCCTCCTGCCCAGAGAACAGACGACCATTATCAGGCTGTCCTGTCCCCCAGTACCTAAATAACACAGAGAACCAGACAGTCAGACACTGTGGTAAAAACATCCTCCTCAATTAAACACATTGTCCTATGTTTTAAACACACACTCTGTAAGATGATCATACCATTATCAAGAATGGGCCATCAACACATTTTGCTACATTCAAATGTAAATATTACCTTGTTTCTATGATACATCTATAGTTCTCTTCAATGACATTCATGAGTCAAAACATATATTTATATGAACATGATTGGAAGCAATATATCTTTGCTGTTTTTTTTATCTCCATATCACAAGGTAAAATGGTCAAATATCTCACCCTGTGGTCAGTGATGTGCCGTCCACCCACTTCCAGGTCTTCTCAGTAACAGAGTCAGTCAGACCAATCCAGGCTCTCATGTGGAGGTTGAAGAGAAATGTCTGTTGTTGAGAAAGACAAAAAACTGTAACTTTTAATATATTTATAAAATACTGCACATATTAGTGCACAGATGAAAATTATATTTGCTCCACCTCTCTCTCTCTCTCTCTCTCTCTCTCTCTCTCTCTCTCTCTCTCTCTCTCTCTCTCTCTCTCTCTCTCTCTCTCTCTCTCTCTCTCTCTCTCTCTCTCTCTCTCTCTCACCTGTTCCTCTCTGCTGTTTATCATCACCAGGTCTGCTCCTCTCTCCAGACAGTCCTGTCTGCTCTCCTTCCAGGTTTTCTTCTCAGAGGAGAGGAAGTACAATCTGGAGTCAAAGTATCTCCATCCCTCCTGGCAATGCTGCTCTGTTGAAGAGCAAAAGTGAACACATTGAGAAACTTAGCCAGTATATTCATACTCATAAACACATTGATATATAACTACTGTTGATTTTACTTCTAATTTATCACAGTTTATATCTCACCAATCACAAAAAGCTTTGCCTGAATATGGCTTTTCTCTTCAGTCAGGTTGTTGTATCTGGTCTGTAGCTGGTCTCTTTCTTTAGTCAGGTTGTTGTATCTGGTCTGTAACTGGTCTCTCTCTGCAGTTGTGTTGGTCTTATAAAGGGAAAAACTCTTTGACAAGTTGTTCCTTTCATCCTCAGAATCTTTGATGGCTCTGTTATCTACAAAGTATTAACACATAGTTACTTGGTAAAACACCAGGTAAATAGGCTTAGTAACCAGCACTTAATACAACTATGTGAAAAGCAATGAACTTGTACACAAACTCACAGTAGACAGACAGGCCTATGATCCAAGCCAGTAGAACACACAGCAGCCCCAGACACACTGCAGCAACTCTGGAGGATCTCTTCCCTGAGCTATCAGGCTCTGTGGACACATACAACATACTTTCATGTTTGTGTGTGTGTGTGTGTGTGTGTGTGTGTGTGTGTGTGTGTGTGTGTGTGTGTGTGTGTGTGTGTGTGTGTGTGTGTGTATGTGTGTATGTGTGTGTTACCTGAGTGCTGGTCTCCTGGTCCATTATTAGGAGCAGTGTCTGCTGTCTCTTCTCTCTTGGTGCTGGTCTCACCGTCTCTCAGGGTGTCTGCACTGACGTAGATATCCACAATCCTCTCCTCCATCTCACCTCTGTTAAACTTGATCTTCTTGTTCATATCTGTCTCAGCACAGATGACCTCAGACATCTCCATGTAACTCTGTGTTGTTATTTCTGTCGCACTGCTTTGCTTTATCTTGGCCAGGTCGCAGTTGTAAATGAGAACTTGTTCTCAACTACCTTACCTGGTTAAATAAAGGTGAAATCTCCAATAACGTCCTGTGTTTTCTGTCTATATACAGAGTCTGGTAACATAGTTGCCCCTGTGTCTGTTTTCTTTACTGTACCTGTCTCTGCTCTGAGTCTTTGACTAACTGTTTTTGATGTCATCCACAGAATAAAAGGGAAATATCAAAAGAGGAAGGTGATGAAATAGTAACATGGTGGTTGAGGTTGGGACATTTTCTTCTCCTGTCCATGTTGTCTAATGTCCTGACCTCATGGTTTGTCTAATGAAATAACCTCATGTTTTGTCTAATGTACTAACCTCATGTTGTGTCTACTGTACTGACCTCATGTTGTGTCTAATGTACTGACCTCATGTTGTGTCTAATGAAATGACCTCATGTTGTGTCTAATGTACTGACCTCATGTTGTGTCTACTGTACTGACCTCATGTTGTGTCTACTGTACTGACCTCATGTTGTGTCTAATGTACTGACCTCATGTTGTGTCTACTGTACTGACCTCATGTTGTGTCTAATGTACTGACCTCATGTTGTGTCTAATGAAATGACCTCATGTTGTGTCTAATGTACTGACCTCATGTTGTGTCTAATGAAATGACCTCATGTTGTGTCTACTGTACTGACCTCATGTTGTGTCTAATGTACTGACCTCATGTTGTGTCTAATGTACTGACCTCATGTTGTGTCTAATGTACTGACCTCATGTTGTGTCTAATGTACTGACCTCATGTTGTGTCTAATGTACTGACCTCATGTTGTGTCTAATGTACTGACCTCATGTTGTGTCTAATGTACTGTGAATCTGCCAGAACATATGCAGTTAGGATGACCACGTGTTTCACAATGTTTCCTGCTCTGCTAAGTATTCAAAATGTAATGAGTACTTTGGGTTGTTTTTTTATGACATTTTTTATTTCACCTTTTTTTAACCAGGTAGGCCAGTTGAGAACAAGTTCTCATTTACAACTGCGACCTGGCCAAGATAAAGCAAAGCAGTGCGACACAAACAACACAGAGTTGCACGTGGGATAAACAAACGTACAGTCAATAACACAATAGAAAGATATACCCTACAGTGTGTGTAAATGTAGTAAGATTAGGGAGGTAAGGCAATAAATAGTCCAGAGTGGTGAAAGAATTACAATTTAGCATTAACACTGGAGTGATAGATGTGCAGAAGATGAGTGTGCAAGTTGTCAGGGAAAAAGTATGTAGTAAAAAGTATTGAAGTAAAGTGAAGTAAGTTGTCAAAAATATAAATAGTAAAGTACAGATACTCCCAAAAATGACTTAAGTAGTACTTTAAAGTATTTTATCTTAAGTACGTTACGCCACTGCTCATTACTGTAAGTCGCTCTGTTAAATGATGAAATTGGAGCGAGAGACAGGAGGAGGAAGTTGTGTGCACTAGGCTGCTGTATGTGTCACAGTATGTTGTCATGGTGATGTTCAACCACTTTCTAACAAACCCAGTGAAGATTCTCCTCACATGTTTCTGTGTTTGTCTCAGCATAGTCCTCCTCTCCAGCAGGACCCAGATTATTGCATTTGGATAGATACACCTGTACCTAGATGGTTAACAACACAGAGAGCCAGCGAGTCAGACACTGTGGTAGAAAACATGCTTGATAAGTACAGTGCCTTCAGAAAGTATTCACACACCTTGACTTATTCCACATTTTGTTTTGTTACAGCCTGAATTAAAAATTGATTAAATTGATTATTTCTCACCCATCTAAACACAATACCCCATCATAACAAATTGAAAACATGTTTTAAAAATGTTTGCACATTTATTGAAAATGAAATGCAAAAAATAAGTTTTCATACCCCTGAGTCAATACTTTGTAGAAGCACCTTTGGCGGCGATTACAGCTGTGAGTCTTTCTGGGTAAGTCTCTAAGAGCTTTCTTCACCTGGATTGTGCAACATTTTCTCATTATTCTTAAAATGAAATTCAAGCTCTGTCAAGTTGATTGTTGATCATTGCTAAACAGACATTTTCAAGTCTTGCCATAGATTATAAAGCCAATTTAAGTCAAAACTGTAACTGTAACTAGGCCACTCAGGAACATTCAATGTTGTCTTGGTCAAACTGTGTTTTAACTTATTGTCCTGCTGAAAGGTGAATTTGTGTCCCAGTGTCTGTCGGAAAGCAAACTGAACCAGGTTTTCCTCTAGGATTATAGCTGTATTCAGTTTCTATTTATCCTAAAAAAAACTCCCTAGTCCTTGTTAATGACATGCATACCCATAACATGATGAAGCCACCACCATGCTTGAGAACATGAAGAGTGGTACATAGTGATGTGTTGGTTTTGCTCCAAACATAACACTTTTTATTCAGGTTTATTCAGGTTAGTATTGTGGAGAAACTGCAATGTTGTTGATCCATCCTCAGTTTTGTCATATCTCAACCATTAAGTCTTTGTCTCTCTCTGTGTGTGTGTGTGTGTGTGTGTGTGTGTGTGTGTGTGTGTGTGCGCATGTATTTGAGAGCTTTCTTAACTCGTACCTGAACGATGGGTCTCAGTCTTCACTCTCCTTTCTGCTCTCATTTAATTCAATAACCGGGTCACTGACATAGTCATCCATCTTAACTAACTGTATGATTACCTTTCTAACTGACTCCTAATCGTAATATCTACTGTATGATTACCTTTCTAACTGTCTCCTAATGGTAATATGCTAGTTCTGAACATCACATGCTAATGTAAAAAGCTGGTTTTTGATATAAATATGAACTTGATTGAACAAAACATGCATGTATTGTATAACATAATGTCCTAGGAGTGTCATCTGATAAAGATCATCAAAGGTTAGTGCTGCATTTAGCTGTGGTTTTGGTTTTTGTGACATATATATTTATATCAAAAAACAGCTTTTTACATTAGCATGTGATGTTCAGAACTAGCATACCCACCGCAAACTTCCGGTGAATTTACTAAATTAGTCACGATAAACGTTTACAAAAAACATAACAATTATTTTAAGAATTATAGATACAGACCTCCTTTATGCAATCGCGGTGTCAGATTTTAAAATAGCTTTTCGGCGAAAGCACATTTTGCAATATTCTGAGTAGATAGCTCGGCCATCACAGGCTAGCTAATTTGACACCCACCAAGTTTGGTGAGCACCAAACTTGGTGGGTGTCAAATTATCTAGCCTGTTTGTTTAGTTCACTCTTGTGCTGTTGCCTTGTTCCTGCATAGATTTTAAGTAAACATCTGGATTTACCCTTACCTCTGCTTGCTGTGTTTCTCTGTGACTGGGTTCGACTTCGTACAAGCATCAGGAGAATCATGGCTGTAGCCTGACAACACAACATCATCAAACTGCTTGCTTTATTTTGTCCAGGTCGCAATTGTAAATGAGAACTTGTTCTCAACTTGCCTACCTGGTTAAATAAAGGTGAAATATATATATTTTTTAAATAACAATGAACCATTTTATCCAAACACATCAGAATGTTTGCTAAACGTTGCTGGAATGCAGACATTCAACATTCTGTTCTGCAGTGTTCTTGAGAGAACATTGTCACCCACTTTAATCTGAAATCTGTAGAAATCTGTGATTGTGTCATTGTGTGTCAATGTATCCTCCTTCACAAGGCTTCTGCTGTTACGACACAGTCACCCACAGGGCCAACTGTTAACATCCACTGTATGTGCATACGTGCTTGGGTGTGTCCAATGTGTTGACATTCTGAACGACAGCAATCCATCAGTCTTTATCAACGGAAACTATACTTTGAACATACTGTAGATTTGAGGTCAACAACTTCTGCAACATGGGTGGTGGATATCTCTTAATTGATAGTGAGATTTTTTTATAATGTTTTACAATGACAACAGTTTTGTATGTATCTGTAACTTATTTGTATGTAAAGGCACAATGGAAATGTTTATCATCCTTTCACTGGTTTTGTTCTCATCTTTAGATGTGAAGAGAACTGAGAAGAAGACAAACACAATATTTGTCTTGATGTTGATTCTCTGTCTTCACTTTGGACTGGTGAAACAGGTACCCTAAGAAAAATACAACCTCACATTTAATATTTAATTTACCTAGTTTAGTTTATTTACCCTGCTTATAATAAATTGTCAAATCAGGAAATCAAGTTGAGTAAACGAAAAGCCAATGAAATACAGTTACATTGTAACATATTTGTTACACGTTCCTACAACTTTACATTTAACACCAGCAGGGTTCATTTATATTTTTAAGTTGAACAAGTACTCCTTTTACAGAGACATAAGAAAATAAAATATTGTCCCACTACTGTTTTTTTCTGACAAGAAAAGAGAGTCCTTAAATGTTATGGGCAGTACCTGTGAATAGGTTTCATGTTGTTTTGACTACGCCCTGAGCTATGCAGAAAAAAATATTGTGGATCATATCTTTGGCATCCTGCTTTAGGACTTGGGCAGTGCTATCATGTTGTACTTTCATTTTGCACATTGACTTACTATTGTTTTCATCATATTTGGCATCACAAATAGGAAACTGAGGCCAATAAGGGATTGGTAAACATTTTATCACCCAAGCAGGGACCTGTTAGGTCTGTATCAGGAGAATGTCACTAAAGAATGTTACTGTTACAGAACAAGATTTTCCCACTGGACACGGCACCTGATTCTGTTGACGACAAATATGATGGCTGCAGAGACGAAGCCTTTAAGAGGGTGGATAGCTACTGTCTCCCACATGAGAAAAACACCACCGCTAACTTCATAAAAGCCTGGGACATAGCAGAGAAACATGCATCCATTCCAAAAGATGGTCTGCAAAAAGTGCATTCCATCTCTATGTATTTGTACACAAATAACAAACCCCAACCTCCATCCGAATCCATCTACCTAGACTTCAACGAAGCAGTTAGAGAAGGCAGATATGGGTATGGAAGATCATTCCAGTACCATTCCCTGCACTTCTATCTAACTGACGCCATTCAGATTCTCAAACATTGTCAAACAACATGTAGGACCACCTACCTTAGAACCAACGTAACTTTTGATCTGGATGTTATCAACAAAGAAATGCGCTTTGAATATTTTGTCTCAAGTTCTATACATAAGACCTTATACGATTTTGGAGACACATCCTGCTTTGAGATCAACACACGTTTTGGTGTTAACCTGACATATTACTCAGCCTATGGAAACGAGGGGGAAGTTTTGATTCCTCCCTATGAGGTATTCAAAGTCACCAACATCCAGACAAAGTCAGCAGTCAGTAACCTGTGGTGTAAAGTCGTCTACACTCTAAAGAGCACTGGGAAATGGAAGAGTGACCTGAATTGTAAAGCAATAGAAACAGGCTACTGCTACATAAAGCTATTAACTGTGTTCATAGTCACAATAGTGTTCATATATTTACAACACTAAATCAGACAGCACAGTTAGCAGCTCTGTGGAGATGATTATTTAGAATGAAAGAATAAAGTCATCAAATCAAAGAAATGTAATATACACAACTGAATTATTTTATTAAAGAAATGTAATATACACAATAACGGAATTATTTTATTAAATAAATGTAATATACACAACTGAAATATGTTATTAAAGAAATGTGAATAAATGATGGTTAATAAGTGATAAGCAGTATTGGGCAGTCACTACCATCATTGGACTTTTATTCATTGTTTTATTCTGTGTTGTTACGGAATTCAAGCCACATAATGCATCGTGTATTTAATGTAATTTTTTTTAATCAAAACTGAAATCCGTGATTATTTTTTAATAATCAGACTGAAACCAAACCAACCTCAAAAAGCACTAATCTCTCAGCACTACTAGCTATCATAGAACCAAAGTGTATTTTGATCAGAACGTTGTCAACAAAAAAGATTTGTTTAGGCACCTTCACCTCGGACACTCTATGCAGGGAAATAGACAGAGATTCATTTGGAGAGATGTCCTGCTTTGAGATCTCCACGTGTTTGGAGCTGACATATCATATTACTCTGTATTTACAGGAGAGAGAGAAGTCTTAATTCCTCCCTATGAGGTATTCACAGTGACCAACATCCAGATGATATCACCAGAGAATTAACTGTGTTGTGAAGTCGTCTACACACTAGTGACCACTGGAGTTTGTAAGAACTGAACTGCAAATTGGTGCCAAAATTAATCAGAAAAGTATTTATTTGTATTTTTTAAATCAGAAGAACAGCTGATACAGGCAACATAATGCTCTTTAATTATGTTCTGTATATTACTGATCATCCTCCCACCAATGTACAACGGGAAGTAATCTGAAACAAAGATATCTTTCTCAGCTCTCAGGTGTAATGATCCTGTTAAATGGTTAAACCCACATTACTTCCTCAGATTAAGAACACGGTAATTTTGTAATATATATAGGGATAGCCCATTTTTTTCAATTTTCACCTAAAATGACATACCCAAATCTAACTGCCTGTAGCTCCGGCCTGAAGCAAATATATGCATATTCTTGGTACCATTTGAAAGAAAACACTTTGAAGTTTGGGGAAATGTGAATTGAATGTAGGAGAATAAAACACAAAATATATGGTAGAAGAAAATACAAAGAAAAAACTAAATGTTTTTTTCCTTCCTTTCTACCACCATCTTTGAAATGCAAAAGAAAGGGCCCACATCTAGCCATCACAGTGGTTGTAATTTTCATGGTGTCCACAAGATGGCAGCAGTGTATGTGCAAAGGATAACTTTCAGATGGATAACTTGAAGTATGAGCACACTACATGACATTTGGTAGCTCAGTTGGTAGAGCATGGTGTTTGCAACGCATGGTGTTTGCAACGCCAGGGTTGTGGGTTTGATTCCCACGGGGGGCCAGTATGGGGAAGAAAAAAAATAAAATAAAAGTATGAAATGTAAGTTGCTCTGGATAAGAGCGTCTGCTAAATGACTAAAATGTAAAAAAAAATGTAAATGTAAGTCCCCCAGGTGCATTTGGGCAAATTTTTCATGGAGACAATCACATTCATATTACATTTTTCTGTAAGAATATCGTAAAATCTGTATACTTGGACTTTGATTTAGCTTTTCCAGTATTAGTAGACATATTATAAGTTCAACATTTGCAACCCAGTTTTCATAATTTCATAACTCTCGAAATTCTAATAATTTTTGTCCAAAATGAAAAAGGTTTAATGACACACAAGGTTAGCAGCTACATTTTGCAACAGATACGGGGTTTCCCGACACTGCCATAAAGCCCAGCTCATTGGCTATCTAGCTAGCTTTGTTTGACCCCGATTGGTGCCTATTTGACAGGGGTTAGAGTCGATCAAGGGAAAACCACCGTCAAAACCACCGTCATCGGCATGCCGTGAAGGTGTCGATTTCTGACCAAATATGGTGTCCTATAGGATATACTGCACTCCTAATGATATAGTGAAGTCTGGTTTTGTTCTAGGATCTCTTTTATCTAACAAAACTACACTTCATGTTATCTCTGGGACCCTTTGGATGATAAATAAGAGCAATATTTCAGATTGGAAGTACACATATCACCTTCAAAGATTAATTTATCAAACCTATCGCGGTGAAGAAAGTGTTTTGCTGTTAGGAGCTCTCCTCAAACAATAGCATGGCCTTTTTTTCAGTAGTAATATCTACTGTAAATTGGACAGTGCAGTTATATTAACAAGAATTTAAGCTTTCAGCCGATATAAGACACTTACATGTACCGACATTTGTTGTTTCTCTAAAATTAGCGATAGTGACACAAGGCGCTGAATGATTTACAACTGTCCCGTTAACGGGACGCCTATCCCTAAGTCAAATTGTACGGTAATGAGCTGAAATGGAATGTAATGGTAATTTGAAATGTGTTTATATTTTTCAGCATGTGCACTCCAGCTTTTGTTGAATAAATAAAAACATTGAGCATTATTAAATCCCATGTCCTATATATCCACTACCTGTACATCAATTATAAAGATATGAATTTCATTTCACTTCAAGAAAATTTGTCTGTTCTTAGGTTATAATTAGAATGAACTACAAATATATTTAGATTGAAGGAAAGATTCAATGATCTAGACAAAGGTAACCTAAATCTGAGTGAGATTGTGGCTAACATGGTCAAACCCATTAATCAACATAGAAGAACAAATAAATGAGTTATGGCTTTGAAATGAACTTGAGGCCAAAGAGCTGAATAGGAACCATAGTGATAAGAGAAAAGGAAACTGTCAGAGTGAGATGGGATGGAGAGCAGGTTAAGGTTAGCGTTAACGTCAGGGTCAGTTTTAGGTTTTGTCAATGTGATGCTGGTCAGAAAAGTCCCTCATGTTGGGTATAATAACTACTTTTATAAGTGTTTGTCTCCCCATATTGGCTGTTTTCTACAAGCTCAGTGTCTTCCTTCTACTACTGTGACCTTGACCCATAGTGATAGATATAGGACTCATCTTTATATCTGTGCTATTATAGCGTCTGTTTCAATGCGTGCAGCACCATTGAGGCGACAACCCATAGGAAAACCCACCCAGTTAACTACCTTGACTACTTTAAAATGGTGGAAGCATGGTGGAATCCCTCAATGGAGCTGCCCGTGTCTTTCTCTCCAACATCTAGTTCATCATTTGTTATTCTATCACATCACACAAGTCTTCAGACCACCATTAACAAACAGTAGAGAGTTCCTTAACAGCTGAGTTCTCACAGATCCAATCCTCTGGATTAGAACACCCAAAGTCCCACCATTCTCCTTGGCCTGATAACCAGTAATGTACCATCGCACAGTTCTGACCTCCACCACCATTAGAATCTCCACTCCACCAATACCAGCAGTAGAACACAGTTAGACTGACCACTCTCTCAGAACCTAGAGTATGACCAACACAGAGTTAGACTGACCACTCTCTCAGAACCTAGAGGATGACCAACACAGAGTTAGACTGACCACTCTCTCAGAACCTAGAGTATGAACAACACAGAGTTAGACTGACCTCTCTCTCAGAACCTAGAGTATGAACAACACAGAGTTAGACTGACCAATCTCTCAGAACCTAGAGTATGAACAACACAGAGTTAGACTGACCAATCTCTCAGAACCACAGAAAACCAGTCCTACTCCTTAAACTGTGGTCAATGTTATTATAGAGTAATAGTCTCTTACCTTGGGGGGATCAGTGTTATTAGAGCAGTAGTCTCTTACCTTGGGGTGGTCAGTGTTATTATAGAGCAGTAGTCTCTTACCTTGGGATGGTAAGTGTTATTATAGAGCAGTAGACTCTTACCTTGGGGTGGTCAGTGTTATTAGAGCAGTAGTCTCTTACCTTGGGGTGGTCAGTGTTATTATAGAGCAGTAGTCTCTTACCTTGGGGTGGTAAGTGTTATTGTAGAGCAGTAAACTCTTACCTTGGGGTGGTCAGTGTTATTATAGAGCAGTAGTCTCTTACCTTGGTGTGGTCAGTGTTATTAGAGCAGTAATCTCTTACCTTGGGGTGATCAGTGTTATTATAGAGCAGTAGTCTCTTACCTTGGGGTGGTCAGTGTTATTAGAGCAGTAGTCTCTTACCTTGGGGTGGTCAGTGTTATTATAGAGCAGTAGTCTCTTACCTTGGGGTGGTCAGTGTTATTATAGAGCAGTAGTCTCTCACCTTGGGGTGGTCAGTGTTATTATAGAGCAGTAGTCTCTTACCTTGGGGTGGTCAGTGTTATTATAGAGCAGTAGTCTCTTACCTTGGGGTGGTCAGTGTAATTAGAGCAGTAGTCTCTTACCTTGGGGTGGTCAGTGTAATTAGAGCAGTAGTCTCTTACCTTGGGGTGGTCAGTGTAATTAGAGCAGTAGTCTCTTACCTTGGGGTGGTCAGTGTTATTATAGAGCAGTAGTCTCTCACCTTGGGGTGGTCAGTGTTATTATAGCAGTTGTCTCCTTCCTTGAGGTGGTCAGTGTTATTATAGAGCAGTAGTCTCTTACCTTGGGGTGGTCAGTGTAATTAGAGCAGTAGTCTCTTACCTTGGGGTGGTCAGTGTAATTAGAGCAGTAGTCTCTTACCTTGGGGTGGTCAGTGTAATTAGAGCAGTAGTCTCTTACCTTGGGGTGGTCAGTGTTATTATAGAGCAGTAGTCTCTCACCTTGGGGTGGTCAGTGTTATTATAGCAGTTGTCTCCTTCCTTGAGGTGGTCAGTGTTATTATAGCAGTTGTCTCCTTCCTTGGGGTGATTTAACCCCATTGATAAATGTCTGTTGTTGTGACATAGAAAACAACATTGTTAATAGAAAGTTCTCTCTCTCTCATGTTGATGGTTGGATACAGTGCTGAATGGTTAAGTGAATATTCCACCTAGTGGTTAAAGTGAGAGTTCCTCCTCACATCCTCAATCCTCCCCTCTTCTCAAAACACATTGGAGAATACAATCCTAGGGGAGGGACCTTGGACCTTCTCCTATAATAGGGTTGACCTATGTTGGTCTACTATTCTTTTCTTCTAGAATTAATGTGGTGGTCATCCAACATGGCCACCAGGAGGCGTTGTACATCAACTGCAAACCCTCTATACATTTTGTCTCCGCTTCTAGTGATGTCTCTGTCTCTGATCAATCTGTATGTCTCTGTCTGTGTGACTGCCGTAGGTGTTAACTCTTGGGAAGTATCAACAAAATGACAAGGGTAGTTGTGGCTATGCTAATACTAAAAACAGAACAAGTGTGCATACTTGTGTGTACACTTGTGTGCATGTAATCTTTTGAGAGATTGTTACAGTGGTTATTGTTAAACCATTTTCTGCAGCACAATATAAATCATTCCATGTCTCTACATGGTCACCTTGTCCAGAGTATATCTCAACACAGTCCTCCTGTCCAGGGAATGGGACTTGCTATTTGTGATGATGGACAGGCCACTATCATACCAGGAATATATAGATAATAGAGGGGAAGTGGAGAACAGAGGCTATCTGTTAACATATATTAAATATCATATGTAACAGCCCCAAGATAATTCAGGGAGTTTCCAGAACTCCCCCTTCCTTTCACCTTTCTGCTGATTTGGACCCTCTGTTTACTCCCAAATATACATCAACATGTTCAGGAAGTCCAGGACTACAAACATGGGTCATTATAATGTTCATACAATAGATTTGACACTATAAACTGCTCCAAGTGGATTTTGAGGGTGGGTATGCTTAACCAATGAGGATGAGATGGCGACACAATTTTCCACAGCCCACATCTCTCCTAATGAACCTGATTGGTTGAGTTTTTGAGTGACAGCTGGTTGAAACACTGAAAAGACCCACTTCACTTGCCTATTTTGGGACCCATATAAGGGAACAAAAGTCAAATATGAGCATTTGATATGTGACTTGACATCAAAGACTGACTGTCAAAGATTATTAAGTAACATCCTTTGACACCCTTTGATATCTCTACTACACTCATTGATTGGTGACACAGTCAACTCCTGTACAGTGTATGTAACGGTGGTTTGGTACTGTCTAGAATGTTTCCACCAGATCTAAATTGGAGCATGTAAATACCTGTAGCAAGTAAGAACTGGAAATTATAAAATGCACTGCATGCAGAGTGTGGACAAAGTCAAACATACTAACTGCATGTTGACTCTGTTAAACAGGAAGCTACAATGTCAGGAAATAAGTAGGACTTTTATTAATATGCTATACAAAGAAATACAACATGTGCACTGGTTTGAGACACAGAGAGAGAGAATAAACGAAGGAGGAAGATGTGTGCACTGTAGTCTACTGTATGTGTTACAGTATGTTGTCAAGGTGATGTTAAAACACTTTCTCACAAATCCAGTTGAGTTTGTTGTCACATGACAAGTCATGCCATGCCTTTAGAGGACTCTGATCTGTACGTATCTCAACACAGTCCTCCTCCCCTGTAGGACCTGCATTATCAGGCTGTGGGTTATACCAGTATCTACAGAGTTAAAAACAGTCAGATATCATGGTTAATACCAGTACCTACAGGGTTTAAAACAGTCAGATATCATGGTTAATACCAGTACCTACAGGGTTTAAAACAGTCAGATATCAGTACCTACAGGGTTAAAAACAGTCAGATATCATGGTTAATACCAGTACCTACAGGGTTAACAACAGTCAGATATCATGGTTAATACCAGTACCTACAGGATTAACAACATTCAGATATCATGGTTAATACCAGTACCTACAGGGTTAAAAACAGTCAGATATCATGGTTAATACCAGTACCTACAGGGTTAAAAACAGTCAGATATCATGGTTAATACCAGTACATACAGGGTTAAAAACAGTCAGATATCATGGTTAATACCAGTGCCTACAGGGTTAAAAACAGTCAGATATCATGGTTAATACCAGTACCTACAGGGTTAAAAACAGTCAGATATCATGGTTAATACCAGTACCTACAGGGTTAACAACAGTCAGATATCATGGTTAATACCAGTACCTACAGGGTTAAAAACAGTCAGATATCATGGTTAATACCAGTACCTACACGGTTAAAAACAGTCAGATAACATGGATAATACCAGTACCTACAGGGTTAAAAACAGTCAGATATCACGGTTAATACCAGTACCTACAGGGTTAAAAACAGTCAGATATCATGGTTAATACCAGTACCTACAGGGTTAAAAACAGTCAGATGTCATTGTTAGAACTTCACAATCCAAAATAATATGTAGACATGTTTTATCTTAACGTGAACATGCATGAAAAGGTTAAATGGAGCCTAATTGACAGATTAGTTATCATCTCTCACCTTGTGGTCAGTGGGGTGTCGTCCACCCATATCCAGGTCCCCTCATTAACAGAGTCAGTCAGACCAATCCAGACTATCTTCTTGAGGTTGAAGAGAAACTTCTGTTTTTGAGAAAGATAAATATGAACAATAACAATTAGCATACAGTAGAGGACATGTGCAGGTTGATTGGTCTGTCAGACACTGTCCCTCATCTTATGGCAGGCAGCAATGTAGTGCGCTGCCAACCCACATTCCTCTGCGTCCTAGTAGAACAGGTTTGTGAACTCAGCCCCAGGACCAGCTGGATGAGGGGACTCTTTTCTTTGCTCAGCTGCGTGCTCTCTCACACTCACTCACTCACTCACTCACTCACTCACTCACTCACTCACTCACTCACTCACTCACTCACTCACTCACTCACTCACTCACTCACTCACTCACTCACTCACTCACTCACTCACTCACTCACTCACTCTGTCACGTTCTGACCAGTAAAGGGGTTATTTGTTATTGTAGTTTGGTCAGGACGTGGCAGGGGGGTGTTTGTTTTATGTGGTTCGGGGTTTGTTGGGATATGTGTTTATGTAGAGGGGTGTTTGTTTAGAGTATTCCGGGGTTTTTGGTTATGTTCTATGTTTTGTATTTCTATGCTCTGTCTATGTTGTGTATTTCTTTGTGTTGGCCTGGTATGGCTCTCAATCAGGAACAGCTGTACATCGTTGTTGCTGATTGGGAGTCATACTTAGGTAGCCCTGTTTTCACCTGTCATTTGTGGGAAGGTGTTTTTGCACTGCTGTGTTTAGCCTGCAATACTGTGCGGCCGTTGGTTTTCTTGGTTTTTTTTGTCAGTGTTCTAATAAAAGTTTAAGAATGAGCACTCAACCCGCTGCGCCTTGGTCCACTATATACGACGACCGTTACAGAACTTTCCACCACCAACGGACCAAGCAGCGGGGTATGGAGCTAGAATGGAGTTATTGTGAGTCGTGGACTTGGGAGGAGATCCTAGCCGGAGAGGGACCATGGAAAAAGGTTGGAGAGGACCGGGACTGTTATATTGGAACACAATTGGCATGGAAGCCTGAGAGGCAGCCCCAATATTTTTTTTTGGGGGGGGCACACGGGTAGTTTGGCTGGGCCAGGGCTAAGCCCCAAGCCAACTCCCCATGCTTACCGGAGGCAGCATGTTACTGGTCAGGCCCCGTGCTATGGGGTGATGCGCATGGCGTCGAGGCCGAGCATTCACAGGCCGGTGTGCACGGTGCCAGCGTCCCGCATTTGCCAGGGGGAAGCGGGCATCCAGCCAGTAAGGGTGGTGCCAGTACTGCGCTCGAGACCGCCAGTGTGCCTTCACGGCCCAGTGTATCCTGTTCCCGCTCCCCGCACTAGCCCTGAGGTGCGTGTATCCAGTCTGGCGGCTCCAAAGCCAGCACCACGCACCAGGCCTTCAGTGCGTCAGCCCAGTTCAACACGTCCTGTTCCGGCTCCTCGCACTAGCCTTGGGGTGCGTGTCTCCAGTCTGGTACCTCCAGTACCTGCCCCACGCACCAGGCCTCCAGTGCGTCAGCCCAGTCCAGCTCGTCCTACTCCTGCTCCTCGCACTAGCCCTGAGGTGTGAGTTTCCAGTCTGGCACTTCCAAAGCCAGCACCACGCACCAGGCAATACTGTGCGTCCGTTCGTTTTCTTGTTTTGTTTTGTCAGTGTTCTAATAAAAGTTTAAAAATGAGCACTCAACCCGCTGCGCATTGGTCCACTATATACGACGACCGTCACTCACTCACTCACTCACTCTTGTTCGAACCTGTTCCTCATCACTGTTTATGATCACCAGGTCTGTTCCTCTCTCCAGACAGTCCTCTCTGCTCTTCTCCCAGGTTTTCTTCTCAGTAGACAGGAAGTACCAACTGGATTCAAACTTCTGCCAGCCTTCAGGACAGGTTTGTTCTACAAGGTGAAAACATGAATTTCCTTCAACTTATCAACCTAGACACTTAATGAAAGAATACAGATATGATCAGGTGTGTGGGATTAATTCTTATTTATTACTGTAGGTTTACTCACTGCAATTGGCAAGCCTGCCGCTAAGAAAATCTCAGTCTGTATCTGGTCTCTCTCTTTAGTCAGGGTGTTGTATCTGGTCTGGAGCTGGTCTCTCTCTTTAGTCAGGGTGTAATAACTGGCCTGTAACTGTTCTCTCTCTGCAGCAGATTTCTTTGGGACCTTGTTATCTGCAACAACAATAAAGAAATAGCTAACTGAAATAGATCACATCAGATCTACTAAAGCTGAACCGTAAGAACTATATATGCACTGAACCAAAATATAAACGCTACATGTAAAGTGTTGGTCACATGTATGTTCATACGCACAAAAAGCTTATTTCTCTAAAATGTTGTGCACAAATGTGTTTACATTCCTGTTAGTGAGCATGATCATTATACAGGTGTACCTTGTGCTGGGGACAATAAATGACCACTTTAAAATGTGCAGGTTTGTCACAACACACAATGCCACAGATATCTCAAGTTTTGAGGGTGCATGTAACTGGCATGCTAACTGCAGGAACGTCCTACAGAGCTGAATGTTCATTTCTTTACCATAAGCTGCCTCTAATGTCGTTTTAGAGAATTTAGCAGTACGTCCATCTGGCCTCACAAACACAGACCATGTGTATCCACGTCAGCCCAGGATCTCAACATCAGGCTTCTTCACCTGTGGGATCGTCTGAGGGTTGGGGGTGCTGAGGAGTATTTATGTATGTAATAAAGCCCTTTTGTGGTGAAAAACACATTTTGATTGGCTGGGCATGGCTCCCCAGTGGTTGGAATCTGGCTGCCAAGTGGGTGGACCTATGCCCTCCAAGGCCCACCCATGGCTGAACCTCTGCCAGTCATGTGACATCCATAGATTAGGGCCTGATTAATTTATTTCAATTGACTGATATGAACTGTAACTCAGTAAAATCTTAGAAATGTTTGCATGTTGCGTTTATATTGCTGTTTAGTATAGATATACTGTAAACTTACAGTAGACAGCCAGGCCTATGATCGCAGTCAGTAGGAGAACACACAGCAGCCCCAGACACACTGCAGCAACTCCAGAGGGTCTCTTCCACCACTGACAATGTACTGTGTCACAAATGATTAAAGTAAGACCTTTGGTAATATATTTTACTGTATCATCCAGGAATGGAACACGTAAAGGTATAGTACTACAGGGTAATCTCACCTGTTTAATGTGTGTGTGTGTCATTTATTTGTGAATGTGTGTGTGTGTGTGTGTGTGTGTGTGTGTGTGTGTGTGTGTGTGTGTGTGTGTGTGTGTGTGTGTGTGTGTGTGTGTTTGTGTGTTACCTGAGTGCTGGTCTCCTGGTCCATTATTAGGAGCAGTGTCTGCTGTCTCTTCTCTCTTGGTGCTGGTCTCTCAGGGTGTCTGCACTGATGTAGATATCCACAATCCTCTCCTCCATCTTACCTCTGTCAAACTTGACCTTCTTGTTCATATCTGGCTCAGCATAGATGACCTCAGACATCTCCAACAATTTACTGTGTTTTCTGTCCATATTCAGGTTCTGGTACTATTGTTGACCCTCTGTCTGTGTCTGTCTGTTTCTGTCTCTGCTCTGAGTGTGAGACTAACTGTTTAAGATGCCATCCCCAGAATAAAAGGAAAATGTAAAAAGAGGAAGACGATGAAATAGTAACATGGTGGTTGAGGTTGGGACATTTTATTCTTCTTTAAATCTTGACACACAGGGTGCTGATATGTAGTGATTACATTAATATGTTCATACAAAAAAATAAAGTGAGTGAGTGTGTGTTTGTGTGTGTGGTTTGCTGTTGTGGCAGTGGCGTAGCTCAGTTTATAGCTAATCTCCACATTTTGCCATGAGGCTGAGAGAAAATGTTGCTGTTTTAGAGCTCAGGGATTCTTGAAAGACGGGACAATTACAACTTTCTTTCCACAAACATTTGTCTTAATATTAACCACCTTGCGGGGGCTGTGGGGGCGTGTGCTACGCCAGTGTGTTGTGGTCGCAAAATGGTCTGTTTTCATTGTTAAATCTAATCTGTTGAGTCTGCTGTACTGACTTCACTGACTTCATGTTGTGAAACATACTGGTAAACAGGAAGCTACAAACAGGAAATAAGTAGTAAACATGTTCATATGCAAATAGAAACCATGCAATGTGTGGGTGTCTATGTGTCCCCCCATTTCCAGGTCTCCTCTTCATCTATGTTAGTCAGGCCAATCCAGCCTCTCTTGTTAAGGTTGAAGAGAAATGTCTGTTGTTGACAAAGATGTTGTTAACTGAAATGGTCTGTATGTGTAAAATAAAATACACTACTGATCAAGGAATGTTAGATCAGAACTTTATCCCCCTCTCTGTCTCTGACACCTGTTCCTGTTAATGATCAGCAGAGGCCTCATTTATCAACCACAGATAGACACACATCTGTGTGTAAACCATGCGTAGCGTCATTTCCAAGCAAAGTCTGAGATTTATATGAACGTTTGCTTGAATTGATGCACAGCATGATCATCCATAGGAACAGTGAGTGCCAAGTGGTGGAATAAGGGAACTGCTTGCAATTGTGAAATTAATCATTTAATTTGATTTGCATTGTAAATGAATGCAGCAGATCTTGACAGGATGTGTGTAATCAAATCAAATCAAATTTTATTGGTCACATACATATATTTAGCAGTTGTTGTTGCAGGAGTAGTGAAATGCTTGTGTTCGTAGCTCCAACAGTGCAAAGATGTCACGTCCTGACCAGTATTAGAGATTATTTGTAATTGTAGTTTGGTCAGGACGTGGCAGAGGGTATTTGTTTTATGTGGTCCGGGGGTTGTGTGTATTGTAGAGGGGTGTTTTATTTATGTGTTCCAGGGTTTGGGTGTATGTTCTGGTTATTGGTATTATAGGGTTTTCTGGTTTGTGTATTTCTTTGTTGTCTGTGTGGCTCTCGATCAGGAACAGCTGTACTTCGTTGTTCCTGATTGAGAGTCATATATAAGGAGCTTGTTTTCACCTGGGGTTTTGTGGGTAGTTGATTTTGCACTGCTAGTTGTCATAGCCTGCGAAACTGTCTTTCTGTCGTGTTTCTTTGTTTGTTGTTTTTTCGTGTTCACGTGTTTAATAAATTAATGATGAGCACGCAACCCGCTGCGCCTTGGTCGTCTCTACATTACAACAGCCGTGACAAAAGACTGCAATAATGGAATTAGAGATGCCTGATGTTGCTCTGTTAAAAGATTTGCCGCATGCTGCATTTTACAAACAATTTTTTTAGAGACCAATGGGACTTTTTTCCAGAAAGTACAGATTGGCTCATCAGATATCTTTTCCCAAAAGTAATTGTATAGAATTTTTGAGGATACAAGACCTACCTAAGAAAGGCAAAAACATGCCATTCTGGTGCACATCGAGGGGTTTTTAGCAATGGGGACTTTTGAGTGGGAGCTTGCCAATTGGCATCTCACATCCCTCGATGAGCCAATGCTTTGGAGGCAATCATCAGCAAAACGAACTGTAACATACAATATCCATACACCATCGCAAACATGTTGAAATCAAGAGGGGTTTCTATCCCATCAATGGATTCCCAAATACAAACTGAGCATAGACGGCACCCACATCCCATTCAACATCCCAAAACCAGTTCAACTATGTGAACAGACAAGGCTTCCACTCTTAAAGTGCAGGTGATAGGTTATATGACAACAACAAAAACACTGCTGAATGTGGTTTCAAGGTGGCCCGTTGGAACCATGACTCATCCATTCTGTAGAACAGCAATGTTGGTCTATACACCTACAGGAAGGAGCTGTTGAGGATGGATGGCTTATTGGTGAGTGTTGACTACTCATTTCAAGTAGATTTGCCATTGCTAAAGCAACTTGAATTGTCCTAATGGTCCTCTCTTAGTTGTATATACTCTCACAGGATTTAAAGGGATGATTTTAACCATAAATAGTAAATTAGGGACTTTAAAGGGATGATTTTTACCATATATAGTTAATTAGGGGCGTTTTGTAAGCGGAATAGCCAAAGTCCTGCACAAGCACTGAGGCTGAGAACAAATGGTATTCATCAAAGGTCATCTCCTACTGGTGTGCGTTCACACCTCCCCCCCCAGATAAAACAGGGCTTACACTATGATGGGCTAAGTAGTATATAATAATAATAAATTGATAAGTGAGGCCTCAATGCTGTTCCTCTGTTCATTCAGTCCTTTCTGCTGTCTCTCCAGTTTTTTGTCTTGGTCGAGATGTAGTACCAGCCCTCAAAATCATCTCTCTCCCTCTGTAGCTGGTGTCTCTCTTTAGTCAAGTTGTAGTAGCTTGCCTGTAGGTGGTCTCTCTCCTCAGTCAGGTTGTTGTAACTGGTCTGTAGCTGGTCTCTCTATTTAGTCAGTTTGTTGTAACGGGTCTGTAGCTGTTGTCTGTCTTTAGTCTACTTGTTGTAACTGGTCTGTAGCTGGTCTCTCTCTTCAGTCAGGTTGTTATAACTGGTCTGTAACTAGCCTCTCTCTTCAGTGAGGTTGTTATAACTGGTCTGTAGCTGGTCTCTCTCTTTGGTCAGGTTGTCGTAGCTGGTCTGTAGTTGGTCTGTTTCCTCAGTAAGTGTGTTGTAACTGTTATGTAACTGGCCATTCTGCAGATGTATCGTGGAGCTGATCTCACCGTTCCACCAGGGTCTCTGCACTGATGTAGATATCCACAATCCTCTCCTCCATCTCAACCTCTGTCAAACCTTATTGGTCATATCCGGCTTGGTATAGATGGACTCAGACATGTTCAACAATGTTTGTTGACTCTAGCTACAGTACCATAAAACCTCTTACATCTAGACGTTCCGCTAGCGGAACACCTGCTCCAATATCCAATGATAGGCGTGGCGCGAATTACAAATTCCTCAAAAATACAAAAACTTCAATTTTTCAAACATATGACTATTTCACAGCATTTTAAAGATAAGACTCTCCATTATCTAACCACACTGTCCGATTTCAAAAAGGCTTTACAACGAAAGCAAAACATTAGATTATGTCAGCAGAGTACCAAGCCAGAAATAATCAGACACCCATTTTTCAAGCTAGCATATAATGTCACAAAAACCCAGAAGACAGCTAAATGCAGCACTAACCTTTGATGATCTTCATCAGATGACAACCCTAGGACATTATGTTATACAATACATGCATGTTTTGTTCAATCAAGTTCATATTTATATCAAAAACCAGCTTTTTACATTAGCATGTGATGTTCAGAACTAGCATACCCCCCGCAAACCTCCGGTGAATTTACTAAATTACTCACGATAAACGTTCACAAAAAGCATAACAATTATTTTAAGAATTATAGATACAGAACTCCTCTATGCACTCGATATGTCCGATTTTAAAATAGCTTTTTGGTGAAAGCACATTTTGCAATATTCTAAGTACATAGCCCAGGCATCACGGGCTAGCTATTTAGACACCCGGCAAGTTTAGCACTCACCAATATCAGGTTTACTATTATAAAAGTTTGATTACCTTTTGTTGTCTTCGTCAGAATGCACTCCCAGGACTGCTACTTCAATAACAAATGTTGGTTTGGTCCAAAATAATCCATCGTTATATCCGAATAGCGGCGTTTTGTTCGTGTGTCCCAGACACTATCTGAAATGGTAAATCAGGGTCGTGCGCATGGCGCAATTCGTGACCAAAAAAATCTAAATATTCCATTACCGTACTTCGAAGCATGTCAACCGCTGTTTAAAATCCATTTTTATGCCATTTTTCTCGTAAAAAAGCGATAATATTCCGACCGGGAATCTCCTTTTAGCTAAACAGAGGAAAGTAAACAAAGCTTTCGGTCGACGCGGGCACGAGCCTGAGTCTCACAGAGTCTCTTACTGTAACCAGCCACTACCCAAACGCGCTACTTTTTTTCAGCCAGAGCCTGCAAAGCCACGATTCAGCTTTTTACCGCCTTCTGAGACCCTATGGCAGCCGTAGGAAGTGTCACGGGACAGCTAAGATCCTCACTCTTCAATAAACAGAGACAAGAAGAACGACACCTTGTCAGACAGGCCACTTCCTGCATGAAACCTTGTCAGGTTTTTGCCTGCCAAATGAGTTCTGTTATACTCACAGACACCATTCAAACAGTTTTAGAAACTTTAGGGTGTTTTCTATCCATATGTAATAAGTATATGCATATTCTAGTTACTGGGTAGGAGTGGTAACCAGATTAAATCGGGTACGTTTTTTATCCAGCCGTGAAAATACTGCCCCCTAGCCATAACAGGTTAAAGCAGGGTTTCCCAAACTCAGTCCTGGGGCCCCCTTAGTGAGCATTTTGGGTTTTACCTTAGCACTTCACAGCTGATTCAAATAACCAACTCATCATCAAGCTTTAATGATCAGAATCAGCTGTGTAGTGCTAGGGCAAAAAACTAAACGTTCACCAAGGGAAGGGCCCCCAGTACAGAGTGTCTGGGTCTGAAGCTGACTGCTTTTGACCCTGTTGTAGATGGGGATTTGTGGAACAGAAACATGTCATGCCTGGTTATACAGTAACATGTCCTGGCTGGTTATAGAGTAACATGTCCTGGCTGGTTAAACAGTAACATGTCTTGGCTGGATATACAGTAACACATCATGGCTGGTTATACAGTAACATGTCCTGGCTGGTTATACAGTAACATGTCCTGGCTGGTTATACAGTAACATGTCCTGGCTGGTTATACAGTAACATGTCCTTTCTGGTTATACAGTAACATGTCCTGGCTGGTTATACAGTAACATGTCCTGGCTGGTTATACAGTAACATGTCCTGGCTGATTATACAGTAACATGTCCTGGTTGATTATACAGTAACATGTCCTGGTTGGTTATACAGTAACATGTCCTGGCTGGTAATACAGTAACATGTCCTGGCTGGTTAAACAGTAACATGTCCTGGCTGGTTATACAGTAACATGTCATGTCTGGTTATACAGTAACATGTCATGGCTGGTTATACAGAAACGTCCTGGCTGGTTATACAGTAACATGTCCTTGCTGATTGTACAGTAACATGTCCTGGCTGGTTATACAGCAACATGTCATGGCTGGTTATACAATAACAAGTCCTGGCTGGTTATACAGTAACATGTCCTGGCTGGTTATACAGTAACATGTCCTGGCTGGTTATAGTTGGGACACTTTCTTCTTCTTTTCACCTTATCTGATTCCTGAGTAACTTCATGGTCTACTGGGGGAAGTTCCACACACTTACTGTGAAGCAACACAAACATAGACACAGACACATGCAGACACACACGATAACATAGGCACTATACACACACACGTACACATGGATTTTGTGTTGTAGATATGTGGTAGTAGAGTAGGGGCCTGAGGGCACACACTTAATGTGTTGTGAAATCTGTTGTGAATGTCTTGTAATGTTGTTAAAATTGTTTGCGTCTTAATTTTTCTAGACCCAGTGTAACGGCTGTCTTCGTGAAGAGAGGACCAAGGCGCAGCGGGTTGCGTGCTCAACATTATAATTTATTAAATGTGAACACCAAAAACAATAAACAAAGAAACGACGACAGGAAACAGTTTTGCAGGCTACACCAACGCAATGCAAAAACAACTACCAACAATTAACAAACAAAACACATCCCTATATATAGGACTCTCAATCAAAGGCAACTACAAACACCTGCCTTCAATTGAGAGTCCAACACCCAATAACCTAACATAGAAATACTAAAGTAGAAAGAACATAGAAATAAAGAAATCATAGAACACAACCCAAAACCCGGAAATAATAAATCAAACACCCTTCTAAACAAACCACCACCCCGAACCACATAAAATAAATACCCTCTGCCACGTCCTGACCAAACTACAATCACAAATAACCCCTATACTGAACATCATTTGAAATGACTACAGCCATCTGAGGTCAAACTTCCTGGTTGGATTTTCCCTGGTTTTTGCCTGCCATGTGAGTTCTGTTATACTCACAGACATCATTCAAACAGTTTTAGAAACTTCAGAGTGTTTTCCATCCAAATCTACTAATAATATGCATATCCTACCTTCTGAGTCTGAGTAGGAGGCAGTTTAATTTGGGTACGTTTTTCATCCGGCCATGAAAATGCTGCCCCCATAGTGAAGAGGTTAACGTCCCACCCACGGTTCACACTATTCAACAGCCAGTGAAAAATCAGAGCGCCAAATTCAAAACCACAAAATGTCATAATTCAAAGTTCTCAAACAAAGGACTATTTTAGACCATTTTAAAGGTACACTTCTCCTTAATGTAACCACTTTGCGTCACAAAAAACACAAAACCAGCTAAAATGACGCACTAACCTTTGACGATCTTCATCAGATGACACTCCTAGGACATCATGTTACACAATACATGCATTTCTGTTCGATAAAGGTCATATTTATATCCATAAACCCATTTTACATTGGCGCGTGATGTTCAGAAAATATTTTGCCTCCAATACTGCCAGTGAATCAGCACAAAAATAAATAAAAAATACTCACCATAAACGTTGATAAATTTTAAACTGTTATTCAAAGAATTATAGATGAACATCTCCTTTATGCAAACGCTGTGACAGATTTCAAAAAAGCTTCACGAGGAAAGCACACTTTGCAATAATCTGAGTACTGCGCTCAGAAAAATACACTAGGCAATACAGATACCCGCCATTTTGGAGTCATCTAAAATATTAAATAGCATTAGAAATATTCACTTACCTTTGATGATCTTCATCAGAAGGCACTTCCAGGATATCCCAGGTCCACAATAAATGTTGCTTTGTTTGATAAAGTCCATAATTTATGTCCAAATAGCTCATTGTTGTTCAAATAGCTAATCCAAGTGTAGGAAGCGTGCGGAAAATGTCACGACGAAAAGTAAAAAAAGTTATATTTACGTTCGTTCAAACATGTCAAACGTTGTATAGCATCAATTTTTAGGGCCTTTATCACTTAGAACTTCAATAATATTCCAACCGGACGATTGCAATGTTTTGAAAAACGTTTTGGAACACAGTTAACTCTCACGTGAATGTGCGCCAATGAACGCCAGTACCTTCCTGAGTCAACAACTTCCAACTTCCTCTGTTCGCTCTCAGTTCATCATAGACGCCTCAAACAACTTTCTAAAGACTGTTGACATCTAGTGGAAGCCTTAGGAAGTGCAAAATGAACCCTAAGTCACCGTGTGTTGGATAGGCAATGACTTGAAAGGACTACAAGCACCAGAATTCTCACTTCCTGGTCAGATTTTTAAATTTAAATTTACGTCATTTAGCAGACGCTCTTATCCAGAGCGACTTACAGTAGTGAATGCATACATTTCAATTCATACCTTTTTTTCTTTTCTTTTTTTTCCCCCTCGTACTGGCCCCCCGTGGGAATCAAACCCACAACCCTGGCGTTGCAAACACCATTGCAAACACCATGCTCTACCAACTGAGCCACAGGGAGGCCATTTTTCTCAGGTTTTTGCCTGCCATATAAGTTCTGTTATACTCACAGACATCATTCAAACAGTTTTAGAAACGTCAGAGTGTTTTCTATCCAAATCTACTAATAATATGCATATTCTAGTTCCTGGGCCCGAGTAGTAGGCCGTTTAATTTGGGTACGTTTTTCATCCGGCCGTGAAAATACAGCTAGAGAGGTTAACTGGTATCTGTTCCTCAGTAACTGGTCTCTGTGCCTCTGTAACTGTTCTCCCTCACTCTTTAACTGTTATCTGTCTTTCAGTAACTGGTCTCTATCCTTCAGTAACTGCTGTCTCTCCCTCAGTAACTGGTCTCTCTCCCTCAGTAACTGGTCTCTCTCCCTCAGTAACCTCCCTCTGTAACTGGCCTCTCTCCCTCAGTAAGTGATCTCTCTCCCTCAGTAACTGGTCTCTCTCACTCAGTAACTGGTCTCTCTCCCTCAGTAACTGGTCTTTCTCACTCAGTAAATGGTCTCTCTCCCTCAGCAACTGGTCTCGCTCCTTTAGTAACTGGTCTCTCTCACTCTTTAACTGGTTTCTGTTCTGCCTGCACTGATCTCTCTCCTTCAGCAGCTGGTTTCTGTCTGTACACAGGTCAGTGATACCACTACTGGTATCTGGCTGGTCTCTGTCATGCGCCAGGCCAGTGGTGTTGTAACAGGCCTCTACTTGGTCTCTCTCTTCTGTGGAGCCGGCTAAAATAACACATCTGGAGTCGGGTAATGTTTTCCCTAGATGCTGATCTTGTGTCAGTTTTGCATTTTCCCCTGGTAAATGGTTAAGGTGAGAATTGGGGGAGGAGAAGTTGGTCCTAGATCTCAATTCTCTATTGATGATGTCTACAGTTTTATGTTTGTTTCAAACTACAGGTCCCACTAGCTATGTAACGTCAAGTCTCATCTGTAACTGGTCTCTTGTGATACTTTCTGTAGTGAGAAAATGAAATACAAGTTATGTTCCAAATTGCACCCTATTCCTGTCAGCCTATTCTGGTCAAAAGTAGTGTACTAAACAGAAATAGGGTGCCATTTGGGACACAGCGTCACTCACAGAAAGCCAGTCTCAGGGAGATGATGAGAGTGACTTGTAGAACACACAGCACTCCTAAACACACAGCTGCCAGCCTGTAGAGTCTTGTTCTTCCATCTGCAGAGGAACATGCACGAACACACACTAACACACCCACACGCACGCACACACACACACACACACACACACACATATCTTACATCATTAACGCTGACAACTGAACCAAGTGTAAATCAAAACTAGATGTTGAACTGATGTCTGTGCCCAGTGGGATGATTTTACCAACTGAGACACAGAAGAAAATCTATCAAAACTTCACTAGTGTTGTTTTATTATATGGTTTTAGTGTTTGTCTAGTTATGTGTGTGTGTGTCACAGGAGGTTGGTGGCACCTTCATTGGGGAGGATGTGCTTGTGTTAATGAATGGAGCGGAATAGGTGGACAACACCAGAATGAAGGGTTGGATCATAAATCACCTTCCAAAAACATTAAAAAGAAGAAGAAAGATGTCAGGGAACAGAATAACCAAGGGATGGAGAGGACGTTATACACAACAGTCTGGTCTTTAACTGTGCGTCCCAAATGGCATCCTTTTTCCCTATGTAGTGCACTATTTAGAGAATAGGGTGCAATTAAGGACACATATCAAGTCTCCTTCTTATTGGTGGATAGAGCCTGGAAACATCCTGTCACCTGCTGTGGTCCACAGACAGAGAACAGAGAGGGAGAGGGTGGAGACCCCATTAGACACCATGATGAGTGTGTAGCAGACAGGTCCTCTGGTGCTTGGTGTTGCCATTGGTCACCTACACGTTGTACCTTGTACAGTGAAGGTTGTGAGTCATTCTCACCTTTCATTAGCATTGTTTTAGTTTGTGTGTATGAGTGTGCCCTCTCAGTATCCAATCACATTCAATCAGGAAGCTGGTAGACCTTGTTAAAGACAATTGTTCCTTTTTTATTCAAAAGTGACTTTGTTATTCTTATTATTAAAGTGATAAACATAGGTTCATAATTGGACCCACTTTTTTTGTACTAAGCATAAGCCTATGGCAAATCACATGACATGTTTCTAATAAAAATAATGAAAAATAATTTTCCAGAGTACAGTATGTCTACATACCCTCCTCTAAATCTAAACAAAATGATTTGTCTTATTTTTTCTCTCTTCCTCCTCTGTCTCTCTCTGACACTAAGGCTCTATCTCAATTAGGCAGAGAGGACTCTAAGAAAGATTATCTCCTCTCCTCCTTTCAACCCTATTAGAGGAGAAGGTCCAAGATCCCTCCCCTGTCATACCACTATTTCACCTCTATGTTGAGTTCATCTCTCACTTTAACCACTAGGTGGAATCATCACTTCTTCAGGCTAGGGTCCTTTTTTCTGAATTTCCGCCTGACTGACGTGCCCAAAGTAAACTGCCTGTTACTCAGGCCCAGATTCCAGGATATGCATATAATTGGTACCATTGGATAAAAAAACACTTTGAAGTTTGTAGAAATGTTAAAATAATGTATGAGACTATAAGAGATATATATGGTAGGAGAAAATCCAAAGACAAACCAACCAGATTTTTTTTTGGAGAGCCCATGCTCCTACAATGGAAGGTATGGGGTCATATACAAATCCAGCTCATAGATTGCAATTCCTATGGTTTCCACTAGATGTCAACAGTCTTTGTTCAGGGTTTCAGGCTTGTTTCTTCCCAAACAAGAAAGAATTTTGAGTGTTAGTACTGGGAATCAGAGTTGGAAATCAGTCTGTGCAATTACGATGAAGAGGACGCGCACTTGTTAATTTTGCTTTTCTATTGAACATACTTCTTTCTGTATGAAATATTATAGTTTAATTACATTTTAGGGTACCTGAGGATTAAATAGAAATGTATTTTGACTTGTTTTAACAAAGTTTAGCGGTAGATTTTTGGATTCCTTTCTCTGCATGTTGAACGAGTGTATTACTCAAATCAGTGGCGCCAACTAAACATACTTTTTTGGATATAAAGAAGGATTTTATCTAATGTTGTAGCTGGGACCCTTTGGATTGAAAATCAGATTTTTTTTTTAAAGTAAGTGAATATTTCATCGCTATTTGTGATTTTATGAAGCCTTGTGCTGGTTGAAAAATGTTGATGTGGGGCGCCGTCCTCAAACAATTGCATGGCATGCTTTCGCGGTAAAGCCTATTGTAAATCGGACAATATAGTTAGATTAACAAGAATTTAAGCTTTTAACCAATATAAGATACTTGTATGTACCTAAATGTTTAATATCCATACTTTTTATGATTATTTATTTGAATTGCGCGCCCTCCAATTTCACAGGAAGTTGTCGACAGCTGTCCGGCTAGCGCGATGCTTAGCCTTAAGTGTTAACCATTCAGGACCAATTCCAACGTTTTAAAATAATAACTATATGAGAGAGAGATCGAGAGAAAGCGAGAGAGGGCCTACAACAGCACCTAGATCTTCTGCACAGATTCTGCCAGACCTGGGCCCTGACAGTAAACCTCAGAAAGACCAAAATAATGGTGTTCCAAAAAAGGTCCAGTTGCCAGAACCACAAATACAAATTCCATCTTGACACCGTTGCCCTACAGCCCACAAAAAACTATACATACCTTGGCCTAAACATCAGCGCCACAGTTAACTTCCACAAAGCTGTGAATGTTCTGAGAGACAAGGCAAGAAGGGCCTTCTATGCCATCAAAATGAACATAAAATTCGACATACCAATTAAGATCTGGCTAAAAAAACTTGAATCAGTTATAGAACCAGTTGCCCTTTATGGTCTGGGGTCCGCTCACTAACCAAGAATTCACAAAATGGGACAAACACCAAATTGACACTCTGCATGCAGAAATCAGCAAAAATATTGTCCATGTACAATGTAAAACACCAAATAATGCATGCAGAGCATAATTTTGCCGATACCCGCTAATTATCAAAAAACAGAAAATATCCATTAAATTCTACAACCACCTAAAACGAAGCAATTCCCAAACCTTCCATAACAAAGCCATCACCTACAGAGAGATTAACCTGGAGAAGAGTCCCCTAAGCAAGCTGGTCCTGGGGCTCTGTTCACAAACACAAACAGACCTCACAGAGTCCCAGGACAGCAACACAATTAGACCCAACCAAATCCTGAGAAAACAAAACAATAATTACTTGACACACTGGAAAGAATTAACAAAAAACAGAGCAAACTAGAATGCTATTTGGCCCTAAACAGAGAGTACACATTGTCAGAATACCTGACCACTGTGACTGACCCAAATTTAAGGAAAGCTTTGACTATGTAGAGACTCAGTGAGGATAGCCTTGCTATTGAGAAAGGCCACCGTAGGCAGACCTGGCTCTCAAGAGAAGACAGGCTATGTGCACACTGCCCACAAAATAAGGTGGAAACTGAGCTGCACTTCCTTACCTCCAATTCCTAACCCCCTGCCAAATGTATGACCATATTAGAAACACATATTTCCCTCAAATTACACAGATCCACAAAGAATTTGAAAACAAACCAGATTTTGATAAACTCCCATATCTATTGAGTGAAATACCACAATGTGCCATCACAGCAGCAAGATTTGTGACCAGTTGCCAGAAGACAAGGGCAACTAGTGAAGAACAAGCACCATTGTAAATACAACCCATATTTATGTTTATTTATTTTCCCTTTTGTACATTAACCATTTGCACATCGTTACAACACTGTATATATACATAATATGACATTTGAAATGTCTTTATTCTTTTGGAACTTCTGTGAGTGTAATGTTAAATGCTCATTTTTATTGTTTATTTCATTTTTGTATATTATCTACTTCACTTGCTTTGTCAATGTTAACATGTGTTCCCATGACCATAAAGGCTGTTTAATTGATTTGAAATTAATTGAGAGAGAGAGACACAGAGATACACAGAGAGACACAGAGAGACACACAGAGACACACAGAGACACACAGAGACACAGGGAGAGAGAGACAGATAGAATGTTTGTTACTGTGGGTTATTGTTACACCCCTTTCTCACAGATCCAGTTGTTATTTGTGCCACATTTGTCATCATTCCATGTCTGTACAGGGTCATCTTGTCCATAGTATATCTCAACACATTCCTCCTGCCCAGAGAACAGACCACCATTATCAGGCTGTCCTGTCCCCCAGTACCTAAACAACACAGAGAACCAGACAGTCAGACACTGTGGTAAAAACATCCTCCTCAATTATACACATAGTCCTACGTTTTTACAGTTTTAAAGACACACTCTGTAAGATGATCATACCATTATTAAGAATGGGCCATCAAAACATTTCGCTACATTCATATGTAAATATTACCTAGTTTCTATAATACATCTATAGTTCTCTTCAATGACATTCATGAGTGAAAACATACCTTTTTATGAACATGATTGGAAGCAAAATATCTTTATTGTTTTTTATCTCCATATCACCTGGTAAAATGGTCAAATCTCTCACCCTGTGGTCAGTGATGTGCCGTCCACCCACTTCCAGGTCTTCTCAGTGACAGAGTCAGTCAGACCAATCCAGGCTCTCATGTGGAGGTTGAAGACAAATGTCTGTTGTCGAGAAAGATAAAGATTATTTCACATTTGATATATTTATAAAATACTGCACACATATTAGTGTACTGATGAAAAGTATACTTGCTTCACCTCTCTCTCTCTCTCTCTCTCTGCTGTTTATGATAACCTGGTCTCCTCCTCTCTCCAGACAGTCCTGTTTGCTCGCCTCCCAGGTTTTCTTCTCAGTAGAAACTGGAGTCAAAGTATCTCCATCCCTCCTGACAATGCTGCTCTGTTGAAGAGCAAAGTTGAACACATTGAGAAACTTAGCCAGTATCTCTATACTCATAAACCCATTGATATATAGTTATTGTTGATTTTACTTTTAATTTATCAGAGTTTATATCTCAAAAAGCTTTACCTGAATATGGCCTTTCTCTTCAGTCAGGTTGTTGTATCTGGTCTGTAGCTGGTCTCTCTCTTTAGTCAGGTTGTTGTATCTGGTCTGTAGCTGGTCTCTCTCTGCAGTTGTGTTGGTCTTATAAAGGTAAAAACTCTGTGACAAGATTTTCCTTTTATCCTCAGAATCTTTGATGGCTCTGTTATCTACAAAATATAAACATAAGGTTATGGTCCATTATTAGGAGCAGTGTCTGCTGTCTCTTCTCTCTTGGTGCTGGTCTCACCGTCTCAGGGTGTCTGCACTGATGTAGATATCCACAATCCTCTCCTCCACCTCACCTCTGTCAAACTTGACCTTCTAGTTCATATCTGGTTCAGCATAGATGACCTTTGACATCTTTAACAATGCCTGGGTCTTTCTTTCTATGTAGGTCTACTGCAGGGGCGAAAAGCTGATATCAACTTTGGATTGGACAATTACATGACATTTTTTCAAGAGCAATTCCTGAGGGGGACACCAAAAGTAGTGCTGTAACACATAGGCTACGTTGTAATATGTTAAATGTAATATGTTAAATGTATATTGAGGAACCATAATTACTAGAACTGGATAATTGATAGGTACAGTAGTTAATTGAAGGGTTGTCCCAACTTTTAAATCATTATAATACAACTACTAATAATAGTTATAGCAGTGTTCCTTATCAGTCCAGTATGTATGCAGGTATTTGTATTTACAACCAGCAATACCAAGAAAGGCCAGTAGGTGGTAATGGTACACTGTGTATGGGTGCAGTTTTCGTAAATACAATGAACATGGTGTGATCTCATCTAAAAGAATCTCTATTGAGAACCATCACAAAGTTGGACTCCATATTGAATTTACATTTATATTTATATTTTACTTTTTCTGATACATTCATATAGTCATTAAATATGTGCCACTGGCCTGAGTCTACTACAATAGCTTTACAAGAACAAAAAGCTCAAAATAAGTACAGTTGTAAAAGCAAAATAACTACTTCAGTGAATAACCCAATTTTATCAACCAAAATATCCTTCAAAAATACTTATTTATTGCTCAGTCAGTGCCTCAACTCTTCAAACAGCAGCTATGGACAAGTAAAGTAAAATAAAATAACATAAAATAAATAATTAGTAAGTGTACTGTCATGTACTAAAAACTGAAAACGACTAAACAAAAGCACAAATATCATTCTATACAGTAGGGGTTCTCAAACAGGGGTCCGTGGACCCCTAGGGGTCCCTGGTGTAATTGCAAAGGGCCCATGAAATAAAAAAGTGTAATGAACGTATTCAGCACCACAAGGATTCCAGTAACTTTACATATAATATAGAGGGGTTGGAGGTCCCTGAGGACCATTCTAAACGTTGCCCACCTTGCCTCAAAATATGCAGGGGTACCAGTACCCCAAAAAAGTTGAGAACCACTGCTATACACACTACTGAACAGAAGAAACAAACATATGTTGGTAGGTTTCAAAGGATCCAACAAATTGCTGGCAGATATTTTCCCTCAAGACTATCCAGCCTGTCTTTATGTACAGTACAGACAACTACGGCCGTTCAGTTTCTCTTGGTCCATGCTGGCCCGTAGCCAAGTCTTTAACCTGCGGAGTGCACTGAAACTCCTCTCAGCCTCACTTGAAGACACTGGCACCACAAACAAAATTCTGATCAGCACCTCAACTTGGTCAAACAACCCCCTGCACCTCCACTGGAAGCCTCCTGAGGACCTCTGCTGCCTTTCCACTGCTGCTACAGGGGTATTTGTTGCAAAAGAGAGGGATCTGCACTGAAAGACAATCTATGTTCAGCTCAGGGTACTGATCTAAAGACTCATCCAACTCCCCCGTGAGAAACACTCTTTCCAACTTTTGCAGGATGTTTAGACTGTCCTGGTCAAAACGGTCGCCAAACTGAACCTCCACACCGTCCAACACTTAAAAACATATTCTGCCCTATAGTGATCCACTGCTTTGCCAGCAAATCGTCTTGAGTGTGTCTCAATGGATTCAATAGAGTCAATCAATGTTGTTGCTTTCTCATACAGTGCAAGGTAGCTTTCGTCATTTCTGCTGTTTACCCCACCGCTGGATAACTGGGCACTGACTGGATTTAACTGGTGTGCTGTTACAGTTACAAAGTGGTGGTGGGTTTGGCAGTTTTGATGTGCTGTGAATTTTTCAATGGCTTTTATACCAGTTCCTAAATCCTGCACTAATGAAGGCAACATCCGCTCTTCAGCCAAAAGATGGCTGGCTTGAAAACCCTTGGCTACAGTGAAAACACAACACTCATTTTATTGATGGATTATAATGTAGCCAGGGGAAATCGCAAAACCATCTCTCTTGAAACCTCAACACTCTGTTGGCAAGAGTTTGCGGTTCTATAAATTGTGCGTGTGGCTCATATGGTTTTGTGCCATCACTGAGGTAACTGGACAATGCTGTGCCACTGTCCCTTATACTGGTGCTGCTGGCAACAAGGTTCACACCTGGTCCTGCCGTGGCTGTGACACTGTCCTCTGAAGTCTCTCTCCGTGGCTCTTTCCCTTTCACCACCCTCACTGACTCACAGTCTGTCTCCTAGAAAAGCAATAAGGTGTTTGCCATACTCCTAACTACTGGTACCCAAAACTACACAATTAATCACAACAGCAATACCATTGCCTTTAACAAATCTTAGTTCAGTCACCAGTTTAAGTTGAGAGTGGGGGTATCCATGGCATTTTCCAATTATGTCCCAATTTTACAAGTCTAAAAAAGAGAGAACCTTTCATAATGTTGCCAAACAAAGACTCAACAAACTTACCTGAGACTCCATGTCTCTGCCAGTCTGTTCCTGCCTGTTAGTCTCTGCCAGTCTGTCCCTGCCCATCTGTCCCCAGCTCTGCTGTCTGTGTGCCATCTGTTGCCTGCTCTGCCTAATGACATCATTATGAAACATGTCCATTATCATTTCACTTCTTTCTTATGAACATTTTATCAACAAGTCTTTGAGATATTAGGCTAGAAGGGGGTTCTTACTTTGCATTTTGGTGTACTGAATATACCCTTGATGTCTGTCTTTTTTCTGTCATTTTTCTACCTGGCTGGCTGGCTACACGCACACACACACACACACACAGTGTGCAGGTTATTTACAGTAAGAGATGGGCTTCTATCATCTATTATCTTCTATATGGGTTTCTATTATTTATTATCTTCTATTTGGGCTTCTATCATCTTCTATCATTCTATATGGGCTTCTATCATCTTCTATCATTCTAGATGGGCTTCGATCTAAAAGGTAGCTAGCTGGTCAGCTAGCAAATATGAAACGGATTGCAGTGACAAGGGTTGACAACTGTATGAGTTCACCATTTACACAACGTATGCTGCAACCTTTTGTAATTGTAATATAGTTTATGTTTTATATTGGCTGGCTTCCAACAATAGCTGAATTTGCAGAGCTAGCGAGCACCAATACCGTTTCTGTGGTGTTTGCTATAATCTTTGTTATCGTCAGTTTACTCCAAGATCGGCACACAGGTGCTTCAAAGTCCCCTAGCGTCAATTTAGTGTTTTGCAACGAGACCATTAAAGATATTTAAGACAATGGTAGAAAAGAGTGTAGTTCTGTTTGGAGTTCAGTTTATCGTTAACCTTATCACAGGGACTTCGAAGCACTACAGCTGCATGCTGATCTTGGAATAAACTGACGACTGCAAAGATTCCATCTTTGACCACGCCACATAAATTGAATAGGTACTAGCTAGCTTGCTAGCTAATGTTTTCTTTAGTTTGCCCGCTAGCTTTGCAAATGTAGCTATTGTGTGTGTGAACCCTGCCAACATAAAACAACATCGCTATGGTGAGATTGAGTGGGTCAACCTCACGTTAGTTATGTGCATTGAGGGCCTTTTAGACGGTAGACATGAACCCACTGTTACCTTACGAGCTAAGGAACACTACATTGCATTGCTAGCTTCTCTCATTGACTCAAATTCAAATAGCTGCAAAAACTGGTTGATGTTACTGTAGCTAGCTAGCAAACATAAGCTAACCGCTAGCTATCATAGAGAGTGATCTGTAATTTAATGCAGCGAAAATGAGGTCTGGTGACGGTTATAAATGTGTTTTCTTGTATTGAGTGGTAGAAGTAAAGAAATGTCTAACATATCCTTTGTTTGAACTACTTACTGGAGGTCAACCACCAACAACAGACTCTGTCAGACTCCCACACATGCACAGTACCTGCATCATGTGCCACTGCTGGGGGGTGGGAGGCAGTGGATCAAACCATTGTGAGGCAAAGGGCAGGGGGTCGCAATCTTTTGAAACTTAAAAACACACTATTAAGTGGTTATAATCTGCACAAGTGCTTTCATTGCGAATTATTAATATTATTGATATTACATAGTTATGTTTACAGTGATATATTGGGGGGACAAATCATATTTTTCCCAGGATGGGGGGGTCGTGTCCCCTCCGTCCCCCCTGGGATTTCCGCCTATGGTCTACTATACATTAAGTCTCTGCTTCTAGAATTAATGTGGTGGTCTTCCAACATGGCCGCCTGCAGGCGTTGTACGTCAACTGCAGGCCCTCTATACGTTAAGTTTATGCTTCTAGTGATATCTCTGTCTCTGAGTCATCTGTGTGTCTCTGTCTGTGTGTATTGTAGGTATTAACTCTAGGGAAGTATCAGCAAAATGACACGGGTAGTTGTGGCTATGCTAATACAAAAAATGGAACAAGTTTGCAAACATTTGTGCATACTTGTGTGCGTGCTTGTATGTGTGTGAGAGATACAGTGGTTATTGTTAAAGCTTTTTCTGTGGCACAATAAAAATGATTCCATTTCTCTACATGGTCATCATGTCCAGAGTATATCTCAACACAGTCCTCCTGCCCAGGGAATGGGACTTACTATTTGTGATGATGGACAGGACACTATAATACCAGGAAGGGGAAGTGAAGAACAATGGCTAGCTGTTAACATCTGTTAAATATCATATGTAACACCCCCAAGATAATTCAGGGAGTTTCCAGAACTCCCCCTTCCTTTCACCTTTCTGCTGATTTTAGACCCTCTGTTTAGTCCCAAATATACATTAACATGTTCAGGAGGTCCAGGACTACAAACATGGGTCATTATAATGTCCAGACAATAGATTTGACACGACAAATTGCTCCAAGTGGATATTGAGGGTGGGTAGGCTTAACCAGTGAGGATGAGATTTTGAGTGACAACTGTTTGAAAATATCCACTTCACTCTTTTGGGACCGTTATATGGGAACAGCAGTCAAATATGAGGATTTGATATTGTATGTGACTTGACAACAAAGACTGACGGTCAAAGATGACTTAGTAACATCCTTTGAGATCCTTTGATAACTCTACTACAGTCATTGAATGGTGACACAGTCAACTCCTATACAGTGATTATAATGGTGGTTTGGTACTGTGGAGAATGTTTGCACCAGGCCTAAATTGGAGCATGTAAATATATGTAGATACATTTGAATTGAACATTATTTGTACGCACAAAGTCAAATGTCCTAACTTCATGTTGACTCTGATGATGTGTCAAACATAACTACTGGTACACAGGAAGCTACAAACAGGAAATAATTAGGACTTTTATTAATATGATACAACAAACAAATACAACAATAGGTGCATTTGAATGCGTGTGTGTACCTGCATGCATGTGTGCGTGCGTGTATGAAAATGTGAGAGAGAGAGAGAGAATGAAGAACAAAGTTGTGTGCAGTGTAAACTGCTGTATGGGTTATAGTATGTTGTCATGGTGATGTTAAACCACTTTCTCGCAAATCCAGTTGAGTTTCTTGTCACATGACATGTCATTCCATGCCGTAAGTGGAATCCAATCTTTATGTATCTCAACACAGTCCTCCTCCCCACTAGGATCTTCACTATCAGGCTGCTTGTCATTCCAGTACCTACAGGGTTAAAAACCATCAGATATAATGTTTAATACCAGTACCTACAGGGTTAACAACAGTCAGATGTCATGTTTAATACCAGTACCTACAGGGTTAAAAACAATCAGATAGCATGTTTAATACCAGTTCCTACAGGGTTAAAAACAGTCAGATATCATGGTTAATACCAGTTCCTACAGGGTTAAAAACAGTCAGATATCATGGTTAATACCAGTACCTACAGGGTTAAAAACAGTCAGATATCATGGTTAATACCAGTACCTACAGGGTTAAAAACAGTCAGATATCATGTTTAATACCAGTACCTACAGGGTTAAAAACAGTCAGATATCATGGTTAATACCAGTACCTACAGGGTTAAAAACAGTAAGATATCATGGTTAATACAAGTACCTACAGGGTTAAAAACAGTCAGATATCATGGTTAATACCAGTACCTACAGGGTTAACAACAGTCAGATATCATGGTTAATATCTGTACCTACAGGGTTAAAAACAGTCAGATATCATGGTTAATACCAGTACCTACAGGGTTAACAACAATAAGACATCATAATACGAAATACTATGTAGACATTTGTCATCTGATAGTTAACTGTGTTGACTGCTATCATCAATATCAGTAACCTGCATAGAAAAAGGTTGAAAGGAGCCTTATTGACAGATTAGTTATCATCTCTCACCTTGTGGTCAGTGGGGTGTCATCCACCCATTTCCAGGTCCCCTCATTAACAGAGTCAGTCAGACCAATCCAGACTCTCTTCTTGAGGTTGAAGAGAAATGTCTGTTGTTGAGAAAGATAAATAAACAGATGTTTATGTTTGATCATATCTACCCCCTGCACACCCTCTCCCTCTCCCTCTCACCTGTTCCATATCACTGTTTATGATCACCAGGTCTGCTCCTCTCTTCAGACAGTCCTCTCTGCTCTCCTTCCAGGTTTTAGACTCAGTTGACAGGAAGTACCAACTGGATTCAAACTTCTGCCAGCCTTCAAGACAGGTTTGAAAATAATGATGAAAATACAAATTTCCTTCAATTTATCACACTGGACACTTAATGAAAGAACACAGACTCATGATCAGTTGTGTATTGTTAATGATAATTTATTACTGTAGGTTTACTCACCGAGATTGGTAAGCCACCTGCTAAGAAAATCTCTCTCAGTCTGTAGGTTGGCTCTCTCTTTAGTCAGGTTGTTGTAACTGGTCTGTAGCTGGTCTCTCTCTTTAGTCATGGTGTTGTAACTGGTCTGTAGCTGGTCTCTCTCTTTAGTCAGGGTGTTGTAACTGGTCTGTAGCTGGTCTTTCTCTTTAGTCAGGGTGTTGTAACTGGTCTGTAGCTGGTCTCTCTCTTTAGTCAGGTTGTTGTAGCTGGTCTGTAGCTGTTCTATCTCTGCAGATGAGTTGGTCTTATAGGCTAAGAAGCTCTTAGAGACCCCATCATCTGTTATAACAACAAAGTGCATCAATAAAATAGATCATCTGGTGAATTGTAGGTGAATGCTAGTGAATTGTAGGAATTGTAACTTAAGACGTACAGTAGACAGACAGGCCTATGATCCCAGCCAGTAGGAGAACACACAGCAGCCCCAGACACACTGCAGCAACTCTGGAGGATCTCTTCCCTGAGCTATCAGGCTCTGTGGACACAGGTACTGTACATAGCATCAATGAGAAACAATCACACTTTAAAGTGATGTTTTCTCACCCCATCTCTCTTCCTGTTGAGGGGGACTTGTGGTTGTTAAAGATACAGCTTCACACATTAACAGGAAATATAGTGACCAGTTACAGTTATCTCCTAGCCTTGCTAACGTTAGCCAGCTAGCTAATGTTAGTAGAATACATATGTTTAGGACATTCGTAACATATTGTACCTTTTGCAAATTCGTAACATATACAAATTGTAATTCGTAACATATCATACAAAATGTAATTCGTAACATCATAGACATTGTAATTTATAACATACAAAATGGATCATGGACATCCACAAATTGATATATGTCATATGAAACCTATCATATTACACTAAATGGAGTGACTCGGATTTACGTTCAGAATAATAAAAAAATGCAATGAGACTAGGTTGGAAATACACAGTGGTGAGTTACAGTACATACTGTCAGACTTTATCAGCATAGTAATTACTAGACTACAAGAAAAACACAGAGAGAGAGTTTCCAATCATGTTCCTAAAAGTATATGTTTTGACTCATGGATGTCATTCCATGAGAACTGTAGATGTATCATAGAAGCCAAGTACTATTTGCATTTAAAAATGTAATGGAAAGAGAGAGAGAAAAAAAATGTGTTGATAATGGTATGCTCATCTTTGACAGTGTCTTTAATGCTGTAAAAACATAGGACTAGATGACCCTGTAAAGACATGGAATGATTACAATTGTGGAAAATATCAAAACTGGATCTGTGAGAAAGTGATGTAAAATCAACCTACCATGACAACGTCTCTCTCTCTCTCTCTCTCTCTCTCTCTCTCTCTCTCTCTCTCTCTCTCTCTCTCTCTCTCTCTCTCTCTCTCTCTCTCTCTCTCTCTTCCACCCCCCTCTCTCTCTGTCATGTTGATGGTGGAATACAGTGCTGAAAGGTTAAGTGATGATTCCACCTAGTGGTTAAAGTGAGAGAGGAAGTCACCATAGAGGTGAAATAGTGGTATGACAGACTTACCTATGGGCTCTTTCTCAACTAATATTTCCTCAATTGCTCCTCACATCTTCTCTCCTCCCCTCCTACTCAAAACTCATTGGAGAATACAATCCTAGGGGGGTGACCTTGGACCTTCTGCTCTAATAGGGTTGAGTGTGTATTACCTGAGTACGGATCTCCTGGTCCATTATTAGGAGCAGTGTCTGCTGTCTTCTCACTGACGTAGATATCCACAATCCTCTCCTCCATCTCAACTCTGTCAAACTTGACCTTCTTGTTCATATCTGGCTCAGCATAGATGACCTTTGACACCTTTAACAATGCCTGGGTCTTTCTTTCTATGTAGGTCTACTATACATTAAGTCTCTGCTTCTAGAATTAATGTGGTGGTCTTCCAACATGGCCACCAGGAGGCGTCGTACGTCAACTGCAAGCCCTCTATACGTTAAGTCTCTGCTTCTAGTGATATCTCCGTCTCGGAGTCATCTGTGTGTCTGTCTGTGTGACTGCTGTAGGTGTTAACTCTAGGGAAGTATCATAAATAAGACACGTGTAGTTGTTGCTATGCTAATACAAAAAATATAACAAGTTTGCCTTCTTGTGTCCGTGCTTGTGTGTGTGTGTATGTGAATGTGTGTGTGTGCGTGTGAGAGATTGTTACAATGGTTATTGATAGACCATTTTCTGCAGCACAATATAAATCATTCCATGTCTCTACATGGTCACCTTGTCCAGAGTATATCTCAACACAGTCCTCCTGCCCAGGGAATGGGACTTGCTATTTGTGATGATGGACAGGACACTATCATACCAGGAAGATATAGATCATAGAGGGGAAGTGGAGAACAAAGGCTAGCTGTTAACATATATTAAATATCATATGTAACAGCCCCAAGATAATTCAGGGAGTTTCCAGAACTCCACCTTCCTTTCACCTTTCTGCTGATTTGGACCCTCTGTTTACTCCCAAATATACATCAACATGTTCAGGAGGTCCAGGACTACAAACATGGGTCATTATAATGTCCATACAATAGATTTGACACTATAAACTGCTCCAAGTGGATATTGAGGGTGTGTAGTCTTAACCAGTGAGGATGAGATGACAACAGTAACCACCGTGGCTCTCCTCTACATTTACCCTTTAGTCATTTTTTAAAATGTTTTTTATTTAAAAAATGTATTTAACTAGGTAAGTATGTTAAGAACAAGTTCTTATTTACAATGACGGCTTACCCCGTTCAAACCTTCCCCTAACCCGGACGACACTGGGCCAATTGTGTGCCGCCCTATGGGACTACCGATCATGGTCGGTTGTTATCTTCTCAGGGCTACGTGGGAAGCTACCATCAGACCCACGGTTCACACTATTCAACAGCCAGTGAAAAATCAGAGCGCCAAATTCAAAACAACAAAATGTCGTAATTCAAAGTTCTCAAACATACGACTACTTTACACTATTTTAAAGATACACTTCTCCTTAATGTAAACACATTGTCCGATTTCAAAAAGGCTTTACGGCGAAAGCATAAAGTTAGATTATGTTAGGACAGTGATAACACAAGAAAAACCACACAGCCATTTTCCAAGCAGGAGAGGGGTCACAAAAACCATAAATTCAGCTAAAATTAATCACTAACCTTTGACGATCTTCATCAGATGACACTCCTAGGACTCAATGTTAGACAATACATGTGTGTTTTGTTCGATAAAGTTCATATTTATATCCAAAAACAGCATTTTACATTGACGCGTGATGTTCAGAAAATATTTTGCCTCCAATACTGGCGGTGAATCAGCACAACAATTTACAAAAATACTCATCATAAACGTTGATAAAATATTAAACTATTAAACTGTTATTCAAGGAATTATAGATGAACATCTCCTTTATGCAACCGCTGTGACAGATTTCAAAAAAGCTTCACGGGGAAAGCACACTGCAATAATCTGAGTACGGCGCTCAGAAAAAGACATCAAGCAATACAGATACCCGCCATTTTGGAGTCATCTAAAATCATAAATAGCATTATAAATATTCACTTACCTTTTGATGATCTTCATCAGAAGGCACTTCCAGGGATCCCAGGTCCAAAATAAATGTTGTTTTGTTCCATAAAGTCCATAATTTATGTCCAAATACCTCTATGTTGTTTACGCGTTCAGTAAGCTACTCCAAATGTAGGAAGCGCAGCCAAAATGTCACGACAAAAAAAGTTATATTTACGTTCGTTGAAACATATCAAACGTTGTTTAGCACCAATCTTTAGGGCCCTTTTAACTTAAAACTTCAATAATATTCCAACCGGACGATTCCAATGTCTTGAAAAATGTTATGGAACATAGCAACCTCATCATGTAAATGCGCGCCAATGAACTCATGTCACCAAATTCCCGGCCTTCTTGTTCGCTCTGTGTTCACAGCAAAAGCCTGAAACTAGGTTCTAAAGACTGTTGACATCTAGTGGAAGCCTTAGGAAGTGTAAAATTAACCCTAAGTCACTGTGTGTTAGACAGGCAATGACTTGAAAAGACTACAAGCACCAGATTTCCAACTTCCTGGTTGGATGTTTTTCAGGTTTTTGCCTGCCATATGAGTTCTGTAATTAAAAAAAAACAACATTTTTAGTCATTTAGCAGACGCTCTTATCCAGAGCGACTTACAGTAGAGTGCATACATTTTTATTACATTTTTACATACTGGCCCGCCGTGGGAATTGAACCCACAACCCTGGCGTTGCAAGCACCATGCTCTACCAACTGAGCTACATCATTCAAACAGTTTTAGAAACTTCAGAGTGTTTTCTATCCAAATCTACTAATTATATGCATATTCTAGTTTCTGGGCAGGAGTAATAACCAGATTAAATCGGGTACGTTTTTTATCCGGCCGTGAAAATACTGCCCCCTATCCCAAACAGTAATAGCGTGTTTTTAAGTTTCAAAAGATTGCGACCCCCCGCCCTTTGCCTCACAATGGTTTGATCCACTGCCTCCCACCCCCCAGCAGTGGCACATGATGCAGGTACTGTGCATGTGTGGGAGTCTGACAGAGTCTGTTGTTGGTGGCTGACCTCCAATAAGTAGTTCAAACAAAGCATAATATGCATATCCTACGTTCTGAGCCCGAGTAGTAGGCCGTTTAATTTGGGTACGTTTTTCATCCAAACTATTCAATACTGCCACCGGTCACAGAAAGGTTAAACAGCCTAGGATTGAACACAGGTCTGTAGAGACGGCTCTTGCACTTCAATGCAGTGCTTTAGACTGCTGCGCCACTCAGCCCCCCCAATTTAGCAGACGCTCTTATCCAGAGTGACTTACAAAAGCAATTATGTTTAAGTGCCTTGCTTAAGGGCACATCGACAGATTTTTCACGTAGTCGGCTCGGGAATTCGAACCAGCAACCTTTCCGTTACTGGCCTAGCGATCTTAACTGCTAGATGTCCTGCCGCCCTCTCTCTTCATGAACCTGATTGGTCGAGGAGATTTTGAGTGACAGCTGGTTGAATGACTGAAAAGATCCACTTCACTTCCCTATTTTGGGACCCATATGGGGGAACAACAATCAAATATGAGCATTTGATATTGTGCTAATATATAACTTGACAACAAACACTGACTGTCAAACATTATTAGGACACACAGCAGCCCCAGACACACTGCAGCAACTCCAGAGGGTCTCTTCCACTACTGAAAATGTACTGAATAACAAATGATTAAAGCTAAATCTTTGGTAATGTGTTCTACTGTATCATCCAGGAACGGGACACATACAGGTCTAGTACTACAGGGTAATCTCACCTGTTTAATGTGTGTGTGTGTGTGTGTGTAATTTGTGTGTGTGTGTGTGTGTGTGTGTGTGTGTGTTCGTGCAATCTTACCTGAAGCAACAACTCCATCTCTTGGACTGGGCTTGAAGGCTATTACGTTGGAATATAATTGGCCATCAATGTCTGTGTTCTTCATTGCATCAGGCTCATCGTCTTCAAATCTATCTTGGATTTCATAGACTCCCTCTGACATCTTAACACACTTGTGGTAAAATACAGTAACTTCTAATTCTAACCTCTACTCTAATATACGTCTGTAGCTATGTCTTCTCCCTGCACTGTCCTGGGTCTGTGTGACTTTAGGTAGTGAAACTCCTTGTCAGTCAACCGCAGTGGATAATAAATTGTGAAATCAACACAACACTGGTCACCACATGACTTCCACCAGCCTTAGTGTGATAATATAATACAAGGTATGATTCCCACCAGCCTTAGTTTGATAATATAATACAAGATATGACTCCCACCAGCCTTAGTTTGATAATATAATACAAGATATTACTCCCACCAGCCTTAGTTTGATAATATAATACATGATATGACTCCCATGAGCCTTAGTTTGATAATAAAATACATGATATGACGCCCACCAGCCTTAGTTTGATAATATAATACACGATATGACTCCCACCAGCCTTAGTTTGATAATATACTACATGATATGACTCCCACCAGCCTTAGTGTGATAATATACTACATGATATGACTCCCACCAGTCTTAGTTTGATAATATACTACATGATATGACACCCACCAGCCTTAGTTTGATAATATAATACATGATTTGACTCCCACCAGTCTTAGTGTGATGATATAATACATGATATGACTCCCACCAGCCTTAGTTTGATAATATACTACATGATATGACTCCCACCAGCCTTAGTGTGATAATATACTACATGATATGACTCCCACCAGCCTTAGTGTGAGAATATACTACATGATATGACTCCCACCAGTCTTAGTGTGATAATATAATACATGATATGACTCCCACCAGCCTTAGTTTGATAATATACTACATGATATGACTCCCACCAGCCTTAGTGTGATAATATACTACATGATATGACTCCCACCAGTCTTAGTGTGATAATATAATACATGATATGACTCCCACCAGTCTTAGTTTGATAATATAATACATGATATGACTCCCACCAGCCTTAGTTTGATAATATAATACATGATTTGACTCCCACCAGCCTTAGTTTGATAATATAATACATGATATGACTCCCACCAGCCTTAGTTTGATAATATAATACATGATATGACTCCCACCAGCCTTAGTTTGATAATATAATAGATGATATGACTCCCACCAGCCTTAGTGTGATAATATAATACATGATATGACTCCCACCAGCCTTAGTTTGATAATATAATACATGATATGACTCCCACCAGCCTTAGTGTGATAATATAATACATGATATGACTCTCACCAGCCTTAGTTTGATAATATAATACATGATATGACTCCCACCAGTCTTAGTGTGATAATATAATACATGATATGACTCCCACAAGCCTTAGTTTGATAATATAATACATGATATGACTCCCACCAGTCTTAGTGTGATAATTAACTACATTGAATGACTGTATATCATGCTATATGTTGTATGTGTGAATTCACAGGGTCCAAATTTTAGATGTGATGAAGTAAATTGGGATCCTGTTAATTGACATATAGACTACATATATCCTGACTGAATTTACAGCACCCACAGCCTTCAAATGGAGAGCACATTATGGCTCTCACTCTGTGACTGGTGGTGTGGGGGGGAAGTTGCTCCTAGATGCTGATCTTAGGTTGGTTTTACATTTCCACCACTAATGGTTACGGTTAAGATTGGGGGAGGGAAACCTGGTCCTAGATCTGTACCAAGGGGAAACATCCCCCCGACGTGTGACCGGCCACCGATGGCCATGTAGGGGTCTTTGTTCTATCTTTGCTGACTGTGAAGAATTACTCAGAATGAAAAAGCAGAAGTTCTGACAATATCTCCATAGTTTCGGTTTTAAGAGAACAGAAAGAAGAATAAAAAGCCTTCACATGTTTTATGATAAAAATACATTTCCACCCTGTCTTTCACTACAACATAACATACACATACTGGTTACATCTAATGACACAACTCTCTCTGCTCTGACTCCACTGTTCCACATGATATCTACCTACATTAACTATTATACAACTCTATAGCTCTACTCTACTCCACAGGAGGAGAGAAAGCATCACAAAGATCTTTAAATACAGGGACAGAGTCAAAGGTGGCCCTCTGTTGGATGCAGTACTAACTACAGGTACAGCTGTAGTGTTTGACAGAGACCTGGGTGGATGTAGTACTAACTACAGGTACAGCTGTAGTGTTGGTGACAGAGACCTGGGTGGATGTAGTACTAACTACAGGTACAGCTGTAGTGTTGGTGACAGAGACCTGGGTGGATGTAGTACTAACTACAGGTACAGCTGTAGTGTTGGTGACAGAGACCCGGGTGGATGTAGTACTAACTACAGGTACAGCTGTAGTGTTGGTGACAGAGACCTGGGTGGATGTAGTACTAACTACAGGTACAGCTGTAGTGTTGGTGACAGAGACCTGGGTGGATGTAGTACTAACTACAGGTACAGCTGTAGTGTTGGTGACAGAGACCTGGGTGGATGTAGTAGTCACTACAGGTACAGCTGTAGTGTTGGTGACAGAGACCTGGGTGGATGTAGTACTAACTACAGGTACAGCTGTAGTGTTGGTGACAGAGACCTGGGTGGATGTAGTTCTAACTACAGGTACAGCTGTAGTGTTGGTGACAGAGACCTGGGTGGATGTAGTACTAACTACAGGTACAGCTGTAGAGTTGGTGACAGAGACCTGGGTGGATGTAGTACTAACTACAGGTACAGCTGTAGAGTTGGTGACAGAGACCTGGGTGGATGTAGTACTAACTACAGGTACAGCTGTAGTGTTGGTGACAGAGACCTGGGTGGATGTAGTACTAACTACAGGTACAGCTGTAGTGTTGGTGACATAGACCTGGGTGGATGTAGTACTAACTACAGGTAGAGCTGTAGTGTGGTGACAGAGACCTGGGTGGATGTAGTACTAACTACAGGTACAGCTGTAGTGTTGGTGACAGAGACCTGGGTGGATGTTGTACTAACTACAGGTACAGCTGTAGTGTTGGTGACAGAGACCTGGGTGGATGTAGTACTAACTACAGGTACAGCTGTAGTGTTGGTGACAGAGACCTGGGTGGATGTAGTACTAACTACAAGTACAGCTGTAGTGTTGGTGACAGAGACCTGGGTGGATGTAGTACTAACTACAGGTACAGCTGTAGAGTTGGTGACAGAGACCTGGGCACAGTTTTCCAAAAGCATATTAAGGCTAAGTTAATCTTAGAACATCATTGAAACGATGGACTTTGCCTGAAGATACTTTTGGGAAACCAGGCCCTGGTTGGTTATACAGTAACATGTCATGGCTGGTTATACAGTAACATATCCTGGCTGGTTATACAGTAACATGTCCTGGCTGGTTATACAGTAACATGTCCTGGCTGGTTATACAGTAACATGTCATGGCTGGTTATACAGTAGCATGCCCTGGCTGGTTATACAGTAACATGTCATGACTGGTTATACAGTAACATGTCATGGCTGGTTATACAGTAACATGTCTTGGCTGGTTATACAGTAACATGTCCTGGCTGGTTATACAGGAACATGTCCTGGCTGGTTATACAGTAACATGTCCTGGCTGGTTATACAGTAACATGTCCTGGCTGGTTATACAGTAACCTGTCCTGGCTGGTTACACAGTAACATGTCCTGGCTGATTATACAGTAACATGTCCTGGCTGGTTATACAGTAACATGTTATGACTGGTTATACAGTAACATGTCCTGGCTGGTTATACAGTAAAATGTCCAGGCTGGTTACACAGTAACATGTCCTGGCTGGTTATACAGTAACATGTCCTGGCTGGTTATACGGTAACATTTCCTTGCTGGTTATACAGTAACATGTCCTGGCTGGTTATACACTAACATGTCCTGGCTGGTTATACACTAACATGTCCTGGCTGGTTATACAGTAACATGTCCTGGCTGGTCATACAGTAACATGTCCTGGCTGGTTATAGAGTAACATGTCCTGGCTGGTTATACAGTAACATGTCCTGGCTGGTTATACAGTAACATGTCATGGCTGGTTATACAGTAACATGTCCTGGCTGGTTATACAGTAACATGTCCTGGCTGGTTATAGTTGGGACACTTTCTTCTTCTTTTCACCTTGTTATCTGATTCCTGAGAAACTGCCTGGTCTACTGGGGGAAGTTCCACCCACTTACTGTGAAGCAACACAAACATAGACACAGACACATGCAGACACACACGATAACATAGGCACTATACACACACACGTACACATGGATTTTGTGTTGTAGATATGTGGTAGTAGAGTAGGGACCTGAGGGCACACACTTAATTTGTGATGAAATCTGTTGTGAATGTCTTGTAATGTTGTTAAAATGGTATAACTGCCATAATTTTTCTCGACCCAGGAAGAGTATCTGCTGCCTTGGCAGGAACTAATGGGGATCCATAATAAATACAAATACATAGACCAGACACACACACCCTCTTATATGGTCTCTTACTACTCTATATCACTGATTAACATATTGAATTTATACAGCTTAATAATATCTCTGGATGCTTTAATAAATAACTAATAACCAGACCTGGGTTTAAAAACGATCTAATATCTATAAAATACTTTGAACATTTGGGACAATTCTGTTGATTCCATTAAGCCAGGCAAGGTCAACCAAGCACAGCTAAAGTATGTGGGTCATATTCATTAGGCACAAACGGAAGAAAGCAAACTGAAACAGGGTGGGACTAACTGTACCTGTCCAATAAGAATGTGTTTTCATTTGCTGTTGCTATGGTGTGCCCTAATACAGTGGCGCAGGTCTGCTAATAACCACCAACCACTGACAGACAGACACACCTACAGGAAGCTGTTATTAAAGGAAGTCAGTGGTATGGCTAAATATGAGTTGGCACAGCAACGCATGCTGAATCAACTGAAATTACAATCCAATAGGTGTTGCAGCAAAAACTTCCCTAAACTTACTGTATCCCAAATGGAACCCTTTTTCCTACATATTGATGGACTCTGGTCATGTCATTATTCACATTCTATGTAGGTCTTATGCACTGCATCTGTCCTAAAAACACAGGCCACTTTTCATCCATGGATATAAGGTCACCATAAGTACAACAGGACATCTAGAAAGGAAAATGCTTCATTTTAAACTTTAAGAACATCATTTTATTTAATCATACATTCATCATCTGTTCAGTTTCTGAATTAGTTCAAATTTCGTGAAGGTTAGGGTTAAGGTAGGGGTCAGTTTTAGGTTTTGTCTATAATCTGCTTGTCAATGTGATGCTGGTCAGAAAAGTCCCTCATGTTGGGTATAATACCTACTTTTATAAGTGTTTGTCTTCCCCTACTGGCTGTTTTCTACAAACTCAGTTTCTTCCTTCTATTACCGTGACCTTGACCCTTAGAGATAGATAGAGGATTCATCTTTATCTGTCCCATTATAGCTAAAATCCATAGAAAACGCAACCCAGTTGACAACCTTGACTACTTTGAAATGGTGGAAGGCTGGTGGAAACCCAGGTTTTCTTCTCAGAGGAGAGGAAGTAGTAACTGCAGTCAAAGTATCTCCATCCCTCATGACAATGCTGCTCTGTTGGAGAGCAAAGGCGAACACATTGAGAAAGTTAGCAAGTATCGTTATACTCTCAAACCCATATATATTTTGCCTGCCTCACTAACAATGCCTTTTGCCTATTCCCTGCATGTACTTTAGCCTATCTGATTTCCTGTTACCTACCTATTTCCTGATCTCCTGGACTACGTCACTAGCCGTTTCCCTGCCTGTACTGTTGCCTTTTTGAACCCCCTGTGTATGACCTTCTGCTGCCCCTTGACCCAGCTACCTGCCTCCTCCTGTGGTCCGTTGCAATAAACACCTGCTGCGCCCTGCGTTTGAAACCAGCTCTCTGCCTCCCCTCGTGTTCATTAGTTATGCATTAGTATAGGTCAGTAATGGGGAGTTACTGCTTCCTACAAGAGCACACAACGTGTAGGCTACATTTCAAGCTGTCTTTGAAAAACCAGTCAGGTAAAAAGCTTGTCTTAATTAAAGGGGCGATGTTGTATTTTGAGACATGTTTGAATATGCAAATAAGCCAATAGGTGTCCCCTCTGCCTACATTGTGTAATTCTCTATGTTAGTAACACTATTTTGTAGAGTGGTGTCTTGCATAATACAACACAATGCCATTTACAGTCACCTATTTGGCCCATGGTGTTACAGACAAAAAAAAAAAAAACATTAATGTCAAGCCCTTTAATGTAAAACGTTAAGCCAATTTGTATATCGCTGATTCATCATTTATGCTAGGGTTTGTGCAGATATCCAATAATTTTGCAACATTCAGAATGAGACTGATGAGGTAAATAATAATTCATGGATGACTAAAATGATAAATTCTGATATTAAGTGAATTCGGGAAACGGTAACTCATTAAACAAACAAACTTCCATGGTGCCCCAAGATTACTACTTAATTAGTTATGATTAATTTAATTGCACATGGTAGTTAATTGAGTTGATAAAATAATCGTCATTGCATTAATGATACAAATGACAACATAGCGAAACAATGCGAGAGAAATTAAAACAATTTCTCACAAATCCAGTTTCCTTTGTTGTCACATGAAGGGGCGAAAATCTGATATCAACTTTGGAGGGGACAATTACATGAAATTCTCTCAAGAGCAATTCCTGAGGGGGACACCAAAAGTATTGCTGTAACACATAGCCTATGTTGTAATATGTTAAGTGTATATTGAGGAACCATAATTACTACAACTGGATAACTGATAGGTATAGTAGCTAACTGAAGGGTTGTCACAACTTGTTCAAATGTTTAAATCATTATAATACTAATAATAATAATATTAGTTATAGCAGTGTTCCTTATCAGTCCAGTATGTATGCAGGTATTTGTAATCGCAACCAGCAATACCAAGAAAGGCCCGTAGGTGACAATGGTACTGTACACTGTATGGGTGCAGTTTTCGCGTTCTCATCTAAAATAATCTCCATTGAGAACCATCACAAAGTTGGCCTCCGCATTGAATTGACCTTTTTATTTTACTTTTTCTGATACATTTATATAGTCAATAAATATGTGCCACTGGCCTGAGTCTACTACAATAGTTTACAAGAACAAAAGCTCAAAATAAGTACAGTTCTAAAAGCGAAAGAACTACTTCAATGAATAACCCAAATAAATCAACCAAAATATCCTCAAAAATACTTATTTATTGTTCAGTCAGTGTCTCAACTCTTCAAACAGCAGCTATGGACAAGCATGTCACAAAGTATGCAATTTTAAATAAAATAACATAAAATAAATAATTAGTAAGTCTACTGTCATGTACTAGAAAGTGAAAACTACTAAACAAAAGAACAAATATCATACTATACACCAGGGGTTCTCAAATGGGTCCGTGGACCCCTAGGGGTCCCTGGTGTAATTGCAAGGGGTCCGTGAAAGTGTAATGAACGTATTCAGCACCACAAGGATTCCATTAACTTTACATATAATAGAGGGGGTGGGGGTCCCTGAGGACAGCTCAAAACCTTGCAGGCCTTGACTTAAAATATGCAGGGGTTCCAGTTGTCACATTCTTCGTCGTCTGATGATAAAGAGAAATCACTTCGGACCAATATGCAGCGGGTTGCGTGCTCATCATGATATTTATTAAACATGTTGAATACGGAAAAAACAAGAAATGCAGACAACACGACAGGGGACAGTTTTGCAGGCTATGACAACTAGCAGTGCAAAATCAACTACCCACAAAACCCCAGGTGAAAACAAGGTCCTTATATATGACTCTCAATCAGGAACAACAAAGTACAGCTGTTCCTGATCGAGAGCCACACAGACAACAAAGAAATACACAAACCAGAAAACCCTAGAATACCAATAACCAGAACATACACCCAAACCCTGGAACACATAAATAAAACACCCCTCTACAATACACACAACCCCCGGACCACATAAAACAAATACCCTCTGCCACGTCCTGACCAAACTACAATTACAAATAATCCCTAATACTGGTCAGGACGTGACACCAGTACCCAAAAAAGGTTGAGAACCACTGCTATACACACTACTGAACAGAACATATGTTTGCGGGTTTCACTGGATCCAACAAATTGCTGGCAGATATTTTCCCTCGAGACTGTCAGCCTGTCTTTATGTATATTACAGACAAAATTCTGATCAGCACCTCAACTTGGTCAAACAACCCCCTGCACCTCCACCGGAAGCCTCCTGAGGACCTCTGCTGCCTCTCCACTGCTGCTACAGGGGTATTTGTTGCGAAAGAGAGGGATCTGCACTGAAAGAGAATCTATGTTCAGCTCAGGGTACTAATTTAGAGACACATCCAACTCCCCCGTGAGAAGCACTCTTTCCAACTTTTGCAGGACGTTTAGACTGTCCTGGTCAAAACGGTCGCCAAATTGAACCTCCACACCGTCCAACACTAAAAAAATTCTGCCAGCAAATCGGCTTGAGTGTGTCTCAATGGATTCAATCAATGTTGTTGCTTTCTCATACAGTGCAAGGTAGCTTTCGTCATTTCTGCAGTTTACCCCACGTTCTGGATAACTGGACACTGACTGGATTTAGCTGGTGTGCTGTTACAGTTATAAAGTGGCAGTGGGTTTGGCAGTTTTGATGTGCTGTGAATTTTTCAATGGCTTTTCTCCAGTTCCTAAATCCTGCACTAATGAAGGCAGCATCTGCTCTTTGGCCAAAAGATGGATGGCTTGAAAACCCTTGGCTACAGTGAAAACACAACACTCCTTTTATTGATGTATTATAATGTAGCCAGGGGAAATCGTGATACCATCTCTCTTGAAACATCAACACTCTGCTAGCAAGAGTTTGCGGTTCTATAAATTGTGCGTGTGGCTGATATGGTTTTGTACCATCACTGAGGTAACTGGACAATGCTCTGCCACTGTCCCTTATACTGGTGCTGCTGGCAACAAGGTTGAAACCTGGTCCTGCGTGGCTGTAACACTGTCCTCTGAAGTCTCTCTCCCTGGTTCTTTCCCTTTCACCACCCTCACTGACTCACAGTGTGTCTCCTAGAAAATAAATAAGGTGTTTGCCATACTCCTAACTACTGGTACCCAAAACTACACAATTAATCACAACAGCAATACCATTGCCTTAACCTCTCTGGGACATGCGCGGGACACACTAATCAACAGCCAGTTAAATAGCAGGGCGGCAAATTCAAAACAACAAAAATCTCATAATTCTAATTTCTCAAACATACAACTATTATATCCCATTTTAAAGATACACTTCTCGTTAATCCAACCACATTGTCCGATTTCAAAAAGGCTTTACGGCGAAAGCATAACATTAGATTATGTTAGGACAGCGCCTAAACAAGAAAAACCACACAGCCATTTTCCAAGCAAGGAGAGGCGTCACAAAAACCACAAATACAGCTAAAATTAATCACTAACCTTTGATGATCTTCATCAGATGACACTCCCAGGACTCAATGTTAGACAATACATTTATGTTTTGTTCGATAAAGTTCATATTTATATCCAAAAACCCCATTTTACATTGGCGCGTGATGTTCAGAAATGGTTTGCCTCCCAAAACTTCCGGTGAATGAGCACATCAATTTACAAAAATACTCATCATAAACGGTGATAAAATTTACAACAGTTATTGAAAGAATTATAGATACACTTCTCCTTAATGCAACCGCTGTGTCAGATTTCAAAATAGCTTTACGGCGAAAGCACATTGTTCAATATTCTGAGTACATTCTGAGTACAGAGCTCAGCCATCAAAGCAAGCTATACCGTTACCCACCAAGTTCTGGAGTCAACAAAACTCAGAAATAGTATTATAAATCTTCACTTACATTTGCTGATCTTCGTCGGATTGCACTCCCAGGACTCCCACAAGAACTGTTCGTTTTGTTCGATAAACTCCATATTTATGTTCAAATACCTCCGTTTTGTTCACGTGTTCAGATCACTATTCCAAAGGCATAATGCGCGAACGCAAAACCCAAGACGAAAAGTCAAAAGGTTCTATTACCGTTCGTAGAAACATGTCAAACGATGTTTACAATCAATCCTTAGGGTCTTAACATAAATCTTCGATAATATTCCAACCGGACAATATTCATTACAGAGGAAAAAAGAAGGAATGGCGGGCCTGCGTGACCGCGCATAAACAACTCATAGGTCTCAGGCTTGAGTCAGCTCTTATTCTCTCCCCAGTAACAGTAGAAGCATGAAACTAGGTTCTAAAGACTGTTGAGATCTAGCGGATGCCTTAGGAAGTGCAAAATGACCCCACAGACACTAGTTTGGATAGCCTATCACTTGAAAAGCTACAAACCACTTCCTGGTTGGATTTTTCTCAGGTTTTTGCCTGCCATATGAGTTCTGTTATACTCACAGACATCATTCAAACAGTTTTAGAAACGTCAGAGTGTTTTCTATCCAAATCTACTAATAATATGCATATCCTACCTTTTGGGCCCGAATAGAAGGCAGTTTAACCTCTCTGGGGCAGGCGGGACGAATTCGTTCCACCTACGTAACAGCCAGTTGAATCCTGTGGCGCGATTTTCAAATCCTTTGAAATGCTATTACTTCAATTTCTCAAACATATGACTATTTTACAGCTATTTAAAGACAAGACTCTCGTTAATCTAACCACACTGTCCGATTTCAAAAAGGCTTTACAACGAAAGCAAAACATTAGATTATGTCAGCAGAGTACCAAGCCAGAAATAATCAGACACCCATTTTTCAAGCTAGCATATAATGTCACAAAAACCCAGAAGACAGCTAAATGCAGCACTAACCTTTGATGATCTTCATCAGATGACAACCCTAGGACATTATGTTATACAATACATGCATGTTTTGTTCAATCAAGTTCATATTTATATCAAAAACCAGCTTTTTAGATTAGCATGTGACGTTCAGAACTAGCATACCCCCCGCAAACGTCCGGCGAATTCACTAACAATTTACTAAATTACTCACGATAAACGTTCACAAAAAGCATAACAATTATTTTACGAATTATAGATACAGAACTCCTCTATGCACTCGATATGTCCGATTTTAAAATAGCTTTTTGGTGAAAGCACATTTTGCAATATTCTAAGTACATAGCCCAGCCATCACGGGCTAGCTATTTAGACACCCGGCAAGTTTAGCACTCACCAATATCAGATTTACTATTACAAAAGTTTGATTACCTTTTGTTGTCTTCGTCAGAATGCACTCCCAGGACTGCTACTTCAATAACAAATGTTGGTTTGGTCCAAAATAATCCATCGTTATATCCGAATAGCGGCGTTTTGTTCGTGCGTCCCAGACACTATCCGAAATGGTAAATCAGGGTCGCGCGCATGGCGCAATTCGTGACAAAAAAAATCTAAATATTCCATTACCGTACTTCGAAGCATGTCAACCGCTGTTTAAAATCCATTTTTATGCCATTTTTCTCGTAAAAAAGCGATAATATTCCGACCGGGAATGTCCATTTAGCTAAACAGAGGAAAGAAAACAAAGCTTTCGGTCGACGCGGGCACGAGCCTGAGTCTCACAGTACTGTAACCAGCCACTACCCAAACGCGCTACTTTGTTTCAGCCAGAGCCTGCAAAGCCACGATTCAGCATTTTGACGCCTTCTGAGAACCTATGGCAGCCGTAGGAAGTGTCACGGGACAGCTAAGATCCTCACTCTTCAATAAACAGAGACAAGAAGAACGACACCTTGTCAGACAGGCCACTTCCTGCATGAAATCTTCTCAGGTTTTTGCCTGCCATATGAGTTCTGTTATACTCACAGACACCATTCAAACAGTTTTAGAAACTTTAGGGTGTTTTCTATCCAAAGCCAATAATTATATGCATATTCTAGTTACTGGGCAGGAGTAGTAACCAGATTAAATCGGGTACGTTTTTTATCCAGCCGTGTCAATACTGCCCCCTAGCCCTAACAGGTTAATTGGGCACGTCATTCATCTGAATTTCCGAATACTGCCCCGTCACTAAAAAGTTAAACAAATCTTAGTTCAGTCACCAGTTTAAGTTGAGAGTGGGGGTATCCATGGCATTTTCCAATTATGTCCTTATTTTACAAGTCTAAAAAAACATAAGACTCAAACTTACCTGAGACTCCCTGTCTCTGCCAGTCTATCCCTGCCGATCTGTCCCCAGTGCTGCTGTCTCTGTGCCATTTGTTGCCTGCTCTGCCTAATGACACCATTGTGAAACATTACCATTAGCATTTCACTTCTTTCTTATGAATATTTTATCAACTAGTCTTTGAGATATTAGGCTACTAGGGTTCTTACCTTGCGTTTTGGTGTACTGAAAATACTCTTGATGTTTGTCTTTTTTATGTCATTTTTCTACCTGGCTGGCTACATACACACAGTTTGCAGGTTATTTACAGTAAGAGATCGACTTCTATTATCTACTATATGGGCTTCTATTATCTATTATCTTCTATATGGGCTTCTATTATCTTCTATATGGGCTTCTATCATCTATTATCTTCTATATGGGCTTCTATCATCATCTATCATTCTATATGGGCTTCTATTATCTATTATATGGGCTTCTATGATCTTCTATATGGGCTTCTATCATCATCTATCATTCTATATGGGCTTCTATTATCTATTATATGGGTTTCTATTATCTTCTATATGGGCTTCTATCATCTAGCACCCCTTCTCAAAAAACCTACACTCGATCCCTCCGATGTCAACAACTACAGACCAGTATCCCTTCTTTCTTTTCTCTCCAAAACTCTTGAACGTGCCGTCCTTGGCCAGCTCTCCTGCTATCTCTCTCAGAATGACCTTCTCGATCCAAATCAGTCAGGTTTCAAGGCTGGTCATTCAACTGAGACTGCTCCTCTGTGTCACGGAGGCTCTCCGCACCGCTAAAGCTAACTCTCTCTCCTCTGCTCTCATCCTTCTAGACCTATCTGCTGCCTTTGATAGTGTGAACCATCAGATCCTCCTCTCCACCCTCTCCGAGTTGGGTATCTCCGGCGCGGCTCACTCTTGGATTGTGTCCTACCTGACAGGTCGCTCCTACCAAGTGGCGTGGCGAGAATCCGTCTCCACACCACGTGCTCTCACCACTGGTGTCCCCCAGGGCTCAGTTCTAGGCCCTCTCCTATTCTCGCTATACACCAAGTCACTTGGCTCTGTCATATCCTCACATGGTCTCTCCTATCATTGCTACGCAGACGACACACAATTAATCTTCTCCTTTCCCCCTTCTGATAACCAGGTGGTGAATCGCATCTCTGCATGTCTGGCAGACATATCAGTGTGGATGACGGATCACCACCTCAAGCTGAACCTCGGCAAGACGGAGCTGCTCTTCCTCCGGGGAAGGACTGCCCTTTCCATGATCTCGCCATCACGGTGGAAAACTCCATTGTGTCCTCCTCCCAGAGTGCTAAGAGCCTTGGCGTGACCCTGGACAACACCCTGTCGTACCTCCGCAAACATCACGGCGGTGACCCGATCCTGTAGGTTCATGTTATACAATATTCGCAGAGTACGACCCTGCCTTACACAGGAAGCGGCGCAGGTCCTAATCCAGGCACTTGTCATCTCCCGTCTGGATTACTGCAACTCCCTGTTGGCGGGGCACCCTGCCTGTGCCATTAAACCCCTACAACTCATCCAGAACGCCGCAGCCCGTCTGGTGTTCAACCTTCCCAAGTTCTCTCACGTCACCCCGCTCATCCGCACACTCCACTGGCTTCCAGTTGAAGCTCGCATCTGCTACAAGACAATGGTGCTTGCCTACAGAGCTGTGAGGGGAACGGCTCCTCCGTACCTTCAGGCTCTGATCAGGCCCTACACCCAAACAAGGGCACTGCGTTCATCCACCTCTGGCCTGCTGGCCCCCCTACTGCTGCGGAAGCACAGTTCCCGCTCAGCCCAGTCAAAACTGTTCGCTGCTCTGGCACCCCAATGGTGGAACAAGCTCCCTCACGACGCCAGGACAGCGGAGTCAATCACCACCTTCCGTAGACACCTGAAACCCCACCTCTTTAAGGAATACCTGGGATAGGATATAGTAATCCTTCTAAACCCCCCCCCCCCAAAAAAAAAGATATTGATGTACTATTGTAAAGTGGTTGTTCCACTGGATATCATAAGGTGAATGCACCAATTTGTAAGTTGCTCTGGATAAGAGCGCCTGCTAAATGACGTAAATGTAAATGTAAATGTAAATGTTTAGATTTAGAGGAGTATATGGGCTTCTATCATTTGTTATCTTCTATATGGGCTTCTATCATCTTCTATCACTCTATATGGGCTTCTATTATCTATTATCTTCCATATGGGCTTCTATCATCATCTGTCATTCTATATGGGCTTCTATCATCTATTATCTTCTATATGGGCTTCTATCATCTATCATTCTAGATGGGCTTCTATCATCTATTATCTTCTGTATGGGCTTCTATTATCTTCTATCATTCTAGATGGGCTTCGATCTAAAAGGTAGCTAGCTAGTCAGCTAGCAAATGTGAAACAAATTGCAGTGACAAGGGTTGACAGCTGTATGAGTTCACCATTTACACAACGTATGCTGCAACCTTTTGTAATTTTAATATAGTTTATGTTTTATATTGTCTGGCTTCCAACAATAGCTGAATTATCAGAGCTAGCGAGCACCAATTCCGTTTCTGTGGTGTTTGCTATAATCTTTGCTATCGTCAGTTTACTCCAAGATCGGCACACAGGTGTTTCAAAGTCCCCTAGCAACAATTTAGTGTTTTGCAATGAGACCATTAAAGATATTTAAGACAATGGTAGAAGAAAGTAGTTCTGTTCAGTTGGGAGTTCAGTTTATCGCTAACCTTATCACAGGGACTTCGAAGCACTACAGCTGCATGCTGATCTTGGAATAAACTGACGATTGCAAAGATTCATCTTTGATCACGCCACCTAAATGGAATAGGTACTAGCTAGCTTGATAGTTAATATTCGCTTTAGTTTGCGCGCTAGCTCTGCAAATGTAGCTATTGTGTGTGTGAACCCTGCCAACATAAAACAAAATCGCTATGGTGAGATTGACTGGGTCAACCTCACATTAGTTATGTGCATTGAGGGCCTTTCAGACGGTAGACATGAACCCTCTGTTACCTTGCCAGCTAAGGAACACTACATTGCATTGCTAGCCTCTCTCATTGACTCAAATTCAAATAGCTGCAAAAACTGGTTGATTATACTGTAGCTAGCTAGAAAACATAAGCTAACCGCTAGCTAACATATAGAGTGACCTGTCATTTAATGCAGCGAAAATGAGGACTGGTGACGGTTATAAATGTGTTTTCTTGTATTGAGTGGTAGAAGTAAAGAAAATGTCTAACATATGCTTTATTTGAACTACTTACTGTAGGTCAGCCACCAACGACAGGCTCTGTTACATTCCCACACATGCGCAGTACCTGTTTCATGTGCCACTGGCAGTGGATCAAACCATTGTGAGGCAAAAGTCGGGGGGTCTCAATCTTTTGAAACTTAAAAATGAGCTATTAAGTGTCTATAATCAGCACAAGTTCTTTCACTGCGTATTATTAATATTATTTAAATGACATAGTTATGTTTACAGTGATATATTGGGGGGACAAATCATATTTTTCCCAGGATGGGGGGGTCGTGTCCCCCCCGTCCCCCCTGGGATTTCCGCCTCTGGTCACATAACAAGTAATTTGAGGCCTCCAGAGGACTCTTATCTTTAAGTGTCTCAGTACAGTCCTTCTCACCATATTTTTGATTGCCATCGCCATTATCAGGCTGATATGGTGGAGACCAGTACCTACAGGGTTAAAAATAGTCAGATATCATGGTTAATACCAGTACCTACAGGGTTAACAACAGTCAGATATCATGGTTAATACCAGTACCTACAGGGTTAAAAACAGTCAGATATCATGGTTAATACCAGTACCTACAGGGTTAATAACTGAGATATCACAGTTAGAACATTACAATCCTAAATAATATACATATTAATATACATAATTAAAGATATCTTTGTTGACTGCTACAATCATTGACAATAACCTGTATAGAAACATTTTCATTGGAGCCTTATTGTCAGAGTAGTTAACATCTCTTCTCTGTGGTCAGTGGTGTTCCATCCACCCATTTCCAGGTCTCCTCTGTCTCTCTGTCAGTCAGACCAATCCAGACTCTCTTCTTGAAGTTGAAGAGAAACTCCTATGGTTGAGAAAGATACAATATACACTGAATTGAGTAAGCTCCAAAAGTTTTGGGACGCTGACACATTTTGTGTTGTTTTGGCTCTGTACTTCAGCACTTTGGAATTGAAGTGATACATTAAAGGTTAAAGTGCGGACCATCAGCTTTCAGTTTCGGGTTTTTTCATCCATATCGAGTGAACGGTTTAGAAATGACAGCACTGTTTGTACATCGTCCCCCATTGTAGGGGACCAAAAGTATTAGGACAAATTCACATATGTGTTTTAAAGCAGTCAAAGTTTAGTATTTGGTCCCATATTCCGCAATGACTACATCTAGCTTGTGACTCTACAAACTTGTTGGATGAATTTGCTTTTTGTTTTGGTTGTGTTTCAGATTATTTTGTGCCCAATAGAAATGAATGGTTAATAATGTATTGTGTCAATTTGGAGTAACATTACATGTAAATAAGTATATAATATGTTTACTAAACACTTCTACTTAAATGTGGATGCTACCATGACCATGGATAGTGCTGAATGAATTGTCAATAATGATGAGTGAGAAAGTTAAAGATGCACAAATCCCATAAAGTGAAAGCTGTCAGTCTGCCCGTTAACCTCATAGACACTGTATCATTCCAAATCCAAAGTGCTGGAGCACAAAGCCCCACCAAAAAACATTTGTTAACGTCCCAATACTTTGAGCTCATCGTTTGACCATATCTACCCCCGACAGACCTATATCCCCCCTCCCCCCACCTCCCCCTTCTCTTTCGCGCTCTCTCCTCTCACCTGTTCCTCTTTGCTGTTTATGATCACCAGGTCTGTTCCTCTTTCCAGACAGTACTGTCTGCTCTCCTCCCAGGTTTTCTTCTTAGTAGAGAGGAAGTAACAACTGCAGTCAAACTTCTTCCATCCGTCAGAACAACATGTTTTTTCTGTTTGATGACAACACAACACTGATACAATACAATAAACATCACATTTTATTTTCCATGATTCACTGGATTCGATCTCAATTAACACATGTACTTCATAATGAAGAAAGGTATGAAAACCAACTCACTGACCACAACGGAAATTCTGAAGCCTGTCTCTCTCTGTATTCAGGTTGTTGTATCTGGTCTGTAGCTGGTCTCTCTCTTCAGTCAGGTTGTTGTATCTGGTCTGTAACTGGTCTCTCTCTGTAGTCAGGTTATTGTATCTGGTCTGTAACTGGTCTCTCTCCGCAGTTGTGTTGGTCTTATGAAGGGAAAAACTCTGTGACAAGTTGTTCCTTTCATCCTCAGAATCTTTGATGGTTCTGTTATCTACAAAGTATTAACACATAGTTACTAGGTAAAACACCAGGTAAATAGGCTTAGTAACAAGCACTTAGTACAACTATGTGAAAAGCAATGAACCTGTACACAAACTCACAGTAGACAGACAGGCCTATGATCCTAGCCAGTAGAACACACAGCAGCCCCAGACACACTGCAGCAACTAGGAAGGGTCTCTTCCCTGAGCTATCAGGCTCTGTGGACACATACAACATACTTTTACGTTTTGTGAGTGTGTGTGTGTGTGTGTGTTTCTGTGTGTGTGTGTGTGTGTGTTACCTGAATGCTGGTCTCCTGGTCCATTATTTGGAGCAGTGTCTGCTGTCTCTTCTCTCTTGGTGCTGGTCTCACCGTCTCTCTGGGTGTCTGCACTTACGTAGATATCCACAATCTTCTCCTTCATCTCACCTCTGTCAAACTTGACCTTCTTGTTCATATCTGATTCAGCATAGATTACCTTTTACATCTTTAACAATGCCTGGGTCTTTATTTCTACAGTGGGGAGAACAAGTATTTGATAACCTATAAAATTGTCAGTTGTCCTACTTACAAAGCATGTAGAGGTTTGTAATTTTTATCATAGGTACACTTCAACTGTGAGAGACAGAATCTAAAACAAAAATCCAGAAAATCACATTGTATGATTTTTAAGTAATTCATTTGCATTTTATTGCATGGCATAAGTATTTGATACATCAGAAAAGCAGAACTTAATATTTGGTACAGAAACCTTTGTTTGCAATTACAGAGATCATACATTTCCTGTAGTTCTTGACCAGGTTTGCATACACTGCAGCAGGGATTTTGGCCCACTCCTCCATACAGACCTTCTCCAGATACTTCAGGTTTCGGGGCTGTCACTGGGCAATACGGACTTTCAGCTCCCTCCAAAGATGTTCTATTGGGTTCAGGTCTGGAGACTGGCTAGGCCACTCCAGGACCTTGAGATGCTTCTTACGGAGCCACTCCTTAGTTGCCCTGGCTGTGTGTTTCGGGTCGTTGTCATGCTGGAAGACCCAGCCACGACCCATCTTCAATGCTCTTACTGAGGGAAGGAGGTTGTTGGCCAAGATCTAGCGATACATGGCCCCATCCATCCTCCCCTCAATACGGTGCAGTCGTCCTGTCCCCTTTGCAGAAAAGCATCCCCAAAGAATGATGTTTCCACCTCCATGCTTCACGGTTGGGATGCTGTTCTTGGGGTTATACTCATCCTTCTTCCTCCAAACACAGCGAGTGGAGTTTAGACCAAAAAGCTCTATTTTTGTCTCATCAGACCACATGACCTTCTCCCATTCCTCCTCTGGATCATCCAGATGGTCATTGGCGAACTTCAGACGGGCCTGGACATGCGCTGGCTTGAGCAGGGGAACCTTGCGTGCTCTGCAGGATTTTAATCCATAATGGCATAGTGTGTTACTAATGGTTTTCTTTGAGACTGTGGTCCCAGCTCTCTTCAGGTCATTGACCAGGTCCTGCCGTGTAGTTCTGGGCTGATACCTCACCTTCCTCATGATCATTGATGCTCCACGAGGTGAGATCTTGCATGGAGCCCCAGACCGATGGTGATTGACCGTCATCTTGAACTTCTTCCATTTTCTAATAATTGCGCCAACAGTTGTTGCCTTCTCACCAAGCTGCTTGCCTATTGTCCTGTAGCCCATCCCAGCCTTGTGCAGGTCTACAATTTTATCCCCGATGTCCTTACACAGCTCTCTGGTCTTGGCCATTGTGGAGAGGTTGGAGTCTGTTTGATTGAGTGTGTGGACAGGTGTCTTTTATACAGGTAACGAGTTCAAACAGGTGCAGTTAATACAGGTAATGAGTGGAGAACAGGAGGGCTTCTTAAAGAAAAACTAACAGGTCTGTGAGAGCTGGAATTCTTACTGGTTGGTAGGTGATCAAATACTTATGTCATGCAATAAATTGCAAATTAATTACTTAAAAATCATACAATGTGATTTTCTGGATTTTTGTTTTAGATTCCGTCTCTCACAGTTGAAGTGTACCTATGATAAAAAATTACAGACCTCTACATGCTTTGTAAGTAGGAAAACCTGCAAAATCGGCACTGTATCAAATACTTGTTCTCCCCACTCTTTGTAGGTCAACTAGTCTCTGCTTCTAGAATTAATGTGGTGGTCTTCCAACATGGCCACCAGGAGTTGTCGTACGTCAACTGCAAGTCCTCTATACGTTAAGTCTCTGCTTCCAGTGATATCTCTGTCTCTGAGTCATCTGTGTGTCTCTGTCTGTGTGACTGCTGTAGGTGTTAACTCTAGGGAAGTATCAACATGATGACATGGGTAGTTGTGGCTATGCTAATATAAAAAATATAACAAGTTTGCATACTTGTGTGTGTACCTTTGTGGAAGTGCGCATGTGAGAGATTGTTACAGAGGTTATTGTTAAAATATTTTCTGCAGCACAATATAAATCATTCCATGTCTCTACATGGTCATCTTGTCCAGAGTATATCTCAACACAGTCCTCCTGCCCAGGGAATGGGACTTGCTATTTGTGATGATGGACAGGACACTATAATACCAGGAAGATATAGAGGGGAAGTGGAAAACAAAGGCTAGCTGCTAACATATCATATCATATCATATCATAACATATCATATGTAACAGCCCCAAGATAATTCAGGGAGTTTCCAGAACTCCCCCTTCCTTTCACCTTTCTGCTGATTTGGACCCTTTGTTTACTTCCAAATATACATCAACATGTTCAGGAGGTCCAGCACTACACACATGGGTCATTACAATGTCCATACAATAGATTTGAGACTACAAACTGCTCCAAGTGGATATTGAGGTAGGGTAGACTTAGCCAGTGAGGAGGAAATGGCGACAGAAACGGATGCAGCTCTGTTCTCTCTTAATGAACCAGATTGGTCGAGGAGGTTTTGAGTGACAGCTAGTTGAACCACTGAAAATAACAACTTCACTTCCCTTTTTTGAGACCCATATAGTAGAGTCTGATGTACTATCTTCATGTTGACTCTGGTAAACAGGAAGCTACAACGTCAGGAAACAAGTAGGACTTTTATTAATATATTAATACAAACAAATACAACATTTGTGTGCATGAGTTTGAGACAAAGAGAGAGAGAGACAGAGACAGAGGAGGAAGTTCTGTGCACTGTAGTCTACTGTATGTGTTACAGCATGTTGTCATGGTGATTTTAAAACACTTTCTCACAAACCCAGTTGAGTTTGCTGCCACATGACATGTCATTCCATGCCTTTAGAGGACTCTGATCTTTGTGTATCTCAGCACAGTCCTCGTCCCCATTAGGACCTGCATTATCAGGCTGTTTGGCATACCAGTACCTACAGGGTTAAAAACAGTCAGATATCATGGTTAATACCAGTACCTACAGGGTTAACAACAGTCAGATATCATGGTTAATACCAGTACCTACAGGGTTAAAAACAGTCAGATATCATGGTTCATACCAGTACCTACAGGGTTAAAAACAGTCAGATTTCATGGTTAATACCAGTACCTACAGGGTTAAAAACAGTCAGATATCATTAATACCAGTACCTACAGGGTTAAAACAATCAGATATCATGGTGAATACCAGTAGCTACAGGGTTAAAAACAGTCAGACATCAGTTACAACATCATAATACTAAATAATATGTAGACATTTGTCATCTGATAGTTAACTGTTGACTGCTATCATCAATATCAGTAACCTGCATAGAAAAAGGTTGAATGGAGCCTTATTGACAGATTAGTTATCATCTCTCACCTTGTGGTCAGTGGGGTGTCATCCACCCATTTCCAGGTCCCCTCATTAACAGAGTCAGTCAGACCAATCCAGACTCTCCTCTTGAGGTTGAAGAGAAACTCCTGTTGTTCATAAAGATAAATATAGAGATGTATTGGTTTGATCATATCTACCCCTGCACACTCATCCCTCTCCCTCTGCCTCTCACCTGTTCCTTATCACTGTTTATGATCACCAGGTCTGCTCCTCTCTTCAGACAGTCCTCTCTGCTCTCCTTCCAGGTTTTAGACTCAGTAGACAGGAAGTACCAACTGGATTCAAACTTCTGCCAGCCTTCCGGACAGGTTTGAAAATATTGATGAAACTACGAATTTCCTTCAATTTATCACACTGGACACTTAATGAAAGAACACAGACTCATGATCAGTTGTGTATTGTTAATGATAATTTATTACTGTAGGTTTACTCACCGAGATTGGTAAGCCTCCCGCTAAGAAAATCTCTCTCAGTCTGTAGTTTGTCTCTCTCTTTAGTGATGGTGTTGTAACTGGTCTGTAGCTGGTCTCTCTCTTTAGTCAGGGTGTTGTAGCTGGTCTGTAGCTGGTCTCTCTCTTTAGTCAGGGTGTTGTTACTGGTCTGTAGCTGGTCTCTCTCTTTAGTCAGGTTGTTGTAGCTGGTCTGTAGCTCTTCTATCTCTGCAGATGAGTTGGTCTTATAGGCTAAGAAGCTCTTAGAGACCCCATCATCTGTTATAACAACAAAGTGTATCAATAAAATAGATAATCTGGTGAATTGTAGGTGAATGCTGGTGAATTGTAGGAATTCTAACTTAAGACTTACAGTAGACAGACTGGCCTATGATCCCAGCCAGTAGAACACACAGCAGCCCCAGACACACTGCAACAACTCTGGAGGATCTCTTCCCTGAGCTATCAGGCTCTGTGGACACAGATACTGTACATAGCATCATCAATGAGACACAATCACACTTTTAAAGTTATGTTTTCTCAACCCATCTCTCTTCCTGTTGGTGGGGACTTGTGGTTGTTAAAGATACAGCTTCACACATTAACAGGAGATATAGTGACCAGTTACAGCTATCTCCTAGCCTTGCTAACGTTAGCCAGCTAGCTAATGTTAGTAGAATTCATATGTTTAGGACATTCTTAACATATTGTACCTTTTGCAAATTCGTAACATATACAAATTGTAATTTGTAACATATCATACAAAATGTAATTCGTAACATAATAGAAATTGTAATTTGTAACATACAAAATGGATCATGGACATACACAAATTGATACATGTCATATGAAACCTATCATATTACACTAAATGGAGTGACTCGGGTTTACGTACAGAATAATAAGAAATGCAATGAGACTAGGTTGGAAATACACAGTGGTGAGTTACAGTACATACTGTAGGACTTTATCAGCATAGTATTTACTAGACTACAAGAAAAACAATGAGAGAGAGAGTCTCCAATCATGTTCCTAAAATTATATGTTTTGACTCATGAATGTCATTCCATGAGAACTGTAGATGTATCATAGAAGCCAAGTATTATTTGCATTTAAAAATGTAATGGAAAGAGAGAGAGAGAAAAAATTTGTTGATAATGGTATGCTCATCTTTGACAGTGCTGTAAAAACATAGGACTAGATGACCCTGTAAACACATGGAACGATTACAATTGTGGAAAATATCAAAACTGGATCTGTGAGAAAGTGATGTAAAATCAACCTACCATGACAATGTCCTCTCTCTCTCTCTCTCTCCCTCTCTCTCTCTCTCTTTCTCTCTCTTCCACCCCCCCCCCCCCCCTCTCTCTGTCATGTTGATGGTTGGATACATTACTGAATGGTTATGTGATGATTCCACCTGGTGGTTAAAGTGAGAGAGGAAGTCACCATAGAGGTGAAATAGCGGTATGACAGACTTACCTATGGCCTCTTTTTCAACTTTTCTGAACTCTCCCTTCCTTTCACCTTTCTGCTGATTTGGACCCTCTGTTTACTCCCAAATATACATCAACATGTTCAGGAGGTCCAGGACTACAAACATGGGTCATTATAATGTCCATACAATAGATTTGACACTACAAACTGCTCCAAGTTGATATTGAGGGTGTGTAGTCCTAACCAGTGAGGATGAGATGACAACAGTAACCACCGTGGCTCTCCTCTACATTTACCCTTTAGTCATTTTTTTAAACATTTTTTATTTAAAAAATGTATTTAACTAGGTAAGAACAAGTTCTTATTTAAAATGACGGCTTACCCCGGCCAAACCTTCCCCTAACCCGGATGACGCTGGGCCATTTGTGCGCCGCCCTATGGGACTACCGATCATGGTCGGTTGTTATATAGCCTGGGATTGAACACAGGTCTGTAGTGACGGCTCTTGCACTTCAATGCAGTGCTTTAGACCGCTGTGCCACTCAGCCCCCCAATTTAGCAGACGCTCTTATCCAGCGCGTAGCCTAGCGATCTTAACTACTAGATGTCCTGCCGCCCTCTCTCTTCATGAACCTGATTGGTCGAGGAGATTTTGAGTGAAGCTGGTTGAATGACTGAAAAGATCCACTTCACTGCCCTCTTTTGGGACCCATATAGGGGAACAACAGTCAAACGTGAGCATTTGATATTGTGCATATATGTAACTTGACAACAAAGACTGACTGTCAAAGATTATTAGGAGATCACACAACAGCCCCAAACACACTGCAGCAACTCCAGAGGGTCTCTTCCACCACTGAAAATGTACTGAATCACAAATCATTAAAGCTAAATCTTTGGTAATGTGTTCTACTGTATCATCCAGGAACGGGACACATACAGGTCTAGTACTACAGTGTAATCTCACCTGTTTAATGTGTGTGTGTGTGTGTGTGTGTGTGTGTGTGTGTAATTTGTGTGTGTGTGTGTTCGTGCAATCTTACCTGAAGCAACAACTCCATCTCTTGGACTGGGCTTGAAGGCTCTTACGTTGGAATATAATTGGCCATCAATGTCTGTGTTCTTCATTGCATCAGGCTCATCGTCTTCAAATCTATCTTGGATTTAATAGACTCCCTCTGACATCTTAACACACTTGTGGTAAAATACAGTAACTTCTAATTCTAACCTCTACTCTAATATACGTCTGTAGCTGTGTCTTCTCCCTGCACTGTCCTGGGTCTGTGTGACTTTAGGTAGTGAAACTCCTTGTCAGTCAACCGCAGTGGATAATAAATTGTGAAATCAACACAACACCGGTCACCACATGACTTCCACCAGCCTTAGTGTGATAATATAATACAAGATATGATTCCCACCAGCCTTAGTTTGATAATATAATACAAGATATGACTCCCACCAGCCTTAGTTTGATAATATAATACAAGATATTACTCCCACCAGCCTTAGTTTGATAATATAATACATGATATGACTCCCATGAGCCTTAGTTTGATAATAAAATACATGATATGACGCCCACCAGCCTTAGTTTGATAATATAATACACGATATGACTCCCACCAGCCTTAGTTTGATAATATACTACATGATATGACTCCCACCAGCCTTAGTGTGATAATATACTACATGATATGACTCCCACCAGTCTTAGTTTGATAATATACTACATGATATGACACCCACCAGCCTTAGTTTGATAATATAATACATGATTTGACTCCCACCAGTCTTAGTGTGATGATATAATACATGATATGACTCCCACCAGCCTTAGTTTGATAATATACTACATGATATGACTCCCACCAGCCTTAGTGTGATAATATACTACATGATATGACTCCCACCAGCCTTAGTGTGAGAATATACTATATGATATGACTCCCACCAGTCTTAGTGTGATAATATAATACATGATATGACTCCCACCAGCCTTAGTTTGATAATATACTACATGATATGACTCCCACCAGCCTTAGTGTGATAATATACTACATGATATGACTCCCACCAGTCTTAGTGTGATAATATAATACATGATATGACTCCCACCAGTCTTAGTTTGATAATATAATACATGATATGACTCCCACCAGCCTTAGTTTGATAATATAATACATGATTTGACTCCCACCAGCCTTAGTTTGATAATATAATACATGATATGACTCCCACCAGCCTTAGTTTGATAATATAATACATGATATGACTCCCACCAGCCTTAGTTTGATAATATAATAGATGATATGACTCCCACCAGCCTTAGTGTGATAATATAATACATGATATGACTCCCACCAGCCTTAGTTTGATAATATAATACATGATATGACTCCCACCAGCCTTAGTGTGATAATATAATACATGATATGACTCTCACCAGCCTTAGTTTGATAATATAATACATGATATGACTCCCACCAGTCTTAGTGTGATAATATAATACATGATATGACTCCCACAAGCCTTAGTTTGATAATATAATACATGATATGACTCCCACCAGTCTTAGTGTGATAATTAACTACATTGAATGACTGTATATCATGCTATATGTTGTATGTGTGAATTCACAGGGTCCAAATTTTAGATGTGATGAAGTAAATTGGGATCCTGTTAATTGACATATAGACTACATATATCCTGACTGAATTTACAGCACCCACAGCCTTCAAATGGAGAGCACATTATGGCTCTCACTCTGTGACTGGTGGTGTGGGGGGGAAGTTGCTCCTAGATGCTGATCTTAGGTTGGTTTTACATTTCCACCACTAATGGTTACGGTTAAGATTGGGGAGGGAATCCTGATCCTAGATCTGTACCTAGGGGAAACTTCCCCCTGAAGTGTGACAGGCCACCGATGGCCATGTAGGGGTCTTTGTTCTATCTTTGCTGACTGTGAAGAATTACTCAGAATGAAAAAGCAGAAGTTCTGACAATATCTCCATAGTTTCGGTTTTAAGAGAACAGAAAGAAGAATAAAAAGCCTTCACATGTTTTATGATAAAAATACATTTCCACCCTGTCTTTCACTACAACATAACATACACATACTGGTTACATCTAATGACACAACTCTCTCTGCTCTGACTCCACTGTTCCACATGATATCTACCTACATTAACTATTATACAACTCTATAGCTCTACTCTACTCCACAGGAGGAGAGAAAGCATCACAAAGATCTTTAAATACAGGGACAGAGTCAAAGGTGGCCCTCTGTTGGATGCAGTACTAACTACAGGTACAGCTGTAGTGTTTGACAGAGACCTGGGTGGATGTAGTACTAACTACAGGTACAGCTGTAGTGTTGGTGACAGAGACCTGGGTGGATGTAGTACTAACTACAGGTACAGCTGTAGTGTTGGTGACAGAGACCTGGGTGGATGTAGTACTAACTACAGGTACAGCTGTAGTGTTGGTGACAGAGACCCGGGTGGATGTAGTACTAACTACAGGTACAGCTGTAGTGTTGGTGACAGAGACCCGGGTGGATGTAGTACTAACTACAGGTACAGCTGTAGTGTTGGTGACAGAGACCCGGGTGGATGTAGTACTAACTACAGGTACAGCTGTAGTGTTGGTGACAGAGACCTGGGTGGATGTAGTAGTCACTACAGGTACAGCTGTAGTGTTGGTGACAGAGACCTGGGTGGATGTAGTACTAACTACAGGTACAGCTGTAGTGTTGGTGACAGAGACCTGGGTGGATGTAGTACTAACTACAGGTACAGCTGTAGTGTTGGTGACAGAGACCTGGGTGGATGTAGTACTAACTACAGGTACAGCTGTAGTGTTGGTGACAGAGACCTGGGTGGATGTAGTACTAACTACAGGTACAGCTGTAGTGTTGGTGACAGAGACCTGGGTGGATGTAGTTCTAACTACAGGTACAGCTGTAGTGTTGGTGACAGAGACCTGGGTGGATGTAGTACTAACTACAGGTACAGCTGTAGAGTTGGTGACAGAGACCTGGGTGGATGTAGTACTAACTACAGGTACAGCTGTAGAGTTGGTGACAGAGACCTGGGTGGATGTAGTACTAACTACAGGTACAGCTGTAGTGTTGGTGACAGAGACCTGGGTGGATGTAGTACTAACTACAGGTACAGCTGTAGTGTTGGTGACAGAGACCTGGGTGGATGTAGTACTAACTACAGGTACAGCTGTAGTGTTGGTGACAGAGACCCGGGTGGATGTAGTACTAACTACAGGTACAGCTGTAGTGTTGGTGACAGAGACCTGGGTGGATGTAGTACTAACTACAGGTACAGCTGTAGTGTTGGTGACAGAGACCTGGGTGGATGTAGTACTAACTACAGGTACAGCTGTAGTGTTGGTGACAGAGACCTGGGTGGATGTAGTACTAACTACAGGTACAGCTGTAGTGTTGGTGACATAGACCTGGGTGGATGTAGTACTAACTACAGGTAGAGCTGTAGTGTTGGTGACAGAGACCTGGGTGGATGTAGTACTAACTACAGGTACAGCTGTAGTGTTGGTGACAGAGACCTGGGTGGATGTTGTACTAACTACAGGTACAGCTGTAGTGTTGGTGACAGAGACCTGGGTGGATGTAGTACTAACTACAGGTACAGCTGTAGTGTTGGTGACAGAGACCTGGGTGGATGTAGTACTAACTACAAGTACAGCTGTAGTGTTGGTGACAGAGACCTGGGTGGATGTAGTACTAACTACAGGTACAGCTGTAGAGTTGGTGACAGAGACCTGGGCACAGTTTTCCAAAAGCATATTAAGGCTAAGTTAATCTTAGAACATCATTGAAACGATGGACTTTGCCTGAAGATACTTTTGGGAAACCAGGCCCTGGTTGGTTATACAGTAACATGTCATGGCTGGTTATACAGTAACATGTCCTGGCTGGTTATACAGTAACATGTCCTGGCTGGTTATACAGTAACATGTCCTGGCTGGTTATACAGTAACATGTCATGGCTGGTTATACAGTAGCATGCCCTGGCTGGTTATACAGTAACATGTCATGACTGGTTATACAGTAACATGTCATGGCTGGTTATACAGTAACATGTCATGGCTGGTTATACAGTAACATGTCTTGGCTGGTTATACAGTAACATGTCCTGGCTGGTTATACAGGAACATGTCCTGGCTGGTTATACAGTAACATGTCCTGGCTGGTTATACAGTAACATGTCCTGGCTGGTTATACAGTAACCTGTCCTGGCTGGTTACACAGTAACATGTCCTGGCTGATTATACAGTAACATGTCCTGGCTGGTTATACAGTAACATGTTATGACTGGTTATACAGTAACATGTCCTGGCTGGTTATACAGTAAAATGTCCAGGCTGGTTATACAGTAACATGTCCTGGCTGGTTATACAGTAACATGTCCTGGCTGGTTATACGGTAACATTTCCTTGCTGGTTATACAGTAACATGTCCTGGCTGGTTATACAGAAACATGTCCTGGCTGGTTATACACTAACATGTCCTGGCTGGTTATACAGTAACATGTCCTGGCTGGTCATACAGTAACATGTCCTGGCTGGTTATAGAGTAACATGTCCTGGCTGGTTATACAGTAACATGTCCTGGCTGGTTATACAGTAACATGTCATGGCTGGTTATACAGTAACATGTCCTGGCTGGTTATACAGTAACATGTCCTGGCTGGTTATAGTTGGGACACTTTCTTCTTCTTTTCACCTTGTTATCTGATTCCTGAGAAACTGCCTGGTCTACTGGGGGAAGTTCCACCCACTTACTGTTCCACCCACATACAAACATAGGCACGGACACATGCAGACACACACACGATAACATTCACCACTATACACACACGTACACATGGATTTTGTGTTGTAGATATGTGGTAGTAGAGTAGGGACCTGAGGGCACACACTTAATTTGTGATGAAATCTGTTGTGAATGTCTTGTAATGTTGTTAAAATGGTATAACTGCCATAATTTTTCTCGACCCAGGAAGAGTATCTGCTGCCTTGGCAGGAACTAATGGGGATCCATAATAAATACAAATACATAGACCAGACACACACACCCTCTTATATGGTCTCTTACTACTCTATATCACTGATTAACATATTGAATTTATACAGCTTAATAATATCTCTGGATGCTTTAATAAATAACTAATAACCAGACCTGGGTTTAAAAACGATCTAATATCTATAAAATACTTTGAACATTTGGGACAATTCTGTTGATTCCATTAAGCCAGGCAAGGTCAACCAAGCACAGCTAAAGTATGTGGGTCATATTCATTAGGCACAAACGGAAGAAAGCAAACTGAAACAGGGTGGGACTAACTGTACCTGTCCAATAAGAATGTGTTTTCATTTGCTGTTGCTATGGTGTGCCCTAATACAGTGGCGCAGGTCTGCTAATAACCACCAACCACTGACAGACAGACACACCTACAGGAAGCTGTTATTAAAGGAAGTCAGTGGTATGGCTAAATATGAGTTGGCACAGCAACGCATGCTGAATCAACTGAAATTACAATCCAATAGGTGTTGCAGCAAAAACTTCCCTAAACTTACTGTATCCCAAATGGAACCCTTTTTCCTACATATTGATGGACTCTGGTCATGTCATTATTCACATTCTATGTAGGCCTTATGCACTGCATCTGTCCTAAAAACACAGGCCACTTTTCATCCATGGATATAAGGTCACCATAAGTACAACAGGACATCTAGAAAGGAAAATGCTTCATTTTAAACTTTAAGAACATCATTTTATTTAATCATACATTCATCATCTGTTCAGTTTCTGAATTAGTTCAAATTTCGTGAAGGTTAGGGTTAAGGTAGGGGTCAGTTTTAGGTTTTGTCTATAATCTGCTTGTCAATGTGATGCTGGTCAGAAAAGTCCCTCATGTTGGGTATAATACCTACTTTTATAAGTGTTTGTCTTCCCCTACTGGCTGTTTTCTACAAACTCAGTTTCTTCCTTCTATTACCGTGACCTTGACCCTTAGAGATAGATAGAGGATTCATCTTTATCTGTCCCATTATAGCTAAAATCCATAGAAAACGCAACCCAGTTGACAACCTTGACTACTTTGAAATGGTGGAAGGCTGGTGGAAACCCAGGTTTTCTTCTCAGAGGAGAGGAAGTAGTAACTGCAGTCAAAGTATCTCCATCCCTCATGACAATGCTGCTCTGTTGGAGAGCAAAGGCGAACACATTGAGAAAGTTAGCAAGTATCGTTATACTCTCAAACCCATATATATTTTGCCTGCCTCACTAACAATGCCTTTTGCCTATTCCCTGCATGTACTTTAGCCTATCTGATTTCCTGTTACCTACCTATTTCCTGATCTCCTGGACTACGTCACTAGCCGTTTCCCTGCCTGTACTGTTGCCTTTTTGAACCCCCTGTGTATGACCTTCTGCTGCCCCTTGACCCAGCTACCTGCCTCCTCCTGTGGTCCGTTGCAATAAACACCTGCTGCGCCCTGCGTTTGAAACCAGCTCTCTGCCTCCCCTCGTGTTCATTAGTTATGCATTAGTATAGGTCAGTAATGGGGAGTTACTGCTTCCTACAAGAGCACACAACGTGTAGGCTACATTTCAAGCTGTCTTTGAAAAACCAGTCAGGTAAAAAGCTTGTCTTAATTAAAGGGGCGATGTTGTATTTTGAGACATGTTTGAATATGCAAATAAGCCAATAGGTGTCCCCTCTGCCTACATTGTGTAATTCTCTATGTTAGTAACACTATTTTGTAGAGTGGTGTCTTGCATAATACAACACAATGCCATTTACAGTCACCTATTTGGCCCATGGTGTTACAGACAAAAAAAAAAAAAACATTAATGTCAAGCCCTTTAATGTAAAACGTTAAGCCAATTTGTATATCGCTGATTCATCATTTATGCTAGGGTTTGTGCAGATATCCAATAATTTTGCAACATTCAGAATGAGACTGATGAGGTAAATAATAATTCATGGATGACTAAAATGATAAATTCTGATATTAAGTGAATTCGGGAAACGGTAACTCATTAAACAAACAAACTTCCATGGTGCCCCAAGATTACTACTTAAATAGTTATGATTAATTTAATTGCACATGGTAGTTAATTGAGTTGATAAAATAATCGTCATTGCATTAATGATACAAATGACAACATAGCGAAACAATGCGAGAGAAATTAAAACAATTTCTCACAAATCCAGTTTCCTTTGTTGTCACATGAAGGGGCGAAAATCTGATATCAACTTTGGAGGGGACAATTACATGAAATTCTCTCAAGAGCAATTCCTGAGGGGGACACCAAAAGTATTGCTGTAACACATAGCCTATGTTGTAATATGTTAAGTGTATATTGAGGAACCATAATTACTACAACTGGATAACTGATAGGTATAGTAGCTAACTGAAGGGTTGTCACAACTTGTTCAAATGTTTAAATCATTATAATACTAATAATAATAATATTAGTTATAGCAGTGTTCCTTATCAGTCCAGTATGTATGCAGGTATTTGTAATCGCAACCAGCAATACCAAGAAAGGCCCGTAGGTGACAATGGTACTGTACACTGTATGGGTGCAGTTTTCGCGTTCTCATCTAAAATAATCTCCATTGAGAACCATCACAAAGTTGGCCTCCGCATTGAATTGACCTTTTTATTTTACTTTTTCTGATACATTTATATAGTCATTAAATATGTGCCACTGGCCTGAGTCTACTACAATAGTTTACAAGAACAAAAGCTCAAAATAAGTACAGTTCTAAAAGCGAAAGAACTACTTCAATGAATAACCCAAATAAATCAACCAAAATATCCTCAAAAATACTTATTTATTGTTCAGTCATTGTCTCAACTCTTCAAACAGCAGCTATGGACAAGCATGTCACAAAGTATGCAATTTTAAATAAAATAACATAAAATAAATAATTAGTAAGTCTACTGTCATGTACTAGAAAGTGAAAACTACTAAACAAAAGAACAAATATCATACTATACACCAGGGGTTCTCAAATGGGTCCGTGGACCCCTAGGGGTCCCTGGTGTAATTGCAAGGGGTCCGTGAAAGTGTAATGAACGTATTCAGCACCACAAGGATTCCATTAACTTTACATATAATAGAGGGGGTGGGGGTCCCTGAGGACAGCTCAAAACCTTGCAGGCCTTGACTTAAAATATGCAGGGGTTCCAGTTGTCACATTCTTCGTCGTCTGATGATAAAGAGAAATCACTGTCGGACCAATATGCAGCGGGTTGCGTGCTCATCATGATATTTATTAAACATGTTGAATACGGAAAAAACAAGAAATGCAGACAACACGACAGGGGACAGTTTTGCAGGCTATGACAACTAGCAGTGCAAAATCAACTACCCACAAAACCCCAGGTGAAAACAAGCTCCTTATATATGACTCTCAATCAGGAACAACAAAGTACAGCTGTTCCTGATCGAGAGCCACACAGACAACAAAGAAATACACAAACCAGAAAACCCTAGAATATCAATAACCAGAACATACACCCAAACCCTGGAACACATAAATAAAACACCCCTCTACAATACACACAACCCCCGGACCACATAAAACAAATACCCTCTGCCACGTCCTGACCAAACTACAATTACAAATAATCCCTAATACTGGTCAGGACGTGACACCAGTACCCAAAAAAGGTTGAGAACCACTGCTATACACACTACTGAACAGAACATATGTTTGCGGGTTTCACTGGATCCAACAAATTGCTGGCAGATATTTTCCCTCGAGACTGTCAGCCTGTCTTTATGTATATTACAGACAAAATTCTGATCAGCACCTCAACTTGGTCAAACAACCCCCTGCACCTCCACCGGAAGCCTCCTGAGGACCTCTGCTGCCTCTCCACTGCTGCTACAGGGGTATTTGTTGCGAAAGAGAGGGATCTGCACTGAAAGAGAATCTATGTTCAGCTCAGGGTACTAATTTAGAGACACATCCAACTCCCCCGTGAGAAGCACTCTTTCCAACTTTTGCAGGACGTTTAGACTGTCCTGGTCAAAACGGTCGCCAAACTGAACCTCCACACCGTCCAACACTAAAAAAATTCTGCCAGCAAATCGGCTTGAGTGTGTCTCAATGGATTCAATCAATGTTGTTGCTTTCTCATACAGTGCAAGGTAGCTTTCGTCATTTCTGCAGTTTACCCCAGGTTCTGGATAACTGGACACTGACTGGATTTAGCTGGTGTGCTGTTACAGTTATAAAGTGGCAGTGGGTTTGGCAGTTTTGATGTGCTGTGAATTTTTCAATGGCTTTTCTCCAGTTCCTAAATCCTGCACTAATGAAGGCAGCATCTGCTCTTTGGCCAAAAGATGGATGGCTTGAAAACCCTTGGCTACAGTGAAAACACAACACTCCTTTTATTGATGTATTATAATGTAGCCAGGGGAAATCGTGATACCATCTCTCTTGAAACATCAACACTCTGCTAGCAAGAGTTTGCGGTTCTATAAATTGTGCGTGTGGCTGATATGGTTTTGTACCATCACTGAGGTAACTGGACAATGCTCTGCCACTGTCCCTTATACTGGTGCTGCTGGCAACAAGGTTGAAACCTGGTCCTGCGTGGCTGTAACACTGTCCTCTGAAGTCTCTCTCCCTGGTTCTTTCCCTTTCACCACCCTCACTGACTCACAGTGTGTCTCCTAGAAAATAAATAAGGTGTTTGCCATACTCCTAACTACTGGTACCCAAAACTACACAATTAATCACAACAGCAATACCATTGCCTTAACCTCTCTGGGACATGCGCGGGACACACTAATCAACAGCCAGTTAAATAGCAGGGCGGCAAATTCAAAACAACAAAAATCTCATAATTCTAATTTCTCAAACATACAACTATTATATCCCATTTTAAAGATACACTTCTCGTTAATCCAACCACATTGTCCGATTTCAAAAAGGCTTTACGGCGAAAGCATAACATTAGATTATGTTAGGACAGCGCCTAAACAAGAAAAACCACACAGCCATTTTCCAAGCAAGGAGAGGCGTCACAAAAACCACAAATACAGCTAAAATTAATCACTAACCTTTGATGATCTTCATCAGATGACACTCCCAGGACTCAATGTTAGACAATACATTTATGTTTTGTTCGATAAAGTTCATATTTATATCCAAAAACCCCATTTTACATTGGCGCGTGATGTTCAGAAATGGTTTGCCTCCCAAAACTTCCGGTGAATGAGCACATCAATTTATAAAAATACTCATCATAAACGTTGATAAAATTTACAACAGTTATTGAAAGAATTATAGATACACTTCTCCTTAACCTGTTAGGGCTAGGGGGCAGCATTGACACGGCTGGATAAAAAACATACCCGATTTAATCTGGTTACCACTCCTACTCAGTAACTAGAATATGCATATACTTATTACATATGGATAGAAAACACCCTAAATTTTCTAAAACTGTTTGAATGGTGTCTGTGAGTATAACAGAACTCAAATGGCAGGTCAAAACCTGAGAGATTCCTTTACAGGAAGTGGCCTGTCTGACCATTTCTGGAACTTCTTTGCCATCTCTATCATTTACTAAGGATCTCTGCTCTAACGTGACACTTCCCACGTCGTCCATAGGCTCTCAGAGCCCGGGAAAAAAGAGAATGTCGTCATTCCAGCCCCAGGCTGAAACACATTATCGCCTTTCTCAAGTGGCCCATCAAGAGACACTAGCTTATGCGCGTGACCCCGACCGCCCCCGCCTTTGGGATTTTTTCCTCTGTTTGCCGAAAAGGAGATTCCCTGTCGGAATATTATCGCTTTTCTACGAGAAAAATGACGTAAAAATTGATTTTAAACAGCGGTTGACATGCTTCGACGTACGGCAATGGAATACTTTGAATTTTATTGTCAGGAATTGCGCCAAGCGCGCGACACTTCTTTACTATTTCGGATAGTGTCTGGAACGCACGAACAAAACGCCGCTATTCGGATATAACGATGGATTATTTTGGACCAAACCAACATTTGTTATTGAAGTAGACGTCCTGGGTGTGCATTCTGACGAAGACAACAAAAGGTAATGACATTTTTATAATAGTAAATATGATTATGGTGAGTGCTAAACTTGCCGGGTGTCTAAATAGCGAGCCCGTGATGCCTGGGCTATGTACTTAGAATATTGCAAAATGTGCTTTCACCAAAAAGCTATTTTAAAATCAGACATATCGAGTGCATAGAGGAGGTCTGTATCTATAATTCTTAAAATAATTGTTATGCTTTTTGTGAACGTTTATCGTGAGTAATTTAGTAAAATGTTTTAATGCAACCGCTGTGTCAGATTTCAAAATAGCTTTACGGCGAAAGCACATTGTTCAATATTCTGAGTACATTCTGAGTACAGAGCTCAGCCATCAAAGCAAGCTATACCGTTACCCACCAAGTTCTGGAGTCAACAAAACTCAGAAATAGTATTATAAATCTTCACTTACATTTGCTGATCTTCGTCGGATTGCACTCCCAGGACTCCCACAAGAACTGTTCGTTTTGTTCGATAAACTCCATATTTATGTTCAAATACCTCCGTTTTGTTCACGTGTTCAGATCACTATTCCAAAGGCATAATGCGCGAACGCAAAACCCAAGACGAAAAGTCAAAAGGTTCTATTACCGTTCGTAGAAACATGTCAAACGATGTTTACAATCAATCCTTAGGGTCTTAACATAAATCTTCGATAATATTCCAACCGGACAATATTCATTACAGAGGAAAAAAGAAGGAATGGCGGGCCTGCGTGACCGCGCAGTAAACAACTCATAGGTCTCAGGCTTGAGTCAGCTCTTATTCTCTCCCCAGTAACAGTAGAAGCATGAAACTAGGTTCTAAAGACTGTTGAGATCTAGCGGATGCCTTAGGAAGTGCAAAATGACCCCACAGACACTAGTTTGGATAGCCTATCACTTGAAAAGCTACAAACCACTTCCTGGTTGGATTTTTCTCAGGTTTTTGCCTGCCATATGAGTTCTGTTATACTCACAGACATCATTCAAACAGTTTTAGAAACGTCAGAGTGTTTTCTATCCAAATCTACTAATAATATGCATATCCTACCTTTTGGGCCCGAGTAGAAGGCAGTTCAACATCAATGCCATAGTAAAACGCTGTTTTTGGATATAAATATGAACTTGATAGAACTAAAAATGCATGCATTGTCTAACATAATGTCCTAGGAGTGTCATCTGATGGAGATTGTAAAAGGTTAGTGCATCATTTTAGCTGGTTTTATGGTTTTGGTGACCCTGTCTTTGACTTGACAAAACATTACACACAACTCTTGTAAATGTACTGTCCTAACATACTCTAAATTTATGCTTTCGCCGTAAAACCTTTTTGAAATCGTAAAACGTGGTTAGATTAAGGAGATGTTTATCTTTCAAATGGTGTAACATAGTTGTATTTTTGAAAAATTTGAATTTTGACATTTATTTGGATTCAAATTTGCCGCTCTTGAAATGCACCTGCTGTTGATGGAGTGCACCACGGGTGGCACGCTAGCGTCCCACCTAGCCCCAAGAGGTTAACCTCTCTGGGGCAGGCGGGACGAATTCGTTCCACCTACGTAACAGCCAGTTGAATCCTGTGGCGCGATTTTCAAATCCTTTGAAATGCTATTACTTCAATTTCTCAAACATATGACTATTTTACAGCTATTTAAAGACAAGACTCTCGTTAATCTAACCACACTGTCCGATTTCAAAAAGGCTTTACAACGAAAGCAAAACATTAGATTATGTCAGCAGAGTACCAAGCCAGAAATAATCAGACACCCATTTTTCAAGCTAGCATATAATGTCACAAAAACCCAGAAGACAGCTAAATGCAGCACTAACCTTTGATGATCTTCATCAGATGACAACCCTAGGACATTATGTTATACAATACATGCATGTTTTGTTCAATCAAGTTCATATTTATATCAAAAACCAGCTTTTTAGATTAGCATGTGACGTTCAGAACTAGCATACCCCCCGCAAACGTCCGGCGAATTCACTAACAATTTACTAAATTACTCACGATAAACGTTCACAAAAAGCATAACAATTATTTTACGAATTATAGATACAGAACTCCTCTATGCACTCGATATGTCCGATTTTAAAATAGCTTTTTGGTGAAAGCACATTTTGCAATATTCTAAGTACATAGCCCAGCCATCACGGGCTAGCTATTTAGACACCCGGCAAGTTTAGCACTCACCAATATCAGATTTACTATTACAAAAGTTTGATTACCTTTTGTTGTCTTCGTCAGAATGCACTCCCAGGACTGCTACTTCAATAACAAATGTTGGTTTGGTCCAAAATAATCCATCGTTATATCCGAATAGCGGCGTTTTGTTCGTGCGTCCCAGACACTATCCGAAATGGTAAATCAGGGTCGCGCGCATGGCGCAATTCGTGACAAAAAAAATCTAAATATTCCATTACCGTACTTCGAAGCATGTCAACCGCTGTTTAAAATCCATTTTTATGCCATTTTTCTCGTAAAAAAGCGATAATATTCCGACCGGGAATGTCCATTTAGCTAAACAGAGGAAAGAAAACAAAGCTTTCGGTCGACGCGGGCACGAGCCTGAGTCTCACAGTACTGTAACCAGCCACTACCCAAACGCGCTACTTTGTTTCAGCCAGAGCCTGCAAAGCCACGATTCAGCATTTTGACGCCTTCTGAGAACCTATGGCAGCCGTAGGAAGTGTCACGGGACAGCTAAGATTCTCACTCTTCAATAAACAGAGACAAGAAGAACGACACCTTGTCAGACAGGCCACTTCCTGCATGAAATCTTCTCAGGTTTTTGCCTGCCATATGAGTTCTGTTATACTCACAGACACCATTCAAACAGTTTTAGAAACTTTAGGGTGTTTTCTATCCAAAGCCAATAATTATATGCATATTCTAGTTACTGGGCATGAGTAGTAACCAGATTAAATCGGGTACGTTTTTTATCCAGCCGTGTCAATACTGCACCCGAACCCTAACAGGAAAATTGGGCACTTCATTCGTCTGAATTTCAGAATACTGCCCCGTCACTAAAAAGTTAAACAAATCTTAGTTCAGTCACCAGTTTAAGTTGAGAGTGGGGGTATCCATGGCATTTTCCAATTATGTCCTTATTTTACAAGTCTAAAAAAACATAAGACTCAAACTTACCTGAGACTCCCTGTCTCTGCCAGTCTATCCCTGCCGATCTGTCCCCAGTGCTGCTGTCTCTGTGCCATTTGTTGCCTGCTCTGCCTAATGACACCATTGTGAAACATTACCATTAGCATTTCACTTCTTTCTTATGAACATTTTATCAACTAGTCTTTGAGATATTAGGCTACTAGGGTTCTTACCTTGCGTTTTGGTGTACTGAAAATACTCTTGATGTTCGTCTTTTTTATGTCATTTTTCTACCTGGCTGGCTACATACACACAGTTTGCAGGTTATTTACAGTAAGAGATCGACTTCTATTATCTACTATATGGGCTTCTATTATCTATTATCTTCTATATGGGCTTCTATTATCTTCTATATGGGCTTCTATCATCTATTATCTTCTATATGGGCTTCTATTATCTATTATCTTCTATATGGGCTTCTATCATCATCTATCATTCTATATGGGATTCTATTATCTATTATATGGGCTTCTATGATCTTCTATATGGGCTTCTATCATCATCTATCATTCTATATGGGCTTCTATTATCTATTATATGGGTTTCTATTATCTTCTATATGGGCTTCTATCATCTAGCACCCCTTCTCAAAAAACCTACACTCGATACCTCCGATGTCAACAACTACAGACCAGTATCCCTTCTTTCTTTTCTCTCCAAAACTCTTGAACGTGCCGTCCTTGGCCAGCTCTCCTGCTATCTCTCTCAGAATGACCTTCTCGATCCAAATCAGTCAGGTTTCAAGGCTGGTCATTCAACTGAGACTGCTCCTCTGTGTCACGGAGGCTCTCCGCACTGCTAAAGCTAACTCTCTCTCCTCTGCTCTCATCCTTCTAGACCTATCTGCTGCCTTTGATACTGTGAACCATCAGATCCTCCTCTCCACCCTCTCCGAGTTGGGTATCTCCGGCGCGGCTCACTCTTGGATTGCGTCCTACCTGACAGGTCGCTCCTACCAAGTGGCGTGGCGAGAATCCATCTCCACACCACGTGCTCTCACCACTGGTGTCCCCCAGGGCTCAGTTCTAGGCCCTCTCCTATTCTCGCTATACACCAAGTCACTAGGTTCTGTCATATCCTCACATGGTCTCTCCTATCATTGCTACGCAGACGACACACAATTAATCTTCTCCTTTCCCCCTTCTGATAACCAGGTGGTGAATCGCATCTCTGCATGTCTGGCAGACATATCAGTGTGGATGACGGATCACCACCTCAAGCTGAACCTCGGCAAGACGGAGCTGCTCTTCCTCCCGGGGAAGGACTGCCCTTTCCATGATCTCGCCATCACGGTGGAAAACTCCATTGTGTCCTCCTCCCAGAGTGCTAAGAGCTTTGGCGTGACCCTGGACAACACCCTGTCGTTCTCCGCTAACATCAAGGCGGTGACCCGATCCTGTAGGTTCATGTTATACAATATTCGCAGAGTACGACCCTGCCTTACACAGGAAGCGGCGCAGGTCCTAATCCAGGCACTTGTCATCTCCCGTCTGGATTACTGCAACTCCCTGTTGGCGGGGCTCCCTGCCTGTGCCATTAAACCCCTACAACTCATCCAGAACGCCGCAGCCCGTCTGGTGTTCAACCTTCCCAAGTTCTCTCACGTCACCCCGCTCCTCCGCACACTCCACTGGCTTCCAGTTGAAGCTCGCATCTGCTACAAGACAATGGTGCTTGCCTACAGAGCTGTGAGGGGAACGGCTCCTCCGTACCTTCAGGCTCTGATCAGGCCCTACACCCAAACAAGGGCACTGCGTTCATCCACCTCTGGCCTGCTGGCCCCCCTACTGCTGCGGAAGCACAGTTCCCGCTCAGCCCAGTCAAAACTGTTCGCTGCTCTGGCACCCCAATGGTGGAACAAGCTCCCTCACGACGCCAGGACAGCAGAGTCAATCACCACCTTCCGTAGACACCTGAAACCCCACCTCTTTAAGGAATACCTGGGATAGGATATAGTAATCCTTCTAAACCCTCCCCCCCCAAAAAAGATATAGATGTACTATTGTAAAGTGGTTGTTCCACTGGATATCATAAGGTGAATGCACCAATTTGTAAGTCGCTCTGGATAAGAGCGTCTGCTAAATGACGTAAATGTAAATGTAAATGTTTAGATTTAGAGGAGTATATGGGCTTCTATCATCTATTATCTTCTATATGGGCTTCTATCATCTTCTATCATTCTATATGGGCTTCTATTATCTATTATCTTCCATATGGGCTTCTATCATCATCTATCATTCTATATGGGCTTCTATCATCTATTATCTTCTATATGGGCTTCTATTATCCTATCTTCTACATGGGCTTCTATCATCTATCATTCTAGATGGGCTTCTATCATCTATTATCTTCTATATGGGCTTCTATCATCTTCTATCATTCTAGATGGGCTTCGATCTAAAAGGTAGCTAGCTAGTCAGCTAGCAAATGTGAAACAAATTGCAGTGACAAGGGTTGACAGCTGTATGAGTTCACCATTTACACAACGTGTGCTGCAACCTTTTGTAATTTTAATATAGTTTATGTTTTATATTGTCTGGCTTCCAACAATAGCTGAATTATCAGAGCTAGCGAGCACCAATTCCGTTTCTGTGGTGTTTGCTATAATCTTTGCTATCGTCAGTTTACTCCAAGAACGGCACACAGGTGCTTCAAAGTCCCCTAGCAACAATTTAGTGTTTTGCAATGAGACCATTAAAGATATTTAAGACAATGGTAGAAGAAAGTGTAGTTCTGTTCAGTTGGGAGTTCAGTTTATCGCTAACCTTATCACAGGGACTTCGAAGCACTACAGCTGCATGCTGATCTTGGAATAAACTGACGATTGCAAAGATTCATCTTTGACCACGCCACATAAATGGAATAGGTACTAGCTAGCTTGATAGTTAATGTTTGCTTTAGTTTGCGCACTAGCTCTGCAAATGTAGCTATTGTGTGTGTGAACCCTGCCAACATAAAACAAAATCGCTATGGTGAGATTGACTGGGTCAACCTCACATTAGTTATGTGCATTGAGGGCCTTTCAGACGGTAGACATGAACCCTCTGTTACCTTGCCAGCTAAGGAACACTACATTGCATTGCTAGCCTCTCTCATTGACTCAAATTCAAATAGCTGCAAAAACTGGTTGATTATACTGTAGCTAGCTAGCAAACATAAGCTAACCGCTAGCTAACATATAGAGTGACCTGTCATTTAATGCAGCGAAAATGAGGACTGGTGACGGTTATAAATGTGTTTTCTTGTATTGAGTGGTAGAAGTAAAGAAAATGTCTAACATATGCTTTATTTGAACTACTTACTGTAGGTCAGCCACCAACGACAGGCTCTGTTACATTCCCACACATGCGCAGTACCTGTATCATGTGCCACTGGCAGTGGATAAAACCATTGTGAGGCAAAAGTCGGGGGGTCTCAATCTTTTGAAACTTAAAAATGAGCTATTAAGTGTCTATAATCAGCACAAGTTCTTTCACTGTGTATTATCAATATTATTTAAATGACATAGTTATGTTTACAGTGATATATTGGGGGGACAAATCATATTTTTACCAGGATGGGGGGGTCGTGTCCCCCCCGTCCCCCCTGGGATTTCTGCCTCTGTTCACATAACAAGTAATTTGAGGCCTCCAGAGGACTCTTATCTTTAAGTGTCTCAGTACAGTCCTTCTCACCATATTTTTGATTGCCATCGCCATTATCAGGCTGATATGGTGGAGACCAGTACCTACAGGGTTAAAAATAGTCAGATATCATGGTTAATACCAGTACCTACAGGGTTAACAACAGTCAGATATCATGGTTAATACCAGTACCTACAGGGTTAAAAACAGTCAGATATCATGGTTAATACCAGTACCTACAGGGTTAATAATTGCGATATCACAGTTAGAACATTACAATCCTAAATAATATACATATTAATATACATAAATAAAGATATCTTTGTTGACTGCTACAATCATTGACAATAACCTGTATAGAAACATTTTTATTGGAGCCTTATTGTCAGAGTAGTTAACATCTCTTCTCTGTGGTCAGTGGTGTTCCATCCACCCATTTCCAGGTCTCCTCTGTCTCTCTGTCAGTCAGACCAATCCAGACTCTCTTCTTGAAGTTGAAGAGAAACTCCTATGGTTGAGAAAGATACAATATACACTGAATTGAGTAAGCTCCAAAAGTTTTGGGACGCTGACACATTTTGTGTTGTTTTGGCTCTGTACTTCAGCACTTTGGAATTGAAGTGATACATTAAAGGTTAAAGTGCGGACCATCAGCTTTCAGTTTCGGGTTTTTTCATCCATATCGAGTGAACGGTTTAGAAATGACAGCACTGTTTGTACATCGTCCCCCATTGTAGGGGACCAAAAGTATTAGGACAAATTCACATATGTGTTTTAAAGCAGTCAAAGTTTAGTATTTGGTCCCATATTCCGCAATGACTACATCTAGCTTGTGACTCTACAAACTTGTTGGATGAATTTGCTTTTTGTTTTGGTTGTGTTTCAGATTATTTTGTGCCCAATAGAAATGAATGGTTAATAATGTATTGTGTCAATTTGGAGTAACATTACATGTAAATAAGTATATAATATGTTTACTAAACACTTCTACTTAAATGTGGATGCTACCATGACCATGGATAGTGCTGAATGAATTGTCAATAATGATGAGTGAGAAAGTTAAAGATGCACAAATCCCATAAAGTGAAAGCTGTCAGTCTGCCCGTTAACCTCATAGACACTGTATCATTCCAAATCCAAAGTGCTGGAGCACAAAGCCCCACCAAAAAACATTTGTTAACGTCCCAATACTTTGAGCTCATCGTTTGACCATATCTACCCCCGACAGACCTATATCCCCCCTCCCCCCACCTCCCCCTTCTCTTTCGCGCTCTCTCCTCTCACCAGTTCCTCTTTGCTGTTTATGATCACCAGGTCTGTTCCTCTTTCCAGACAGTACTGTCTGCTCTCCTCCCAGGTTTTCTTCTTAGTAGAGAGGAAGTAACAACTGCAGTCAAACTTCTTCCATCCATCAAAACAACATGTTTTTTCTGTTTGATGACAACACAACACTGATACAATACAATAAACATCACATTTTATTTTCCATGATTCACTGGATTCGATCTCAATTAACACATGTACATCATAATGAATAAAGGTATGAAAACCAACTCACTGACCACAACGCAAATTCTGAAGCCTGTCTCTCACTGTATTCAGGTTGTTGTATCTGGTCTGTAGCTGGTCTCTCTCTTCAGTCAGGTTGTTGTATCTGGTCTGTAACTGGTCTCTCTCTGTAGTCAGGTTATTGTATCTGGTCTGTAACTGGTCTCTCTCCGCAGTTGTGTTGGTCTTATAAAGGGAAAAACTCTGACAAGTTGTTCCTTTCATCCTCAGAATCTTTGATGGTTCTGTTATCTACAAAGTATTAACACATAGTTACTAGGTAAAACACCAGGTAAATAGGCTTAGTAACAAGCACTTAATACAACTATGTGAAAAGCAATGAACCTGTACACAAACTCACAGTAGACAGACAGGCCTATGATCCTAGCCAGTAGAACACACAGCAGCCCCAGACACACTGCAGCAACTAGGAAGGGTCTCTTCCCTGAGCTATCAGGCTCTGTGGACACATACAACATACTTTTAAGTTTTGTGAGTGTGTGTGTGTGTGTGTGTGTGTGTGTGTGTGTGTGTGTGTGTGTGTGTGTGTGTGTGTGTGTGTGTGTGTGTGTGTGTGTGTGTTACCTGAATGCTGGTCTCCTGGTTCATTATTTGGAGCAGTGTCTGCTGTCTCTTCGCTCTTGGTGCTGGTCTCACCGTCTCTCTGGGTGTCTGCACTTACGTAGATATCCACAATCTTCTCCTTCATCTCACCTCTGTCAAACTTGACCTTCTTGTTCATATCTGATTCAGCATAGATGACCTTTTACATCTTTAACAATGCCTGGGTCTTTATTTCTACAGTGGGGAGAACAAGTATTTGATAACCTATAAAATTGGCTGTTGTCCTACTTACAAAGCATGTAGAGGTTTGTAATTTTTATCATAGGTACACTTCAACTGTGAGAGACGGAATCTAAAACAAAAATCCAGAAAATCACATTGTATGATTTTTAAGTAATTAATTTGCATTTTATTGCATGACATAAGTATTTGATACATCAGAAAAGCAGAACTTAATATTTGGTACAGAAACCTTTGTTTGCAATTACAGAGATCATATGTTTCCTGTAGTTCTTGACCAGGTTTGCATACACTGCAGCAGGGATTTTGGCCCACTCCTCCATACAGACCTTCTCCAGATACTTCAGGTTTCGGGGCTGTCACTGGGCAATACGGACTTTCAGCTCCCTCCAAAGATTTTCTATTGGGTTCTGGTCTGGAGACTGGCTAGGCCACTCCAGGACCTTGAGATGCTTCTTACGGAGCCACTCCTTAGTTGCCCTGGCTGTGTGTTTCGGGTCGTTGTCATGCTGGAAGACCCAGCCACGACCTATCTTCAATGCTCTTACTGAGGGAAGGAGGTTGTTGGCCAAGATCTAGCGATACATGGCCCCATCCATCCTCCCCTCAATACGGTGCAGTCGTCCTGTCCCCTTTGCAGAAAAGCCTCCCCAAAGAATGATGTTTCCACCTCCATGCTTCACGGTTGGGATGCTGTTCTTGGGGTTGTACTCATCCTTCTTCCTCCAAACACAGCGAGTGGAGTTTAGACCAAAAAGCTCTATTTTTGTCTCATCAGGCCACATGACCTTCTCCCATTCCTCCTCTGGATCATCCAGATGGTCATTGGCGAACTTCAGACGGGCCTGGACATGCGCTGGCTTGAGCAGGGGAACCTTGCGTGCTCTGCAGGATTTTAATCCATGATGGCATAGTGTGTTACTAATGGTTTTCTTTGAGACTGTGGTCCCAGCTCTCTTCAGGTCATTGACCAGGTCCTGCCGTGTAGTTCTGGGCTGATACCTCACCTTCCTCATGATCATTGATGCTCCACGAGGTGAGATCTTGCATGGAGCCCCAGACCGAGGGTGATTGACCGTCATCTTGAACTTCTTCCATTTTCTAATAATTGCGCCAACAGTTGTTGCCTATTGTCCTGTAGCCCATCCCAGCCTTGTGCAGGTCTACAATTTTATCCCTGATGTCCTTACACAGCTCTCTGGTCTTGGCCATTGTGGAGAGGTTGGAGTCTGTTTGATTGAGTGTGTGGACAGGTGTCTTTTATACAGGTAACGAGTTCAAACAGGTGCAGTTAATACAGGTAATGAGTGGAGAACAGGAGGGCTTCTTAAAGAAAAACTAACAGGTCTGTGAGAGCTGGAATTCTTACTGGTTGGTAGGTGATCAAATACTTATGTCATGCAATAAAATGCAAATTAATTACTTAAAAATCATACAATGTGATTTTCTGGATTTTTGTTTTAGATTCCGTCTCTCACAGTTGAAGTGTACCTATGATAAAAAATGACAGACCTCTACATGCTTTGTAATTAGGAAAACCTGCAAAATCGGCAGTGTATCAAATACTTGTTCTCCCCACTGTTTGTAGGTCAACTAGTCTCTGCTTCTAGAATTAATGTGGTGGTCTTCCAACATGGCCACCAGGAGTTGTCGTACGTCAACTGCAAGTCCTCTATACGTTAAGTCTCTGCTTCCAGTGATATCTCTGTCTCTGAGTCATCTGTGTGTCTCTGTCTGTGTGACTGCTGTAGGTGTTAACTCTAGGGAAGTATCAACATGATGACATGGGTAGTTGTGGCTATGCTAATATAAAAAATATAACAAGTTTGCATACTTGTGTGTGTACCTTTGTGGAAGTGTGCATGTGAGAGATTGTTACAGAGGTTATTGTTAAAATATTTTCTGCAGCACAATATAAATCATTCCATGTCTCTACATGGTCACCTTGTCCAGAATATATCTCAACACAGTCCTCCTGCCGAGGGAATGGGACTTGCTATTTGTGATGATGGACAGGACACTATAATACCAGGAAGATATAGAGGGGAAGTGGAAAACAAAGGCTAGCTGCTAACAAATATATTCAGGGAGTTTCCAGAACTCCCCCTTCCTTTCACCTTTCTGCTGATTTGGACCGTTTGTTTACTTCCAAATATACATCAACATGTTCAGGAGGTCCAGCACTACACACATGGGTCATTACAATGTCCATACAATAGATTTGAGACTACAAACTGCTCCAAGTGGATATTGAGGTAGGGTAGTCTTAGCCAGTGAGGAGGAAATGGCGACAGAAACGGATGCAGCTCTGTTCTCTCTTAATGAACCAGATTGGTCGAGGAGGTTTTGAGTGACAGCTAGTTGAACCACTGAAAATAACAACTTCACTTCCCTTTTTTGAGACCCATATAGTAGAGTCTGATGTACTATCTTCATGTTGACTCTGGTAAACAGGAAGCTACAACGTCAGGAAACAAGTAGGACTTTTATTAATATATTAATACAAACAAATACAACATTTGTGTGCATGAGTTTGAGACAAAGAGAGAGAGAGACAGAGACAGAGGAGGAAGTTCTGTGCACTGTAGTCTACTGTATGTGTTACAGCATGTTGTCATGGTGATTTTAAAACACTTTCTCACAAACCCAGTTGAGTTTGCTGCCACATGACATGTCATTCCATGCCTTTAGAGGACTCTGATCTTTGTGTATCTCAGCACAGTCCTCGTCCCCATTAGGACCTGCATTATCAGGCTGTTTGGCATACCAGTACCTACAGGGTTAAAAACAGTCAGATATCATGGTTAATACCAGTACCTACAGGGTTAACAACAGTCAGATATCATGGTTAATACCAGTACCTACAGGGTTAAAAACAGTCAGATATCATGGTTCATACCAGTACCTACAGGGTTAAAAACAGTCAGATTTCATGGTTAATACCAGTACCTACAGGGTTAAAAACAGTCAGATATCATGGTTAATACCAGTACCTACAGGGTTAAAACAATCAGATATCATGGTGAATACCAGTAGCTACAGGGTTAAAAACAGTCAAACATCAGTTACAACATCATAATACTAAATAATATGTAGACATTTGTCATCTGATAGTTAACTGTTGACTGCTATCATCAATATCAGTAACCTGCATAGAAAAAGGTTGAATGGAGCCTTATTGACAGATTAGTTATCATCTCTCACCTTGTGGTCAGTGGGGTGTCGTCTACCCATTTCCAGGTCCCCTCATTAACAGAGTCAGTCAGACCAATCCAGACTCTCCTCTTGAGGTTGAAGAGAAACTCCTGTTGTTCATAAAGATAAATATAGAGATGTATTGGTTTGATCATATCTACCCCTGCACACTCATCCCTCTCCCTCTGCCTCTCACCTGTTCCTTATCACTGTTTATGATCACCAGGTCTGCTCCTCTCTTCAGACAGTCCTCTCTGCTCTCCTTCCAGGTTTTAGACTCAGTAGACAGGAAGTACCAACTGGATTCAAACTTCTGCCAGCCTTCCGGACAGGTTTGAAAATATTGATGAAAATACGAATTTCCTTCAATTTATCACACTGGACACTTAATGAAAGAACACAGACTCATGATCAGTTGTGTATTGTTAATGATAATTTATTACTGTAGGTTTACTCACCGAGATTGGTAAGCCTCCCGCTAAGAAAATCTCTCTCAGTCTGTAGCTTGTCTCTCTCTTTAGTGATGGTGTTGTAACTGGTCTGTAGCTGGTCTCTCACAATAGTCAGGGTGTTGTAACTGGTCTGTAGCTGGTCTCTCTCTTTAGTGATGGTGTTGTAACTGGTCTGTAGCTGGTCTCTCTCTTTAGTCAGGGTGTTGTAACTGGTCTGTAGCTGGTCTCTCTCTTTAGTCAGAGTGTTGTAACTGGTCTGTAGCTGGTCTCTCTCTTTAGTCAGGGTGTTGTAACTGGTCTGTAGCTGGTCTCTCTCTTTAGTCAGGTTGTTGTAGCTGGTCTGTAGCTCTTCTATCTCTGCAGATGAGTTGGTCTTATAGGCTAAGAAGCTCTTAGAGACCCCATCATCTGTTATAACAACAACCAAGTGTATCAATAAAATAGATAATCTGGTGAATTGTAGGTGAATGCTGGTGAATTGTAGGAATTGTAATTTAAGACTTACAGTAGACAGACTGGCCTATGATCCCAGCCAGTAGAACACACAGCAGCCCCAGACACACTGCAACAACTCTGGAGGATCTGTTCCCTGAGCTATCAGGCTCTGTGGACACAGGTACTGTACATAGCATCATCAATGAGACACAATCACACTTTTAAAGTTATGTTTTCTCAACCCATCTCTCTTCCTGTTGGTGGGGACTTGTGGTTGTTAAAGATACAGCTTCACACATTAACAGGAGATATAGTGACCAGTTACAGTTATCTCCTAGCCTTGCTAACGTTAGCCAGCTATCTGATGTTAGTAGAATTTATATGTTTAGGACATTCGTAACGTATTGTACATTTTGCAAATTCGTAACATATACAAATTGTAATTCGTAACATGTCATACAAAATGTAATTCGTAACATAATAGAAATTGTAATTTATAACATACAAAATGGATCATGGACATCCACAAATTGATACATGTCATATTAAACCTATCATATTACACTAAATGGAGTGACTCGGATTTACGTACATAATAATAAAAAATGCATTGAGACCAGGTTGGAAATACACAGTGGCGATTTGCATTGGACTTTATGAACATGGAAATGAATGTTTCAGCAGTTAGTATACATCCTAAAATACAGAGCCTCAAACATTTCAGAACATTTAACCTCTAGTCTTAAAGGAACAACGTTTCATGTATCCTTTTCCACAAGTATATCAATTCAAAAGCTTTCCCTTGTGAAGTAAGACCTATATTTGGAAGACACAATGTATTCCGTTTTTGAATATTTAATAATCTGTTTGTTACAGTTTATTTTACTCAGTTGAATTTTGAAGCCTTGGAGCGTAGGGCATCGGCCTTCCTCATCACATTAACATAGGCACAATTGTTTATGCAGCAAGTGGAAGGATAATAACCATTAGTTTAAACTTACATGTGTGTGTCTCTATGACTACAGTGTACTTACCAGTGTTCTGAGATTCAGGTTGTTTATCTATGATCCTGTTCACTGTATCCTGTCCACAGCTCTTCCTGTCCACATTAGCATAAATCTCCTCAGACTGCTCCGTATAAAGGTTCATTCTAATTGCCCCCTTAAAGTATACTTTGGTACTTTATGTATCTACACACAGTACAACAGACAGTATATTATGTTGCATATCCTGTTAAACAGCTGCTTTAGTTTAACAGTCTGTTGTGTCTGAGAACGTACAGTGTTATAGATGTAGGGAGGACTTCACACCTCATACATCCTGTTAAACTGCTGCTTTAGTTTAACAGTCTGTTGTGTCTGAGAACGTACAGTGTTATAGATGTAGGGAGGACTTCACACCTTAACCCTTTGTGTCACCAACCCCGGTGCTCTAAAATGAATGTGAAGAATAGGGAGAAAGAGCTGATGCTGATAACATTGTAGTGTAATACAGAAAATCCCCATCAATTGGATGAGTCACTATTATGTAGGTGGATGGAAATTATCCAAACATTATTTGAATATAATAATAATAAACTACATTAGTCAATCTGACTACATTATCATGTGAATGCTATAGGCCCAGAATGGTATCCAGAGGGAATATAGCCAAGGTTGCAAGCCTTGCGTCACCACTCGGAATACTATAAAATGCACGTGTCTAGGTTTACCGTTATGCAATTATTAAGAGGCTGAGGAACAAGGAGCTAATATTTTGCAATCAATGTCTAGCATTCAATTATTCAGTTAACCTCAGAGATGCACAGTTAGATACCAAGCATATATGCTATGTGCTTTTGGAAAGTATTCAGACCACTCAACATTTTCTTAACCAGTGGTTTGAGCAGACAACAACCTCCAGGAAGAGACACAATAGCAGATAGACACCATGATGAGTGTGTAGGTATGTAGCAGACAGGTCCACTGGTGTATGGTACATTGTGTTGCTGTTGGTAACCTACATGTTGTCCCTTGTACAGTGAAGGTTGTGAGTCATTCTCACCTTTTATTAGCATTGATTTTGTGTGAGTGTGTGTGTTTCCTCTCAGTAATGTTCTGCCCTCTGTGTGTGTCCAGGTCACACTGTTTTAAGTATCCAATCACATTCAATTAGGAAGCTGGTAGACCTTGTTAAAGAACTTTGTTCCTTCATTTATTAATCTGTGCTTTGTTATTCTTAATATTAAAGTGATAAGCATAGGCTAATAATTGGTCACGCTTTTTTTGCAAAATCACATGACATGTTTCTAATAAAAATAAAGAAGAATCATTTTCCAGAGTACAGTATGTCTACATACTCTCCTCTAAATCTAAACATTTACATTTACGTCATTTAGCAGACGCTCTTATCCAGAGCGACTTACAAATTGGTGCATTCACCTTATGATATCCAGTGGAACAAGCACTTTACAATAGTACATCTATATATTTTCGGTGGGGGGGGGGGGGTTTAGAAGGATTACTTTATCCTATCCCAGGTATTCCTTAAAGAGGTGGGGTTTCAGGTGTCTACGGAAGGTGGTGATTGACTCCGCTGTCCTGGCGTCGTGAGGGAGCTTGTTCCACCATTGGGGTGCCAGAGCAGCGAACAGTTTTGACTGGGCTGAGCGGGAACTGTGCTTCCGCAGAGGTAGGGGGGCCAGCAGGCCAGAGGTGGATGAACGCAGTGCCCTTGTTTGGGTGTAGGGCCTGATCAGAGCCTGAAGGTACGAAGGTGCCGTTCCCCTCACAGCTCCGTAGGCAAGCAACATGGTCTTGTAGCAGATGCGAGCTTCAACTGGAAGCCAGTGTGGAGGAGCAGGGTGACGTGAGAGAACTTGGGAAGGTTGAACACCAGACGGGCTGCGGCATTCTGGATGAGTTGTAGGGGTTTAATGGCACAGGCAGGGAGCCCCGCCAACAGGGAGTTGCAGTAATCCAGACGGGAGATGACAAGTGCCTGGATTAGGACCTGCGCCGCTTCCTGTGTAAGGCAGGGTCGTACTCTGCGAATGTTGTATAGCATGAACCTACAGGATCGGGTCACCGCCTTGATGTTAGCGGAGAACGACAGGGTGTTGTCCACGGTCACGCCAAGGCTCTTAGCACTCTGGGAGGAGGACACAATGGAGTTGTCCACCGTGATGGCGAGATCATGGAAAGGGCAGTCCTTCCCCGGGAGGAAGAGCAGCTCCGTCTTGCCGAGGTTCAGCTTGAGGTGGTGATCCGTCATCCACACTGATATGTCTGCCAGACATGCAGAGATGCGATTCGCCACCTGGTTATCAGAAGGGGGAAAGGAGAAGATTAATTGTGTGTCGTCTGCGTAGCAATGATAGGAGAGACCATGTGAGGATATGACAGAGCCAAGTGACTTGGTGCATAGCGAGAATAGGAGAGGGCCTAGAACTGAGCCCTGGGGGACACCAGTGGTGAGAGCACGTGGTGCGGAGATGGATTCTCGCCACGCCACCTGGTAGGAGCGACCTGTCAGATAGGACGCAATCCAAGAGTGAGCCGCGCCGGAGATACCCAACTCGGAGAGGGTGGAGAGGAGGATCTGATGGTTCACAGTATAAACACAACAATTATTTGTCTTATTTTTTCTCTCTCTTCCTCATTCTCTTAATTTTCTTCTTCCTCCTCTATGTCTCTCTCTGACACTAAGGCTCTATCTCAATTAGTCTCCCCTCTCCTCCTAGCTCCTCACCTCCTCATATCTCCTCCTATCTCCTCTCCTCTGATCTCCTCTCGTCCTATACTCTTATCTCCTCTCCTCCTGTCTCCTCTCCTCTTATCTCCTCTCCTCCATATCACTGAATGCAACCGTCAACATAGTAATTACTACCAGCTAGCAAATGTTAGTAGAATTCAAATGTTTAGGATATTCCGTAGCATATTGTATGTTTTTGCAAATTCGTAACATATCATACACATTGTAATTTGTAACATATCATACAAAATGGATGACGGGCATCCACAAATTGATACATACCATATGAAAGGTAATGTATCATATTCAAATGGAGTGTCTCTGATTTACATACAGAATAATACGAAATGTTTTGAGACTAGGTTGGAAATACAGAGTGGCGAGTTACAGTACATACTGTAGGACTTTATCAGCATAGTAATTACTAGACTCCAAGAAAAACACTGAGAGTGAGAGTTTCCAATCATGTTCTTAAAAATATATGTTTTGACTCATGGATGTCATTCCATGAGAACTGTAGATGTATCATAGAAGCCAAGTACTAATTGCATTTGAAAATGTAATGCTAAGAGAGAGATACATTTTTTTTTGATAATGGTATGCTCATCTTTGACAGTGTCTTTAATGCTGTAAAACCATAGGACTAGATGACCCTGTAAAGACATGGAATGATTACAATTGTGGAAAATATCAAAACTGGATCTGTGAGAAAGTGATGTAACATCAACCTACTATGACAACGTCCTCTCTCTCTCTCTCTCTCTCTCTCTCTCTCTTTCTCTCTCTCTCCCTCTCTCCCTCTCTTCCACCCCCCTCAGCCCCTCTCTCTCGCTCTCTCTCTCTCTCTCTCTGTCATGTTGATGGTGGAATACAGTGCTGAATGGTTAAGTGATGATTCCACCTAGTGGTTAAAGTGAGAGAGGAAGTCACCATAGAGGTGAAATAGCGGTATGATAGACTTACCTATGGGCTCTTTCTCAACTAATATTTCCTCAATTCCTCCTCACATCCTCTCTCCTCCCCTCCTACTCAGAACTCATTGGAGAATACAATCCTAGGTGAGCGACCTTGGACCTTCTGCTCTAATAGGGTTGAGTGTGTGTTACCCGAGTACTGGTCTCCTGTTCCACTCCTGGTCCATCCTCTCCTCCATCTTAACTCTGTCAAACTTGACCTTCTTGTTCATATCTGGCTCAGCATAGATTACCTTTGACATCTTTAACAATGCCTGGGTCTTTCTTTCTATGTAGGTCTACTATACATTAAGTCTCTGCTTCTAGAATTAATGTGGTGGTCTTCCAACATGGCCACATGGAGGCGTTGTACGACAACTGCAAGCCCTCTACATGTTAAGTCTCTGCTTCCAGTGATATCTCTGTCTCTGAGTGATCTGTGTGTCTCTGTCTGTGTGACTACTGTAGGTGTTAACTCTAGGGAAGTATCATAAATATAACACGGGTAGTTGTTGCTATGCTAATACAAAAAATATAACAAGTTTGCCTTCTTGTGTCCGTGCTTGTGTATGTGTGTATGTGTATGTATGTATGCTATTTGTAATGATGGACAGGACACTATTATACCAGGAAGATATAGATCATAGAGGGGAAGTGGAGAACAAAGGCTAGCTGTTAACATATATTAAATATCATATGTAACAGCCTCACGATAATTCAGGGAGTTTCCAGAACTCCACATTCCTTTCACCTTTCTGCTGATTTGGACCCTCTGTTTACTACCAAATATACATCAACATGTTCAGGAGGTCCAGGACTACAAACATGGGTCCTTATAATGTCCATTTAATAGATTTGACACTATAAACAGATCCAAGTAGATATTGAATGTGGGTAGTCTTAACCAGTGAGGATGAGATGACAACAGTAACTCCTCTACATTTACCCTTTAGCCATTTTTTAAAATGTTTTTTATTTAAAAAACGTATTTAACTAGGTAAGTAAGTTAAGAACAAGTTACAATGACAGCCTACCCCAGCCAAACCTTCCCCTAACCCGGACGACGCTGGGCCAATTGTGCGCCACCCTATGGGACTACCGATCATGGTCTGTTGTTATACAGCCTGGGATTAAACACAGGTCTGTAGTGACGGCTGTTGCACTTCAATGCAGTGCTTTAGACCACTGTGCCACTCAGCCCCCCAATTTAGCAGACGCTCTTATCCAGAGTGACTTACAAAAGCAATTATGTTTAAGTGCCTTGCTCAAGGGCACATCGACAGATTTTTCACTTTGTCGGCTCAGGAATTCTAACCAGCAACCTTTCTGTTACTGGCCTAGCAATCTTAACTGCTAGATGTCCTGCAGCCCTCTCTCTTCATGAGCCTGATTGGTCGAGGAGATTTTGAGTGACAGCTGGTTGAATGACTGAAAAGATCCACTTCATTTCCCTCTTTTGGGACCAATATGTGGGAACAACAATCATATATGAGCATTTCATATTGTGCTTATATATAACTTCACAACAAAGACTGACTGTCAAAGATTATTAGGAGATCACACAACAGCCCCAGACACACTGCAGCAACTCCAGAGGGTCTCTTCCACCACTGAAAATGTACTGTATCACAAATTATTAAAGCTAAATCTTTGGTAATGTGTTGTACTGTATCATCCAGGAATGGGACACAAAGGTCTAGTACTACAGGGTAATCTCACCTGTTTAATGTGTGTGTGTGTGTGTGTGTGTGTAATTTGTGTGTGTGTGTGTGTGTGTGTGTGTGTGTTCGTGCAATCTTACCTGAAGCAACAATTCCATCTCTTCGACTGGGCTTGAAGGCATTTATGTTGGAATATAATTGGCCATCAATGTCTGTGTTCTTCATTGCATCAGGCTCATCATCTTCAAATCTATCTGGGATTTCATAGACTCCCTCTGACATCTTAACACACTTGTGATCAAGAACAGTAACTTCTACTTCTAACCTAAACTCTAATATACGTCTGTAGCTGTGTCTTCTCCCTGCATTGTCCTGTGTTTGTGTGACTTTAGGTAGTGAAACTCTTTATCAGTCAACCACAGTGAATGATACATTGTGAAATCAACACAACACTGGCCACCATGTGACTTCCACCAGTCTTAGTGTGATAATATAATACATGATGTGACTCCCACCAGTCTTAGTGTGATAATATAATACATGATATGACTCCCACCAGTCTTAGTTTGATAATATACTACATGATATGACTCCCACCAGCCTTAGTGTGATAATATACTACATGATATGACTCCCACCAGTCTTAGTTTATAATATACTTCACGATATGACTCCCATCAGCCTTAGTTTGATAATATAATACATTATATGACTCCCACCAGCCTTAGTTTGATAATATAACACATTATATGACTCCCACCAGCCTTAGTTTGATAATATAATACATGATATGACTCCCACCAGCCTTAGTTTGATAATAAACTACATTGAATGACTATATATCATGCTATATGATGTACGTGTGAATTCACAGGGTCTGAATTTTGGATGTGCTAAAATAAATTGGGATCCTGTTAATTGACATATACACTACATATATCCTGACTGAGTTTACAGCACCACCAGCCTTCAAATGGAGAACACATTATGGCTCCCTACGGTGGTGTAGGGAGAAGTGTCCCCTAGATGCTGGTCTTAGGTTGGTTTTACATTTCCACCACTAATGGTTAAGGTTAAGATTGGGGGAGGGAAAGCTGATCCTAGATCTGTACCAAGGGGAAACTTCCCCCCGAAGTGTGACCGGCCACCGATGACCACATAGGATTCTTTGTTCTATCGATGCTGACTATGAAGAGTTACTCAGAATGAAAAAGCAGAAGTTCTGACAATATCTCCATAGTTTCAGTTTTAAGAGAATAGAAAGAAGAATAAAAACCCTTCACATGTATTATGATAAAACGTTCATATTTCCACCCTGACTTTCAATACAACATAACATATACATACTGGTTACATCTAATGACACAACTCTCTCTGCACTGACTCCACTGTTCCACATGACATCTTCCTACATGAACTATTATACAACTCTATAGCTCTACTCTGTTCCACAGGAGGAGAGAAAGCATCACACAGATCCTTAGATACAGGGACAGAGTCAAAGGTGGTCCCTCTGGTGGATATAGTACTAACTACAGTTACAGCTGTAGTGTTGGTGACAGAGACCTGGGTGGATGTAGTACTAACTACAGGTACAGCTGTAGTGTTGGTGACAGAGACCTGGGTGTATGTAGTACTAACTACAGGTACAGCTGTAGTGTTGGTGACAGAGACCTGGGTGGATGTAGTACTAACTACAGGTACAGCTGTACTGTTGGTGACGGAGACCCGGGTGGATGTAGTACTAACTACAGGTACAGCTGTAGTGTTGGTGACAGAGACCTGGGTGGATGTTGTACTAACTACAGGTACAGCTGTAGTGTTGGTGACAGAGACCTGGGTGGATGTTGTACTAACTACAGGTACAGCTGTAGTGTTGGTGACAGAGACCTGGGTGGATGTAGTACTAACTACAGGTAAAGATGTAGTGTTGGTGACAGAGACCTGGGTGGATGTAGTACTAACTACAGGTACAGTTGTAGTGTTGGTGACAGAGACCTGGGTGGATGCAGTACTAACTACAGGTACAGCTGTAGTGTTGGTGACAGAGACCTGCGCCCTTTTCCCCAAAAGCATATTAAGGCTAAGTTAATCTTAGAACAATAGGATGCTATGGTAATAATAATGGACTTAGCCTTAAGAATGGAAACCTGTCCCTGGGCTGTAGAGCTCACAACCACTCCAACAGAGTCCTTCACTGAGCCCAGACACACACCCACGTTGCCTGCGCTGTCCACCACCATCAGTTCTACCTTCTTTGAAAAGCAGGTGTTGCTGTTGGCCACCTGGGTCATGTTATCGGCCCTGGGGCCCACCACGTAGAAGTGTTGAGGGTCCCGTTGCCCTGGCATAGGGTGACACAGACGATGCCCGTTCTGTTGATACCGTCGGTGAGGTTGGCAGAGAGCTGCCAGTTTGAGGAGCTGCATGCTAACGGGCAGTTGGAGGAAACCACTGAGGTATTTTAAGAACTGAAGACTGTGTCCAAGATGTCTTCCCGTTGTTTTCAAGCTATTCACATTCTTATACGCAGGTTCATGGACATCCATATCTGGGTTGCATCCAGTTTACACAGCCCAACATCACATGCGCACAAGCACTCAGTGTGCACAGGGAGCAGCGCAAGCAGCAACGACGTCATCCAAAAACATGGCAGACATTGGATGAATAATCGGCCTCAGCGACAATTATTTGAATGATACAATGGATGTTTTTTCTGCGCAAAGGTGATGACTAAAGAGTCTTATTAGGTCATTTTCTAATCTGAATTGTCTGTGTGGCCGTGTGTGGGAGATGTTTTATGGGGCCGGGCATCCGTTTAACTGCAGTACCGAAACAAAACTGTAGGAGCAATCGATCCCTGGCCCCTTGGAGGAGATGCCTGGTAGCCCGTTGTGGGGAGTGGTAAAATCTGTCACCTGGAGGGAGGAAGGGAGGGAAGAAGAAGGGAGGAAGAGGGAAGAGGGGATAGAGAGAGAGAGAGCTAATGTAGCTGAAAACAACTGGTATCTTACAGCAACCAATTCCTTTCAAATCAGTGACTGTGAGGGAGAGAGGATATGAGAAAGGGATGCCATTGTAGAGTTTTGAAACAAGACCTTTACTTTACTGACAACGGACAGGGTAACATCTGTTCCTGACGAGGTGCTGGTGGGCGCCATGAGGCTCACCGTACCGTTGGCCCCACCGCCCCCAGTCACCATGGAGATGATGGCAGGGAAGGAAGAAGTGAATCTGCGATTGTTGGTGGCTTGGACGGTAAAGGTTCCTCCATTTTTGTTGGCCGTTTCTACGTTGAAGGGGACTAAAATGGGGCTTAGACTCTGATGGGTTAAACCTCTTACATCTAGACGTTCCGCTAGAGGAACACCTGCTCCAATATCCAATGATAGGCGTGGCTCGAATTACAAATTCCTAAAAAATCCCAAAACTTAAATTTTTCAAACATATGACTATTTTACACCATTACATCTAGACGTTCCGCTAGCGGAACACCTGCTCCAATATCCAATGATAGGCGTGGCGCGAATGACAAATTCCTCAAAAATACAAAAACTTCAATTTTTCAAACATATGACTATTTCACAGCATTTTAAAGACAAGACTCTCCTTTATCTAACCACACTGTCCGATTTCAAAAAGGCTTTGCAGCGAAAGCAAAACATTAGATTATGTCAGCAGAGTACCCAGCCAGAAATAATCAGACACCCATTTTTCAAGCTAGCATATAATGTCACAAAAACCCAGAAGACAGCTAAATGCAGCACTAACCTTTGATGATCTTCATCAGATGACATACCTAGGACATTATGTTATACAATACATGCATGTTTTGTTCAATCAAGTTCATATTTATATCAAAAAACAGCTTTTTACATTAGCATGTGACGTTCAGAACTAGCGAACTAGCAAACTTCCGGGGAATTTACTAACAATTTACTAAATTACTCACGATAAACGTTCACAAAAAGCATAACAATTATTTTAAGAATTATAGATACAGAACTCCTCTATGCACTCGATATGTCCGATTTTAAAATAGCTTTTTGGTGAAAGCACATTTTGCAATATTCTAAGTACATAGCCCAGCCATCACGGGCTAGCTATTTAGACACCCGGCAAGTTTAGCCTTCACCAAAATCAGATTTGTTCATATCTGGTTCAGCATAGATGACCTTTGACATCTTTAACAATGCCTGGGTCTTTCTTTCTATGCAGGTAAACTATACATTAAGTCTCTGCTTCTTGTGATATCTCTGTCTCTGAGTGATCTGTGTGTCTCTGTCTGTGGGACTGCTGTAGGTTTTAACTCTAGGGAAGTATCAACATGATGACATGGGTAGTTGTGTCTATGCTAATACAAAAAATATAACAAGTTTGCATACTTGTGTGCGTACCTGTGTGCAAGTGCGCATGTGAGAGATTGTTTCAGTGGTTATTGTTAAAATATTTTCTGCAGCACAATATAAATCATTCCATGTCTCTACATGGTCATCTTGTCCAGAGTATATCTCAACACAGTCCTCCTGCCCAGGGAATGGGATTTGCTATTTGTGATGATGGACAGGACACTATCATACCAGGAAGATATAGAGGGGAAGTGGAGAACAAAGGCTAGCTGCTAACATATATTAAATATCATATGAAACAGCCCCAAGATAATTCAGAGAGTTTCCAGAACTCCCCCTTCCTTTCACTTTTCTGCTGATTTGGACCCTCTGTTTACTCCCAAATATACATCAACATGTTCAGGAGGTCCAGGACTACAAACATGGGTCATTACAATGTCCATACAATAGATTTGACACTACAAACTGCTCCAAGTGGATATTGAGGGTGGGTAGTCTTAACCAATGAGGAGGAGATGGCGACAGAAACGGACGCAGCTCTGTTCTCTCTTAATGAACCTGATTAGTGGAGGAGGTTTTGAGTGACAGCTGGTTGAACAACTGAAAATAACAACTTCACTTCCCTCTTTTGAGACCCATATAGCAGAGTCTGATGTACTATCTTCATGTTGTCTCTGGTAAACAGGAAGCTACAATATCAGGAAACAAGTAGGACTTTTATTAATATATTAATACAAACAAATACAACATTTGTGTGCATGAGTTTGAGACAAAGAGAGAGAGAGACAGAGACAGAGGAGGAAGTTCTGTGCACTGTAGTCTACTGTATGTGTTACAGCATGTTGCCATGGTGATTTTAAAACACTTTCTCACAAACCCAGTTGAGTTTGCTGCCACATGACATGTCATTCCATGCCTTTAGAGGACTCTGATTTTTGTGTATCTCAGCACAGTCCTCGTCCCCATTAGGACCTGCATTATCAGGCTGTTTGGCATACCAGTACCTACAGGGTTAAAAAAAGTCAGATATCATGGTTAATACCAGTACCTACAGGGTTAAAAACAGTCAGATATCACGGTTAATACCAGTACCTACAGGGTTAAAAACAGTCAGATATCACGGTTAATACCAGTACCTACAGGGTTAAAAACAGTCAGATATCATGATTAATACCAGTACCTACAGGGTTAACAACAGTCAGATATCATGGTTAATACCAGTACCTACAGGGTTAAAAACAGTCAGATATCATGGTTAATACCAGTACCTACAGGGTTAACAACAGTCAGATATCATTGTTAATACCAGTACCTACAGGGTTAACAACAGTCAGATATCATGGTTAATACCAGTACCTACAGGGTTAACAACAGTCAGATATCATGGTTAATACCAGTACCTACCTTGTTAATACAAGTACCTACAGGATTAACAACAATAAGACATCACAGTTATAACATCATAATACTAAATAATATGTAGACATTTGTCATCTGATAGTTAACTGTGTTGACTGCTATCATCAATATCAGTAACCTGCATAGAAAAAGGTTGAAAGGAGCCTTATTGACAGATTAGTTATCATCTCTCACCCTGTGGTCAGTGGGGTGCCGTCCACCCATTTCCAGGTCCCCTCATTAACAGAGTCAGTCAGACAAATCCAGACTCTCTTCTTGAGGTTGAAGAGAAATGTCTGTTGTTGAGAAAGATAAATAAACAGATGTTTATGTTTGATCTTGTTAAGGTTGAAAAGAAATGTCTGTTGTTGAGAAAGATGTTGTTAACTGAAATGGTCTATATGTGTAAAATAAAACACATTACTGACCAAGGAATGTTAGTCCAGAACCCCATCCAGCTCTCTGTCTCTGACACCTGTTCCTGTTCTCTGTTAATGATCACCAGAGGCCTCATCAACCGCAGATAGACACACATCTGTGTGTAAACCATGCGCAGCATCATTTCCACGCAAAGTCTGAGATTTATATGGACGTTTGCTTGAATTTACGCACAGACATGACCATTTGTAGGAACAGTGAGTTCCAAGTGGTGGAACAAGGGAACTGCTTGTCAAGCATGGGGAAAATATATGTTGAAATTGTGTGAGTAATAATGTAGTTCTACTTCCATTGTGAATTAATGCAACAGATCTTGACAGACTATATATAATTTCACCACATCAGTGCATTTGTTACGATAATCATCAATATAAAGTAGGGTAATATGTTCAATTAGAGACACTTGTTGAAGTGAAACCATTGTAGAAATAATATAAAAGACTGAGATAATGGAATTAGAGATGCCTGATGTTGCTCTGTTAGAAGGTTTGGCACATGATGCATTTAGCAGAGCGCATTTTTGGAGACTTTTTTACAGAAAGTACAGAATGGCTCATCAGATATAATTTCCCAAAACCAATCGTATTGTATGTTTTAGAGGATTTTAAGACCTACCTAAGGAAGGCAAAAACATGTCAGTCCGGTGCACATCAAGTGCCATCCAGCCTCAGGTTTTTGGCAACCGGCACTTTTCAGTGGGAGCTTGCCGTTCGGCATCTGACATCCCTGTATGAGCCATTGTTTTGGATTTAGTCATCAGCAAAATAAACTGTAACATACAATTCCCATAAGTCATCGCGCAACAGGTTGAAATCAAGAGGGGTTTCTTTGCCATCAATGGATTTCCAATTACAAATGGATCAATAGACGGCACCCACATTACCATCCCAAAACCAGTTCAACTATGTGAACAGAAAAGGCTTCCACTCTTAATGTGCAGGTGATAGGTTATATGACAAAAACAAAACCTGATGAATGTGCTGGCAAGGTGGCCAGTTGGAACGCACGACTCGTTCATTCTGTTTATGGTGGCCTATTCACCTACAAGAGGGAGCTGTTGAGGATGGATGGCTTATTGGTGAGTGTTGCCTACTCATTTCAAGTAAATGTGCCGTTGCTAAAGCAACTTGAATTGTCCTAATGGTCCTCTCTTTGTAGCTATGTTTTTATTTTTCCTGGTCAAACCACAACTGAGTGAGACAAATAAAACCTGTTTTGTACTCAATATCTGACACTAGCACCTGTATTGCAGTCTGGATTATTATCATTCCAAGGTTCTTTTGGTTGTGCCTTTGTAGCCAATATCATGGTATGGCGTTGTATATTCCCACGGGCTTTAAAGGGTTTATTTTGACCATATATGGTTAACCTGTTGTGGTATAGGGGGCAGTATTTTCACGGCCGGATAAAAAACGTACCTGATTTAATCTGGTTACTACTCCTGCCCAGAAACTAGAATATGCATATAATTAGTAGATTTGGATAGAAAACACTCTAAAGTTTCTGAAACTGTTTGAATGGTGTCTGTGAGTATAACAGAACTCATATGGCAGGCCAAAACCTGAGAAGATTCCATGCAGGAAGTGCCCTGTCTGACAATTTGTTGTCCTTCTGTTGCATCTCTATCAATATTACAGCATCTGTGCTGTAACGTGACACTTTCTAAGGCTTCCATTGGCTCTCTAAAGCCGCCAGAAAGTGGAATGGGGTGTCTGCTGTCTCTGGGCAAAGTACAGCAGCAGAGTTTGTAAGTGGTCAGCCTGGGGACAGTGAGACTGGAGATGCGCATTCACAAGACTTCTCCATTTTTTTCTTTCAGTCTTTGAATGAATACAACGTTGCCGGTCGGAATATTATCGCTATTTTACGAGAAAAGTAGCATAAAAATTGATTTTAAACAGCGTTTGACATGCTTCTAAGTACGGTAATGGAATATTTTAAATTTTTTGTCACGAAATGCGCTCGCGCGTTACCCTTCGGATAGTGACCTGAACGCACGAACAAACAGCGGTATTTGGATATAACTATGGATTATTTGGAACCAAAACAACATTTGTTGTTGAAGTAGAAGTCCTGGGATTGCATTCTGACGAAGAACAGCAAAGGCAATCCAATTTTTCTAATAGTAATTCTGAGTTTAGGTGACCCCGAAGTTGGCGGATGTCAAAATAGTTTGCCGTGATGGCCGAGCTATGTACTCAGAATATTGCAAAATGTGCTTTCGCCGAAAAGCTATTTTAAAATCGGACGTAGCAATTGCATAAAGGAGTTCTGTATCTATAATTCTTAAAATAATTGTTGTGTAATTTAGTAAATTCACCGGATGTTTTCGGTGGGTATGCTAGTTCTGAACATCACATGCTAATGTAAAAAAAGCTGTTTTTTGATATAAATATGAACTTGATTGAACAAAACATGCATGTATTGTATAACATAATGTCCTAGGAGTGTCATCTGATGAAGATCGTCAAAGGTTAGTGCTGCATTTAGCTGTGGTTTGGGTTTATGTGACATATATGCTTGCTTGGAAAATGGCTGTGTGATTATTTGTGTCTATGTACTCTCCTAACATAATCTAATGTTTTGCGGAGAAAGAGAAGTGTATCAATAAAATGGTGCAAAATAGTCCTATGTTTGAGAACTTTGAATTATGACATTTTGTGGTTTTAACCTGTTAGGACTAGGGGGCAGTATTGACACGGCTGGATAAAAAACGTACCCGATTTAATCTGGTTACTACTCCTGCCCAGTAACTAGAATATGCATATAATTATTGGCTTTGGATAGAAAACACCCTAAAGTTTCTAAAACTGTTTGAATGGTGTCTGTGAGTATAACAGAACTCATATGGCAGGCCAAAACCTGAGAAGATTCCATGCAGGAAGTGGCCTGTCTGACAATTTCTTGCCCTTCTTGATTATCTCTATCCATTACAGAGGATCTCTGCTGTTACGTGACACTTCCTACGGCTCCCATGGGCTCTCAGAAGGCGGCAAAAAGCTGAATCGTGGCTTTGCAAGCTCTGGCTGAAAAAAAGTAGCGCGTTTGGGTTGTGGCTGGATACAGTACTGTGAGACTCAGGCGCGTGCCCGAGTCGACCTCATGCTTTGTTTTCTTTCGTCTGTTTACTTAAACGCAGATTCCCGGTCGGAATATTATCGCTTTTTTATGAGAAAAATGGCATAAAAATGGATTTTAAACAGCGGTTGACATGCTTCAAAGTACGGTAATGGAATATTTAGAATTTTTTTGTCACGAATTGCGCCATGCTCGTGACCCTTATTTACACTTCGGATAGTGTCTTGAACGCATGAACAAAACGCCGCTATTTGGATATAACAATGGATTATTTTGAACCAAACCAACATTTGTTATTGAAGTAGCAGTCCTGGGAGTGCATTCTGATGAAGAACACCAAAGGTAATCAAACTTTTGTAATAGTAAATCGGAGTTTGGTCAGGGCTAAACTTGGTGGGTGTCTAAATAGCTAGCCGTGATGGCTGGGCTATGTACTCAGAATATTGCAAAATGTGCTTTCACCGAAAAGCTATTTTAAATTTGGCGCTCTGATTTTTCATTGCCTGTTGAATAGTGTGGGACGATTTCGTCCCACCTCCCCTAGAGAGGTTAACACAACAGTCACCTGGAGGAGGGAGGAGGAGGAGGAGGAGGAGGAGGAGGAGGAGGGTTAATACACAATACATTATACGCGTTGAGGTCGTTGTTAGGATATACAGTGAGAGTGACTTACTGAACACTGAGCTGGAGGACATTGGTCAACAGCCTGTAAGTCAAGAAAGTACCATACCTGTGCTGCAGAGGAGATGCCCTCGATGACGCTGGTGGATCGGGGCAGATCCTCCTTGGTGACCTCAATGGCCTGGCGTGAATGGCCTGACTCCACCCACGGAATGCCTACGACAACGACAACTGGAGCGTAGGTTATCATTCAACATGAAGGTCACCCGAGAAGAAAAGGTAAAGAGAGGAGAGGCAGAGAGAGGAACCGAGAGGTAGAGAGAGGAAACGAGAGGTAGAGAGGAGAGGTAGAGAGAGGAAACGAGAGGTAGAGAGGAGAGGTAGAGAGGAGAGGTAGAGAGAGTAGAGGAGAGGTGGAGAGGTAGAGAGGAGAGGAGAGGAGAGGAGAGGAGAGGAGAGGAGAGGAGAGGAGAGGAGAGGAGAGGAGAGGAGAGGAGAGGAGAGGAGAGGAGAGGAGAGGAGAGGAGAGGAGAGGAGAGGAGAGGAGAGGAGAGGTAGAGATAGGAGTAGAGATTGGAGAGGTGGAGGGAGGAAAGGAGTGGTAGGAGAGGAAAGAGTAGAGGAGTGGTGGAGAGGAGTGGAGAGGTAGAGGAGAGGAGAGTTAGAGAGAGGAGAGGAGAGGAGAGGAGAGGAGAGGAGAGGAGAGGAGAGGAGAGGAGAGGAGAGGAGAGGAGAGGAGAGGAGAGGAGAGGAGAGGAGAGGAGAGGAGAGGGAGGAGAGGAGAGGAGAGGAGAGGAGAGGAGAGGTAGAGAGGAGAGGTTGAGAGGAGAGGAGAGGACAGGGAGAGGGAGAGGTAGAGGGGAGTGGAGAGGTGGAGAAAGGAGAGGAGAGGTAGAGATAGGAGTGGAGAGGTGGAGAGGTGGAGGGAGGAAAGGAGTGGTAGGAGAGGAAAGGTAGAAATAGTAGAGGAGTGGTAGAGAGGAGAGGAGTGGAGAGGTAGAGGAGAGTTAGAGGGAGAGGAGAGGAGAGGAGAGGAGAGGAGAGGAGAGGAGAGGAGAGGAGAGGAGAGGAGAGGAGAGGAGAGGAGAGGAGAGGAGAGGAGAGGAGAGGAGAGGAGAGGAGAGGAGAGGAGAGGAGAGGAGAGGAGAGGAAGACGGAGGAGAGGAGAGGTAGAGAAATGTTCATGACAGAATAAAGGATGGATGTGTAGGAAAGTAATGAAAAGACGGGAGAATGGAAAGAAGATACATTGAAATGCAGAGAGCGAGCGAGAGAGAAAGAGAGAGGGAGAGAGATAAAGAGAGAAAGATAAAGGAAAGATAGAGATAAACAGTAGTGAAAGCCCTAGTACCACAGACTTGGTTCTCTCTATGAAGCTGGTGACAGTCAGGGGAGGCTGGTGGGAGAAGCTATAGGAGGATGGGCTCATTGAAATGGGGTTTCCATATATTTGATGTCTTTGGTACTGTTCCATTTATTCCATTCCAGCCAATACAATGAGCCTGTCCTCCTATAGCATCTCAGTCCAGCCTCCAGTGGTTGTGTGTGTGTGTGTGTGTGTGTGTGTGTGTGTGTGTGTGTGTGTGTGTGTGTGTGTGTGTGTGTGTGTGTGTGTGTGTGTGTGTGTGTGTGTGTGTGTGTGTGTGTGTGTGTTTGCGCGAGTGCACTCTTTAGTGCATTGTCTTTAGCAGGAGCATCAGTGAACACATAGATCTCAGAGGAGGGTGGCGCCACTGTGAGGGCCAGCTGGGAATTACAAAACACACATCAGAGAGTCAGACCACACTGGGATCAAGTACTGGAACTCTATGGGAAATAACATGTTCAGTCCACTGGCAAACTAACCAGCTCTGGCAGAGTTACCAAAACAGGCAACCACATTTCAAATGCAGCCGTTGAAATACAGCCTTCATATTGGGAATGTGAAAGTAACTTTTGCTCATCAAATCAAATCAAATGTATTTATATAGCCCTTCTTACATCAGCTGATATATCAAAGTGCTGTACAGAAACCCAGCCTAAAACCCCAAACAGCAAGCAACGCAGGTGTAGAAGCACGGTGGCTAGGAAAAACTCCCTAGAAAGACCAAAACCTAGGAAGAAGCCTAGAGAGGAACCAGGCTATGAGGGGTGGCCAGTCCTCTTCTGGCTCTGCCGGGTGGAGATTATAACAGAACATGGCCAAGATGTTCAAATGTTCATAAATGACCAGTTTGGTCAAATAATAGTAATCACAGTGAACAGGTCAGGGTTCCATAGCCGCAGGCAGAACAGTTGAAACTGGAGCAGCAGCACGGCCAGGTGGACTGGGGACAACAAGGAGTCATCATGCCAGGTAGTCCTGAGGCATGGTCCTAGGGCCTCCGAGAGAGAGAGAAAGAAAGACAGAATTAGAGAGAGCATACTTAACCTCTCTAGGGCAGGTGGCACCAAATCGTCCCACCTACGTAACAGCCAGTGTAATCCTGTGGCACGTTATTCAAAAACCTAAAAAATGCAAAAACTTCTATTTTTCAAACATATGACTATTTTACACCATTTTAAAGACAAGACTCTCGTTAATCTAACCACACTGCCCGATTTCAAAAAGTCTTTACAACGAAAGCAAAACATTAGATTATGTCAGCAGAGTACCCAGCCAGAAATAATCAGACACACATTTTTCAAGCTAGCATATAATGTCACATAAACCCAAACCACAGCTAAATGCAGCACTAACCTTTGATGATGTTCATCAGATGACAACCCTAGGACATTATGTTATACAATACATGCATGTTTTGTTCAATCAAGTTCATATTTATATCAAAAACCAGCTTTTTACATTAGCATGTGACATTCAGAACTAGCATACCCCCCGCAAACTTCCGGGGAATTCGCTAACAATTTACTAAATTACTCACGATAAACGTTCACAAAAAGCATAACAATTATTTTAAGAATTATAGATACAGAACTCCTCTGTGCACTCGATATGTCAGATTTTAAAATAGCTTTTCGGTGAAAGCACATTTTGCAATATTCTCAGTAGATAGCCCGGCATCACAGGGCTAGCTATTTAGACACCCAGCAAGTTTAGCACTCACCAAAGTCAGATTTACTATAAGAAAAATGTTATTACCTTTGTTGTCTTCGTCAGAATGCACTCCCAGGACTTCTACTTCAATAACAAATGTTGGTTTGGTTCAAAATAATCCATAGTTATATCCAAACAGCGGCGTTTTGTTCGTGCGTTCAAGACACTATCCGAAAGGGTAAATAAGGGTGACGAGCACGGCGCAATTCGTGACAAAAAAATTCTAAATATTCCATTACCGCACTTCGAAGCATGTCAACCGCTGTTTAGAATCTATTTTTATGCCATTTTTCTCATAAAAAAGCGATAATATTCCGACCGGGAATCTGCGTTTAGGTAAACAGACGAAAGAAAATAAAGCATGGGGTCGACTCGGGCACACGCCTAAGCCCATAGTACTCTGATCGGCCACTTGCCAAAAGCGATAATGTGTTTCAGCCAGAGGCTGCCTCGATATCATTCAGCTTTTTCCCGGGCTCTGAGAGCCTATGGGAGCCGTAGGAAGTGTCACGTTATAGCAAAGATCCTCAGTCTTCAATAAAAAGAGCCAAGATGAAACACAACTTGTCAGACAGGCCACTTCCTGCATGGAATCTTCTCAGGTTTTGGCCTGCCATTTGAGTTCTGTTATACTCACAGACACCATTCAAACAGTTTTAGAAACTTTACGGTGTTTTCTATCCAAAGCCAATAATTATATGCATATTCTAGTTACTGGGCAGGAGTAGTAACCAGATTAAATCAGGTACGTTTTTTATCCGGCCGTGTCAATACTGCCCCCTAGCCCTAACAGGTTAAATTCACACAGGACACTGGATAAGACAGGAGAAATACTCCAGATATAACAGACTGACCCTAGCCCCCTGACACATAAACTACTGCAACATAAATACTGGAGGCTGAGACAGGAGGGGTCAGGAGACACTGTGGCCCCATCCGATGATACCCCCTGGACAGGGCCAAACAGGCAGGATATAATCCCACCCACTTTGCCAAAGCACAGCCCCCACACCACTAGAGGGATATCTTCAACCACCAACTTACCATCCTGAGACAAGGCTGAGTATAGCCCACAAAGATCTCTGCCACGACCGACACAACCCAAGGGGGGGCGCCAACCCAGACAGGAAGACCACGTCAGTAACTCAACCCACTCAAGTTACGCACCCCTCCTAGGGACGGCATGGAAGAGCACCTCTATGCCAGTGACTCAGCCCCTGTAATAGGGTTAGAGGCAGAGAATCCCAGTGGAGAGAGGGGAATCGGCCAGGCAGAGACAGCAAGGGCGGTTCGTTGCTCCAGAGCCTTTCCGTTCACCTTCACACTCCTGGGCCAGACTACACTCAATCATAGGACCTACTGAAGAGATGAGTCTTCAATAAAGACGTAAAGATTGAGACCGAGTCTGCGTCTCTCACATGGGTAGGCAGACCATTCCATAAAAATTGAGCTTTATAGGAGAAAGCCCTGCCTCCAGCTGTTTGCTTTGAAATTCTAGGAACAATTAGGAGGCCCGCGTCTTGTGACAGTAGTGTACGTGTAGGTATGTACGGCAGGACCAAAACGGAAAGATAGGTAGGGGCAAGCCCATGTAATGCTTTGTAGGTTAGCAGTAAAACCTTAAAATCAGCCCTTGCCTTAACAGGAAGCCAGTGTAGGGAGGCTCATGACATTGCCTGAACACACACACAGTGACAGGCACAGCTCTGGCATATCTCCTCCTCCTGTTGCTGTCACGGCATCAACACTCTGTTTGAAAATATCTGCATTTTGTTGTGATGATCAGAGGCCCAAATCCTGCAAACACAAACACACACACACACGTACACACACACACACGTACACACGTACACACACACACACGTACACACGTCCACACACACACACACACACACACACACACACACACACACACACACACACCACACACACACACCACCACACACACACACACACACACACACACACACACACACACACACACAGGTATCTCCTGTCTAGGTGACTCTTTCCCAGGTGAGTCAACAGCGGACAGTTTCTCCACCTTGTTAATTACATTGTCGTTTTTTATTTGTCATGGATCCAGTTCAGAGCATTCAGAACATAGTTCCACAGTCCTGAAACAATATATAAACAACCAAACTAACTGCCATGTAAAGACCTTGGAACAACACAGTACTGGAACAAAATAAAACAGGTCTCTCTTGTAAAAGATATCCCAACAAGAATAACCTGTAGAAATAAATGTTAAATACAATTAAATACACAAATAGACTACCAGTTACAGGAACAGAGTGGAGAATCATGACTGTATCCTGACAACACAATATCAGGAACAGAGTGGAGAATCATGGCTGTAGCCTTGACAACACAACATCTGGAACAGAGTGAGAATCATGACTGTATCCTGACAACACAACATCAGTAACAGAGTGGAGAATCATGACTGTATCCTGACAACACAATATCAGGAACAGAGTGGAGAATCATGGCTGTAGCCTTGACAACACAACATCTGGAACAGAGTGAGAATCATGACTGTATCCTGACAACACAACATCAGTAACAGAGTGGAGAATCATGACTGTATCCTGACAACACAACATCAGGAACAGAGTGGAGAATCATGGCTGTAGCCTTGACAACACAACATCAGGAACAGAGTGGAGAATCATGACTTAGCCTTGACAACACAACATCAGGAACAGAGTGGAGAATCATGACTTTATCCTGACAACACAACATCAGGAACAGAGTGGAGAATCATGACTGTATCCTGACAACACAACATCAGGAACAGAGTGGAGAATCATGGCTGTAGCCTGACAACACAACATCAGTAACAGAGTGGAGAATCATGGCTGTAGCCTGACAACACAACATCATACAGTACCTTTTTGCATAGTACCACATGAAAGTTAAACATGTCTTCCAACAAGGTGATATACAGTATTGTTACATGCTGTACTCTACACACTGTGGTTGAATCAGGACTGGTAGTGTAGGTGATATACAGTATTGTTACATACTGTACTCTACACACTGTGGTTGAATCAGGACTGGTACTGTAGGTGATATACAGTATTGTTACATACTGTACTCTACACACTGTGATTGAACCAGGACTGGTACTGTAGGTGAAAATACGTTGTTTTTTCATGATTACCTTTAACGGAAGTCTGTGAACATAACAATATTAGAAACCTCTTTAACCTGTTAGGGCTAGGGGGCAGTATTGACACGGCTGGATAAAAAACGTACCCGATTTAATCTGGTTACTACTCCTGCCCAGTAGCTAGAATATGCATATAATTATTGGCTTTGGATAGAAAACATCCTAAAGTTTCTAAAACTGTTTGAATGGTGTCTGTGAGTATAACAGAACTCATATGGCAGGCAAAAACCTGAGAAGATTCTGAACAGGAAGTGGCCTGTCTGTCAAGTTGTTGTTCATCTTGGCTCTTTTTATTGAAGACTGAGGATCTTTGCTGTAACGTGACACTTCCTACGGCTCCCATAGGCTCTCAGAGCCCGGGAAAAAGCTGAATGATATCGAGGCAGCCCCAGGCTTAAACACATTATCGCGTTTGGATAGTGGCCGATCAGAGTACTCTGAGACTCAGGCTCGTGCACGAGGGCACGAGATGTTTTTATTTTCTCTCTCTTTGTACGTATACACGCTTTCCCGGTCGGAATATTATCGCTTTTTTACAAGAAAAATTGCATACAAATTGATTTTAAACAGCGGTTGACATGCTTCGAAGTACGGTAATGGAATATTTAGAATTTTTTTGTCACGAAATGCGCCATGCTCGTCCCACCTAGCCCATAGAGGTTAATCCAAAGTGATTTACAGTACAGTGAGTGTATACATTTTGAGTTTAGGGTATGTGACTCCAGCGGGAATCAAACCCACCACCCTTACACTGCTAGGACCACGCTGTTATCAACTAATCCAAACCGGACCTCAATTCTCAACCCAGGAAGCACCGTCAATGTGTTTCACCTTTGCTAGATTACATAGCACTAGCAATACTGTATGATTGGATGACTACAACATAAATTATTGTAACTTTAGTGACCCAGGTCAGATGTACAATAATTTTATCCAAACACATCAGAATGTTTGCTGAACGTTTCTGGAATGCAGACATCCAGCATTCTGTTCTCCAGAATTCTTTAGATAACATTGACCTCACTTCAGAATCTGTAGAAATATGTGACTGTGTGCCAATGTATCCTCCTTCTCAAGCCATCTGCTGTTTCGACACAGTCACCCACAGGGGAAACTCTTAACATTCACTGTGTGTGCATACCATAGCAGCACCCACTCGTAGCATGCGCTCCAGCAGGTATGTCTCACTGGTCACCCCCAAAGCCAATTCCTCCTTTGGTCGTCTCTCCTTCCGGTTCTCTGCTGCAAATGACTGGAACGAACTGCAAAAATCTCAGAAGCTGGAGACTCATATCTCCCTCACTAGCTTTAAGCACCAGCTGTCAGAGCAGCTCACAGATCACTGCACCTGTACATAGCCCATCTGTAAACAGCCCATCTATCTACCTCATCCCCATAATGTATTTATTTATTTATTAATCTTGCTCCTTTGCACCCCAGTATCTCTACTTGCACATTCATCTTCTGCACATCTACCATTCCAGTGTTTAATTGCTATATTGTAATTACTTCGCCACCATGGCCTATTTATTGTCTTAATTTACCTCATTTGCACTCACTGTATATAGACTTTTCGTTTTCTTTTACTATATTATATAGTATGTTTTGTTTATTCCATGTGTAACTCTGTGTTGTTGTATGTGTCGAATTGCTACGCTTTATCTTGGCCAGGTCGCAGTTGCAAATGAGAACTTGTTCTCAACTAGACTACCTGGTTAAATAAAGGTGAAATAAAATAAATAAAAAAAACACGTGTTTGGGTGTGTCCGATGTGTTGACATTCTGAACGACAGCAATCAATCAGTCTTTATCAATAGAAACTTTGTCCTGAACAAACACTGAGGGGTTATTCATCTGACATATTACTGTGTTATGGAGACAAAAGAAAGAGGGTGTGTGTGTGTGTGTGTGTGTGTGTGTGTGTGTGTGTGTGTGTGTGTGTGTGTGTGTGTGTGTGTGTGTGTGTGTGTGTGTGTGTGTGTGTGTGTGTGTGTGTGTGTGTGTGTGTGTGTTAGAATATGAGCTGTATTGATCTGTGCAAACAGACATCACTGTACATATACAGTATAGCTGTTGGATTAGGTGCTACCTCTACAGTGGCTGGACTCCAGCATAAACTACACAGTCAGCCGCTGTGATACCAAACACCCGTAAGGTCACGTCCCATTCTGAATTTCCTTTCCTTGTCCTCTTTCCTTGTCTCCTGTCATCATTCCTTTGTAACCACCACAGATCTGAAAGACCTTGCCATATGAAAGCAATATGATGGAAAACCCATAGAATGAAATAAAATATAATGCGTCTCTATGGGGAAAACATCCGGGTCTCACGCTGACATAACATAGTAAAGGAAACAACAATAGGAAGCTGTTTGAGAGTATTTGGGAAACTGCCTAAATCGTCGTCTTGACATGATGCACTGTGGGCACAAGAGGTCAGAATCTCACCAGCTGAGAACATGATTGGCAGACAAAGCTTTGAGACAACTGACTCCCTGCCAATGCAGTTACCCTGGTAACCTTTGACAATTCCCCCTTCTGGCTACATGCAAATATAATAATAATCTGAGCTAAATTATGTCTAGTATGACCATACCTCACTATCACAGAAATATATTATATTGTAATGAAGAAAATGAAGTTAAAGTTTTATCCAAATTGAAAGAGAAAGTAACTTTAAAGTTGTCTTTCAGTTTAGACCTCAACGTCACTGTGGGGTGGATCATCATTATCACAGCTATAAAAAGAAACACATGACTGGGATGACAGAGAGAACTGATCCACTGTAAGAAGAGTTTGACTGGAGAGCTCCTTGCGTCACCAGTTACTGTACTAGTACAGAGTGCAGGTGAGTGATTCTCCATTTGACAGGATGTGATCTTTTATTCCAGTCTTAGGAACAGGGATCACTTGTTGCATCACTTGGGTTGTTGAATTAACAGTTAATTTCATAATTTTTTTATGTTTGATTATACTTTGAACATGCTGTAGACTTCTGCAACATGGGTGGTGGATATCTCTTAATTGATGGTGAGATGTTTTTATAATGTTTTACAATGACAACAGTTTTGTATGTATCTGTAACTTCTTTGTATGTAAAGGCACAATGGAAATGTTTATCATCCTTTCACTGGTTTTGTTCTCATCTTTAGATGTGAAGAGAACTGAGAAGAAGACAAACACAATATTTGTCTTGATGTTGATTCTCTGTCTTCACTTTGGACTGGTGAAACAGGTACACTAAGAAAAATACAACCTCAAACGTAATATTTAATTTACCTAGTTTACTTTTTTTACCCTGCTTATAATAAATTATTTCAAATCAGGAAATTAAGTTGAGTAAACGAAAAGCCAATCAAATATAATTACATTGTAATGTATTTGTTACACGTTCCTACAACTTTACATTTAACACCAGCAGGGTTCATTTATATTTTTAAGTTGAACAAGTACTCCTTTTACAGAGACATAAGAAGAGAAAATATTGTCCCACTACTGTTTTTTCTGACAAGAAAAGAGAGTCCTTAAATGTTATGGGCAATACCTGTGAATAGTCTTCATGTTGTTTTGACTACGCCCTGAGCTATGCAGAAAAAACAATTGTGGATCATATCTTTGGCATCCTGCTTTAGGACTTGAGCATTGCCATTATTTTGTACTTTCATTTTGCACATTGACATAAAACCACAGACAAACACACGACTTAATACTTGTTTTCCTCACATTTAGCCTCACAAATAGGAAACTACGTCCAATAAGGGATTGGTAAACATTTTATAACCCAAGCAGGGACCTGTTAGGTCTGTATCAGGAGAATGTCACTAAAGAATGTTACTGTTACAGAACAAGATTTTCCCACTGGACATGGCACCTGATTCTGTTGATGACAAATATGATGGCTGCAGAGACGAAGCCTTTAAGAGGGTGGATAGCTACTACCTCCCACATGAGAAAAACACCACCACTAACTTCATAAGAGCCTGGGACATAGCAGAGAAACATGCATCCATTCCAAAAGATGGTCTGCAAAAAGTGCATTCCATCTCTATGTATTTGTACACAAATAACAAACCCCAACCTCCCTCTGAATCCATCTACCTAGACTTCAACGAAGCAATTAGACAAGGCAGTTATGGGTATGGAACATCATTCCAGTACCATTCCCTGCACTTCTATCTAACTGACGCCATTAAGATTCTCAAACAAAGTCAAACAACATGTAGGACCACCTACCTTAGAACCAATGTAACTTTTGATCTGGATGTTATCAACAAAGAAATGCGCTTTGGTTATTTTGTCTCAAGTTCTATACATAAGACCTTATACGATTTTGGAGACACATCCTGCTTTGAGATCAACACACGTTTTGGTGTTAACCTGACATATTACTCTGCCTATGCAAACGAGGGGGGAGTTTTGATTCCTCCCTATGAGGTATTCAAAGTCACCAACATCCAGACAAAGTCAGCAGTCAGTAACCTGTGGTGTAAAGTCGTCTACACTCTAAAGAGCACTGGGAAATGGAAGAGTGACCTGAATTGTAAAGCAATAGATACAGGCTACTGCTACATAAAGCTATTAACTGTGTTCATAGTCACAATAGTGTTCATATATTTACAACACTAAAATAGGTATTTAGTCAGACAGCATAGGCAGCAGCTCTATAGAGATGAGATGATGACTTGGAATGACATACTCAAGTCATAAAATAAAACCAATGTAACTGAAATATTTAATTAAAGTAATGTGAATAAATGATGGTTAAAAATGATTAAGTGATAAGCAGTAATGGTCAGTCACTACCATCATGGGACTTTTATTAATAGTTTTATTACGTGTTCTTACATCATTCAACCCACATATTGCATAGTGTATTTAATGTTTAAAAAAATAATGATTTTTTTTAAATTATCAAACAAACCGAACCAACCTCAAAAAGCACTAATCGTTCAGCACTACTAGCTATCATAGAACCAAAGTGTTATTTTGATCAGAACATTGTCAACAAAAAAGATTAGGCACATTCACCTCGGACACTCTATGCTTGGAAAAAGACAGAGATTCATTTGGAGAAACGTCCTGCTTTGAGATCTCCACATGTTTTGGAGTTGACATATTATATTACTCTGTATTTACAGGAGAGAGAGAAGTCTTAATTCCTCCCTATGAGGTATTCACAGTGACAAACATCCAGATGAAGCCACCAGAGAAAAAACTGTGGTGTGACGTCATCTACACATTAGAGACCACAGGACTTTGTAAGAGCTGAACTGCAAATTGGTGGCAAAATTTATCAGAAAAGTATTTTTTTTTAACGTTTCTTTTACGACCAGCTGATACAGGCAACATAATTCTGTTTAATTATGTTCTGTATATTACTGATCATCCTCCCAGCAATGTACAACGGGAAGTCATCTGAAACAAAGATATCTTTGTCTCGTCCTGACCCTAGTAAGATATCATTTTCATTAGTAGAGTAGGACAGGGCATGACAGGGGGTGTTTTTGGTTGTTCTATGTTTGCTATTTCTAGGTTTTAGTTGTAGTTGTTCTATTTCTATGTTGGGATTGTTTGGGGTTGATCTCTAATTGGAGGCAGCTGATCCTCATTGCCTCTGATTAGAGATAATATTTAAGTAGGGGTTTCTCCTCTTACTGTTTTGTGGGTGATTATCTTTTGAGTAGTGTGTTTCTCTCTCTCTGTGTGTCACGGTTTGTTGTTTTGTGATTTCAAGTTACTTATGTACGGCATTCAGTTTCACGTCTAATAGTTACGTGAAACTGACATTGCATTTTGGTCCGCTCATTCAAACAGCCGTGACAGAATACCACCAAAGGGCCAAGCAGTGTGGAATGGAGCAGCAGGAGAAATGGACTTGGGAAGAAATCCTAGACTGTATTAGAACACAGATAACAAACCCATCTACCTAGACTGTATTAGAACACATAACTAAACTCATCTACCTAGACTGTATGAGAACACATAACTAAACCCATCTATCTCCTCTCTGAAGTGTGCATGTGTAACAACTTGAATTCGACCTTGCACTCCTAAATCTGATGCCCGACCGCTAAGTCGATGACGTGGCACACAACAATTCGGCGCGGCAGGTAGCCTAGTGGTTAGAGCATTGGGCCACTAACTGAAAGGTTGCTAGATCAAATCCCCGAGCTAACAAGATAAAAAATCTGTCGTTCTGAACAAAACAGTAAACCCACTGTTCCTAGGCTGGCATTGTAAGTTAGAATTTGTTCTTAACTGACTTGCCTAGTTAAATAAAAACATTATGCCATTTTTAGAAACTTTCTCAAATGTTCAAGAATACTGAGATCAGATGTTTAATTTATTATAACATTATCAGAATGTTGGCCCCGTTACATATTGTCCGTCTTCTCTCACTGCTGCCCTCTGGGCTTCCTCTCATCACCATATTTGGTAGTGAGTGGAAGCCCCCACCGGATGCTTCAGGTTTTTACCCCTTGTGACACATCAGTGTTTCCTCTTTTACCTGTGCTAGAACTGTAATGCAAGGTATACTCAGGGTTAAAGTCACCAAGGACCAGAAAAAACAGTGATGTGTCATACATGGGTGGTTCCATAAAAAGAGAACCTGTTGTGCGTATCAACATAACAATGGAACACACAAGAGAAGAGGATTAATAGGTTTTGCTCATAACTTGGCTTCATAAAAAAAGGATACCGTAACATTGAGTGACCATAACTCAACTAACAGGTAAGAATGTAACATTTCTACCTGTACATCCAGTTTTCTACAGATTATTTCCACAAGCCAAAAAACACTAAAAAGTAATGATTAAAGAATGATTATAGTGATAACTTTGCCCTCTCACAGAGTACAGTATAACACTAACTTGTGAGTGATAAGGAAAAGTGACTAACTAGCGAGAACAGAGAGCACAAATACATTTGATGGCAGATATTACAAATGCCACATTTACATTTCATTTAATTTCAAGTTCTTCCAATTGTACCTCTCAATATAAATACCTCTGGAACAGGCACAGTAGGACCTGAGCTGTGTTGGAATACTCAAACTATCCGCATGAACAGTACTATTTGTGATGTAAATGGAGAATGTATTATGCTTATTGGTCATAGTATGGATAGAGTTATTATGCCGAAAGTCCCCGGATGTCGTACTACATTCAAAATAGTCAAAATAGGAAGTATAACAAGCAGTGGACACTATTTCAATGCAATTCTTCAGAAAATGGGCGTGGCGTCACAACATTTTCAGATTTGAAGAAAATTGCGAAAATATGCAGCTGAAGTCCGATGAAAGCGGACACAAATGCATTGCTTTAAGTAATTATGACAAATGTTAAGAAAATGTTGAGCAATGTAATAATGTAATGACTTTTCAAATAAATGATGTTACACGTTATGTTGGGTGACAATTTGTTAGGTACGCTAGCCCTTACGAACCGTATAGCATATCATTACAGCAGTTGCTTGTATGTACCGGTATGTTAGCTGGCTACCTAACGTTAGTTGGCTACTAATACATCAAACTTGCCAGGATATTAACTATATGCTATCTAACTAACCACCCAACATTTATTGACTTTATTATTCAAATCATTCTTAGGTTAGTTAAGTGGTATAGTCATTGTGCGTTCTCATTGGACATTGTTCACAAAGTCGTAAGATGTCTAGCTAGTCATTTGTTAGCTATGCTAACAAGCTAGCAAGAAGTTGCATAGCAACAGCATCAACTTCCGGTAGACAGGCAAAGCGCTAGTACACTCAACTGAAAGGATACCGTCCATTTACAGTACCAATATGAAATTATAGTATGTAGTATGTACTCATTAAGTATGTAGTATACAGTATGTAAGTATGGGTATTCGAACACAGCACTGGTTTCTTGTTGAAATTAACTGTAACCTTTTACTCCCTTCTTCAACGTCACTAGATGGAAATCAGTAACATACACAAAAAGAAGACAATCGTCTTTTCTGTTATTTTTCTACTTGTTTTGATAGTAATCTTAGTTTTGATCCTCGGCATTCCCCATTCAAAGGTGAGATATTTTACATTTTAATTAAATTAAATACATTTTTTTTATTACATATTAAATTGAAATTGTTTGCCCCTACAGTAGATCAGCGTTCCCAAACTTTAGTACAGTTTGCCATAAGTTTTATGAATGGAAACGTGTTTAAAAAAATGTCACTGTTACAGGATGGAGAAACTGAGAACGGAGGGATTCAAGATGGAGGGATTCAAGATGGAGGGATTCAAGATGGAGGGATTCAAGATGGAGGGATGCAAGAGATTCTACCTCTAGACATGGTCCGTTCTTCTGTTGATGATAAATACGATGGTTGCAGAGATTTAATGTTGTGGGCGGTTGAAAACATGTACCTCTACGATGAGTTAAACACGAATCCTCAATTCAATACATCCTGGAACATAGCAAAACCACATGCTATACCACATGGAGACAGTTTGAATACAGAGCATTCCATTGCTATCTATTTGTATACAAAAAACAAACCAGGACACAATTCCAGATCGATGTACCTGGACTTTAACAAAGCAGTTCAAGAGGGCAATTCTGCATATATGACAACATCATTCAAGTACCATGCATTGCATTTCTACCTGACTGATGCCATTCAGATTCTTAGAGAAAGACAAGAGACATGTAAGGAAACCTTTCACAGAACCAACAAGAAGTTTGATCTGAGTGTTCTCAACCACGAGATCCGTTTCGGCACCTTCGCCACAAGCTCTTTAAGATCCAACTTAACCAACTTTGGGAACGTGTCTTGCTTTGAGATCCACACTTGCTTTGGCGCTGAGCTAACTTCTTACTCAGCCTTTCCTGAAGAGAGAGAAGTTTTAATTCCGCCATATGAGATTTTTGAAGTCACCAAAATCCAGACAAAGTCACGAGTGAATAACCTGTTGTGTGAAGTCGTCTACACACTAAAGAGCAAGGGAGTAGACAGTGATCTGAATTGCAAATTGATTTTGAATGGAGGAGAATCAAACATCATCAGAGCATCAGATACAGGCTACATAATTCTCTATATTATGTTGATTACTACTGTATATTACTGATCATTACCAACGTACGATGAGAAGTAGCCTGATCTGACACAGCTGCCCCAGCTTTACAGTGTAAAGATCCTGGCTGTGTTCCAGGTCAGCTACATTGCAGACGCATGCCTAATCTCACGCCTGGATAGGCCTTTAACATATCAACTAACCACATCATATCGCAATCTGATGCCGATTGCGCAGTCGAGGACGTGGCACACAACCATTGGCTGATGCAATGCAACATCAGAAATTTATTCGGCCTGTAATGCAACCCCTGTTCAGGCTTGTTTTAACCAGCATTGACTGCTACTGTATTACAATTGTTGAGATTAAATGTCTTGGTCATATGTAATAATTTCTTGACATTTGCTGTCATGTACACCTTGACCACGGCTCGCTACAGTACACCTGGCAGCTTTTGAGGTTTGGGAGGGGAGGGATTTTTCGGCCTTACGTTGCACGAGACTTGCAAAGAGAGGGGGGAGGGGGGCTACCAAAGATGATCGTCCCTGGTTTCACCACTAGTCCAACATCTCAATGCCCCACAACAGTAACTGTCCAGAGGCCAGTGCTCATGCAATAATTGGTTCTGAGTTGCCGAGATGAAGCCAAAGAGAACCAGCCACTATCATCACATACACATCTGAGTGACATTGTGGCTAACATGATAAAGCTTCTTTCACATTACACCATTTTCAAAATCGTTAAAATCACCTTATGTGCCTGACTGTCATGCCTAATGGCTGTACAAAGACATGACATGTTAGTACTGGCTTTAAAGCTTGCTTCACATTTCATGGTTTACAAAATCCTACAGTTTACCTTTCACACTATGCAAGTCTTGACAGGATTGCACGTGTCTCATGTCTAATCTGAAATTAATTATACCAGACAAGCTGACTCAATTGAACCTAAGGTCAGTTCGTACCGGGTTGTAAGAATGAGAGTGAGGAGAAAATAAAACTTGGAGGACTCTCTGAGGCTGAGTGAGAGGGTTGGGTGAGAGAGCACTGAGAAAGGTTAGTCTTTTCCTGTCTGTGAGATCACTGGCTGTACGCCTCATCAGAGTAGGAGTGCTGATCTAGGATCAGTTTTGCCTTTTAGATCATAATCAATACGATTATATGGACAAGGGATCCTAGATCAGCACCAGAGCTCCGTACTGCTCACTAAACCAATCACAACTAGGAGAGAGAGTGGGAAGAGGAGGCTGTATCAAAGATGAATGATACAGCTACAGTACCTATCCTAAATACCATGCTAGCCTTTTCATGCAAGTGATATTCTGTCGGTTTCATTAAGTACATTGTTCACCTGGAAAAACTGGTTTGAGAGACTCAGTCAAGCATAACCGACATACGTTGATAACATGTAAGAACAATATAGGCCATAGGTTAATAGAGAGAAAGGACTATATGTAGGGTTCTGTCTGGTATGTTGTTCTACCATATGACTAAACACACTGGCCACGTCCAACTCCCCATACTAACTAGTAGGCTGATGGATATGAGAAAATACAATGTTTTAAAGTATGTGAAATGTCTTCTATTGAGTATGCTTTCAATGCCAGGATGTCATTCATTTCAGCCTTAATGTCACGTCCTGACCAGTAAAGGGGTTATTGTAGTTTGGTCAGGACGTGGCAGGGGTGTGTTTGTTTTGTGTGTTTTGGGGTTTTATGTATGTTCTATATTTTCTATTTCTATGTTCCTATCTATGTTGTGTATTTCTTTGTGTTGGCCTGGTATGGCTCTCAATCAGGGACAGCTGTACATCATTGTCACTGATTGGGAGCCACATTTAGGTAGCCCTTTTTCCACCTGTCTTTTGTAGGAAGTTGTTTTTGCATTGCTGTGTGTAGCCTGCAAAACTGTCTAGCTGTTGTTCGTTTTCTTGTTTTTGTTCAATGAAAGTTAAAGGTGAGCACTCAACCCGCTGCGCCTTGGTCCATTCACTACGACGGCCATTACACTTAATCTGGTGTAATTCACTACATACTATTGAGGAAGAGAATTGTCACATCAGACCCAGATTATAAACTGATAATAAGATATGTGGATAGACTGTAGAAGACACATTCTCAGTGTGGGTGAGTCTAGTATGTTAAAATGTGTTGCTTATTGAATACATTTTAACTAGACTATACATTATAAATAGGGTAGCTAATAACCAGACAGATAACCATGTAGCATAATATTAAAGTAAGAGATCCGGCCGGCTCGCCAGGCTACATTCTAAATAGTATGTAGTATGATTAGAACACAGTAGTTTTAGTCAGTAGTATTCAAGACAGATGTCAGACACAGTCTAGGTGGTTTGTCTAAGAGGCAAGTTGACAAGGAACATCAAATAGTAAAACAATCAAAGATATATTTTAGTCATTAACCTTTTATTAATTGATCTGATAAAGGGGTTTTCATATTCACATGACTGTCTCACACTTGCAAATGGGCCACACACTTATTTAGGAGTTGGATTCTGGGGAAATAAACATTTTAAATAGATGGTCGACAGATGCTTTGGTTTAGGTAGGCTGCAGTGACATGGAGCATTGTTCATAGTTACCAGAAGAGGGAAGCATTTCACTTAACCAATTAAAGGCATGATTGACAGAGAAAGCTTAGACTAGGGTTATTCAAATCCAGTGTCACACAGTAGGGGTCAGTTCAGTGATTGCCTAAATTCAACACACCTGGTCTTCCAGGTCGGTTAAAATAAATCATGATTTGCCTGCGGCACTCCAGGACCACGGTTGCCTACAAGGTGCAGTACTTCCCAACCCTCTCCTCTGGATTCACCAGACTGGCACATTTGCATCAATTAGTCAAGGGGTTGATGGTTAGTAGACTGAATTAGGTGTGCCAGATTAGGGCTAAAACCAAAATGTCCCTTTTTCTCCGCCACCTTTTCATGCAAATCACAGAGATCCGGGCCTGTTCCCGAGAAAGCAGTATATCGTTCGCGTCGGCTTCGTCAAACTTGTTAAAGGAAAAATAGGATTCTGCCAGTCGTGGTGAGTAATCACAGTCCTGATGTCCAGAAGTTATTTTTAGTCATAAGAGACGGTAGCGGCAACATTATGTAAAAAGTAAGTTACAGACAATGCAAATAAACAAACAAAAAACATGTAAAACGTCTGCCTTCTTCTCCGGCGCCATCTTAGTCATCTGTCCTGTTATAAACGATACCCACATTGTTTGCTTATATTGTTAATATTTCTTCTGCCAGTGAATTGGCATTTGTTGTCATGTGCACAGCAGCTTTTGTTAAAACCAATAAAGAAAAACATTGAGCATTATTACATCTCCTGTCCTATTTATCCACTACCTGTACATCTGTTGTAAAGATATTAATTTCAGCTCACTTGAGGACATTTTGTTTGTCAGGAATAATTAGAAGTGGCTACAAAGATATTTAGATTTGTTAAAGTTGCGTCTATTCGTTTCTGGTATCAGAACAAAATAGTCTGCACATAGTACCTTCTGATTTAGCTGTACTTTCATTAATGCAAACACCTGTATGGTAAATATGTCGTTCGTATACGGTCTCTCTGTGACACCTCGCAGGGCAGAGAGAAGAAGAGGGTGTCACATTCTATTGTTCTCTCTTTTATACTCTGACAGAGATAGTTCCCGCTCAATGCTGGCCTGTCAGAGGGAGGAGGAGCGTGGTTTAAACTTGCTCATCCTAACGTCGGCGTGCAGGCAGGTCCCAGCCTAGTGACGCACTTCCTGTCGCCGGGTGTCGTTCTTCCTGTCTTCAGCAGTTGATTTATCCGTAGTTTATATAGGTGCAGACAAACAGAGAACACGACTCTGGGGCCGTTGAGAGCTTTTTGGACGCTACCCTGGCTTCCGAGCTGAACATCCCCACTCAGTCCTGATGTTAGAGTGCAGGACGGGCGCTCATCATACCACTCCGATCAACCTATGGGTGTCAGGGAATCACCGCGAGACAATTACATTTCTGCTCATCAAGTGTCCTCAGATTCCCGTGGTTTTGGGATTCTCCTGGCTCCAGCAACAGAATGCCCTCATCAACTGGTACCATCATTGGCTGAAGTCTATTCTGCCATGCCCATAGTTTAAACTCAGCGCAACCTGCCCCGTGACGTCTTCCTGGGGGCTCAGATGGTGCCCCAGACCTCTCCGCATGGAGTACCAGGACCTCCGGGAGGTGTTCAGCAAGACCCCTGCCACTTCGCTTCCGCCGCACCAACCCTATGACTGCGGGATTACATTTACATTTTTGTCATTTAGCAGACGCTCTTATCCAGAACGACTTACAGTAGTGAATGCATACATTTCATACATTTTTTTTCTTCTCCGTACTGGTCCCCCGTGGGAATCGAACCCAGAACCCTGGTGTTGCAAACACCATGCTCTACCAACTGAGCCACACGGGAGCCACACGGGATTGACCTTCTCCCTAGCACCAACCCATCCCGGGGACATTTATACTCTCTGTCGGGACCGGAGACCAAGGCAATGGAAACCTACATTGCAACAGGATTTATACGACCAGCGGCCACTACGAGTATCTGGTCATGCGTTTTGGCCTCACCAACGCCCCTGCTGTGTTACAGGCTCCAGTAAATGATGTTCTCCAAGACATGTTGAACCGGTTTGTCTTCGTCTACATTGAATAAATCATCGTCTTCTCCACGTCCGACAGGTTCTTCAACGCTTTCTGGAGTATCAGCTGTTTGTGAAGGCAGAGAAGTGTGAGTTCCATCGCTCCACCATCCCTTTTCTGGGTTACATATTCTCTGCTGGGTGTGTCTTGATGGATCCCGGGAAGGTGATGGTGGATTGGCCTCAGCCTATGTCCAGGGCGCAGCTGCAACGTTTCCTGGAGTTTGCCAACTTTTATTGCCGTTTTATCCGGGGTCACAGCATGTGCTGACTAACAGAGAACACGGAGGTAGTGAACAATCTTACAATATACCATCTATCCACTTTGACACTAAACGGTTGCTTTGACACTAATACAAAAAAAAACATTTGTTATCTAAGAGATGGACATGATAATGAATGTCTTTTACAGTAATGGCACATACAAAGTTACATATTGGTAACTAAATGACATTTATCTTATCTTTGTTAGGTTTTTTTTGTCTGTTGTGCTTTACACCAAACTCAACCTGATGACAGTCTGTCTCACACCTTCAAGAGGGTCTCAAACTTGTTAGCAGGGGGTTTCTGAGGGGGGAAAGATCACAAAAGATATCTGTTAGGGACAGTTAGAAATTGTTCAACGTAGGGGTAGGTTGTCAAACTTTTCTTTTGCATTTGGGAGGGTAGTGCGGGTTTTTCTGGGCACAGGGGCACATTCTTTCCCTGGTTTACATCTACCATTTGGCAGGTTTTACTATTGAATGTATTCTACTGCATATAACCACATGTCCTCATCTGCTTGCATGCACTTCTGCTATTAAGGTGAATGGTACTTGTCTTATGCACTATGCTTTTCCGCACGCTTACTATACCACAGGTCAATATAGTCTACCAGTCAACTGTCTATCCTGCCCTCTATCCACCATTCATAGTGACAATAGTGGTAGGTGGATCATTTGTCCAGATCTGCAATTGGCTGGCTAGCAATCATACCACACATAAAAGCATTCAAAGGTGCATCAATGTTTAATATAAATCCACAACAACAAATAGGAATTGCTGATAGGCACCACAGAGGCCAGGTGCATCATTACACATGAAAGAACAGTGAAGACACATGCAGCTCCCCTATTGATCTTGCTTAGGGACAATACAATAATCCTACCTAGACTACAACACCAAAAACCAATGAATAATTGTATTATTGTTCTACTCTAGGCAGTAGACTGCAGTAAAATGTAATTATAAGCCTTGTTTTTGGAATGTTTCATTCCATTTGGATCAGTTGTGTGTCTACTCTGATAGATTCTAGAAAGGCACAGCAGCAGACCAGTCTAGCTGTATTTTTACTGCTGATACTGATGTGCTGTCTCTTGCCGATCATCATTCTCCCAAGTTGTTCCATATAGTGTGGCCACATTGACCTATGATCCCAGCAGGCCCAGTTATTCAGAAAAGCTCAACACACCTGCCTACTTTCTGATCCGAGCTCCTATTTCTCAACCTAGAGCCTAAAGCTTAAATATAGCCTAAATGCTTGTCATTTAACTTTTAAAATGTATCACCTTTTATGTGTGGCGTAAACATAAGTAGTCACAATGTTTTAGTCTGATTAGGCTACTTTAAGTCTCCTGTAGGCTACCTGCAAATGTTCATCCCCTCCCCTCTAATGTAATTCAAGCATCCAAACTGCTCACTGTCCATTCCATTAAACCAAAAAATTTAAAGACATTGGGAGATTGTCAAGCCAAGACGTTAATACTGAGTAGGGAAGGTTATATATAACGCAAACCATGATGATAAGCACCCAAAGTCAGTAATCGGTATGCAGTTCTGCGTTGCTTATTGGTTGGTTGAAAATGTGTTGCATATATCTTATAATTATAAATATAGCACCAAAATGTTGAAACTCTTATATCCCCCTAGCTGATCATTATCTGAAGCCGGCTCTGATCATAGTGTAATAAAACAGGCAGAGAGAGTTGGCTCGTCTGTGGTGATTGGCGAACCCATAACCTTCTGGCCCGTTAGCCCTGCGTGGCATCCACTGTGGTAAAGTTGATATCCATGTTTATAAGCACAGGGTTGCTACAGTTATTATTTATGGTGGTAATAAAAAAATGTTTAGTACATTTTATAGTGGGGAGGGTCTGCACATTTTTGGACAGTACAAGGGGAAGGTTATGTGAAAATATTTTTGACTTTGCAGAGGGGGATGAATCTTTTTTATGACACCTCAAGTTAGCAAGACAGTACAAACAGATCTGGGACTCAGGCTAGAAAAGATCTAAACAGCAGTCAGAAGTCATGAGGGAATTCACCCTGATGACTGACTGATGACTGGTATCCTTCCATATCACAGGAGGTTGGTGGCACCTTAGCTGGGGAGAACAGGCTTGTCAGCCATTATTATGAGCCGTTCTCCCTTCAGTAGCCTCCACTGTTTCACATTTACCAAATGTGATATATTTTATGAAATATTTTAATTGACAATTTAATTGACAATTTTCTATTTTATTCTATTGAAATGATGATACTTTGTTCTGAAGCAACATTTGTAAATAAAACCTGTTGCTGAGAAATAGGTAGAACTCATCCAGTGACGTCATTACCAGTCACACAACCTCAGAGACAGTGACCTTGACAACTGATGACCACATATTGCGGTGTTTGACTTGGGGTTGAGGGGAGTGTGAGAGACAGAAACGGGGAACATTAACTCTTTCTCAGCAGCATCACTTTTAGTTGCAAATGGCCCTGTGGTGAACCAAAGTAGAGCTGTGTACATCCTCATGCATGTGTACATGTGCAGACATGAAGATCTGCATGACTTTGTGCACATATTATCTTGGTTCTTCAGTGTGGGAACAGGATTTGTAGTTTTTCTGCTTGTAAAGTCAGAAATCTGTAGATCTTAGCAGACAGTATGCGAAACACAAGTCCTGAAGCTGAACAATAGAGGAACATCTGCATACAGTCTACCCGCACCCACATATCCTCTTTGCCTCTGTCTGGATTTTTCAGCTCCTCAGCTTCCTGTGGTTGAGGCCTCTTCCCGTCCTTTTTCTTCTTCATCTTCCTTGTCTCAGTGTTACCATAGCTCTGACTGGAGGAGTCACCAGCTCATACTGACTAGGCTCATTCACAACATCTTAAGATATGGGGAAAACGTGCAGTCGTAATTCGTTTTTTTATTGTGGTGGCGGCATTGGCGTTGACCCTGGGTCTTTACTTTGGACTGGTGAGATCATTTTTATTTTATCCATATGCAACTGTCATTGTCGTCTGCCCTAAAGATTAAGGTTTCCAGAATAGTGGAACATTGTTGACTGCATCATATAGTTTATTCTTAATTAATTATTTGATATGTAAAGCTTCATAGTTTGATCATCTATACCGACATCAGACATGAGTTTAAATACTTGAAAAATAATCTAAAATACTTTGTTTTCTTTAGTCTACCTGAAGTACCAGATGGGACATTTCTATTTGTTTATTAATGTCACATCCTGACGAGCAGAGGGTGTAGTTGTGTAGGTTTTTGGTCAGGACGTGGCAGAAAATGTCTGTGTATGTTTGTTCTGGGTTGCATGTTTCTATGTTGGTCTGTGTGGCTCCCGATCAGGGACAGCTGGTTATCGTTGTTCCTGATTGGGAGTCATATATTAGGTGTGTGTTTTTCACTTGGGTTTGTGGGTTGTTGTGCTAGCACTGCTATTATTTTGTACGTATAGCCTGTTAGCCTGTCGTGAGTCGTTCTTGTTTATTGTTTTCTGTGTTTGCGTTATTCTTTATCATTAAAGATGAGTATCCACATCCCGCTTGCATTTTGGTCATCCATTCCCAATGACAGCTGTCACAATTAAGCCAGGCAAGCTCAAAATGACACAGATAAAACATTTTAACTTATTTTTTTAACTGTATTTTAAACCCAGGTCTGATTGACATTATCACCAATATCCCAAGTTCCTGTTGAGTATATATGATATGAGAAAATGTACATTAAGGGGTCGTTCCATGAATAGAGGGCCTTTTGGGTAATTCAATGAAACATTACTATTTATTTCACCTAATTTTAACATTCTGTCATAAAGAACACATGTTTATCTTCATAAAAATATGTTTTCCCATCTCCAGAGGTTAATGTAATAAAAACCTGTATAAAAGATGACAATTAAAAGGTAACAGGGTGGACGATCTTAAATCAGCCATAACTCCACTTGTGACGGGGGAATGGAAGCTTATTGTGTGTGAAAGAGAATGTGAATTTAAAAAATATAATCTGTTTAGTTAGAGTGTAGCTGTATATGATTAAACTGTTAAATGTAGTGTTTTATCAAAATTTACACACAATGTTACAAGGACATAAAAGGCACTTTATTTATGGAACGACCCAAATCTATTGCACAAAGGAGTTAGCAGACATTGTTCTCAATGGGAGAAAAAGAGAACTGGTAAGTCTTGTGAAGTAATGTATTGAAACTAAATTGTACTTTTACAGAAGCCTTTCTCACTGGAAATGGCCACTACATCTATTGATTATCAATACGTTGGCTGCAGTAACAACATGCACAATGAGGTGAACACAGTCTACCTCCCACTTGAGAAGAATACCAATTCAGACTTCAATAATGCCTGGAACGAAGCAGAAGAAAAAGCCAAACCATCTATCGATGTGTACACAAATGAAAGCCCAATATCTACCCGGACTTCAACAGACAACTTAGATGTAGATGTAATTATGGGACAACGTTCCAGTACCATTCCTTGCACTTCTATCTAACTGAGGCCATTCAAATGCTCAAACAAAGTGGAACAACATGTAGGACCACCCACCGTGAACCAAAGTAGATTTTGATCAGAACGCTGTCAACAAAACTATCTGTTTCGGCACCTTCACCTCGAGCGCTCTAGAGAAGAAAAACATAACTAGATCATTTGGAACGAAGTCCTGCTTTGAGATCTTCACATGTTTTGGAGCTGACATATTTTATTACTCTGTATTTACAGGAGAGAGAGAGAAGTCTTAATTCCTCCCTATGAGGTATTCACAGTGACCAACATCCAGACGAAGCCACCAGAGAAAAAACGGTGGTGTGAAGTCATCTACATATTAGTGAGCACTGGAGTTCGGAGTGACTTGAATTGCAAGTTGCAAAATGGAGCAAAATCAAACCTGAGAAGCAGCTGTTCTGCATTCAACCGCACATCAGGAAAAGGCTACATTACTCTCTATATTATGTTGATAATTACTGTATATCACTGATCATTCAGTGATATACAGTAATTAAAAATGTTTACATTCCTTCTTTCAGTTGTAATCATCCTGTGAAAACTGTTTAACCCATATTGCTGCCTCAGATTAAGATCAAGGCTATTTTTCTTCATATTGTTTAGTAATTTGTTGACATTGAATCAAATTGTAATTTGTGATTCGTTGACATTTGTTAGTATGTGCACTGTGTTTGTTTATATTCACCATTATGTTACTGATTCCCTCCATCAATATTGTGTTTATATTCACCATTATGTTACTGATTCCCCCACATCAATATTGTGTTTATATTCACCATTATGTTACAGATTCCCCCACATCAATATTGGGTTTATATTCACCATTATGTTACTGATTCTCCCACATCAATGTACAAAGAGAAGTAATTCAATACAAATGTTGCTTTTCTCTTATTTGTTGACATTTAATGTAATGGTATTTTTGTTATTTGTTGACATTTGTTAACATCCATTTTTCTATTGTAATACAATGATCTTGTTTAACCTGTAATGATTACTGTTGGCCTCTTGACATTGTATGGTCATTTGTTGATTTCTGATGTGTTATCGTGCACTGGACCTGGTGTTGAAACCAATAAAGAAAAGCATGAAATATTATAATGACATCTCTTGTCCTCTTTATCCACTGTTTTAATAAACCTACAGAGGATAATATTCCATCACATTGAAAGCAACTTCACTGCAGATCAGCACCAAGGGCTTTGAAATAAAATTCAGGCCAGAGAGAAACAGGTAGGCAGGCTAAACAGAGAGAGAAGAGGAAACTGACTGTCAGGAGGGAGGTAGGGAAGGAGGGAGAGCAGTAGTATTGTTAGTAGTTTCCTGTGTCTGTGAGGTCAGAGTGAGATGGGATGGAGAACAGTAGCAGGGTTAGTAGTTTCCTGTATCTGTGAGGTCAGAGTGAGATGGGAGGGAGAACAGTAGCAGGGTTAGTAGTTTCCTGTATCTGTGAGGTCAGAGTGAGATGGGATGGAGTACAGTAGCAGGGTTAGTAGTTTCCTGTATCTGTGAGGTCAGAGTGAGATGGGAGGGAGAACAGTAGCAGGGTTAGTAGTTTCCTGTATCTGTGAGGTCAGAGTGAGGTGGGAGGGAGAACAGTAGCAGGGTTAATAGTTTCCTGTATCTGTGAGGTCAGAGGGAGATGGGAGGGAGAACAGTAGCAGGGTTAGTAGTTTCCTGTATCTGTGAGGTCAGAGTGAGGTGGGAGGGAGAACAGTAGCAGGGTTAGTAGTTTCCTGTATCTGTGAGGTCAGAGTGAGATGGGAGGGAGAACAGTAGCAGGGTTAGTAGTTTCCTGAGTCTGTGAGGTCAGAGCTCAGTACTGCTCAATATATCAACTACAACGAGGAGAGAGCGGTCTCATTCCAGGCCTACTATATTGTTGTCAGGCTGCCCAAAGCAACCAATGGGCATCAGATTGCTATATCGTATGTTGTGGTTAACTGATATGTTTAACACCTATCCAGGAGTTGTGAAATCTGGAAGGCGACTTTAATGTAGTCAGCCTGGAACATGGCCAACGTCATGATTGGGGTTGGATGAGAGATGGGGAGGGACTTTGTTATGAAAGAAGCATTCAGCAGCCATCATGTTGACTAGCAGAGACAGAGGACATAGGGTGGAAGTGAACTGTCCTAACATCTACTGTCTATCCACAGGTTCACTTTTCTAACATGTACTGTCTATCCACAGGTTAACTGTCATAACATATACTGTCTATCTATGTCATAACATCTACTGTCTATCCACAGGTTAACTGTCCTTACGTTTACTATCTATCCACAGGTTAACTGTCTTAACGTTTACTATCTATCCACAGGTTAACTGTCTTAACGTTTACTGTCTATCCACAGGTTACTTTAACAATAACTTTTGCTTTGACACTAGTATAACAATTAGCATGTTCTATTTTTTTGTATTGTATTCAATATGGGATGCTTGATTCTGCCACCAATGTTACTGAGAAATGGATGGAACTCATCCAGTGACAACATGAGAGACGGTGACCATGACAACTGACTGACACACTGCAGTGGTTAACTTGGGGTCGAGGGCAGCGTCAAAGACATAAAGGGGGAGCGTTAACTCTTTGTCAGCAGCATCACTTTTAGTTTCAAATGGCCCTGTGGTGAACCAAAGTAGAGCTGTGCACATCCTCATGCATGTGTACATTTTCAGACATAAAGATCTCCATATCTTGGTGCTTCAGTGTGGGAACATGGTTTGTGGTTATGTCTGCTTGTAAAGAAATCTGACCAGGTATTTTTTTTTGACCTTTATTTAACTAGGCAAGTCAGTTAAGGACACATTTTTATTTTCAATGACGGCCTAGGAACAGTGGGTTAACTGCCTTGTTCAGGGGCAGAATGACAGATTTGTACCTTGTCAGCTCAGGGTTTTGAACTTGCAACCTTTTGGTTACTAGTCCAACTCTGTAACCACTAGGCTACAGTCTGCAAAACTCAAGTCCTGAAGCTGAACAATGCAAAACTACCTCTATCACGCTCCAGTCTGGAAAATTCAACTATCATATCATTATAGTCTATCATATCATTACAGTGGTGACATCAGAAAAAGTGCAACATTTTCATAGTGCAAAAAGTATGACAAATACTGTAAACATTGTAATCTGTGATTTCATTTGGTAACACCTTTTTTGTATAGTCCATCTGTAGATGCTCTATCACTGGCCCTTAAAATTAGGACCAAATTAGAGCCGGATCGAATGACATTTTCAAATTGGAACTGGGACGTGGGAAACCCGGTCCAGTGCAGCCCAGTTTCACAACTGGTGCCAGCTCTATTAGAATTCGGGCTGGTGACACCGTTACTATGCAACCACCAGCTGATCACTGCTGGATTCTGACACCAAGTTTTGCTAACTCGTCGACGGTTTGTTGCTGTTAGCTAGCACATGGACAAGCAACACTGCTGTAGTCAGACATGACACAAATGACCACCATAGCTGGATCATTCATTTATTTAGCTAACAGGAATTTTTGCTCCATGTCATATTAAAAGTTGGCGAGCTACATACAATATATATTCACCAATATGTTACTGATTCCCTCCACCCCATCATTATTGTGTTTAAATTCACCATTATGTTACTGATTCCCTCCACCCCATCAGTATTGTGTTTATATCCACCATTATGTTACTGATTCCCTCCATCAATATTGTGTTTATATTCACCATTATGTTACTGATTCCCTCCATCAATATTGTGTTTATATACACCATTATGTTACTGATTCCCTCCATCAATATTGTGTTTATATTCACCATTATGTTACTGATTCCCTCCACCCCATCAGTATTGATGGTTCGGAAAATCTGACCATGACTCCATTTTGTTGCTCCCAGCCTATAGACAGAAACTAAAACTGTAAACGCCCGTGCTCAGGTCTGTTCAACGCTGGTCCGACCAATCCGATTCCACGCTTCAAGATTGCTTCGATCACGTGGACTGGGATATGTTCCGGATAGCGTCGAACAACAACATTGATGAATACGCTGATTCGGTGAGTGAGTTTATTACCAAGTGCATCGGTGATGTTGTACCCACAGCGACTATTAAAACATTCCCCAACCAGAAACCTTGGATTGATGGCAGCATTCACGCAAAACTGAAAGCCCGAACCACTGCTTTTAATCACGGCAAGGCGACCGGGAATATGACCGAATACAAACAGTGTAACTATTCCCTCCGCAAGGCAATCAAACAAGCTAAGCGTCAGTATAGAGACAAAGTAGAGTCGCAATTCAACGGCTCAGACACGAGAGGAATGTGGCAGGGTCTACAGTCAATCACGGACTACAAAAAGAAAACCAGCCCCGTCACGGACCACAATGTCTTGCTCCCAGACAAACTAAACAACTTCATAATCAGCTGATTATCATCTGGGTCTGAAGTGACAATTCTCTTCCTCAATAGCATGTAGCAAAAAAACTAGATTAAACACTGAAATGATTGTGACTCAATAGAAGACATTGCACATACTATAAAATGTTGTATTTTCTCATATCTATCAGCCTACTAGTTAGTATGGGGAGTTGGATGTGGCCAGTGTGTTTAGTCATATTTTAGAACAACATACCAGACAGTACCTAGATATAGTCCTTTCTCTCTATTAACCTATGGCCTATATTGTTCTTACACGTTATCAACGTGTGTCGGTTATGCTTGACTGAGTCTCTCAAACCAGTTTTTCCAGGTGAACAACTTACTTAATGAAACGACAGAATATCACTTGCATGAAAAGGCTAGCATGGTATTTAGAATTGATACTGTAGCTGTATCATTCATCTTGGTTTTGTCTCCTCCTCCCACTCTCTCCTGGTTGTGATTGGTTGATAGAGCAGTACGGAGCTCAGGGGCTGAACTAGGATCCCTTGTCCATATAATCTTATCGTTATGATCTAAAAGCCCAAACTGATCCCAGATCAGCACTCCTACTCTGAGAGGCGTACGTCCCCTGACCTCACAGACACAGGAAACGACTTACCCTTCTCAGTGCTCTCTCACCCAACCCTCTCACTCAGCCTCAGAGAGCCCTCCAAGTTTTATTTTCTCCTCACTCTTGTTATTCTTCCAACCAGTTACGAACTGACCTTAGGTTCAATTGAGTCAGCTTGTCTGGTATAATTCATTTCAGATTAGACATAACGGGACACGCGCAATCCTGTCAAGACTCGCATAGTGTGAAACGTAATAAAACTGAAGGATTTTGTAAACCATGTAATGTGAAGGAAGTCATTTCTTTGTACAGCCATTAGGCATGACAGTCAGGCACATAAGGTGATTTTAAGGATATTGAAAATGGTGTAATGTGAAAGAAGCTTTATCATGTGAGCCACAATGTCACTCAGATGTGTATGTGATGATAGTGGCTGGTTCTCTTTGGCTTCATCTCGGCAACACAGAACCAATTATTGCGTGAGCGCTGGCCTCTGGACAGTTACTAGTGTTGGTTGAGATGTTGGACTAGTGGTGTAACCAGGAAGGATCATCTTTGGTAGCGCCCCTCCCCCCTTTCTTTGCAAGTCTTGTGCAACGTGTGGCCGAAAAATCCCTCCCCTTCCAAAACTCAAAAACTGCCAGGTGTACTGTAGCTAGCCGTGGTCAAGGTGTACATGACAGCAAATGTCAAGAAATTATTACACATGACCAAGACATTTAATCTCAACAATTTTAATAGTAGCAGTCAATGCAGGTTAAAACAAGCCTTAACAGGGGTTGCATTTCAGGCCGAATACATTGCAGACGTTGCATTTTATCAACAAATAGTTGTGTGCCACGTCATCGACAGCGTAGTGGGCATCAGATTCCTAAATTATGTGGTTAGTTGATTTGTTAAAGGCCTATCCAGGCGTGAGATTAGGCATGCGTCTGCAATGTAGCTGACCTGGAACACAGCCAGGATCTCTACACTGTGAAGCTGGGGCTGTCACAGTTCCTGAGTTATTTTGAGTGTGTTTCCTTGGGTTGCCGCTGGAGGGCACCCTTGCCTTGTTTTCTCATTCCCAGGTTACCCTGATTGTTCTCATTATTTTCACCTGTGTTTAATTACCTTTTCTGTTCACCTGGCTATTTTGGTTCCTCAGTTGGCCTGCTGCGTTGCTGAGGTCTTATGTTTTGTTTTGTGCACTCTGGTGCTGAAGCCTTGTTTCTGCCTAGATTTTAAGTAAAGATCTGGATTTACCCTTACCTCTGCTTGCTATGTTTCTCTGTGACTGGGTTCAAGTTCGTACAAGCCTCATTGTAACAGGGGCAGCTGTGTCAGATCAGGCTACTTCTCATCGTACGTTGGTAATGATCAGTAATATACAGTTATCAACATAATATAGAGAATTATGTAGCCTGTATCTAATGCTCTGATGATTGATTCTCCTCCACTCAAAATAATTTTGCAATTCAGATCATTGTCTACTCCCTTGCTCTTTAGTGTGTAGATGACTTCACACAACAGGTTATTCACTCGTGACTTTGTCTGGATTTTGGTGACTTCAAAAATCTCATATGGCGGAATTAAAACTTCTCTCTCTTCAGGAAAGGCTGAGTAAGAAGTTAGCTCAGCGCCAAAGCAAGTGTGGATCTCAAAGCAAAACACATTCTCAAAGTTGGTTAAGTCGGATCTTAAAGTGATTGAGGCGAAGGTGCCGAAACGGATCTCGTGGTTGAGAACACTCAGATCAAAATTCTTGTTGGAAGTTAAGCTTTATTTTGATGTATTACACTTGTATTTCTATGAATGTTAAATATTTATATTCTGATGAATTTTTTTTTGAACTGTTTGGCCATGATTACCATTGTTATTTTTGGAGGGAAAAGGGGGACGCTTGCAAGCCGAAGAACACCATCACAACCGTGAAGCATGGCGGTGGCAGCATCATGTTGTGTGCGTGCTTTGCTGCAGGTGGGACTGTCGCACTTCACAAAATAGATGGCATCATGAGGGAGGAAAATTGCGTGGATATATTGAAGCAACATCTCAAGACATCAGTCAGGAAGTTAAAGATTAGTCGCAAATGTGTCTTCCAAATTGAAAATAACCCAAAGCATACTTTCAAAGTTGTGGCAAAATGGCTTAAGAACAACAAAGTCAAGGTATTGGAGTGGCCATCACAAAGCCCTGACCTCAATCCTAAAGAAAATGTGTGGGCAGAACTGAAAAAGCATGTGTGAGCAAGGAGGCCTACAAACCTGACTCAGTTACACCAGCTCTGTCAGGAGGAATGGGCCAAAATTCATCCAACTTATTGTGGGAAGCTTGTGGAAGGCTACCCAAAACGTTTGACCCAAGTTAAACAATTTGAAGGCAATGCTACCAAATATGAATTGAGTGTTTGTAAACTTCTGACCCACTGGGAGTGTGATGAAAGTAATAAAAGCTGAAATAAAAAATTCTCTCTACTATTGTTCTGACTTTTCACATTCTTAAAATAAAGTGGTGATCCTAACTGATCTAAGACGGAAGTTTTACTCCGATTAAATGTCATGAATTGTGAAAAACTGAGTTTAAATGTATCTTTTTAAGGTGTATGTAAACTTCCGACTTCAACTGTACTTTCCTTACTCCCATCCTTTTATTACTTTTACTTTGCTTTACTTTCATCCTTTATTCTGTCATCAACTGTCATCATCGTTCTGTCATCATCGTCAGCAGCATACCACCCTGCATCCCACTGCTGGCTTGCTTCTGAAGCTAAGCAGGGTTGGTCCTGGTAAGTCCCTGGATGGGAGACCAGATGCTGCTGGAAGTGGTGTTGGAGAGCCAGTAGGAGGCACTCTTTCCTGTGGTCTAAAATCTAAATAAATATCCCAATTCCCCATGGCAGTGATTGGGGACATTGCCCTGTGTAGGGTGCTGTCTTTCAGATGGGATGTTAAATGGGTGTCCTGACGCTCTGAGGTCATTAAGGATTCCATGTCACTTATCGTGGGGGTGTTAATCCTGGTGTCCTGGCTAAATTCCCAATCTGACCCTCAAACCATCATGGTCACCTAATAATCCCCAGTTTCCAATTGGCTCATTCATCCCTCTCCCCTGTAACTATTCCCCAGGTTGTTGCTGCAAATGAGAATGTGTTCTCAGTCAACTTACCTGGTAAAATAATGGATAAGTAAAAAAAAATCAACCTCCCTCTACCTGTAGTTAGTACTACATCCACCAGAGGGCCACCTTTGACTCTGTCCCTGTATTTAAGGATCTCTGTGATGCTTTCTCTCCTCCAGTGGAATAGAGTAGAGCTATAGAGTTGTATAATAGTTCATGTAGGTAGATGTCATGTGGAACAGTGGAGTCAGTGCAGAGGGAGTTGTCATTAGATGTAACCAGTATGTATATGTTATGTTGTAATAAAAGGGTGGAAATATTAACTTTTTGTCTTAACATGTGAAGAGTTTTTATTCTTATTTCTATAAAGTCTGTCAAACTGAAACTATGGAGATATTATCAGAACTTCTGCTTTTTCATTCTGAGTATCTCTTCACAGTCAGCATAGATAGAACAAAGACCCAATATGGTACAGATCTAGAAGCAGGTTTCCCTCCCCAAATCCTAACTTTAACCATTTGTGGTGGAAATTCAAAACGGACCAAAGATCAGTGTCTTGTGGCAACTTCCTCCTGCACCGCCTGTCAGAGTGCAAGACATAATTGTCTCTCCATTTGAAGGCTGGGGTGCTGTAAACTTAGTCAGGATATATGTAGGGTATATGTGTATTTATCCAAAATTGGGACCCTGTGAATTCATACATACATCATATAGCATGATATAGAGTCATATCATGTAGTATATTATCACTTCAGTTGAATCATATGTTTAAAACTGATGAGCACTGTGAGAAACAAACGTGTTCAGATTAGAAACTAAGGCTGGTGCAAGTCACGTGTTGACCAGTTTCCCCATCACTGTGGTTGAAAGTTTAAAAAATAGTGTCACTACAGTAAATCACACAGACGAAGGACAGTGCAGGGAGAAGACACAGCTACAGACGTATATTAGAGTATTTTACCACAAGTGTGTTAAGATGTCAGAGGGAGTCTATGAAAATTCAGATGGATTTAAAGACGATGAGCCTGATGCAATGAAGAACACAGACATTGATGGCCAATTATATTCCAACATAAGAGCCTTCAAGCCCAGTCCAAGAGATGGAGTTGTTGCTTCAGGTAAGATTGCATGCATGCACACACGCACGCACGCACACACACACACACACACACACACACACACACACACACACACACACACACACACACACACACACACACACACACACACACACACCACACACACACACACACACACACACACACACACACACACACACACACACACACACACACACTACATTAAACAGGTGAGATTACCCTGTATTACTATATCTTTATTGGTCCCAATCCTGGATGATACAGTAAAACACATTACTAAAGATTACTTTACTTTCTTTAATAATTTGTGATACAGTACATGTTCAGTGGTGGAAGAGACCCTCTGGAATTGCTGCGGTGTGTCTGGGGCTGCTGTGTGTTCTGCTACTGGCTGGGATCATAGGCCTGTCTGTCTACTGTAAGTTTAGTATGTTGTCACTGAGACTTATGTAGCCTACTTAATCATACTTAATCATCAATGGTGTGGTAATTACATTTATGATTAACTCTTCCTTTTTACAGATGGAGTCATTGGTCATCGCAACTCAACAGAGCGAGACCAGCTACAGGCCAGTTACAGCCTTCTGACTAACGAGAGAGACCAGCTGCAGATCAGTTACAACAACACCATTGAAGAGAGAGACCAGCTACAGACCATTTACAGCCTTCTGACTAACAAGAGAGAACAGCTGCAGACCAGTTACAACAATGTGACTGAAGAAAGAGACCAGCTACAGACCAGTTACAACAGCATGACTGAGGAGAGAGACCAGCTACAGACCAGGGTTCGGTTCTATGGTGAGTGGAGTTCATTCATTTAATTTAGTACATACAGTACAAGAGATGTTGTATCTTTGTAGGCATTTGAATGCCTGCTGTTCTGTTGTGTTTATCTCAGAGAAACCATGTCTATCTGGATGGTGGAAGTTTGGCACCAGCTGTTACTATGTCTCCTCCACGATGGACAGCTCTGGGGCCGGTCAGCGGCAGTGCAGAACAATGGGAGGAGAGTTGGTTGTTATAAACAGCAGAGAAGAACAGGTCACAGATAATACATTATTAATACTTCAATGCTACTGTCTCTTTATTATCATCTACTTCTCTGATTAGTATTCAACATGTATAACCAACTGAATCGCAAATGTTCATGTCACTGTCAATTTATAAAATAGATTTCCTGTCAGAAACGAAAGTTTGCATGAGATTATATAAACTCAGCAAAAAAAGAAACGTCCTCTCACTGTCAACTGCGTTTATTTTCAGCAAACTTAACATGTGTAAATATTTATATGAACATAACAAGATTCAACAACTGAGACATAAACTGAACAAGATCCACAGACATGTGACTAACAGAAACTGAATAATGTGTCCCTGAACAAAGGTGGGGTCAAAATCATAAGTAGCAGTCAGTATCTGGTGTGGCCACCAGCTGCATTAAGTACTGCAGTGCATCTCCTCCTCATGGACTGCACCAGATTTGCCAGTTCTTGCTGTGAGATGTTACCCCACTCTTCCACCAAGGCACCTGCAAATTCCTGGACATTTCTGGGGGGAATGGTCCTAGCCCTCACCCTCCGATCCAACAGGTCCCAGACATGCTCAATGGGATTGAGATCCGGTTTCTTTGCTGGCCATGGCAGAACACTGACATTCCTGTCTTGCAGGAAATCACGCACAGAACGAGCGGTATGGCTGGTGGCATTGTCATGCTGGAGAGTCATGTCAGGATGAGCCTGCAGGAAGGGTACCACATGAGGGAGGAGGATGTCTTCCCTGTAACACACAGTGTTGAGATTGCCTGCAATGACAACAAGCTCAGTCCGATGATGCTGTGACACACCGCCCCAGACCATGACGGACCCTCCACCTCCAAATCGATCCCGCTCCAGAGTACAGGCGGTGTAACCCTCATTCCTTCAACGATAAATGCAAATTTGACCATCCCCCCTGGTGAGACAAAACTGCGACTCGTCAGTGAAGAGCACCTTTGCCAGTCTTGTCTGGTCCAGTGACGGTGGGTTTGTGCCCAATGGCTACGTTGTTGCCGGTTATGTCTGGTGAGGACATGCCTTACAACAGACCTATAAGCCCTCAGTCCAGCCTCTCTCAGCCTATTGCGGACAATCTGAGCACTGATGGAGGGATTGTGTGTTCCTGATGTAACTTGGGCAGTTGTACCTATCCCGCAGGTGTGATGTTCAACTGTACCAATCCTGTGCAGGTGTTGTTACACGTGGTCTGCCACTGTGAGGACGATCAGCTGTCCATCTTGTCTCCCTGTAGCGCTGTCTTAGGTGTCTCACAGTATGGACATTGCAATTTATTGCCCTGGCCACATCTGCAGTACTCATGCCTCCTTGCGGCATACCTAAGGCACGTTCACGCTGATGAGCAGGGACCCTGGGCATCTTTCTTTTGGTGTTTTTCAGAGTCTGTAGAAAGGCCTCTTTAGTGTCCTAAGTTTTCATAACTGTGACCTTAATTGCCTACTGTCTGTAACCTGTTAGTGTCTTAACAACCGTTCCACAGGTTCATGTTCATTATTTGCTTATGGTCTACTATACTACTACTTGTACTTCTACTATATTATTACTACTCCTACTATTCTACTATTAATGTACTACTACTGCTACTATTACTGCTACTACTACTACTATCATACTACTAGCGTGGAACCCCGTATTATCGGCATATTCATCAGGGTTTAAGAAATATATTACCTTCAACTGTGTTATCCTGTGATCAAGCCATCAATATTTTGTGATTATTGGTGTCGTAAAATGTTAGCTAACGGGTTAGCAATTACCTTGTTTGACACTTCAGTGGAAATACTACTACTACTACTACCAGCTTTTCGATAAGCAGTTTTGCAAAAAAATACGTCCCGTATTATCGGCATACGTTCCCCAGTTATTGGCCACCTTACTATTTTATTCAATTACAAGACATACGTTCAATTTTGTTCATAAAAGAAACACCAACTTCGTCTCCGAAGTGTTTACAAGATAGTTGACTAGTTGGCTAGCCAACTGGTTTAGAAGAAAATGAATTGCCCATCAACTTTTAAATGCATAGCCCAGTGCACCCTCCTGTGGACTCTTCGAAAGGGTTCTTCACCAACATCCTCTTCAGTTTTGTAACCAAATAATGTCTCAATTTGTTTTACAGATTAACCTTTTGTTTTGAGAAAGTAGATAACAGATTAATACTAAAATATAAATGAGTATGACTCATTTACATAAAATACAACTTTAATTTCAGTAATGTGCATTGACATGCACAATGAAAACACTGTTGGAGTTTGTTGCAGAGATGCACTTGGAAAGTAAAGTAAGAAATACACAAGATGGGTTGAGTAAATATATATATTATATTTTAGACGTAATTTAGAAAAAATGTTTCCTAATAAATAATTGCATATGAAAACAAACAATTAAATATTGGCCTCCATCCCTATATTGTTGCAGAAAGCACAATATTCAAAAGGCACTCGCACATCTGAGCAATCTTGTTGCAGGTGCATGGCAACAGTTGAAACAGGATGAAGGAAAAAAAGGAAACCGCACACTGTTCTTGATAGTATCACTGATATTTAATAAGCTTACGTATCGGCCTAACGGCCTTCGTCAGAGCTTTTGTGAATTTTCTGCAAACAGCACCTCTATGTAGAGGCATTTCACAAATATTACAAAAGTGTATAAATAAGACGCATTGAATACGTCCATAAAACCACAATGAGGACATAGCAAGTTCTCATTAATCATTGGGTACATCATACGAAAAACATCAGAGTAATCTTAAATAGGGACATATTTCAAATTCACAACATAACATACATAGGCATTTCATCATTAAAAGTCCTTTAGGAAATAATGTCTGGAGGGTAAAAATCCCAAAACATTATCTTTTGCTCAGAGTATTATTAATATCACCTCCCCTGTCTGATATCTTAACTTTCTCTATACCACAAAATCTAAAGGTAGAAATGTCATGTTTTTGGTCATTAAAATGTACTGCGACTGGATAATCCCTGTCGTTTCTCCTGATTGAACTTTTATGTTCACTAATTCTCTGTTTGAGAGAGCGGGAGGTTTTACCGACATAGCAGAGCCCACATGGACATTTAATAATGTAAATAACATGGGTGGTGGTATACGTGATGATATCGTTAATTTGAAACCGTTTTCCTGTGTGTGGGTGGCAGAAATATTCACACTTCATCATATTGTTGCACTGTGCGCATCCTCTGCATTTATAGCTACCATTTGGTAGAGGGCGTAAAAGAGCCTGGCTGATTTTCTTTCGTGGCTGGCAGTTGGCATGAACCAATTTATCGCGTAAATTGCGACCTCTCCTATACACAATGAGTGGTGGATTTTTAAATTCAGTCGGCAAAGCTGGGTCCGATGATAAAATATGCCAGTGTTTCTTGACCACACCTCCCACTTTTCGCGAATTCAAAGTATATGTGGTTGTGAACATTACGGAGTGTTCTTTTGCTTTAGCGGGTCTTTTTTGTAACAATTCATCTCGTGTTTTTCCCAATGCCTAATGAAGAGCTTCATCCACACATTGTGGCGAATAGCCTCTTCTTAGAAACCTAATGCGCATCTCCGCTGCTTTTTCTAGATAATCATCATTGGAATAGCATATACGGCGCAGTCTGAAAAACTGGCTTCTAGGAAGTCCTCTTTTTAATGGCTCAGGATGGAAGCTGTCCCCCTGTAATAGAGTATTTCTGTCCGTTTCTTTTCTATACAGAGTTGTAAACAGGGTTCCATTTGATTTCTCAATCCACATATCGAGGTAATGAACGCGTTGAGTGTCACTTTCAATAGTACATTTGAGATTGGGATCAATGTCATAGAGTAGTGCCATAAAATCTGACAGCTCTTGTTCAGTTCCTTCCCATATGCAAAAAAATATCGTCAATATATCGATACCACTTCAGGATTTTATAAAAAAATGGGTTTTCGTCTGACGAAGGCCGTTAGGCCGATACGTAAGCTTATTAAATATCAGTGATACTATCAAGAGCAGTGTGCGGTTTCCTTTTTTCCTTCATGCAGAAAGCACAATAAAACCTGCAGTGGAACTAGTGTTGTCAGAAGTCACAGCACACCCATGACACCTCGGACTCACACTCCTGCGGGGAGCTTGCTGGCAGATAATGCTCTCCGCAGTGAGCACTGCAGGTGGTGTCTTGTTTTAAAAAACAAATAATAATAAAAAACTCAAACTGATTAACATGGTTTGTAAATGTAGAAGTACTGGAGCAATACTAGTAATTGACACAACTGAGAGAGAAAAACAACCAGATGATGAAGTACCTGAGGGTGGAGCCATGGGTGGCATGACAGGTGGCTGCTGAGCTGTTATCTTCCTTTCTGTGCTACAGAGAGAAAAAGTAGTGTTAGACAGAGCATTTTTCATGAAAACAATGTAACTTTTTACACCAATACCTCTGTAGGAAGCTGCAGAAGTTTTGGAGGAGGTGGATATGCCTTGAGGGCTGGTGCTATGTAAAGAGAGAAAAATGTTTAAACATTTTTTTTTGTAATTTAACATGTGAGGTGGCTGTAGTCAAATTGCAGGGTGCAGGGACACCAGACAAGGCTGCTGTGGTGGTGTGACTAGGGGAGATGGAGGAAGTAGTTGGATGGAGACAGAGGAGGCCGCGTCGGTGGTGACAGATGGGGGGGTGGTGTGCATCGTGGTGGTGGATGAAAACGGCGACAATGGCTTGGAGGAGCTAGTGTTTGTGGTGGTGGGGCTGAGGGGCCGACAATGGTGTGGCTGAGAGAGCAGGCACGTGGCCTATTTCTGCAGCTGGAGGCTCCGGCGGCTCCTACAGGTGTTGCACACTGGGAGGCACTGTCGGTGGTGACGCAGCTGTCAGGAGGGATTCCTGTGGGGCGTCCAGCAGAGGCGATGGCATCAATAGTCTCATCCATAGCAGCCCTCTCCTGTGCCCTCTGTGTTCTGAGGGCTGCCCGATGCTCTTTCTCCTCTGCCCTCTCACCCCTCTCCTGCCACGTGTATTCCTTCCCGGTGAGGCATGCCGCGACCACTGGGAGTCTTCTGTATTGGTATAGCCGATACTTCAGGACAGTTTGGATGTGCCCCAGGTCCTTCACTATCAGCCCCTCTATTAGGGGGTGCTCTTGTAGGGCTGGGACTGGAGCAGGGGCTGGGGGTCGTCCTGTAGTCGCTGGGGAGGAGGTGCTGGTGGACGGCACAGTGCTGCTATTCCAGGAGAGGCGGTGGTGGGACACGGAGGGACCAAGGCAGCATTAAACGGGACAATTCAATGGCTGAAGCGTCAAAAAGGAAGAGGCCACATTTCTTAAACCCTTCCACCACATAGCGCATGTCCTTGCTGCACTGGTACGGGTAACGTAATACTCTGGCAAATTCTGATTTGTTTACCATGTAGGAGTGGTCAACATGGCTGAGGTCTCCAGCTACCTTGGAGAACTCAGCCTTTAAAGGGCCAAACTATGCAACGTCCAGAGGCTACAGGGCATGGATGCAGTGTGGTGGAAGACAAAGAAGTATTCCCTTAGTGCTGCCGCGATCACCTCCGGGTCCATGTGGATCCTGTGCCCATCGAAGAGAAGGAGAGGGCGCTTTTTCACTGTATACTTATTGAAGTGCTCATACCACTTCCTGAACAGGTCCCCGTCAATATAGCCTCTGTTTGACCGTCCATACAAGGCTTGGGGGGGGGGGGGGGGGCTCCCAGTGTGTTGTGGCCGCAGGGGAAACACTTGGGGTAGATGATAAACATTTACATTACATTTACATTTAAGTCATTTAGCAGACGCTCTTATCCAGAGCGACTCACAAATTGGTGCATTCACCTTATGATATCCAGTGGAACAACCACTTTACAATAGCGCATCTAAATCTTTTTTTGGGGGGGGGGGGGGTAGAAGGATTACTTTATCCGGGGGGGGGGACGTCATCTCTCTCTGTCTCCTCCTTTCTCTCTGAAAAAGTCCAGCTCGGTGATGTGCTCCTTGGTCCCCAGAGCCTGCTGGTACATGTGTTTCACTCCCCAGGGGGCCAGCACTTTGTGCCTGCTTTGACCGTTACGAAATCCAGATGTATATACTTATAGATTTGTCTGGGTTTCTCCCTCAACCCACTCTCCTACAAGTGCTTCTCATAAGAAGTGAAGAAGGTGTCCATGGTCGGACGTGTGGCACACTCAGATCTCACCCTGTCCAGGGTGTCCAGCCTCCTCATGCTCAGATTCTTGTGTCTCCTCCTGAACATTTCCCACCACCTCTTCCCCAGTGGTGGGATTGTCTTCCCTGGGTGCCGAAACCTAGAGTAGAATGTAAATTGTCCATCCAGGATGACATTTTTTATTTTGGCATCACAATACACATCCACATTTACATCACACACATTGAGAACAGTCTGTCCAGCATTCTACATACCTAAACCCATTGAACACCAGATACCGACAGATTTAAATCAGCCTCTGTCTGGTGAAGGGGAACCCATGGCTGGAGCAGTAGATATAATACTGCTACAGAGAATTTTCATCCTCCGTGCAAGCAATGTAGGTGGTCCACTGCGACCACCATGGCTGAACCGACAGGGGGTCTGCCGAGGTACACCATGCACCTTGGTAGATAAGAAAATAAAACTGTTACAAGCAGATAAAATTCACATACATGTGGTAATCTCCTAAAAACAAAATATGCCTAAACTTGGCAGCCTGGCAGATAGCCACCCCTGCCCCCAGTCCTCCATGGCATGGAACATGTCCACCTGTCTCCACTGCTTCTTCTTGACTTTCTGCATGCTGTGGTGGGAATGTAGCTAAATAACTTGGCATAATTTACACATTCTAGAAAGATAACTCCATCTGAATATGTATAAACATTTGTAATTCATAGCTAAGGCATTGAAAGGTGATGATGAAAGATTTCACAATAACTGAAAGTGTACCCACCTCTGTTGTTGTTTTAATAAAAATTATTTTCATATTTAATATCATACAGTTGAAGTCAGAAATGTACATACACTTAGGTTGGAGTCATTAAAACTCATTTTTCAACCACTCCACAAATGTCTTGTTTAAAAAACTAAAGTTTTGGCAAGTCGGTTAGGACTTCTACTTTGTGTGTGACACAAGGCATTTTTTCAGCAATTGTTTACAGACAGATTATTTCACTTATAATTCACTGTATCACAATTTCAGTGGGTCAGAAATGTACATACAGTCGTGGACCAAAATTTTGAGAATGACACAAATATTAATTTTCATAAAGTCTATTGCCTCAGTTTGTTTGATGGCAATTTGCATATACTCCAGAATATTGTGAAGAGTGATCAGATGAATTGCAATTAATTGCAAAGTCCCTCTTTGCCATGCAAATGTACTGAATCCCCCCCCCCCCCCAAATCATTTCCACTGCTTTTCAGCCCTGCCACAAAAGGACCAGCTGACATCATGTCAGTGATTCTCTTGTTAACACAGGTGTGAGTGTTGACGAGGACAAGGCTGGAGATCACTCTGTCATCCTGATTGAGTTCGAATAACAGACTGGAAGCTTCAAAAGGAGGGTGGTGCTTGGAATCATTGTTCTTCCTCTGTCAACCATGGTTACCTGCAAGAAAACACGTGCCATTATCATTGCTTTGCACAAAAAGGGCTTCACAGGCAAGGATATTGCTGCCAGTAAGATTGTACCTAAATCAACCATTTATCGGATCATCAAGGAGAGCGGTTCAATTGTTGTGAAGAAGGCTTCAGGGCGCCCAAGACAGTCCAGCAAGCGCCAGGACGTCTCCTAAAGTTGATTCAGCTGCGGGATCGGTGCACCACCAGTACAGAACTTGCTCAGAAATGGCAGCAGGCAGGTGTGAGTGCATCTGCTCGCACAGTAAGGTGAAGACTTTTGGAGGATGGCCTGGTGTCAAGAAGGGCAGATAAGAAGCCACTTCTCTCCAGGAAAAACATCAGGGACAGACTGATATTCTGCAAAAGGTACAGGAATTGGACTGCTGAGGACTGGGGTAAAGTAATTTAATCTGATGAATCCCCTTTCCGATTGTTTGGGGTATCCGGAAAAAAAAGCTTAATAAGAATGGTACCAACACATCCTCCGAGAGTAACTTCTCCCAACCATCCAGGAACAGTTTGGTTACGAACAACGCCTTTTCCAGCATGATGGAGCACCTTGCCATAAGGCAAAAGTGATAACTAAGTGGCTCGGTGAACAAAACATCGATATTTTGGGTCCATGGCCAGGAAACTCCCCAGACCTTAATCCCATTGAGAACTTGTGGTCAATCTTCAAGAGGCGAGTAGACAACAAAACCCCACAAATTCTGACAAACTCCAAGCATTGATTATGCAAGAATGGGCTGCCATCAGTCAGGATGTGGCCCAGAAGTTAATTGACAGCATGCCAGGGCAGATTGCAGAGGTCTTGAAAAAGAAGGGTCAACACTGCAAATATTGACTCTTTGCATCAACTTCATGTAATTGTCAATAAAAGCCTTTGACACTTATGAAATGCTTGTAATTATACATCAGCATTCCATAGTAACATCTGACAAAAATATCTAAAGACACTGAAGCAGCAAACTTTGTGGAAATTAATATTTTGGTCATTCTCAAATTTTCGATTCGACTGTACCCTAAGTTGACTATGCCTTTAAACAGCTTGGAAAATTACAGAAAAGTATGTCATGGCTTTAGAAGCTTCTGATAGGTTAATTGACATAACATAATTTGAGTCAACTGGAGGTGTTCCTGTGGATGTAATTCAAGGCCTACCTTCAAACTCAGTGCCTCTTTGCTTGACATCATGGGAAAATCAAAAGAAATCAGCCAAGACCTCAGAAAAACTTTGTCGACCTCCAGAAGTCTGGTTCATCCTTGGGAGCAATTTCCAAACGCCTGAAGGTACCTGTAACGTTCGTCGTGAGGAATGGACCAAGGCGCAGCGGGTTGAGTGCTCATAATTAAACTTTTAATGTGAACACTGATAAACAACAAAACAAGATGAATAACAGTCTTTACGGCAACATACAGCAATACAAGAACAACCTCCCACAAAATCCCATGACAAACACATACCTATATATAGGACCCTCAATCAGAGGCAACAAGAAAACACCTGCCTCCAATTGAAGGTCCAACCCCCAATTAACTAAACATAGAAATATACTAGAATAGATAGAACATAGAAATACACTAACATAGAACATAGCCCAAAAACCCCGGAACACTCTAAACAAACACCCCTCTACAGAAACACATTGCCCAACAAACCCCAAACCACATAAAACAAACACCCCCTCCCACGTCCTGACCAAACTACAATAACAAATAACCCCTTACTGGTCAGAACGTGACAGTACCACGCTCATCTGTACAAACAATAGTATGCAAGTATAAACACCATGGGACAACGCAGCCGTCATACGGCTCAGGATGGAGACGCGTTCTGTCTCCTAGAGATGAATGTACTTTGGTGCGAATGCAAATCAATCCCAGAACATCAGCAAAGGACCTTATGAAGATGCTGGAGGAAACAGGTACAAAAGTATCTATATCCACAGTAAAACGAGTCCTATATCGACATAACCTGAAAGGCCGCTCAGCAAAGAAGAAGCCACTGCTCCAAAACCGCCATAAAAAAGCCAGACTACGGTTTGCAACTGCACATGGGGCAAAGCCCGTACTTTTTGGAGGAATGTCCTCTGGTCTGATGACACAAAAATAGAACTGTTTGGCCATAATGACCATTGTTATGTTTGGGTCTTCCAAATGGACAGTGACCCCAAGCATACTTCCAAAGTTGTGGCAAAATGGCTTAAGAACAACAAAGTCAAGGTATTGGAGTGGCCATCACAAAGCCCTGACCTCAATCCCATAGAAAATATGTGGGAAGAACTGAAAAAGCATGTGCGAGCAAGGAGGTCTACAAACCTGCCTCAGTTACACCAGCTCTGTCAGGAGCAATGGGCCAAAATGCACCCAACTTATTGTGGGAAGCTTGTGGAAGGCTACCCGAAACGTTTGACCCAAGTTAAACTATTTAAAGGCAATGCTACCAAATACTAATAGAGTGTATGTCAACTTCTGAACCACTGGGAATGTGATGAAATAAATAAACGCTGAAATAAATCATTCTCTCTTCTATTATTCTGAAATGTCACATTCTTAAAATAAAGTGGGGATCCTAACTGACCTAAGACAGGGAATTTTTACTCTGATTAAATGTCTGGAGTTGTGAAAAACTGAGTTTAAATGCATTTGGCTGAGGTGTATGTAAACTTCTGACTTCAACTGTACATTGTAACATTTGACAAAATACTACCTCAATGTAGTTGTTTTAAGAAGAAACACAGCCAACAGTCATAGGTGTCAAGAAGTTAATGGTTCAAAGTAGAAACCCCCCGTCAGACTACTCCAATTTTAACACGGTAAAGCTTGACAACGTTCAGCTGTTTTCGTGATATGTAATATCTAACACTTTCAATTCATTTATTTTTTGGTTACTATTATACTACTACTATCATGAAACTACTACTATACTGTACTATACTATACTACTACTAATATAATACTACTATACTAATATACTACTACTACTATTATACTACTAATATTATACTACTACCATTATACTTCTACTATTACACTACTACTATTATACTACTAGTATTATACTACTACTTTTATTATACTACTCTTATACTGCTACTATTATACTGCTTCTATTATACTATGACTATTATACTATGACTATTATACTACTACTATTATACAGTGGTGTAAAGTACTTAAGTAAAAAATACTTGAAAGTACTACTTAAGTAGTTTTTTGTGGTATGTGTACTTTTACTTTCTACTTACTTTTCCAGCAGTGGTGGAAAATGTACCCAATTGTCAAAGTAAAGATACCTTAATAGCAAATGACTGAAGTAAAAGTGAAAGTCACCCAGTAAAATACTACTTGAGTAACAGTCTAAAAGTATTTGATTTAAAAATACTTAAGTATCAAAAGTAAAGGTATAAATCATTTTAAAATCCTTATATAAAGCAAACCAGACGGCATAATCTTCTTGTTTTTTTAATTTACGGATAGCCATGGGCATGCTCCAACACCATGGGCATGCTCCAACACAAGCATGTGTTTAGTGAGTCTGCCAAATCAAAGGCAGTCGGGATGGCCAAGGATGTCCTCTTGATCAGTGTGTAAATTAGACAATTCTCTTGTCCTGCTAAGCATTCAAAACGTAACAAGTACTTTTGGGTGTCAGGGAAAATGTATGGAGTAAAAAGTATATAATTATCTTTAGGAATGTAGTGAAGTAAAAGTACTATTACACTATTACTATTATATTACTACTATTATAATAATACTATTATACTACCACTATTATACTACTACTACTAATATTATACTACTACTATTATGTAAGTCTCTGAAGTGGAGATTAAATAATGGCCATTGTTTTTCTGCCAAAATCATATTATAGATATTCATTCATGGATTTAAGAAGAATGTCTGGATTGGTACTTATAAAAAAGACGGAATCTGGCAGTGGGTTGACAACACACCATTTACAACTACGTGAGTGATTGACAGTTCTGAATTACTTTTACCATCTGTTTCTCTGTTGTCGTAATGATCATTTTTACAGTCCGGGAATCTCATCCCCAGTCAGCTCGCTCTCTCTCTCTCTCTCTCTGTGCATGCTGGGAGTTTTTTGGAGTTTGAGTGTTTGGTGCGGAGGACTCTGTCCTAACTAACTTTCTAGACTCTTTTCTTGATCTTTTTCTTACATTTTATTTTCTATGGTGTACGGTTAATGCAATATTTGTTTTAGCGGTATCCACTGTTTTTTTTCAGAGTTAGGGTGGAAGAGGACAGAGTAAGGTTTCTGGGGTTTGCAAGGTGTGGTATGCGCGATGGCTTCTCAGCCTAGTGCGGAGGAGACGCTGTCGATACGGCATGGATTCAGGTGTGTTCCTGAGAATGGAGTTAAGGTGGAGGAGGTGCTGCTCGCGGTCGGCGAACAGGTAGGAGCTGAATTTATACATTCTGCTTCTAGAATGAACAAAGCGGTGGTGGTGTTCATGAAAAGAGAAAATTTGGTTGGTAGGCTAATTGCTAGCGGAATATTTGTAAGGGATGTGTTGGTGCCAGTTTTACCTCTTTCTACCCCTTCGACAAGAGTAGTTGTTGCAAATTTACCTCCGTTTATTACGGACGATCAAATCAGGAAAGAGCTGAGTCGTTTTGGTAAGTTTGCTAGCGGGTTTCGTGTACTGTCGGCAGGTTTTCAGGCAGCTGCTGTTAAGCACGTTGTTTCGTTCCGGAGGCAAGTGTTTATGTTTCTGAACAACAATGAGCAACAGCTAAATGTGCATTTTAAAGTGAGGCATGGGGAGGGGCTCTATGCAGGGTTTGCCAGCACAGACAGTCTACGGTGTTTTGAGTGTGGGGATTTGGGGCATGAGAGCTTTGCGTGCCCACATAAAGGCCGTAGACAAAGTGAGGGTACAAGCGCCGGTGGGGGAAATCGAGGTCAAAGTGCAGGGGGAAATGAGATGCAGACAGCAGAGGCTGGGCCTAGTCATACCAGGGATGGTGGGGTAGCTGAGGCTGGGTCTAGTAAGGCAAGAGATGGTGGGGTAGAGGAGGCTGGGTCTAGTCAGACTAGGGATGGTGGGGTAGAGGAGGCTGGGTCTAGTCAGACTAGAGATGGTGGTGTAGTGGAGGCTGGGTCTAGTCAGGCTAGAGATGGTGGTGTAGCGGAGGCTGGGTCTAGTCAGGCTAGAGATGGTGGGGTAGCTGAGGCTGGGCTTAGCTATGATATGGAGGATGGTGTAAATGATGCTGGGCCTAGTCATGCTATGGAGGGTGGTGTAGAGGATGCTAGGTCTAGTCAGGTTATGCTAGTGGATGAGGAGAGTATAGTGGGGAAGTGTAAGAGACTGGGGGGGAGGAGGAGGGTGCCAAGCGGAAAAGGAAAAAGGGTGTGGTTAAAGGTACAATGGAAATTTTGCCTGTTGCTGTGGGGGATGCCATGACCAGAGAGGAAGAGCAGGTGGTCAGGGTGGGAGATAGAGATGAGGAGGAAAGTGAGTCTGAGGAAGAGGATGAGGAGATATTTTTTTCAGACTCCTCTTCAATAGGCCCGGAGCTGACAGCCAGTCAAGCAGAGGGGTCTAAGTACACATTGAGAGAACTGACAAGGTTCCTGAATGAGACAAAGGGGAAAAAAGTTAATCTTGAGGCTTTTTTCCCTGATTCAAGAAAGTTTGTACGATCAGTACAACATGCTGTGAAAAATGAGGGGCATGGTGTCCTCTCACCCAGGAAACGGTTTAGGTTGAGGAAGTGGGTCACAACAGTGCGTAAGGGTTTACCTTCGGACACTGTTTAGATGTATACTTTCTTTCTGACACTGGGGTTTTTGAGCTTTGCTATTGGTCTTTTTTCTCTGCTGGCTTTTCTCCCACTTCTTATGGAGACTCTACGGGTAGGCTCGCTCAATATAAATGGCGCCAGAGATGCGGGAAAGAGGAGTGTGTTGGGTGAATATGTAAAACAAAAAAAAGTACAGGTGTTGTTTCTGCAGGAGACACATAGTGATGTGTTGAATGAAGTCGATTGGGGGCTCTGGTGGAAAGGGGCAAGTGTGTTGAGCCATGGGACAAATCTTAGTGCAGGAGTGGCAGTCCTTTTTGCACCGGGTCTGTCTGTAAAAATGTGCTCCTCAAAGGAGGTGTGTAGGGGTAGGCTCCTTGTTGTTAAAGCAGAAATTAACAACATGGGTTTTGTCTTTATAAATGTGTATGCGCCTAACACAGGGAGAGAAAAAGGGGTTCTATTTGGGAGTCTTAGACAGGAACTCTCACAGGTAGCGCCTGAGGAGACACTGGTGGTTGGAGGGGACTGGAACTGCACAATGGATTTTACAAAAGACAGAAATGGGGAAGAGCCTCATTCAGTGTCAGTGGGAGTGTTAAGGGACATTATTAATCAGTTCGACTTAGTGGATGTTTGGAGAACTAAACATCCGAACACAAGACAGTACACATGGGTGAAGGTTTTTGGGGCTAGGGTGAGTGCAGCCCGACTTGATCGGTTTTATATGTCTAGGAATCGGAGCAATAGGCTGTTGGGCGCTACCATTCTCCCGGTGGGGTTTTCCGATCATCACATAACCATGGCTCGGCTGTCTATTTCACCAGGGCCCCGGCAGGCATCCTATTGGAAATTCAATGTAAAGCTCTTACAAGATGCCACTTTTTGCGCAGGTTTCCAGACCTTCTGGGAAAGGTGGAGGCAGCAAATGGAGGAGTATGAGTCTCTGAGCTAATGGTGGGATGTGGGGAAAGTCCAAATTCGGCTTTTCTGTCAACAATACACAGCTCTCTCATCCTCAGAGGCTAGGAGAGTATTGGGGGAACTAGAGCGGTGTATTAGTGAGATGGAGGTAGAGATGGTGGGGCAAGGCAATGTAGGCCTCCAGGCTAATTTAGCTGAATTACGTAGGGACCTGGGCAGTTTTTTCCAGGTTAAAGCAAAGGGAGCACTTGTAAGAGCTAGATTCTCCATGCTCAAGGAGATGGATGCTCCCAGCTCCTTCTTCTTTGGTTTGCAAAGACAGAGCAGTGAAGCCAAGGGTATGCATTGTCTACGGCTGTCTGATGGGCGGGTGACCTCTGTGGTGGGTGAGATGCGGGAGCGGACTGTGGAGTTTCATACTGAATTGTATAGGGCAGAAGTGTGTGATCCTTTGTGTGCTCAGGTCTTGTTCACAGGACTCCCTAAACTCTCTCTGGCACAGAGGGACGATTTGGACGTTCCTCTGTTGTCCCATGAACTGGCAGAGGCCGTAACCCAGATGTCCCCCGGTCGTGCACCGGGGGTCGATGGACTCCCAGTGGAGTTTTATAAAAAATTCTGGGGAATAATTGGACAGGACTTCTTTTGCGTGTTGCGTGAATGCGTCGGGGTAGGAGAGTTGCCGATGAGCTGCCGTCGGGCGGCTCTGACTCTACTGCCCAAAAAAGGGGACTTGTGTGAACTTAAGAACTGGAGGCCTGTGGCATTGCTCTGTGCGGACTACAAGATATTTGCCAAGGTCCTCTCTAACAGACTGAAGTCCCACTTGGACTCGATAGTACATAAGGACCAAACATATTGTGTACCGGGACGCTCAATCATGGACAACTTGTTCTTAATTAGGGACATGTTGGACTTGTCGAGAGGTTGTAATGTGAACTTTGGACTGGTCTCTTTAGATCAAGAGAAGGCTTTTGATAGAGTGGACCATGGGTATCTGTTTAATGTGATGTTTGGGTTTGGGAAGAGTTTTTTGACCTGTGTGAAGCTGTTGTATGCTGGGGCGTCATGTATGGTTAAGGTGGGAGGGGGGCTCAGTAGGCCAGTCTGGGTGAGACGGGGCATTAGACAAGGATGCCCTCTATCTGGGCAGTTATACACATTAGCCATTGAGCCTTTTTTAGGCCTGCTACGCAGGAGACTGCAGGGAGTGTGCTGGACAGGTATGGGTGTGGTGACAGGCATAGCAGTGTCAGCATATGCAGATGATGTTTCTGTGATGGTCAGGGATGGTCAGGATATGCAGGCACTGGAGACCAGTCTGAAGGTGTACGAGGGAGCTTCATCAGCTAAGGTAAACTGGGGCAAGAGCAAAGCTCTGTTATGTGGGGCATGGGGGGATAGGGCTCCTCCTCTGCTTCCAGGGGGTTTGCAGTGGGGTTGTGAAGGGCTTAAAGTGTTGGGGGTGTACCTGGGCTCGGAGAGGTGGGTCAGGAAGAACTGGGAGGGGCTGTCACAGGCAGTGGTGTCAAGACTGGCCAGGTGGAGGTGGCTCCTGTCCCAAGTGTCATATAGAGGGAGGGTGCTGATAATTAACAACCTGGTGGCATCTTCCCTGTGGCATAAACTGGCTGTCCTCAACTCCCCCGCCGGTCTGCTCGCAGACCTGCAACGCAAGCTGGTGGACTTCTTCTGGTCAGGCCATCACTGGCTGAGGGCGGCAGTGTTGTATATGACCGTCCACGAAGGAGGACAGGGCCTGGTGGAACTGGAGAGCAGGATGGCTGCTTTCCGGCTAAAGGCGGTGCAGAGACTGCTGTACCATACTGATGTTGGCTGGAGGGAACCAGCATGCGCGCTGCTGAGGAGAGCTGGAGATTTAGGGTTGGACCGGCAGCTGTTCCTCATGAAGCTGGAGAGGCTGAGTACAGCAGGTCTCTCAGATTTTTACTCTGCGGTGCTGAGGGCCTGGCAGCTGCTAAGGCACACACGAGAAGGGGGTGTGGAGCCTGGGCTGTGGGTGTGGGAGGAGCCTATCTTCCACAACCCAGCCATCCCTTTGAGATCGGTCCAGTCGGCCACCCTGCAGAGGCAACTGATGGCAGGGGGTGTAAAAAGGCTGGGTGACTTGAGACTCCTGGGAGAGGAGGGGTGGAAAAGCCCGGAAGTCTTGGCACAGCAAACAGGAATAACGTCTCTTAGGCTGCTGGAGAGATTCCTGGAGGAGGTCCAGGAGGCACTGTCTGAGCCGGTAAGGGGGATGTTTGAGCAGCCAAAGGGAGAGGGGCCACCAATGTTTCCGCCACTGCAGGTGACGGCAGTGACTGGAGACTGGCAAGGGGGTCTGGAGGACTTGTTAGATTTTAACACTCCGAGCCTGGGGGAGTTTGAAGGGGTGGGAGGTAAAGCCTTCTACAACCTATGTGTTAAGGTGAGGAACATTAGGAGCCTAACAGGAGTGAAGGCACATCAGTGGCAGGGGGTATGTGGGGTGGAGAGTATGGTGGGTTTTAGATGGAGGGGGCTCTACAAACCCCCAGTACCAAAGAGGTCAGGGGACCTCCAGTGGAGGGTTTTACATGGAGTTCTGGCCACTAACAGCTGGTTGGCACGGGTTGAACCGGGAGTCGGGCAGGAGTGTCCTTTCTGTAAAATGAAAGAAACTGTGATTCATGTGTTTTCTGTGTGCACCAGATTAATGCCATTAATGTCTCTGTTGGAATGTCTGTGTGAGAGGTTGGGGGTGGTCTTTACTGTTGGGGTGTTCATAATGGGATACAGGTATTCAAGTAAGGAGAAGGAAAAATGTGTTTTGTTGAATTTTCTGTTTGCTCAGGCAAAGTTAGCTATTTGGCTAACAAGGAGGAACAGGGTCAAAGGTGGGGGGATAACAGACCCTTTATTATTGTTTAATTGGATGGTCTCTGCGCGCCTTAGGGTTGAGTTTGAGTTCTATAAAATGATAAAAAGTGTGGAGATGTTTCAGGAGATATGGTGTGTTGGGGGGGCTGTCTGTATAGCTGGGGAAGATGTCTTGGATATACGGTTGTAGAAGTTGGTATTGTCTTGAGTATTTTGATGTTGGCTTGTATCATGTGGTTGCTGGAAAGGCGAGTATGGTACATGTATGCATTACAGGATGTATTTTTAAGGGGGAGGTTGGGTGGTGAGTTTTAAATGAAATGAGAATGTTTCAGTAAAGAAAGTCAGCTCTCTCTCTCTCTCTCTCTCTCTCTCTCTCTCTCTCTCTCTCTCTCTCTCTCTCATGGTAGCAATTAAGCCTTGTGACGAGGTTAATTAACGAACTGATTCTCTATGATGTTTTAGATGATTTTCAACTCTGATTCACTGTGTGGTTTATAGCTATTGGATGGAAGGGGAACCTAACAACTTGAATGACAAGGTGGCTTGTGTTGAGATCTCACAGACAGCAACAGACCCATTGAAGAGTTGGAAGGACGGACCATGTGTTGAACAACACTGGGTCTGTGAGAAACCAATCAAACTGTAATTATTGGTTATCCCTGTGAGGCTTAAGATGCTTTTGTCTCTCTCTCTTTCTCACTCTCTTTTCTAGTTGTTTACTGGTAGTGTCTAGTAGTTATCATGTTAATGGTTGGAAACAGTGCTGAGTGGTTAAGTGATGATGTCTAGTAGTTATCATGTTGATGGTCATGCTGAATGGTTAAAGAAGAGGGGTGTTTGTAAGGGGTATGACATATGGTATGACCAAATGTTAGGTATAAAAGGCTGTGTACATTGTATGATATTCAGAGCTCTCGTGAATACACTTGGTTGACTATTGTAGGCTGGGCCTCCGTCTGTGTCATTTAACCAGAACCTTACAAACTCTGGGGTGCAGACTGAGTAGTTTAATTGAAGTTCAGTTTATGAACATTGGGAACAAAATTCTCATAACAGACCTGCAGTTGGACACACGCAGAGGGCTCCCACACACACACACACACACACACACACACACACACCACACACATACAAAGTTCCCCTTTTAAACTAATGAGAAAGATGCCATAATAGATTTCCCCCACACACTTCTGAATAACAGTATATATAGAAAAAATGCCCCTATATGTCATCAGGCCATTGGTGATGTATGTGATGAAATAGGTGGCTGGTCACAGAGTACAAGCCATAACGTGAACTCTGTTTAAAGGCTGGGGTGTCAAAGCCTCAGTAATGCTGTGTGATCTATGTGCAAATTCACTGAGTCCAATCTTTTATCTGCTAAAATATATGATCACTTAAATTCTATCTTGAATCATACTGAATGTTTCAAACGGACTTGCACGGTGGGACACAAACATGTTTCTATTAAAACAGTGTGACCTGGACACACACAGAGGGCAGAACAGTACTGAGAGGAAACACACACACACAAAAAACTATGCTAATGGAAGGTGATAATGACTCACAACCTTCACTAAACAAGAGACAACGTGTACGTGACTAATGGAAACACAATGCACCAGTGGACCTGCCTGCTACATACCCACACACTCACCATGGTGTCTATCTGCTGTTGTGTCTCTTCCTGGAGGTTGCTGTCTGCTCAACCACTGGTTAAGGTGTGAAGTCCTCCCTACATCTATAACACTGTACGTTCTCAGACACAACAGACTTTTAAACTAAAGCAGCTGTTTAACAGGATGTATGAGGTGTGAAGTCCTCCCTACATCTATAACACTGTACGCTCTCAGGCACAACAGACTGTTAAACTAAAGCAGCTGTTTAACAGGATATACAACATAATATACTGTTTGTTGTACTGTGTGCAGATCCATAAAGTACCAAAGTATATTTTAAGGGGGCAATTAGAATGAGCCTTTATATGGAGCAGTCTGAGGAGATTTATGCTAATGTTGACAGGAAGAGCCGTGGACAGGATTCTGTGAACTGGAGCATAAATTAACAACCTCAAGCTGAGGACACTGGTAAATTCACCGTAGTCATAGAGACACACACATGGAAGTGTAAACCAACAGTTATTATTCTTCCGATTGCCACACTAACAATTTAGCTTATGTTAATGTGATAAGGTTGGCCGATGCCCCAAGTCTTCAAAGTCAACTGAGTAAAATAAACTGTAACAAACAGATTATTAATATTCAAAAACAGAATACAGTGTGTCTTCCAAATGAAGGTACCTTACTTTACAAAGGAAAACTTTTGAAATTGTCACGTTCTGACCAGTAAAGGGGTTATTTGTTATTGTAGTTTGGTCGGGACGTGGGAGGGGGTGTTTGTTTTATGTGGTTTGGGGTTTGTTGGGCAATGTGTTTCTGTAGAGGGGTGTTTGTTTAGAGTGTTCCGGGGTTTTTGGGCTATGTTCTATGTTAGTGTATTTCTATGTTCTGTCTATTCTATTCTATTTCTATGTTTAGTTAATTGGTTTGACCTTCAATTGGAGACAGCTGTTCCTCGTTGCCTCTGATTGAAGGTCCTATATAGAGGGGTGTGTTTTGTATGGGTTTTGTGGGAGGTTGTTTTTGCATAGCTGTGTGTAGCCTGCATTACTGTTTGTCGTCCGGTCGTTTTTGTATATGTGTGTTTTGTTTCGGTTTTCCTTCTTTCTGCCTATTAAAAATAATATGAGTATACACATTCCCACTGCGTCTTGGTCCACTTACTACGACGACCGTTACAGAAATGACATACTTGTGGAAATTAATACATAAAATGCTAAATACTACATCTCCTAAAAGGAAGGTTGTTCCTTTAAGACTATAGGTTAAATGTTCTGAAATGTTCGAGGCTCTGTATTTTAGGATGTTTACTAACTGCTGAAACATTCATTATCATGTTCATAAAGTCCTATGTAACTCACCACTGTGTATTTCCAACCTGGTCTCAGAACATTTCGTATTATCCTGTATGTAAATCCGAGACACACCATTTAGTATGACATGTTACCTTTCATATGGTATGTATCAATTTGTGGATAACCATCATCCATTTTGTATAATATGTTACGAATTACAATGTGTATGATATGTTACGAATTACAATATGTCTGATATGTTACGAATTTGATAAACTTACAAAATGTTGTGAATTTGCTAAACATATGATATAGCATGAATTCTACATTAGCTAAATGGTTAACGTTAGCAAGGCTAGGGGTTAACTGTAACTGGTCACTATATTTCCTGTTAATGTGAGCAGCTGTATCTTTACATTTACATTTTAGTCATTTAGCAGACACTCTTATCCAGAGCGACTTACAGTAGTGAATGCATACATTTCATGCATTTTTTGTTGTTGTTGTACTGGCCCCACGTGGGAATCGCGCCTACAGGAACAAATATATCTCTTGTAAGAAGAAGGGCGGGGGTGTATGTTTCATGACTAACGACTCATGGTGTAATTGTAACAACATACAAGAACTCAAGTCATTTTGTTCACCTGACTTAGAATTTCTCACAATCAAATGCAGACCGTATTACCACCCAAGAGAACTTGCATGGGTTATCGTCAGAGCCGTGTATATTCCCCCGAAAGCGGATACCAAGAAGGGCATCAAGGAACTTCACTGGACTTTATGCTAAATATATACTGAGGCTGCATTTATTGTAGCTGGGGATTTTAACTAAGAAAATCAGAGAACAAGGCTACCTAAATTCTATCAGCATATTGATTGCACTACACGAGCGAGTAACACAGTCGACCACCGCTACTCTAACTAACTGTAACGGCTGTCTTCGTCGTCAGATGAAACAGAGAAGTCATCATCGGAAAAAGTGGACCAATACGCAGCGGAGGATGTGTTCATCATTAGTGTTTTAATGAAAAAAGAGAACACTACAAAAATTAACAAAAGACGACAGCAAACAGTTCTGTTAGGAAAACACACTAACAAAATACTATTACCCACAAAACCCAAAGGAAAAACATGCTCCTTATGTGTGACTCTCAATCAACAACAACGAACTTCAGCTGTACTGATTGGGAGCCACACACGGCCCAAAACACAGAAATACAAAAACCTAGAAAAAGAACATAGAACGCCCACCCAATGTAACACCCTGGCCTAACCAAAATAAAGAACAAAAAAACCCTCTCTATGGCCAGGGCGTTACACTAACTCAATTCGTTGAAGGTCCACCTACGCCCTGCTTTTGGCAAATCTGGCCATGACCCCATCTTTTCGCTCTCCTCCTATAGGCAGAAACAAAAACAGGAAATGCCCGTGCTTAGGTCTATCCAACGCTGGTCTGACCAATCTGATTCCACGCTTCAAGATTGCTTCGATCACGTGGATTGGGATATGTTCCGGGTAGCCTCAGACAATAACATTGACGTACACGCTGACTCAGTGAGCGAGTTTATAAGGAAGTGTATAGGAGATGTTGTACCTGCTGTAACTATTAAAACCATCTCTAACCAAAAAACGTGGATTGATGGCAGAATATGTGCAAAATTTAAACCACCTACCAATCAGTAACATAATGGTGAACATAAACACACTATTGATGGGGTGGAGGGAATCTGTAACATAATGGTGAATATACACAATATTGATGGGGTGGAGGGAATCAGTAATATAATGGTGAATATAAACACAATATTGATGCGGTAGAGGGAATCAGTAACATAATGGTGAATATAAACACAATATTGATGGAGGGAATCAGAAACACCTTCGTGCCCTTTGTGCTGTTGTCTGTGCCCAATAATGTTTGTACCATATTTTGTGCGGTTACCATGTTGTGTTGCTGCCTAGCTATGTTGTTGTGTTAGGTCTCTCTTTATGTAGTGTTGTCTTTCTTGTCGTGATGTGTGTTTTTTCCTATATATATATATATTATTATTTTTTTATTATTTTTTTCCCAGCCCTCTTCCCCGCATGAGGCATTTTGCCTTTTGGTAAGCTGTCATTGTAAATAAGAATGTTTTTAACTGACTTGCCTAGTTAAATAAAGGTTAAATAAAAAATAAAAAATATATAAATGATGTCAAAAAATGACCAAAGAGGACATCACTAACTATTACGGGTCAAACTGGTTATAACTGGATCATTACAACGGAAAGAAGGACAGTTCAGATTACTTTATGGTACATTGGTTGGGGTTGTGGAATGATCAGTGATATACAGAAAATATGAACATATAAAGAGTATTAAGTAAGCTGTATCTGATGCTCCGTAAAATAATATTTACACATGACCCTCCCCTTGTACAGTCAAAAAATGTGCAGACCCTCCTAATATTAAAATTAACTAAAGAAATGTATTACCACCACAAATTGCAATAACTAGCAATATGTTGAAAAACATATTGCTACAATTTGTTTTATTAATTTTAATATTGGGAGGGTCTGCACATTTTTTGACAGTACAAGGTGAGGGTCACGTGTAAATATTTTTTTACGTTGTGGAAGGGAGTGATTTTATTTTTATGACGCCTCAGCAAGTCTGTTATATATATATTTATTTTTTCTTCTGAGCTTTCTTATATCTGTCACGTTCGTCATAAAGATCGGACCAAGGCGCAGCGTGAGTAAAGCTCCACATAATTTTTATAAATTCAAACTCACTGAACAAAACAACAAACAACCAAACGAAAAGTGCACATCAGTAGCTCCACGAAGGCAACTATACATTGACAAGATCCCACAACACAAATGAGGAAAATGGCTACCTAAATATGATCCCCAATCAGAGACAACAATAAACAGCTGTCTCTGATTGGGAACCATATCAGGCCAACATAGACATACAAAAACCCCATGACATACAAAAACCCTAGACATACAAAAACTAGAGTACCCACCCTAGTCACACCCTGACCTAACCAAAATATAGAAAAACAGAGATATCTAAGGTCAGGGCGTGACAATATCTAGGACAGACACTTCCAAACCTTTTTCCTTTAGATGTCCTTTTTATTTAAAAGCTTTGCCATTTATGAATGTGTTAGTCAATGTGTTTCTGTGGACTATAGTAGTAAAGTTCCAAATCAAATAGCTACAATTAACTGCAGTATGTTACCTTAGTACCCCCCCCCCCCCCCCCCCATTGTCAAAGCAACAGTTGTCAAAGCAACAGTTTAGTGTCAAAGTGGATAGATGGTAGGTTGTGTGATTGTTCACTGCCTCCTTGTGACTTCTGTTGTCTCTGTCAGTGAACACATGGCTGCTGAAAGGATTCTTGATAACTGAGCCCCACCCCCGTTGTCAAAGCAACTGTTGTCAAGCAACAGTTTAGTGTGTCAAAGTGGATAGATAGTAGGTTGTATGATTGTTCACTGCCTCCCTGTGGCCTCTGTTGTCTCTGTTAGTGAACACAATGGCGGCTGAAAGGATTCTCGATTACTGAACCCCGGCCCCTCTCTCCTCCCACGCCTCTCATAACATTGGCAAGGTTCCAGGCTGACTACATTGCAAACACCTGACAGAACTCACAACTTCTGGATAGGTATTTAACATATCAGTTAACCAAATCATGTGGTATAGCATTCTGATGCTCATTTGTTGATGCGTGCAACTCAACTGCAATATGGTTGGCCTGGAACGAGACAGCTCTCTCCTCATTATGGTTGATAGATTGAGCTCTGACTTACAGAAAACATCTAACCCTGCTACTGATCTCCCTCCCTAATCTTTCTTTGAATCTAAATATCTTTGTAGCCACTTCTAATTATATCTGGGATATTTTCTTCAAGTGAGCTGACATTAATATCTTTATAGCAGATGTACAGGTAGTGTCACGACTTCCGCCGAAGTCGGTCCCTCTCCTTGTTCGGGCGGCGTTCGGCTGTCGACGTCGCCGGCCTTCTAGCCATCGCCGATCCACTTTTCATTTTCCATTTGTTTTGTGTTTGTTTTACACACCTGGTTGCAATTCCCCAATTACATGTTCACTATTTAACCCTCTGTTTTCCCCATGATTTTTGTGGGGGTTTGTTTTATGTATTTCGGTCCTTTTGTGTGGGCTTGGTATATCTACATGTATTTGGTAATGTTGAGTAAAGTTACTTTTATTACTCATCTCTGCTGTCCTTACAGGTAGTGGATAAATAGGACAGGAGATGTAATATTGCTGAATGCTTTTCTTTATTGGTTTTAACAAAAGCTGCAATGCACATGACAACAAATGCCAATTCACTGGCAGAGGAAATTTTAACAATCTAACAAACAATGTGTGTAGCATTTATTACAGGACTGGTCTGACAATCTGAAAGTTGGGAAAGTTCTGCTTTTATTACTAAATATTTCCTGCATTTGTAGGCGGGAGCGATGATGGATGGGGACGCTGGGGGTTGCAATAAAATCTGCTTGTCATATTTGATTGAAAGCAGAAAACTTGTGTTGCTGGTTTGATTTTATTCTCTTTGGAGTGTTTTGTTAACCATCTGGCAATTCAGGTCACTTTTTCCTTTCTTAGTACTCTGCAGTTTGTAAACGACGTCACACCACAGGTCTTTCTTGTCTGTTCTCTTCATCACCTCTGTAATTTTGAACACCTCGTAGGGGGGAATCAACACTTCTTTCTCATGTGGCAGCTGAGAGTACTTCCCCAGTGGGGCACCAAAGTAGGTAGCGATCTCAAAACAGGATTTAGTTCCAAAGCCTTTAGCAATTTCCTTGTCTAAAGAGCTCGAGGTGAACTGTCCGAATCTTATTGTAGGATTTCGGTCATGGTGGAAAGTCACATTGGTTCCACGGAAGGTATAGAAATGCTTTTTAATAAAGCGTTTAAAAAAATTGTTGTTCAGGATTCGTAAGGCATTGGTCAGAAGGAAGTGCAGGGAGTGGTACTGGAATGTTGTGCTGTAGCTCTTCTTTTGGCTACGAGTGGCCTCGTTGAATGACTTGTAAATGTTGGATGTTGCATTCACATACACCTGGATTGCCAGGGAATAGTTTTTAGACAGTTTTCCTTTTTTTTTGTAATGCTTCTCAGCAGCGGTCCAAGCCTGGTTGAAATCTTTGTTCTCTTGTCTCTCTTTTGGCAGGTAAAGGTCTATCACCTTCCTGAACATCTTCTCCTCACAGCCCTTGTAGGAGTCATCAACAGAGTCTGGAGCCATGTTTAAAGGGATGTTGGATTTTAGACCATGCAGAGGGAGACTGACCTTTAGTGAATGGAAGAAAGAAAAATAGACAAACAGGTATGAAACAAGAAAATGCAGATAATATTATTATGATGAGAGACAGCTGTAAGTCTGTTAGTTATTTAAGATGTTTAAGATGTTGTGGGTGGGTGGGAGGTGCTGAGTTGACATGGAATTGTTTTAAGATGGTCATACTATGGATCATTTAGCTATTTGATTTTGAATTTTAGGACCCCGTTAGGTATATAAAAAAGTAATAATAATTTGATGAAAAATAAAATAATTGGCCATTGCTAACCCCATAGAAACACATTGGATAACACATTCATCAATGGCAGAAAGCACAGTCAAAAAATTATTCCGAAAAAACAAGGTTCTAAAGTGTCGGTCCTAAAGCTAGGCGATATAAGAAAACTCAGGAAATGTGTATGTATATATATATATTTCTTTACACATATATAACGCCTTTTTTGGGGTATGCACAAAACTACCTTCATTCTTCGATTCATCTTTTTAAAACCGGTATCGGTTACCTTCAGACGAGTCCCGTGACACATAACTTTGTCCATACAGAAATGTTACCTGTTATTTTGCTCTTTCACTCTCTCTCTCTCAAAATAGTGTAGTATCTTACCATCTTGGAGTCCAAACCCAAAATCCAAGCCTGGATGAAATACATCACAGTAATGGTTAGGATCTTATGTCTTGACATGATGTCAAAATGTATTGGTCAAGGGGCAACTTGTAAGATACAGAATCAGCATTCAAATGTTAAACTTTCAGGAGCCTTGTGCCAGTGCTCACCAGTGCGCTTGTGGTTACTTTCACAGTCCCGCCTCTCATGCTGAGAACAGGCACAAGTACCAGTGAACACACACACACACACACACACACACACACACACACACACCAAATGACTTCTGAGAATTGTTTGTTCACACTTCTTCCATGCTGATCTACGTGTTAACATGACCAACACCAGCAACACCATTGCTGATACTAAATAAAGGTTCCCATAGTAACAGTACAGAAAGACCCTTAAACCTCACCCTGCTTCTGCTCTCCATCAAGTTTATTTCGAAGCCATTAATAAGTGTCATTTATTTCTACAACTATTTCTTCATCTTTGTCAATGTTTGAATTTTTGTTTAAATCTAAATATCTTTGTAGCCTTTTCTAATTATAAAACTGAGAACAAACTCATTTTCTTCAAGTGAGCTGAAATTAAAATCTTTATAACAGATGTACAGGTAGTGGATAAATAGGACAGGAGATGTAATATTGCTCAATGCTTTTCATTCTAGGTTTTTAGCAAAAGCTGCAGTGCACATGACAGCAAATGCCAATTCACTGGCAGAAGAAATGTTAACAATCTAACAAACAATGTATGTAACATTTACAATAGGACAGATCTGACAATCTGAAAGTTGGGAATGTTCTGCTAATGTTTTATTACTGATTATTTCCAGCATTTGTGGGAGAGAGCAACAATGGATGGGGAAGCCAAGGGTTACAATACAATCGACAATACAACACAAAATGTCATAATTTGACTGAATGCAGAAAATCTGTGTTGCTGGTTTGATTTTATTCTCCTTGGAGTGGTTAAACCATCGGAGTGTTTTATTAACCATCTGGCATTTCAGGTCACTTTTTTCTTTCTTAGTACTCTTCAGTTTGTAAACTCTCTTGCTAAGATCAGGCACAAACACAGGCCTCAAACACCATAGCACAGTAAACACGTGCACACACACACAACAACAAATGACTTCTGAGAATTGTTTGTTCACACTTCTTTCATACTGATCTACGTGTGAACATGACCAACACCAGCAACACCATTGCTGATACTAAATAAAGGTTCCCATAGTAACAGTACAGAAAGACCCTTAAACCTCATCATCATCCTTCTCCTCTTATCAGGGACTGATTCAGGTCTGGAATACTAAAAGCCAATATATCACTTGAATCAATCAATACCCCAGAATAATGGAAAGCAGCACTACAGTGAAGATTGAGGCCCCCAGTACAGGGTTTTCCAACCCTCTCCTCAGGGACCAACAGACGTTTCACATTTTTGTTTTAGACCTAATCTGGCACACCTGATTCAGTCTACTAACCATCAACCCCTTGACTAATTGATGCAGGTGTGCCTGTCTGGTGGTCCCAGAGGATAGGGTTGGGAAGTACTGCACCTACTGTACAGTGTAGTATGGAGACCTGGTCCTGGAGTGCTGCAGGCACTTCCCGTTTTTCATTTAACTGACCTGGAAGACCAGGTGTGTTGAATTTAGGCAATCACTGAACTGATCAATTAGCTAAGTAGCTCAGTGTGGTCTGTAGTTGTGACAAAATCCTGCAGTACCTGCAGCACTCCAGAAACAGGTTTTTCCAGTCTGAGTTTTGTCTGCCAATCCTTCCTTTTGCTGGTGGAGTTAAATACTGCCCTCTTCTGGCTGCTGTGCAGAATGAACCATGTCAAATAACTAAAGCAGGGTTCCCAAACTCAGCCCACGGGACCCCAAAGGGTAGTTTTGTCCTAGCTCTACACAGCTGATTCAGCTAATCATTAAGCTTTGATAATTTGAAACAGCTGTGTAGAGTTCAGGCAAAAAACAAAAAGTGCACTCCTTTGGGTCCAGAGGACTGAGTTTGGGAAACACTGCACTAAAGGCCTCTGGGTATATTAGTGTGTGTTTGGTTTTCAGTGGTCTCTCACCAGAGTCCAGGGTATGATTTAGACAGTATCCCAATATTCTAGTACTGCTGGTTATGGTTGTTACCTTTACTTTGTTATGACTGAGATGTTAGAGACCTGGTAGGTTGACAGGGTTCCATTCCTTTGTTATGACTGAGATGTTAGAGACCTGGTAGATTGACAGGGTTCCATTCCTTTGTTATGACTGAGATGTGAGAGGCCTGGTAGGTTGACAGGGATCCATTCCTTTGTTATGACTGAGATGTTAGAGACCTGGTAGGTTGACAGGGTTCCATTCCTTTGTTATGACTGAGATGTGAGAGACCTGGTAGGTTGACAGGGTTCCATTACTTTGTTATGACTGAGATGTGAGAGACCTGGTAGGTTGACAGGGTGCCATTCCTTTGTTATGACTGAGATGTTAGAGACCTGGTAGGTTGACAGGGTTCCATTCCTTTGTTATGACTGAGATGTTAGAGACCTGGTAGGTTGACAGGGTGCCATTCCTTTGTTATGACTGAGATGTTAGAGACCTGGTAGGTTGACAGGGTTCCATTCCTTTGTTATGACTGAGATGTTAGAGACCTGGTAGGTTGACAGGGTTCCATTACTTTGTTATGACTGATATGTTAGAGACCTGGTAGGTTGACAGGGATCCATTCCTTTGTTATGACTGAGATGTGAGAGACCTGGTAGGTTGACAGGGTTCCATTCCTTTGTTATGAGTGATATGTGAGAGACCTGGTAGGTTGATAGAGTTTGCACAGATCAATAGAGGTCACATTCTAAAGCACGGACACAGGCAGGAAACAACACATGGCTTCTGAGAATTGTTTGTTCACACTTCTTCCATACTGATCTACGTGTGAACATGACCAACACCAGCAACACCACTGCTGGTACTAAATAAAGGTTCCCATAGTAACAGTACAGAAAGACCCTTAAACCTCATCATCATCCTTCTCCTCTAATCATGGACTGATTCAGGCCTGGAATACTAATAGCCAATATACCACTTTAATCAATCAATTACCAAGAATAATGGAAGTGAACAGTGAAGATTGAGGCCCCCAGTCCAGTCCACTCATCTCAGGACCACCAGATGTTTCACATTTTGGTTTTAGCCCTAAACTGGCAAACCTGATTCATTCTACTAACCATCAACCCCTTGACTAATTGATGCAATTGTGCCAGTCTGGTCGTCCCAGAGGAGAGGGTTGGGAAGTACTGCACCTTGTAGGCAACCGTGGTCCTGGAATGCCACAGAGAAGACCAGGTGTGTTGAATTTAGGCAATCACGGATCTGACCCCAACTGTGTGAGACTGGATTTGAATAACCCTAGTCTAAGCTTTCTCTGTCAAGCATTCCTTTTGCTGGTTAAGTGAAATGTTTCCCTCTTCTGGTAACTGTGAATAATGCTCCATGTCACCACAGCCTACCTAGACCGAAGCATCTGTCACCCTCTATTTAAAACGTTTGTTCCCCAGAATCCAACTCCTAAATAAGTGTGTGGCCCATTAACAGGTGTGAGATAGTCATGTGAATATGAAAACCCCTTTATCAGATCAATTAAAAAAAGGTTAATGACTAAAATATATCCTTGATTGTTGTACTATTTGATGTTTATTGTCAACCTCCCTCTTAGACAAACCACCTAGACTGTGTCCAACATCTGTCTTGACTACTACTGACTAAAACTACTGTGTTCTAATCATACTACATACTATTTAGAATGTAGCCTGGCGAGCCGGCCGGATCTCTTAAATTAATATTACTCTACATGGTTATCTGTCTGGTTATTACGATGCTATTTACAATGTACAGTCTAGTTAAAATGTATGCAGTAAGCATCAAATATTAACGTACTAGACTCACCCATACTGAGAATGTGTCTTCTACAGTCTATCCACATGTCTGATTTTCAGCTAATTATTATCTGGGTCTGAAGTGACAATTCTCTTCCTCAATAGCATGTAGTGAAGGACACTACATTAATTCAAAACTGAAATGATTGTGACTCAATAGAAGACATTTCACATACTATAAAACATTGTATTTTCTCATATCCATCAGCCTACTAGTTAGTATGGGGAGTTGGACGTGGCCAGTGTGTTTAGTCATATGGTAGAACAACATACCAGACAGAACCCTACATATAGTCCTTTCTCTCTATTAACCTATGGCCTATATTGTTCTTACACGTTATCAACGTATGTCGGTTATGCTTGACTGAGTCTCTCAAACCAGTTTTTCCAGGTGAACAATGTACTTAATGAAACCGACAGAATATCACTTGCATGAAAAGGCTAGCATGGTATTTATGGTTGATACTGTGCTGTATCATTCATCTTTGTTTTGTCTCCTCCTCCCACTCTCTCTGCTGGTTGTGATTAGTTGATTGAGCAGTAGGGAGCTCAGGGGCTGATCTAGGAACCTCTGTCCTTGTAATATTATTTGTTATGATATAAAAGGCCAAACTGATCCTAGATCAGCACTCCTACTCTGAGAGGCGTACGGCCCCTGACCTCACAGACACAGGAAACGACTTACCCTTCTCAGTGCTCTCTCACCCAACCCTCTCACTCAGCCTCAGAGAGCCCTCCAAGTTTTATTTTCTCCTCACTCTTGTTATTCTTCCAACCAGTTACGAACTGACCTTAGGTTCAATTGAGTCAGCTTGTCTGGTATAATTAATTTCAGATTAGACATAACGGGACATGCGCAATCCTGTCAAGACTCGCATAGTGTGAAAGGTAAACTGTAGGATTTTGTAAACCATGTGATGTGAAGGAAGCTTTAAAGCCAGTACTAACATGTCATGTCTTTGTACAGCCATTAGGCATGACAGTCAGGCACATAAGGTGATTTTAACGATTTTGAAAATGGTTTAAAGTGAAAGAAGCTTTATCATGTTAGCCACAATGTCACTCAGATGTGTATGTGATGATAGTGGCTGGTCCTCCTTGGCTTCATCTCGACAACTCAGAACCAATTATTGTGTGAGCGCTGGCCTCTGGACAGTTACTAGTGTTGGTTGTGGGGGATTGAGATTTTGGACTAGTGGTGGAACCAGGAAGGATCATCTTTGGTAGCGCCCCTCCCCCCTTTCTTTGCAAGTCTTGTGCAACGTGTGGCCGAAAAATCCCTCCCCTTCCAAAAGTAAAAAGCTGCCATGTGTACTGTAGCTAGCCGTGGTCAAGGTGTACATGACAGCAAATGTCAAGAAATTATTACACATGACCAAGACATTTAATCTCAACAATTGTAATACAGTAGCAGTAAATGCAGGTTAAAACAAGCTTTAACAGGGGTTGCATTACAGGCCGAATACATTGCAGACGTTGCATTTTATCAGCCAATGGTTGTGTGCCACGTCATCGACAGCGTAGTGTGCATCAGATTGCTAAATGACCTGGTTAGTTGATATGTTAAAGGCCTATCCAGGCGTGAGATTAGGCATGCGTCTGCAATGTAGCTGACCTGGAACACAGCCAGAATCTCTACACTGTAAAGCTGGGGCTGTCACAGTTCCTGAGTTATTTTGAGTGTGTTTCCTTGGGTTGCCGCTGGAGGGCATCCTTGCCTTGTTTTCTAGTTCCCAGGTTACCCTGATTGTTCTCATTATTTTCACCTGTGTTTAATTACCTTTTCTGTTCACCTGGTTGCCTGGCAATTTTGGTTCCTCATTTGGCCTGCTGCGTTGCTGAGATCTTATGTTTTGTTTAGTGCACGCTGGTGCTGATGCATTATTTCTGCCTAGATTTTAAGTAAAGATCTGGATTTACCCTTACTTCTGCTTGCTATGTTTCTCTGTGACTGGGTTTGAGTTTGTACAAGCATCATTGTAACAGGGGCAGCTGTGTCAATTCAGGCTACTTCTCATCGTACGTTGGTAATGATCAGTAATATACAGTAGTTATCAACATAATATAGAGTATTATGTAGCCTGTATCTAATGCTCTGATGATGTTTCATTCTCCTCCATTCAAAATCAATTTGCAATTCAGATCACTGTCTACTCCCTTGCCCTTTAGTGTGTAGATGACTTAACACAACAGGTTATTCACTGGTGACTTTGTCTGGATTTTGGTGACTTTGAAAATCTCATATGATGAAATTAAAGCTTCTCTCTCTTCAGGAAAGGCTGAGTAAGAAGTTAGCTCAGATCCAAAGCAAGTGTGGATCTCAAAGCAAGACACGTTCCCAAAGTTGGTTAAGTCGGATCTTAAAGAGCTTGTGGCGAAGGTGCCGAAACGGATCTCGTGGTTGAGAACTGTCACGTCCTGACCAGTATAAGGGTTATTTGTTATTGTAGTTTGGTCAGGAAGTAGCAGAGGGTATTTGTTTTATGTGGTTCGGGGTGGAGGTTTAGTTAGTAGGGTGTTTGATTTATTATTTCCGGGTTTTTGGGTACTGTTCTATGTTTTGTTTATTAGGGTTGGATTCTCAATTGGAGCCAGGTGTTTCCTCGTTGCCTCTGATTGAGAGTCCTATATAAGTGTTTGGTTTAGTGTTTGTGGGAGATTGTTTCTTGTTTGCTGAGTGTGCCTGACAAGACTGTTTTGGTGTTCTCGTTATTTAAAATAAATATCAAGATGAGCATCCACATTCCTGCTGCGTTTTGGTCATCTATTCCCGACGACAACCGTTACAAGAACACTCAGATCAAACTTCTTGTTGGTTCTGTGAAAGGTTTCTTTACATGTCTCTTGTCTTGCTCTAAGAATCTGAATGGCATCAGTCGGGTAGAAATGCAATGCATGGTACCTGAATGTCATATGTGCAGAATCTTGAACTGCTTTGTTAAATTCCATGCAGATTGATTTGGAATTCGGTCTGGGTCTGTTATTTGTATACAAATAGAGCAATGGAATGCTCTGTTTTCAAACTGTCTCCATGTGGTACAGCGTGTACACAACATTCTGAAGACTTGACCTTTTGTGAAAGTTAGAAACAAGTGCATTATTAGGAGTGCCAGGGTGAATTCCATTTCTTACACAAGCACACGCCGACACATTAAGATATACTACATACGCACACTAGTGGTGCGAGGGTCATCTGTTTGTTCACCCACACCCGCCCGCAATTGCTAATAACCCATCCGCAACCACCTGACTATGTGATAAGGTGAAAATCTGACCCCCACACTCAATATTTCTTTGACATGGGGTGCATCACTTTGTTTTGCTTGATTTAGATATGTTCCTGCTTATAATTTCCAACATTTTGGTAGGCTGTTTGTTAGACAACTTGTAAATAATTAGATACATGTAGCATCTTTTTTGCCTTATCTCTGCTCGCTGGTCTCCATAGCTGCCCCCACCCGTAGCACGCGTTCCAGCAGGTATATCTCACTTGTCACCCCCAAAGCCAATTCCTCCTTCGGCCGCCTCTCCTTCCAGTTCTCTGCTGCCAATGACTGGAACGAACTACAAAAATCTCTGAAACTGGAAACACTTATCTCTCTCGCTAGCTTTAAGCACCAGTTGTCAGAGCAGTTCACAGATCACTGCACCTGTACATAGCCCATCTATAAATAGCCGAAACAACTACCACTTCCCCTCCTGTATTTATTTATTTATTTTGTTCCTTTGCACCCCAGTATTTCTACTTTGCACACTCATCTACTGACAAATCTACCATTCCAGTGTTTTAATTGCTATATTGTATTTACTTCGCCACCATGGCCTATTTATTGCCTTTACCTCCCTTATCTCACCTCATTTGCTCACATTGTATATAGACTTATTTTTCTACTGTATTATTGACTGTATGTTTGTTTTTACTCCATGTGTAACTCTGTGTTATATGTGTCGAACTGCTTTGCTTTATCTTGGCCAGGTCGCATTTGTAAATGAGAACGTGTTCTCAACTTGACTACCTGGTTAAATAAAAGTGAAATAAATAAAAAATAGTATATGTTGCCCTAGAAGAATAAATAAACTCTTGCTCAACAGAATAACGTAATAGATCAATAGAATGAATGCTAGTTGACATTGGTGAAGTTCTGTAATCTTTCACCGAGCAAAACCGTTTAGGGACTGTGGAGAAAATACAATAATGCAACAAATTTTTTAAAATATTTTCTGTTCAAAATGTCCAAATTAAATCAGTTTGACCGGTTGTAAGGGAAAATAAAGCTGTGAAAATGACCCAAAGTGTTTCTGATGAGATTTCATTTCGGCTTCGATGCATAATTTGTGGTTAAAATACGATCAGCTTTTATGTTGCTTTTACGATGAAGACAGCACCTCTACAGATAGTATCGAACTAAGCATTGCATTCTGTCAAAATGCAGAAATAAATAAATCAGATTTCTCCACTCCTGTTCCCAAGTCCAAGCTTTGCCTACATTTGGTGTATCATTTTACTGCAATAAGTGTTTAATTCTGCAGGAGTTGATATTAAGGCTATATGAGAGGTTATAGACCTACGGTCAGTGTCCAGATTTCAGTTTCTATTTAACCCATCTAAACAGTAGGCTACAGTTCCCCTTGATGTGCCATTGGCCTATTTGAAGTCCCATTTTGTGACTGACACATTTGTGGAGCATGTCACAATCATCACATATAACATAGCATACCATAACACTGCTATCATACTCTTTTACCACTTCACCAAATTTTTTCCAAACATTACTTTTCTGGCCCTGCTTTCGCTTTATTTTCAACTCTCCTTTCGCAGCTTTTGTCTATCGAATTAAACTTTGAAAATGTGATTTCTGCCTCCATGGATTGACGTGAACTTTTTCTGACAAAAAAAGCAGAAAAAACGACAAGGTAGTAAAAAAAAAAGACAATGTAAATAAAAAAGCAAATTAAAAACAACGTAATTAAAACATAGTGTAGAAATTGTCCGCTGGTGACTCATCGGGGAAAGAGCCAGTGAATCTGGCTTGTCATTAAATGTGAAGACCTGCTATTTTATCATATCAATTCTCTGTAATTATCATTACCAGATTAAACTAATCATGTGTCATGACTTTGGCATCATTAAAGTGAAGACTTATTTTATCAAATCAATTCTCTGTAATTATTATTACGTGATTAAACTAATCATGTAAATGTAATTAACTAGGAAGTCGGGGCACAAAGGAAAATCTTCAGATTACAAAGTTGTAATTTTCCTAATGCAAAACTGAAGATATTTTAATATCTCATCAATTAGTCTTCTAATTAATGAATTATTCTTTACCTCACGTTAGTCTCATTACAAACGTCGGAAATTGTTGGTTATCTGCACAAACCCAGCCTTTACCCAGCCATACAACAATTGTCCTAATCATTTATTTACTAACTAACTAAATAATCACAGAAATGCATAAACAAACAAACAGTAGATATGGTTACAAGGAAATTATAGGGGAGGTTCCCTAGTGGGCTAAGCCGATATGACGGCTTGGTGGACTAAGGGAAGTGGGTGTGGACTGAGAAGGGTGGGAATTACAAAATAATTACTACACAGTTGATAATTATATTAATTGAAATGCTAAAGCTTTGCACATGAACGCTTACTCATTCGGGAATAATTGCAATCAATAAATATTTACGCCCAGTGTGTCGTTGTGATCTCTGTTGGAATAGTCAGTCCTTCTGTTAGAAAGTTCATCCGACCGTCTCTCTTCTTCCCTGAAGTCTTTCGTGGTTAGAATGGATAGTTCAGAGTACCATTCAGAAATGGTCTTATAGCCTAGATGTTTCAGGCGGTTGTCGGTCTTCGCATCCCAGGTTAACATTTCTAGCTGCAGACTAGTAATTATTATCTAAGATTTGCTCTTATTCTGTCGGGATCGATAGTCTCAGAGTTTAACAATTTCCCGCCGTGTAGCCAATGCTCCACGTGGTATGGTTAGGAATTAAAAAACCATTACAACCTTCGCTTAAACTGAGGTTTTTGTGGTCTCTACTCAAACCGTCACCCCCTCGGTGATCGAGGTACGCATGGTCTGAAAAGGATTTCTTCAGGTGGGGGTTTTATTCGTAAAAGCAGAAAATGGCTGTTCCATGACGCCAGATCATGTCTGTGCTCACGGGGGCGGGCCAATGACTTGGTTAAACTTTAAAGGGAATACAATTTTCTTTCATTCAAAGGGTTAACTTCTTACGGATCATTGGAACGCTAGCGTCCCACCTCGACAACATCCGGTGAAATTGCAGCGCGCTAAATTCAAATTACAGAAATCATAATATTAAACATTCAACAAAATTCAAGTGTCATACATCATTTAAAAGCTTAACTTCTTGTTAATCCAGCCGCTTTGTCAGATTTCAAAAAGGCTTTACGGTGAAAGCACACCATGCGATTATCTGAGGACAGCGCCCCGCACACAAAAGCATTACAACATTTTCCAACCAAGCAGAGGCATCACAAAAGTCAGAAATAGCGATAAAATAAATCACTTACCTTTGAAGATCTTCATCTGGTTGCAATCACAAGGGTCCCAGCTATATAACAAATGGTCCTTTTGTTCGATAAAGTCCTTCTTTATATCCCAAAAAAGTAAGTTTCATTGGCACGCTTGACTCAGTAATCCACCAGTTTCCCTTGTTCAAAATGCATACAAATGAATCCCGTAAGTTACCAATAAACTTCTTCCAATCATATCAAACAACGTTCCTAATCAATCCTCAGGTACCCTAATATGTAAATAAATTATAAAATTAGGACTCTAGGACTCACTTCTTCTTGAGTGATCAGTAGTTTAGAGTTCATACCATTTCACAAATAGAGCAAGCTCCCACGTTTCCTGGCCTGTTTGGTTGACATTAGAATTAGCCCTTTTAAAAACATGAGGACAGGAGCATCACGGTATTCGGAACTGACGTGACTTTGGGGCAATGGGCTTTTATAGAAACGTAGAAAAGGGGTTGGTTCATAATTTCCAACCAATGCCTATTCACATGGGCGTGGCTACTGACTTAGTTAACCTCTCTAGGGTAGGTGGCACCAAATCGTCCCACCTACGTAACAGCCAGTGGAATCCTGTGGCGCGTTATTCAAATACCTTAGAAATGCTATTACTTCAATTTCTCAAACATATGACTGTTTTACACCATTTTAAAGACAAGACTCTCATTAATCTAACCACACTGTCCGATTTCAAAAAGGCTTTACAACGAAAGCAAAACCTTAGATTATGTCAGCAGAGTACCCAGCCAGAAATAATCAGACACCCATTTTTCAAGCTAGCATATAATGTCACAAAAACCCAGAAGACAGCTAAATGCAGCACTAACCTTTGATGATCTTCATCAGATGACACACCTAGGACATTATGTTATACAATACATGCATGTTTTGTTCAATCAAGTTCATATTTATATCAAAAACCATCTTTTTACATTAGCATGTGACGTTCAGAACTAGCATACTTCCGGCGAATTTACTAACAATTTACTAAATTACTCACGATAAACGTTCACAAAAAGCATAACAATTATTTTAAGAATTATAGATACAGAACTCCTCTATGCACTCGATATGTCCGATTTTAAAATAGCTTTTTGGTGAAAGCAGTTGTGGTTATGCTAACACAAAAAATAGATCAAGTTTGCATACTTATGTACATACTTGTGCATGCATGTGTGTGAGAGATTGTTACAGTGGTTATTGTTAAACCAAATTCCATAATTTATGTCCAAATAACTCCATGTTGTTCATGCGTTCAGTAAGCTACTCCAAATGTAAATACAACTTTTTTTTACTTTTCGTCGTGACATCGTCCGCGCGCTTCCTACATTTGGAGTAGCTTACTGAACGCACGAACAACAAGGAGTTATTTGGACATAAATTATGGAATTTATCGAACAAAACAACATTTGTTGTGGCCCTGGGATTCCTGGAAGTGCCTTCTGATGAAGATCATCAAAGGTAAGGGAATATTTCTAATGCAATTTATGATTTTAGATGACTCCAAGATGGCGGCTATCTGTACAGCCTAGTATATTTTTCTGAGCTCAGTACTCATATTATTGCAAAGAGTGCTTTCCTCGTGAAGCTTTTTTGAAATCTTTCATAGCGTTTGCATAAAGGAGATGTTCATCTATAATTCTTTGAATGACAGTTTAATTTTTTATCAACGTTTATGACAAGTATTTTTGTAAATTGTGGCGCTGATTCACCGGCAGTATTTGAGGGAAAATATTTTCTGAACGTCACTCGCCAATGTAAAATGCTGTTTTTGATGTATAAATATGAACTTTATCGAACAAAAAATGCATGTATTGTGTAACATGATGTCCTAGGAGTGTCATCTGATGAAGATCATCAAAGGTTAGTGCTGCATTTAGCTGTGTTTTGGGTATTGTGATGCATGCTAGTTATTTTTGTCGATGTACTCTCCTAACATAATCTAATGTTTTGCTTTCGCTGTAAAGCCTTTTTGAAATCGGACAACGTGGTTCGATTCAGGACAAGTGTATTTATAAAATGGTGTAAAATAGTCCTATGTTTGAGAAACAGAAATGATTAGATTTGGTTTTGAATATGGCGCTCTGATTTTTCACTGGCTGTTGATCCCGCTAACGGGATCGGAGCGGTAAGAGGAGCAGCTTCTATGGAGGAACTTTGAATGTCGTTTGAGCTAGCTAGCTAACAAGCTTGTGTGTGCAGAGCGGCACCAGAATTATAAACACATCTTACTATGTTGTAGTTAATAAATCCAACGTGACACTTGATAACTAACCCTAAATTATCCTTAACTAGCATTGAAAAAGTTCATCCATTCTTCTCGAGCCAAATAAAAATCATTCTCCCCATCTTCTGAATCAAGCTTGTAACGTCAGTACAGTAGCCAGAGAGAGAGAGAGAGAGAGAGAGAGAGAGAGAGAGAGAGAGAGAGAGAGAGAGAGAGAGAGAGAGAGAGAGAGAGAGAGAGAGAGAGAGAGATCTCAGTAAGACCAAAATAATGGTGTTCCAAAAAAGGTCCAGTTGACAGAACCACAAATACAAATTACATCTTGACACCGTTGCCCTAGAGCACACAAAAAACTATACAGTGTACATACCTTGGTCTAAACATCAGCGCCACAGTTAACTTCCACAAAGCTGTGAATGTTCTGAGAGATAAGGCAAGAAGGGCCTTCTATGCCATCAAAATGAACATAAAATTGACATAACAATTAACATCTGTCTAAAAAGACTTGAGTCAGTTATAGGACCAATTGCCCTTTATGGTTGTGAGGTCTGGGGTCCGCTCACCAACCAAGAATTCACAAGATGGGACAAACACCAAATTGAGACTCTGCATACAGAATTCTGCAGAAATATCCTCCTTGTACAATGTAAAACACCAAATAATGCATGCAGAGCAGAATTAAGCTGATACCCGCTAATTATCAAAATCCAGAAAATATCCATTAAATTCTACAACCACCTAAAAGGAAGCAATTCCCAAACCTTCCATAACAAAGCCATCACCTACAGATAGATGAATCTGGAGAAGAGTCCCCTAAGCAAGCTGGGCCTGGGGCTCTGTTCACAAATACAAACAGACCCCACAGAGCTCCAGGACAGCAACACAATTAGACCCAACCAAGTCATGAGAAAACAAAAAGATAATTACTTGACACACTGGAAAGAATTAACAAAAAAACAGAGCACAATACCTGACCACTGTGACTGACCCAAATTTAAGGAACGCTTTGACTATGTACAGATTGAAAAAGCCCGCCGTAGGCAGACCTGGCTCTCAAGAGAAGACAGGCTATGTGCACACTGCCCACAAAATGATGTGGAAACTGACTTGCACTTCCTATACTCTTGCCAAATGTATGACCATTGCCGTGGAAAATTGCAAGATTATGTTATAAGGCTTGTATTGTATTATAATGTTAACTATTGTGTGTGTGTTCTACTGAGGATGGGCCTCTATGAGATAGCACTAACAGAGGAGATTTACGATGTATTTGGGTAATAAAGCCTAAAAGAGCATTCCAGAGAACATGAGCTAATGGTTCTGTTCTATACCGTACCAGGGAGAGATGGTTCCAGTTTGGAGTAGGAGGACCAGACACTGGTCTATACAATGAAAACTGTTGACACAGCAGTTGCTGTCTGCTATGTTTTATAGATATCTTTCATACAAATCTTAACCTTGTGACCATTCTATGTATCTGTGGTTCATCATGTACGTTGAGAGGGGTGTATCTTGGCTATAAAAGATCTTTGTACTTTTGTGTAGACACTTTTCAATGGTTCATTAGAGATAGTGCATCATTGAAAGTCAAGGACTTTTGCAGAGCTCTTATTATTAAAGATGTAGTTTAAGTATAACTCTGACTGGTGTGTGAAGTTTGTAACTCTCCTCATTTGGTAATGCAGAAATTAGCCACCACACCATATTAGAGACCCTCAGATTACACAGATCCACAAAGAATTTGAAAACAAACCCGATTTTGATAAACTCCCATATCTACTGGATGAAATACCACAGTGTGCAATCACTGCAGCAAGATATGTGACCCGTTGCCACGAGACAAGGGCAACTAGTGAAGAACAAACACTATTGTAAATACAACCCATTTTATGTTTATTTATTTTCCCTTTTGTACTTTAACCATTTGCACATTGTTACAACTCTGTATATATACATAATATGCCATTTGAAATGTCTTAATTCCTTTGGAACGTCAGTGAGTGTAATGTTAACTTTTCATTTTTATTGTTTATTTCACTTCTGTATATTATCTACTTCACTTGCTTTGGCAATGTTAACATATGTTTCCCATGCCAAATAAGCCCCTGAATTGAACTGAATTGAGAGAGAGAGACACACAGAGACACACAGAAACACACAGAGACACACAGGGACACAGAGAGAGAGACACAGAGAGAGAATGTTTGTTACTGTGGCTTATTGTTACACCACTTTCTCACATATCCAGTCATGATTTTTGTCACAATTTTCATCATTCCATGTCTTTACAGGGTCATCTTGTCCATAGTATATCTCAACACAGTCCTCTTGCCCATTATCATCAGGCTGTCCTCCCCTCCAGTACCTAAACAACACAGAGAACCAGACAGTCAGACACTGTGGTACAAACATCCTCCTCAATTATAGACATAGTCCTATGTTTTAAAGACACACTCTGTAAGATGATCATACCATTATCAAGAATGGGCCATCAATACATTTCAATTACCTTTTCATATGTAAATATTACCTTGTTTCTATAATCAATAGTTCTCATGAATGACATTCATGTGTGGAAACATACCTTTTTATGAAGATGATTGGAAGCAATATATCTTTGTTGTTTTTTATCTCCATATCACAAGGTAAATGGTCAAATCTCTCACCCTGTGGTCAGTGATGTGCCGTCCACCCACTTCCAGGTCCCCTCAGTAACAGAGTCAGTCAGACCAATCCAGGCTCTCAGGTGGAGGTTGAAGAGAAATGTCTGTTGTTGAGAAAGATAAAGAAAACTGTAACTTTTAATATATTTATAAAATACTGCACACATATTAGTGTACTGATGAAAAGTATACTTGCTCCCCCTCTCTCTCTCTCTCTCTCTCTCTCTCTCTCTCTCTCTCTCTCTCTCTCCCTCTCTCTCTCACCTGTTCATCTTTGCTGTTTATGATCACCAGGTCTGCTCCTCTCTCCAGACAGTCCTGTCTGCTCTTCTCCCAGGTTTTCTCCTCAGTAGAGAGGAAGTACAAACTGGAGTCAAAGTATCTCCATCCCTCCTGACAATGCTGCTCTGTGAAGCGCAAAGTTGAACACATTGAGAAACTTAGCCAGTATCTTTAAACTCATAAACCCATTGATACATAATTATTGTTGATTTTACTTCTAATTTATCACGGTTTATATCTCACCTATCACAAAAAGCTTAGCCTGAATATGGCTTTTCTCTTTAGTCAGGTTGTTGTATCTGGTCTGTAACTGGTCTCTCTCTGCAGTTGCGTTAGTCTTATAAAGGGAACAACTCTGTGACAAGTTGTTCCTTTTATCCTCAGAATCTTTGATGGCTCTGTTATCTACAAAGTATAAACATATAGTTACCAGCTAAAACATCAGTTAAATAGGCTTGGTAACCTACACTTCTTACAACTAGGTGATACGCAATGAACTTGGACACAAACTCACAGTAGACGGACAGGCCTATGATCCCAGCCAGTAGGAGAACACACAGCAGCCCCAGACACACTGCAGCAACTAGGAAGGGTCTCTTCTCTGAGCTATCAGGCTCGGTGGACACATAGAACATACTGTTATGTTTTGTGAGTGTGTGTGTGTTTTACCTGAGTACTGGTCTCCTGGTCCATTATTAGGAGCAGTGTCTGCTGCCTCTTCTCTCTTGGTGCTGGTCTCACCGGCTCTCAGGGTGTCTGCACTGAAGTAGATATCCACAATCCTCAAATCCATCTCACCTCTGTCAAACTTGACCTTCTTGTTCACATCTGGCTCAACATAGATTAACTTTGACATCTTTAACAATGCCTGGGTCTTTCTTTCTATGTAGGTCAACTATACATTAAGTCTCTGCTTCTAGAATTAATGTGGTGGTCTTCCAACATGACTGCCAGGAGGTGTCGTACGTCAACTGCAAGTCCTCTATATGTTTAGTCTCTGCTTCTAGTGATATCTCTGTCTCGGAGTCATCTGTGTGTCTCTGTCTGTGTGACTGCTGTAGGTGGTAATGGGCAGGTGGGACGGTAGAGCGCGAATTTCAAATTACAGAAATATAAATATTTAACATTCATGAAAATACAAGTATTATACAGTACATCAAAATAAAGCTTAACTTCTTCTTAATCCAGCCACTGTGTCAGATTTCAAAAAGGCTTTACGGTGAAAGCACACCATGTGATTATCTGAGGACAGCGCCCCGCATACAAAAACATGAAAAACATTTTTCAACCAGGCAGGTGCGACACGAAAGTCAGAAATAGCAATATAATAAATGCCTTACCTCTGAAGATCTTCTTCTGTTGGCACTCCAAAAGGTCCCAGTTACATCACAAATGGTCCTTTTGTTTGATAAAGTCCTTCTTTATATCCATAAAAACTCAGTTTAGCTGGCGCGCTTCATTCAATAATCCACCGGTTTCCCTCCTTCAAAATGCATACAAAATGAATCCCAAACGTTACCAATGAACTTATCCAAACAAGTCAAACAACATTTATAATCAAACCTCAGGTACCCTAATACGTAAATAAACTATCAAATTTAAGACGGAGAATAGTATATTCATTAATGGAGATAAATATCAAAGAACGCGATTTCACCCACGCGCATGGAAACACTACAGCCAAAATGGGAGCCACTTACAAAAACTACAACTTCTATCTAATTTTTCCATTGGAAACAGTGGAAGGCTGATATTTCTTTTTTTGGATGGTTTGTCCTCGGGGTTTCGCCTGACATATCAGTTCTGTTATACTCACAGACATCATTTAAAAAGTTTTAGAAACGTTAGAGTGTTTTCTATCCTAATCTACCATATATGCATATCCTAGCTTCTGGGCCTGAGTAACAGGCAATTTATTTTGGGCACGCTTTTCATCCGGACATGAAAATACTGCCCCCTACCCAAGAGAGGTTAAATCTAGGGAAATATCCCAAAAATTACATGGGTAATTGTGGCTATGGTAATACAAAAAATAGAACACATTTGCATACTTGTGTGCGTATTTGTGTGCATGTGAGACATTGTTACAGAGGTTATTGTTAAACCATTTTCTGCGGCACAATATAAATCATTCCATGTCTCTACATGGTCATCTTGTCCAGAATATATCTCAACACAGTCCTCCTGCCCAGGGAATGGGACTTGCTATTTCTAATGATGGACAGGACACTATCATACCAGGAAGATATAGATCATACAGGGGAAGTGGAGAACAGAGGCTAGCTGTTAATATATATTAAATATCATATGTAACAGCCCCAAGATAATTCAGGGAGTTTCCAGAACTCCCCGTTCCTTTCTCCTATCTGCTGATTTGGACCCTCTGTTTACTCCCAAATATACATCAACATGTTCAGGAGGTCCAGGACTACAAACATGGGTCATTATAATGTCCAGACAATAGATTTGACACTACAAACAGCTCCAAGTGGATATTGAGGGTGGGTAGCCTTAACCAATGAGGATGAGATGACTACAGAAACCACCAAGGCTCTCCACTCTCTTAATGAAACTGATTGGTTGAGGCGTTGTTGAGTGACAGCTGGTTGAACCACCATAAAGATCAACTTCACTTCCCTATTTTGGGACCCCTATAGGGGAACCACGGTCAAGTATGAGCATTTGATATTGTGCTTATATGTAACTTGACAAGAAAGACTGACTGTCAAAGATTAATAACCTCTTACATCTAGATGTTCCGCTAGAGGAACACTGCTCCAATATTCAATGATAGGGCGTGGCGCGAATTACAAACACCTCAGAAATCCCAAAACTTCAATTTTTCAAACATATGACTATTTTACACCATTTTAAAGACAAGACTCTCCTTTCTCTAACCACATTGTCCGATTTCAAAAAGGCTTTACAACGAAAGCAAAACATTAGATTATGTCAGGAGAGTACCCAGCCCGAAATAGTCACACACCCATTTTTCAAGCTAGCATATAATGTCACAAAAACCAAAACCACAGCTAAATGCAGCACTAACCTTTGATGATCTTCATCAGATGACACTCCTAGGACATTATGTTATACAATACATGCATGTTTTGTTCAATCAAGTTCATATTTATATCAAAAACAGCTTTTTACATTAGCATGTGACGTTCAGAACTAGCATACCCACCGAAACTTCCAGTGAATTTACTAAATTACTCACGATAAACGTTCACAAAAAACATAACAATTCTTTTAAGAATTATAGATACAGACCTCCTTTATGCAATCGCTATGTCCGATTTTAAAATAGCTTTTCGGTGAAAGCACATTTTGCAATATTCTGAGTAGATAGCCCGGCCATCATGGCTAGCTATTTTGACACCCACCAAGTTTGGCACTCACCAAACTCAGATTTACTATAAGAAAAATTGGATTACCTTTGCTGTTCTTCGTCAGAATGCACTCCCAGGACTTCTAGTTTACACCCAATGTTGTTTTGGTTCCAAATAATCCATAGTTATATCCAAATAGCGGCGTATTGTTCTTGCGTTCAAGACACTATCCGAAGGGTGACGCGCCGGCGAGTATCATGACAAAAAATGTCAAAATATTACATTACCGTACTTCAAAGCATGTCAAACGCTGTTTAAAATCAATTTTTATGCGATTTTTCTCGTAAAATAGCGATAATTTTCCAACCGGGAGACGTCGTTTTCGTTCAAAGACTGAAAATTTAAAATGGACTCTTCACGTGCATGCGCGCACCCGTTTCATTGTTCTCAGATCGACCACTATCCAAATGCGCTACTGTTTTTCAGTCATCATTCCCTGTTCTGGCGCCTTCTGAGAGCCTTAGAAAGTGTCACGTTACAGCAGAGATCCTCTATTTTTGATAGAGATGACAAAGGCCAAGAAATGGTCAGACAGGGTACTTCCTGTACAGAATCTTCTCAGGTTTTGGCCTGCCATTTGAGTTCTGTTATACTCACAGACACCATTCAAACAGTTTTAGAAACCTTGGAGTGTTTTCTATCCAAAGCTACTAATTATATGCATATTCTAGTTTCTGGGCAGGAGTAATAACCAGATTAAATCGGGTACGTTTTTTTATCCGGCCGTGAAAATACTGCCCCCTATCCATAACAAGTTAAGTAACATCCTTTGATATCACTACTACACTCGTTGATTTTCTGATACAATCACTGTATAGGAGTTGACTGTAACGGTAGTTTGGTACAGTCTAGAATGTTTGCACCAGGCCTAAAATGGAGAATGTAAATATCTGTAGCAAGTGAGAAGAATGTATTATAATTGGAATTGATGAAATGTACTGAATGCAGAGTGTGGACTAAGTCAAATGTACTAACTTCATGTTGACTCTGTTAAACAAGAAGCTACAACGTTTGGAAATAAGTCAGACTTATATTAATACACTATTACAACGTGTGTTCATGGGTTTGAGACAGAGAGAGAGAAGGAAGAAGTTGTGTACACTGTAGGCTGCTGTATGTGTTACAGTATGCTGTCATTGTGATGTTAAAACACTTTCTCACAAATCAAGTTGAGTTTGCTGTCACATGACAAGTCATTCCATGCCTCCAGAGGACACTGATCTTTGTGTATCTCAACACAGTCCTTCTGCCCAGTAGGACCTGTATTATCAGGCTGTTTGTCATTCCAGTACCTACAGGGTTAAAAACAGTCAGATATCATGGTTAATACCAGTACCTACAGGGTTAAACACAGTCAGATATCATGGTTAATACCAGTACCTACAGGGTTAAAAACAGTCAGATATCATGGTTAATACCAGTACCTACAGGGTTAAAAACAGATATCATGGTTAGAACATCAGAATCCTAAATAATATACTGACATTTTTCAGCTTAAATTCAACTTTGTTGAATACTACCATCAATGACAATAACCTGTATGGATAGAGGTTGAATGAACTGAAAATTGGATGAACTGAAAATTGGAGCCTTATTGTCAGAGTAGTCATCATCTCTTACTCTGTGGTCAGTGTTGGTCCACCAGTTGAGTGTGGAGGACCTAGAGTATGAACAACACAGAGAATCTGTCCTACTCCTTACACTGTGGTCAGTGTTATTAGAGCAGTAGTATATTACCTTGGGGTGGTCAGTGGGGTGTCGTCCACCCATCTTCAGGTCCCCACATTAAGTCAGTCAGACCAATCCAGACTCTCTTGTTGAGTTTGAAGAGAAACTCCTGTTGAAAGACAGAAAGATAAAAATCGAGAAAGATAAAAAATATACCTATACGTTTCATCATATCTACCCCTGCAAAGCCATATCTTCTCTCTCTCTCTCTTGCTCTCTTTCTGTAACTCTTTCTCGCTCTCTTTCTGTATCTCTCTCTCTCTCTCTCTCTCTCTCCCTCTCTCTCTCTCTCTCTCTCTCTCTCTCTCTCTCTCTCTCTCTCTGTCTTTCTCACCCTCACCTGTTGTCTATCACTGTTTATGATCACCAGGTCTGCTCCTCTCTTCAGACAGTCCTCTCTGCTCTCCTTCCAGGTTTTAGTCTCAGTAGACAGGAAGTACCAACTGGATTCAAACTTCTGCCAGCCTTCAGGACAGGTTTGTTATAAAAGATGAAAACATGTATTTCCTTCAATGTATCATGCTGGACACAATGACAGAATACAATACAATACAATAAGGTGCTTGGGATTAATGATAATTTATTACTGTAGGTTTACTCACTGAGATTGGTAAGCCTCCCGCTAGTAACATCTCTCTGTCTGTAGCTGGTATCTCTCTTCAGTCAGGTTGTTGTAACTGGACTGTAGCTGGTCTCTCTCTTCAGTCAGGTTGTTGTAACTGGACTGTAGCTGGTCTCTCTCTTCAGTCAGGTTGTTGTAACTGGACTGTAGCTGGTCTCTCTCTTCAGTCAGGTTGTTGTAACTGGACTGTAGCTGGTCTCTCTCTTCAGTCAGGTTGTTGTATCTGGTCTGTAGCTGGTCTCTCTCTTCAGTCAGGTTGTTGTAACTGGTCTGTAGCTGGTCTCTCTCTTCAGTCAGGGTGTTGTAACTGGTCTGTAGCTGGTCTCTCTCTTCAGTCAGGGTGTTGTAACTGGTCTGTAGCTGGTCTCCCTCTGTTGTGTTGTGATGACCAATGACTCCATCTATAAAAGGCAAGAGTTATTCAAACATCTAACTACCACACCATTGGTGATTAAGTATGTTTAAGTAGGCTATATAAGTCTCAGTGACAACATACTAAACTTACAGTAGACCGACAGGCCTATGATCCCAGTCAGTAGGAGAACACACAGCAGCCCCAGACACACTGCAGCAACTCCAGAGGGTCTCTTCCACCACTGAAAATGTACTGAATCACAAAAGTAAGATCTTTGGTAATGTGTTTTACTGTATGATCCAGGATTGGGACAAATAAAGCTATAGTACTACAGGGTAATCTGTTTCATTTATTGTGTGTGTAATTTATGTGTGTGTGTGTGTGTGTCACATATGCTCCTGCAACGCCCTCTACTGCTCATCCTGTGTCTCCTTGACCTGCTGCCACTCCCGGAGTGCTCTCTCCCTCTGTGTGTGTGTGTGTGTGTGTGTGTGTGTGTGTGTGTGTGTGTGTGTGTGTGTGTGTGTGTGTGTGTGTGTGTGTGTGTGTGTGTGTGTGTGTGTGTGTGTGTGTGTGTGTGTGTGTGTGTGTGTGTGTGTGTTCGTGCAATCTTACCTGAAGCAATAACTCCATCTCTTGGACTGGGCTTGAAGGCTCTTATGTTGGAATATAATTGGCCATCAATGTCTGTGTTCTTCATTGCATCAGGCTCATCATCTTCAAATCCATCTGGGTTTTCATAGACTCCTATCTGACATCTTAACACACTTGTGGTCAAATACAGTAACTTCTACTTCTAACCTCAACTCTAATATACGTCTGTGTTCCTGTGTCTTGTCACTGGACTGTCCTGCGTCTGTGTGACACTGTAGTTACAGTATGTTTTTAACATTCAACCAGAGTGAAGAGGAAACTGTCAAATCAACACAAAACTGGCCACCATGTGACTTTCCCAAAGTGCTCTTCTGTTTTAAACATGTGATTCAATTGAAGTGATAGTATACAACATGATATGACTCCCACCAGCCTTAGTTTGATAATATAACACATGATATGACTCCCACCAGCCTTAGTGTGATAATATAATACATGATATGACTCCCACCAGTCTTAGTGTGATAATATAATACATGATATGACTCCCACCAGTCTTAGTTTGATAATATACTACATGATATCACTCCCACCAGCCTTAGTTTGATAATATAATACATGATATGACTCCCACCAGTCTTACTTTGATATTATAATACATGATATGAATCCCACCAGTCTTAGTTTGATAATATAATACATGATATGACTCCCACCAGTCTTAGTTTGATAATATAATACATGATATGACTCCCACCAGCCTTAGTTTGATAATACAATATATGCTATGACTCCCACCAGTCTTAGTTTGATATTATAATGCATTATATGACTCCCACCAGCCTTAGTTTGATAATATAATACATGATATGACTCCCACCAGCCTTAGTTTGATAATACAATATATGCAATGACTCCCACCAGTCTTAGTTTGATATTATAATACATGATATGACTCCCACCAACTCCGGCCCTGTGTAAAGTACTTTAATTATGTCAAGACCTTCCTTCAGTATCTTTACTAGAAGATCAACAAGTCGGAAAGCCTGAATGGTAATTCACTGAGGCCAACCACACATGTTAAGAATATATACTGCTCAAAAAAATAAAGGAAACACTTAAACAACACAATGTAACTCCAAGTCAATCACACTTCTGTGAAATCAAACTGTCCACTTAGGAAGCAACACTGATTGACAATAAATTTCACATGCTGTTGTGCAAATGGAATAGACAACAGGTGGAAAGTATAGGCAATTAGCAAGACACCCCCAATAAAGGAGTGGTTCTGCAGGTGGTAACCACAGACCACTTCTCAGTTCCTATGCTTCCTGGCTGATGTTTTGGTCACTTTTGAATGCTGGCGGTGCTTTCACTCTAGTGGTAGCATGAGACGGAGTCTACAACCCACACAAGTGGCTCAGATAGTGCAGCTCATCCAGGATGGCACATCAATGCGAGCTGTGGCAAGAAGGTTTGCTGTGCTGTCAGCGTAGTGTCCAGAGCATGGAGGCGCTACCAGGAGACAGGCCAGTACATCAGGAGATGTGGAGGAGGCCGTAGGAGGGCAACAACCCAGCAGCAGGACCGCTACCTCCGCCTTTGTGCAAGGAGGAGCAGGAGGAGCACTGCCAGAGCCCTGCAAAATGACCTCCAGCAGGCCACAAATGTGCATGTGTCTGCTCAAACGGTCAGAAACAGACTCCATGAGGGTGGTATGAGGGCCTGACGTCCACAGGTGGGGGTTGTGCTTACAGCCCAACACCGTGCAGGACGTTTGGCATTTGCCAGAGAACACCAAGATTGGCAAATTCGCCACTGGCACCCTGTGCTCTTCACAGATGAAAGCAGGTTCACACTGAGCACATGTGACAGACGTGACAGTCTGGAGACACCGTGGAGAACGTTCTGCTGCCTGCAACATCCTCCAGCATGACCGGTTTGGCGGTGGGTCAGTCATGGTGTGGGGTGGCATTTCTTTGGGGGGCCGCACAGCCCTCCATGTGCTGGTAGCCTGACTGCCATTAGGTACCGAGATGAGATCCTCAGACCCTGGGTTCCCTGGGTTCCTCCTAATGCAAGACAATGCTAGACCTCATGTGGCTGGAGTGTGTCAGCAGTTCCTGCAAGAGCAAGGCATTGATGCTATGGACTGGCCTGCCCGTTCCCCAGACCTGAATCCAATTGAGCACATCTGGGACATCATGTCTCGCTCCATCCACCAATGCCACGTTGCATCACAGACAGTCTAGGAGTTGGCGGATGCTTTAGTCCAGGTCTGGGAGGAGATCCCTCAGGAGACCATCCACCACCTCATCAGGAGCATGCCCAGGCGTTGTAGGGAGGTCATACAGGCACGTGGAGGCCACACACACTTCTGAGCCTCATTTTGACTTGTTTTAAGGACATTACATCAAAGTTGGATCAGCCTGTAGTGTGGTTTTCCACTTTAATTTTGAGTGTGACTCCAAATCCAGACCTCCATGGGTTGATAAATTGGATTTCCATTGATTATTTTTGTGTGATTTTGTTGTCAGCACATTCAACTATGTAAAGAAAAAAGTATTTAATAAGATTATTTCATTCATTCAGATCTAGGATGTGTTATTTTAGTGTTCCCTTTATTTTTTTGAGCAGTGTATATATTTTTAATTCAAAGTTTATTTTATTTTCTATTTTGTAAAAACATACATATTGTCACGTCCTGACCAGTAAAGGGGTCATTTTGTTATTGTAGTTGGTCAGGACGCGGCAGGGGTGTGTTTGTTTAGTGTGTTTCGGGGTTTTTGGTTTATGTTCTATGTTTTCTATTTCTATGTGGGTTTTCTAGTTTTTCTATTTCTATGTTGGTTTTGGGAACGACCTCCAATTAGAAGCAGCTGGTTGTCGTTGCTTCTAATTGGAGGCCATATTTAAGTGGGTTTATTTTCTCTTGTGTTTGTGGGTACCATACAGGACTGTTTTTGCCGGTATTTTGGTCAGTGTTCATTTCTTTAATAAAACAAGAAGATGTTTCACATACCCGCTGCAGTTTGGTCCGATCATTATGACGAATATGACAGAACCACCCACCATAAGAGGACCAAGCAGCGGAGGAAGGAGCAGCAGGAGGAGTATAAGAAGAAGGACCATGGAGGAAGGCTGGAGAGGACCGGGAATGTTATGCGGGAACACGGCTGGCAAGGAAGTCTGAGAGGCAGCCCCCAAAAAAATTTGGGTGGGGGCACACGGGAAGATTGGCTAGGTCAGGCAATAGACCTGAGCCAACTCCCCGTGCTTATTATGGGGAGCGTTTGGCGGTAAGAGCACCGTTCTATGCGGAAGTGCGCACGGTCTCGCCCATCTGCACGCACAGTCTGGTGCGAGCGATACTAGCCCTCCGCAGGTGCCGTGCTAGAGTGGGCATCCAGCCAGGGAGAAGTATGCCTGCGCAATACATCTGGCCACCAGTGCGTCTCCTGGGTCCAGGCTACCCTGCGCCTGCTCTACACACGGCAGCCATTTTGCCTCAGCACAGTCCAGTTCGCCCTGTGCCAGTACTCCACCTGTGCCGGGCTACAGAAGAAATCCAGCCAGGACGGCTTGTGCAGGCTGTACGCTCCAGACCTCCAGTGCGTAGTCAAGGCCCCGTGTATCCTGTCCCTGCTCCTTGCACTAGCCCTGTTGTGCGTGTCACTAGTCTGGCGCCTCCAAAGCCAGCCCCACGCACCAGGCCTTTAGTGCGCCTGCCCAGTCCAGTTCGTCCTGCTCCTGCTCCTCGCACTAGCCCTGTGGTGTGTGTCACTAGTCTGGCGCCTCCAAAGCCAGCCCCACGCATCAGGCCTTCAGTGCGCAGTCCCCGTCCAGATCTTCCGGCGACAGTTCCCCGTCCAGATCTTCCGGCGACAGTTCCCCGTCCAGAGCTTCCGGCGACAGTTCCCCGTCCAGAGCTTCCGGCGACAGTGCCCCGTCCAGAGCTTCCGGCGACAGTGCCCCGTCCAGAGCTTCCGGCGACAGTGCCCCGTCCAGAGCTTCCGGCGACAGTGCCCCGTCCAGAGCTTCCGGCGACAGTGCCCCGTCCAGAGCTTCCGGCGACAGTGCCCCGTCCAGAGCTTCCGGCGACAGTGCCACAGTCCGGAGCCTGCAGAGGCGTCCCACAGCCCGGAGCCTGCAGAGGCGTCCCACAGCCCGGAGCCTGCAGAGGCGTCCCACAGCCCGGAGCCTGCAGAGGCGTCCCACAGCCCGGAGCCTGCAGAGGCGTCCCACAGCCCGGAGCCTGCAGAGGCGTCCCACAGCCCGGAGCCTGCAGAGGCGTCCCACAGCCCGGAGCCTGCAGAGGCGTCCCACAGCCCGGAGCCTGCAGAGGCGTCCCACAGCCCGGAGCCTGCAGAGGCGTCCCACAGCCCGGAGCCTGCAGAGGCGTCCCACAGCCCGGAGCCTGCAGAGGCGTCCCACAGCCCGGAGCCTGCAGAGGCGCTCCTCAGCCCTGAGTCTCCAGAGACGCGCCTCAGCCGAGGTCTCCAGCGACACACCTTAGCCCAGAGCCTGTAGCAGTGGTCTACAGCCATGAGCCTTCAAGGGGGGTGGGCAGGTTAGGATGGGGACTAAGGCCGGAGCCTGAGCCACCTCCGTAGATGGAGGATTGGGGGGGGGGGGGGGGTGTAGCACGGGAGCCGTCTGTGACGGTAGCCACCCTCCCTTCCCTCCCTTTAGTTTGGGGTTATTTTTGTTGGGTTTTTTGTTTCGGTGCCTTCGGTGTCTGGACCTTTGGGGGGGGTACTGTCACGTCCTGACCAGTAAAGGGGTCATTTTGTTATTGTAGTTGGTCAGGACGCGGCAAGGGTGTGTTTGTTTAGTGTGTTTCGGGGGTTTTGGTTTATGTTCTATGTTTTCTATTTCTATGTTGGTTTTGGGAACGACCTCCAATTAGAAGCAGCTGGTTGTCGTTGCTTCTAATTGGAGGCTATATTTAAGTGGGTTTATTTTCTCTTGTGTTTGTGGGTGGTTGTTCCATGTACAGTCAGTGTACCTTACAGGACTGTTTTCGTCGTTCTTTTGTTCAGTGTTCATTTCTTTAATAAAACAAGATGTTTCACATACCCGCTGCAGTTTGGTCCGATCATTACGACAAATATGACACATATACAAATGCATTTTGTCAAGGCACATAGTACATTTTACAAATCCTTGTCAAGATATTAATCAAGAGGGATATTTCAAACATGGATTCCTCATCAAAACAGAGCCCCCCTACAACAATATCATCATAAAACTCTTCACTCTATGCATCCTAGCGGTTAAGAGTGTTGGGCCAGTAACCAAAAGGTCGCTGGTTTGATTCCTCAGACCGACTAGATGAAAAATCGGTTGATTTGCCCTGGAGCAAGGCACTTAACCCTAATGGCTCCTGTAAATCGCTCTGGATAAAAGTGCCTGCTAAATGACTAAAATGTAAATTTGGCTGATGAGAAGTAAGAAAATAAACCCACAGTTCTCCACTCCACCACCATTACGCTCTCCGCTCCCAGTACCTGCAGTAGAACCTACACAGAGTTATACTGGTCACCCTCTCAGAACCTAGAGTATGAACAACACAGAGAATCCGTCCTACTCCTTACACTGTGATCAGTGTTATTAGAGCAGTAATCTTTTACCTCGGGGTGGTCAGTGGGGTGACGTCCACCCATTTCCAGGTTCCCGCAGTAACATTGGTGGAGTGGAGAACTGTGGGTATATTTCTTACTTCTCGTCAGCCAAAGAGTATGGTGGGATGTTGAGCATCTCAGGGCAATTCATTGGATCTGTGAGAAATAGGCCTCTCTGGCTACGTTTACACAGGCAACCCAATTCTGATCTTTTGCCCAATAAGTGGCAAAATATCTGATCTAATTGGTCAAATACCAATTAGTGGAAAATAATCAGAAGTGGGCTGCCTGTGTAAACGCAGCCTGGTACTTTCTCTGCATTGCTGTTTAAGGAACTATATAAACAGGAGGAATTCTAAGGTGGAATTACACAGAAAAAGATATATATTCAGGTTCATCCATTTGGATCTGATCCATATCATACGAAATGGACACCACATTTTGGGGACCTGTCTTGGCTAGTGAGCGCTACCATCAAAGCTACTGGCTGAAATGATACAAAACCTTTATAATGCATATTCAATACAATGTCTGTAGCAGTTAGAATAGCGGATAAGTGTGTTGGGCCAGTAACCGAAAGGTTGTTGGTTTGAATCCCTGAGCCGACAAGGTGAAAAATCTATTGGTGTGTCCTTGAGCGAGGCACTTATCCCTAATTGCTCCTGTAAGTCGTTCTGGATAAGAGCATCTACTAAAATGTATTCTCTCTCTTTTACCTGTTCCTCTCTGCTCTTTATGATCTTACTCTGTGGTCAGTCTTGGTCAACCACTTGTGAATGGAGGACCTACACTGTGGTCAGTGTTATTAGAGCAGTAGTGTATTACCTTGGGGTGGTCAGTGGGATACCGTCCACCCATCTCCAGGTCCCCTCAGTAACAAAGTCAGTCAGACCAATCCAGACTCTCTTGTTGAGGTTGAAGATAATTTTCTGTTTTTGAAAAAGATAAACATATGTACGTATTCTGTTTTGATTATATCTAATCCCTGCACACCCATATCATCTCTCTCTCTTTCTCTCTCTCTCTCTCTCTCTCTCTCACCTGTTCCACATTGCGGCTTTTGATCACCAGGTCTGCTCCTCTCTCCAGACAGTCCTCTCTGCTCTCCTTCCAGGTTTTATTCTCAGTAGACAGGAAGTACCAACTGGATTCAAACTTGTGACAGGTTTCAGGACAGGGTTGTTGTGAAAGATGAAAACATGAATTGACGTCCAACTTCTTACACTGTACACTTAATGACCGAATACAGACACATGCTCAGGTGTGTGTGATTAATGACATAATCATGTATTACTGTAGATTTACTAGCCTCCCGCTGAGAACATTTCTCTGTCTGTAGTTGGTCTCTCTCTGCACTACATTTGTTTTCATAAGCTAAGAATCTCTTTAAGACCTACATTATCTGTAACAACTAAAAAAAGAGAAGTTGCTCACAAAATTAGATAACATCAGAACTGCTAAAATAGTAAGAACAATATCTATAATATTTACAGTAAATTTGAGCTGCGCAGCAAGAATGTCACATTGCCAAGCCACATCCAAATGTAAGGCAAAGATGTAAATAGAAAATTTGAAAATCTGCTGATCTGTGAAGAAGACGGCACAGCAACAAGTCTAGTGAATGTAATGAGGCCTTATACTCATAGTAGACAGAGAGGCCTATGATCCCAGCCAGTAGGAGAACACACAGCAACAAGTCTAGTGAATGTAATGAGGGACTTATACTCATAGTGGACAGACATGCCTATGATCCCAGCCAGTAGGAGAACACACAGCATCCCCAGACACACTGTAGCAACTAGGAAGGGTCTCTTCCCTGAGCTATCAGGCTCTGTAGACAAATAAGAGAGACTTGTGGTGTGCTGTGTTGGTAAATTATTTGTAACGGTGTCTGCTGTCTCGTCTCTCTTGGTGCTGGTCTCACCGTCTCTCAGGGTGTTTGCACTGACGTAGATATCCACAATCCTCTCCTCCATCTGACCTCTGTCAAACTTGACCTTCTTGTTCATGTCTGCTACTACAGCAAAAGTTCAGAGTGTTTGTTGTCGACAGCGGTCCTTTGAGGCCTATTGCGTAAGAAACTGGCTACTTCTGTGAAGACACTCAAATTATATTTTTGAGTGAAAAGTAAGGTATTTGAATTAAAAAAGCATGCCAGGTGTATGTTAAAGTAACTCTCCAGTGTTTCCAGATTTCTATAAAATATTACCTATAATTTATTAAAATATGAGTGAAATAGTTTTAGTTCCAAAAAATTGTAAATAAGTACGTTATGTTAAAATGATTTTCTGTGTTGGAAAGGTGTCACCCCAACAACAGAATGGGGCTTATACCGGTCATAAAAATATGAATGTGAGTAGATTGCTGATTGGCCAGCTCATCCTCAGGAGGATGACATCATTCCTTATGAAGAAATAGAAAGCTTTTTTTAACGGTCTGTTTGAGATACAAGTTTGAGGTGGAGACATATTATTATTTTTTACATATTTTTTTCTCCAATTTATGCATTGGTAGCAAATTCGAGTAAAGGATGAGTCAACAAATTATTTGGGTATGAGTTAACAGAATATTAACTTTGTGAGATTTTCACTGGACAGGTGTTCATTTATTGGTTTCTAACTTTATTGTTAGCAAAACCAACACGAGTGGAAACCATTGAAGGAACGAAGCTGCACAGATATTCAATGGCTCATCATATTCACATTGTTGTTCTGCAGCCTATTCCTTCCTACTGCATGTTTGACAGGTAGGCCTTCGTTGAAAGGGGGTGTTAAAAACCACTCTAAAATACTAAATAGTGCGTGTGTGTGTGTGTGTGTGTGTGTGTGTGTCTGTGTGTGTGTGTGTCTCTGCGGGTCTGAATCGAGGAAGCTAAAGCGTTGGACTGACGGTTTAGAGATGTTTGCTTCCATCTACTGGTGGTAAAACGGAACAACGACACTGCAAAGACAGCGCTTGCTGCTACAATATACTGTATAACAACAATGCAATGTAATTGTATCACTGTGTAGTTTCAGCAGATTAGACAGTTTTCATTGTGATCGTGCCCTTACAACAAAAATATTGCAGTTTTGAAAAGTGCAGTAACTGCAGTCGACTGGTATTTTGGACGCAGTAATTGCAGAATAACTGCATTATACTGCAATTGAACTGCAGTTATACTGCACTCTAATTGCAGTTACACTGCAAAATTACTGAAGTAAAAAAAATTTTTTTTTTTATGCATACTGTAGTTATACTGCACTCTGACTGCAGTCTTTCTTTCCGTAAAGGTGATATAACATATCTGATTGTATGGGGTCACCTACGGAAATTCCGGCTAACTTTCATACAAGAAACCTAATGTAATAAAACATGTTGCATAGACAGCTTGTCTGAGAAAGTAAATACAAAGAGAGTCTGACATAACACCTGCAGCTAGCAGAGGTTCATTTTATTACAACACCCCCGTTGCATTCTGGGAGAGTGGAAAGAGACTGAGCAGTGGATCTGATCTTTTTTAGTAGTACGGCAATTTCTGGCACCCGAAATCTCATGTCGAAATAGGCTCGTCTTCCGTTATCGGTAGTAATGGCGCTGATACGGTTCGAACGGTTCCTGGCCTCGATGCTGCGGGGAGCGGTCTGGATGCTGTTTGCCGTCTTCAAGCTGCTCGCTCCGCGGCGGGGAGCCGACAGGTCGGTGAGGAGGCTCCCACCAATCACCAACCCACTGTTGAGGGTCCCGGCGATGCGGCTCGCCCGCATGATTCGACGGAGAGAGGCAGGTGAACTTTATTAAAGTGTTGTTAGATAGTTAAATGCGACCCGGTAGATCGTGACATAACGTGCATTCATATAGGTAGGGCCGGGATAAATGAAGAACTGCCAGTTGCTTGTTTTATTATGCATCGCAGCTCGGAATGTTTAGGGAAGAGAAAGATGCTGGAAGGTGACTCCGTGGCACTGACGAATGCTGGGATATGTAGGCTAGTAATAACTCACGACAATAGTTTACTGACATAGTAGTTTACTGTACTTAGTACCTAATAGTACTTGTATTACTCTGGGCCTACTTGAAAAAAGTAGCCTATTGAATTAGCATTTCATGTAAAATATATTCAAGTTGGTTGTGTTTTCAAACACATCCTGTCACATCCCAGAGGATATACTGTAGTTTGGTTCCCTATTACATACAGGGCTCTGTTCAAAAGCAGTGCACTACATAATAATGTACCAGTTGGGACACAGGTTTGTGTGGCTTTTGATGGTTGAGCCGGGCTCCCTGTTGAGAGGGATTTATTTCTAGAATGTAAACAATAGTGGCAGGGGGCCACGTAGAGCCACCGGAGGGGACTTTACTTCACCTGCACAAAGGTCACTATAGTCAGGGGTCTACATCCCAAATGGCACCCGATGCCCTATATAGTGCACTACTTTTGTCCAAGGCTCATATGGTTCTGGTTGAAAGTAGTGCACTATAAAGGGAATAGTGTGCCATTTTGGGATAGAGACAGAAACAATAGGAACTCTTTCCCCTACTCTGCTATGTAACGTTACAGTGCTTTGAACATCTGGAAAATATCACTATACATCCTGCCAATTGTACTCTCTCAGAATAGCTTTTTACAGTGTTTACAGTGTACGAAAATAGACATATTCATCCTAAATATTCACGGTTCTGCTTCTCATTTCTTTTTTGGATTGATTGTTTGTATCCCAAATGGCATCCTATTACCTATGTAATGCACTACTTCTGGTCAAAGGCAGTGAACTAACAGGGAATAGGGTGCCATTTGGGACACAGATCATATCTTGATGAATCAGACTGCAATTTATATAATTGCCCCTGTTTTCTCAGGTAACCAGTGTGGAGGTGGTACAGACCTACATAGACCGCATCCAAGAGATTAACCCTCTCATCAATGCCATGGTCAAGGACAGGTGAGAGAGGGAGGGGTGTGTGTGTGTGTGTGTGTGTGTGTGTGTGTGTGTGTGTGTGTGTGTGTGTGTGTGTGTGTGTGTGTGTGTGTGTGTGTGTGTGTGTGTGTGTGTGTGTGTGTGTGTGTGTGTGTGTGTGTGTGTGAGAGAGAGAGATAGAAGACACCTACTTTCAGTGTGCATTTCAAGTCAAGCCACACTCCCTTAATCTCTTACCTCCTATTCTCCTTCCGTCCCTCCTACCCACCCCTCTCTACTCTCTCTCTCTCTCTCTCTCTCTCCATCCCTCTCTCCTCCCGCCATCCCTCCACCCATCTCTCTCAGGTTTTCCTTGGCCCTGCAGGAGGCAGCCCAGGTGGATAAGCTGATAGAGGAGGAGACAGGAGGAGAGGATGTTCTGGAGGACAGGCTTCCTCTACTGGGTGTTCCTTTCACTGTGAAAGAGGCCTTCTCCCTCCAGGGTAGGCTGCTAATGCTACTCCTTCTAATGATGCTTAGAATAGAGTCACTTTATTTCTATATACTCTGGTAAATAGGGTCACTGCCCTGACCTGCAGCAGTACTGCTATCAGTTGTATTTCAAAATTTGATACAACATTTGGTGCTGAAGTATGGAGTCTTGCATCCAGGGTAGGCTACTAATGCTACTTATAGTGAGGATAATATGATCAACATGGCCAATACCCTGACCTGTAGTTGTGCCTGTGCTGCAATCAGTGTTCTTTCCCCACTGGTTGTCCTTGATGCAAAGTTTGGTGCTAAAGTCTATCTGTCTCTGTGCCATTCCCTCACTCTCAAGGTCTAAACCTGATGAAATTGGAAACCTACTGAGCTGAACTACTACAGTTGAAATAGAAGCCTTGTTTGTTCCAATGCCTTGTTCACTGTCCACATTTACTCTCTCTCTCTCTCTCTCTCTCTCTCCCCCCCCTTCTCCCCCCCCCCAGGTATGCCTAACTCCACAGGGCTGGTGTCACGGCGGGGGGTGATTTCAGCAACGGACGCGCCCCCGGTGGCTCTGCTGAAGAGGGCAGGGGCCATTCCTCTGGGGGTGACTAACTGTAGTGAGCTCTGCATGTGGCTCGAGTCCCATAACCGCCTGTATGGAATCACCAACAACCCATACGACCTGGAGAGAATACCAGGAGGAAGCTCCGGTTAGTTACACCACTGTCATTCTCGAATGGAATAGAGTGGATGGAATCCAATGAAATGGAAAGGCAACAGAATGTTTGGAATACGGTGGAACAGAGTAGGAGTAGATAATAGAATGATACCTTTATTGTCAACCTTCAATATATTGTTGTATGTCAGTGTGACTCCGTGTTACTACCATCTAGTATGACCTTTATCTCTCTGTTTGTCTCTCTCAGGAGGGGAGGGCAGTATTTTGGGGGGCGGTGGTTCAGTGATAGGGGTTGGCTCAGATGTTGGGGGCAGTATTCGCATCCCAGCATTCTTCAACGGCATCTTCGGCCACAAGCCAACATCAGGTGAGGGCCGTCCAGTCTGTCACCTGTGTGTGCGTGTTGTGTGTGTGTGTATAGATGTTTGTATCTATCCCGCATTGTAGAGAGACACATCCTGTGTGTGAGTGTTGTGTGTATGGAGGTTTGTATCTATCCCGCGATGTAGAGAGACACATCCTGTGTGCGTGAGACACTCACACCAATCTGCTGTCTCTGTAGGAGGTAGCGGGGCCAGTTCCCTAATCGTGCGTGTGGTTGTGTTTAATTGCAGGTGTGTGTGTATTTTAAAATTTGGTATTTCATTAGTATCCCCATTAGCTCTTCCTGGGGTCCACACAAAACAGGAAACATAATACAGAATGACATAATACAGAACATCATTAGACAAGAACAGCTCAAGGACAGAACTACATACATTTTAAAAGGGCACGCAGCCTACATATCAATACATACACACAGACTATCTAGGTCAAATAGGGGAGAGGCGTGTGCCGTGAGGTGTTGCTTTAACTGTTTTTGAAACCAGGTTTGCTGTTCATTTGAGCAACAGAGTTCCATTGAATAATGGCTCTATATAATACTGTAGGCTTTCTTGAATTTGTTGTGGATTTGGGGACTGTGAAAAGACCCCTGGTGGCATGACTGGTGGGGTAAGTGTGTGTGTCAGAGCTGTGTATCCAGTGCAGTCGGAAAGTATTCAGACCCCTTCCTTTTTTCCACGTTACGTTACAGCCATATTCTAAAATGTATTCAATATTTTTTTCCCTCATCAATCTACACACAATACCCCATAATGATGAAGTGACCACAGGTTTTTAGAAATGTTTGCAAATTTATTTAAAAAAAACTACATAAGTATTCACACTCTTTGCGATGAGACTCAAAATTGAGCTCAGGTCCATCCTGTTTCCATTGATCATCTTTGATGTTTCTACAACTTGATTGGAGTCCACATGTAGTAAATTCAATTGATTGGACATGTTTTGTAAAGGCAGTTGGCAGTGCATGTCAGAGCAAAAATCAAGCCATAAGGTCGAAGGAATTGTCCATAGAGCTCCGAGACATGATTGTGTCCAGGCAGAGATCTGGCGAAAGGTACCAACATTTTTTTGCAGCATTGAAGGTCCCCAAGAGCACAGCGGCCTCCATCATTCTTAAATGGAAGAAGTTTGGAACCACCAAGACTCTTCCTAGAGCTGGCTGCCCAGCCAAACTGAGCATTTGGAGGAGAAAAGCCTTGGTCAGGGATGTGACCAAGAACACGATGGTCACTCTTACAGAACTCCAGAGTTCCTCTGTGGAGATGGGAGAACATTCTAGAAGGACAACCATCTATGCAGCACTCCACCAATCAGGCCTTTATGGTAGAGTGGTCAGACTGAAGCCACGCCTCAGTAAAAGGCACATGACAGCCTTCTTGGAGTTTGTCAAAAGGCACCTAAAGGACTATCAGACCATGAGAAACAAGATTCTCTGGTCTGATGAAACCAAGATTGAACTGTTTGCCCTGAATGCCAAGAGTCATATCTGGAGGAAACCTGGCAGCGTCCCTACGGTGAAGCATGGTGGTGACAGCATAATGCTGTGGGGATGTTTTTCAGCGGCAGGGACTGGGAGACTAGTCAGGATCGAGGGAAAGATGAACAGAGCAAAGTATAGAGAGATGAAAACCTGCTCCAGAGTGCTCAGGACCTCAAACGGGGGCCAAGGTTCACCTTCCAACAGGACAATGACCCTAAGCACACAGCCAAGACAACGCAAGAGTGGCTACAGGACAAGTCTCTGAATGTCCTTGACTGGCCCAGCCAGAGCCCGGACTTGAACCCTATCGAACATCTCTGGAGAGACCTGAAAATAGCTGTGCAGTGACGCTCCCCATCCAACCTGAAAGAGCTTGAGAGGATCTGCAGAAAGGAATGGGAGAAACTCCCCAAATACAGGTGTGCCAAGCGTGTAGCATCATACCCAAGAAGACTCAAGGCTGTAATTGCTGCCAAAGGTGCTTCAACAAAGTATTGAGTAAAGGGTCTGAATACTTATGTAATTCAGATATTTTTCTTTTTTACTTTTTTTAACATTAGGAAACATTTCTAAAAACCTGTTTTTGCTTTGTCATTGTGGGGTATTGTGTGTAGATTGTTGAGGGGAAACAAACTATTTAATCGGTTTTAGAATAAGGCTCTAATGTGACAAAATGTAGAAAAGGTTAAGGGGTCTGAATACTTTCTGAATGCACTGTAAATTGACTATGTAAACAATTTTGGATTTTCAACACAATGTTTCTTATAAAAAGAAGTGATGCAGTCAGTCTCTCCTCAACTCTTAGCCAAGAGAGACTGGCATGCATAGTTTTTATATCAGCCCTCTGATTACAATGAGCTACAGCTTAACTAGGTTTTTCCTTGCAGCACTTGACCACATGACTGGACAATAATCAAGATAAGACAAAACCAGTTACTTGCTTTGTGGAGTGTGGTGTCAACAAAGCAGAGCATCTCTTTATTACAGACAGACCTCTCCCCATCCTTACAACCATTGAATCTGTTTGTTTTGACCATGACAGTTTACAATCTAAGGTAACACCAAGTAATTTAGTCTCCTCAACTTGTTCAACAGCCATTACCAGATTCAGCTGAGGTCTAGAACTTAGGGAGTGATTGGTACTAAATACAATGCTCTTAGTTGAAGATATGTTCTGGACCCGTTTATTACTGGCCACTCGTTCCAAAGCTGACTGCAACTCTTTGATAAGGGTTTCAGTGACTTCATTAGCTGTGGTTGCTGATGTGTATTTGGTTGAATCATCAGCATACATGAACACATGTGCTTTGTGTGTGTTTGGTTTTGTTTGCTTGCAGGTATGTGTTATACTGATATTGTCAGTTCTGCTCTCTCTACAGTATAGGTGTAGTATCTAACGTGGGTCAGTTCTGCTCTCTCTACAGTATAGGTGTAGTATCTAACGTGGGTCAGTTCTGCTCTCTCTACAGTATAGGTGTAGTATCTAACGTGGGTCAGTTCTCCTCTCTCTACAGTATAGGTGTAGTATCTAACATGGGTCAGTTCTGCTCTCTCTACAGTATAGGTGTAGTATCTAACGTGGGCCAGTTCTGCTCTCTCTACAGTATAGGTGTAGTATCTAACGTGGGTCAGTTCTCCTCTCTCTACAGTATAGGTGTAGTATCTAACATGGGTCAGTTCTGCTCTCTCTACAGTATAGGTGTAGTATCTAACGTGGGCCAGTTCTCCTCTCTCTACAGTATAGGTGTAGTATCTAACATGGGTCAGTTCTGCTCTCTCTACAGTATACATTTACATTTTAGTCATTTAGCAGATGCTCTTATCCAGAGCGACTTAAAGTAGTGAATGCATACATTTCATAAATTTTTTTCCCCCCGTACTGGTCCCCCGTGGGAATCGGACCCACAACCCTGGCGCTGCAAACACCATGCTCTACCAACTGAGCCACACGGGACCTAGTATCAGTATAGGTGTAGTATCTAACGTGGGTCAGTTCTCTCTCTCTGTAGGTGTAGTATCTAACGTGGGTCAGTTCTCTCTCTCTCTGTAGGTGTAGTATCTAACGTGGGTCAGTTCTCTCTCTCTCTCGTAGGTGTAGTATCTAACGAGGGTCAGCCTCTCTCTCTCTCTCTCTCTCTCTCTCTCTGTAGGTGTAGTATCTAACGAGGGTCAGTTCTCTCTCTCTCTGTAGGTGTAGTATCTAACGTGGGTCAGTTCCCCCCGCCCTCGGGGCAGCAGCCTGGTTTCCTGTGTACAGGCCCAATGTGTCGCTACGCCCAGGACCTGCTGCCCATGCTCAGAGTTATGGGAGGAGCCAACGCTGACAGGTACAGAGGGACAACAACAGCAACAACATGCACAGATACACGACTACACGTTAATAACTCCACGTTGGCGGCAGGGTAGCCTAGTGGTTAGAGCGTTGGACTAGTAACCGAAAGCTTGCAAGTTTGAATCCCCGAGCTGACAAGGTACAAATCTGTCGTTCTGCCCCTGAACAAGGCAGTTAACCCACTGTTCCTAGGCCGTCATTGAAAATAAGAATTTGTTCTTAACTGACTTGCCTAGTTAAATAAAGGTTTCAAAAATCAATAACACCCAGATATGACCACGTCCTCTCTCTTTCTGTCTCCCCCTCGTTCTCTCTCTCCCTCCCCCTCTGCAGGTTGTCTCTGTCGTCTGAGGTGGATCTGAAGAGACTACGGTTCTTCTCTGTTCCTCACGATGGAGGCTCTCCTCTGGTGTCTCCTGTCGACCAGCAGCTAGTCCTGTCTCAGAGGAGGGTGAGAGAGGGGGGGAGGAGGGGAGGGAGACAGGAGAGTTCCTCTGGTATCTCCTGTCGACCAGCAGCTAGTCCTGGCTCAGAGGAGGGTGAGAGGGAGAGGGGGGGAGGGAGACAGGAGAGTTCCTCTGGTATCTCCTGTAGACAAACAGATAGTCCTGGCTCAGAGGAGGGTGAGAGAGAGGGGGAGGAGGGGAGGGAGACAGGAGAGTTCCTCTGGTATCTCCTGTAGACAAACAGATAGTCCTGGCTCAGAGGAGGGTGAGAGAGAGGGGGAGGAGGGGAGGGAGACAGGAGAGTTCCTCTGGTATCTCCTGTAGACAAACAGATAGTCCTGGCTCAGAGGAGGGTGAGAGAGAGAGGGGGGAGGGGAGGGAGACAGGAGAGTTCCTCTGGTATCTCCTGTAGACAGACAGATAGTCCTGGCTCAGAGGAGGGTGAGAGAGAGAGGAGGGTGAGTTGGAGAAAGAAAGGGGGAGATAGAGCAAGGGAGGTAGAGAGAGAGTAAGAGATAAAGGAGATAAGAGATGAGGGAGAGGGTTGAATTAGGAGAGACAGAGGAAGATTAAAAGATGGAAATAAAGAGAGGGGGAGAGAGAGAGAGAACATTAGAGAATTCAGTGTCACCATGTCTTCCACAGGTAGTTCAGCGTCTGGAGGCAGACCTGGGTGTCAAAGTTCAGCAGCTGAAGATTCCTCAGCTCAAATACTCCTTCCAGATCTGGAGTGCGATGATGGGAGCCCCGGGGAAGGATGGAAAGGTGTGTATCTATTTGTGTGAGGTTTTGCTTGTCTCTGAGTGTATGGTGAGTGCTTGAATGTATAGTATTGCCTTAATGGTCTATATGCCTGTTCATCCAACAGCAGCCCACGTCATTTGCAGAGCTGATGTCTGACCATGGGAAGAAGGTGTGGCCTCTATGGGAGATGGCTAAGTGGACTGTGGGACTCTCCAAGCACACCGTGGCTGCTATAGGTATGTGATGGTGTGTAATGGTTATGTGATGGTGTGTAATGGTTATGTGATGGTGTGTAATGGTTATGTGATTGTGTGTGATGGTGTGTAATGGTTATGTGATGGTGTGTAATGGTTATGTGATGGTAATGTGATGGTTATGTGATTGTGTGTGATGGTTTAAGGACATGTAGTAGGCCTCCCCTACTTCTCTGTTCCTCCCTTCTTTTCTCTCTCTCCCCGTCCCCCTCTCCCTTGTCAACAATGTCATGTTGTCTGTGACTGGTGATAATGTTATATTGTCTTTCATTTAACTCGGTGCTCTTGAATGTGGGGCACATTGCTGTAAATGAAATAACTAGAACTCCCCTCAGGTCTGGTCCTGGTAGAGATGTTTCACTGGTTCCAACCCACGTCAGACTGGGAGTGTGTTGGTACATACATATTACAGTCCTTTTCCCTCAGGTCTGGTCCTGGTAGAGATGTTTCACTGGTTCCAACCCACGTCAGACTGGGAGTGTGTTGGTACATACATATTACAGTCCTTTTCCCTCAGGTCTGGTCCTGGTAGAGATGTTCCAGAGGGCCCAGCCCACCCAGTTCATCCTGCAGCAGAAGGAGTCTCTCCAGAAGGACCTGGAGGAACTGTTGGGGACGGACGGGGTGCTGCTCTACCCCTCTCACCCCCATCTCGCCCCCAAACACCACCACCCCCTCTTCACCCCCTTCAACTTCTCCTACACTGGTCAGTGGTGCTTTAGCTAGCTTGGTGTCAGTGGTGGAAGGTAGGTAGTAGATTGCAGAGCCTCGGATGAGCTTTACCTGGTCAGGAAAATATCTAACCCAAATTATGACAGCCCTTGCCTGAAGTACAGTTCCTAAACTTATTTTGGTGTCAACATTTTTATCAGCTCTGACACTGTACCCCTCTCTTATCCCTCACAGGTATCTTTAACATTCTGGGTCTTCCGGTGACCCAGTGTCCGTTGGGGCTGAGCGCGGAGGGTTTACCCTTGGGACTGCAGCTGGTAGTGGGCAAGCAGCAGGACCGTCTCTCCCTGGCCACCGCTGTGTTCCTGGAGAAGACCTTCGGAGGTTGGAGAGACCCGGGGAGCATCGCCACTGCCACCACCCAGCTAGATACCTGGCGCGGGACGTCAACACCCACATCGTGAATATACAGAGATGTTTATTCTGAGATTAATGAAAGTCCTAGAAGACAAAGGAATGTATGCTCAGACACAGAAAGGCAGACACACTCACACTGTCTCTTTGCACATGCCGTCCTGTCAGTCGTCCAGCCTTCTCATTCGTTCTTTAAGAACAGACTATCGCTAGGTTACTGAGTCACTCGTCCACTACAGTATGTCTGTTGTGTCTTCGTCACAAAGTGTCCTATGCTTGTCCAAAGAGCCTTTATGTGTCCAGTCGTTGTGTGTTCTTGATTGGTCCCAAATGGCTCCCTATATAGTACACTACATTTGACCATAGCCCTATTCCCTACATAGTGCCCTACATTTGACCAAAGCCCTATTCCCTACATAGTGCACTACTTTTGACCAGAGCCCTATTCTCTTCATAGTGCACTACTTACATATTGCCCCCCCTATGGGCCCTGGTCAAAAGTAGTGCACTATGTCGGGAATAGGGTGCCATTTGGGATGCAGATTGTGACTGTCCGACAGCCATATGTTGCGTCAGGTTTTTTTGTGTGTGTAATGTCCAATAAGCTTTTCTCTCTGTACACTGTATTTGTCCACAACTAAAGAGACGGTGGAACCTTATTGGAGAGAGAATGTATTATGACAGTGTAATGTGTTATGGTGTAGTCCATGTTAAAATGACGGGCATTGATGGGTGATGTGATATACCACATCTCTTATATGACTGGCACTTTTCAACAAGTTAAAAGGTTAATGCGATCTACAGTATAAAGACATGTGCATATTATGATCATTTGAAAGGATGTCTTTGTGATAATGTTTCATATTAAATGTTAATGGTTACTGTCCTACTACAATTATGCCAGAACAAATATTATAATAAAATGCACATTATACCGAGGACAACATTGTATTTCCTAAGTGTGTTTTTGACATTTTCTCTGTGAAACTGACCATTATATTTTCCCCTAGCAGCAATGGTACACTACAGGCTGGTTTCCCAGACACAGATTAAGCCATTGAGCATACTTGTAAATCCAAGAGTGGCCTTAATCTGTATCTGGGAAACCGACCCACAACCTCAGAAATGTAGGCTAATCTTTTCTGCTGACAATGTCTTCTTCAATTTGACCACCAGGGGGTGTATATGCTCCAATTCCATTTTATCAATAGCATAGAATGTCCGGTTGTCATTGCAAAGGTTGCGTGCTGTTCAGATCTATGAATGAAAGAGAAATGGAGAACCTGAGCTAGTCGATTCAGTTTCTGTTTCTGTTTGTATTCTAAATTCTCAATTTACAAAGCCCTTTTTACATCAGCCGATGTCACAAAGTGCTATACAGAAAGCCTAAAGCCCCAAACAGCAAGCAATGCAGATGTAGAAGTACGGTGGCTAGGGAAAACTGGTTCATGTGACTGAATCATCACAGATTGGAGTGTTGCGCTTCAGAATGAAATCACGCAATGATGTCATCATTCACCACGCACACACCAGTCCCATAATAAGAATCTGTCATCACTCAGGACCGTGGAATTATGCCGCCTTCAAAACAACTGGGAACTCGGAATTCTCCGACTTCAGACCTCGGTGCGTTCAAACCAACTGGGATCACGGAAACAAACGAGCTCCGACTGGGTAAAAATCATTCTAGAGCTCCGACTTTCTGACGTTATGATTGACCTCGTATATTTTCCGAGTTCCTCTGTTGTTTTGAACGCTGCATTAGAATTATCTTTCATTTTGAGCTGTCAGACTTTCATGTGCTCATTACAAACTGATGTGTATGGTCGAGGGAATTTGTCATGGTCAGTGAGGTAATGTTTTGCATCCTGGTGGAAGCTATGGTGGTTTTGTTTTATCCTGTAGCCTAAGGTTTTTATGTGCCAAGATAAGCAAAAATGCAGCCTATACAAAAGCGCATTGTTTTGAATGGATAATGTCCACTGACATCCCAATAGTTAAATATGTTTTATTCAAATGAGCTTGCAAATTCTGCTACTTGCTTTAATGTCAAAAGAGTATGAATTTGCTTCGAAACATATTTATTTCCAGAATATTTAAACTGACCATATGTTTGAATATCTGCAGTAGTTTGAGCTCATCGGGGTTTTCAGCGAGGGGCACCATTGCTTCAAGTTCCAGCGTGTACAGTAAAAGCACCAGTGGCACAGTGTAACAGAATAATACAATATTAGAAAGAAAAAAAGTGTCATTGCAGTGACCCTTCCGCTTCACGTTATTTTCTCTCAGGCCCCGCCCCGTGTCTCGTCCAATCAGAGAGCTCGTTTAGAAGCGCTTCAAGAGAACGTTATTATTATGGTGGAGATCGACGGCACCGGAGATCAGACCAAGAAACGGATCTAAATCGACTGTAAATCCACGGTAGATTTACCGTCGATTGACCATCTGTAGTTATTGTAACGATCGATTATTCTATTGTGACTGTTTTGACCGAGAAGCCGACACAATTCCGACATCATCCGATACTGCTTTGCAAAGACAGGTAAACCGTTTGATATCCGGCTTATTCGGCCATTATAGCAATCATCCAGGCAGAAATCCCCCGGTAATGAATTTACGGTTGTATTCTGAGCGAGCTCTTCCATTATTAACGTTACAGTGTCTGGTGGAAAGTGCAATCAAGCTCGTTTTGTTTTGATGATCTGTCTTGCAGCAATTTATATTTTCGCTGTTTATGTCAGTCAGCTTAATTCGCCAGCTCTATTTGTCAAGTGTAGAGGAGCGAGTAGCCGAGGGCATGGCTTATCGCCACACAAGGTGCTTTAGTAGCGGCCGTCTGCTACAGCGACAGCAACATTGGATCCTATAAACACCCCGTAGGATCGGGATTATCGATAGGGCTACAATGTAGCTAGTGTTGATTCATTGTAGCCGATCAGATTCAGAATAAACTATTGCAATGAGGTGGTGCTGAAAGATTGCGATAGAAAAATTAACAAGAGGGGGCGTAGCTGACTATATTTGAAGGTTTTCCCTTTGACCTGGATGAACTATAAACTATAACAAATAGGCTGTTCTTAAAACGACTTCCTTCTCTCCCTGACAGTGACAGCTGTGGTCTTTCTGCATGCAGCAATAGGTTCCATCGCCGTTAGGACGAGCCTGCATCGACTGAGACATTGTGATGGGCTGGCTATAGGAGAAGAAACCTGCTGCATGCACCTCCGCCTCCCTCCTCCACCGTCAGCAGCGAGGACAGTACCGTTCAGTGCCTGTATCACCCGTTAACGGGATGACGAAGTGAACCAAGCCTCCTCACGCACCGAACGTTGGATTCCGCATGAGGACTGAATGAGTAGAAAGAGAGGGAGGCAAGAGGTGATGGCGATGCTGATCTAGTGAGAAGGGAAAGCCTATTCATTTTCCCGATTGATTGATTTATCAGGACCCTAACAGCCGACACGGGGTCTGTACCGGGGTTTCAACAACCAATTAATCCCCTCGCACGAGGGAGGACATTTGTCATTCCGAGGAGATGGGAACCGCGAGGGGATGCCGGACTGCGGTTTAAACGTGCCTGTGTCTCTGTGAAAGCACCGCTGTGATGGAGCACGACGAAAGTAGCGACGCGGAGGTTGCTGCGGAGCCCCTTCTGCACGGTATTCACGCGCCCAATCGGATCAGGCCCTCGTCGTACCGGGCACTGCGGAGCGCCGTTTCCAGCCTGGCGCGCATCGATGACTTCGTCTGTGAGAAGATCGGGTCAGGGTTCTTTTCAGAGGTCTTCAAGGTGAGTCTTCAATCCAAGTTATTAACAAAACCAGTTAATTCATCACTGTATAATATTATATTGCAATGCTTAAAAAACAATGTATAGCCTCCTTGTATATATGTGCAGCATACTACTACTTCTGCCATGATCCATGAGGTCTGAACCTTGATGGCACTGGAAGTAGTAGTGTGCCCACCCTTTGACCCAAGGCATCACCTCCTCAAGTCCAGCTTGCTACACAAGGTTCATCACAATATACAGGTCACACACAGGAAAATATGTGTAGGACTGTTGACGGCAGACATCACAACCTGTTATTCTCAGTATAGATGACAGACCACCCTATGACCCCCAGAGAGACACATCTCATAAGCACAGCTACTAGGATCTCCGTTTCATTACATTACACATAAGTAATTGGAGGAAGGCGTCTTCTGTAGGGGGAGTTTTGTTAAGAGCGTGACACTCGGTCTGAACATTAAAGCACTCAGAGTGTAGAGAACCATTGTACCATCTAAGCCGCTGTGAAATATCTTTTCAATAACCAAACATATTGTATTTTCAGCCTTTTTTGAAGTTGGTGTTCAAAACCCGAAAGTAAAAGATGCAAAAACGAAACTTAAGAACGGGAAGCATAGAAATAGCACACACAGAACAGATCTACCACTTTTTAGACTTGCGCTCAATGCAATGACAAATCTAGAACTCACATTTCTATGCTTAAAAAAAGGATACATATTTATATGGTTAGTGTTCCCACACGGACATGTCTCCATGGTACAGCGCTTGTTTACCGAGAACAGATGGAAGACCAAGTGCACTGCCTATGCTAATTAGCTATCTGCGTCTCCGAACACCAGTGTAAATGGAAGACAGACGCCACAAACATGTTGTCACTGAAAAATACTGTCGGCTGCAACTGTGTTAAAAACAGCGTACATACAGTAAGTGTGTATTTTGCATTTTTGAAATGAAAGTACAGAGCTTTATGTTTCTGGAACTGTACCACAACTGAGAATCGATTCATGTTTAGATGGATTATTTGTTTGTTTTGGCTGCCAGAGCCAATTCACCTCTAAACACACCATGTAAGGTCCTTGGACTATAAGGAGTAAGGTTAGACTCTTTAGTCCATTGTTGGGCTAGGATCTAGTCTACTTCTTAGTGACCGGTTCAATATACACTAACAAAAGGTCTCGACATGGTGAAAGAGGTGGGAATCTCTCCGGTGTCATACACACACGTAAACAGACGTACATCACACACACAGAACACACACGCACGTAGGCTACATCACAAACATCACCATTGATGGGGGACCACCATCCCCATCAATCAGTGAACATGATCTTGGACCTAAGGGGGTGTGTATACTGTTAGTGTGTGTAATACAATGAGTGTGTGTGTGTATAATATGAGTGTGAGTGTGTATGCTATGAGTGGGTGTGTGTGTACTAGTCTAAGATTCTTAGTGTGTGTTTATATGCATGGGGATGTGTGCATACTGTATGTCTCCCTCTGTAGTGTTCTATGTGGGTGCTACAGCACTGTGCCCCTGCCCTGCCAGAGAGGTGTGTCTCAGTGGTACTGTGCCCCTGCCCTGCCAGGGAGGTGTGTGTCTCAGTGCCACTGTGCCCCTGCCCTGCTAGAGAGGTGTGTGTCTCAGTGGTACTGTGCCCCTGCCCTGCTAGAGAGGTGTGTGTCTCAGTGGTACTGTGCCCCTGCCCTGCTAGAGAGGTGTGTGTCTCAGTGGTCACTGTGCCCCTGCCCTGCTAGAGAGGTGTGTGTCTCAGTGGTACTGTGCCCCTGCCCTGCTAGAGAGGTGTGTGTCTCAGTGGTACTGTGCCCCTGCCCTGCTAGAGAGGTGTGTGTCTCAGTGGCACTGTGCCCCTGCCCTGCCAGGGAGGTGTGTGTCTCAGTGGTACTGTGCCCCTGCCCTGCCAGGGAGGTGTGTGTCTCAGTGGTACTGTGCCCCTGCCCTGCCAGGGAGGTGTGTGTCTCAGTGGTACTGTGCCCCTGCCCTGCCAGGGAGGTGTGTGTCTCAGTGGTACTGTGCCCCTGCCCTGCCAGAGAGGTGTGTGGCTCAGTGGTACTGTGCCCCTGCCCTGCCAGGGAGGTGTGTGTCTCAGTGGTACTGTGCCCCTGCCCTGCCAGGGAGGTGTGTGTCTCAGTGGTACTGTGCCCCTGCCCTGCCAGGGAGGTGTGTGTCTCAGTGTGGCAGAGAGGCGGAGAGGACTGTGTGATTACAGGAGAACAGGTCGCGCTCACTGCTCACATTAAGCTGATTACCTCTCAGGCCCTGTGTGTGTGTGTGTGTGTGTGTGTGTGGTGTGTGTGTGTGTGTGTGTGTGTGTGTGTGTGTGTGTGTGTGTGTGTGTGTGTGTGTGTGTGTGTGTGTGTGTGTGTGTGTGTGTGTGTGTGTGTGTGTGTGTGTGTGTGTGTGTGTGTCTAAAATGTAAACTATAACAAATTCACTGTGAACTCAAGGTGTGATGGTGAGCACATCAGTGTGTGGGGACTTAGTCACATCCCCTATGGGTGGAACTGGGGGTGTTGATTTTCTACACGGGGGGCCGTTTGTGCCTGTGTGTGTTTGTGCCTGTGTGTGTTTTTTCAAACCTCAAGGTCAGTGGCTGCTGTATAAATGCCCATGTCGTTACATCTCCCACCACCACCACAGACTATTAACATGACAGTCAATATGTTCACTGGGCCAAGATACAGTCTGTTACTGATACACAACATCAATGTGTTCACTGGGCCAAGATACAGTCTGTTACTGACACACAACATCAATGTGTTCACTGGGCCAAGATACAGTCTGTTACTGACACACAACATCAATGTGTTCACTGGGCCAAGGTACAGTCTGTTACTGACACACAACATCAATGTGTTCACTGGGCCAAGATACAGTCTGTTACTGACACACAACATCAATGTGTTCACTGGGCCAAGGTACAGTCTGTTACTGACACACAACATCAATGTGTTCACTGGGCCAAGATACAGTACATTACTGATACACAACATCAATGTGTTCACTGGGCCAAGACACAGTACATTACTGATGCACAACATCAATGTGTTCACTGGGCCAAGATACAGTCTGTTACTGATACACAACATCAATGTGTTCACTGGGCCAAGATACAGTCTGTTACTGACACACAACATCAATGTGTTCACTGGGCCAAGATACAGTCTGTTACTGACACACAACATCAATGTGTTCACTGGGCCAAGATACAGTCTGTTACTGACACACAACATCAATGTGTTCACTGGGCCAAGATACAGTCTGTTACTGACACACAACATCAATGTGTTCACTGGGCCAAGATACAGTCTGTTACTGACACACAACATCAATGTGTTCACTGGGCCAAGATACAGTCTGTTACTGACACACAACATCAATGTGTTCACTGGGCCAAGATACAGTCTGTTACTGACACACAACATCAATGTGTTCACTGGGCCAAGATACAGTCTGTTACTGACACACAACATCAATGTGTTCACTGGGCCAAGATACAGTACGTTAGTGATACACAACATCAATGTACAAATCTGCTTAGGCTGATATAAGCCTGATATAAGCCTGCAGAACAGTCAAATGACCATGCATTAAAAGCATAAGATTCCTGAGCCCCAGTATGTTATTTGCCTCTGGTGAAAGTATTATGTTTTCTATATTGGCCAGTTCTACATTCCATTGTGCTTAATGATCTTTAGCTTTTCATTCTCTAAGCTCTGAACCTCTCTCTCTCTAGTTAGGTGGGTCTGAACCTCTCTCTCTCTCTCTCTCTCTCTCTTTCTCTCTCTCTAGTTAGGTGGGTCTGAACCTCTCTCGCTCTCTCTCTCTAGTTAGGTGCGTCTGAACCTCTCTCTCTCAAGTTAGGTGGGTCTGCAAATACAGTCCAACCTTTCATTTGTTTGCACACTTCAGTTTGTCTTGGATAAGAGCCTTGATTTCTTTCCTCCTATATCTTAGTCACATCCCCTATGGGTGGAACTGGGGGTGTTTATTTTGTACACGTGTGTGTTTGTGTGTGTGCACCTCCCAGTATGTAAAGGTTGTACTTTGTAAGTATAAGTTAGTATGTAAAGGTTGTACTTTGTAAGTATAAGTTAGTATGTAAAGGTTGTACTTTGTAAGTATAAGTTAGTATGTAATGGTTGTACTTTGCTTCTGAAGGGTGTTATCATCATGCTGTCAGAGTGGGAAGTGTTTATTCAGTTAGTCATAAAACTGAACTTGGAGATTAAACATTTAAAAGGTTAAATATATATTATGACCTCATGCATAGTGTGGGGCAACTTCCTGATAACAGACATCAACGACAATAGAATTCAAATATACCAAGACTGACACGATTGGCTCTTTCAAATGTTTACGCCCTCCACTGAGGCATGCCAGAGAGACTAAGGAGACTTCTCTGACCAACATCCCATTGACAGCCCAACTAGCCAACATCTGAATGTTATTCCTAACCTTAACTAAACACTTAACCCTAACCCTATCTTAACCTTCATTTTAACCAATCAACATTGGTTTGCTGGTCAGCCACGTCCCTTTTACTTTTTCCCTGAGGCTCAATTGGAAAGCGGCAGTGGAAACAGTCTTGGTGGATAAGCATTTTGTGGTCGTTGATTTTTTTTTTTTCAGCAGGAAGTAGTGAACTATACAGGGATTGGAATGGCGTGATATTTGGTAGGAATACTATGTTTAATGCTGTTCACTAGACCTGATTCTCAACTTGACATATGCCTCACAGGAGTGGCTTCATGTAAATTAGGCCCCAGATTCAAACCCCATCTCTCTTGATCATAGACCCCTGAACAAGGCAGTTAACCCACTGTTCCTAGGCCGTCATTGTAAATAAGAATTTGCTCTTTAAAAAAAAAAAAAATTATATTTAACCAGGTAGGCCAGTTGAGAACAAGCAAAGCAGTGCGACCAAAAACAACAACACAGAGTTACACATGGGATAAACAAATGTACAGTTAATAACACAATAGAAAAATCTGTATACAGTGTGTGCAAATTAAGTAAGGAGGTAAGGCAATAAATAGGCCATAGTGGCAAAGTAATTACAATTTAGCAATTAACACTGGAGTGATAGATGTGCAAGTAGAAATACTGGTGTGCAAAAGAGAAGAAAAACAAATATGGGGATGAGGTAGGTAGTTGGATGGGCTATTTACAGATGGGCTGTGTACAGCTGTAGCAATCAGTAAGATGCTTTGACAGCTGATGCTTAAAGTTAGTGAGGGAGATATAAGTCTCCAACTGCAGTGATTTTTGCAATTCGTTCCAGTCATTGGCAGCAGAGAACTGGAAGGAAAGGCAGCCAAAGGAGGTGTTGGCTTTGGGGATGACCAGTGAAATATACCTGCTGGAGCGCGTACTACGGGTGGGTGTTTCTATGGTGACCAGTGAGCTGAGATAACAGATTTTTACCTAGCAAAGACTTATAGATGACCTGGAGCCAGTGGGTTTGGCGACAAATATGTAGCGAGGATCAGCCAATGGAAGCATACAGGTCGCAGTGGTGGGTAGTATATGGGGCTTTGGTGACAAAACGGATGGCACTGTGATAGACTGCATCCAATTTTCTGAGTAGAGTGTTGGGGGCTATTTTGTAAATGACATCGCCAAAGTCAAGGATCGGTAGGATAGTCAGTTTTACGAGGGTTGCAGCATGAGTGAAGGAGGCTTTGTTGCGAAATAGGAAGCCGATTCTAGATTTAATTTTGGATTGGAGATGCTTAATATGAGTCTGGAAGGAGAGTTTACAGTTTAACCAGACACCTAGGTATGTATAGTTGTCCACTTATTCTAAGTCAAAACCGTCCAGAGTAGTGATGCTTGTCGGGCGGGCGGGTGCGGGCAGCGATCGGTTGAAGAGCATGCATTTAGTTTTACTAGCATTTAAGAGCAGTTGGAGGCCACGGAAGGAGTGTTGTATGACATTGAAGCTCGGCTGGAGGTTTGTTAACACAGTGTCCAAAGAAGGGACAGATGTATACAGAATGGTGTCGTCTGCGTAGCGGTGGATCAAAGAATCACCCGCAGCAAGAGCGACATCATTGATATATACTGAGAAAAGAGTCGGCCCGAGAATTGAACCCTGTGGCACCCCCATAGAGACTGCCAGAGGTCCTGACAACAGGCCCTCCAATTTGACACACTGAACTCTGTCTGAGAAGTAGTTAGTGAACCAGACGAGGCAGTCATTAGAGAAACCAAGGCTGTTGAGTCTGCCAATAAGAATACGGTGATTGACAGAGTCGAAAGGCTTAGCCAGGTCGATGAAGATGGCTGCACAGTACTGTCTTTTATCGATGGCAGTTATGATATCATTTAGGACCTTGAGCGTGGCTGAGGTGCACCTGTGACCAGCTCAGAAACCGGATTGCATAGCGAAGAAGGTACGGTGGGAGCCGAAATGGTTGGTGATCTGTTTGTTAACTTGGCTTTCGAAGACTTTAGAAAGGCAGGGCAGGATGGATATAGGTCTGTAACAGTTTGGGTCTAGAGTGTCTCCCCTTTGAAGAGGGGTATAACCGCGGCCGTTTTCCAATCTTTGGGAATCTGACGATACGAAAGAGAGGTTGAACAAACTAGTAATAGGGGTTGCAACAATGGCGGTGGATAATTTTAGGAAGAGAGGGTCCAGATTGTCTAGCCCAGCTGATTTGTAGGGATCCAGATTTTGCAGCTCTTTCAGAACATCAGCTGTCTAGATTTGGGTGAAGGAGAAAAGGGGGGGGGGGGGGGCAGAGCTGTTGTCTGAGGTAGGGGTAGCCAGGTGGAAAGCATGGCCAGCCATAGAGAAATGCTTATTGAAATTCTCAATTATCGTGGATTTATCGGTGGTGACAGTGTTTCCTATCCTCAGTGCAGTGGGCAGCTGGGAAGAGGTGCTCTTATTCTCCATGGACTTTACAGTGTCCCAAAACGTTTTGGAATTAGTGCTGCAGGATACACATTTCTGTTTGAAAAGCTAGCCTTTGCTTTCCCAACTGACTGAGTATATTGGTTCCTGACTTCCCTGAAAAGTTACATATCGCGGGGGCTATTCGATGCTAATGCAGTATGCCACAGGATGTTTTTTTGCTGGTCAAGGGCAGGTAAGTCTGGAGTGAACCAAGGGCTATATCTGTTCTTAGTTCTACATTTTTTGAATGGGGCATGCCTATTTAAGATAGTGAGGAAAGCCCTTTTAAAGAACAACCAGGCATCCTCTACTGACGGGATGAGGTCAATATCCTTCCAGGATACCCGGGCCAGGTCGATTAGAATGGCCTGCTCGCAGAAGTGTTTTAGGGAGCGTTTGACTGTGATGAGGGGTGGTCTTTTGACCGCGGACCCAAAACGGATGCAGGCAATGAGGCAGTGATTGCTGAGATCCTGGTTGAAAACAGCAGAGGTGTATTTAGAGGGCAAGTTGGTCAGGATGATATCCATGAGGGTGCCCATGTTTACAGATTTAGGGTTGTACCTGGTAGGTTCTTTGATAATTTGTGTGAGATCGAGGGCATCTAGCTTAGATTGTGGGATGGCCGGGGTGTTAAGCATATCCCAGTTTAGGTCATCTAACAGTACGAACTCAACATATGTTGTCTAGGGTACAGCTGGGAGATGAGGGGGGTCTATAACAAGCTGCAGCAGTGAGAGAATTATTTCTGGAGATGGAGTTGAAGCTCGAACTGTTTGGGCATAGGCCTGGATAGTATGAAGGAACTCTGCAGGCTATCTCTGCAGTGGATTGCAACTCCGCCCCCTTTGACAGTTCTGTCTTGATGGAAAATGTTGCAGTTGGGGATGGAAATTTCTGAATTTTTGGTGATCTTCCTAAGGCAGGATTCAGACATGTCTAGGACATCAGGGTTGGCAGAGTGTGCTGAACAGTGAGTAAAGCAAACTTAGGGAGGAGGCTTCTGATGTTAACATGCATGAACCCAAGGCTTTTACGGTTACAGAAGTCCACAAATTAGAGCGCTTGGGGACACACAGGGCCTGGGTTAACCTCTACATCACCAGAGGAACAGAGGAGGAGTAGGATGAGGGTACGGCTAAAGGCTATAATAACTGTTCGTCTAGTGCGTTGGGAACAGAGAATAAAAGGAGCAGATTTCTGAGCGTGGTAGGATAGATTCAGGGCATAGTGTACAGACGAGTATGGTAGGGTGCGAGTACAGTGGCGGTAAACCTAGGCATTGAGTGACGATGAGAGAGGTTGCATCTCTGGAGGCACCAGTTAAGCTGGGTGCGGTCTCCGCATGTGTGGAGGGTGGGACAAAGGAGCTATCTTAGGCATGTTGAGCGGGACTAGGGGCTCCGCAGTAAAATAAAACAATGAGAGCTGCCCTAAACAACAGTATACAAGGCATATTGACATTAGAGAGCGGCATAAAGCAATCACAAGTGTTGATTGAGAGAGCTAAGACAACAACGGTAAGACAACAACGGGTAAACAACTAAGACAACAACATCGGGTAAATGGCGATAAATGGACAGAGAGGGTCAGTTAGCTACACACAAGGCCTGAGTTTGAGGCTGGGGCCGACAGATAAACAAAATTAAGTACTGTGGTAATAAACAGTCCAGCAGGCATCAGCTGTGTAGCCGAGTGATCATAGGGTCCAATGAGCAGCAATAGATGAAACAGGGAGCCGTTCGGTAGTCGTTACTACGCTAGGCGAGCGGGAGACGCCGTTCAGAAAGCTAGCGGGCCGGCAGATGGATCTTCAGCGACATCCACAAGGCAGTGGCCGGTTGAGAGCACATCGGCCGAATTATGTCAGCAGGCCAGTCGTGATGGATCGGCGGGGCATCGTGTCAACAAAGGGTCCCGTCCAATTGGCAAGAGAGGTATTGTAGTTGGTGTACTTTGTTGGCTAGCCGGGATATAGGCCTAGCTCGAGGCTAACTGGTGCTTGCTTCTAGACAGGAACGATAGCCACAATAGCCACTCGGTAGCAGCTAGCTAGCTGCGATGATCCGTTATAAGGTCTAACAAAATTGCAGATCCGTACCACATTGGGTGAGGTGGGTTGCAGAAAGGTATATTTAATTCAAAAATGGAAAAAAGAGATTGCAATATATACAAAAAACCTAAGAAAAAATATGAATATTTACACGGGACAAAATAACACACGTCTTACTGCTACGCCATCTTGGATCTTAACTGACTTGCCTAGTTAAATAAAGGTTAAATAATTGTGTTATTTTTTATTTACACAGCTCATGCCGTCAATAGTTAATATTCACTAATCGTTTGATTGGCTAGACAACATCCTGTTCTTGCTTCATTCACCCTGCATGATCCTGATTGATTAGAATACAGGTCAATGATACTAAAGCTGACACTGTTTTGCATTGGTCTTTCCAATGGAAATAGTTTTACAGACTGTTTTAGTTCCACTTCATATTGGTTTACATTTTAAGAGTTGACTGGTGTGTTTGGAGGGTGTGTGTATACTGTAGTGTGTGTGTGTTTAAGAGGCTGAGACTGTCTTGTCTATGTTGTGATGTCACAGTGACGGTACCCTGGATTTGTGCAGATCAAGAGGGGTGATGGGAAATCCAGAAAGCCTATTAGTGCGGAGCGGCTATTAAATACACACACACACACACTTTATGTTCTTCTAACCTCATGGGGACCTAAAATGTATTTCCATTCACAATCCTATTTTCCAGAACCTTAACCCGAACCTTAACCTGTAACCCTGAACCTAACTCCTATCTAACTCTAATTGCAAACCTAACCTCTAAGCTTAAAATAGCCTTTGTCCTAATGGGGAACATGGGAAATGTCCCCATGATGGAGAGTTTTCCTTGATTTACAATCCTTTTGGGGATTTTAGGTCCCCCCCCCCCCCCCACACACACATACACACACAGTCTGGCAGGTCCAGATATAAGCAAAAAGCCACACATAGGTCTACAACCAATCATTGATCATAACACATGTCACATGCTAGTACTGTATGTATACACACACTACTTACTCACTAATGGCAGCTAACACGCAACACATCCACCTCCTATTTCTCTTCCCCCTGTTTCGGTCCACTTTCTGCCATTTAGTTTCTAGTGAATACCACCCAGTCCTCTCTCTCACCCCATCTCCATGGTTGTCTCTAGTGAATACCACCCAGTCCTCTCTCTCACCTCATCTCTATGGTTGTCTCTAGTGAATACCACCCAGTCCTCTCTCTCAACTCATCTCCATGGTTGTCTCTAGTGAATACCACCCCAGTCCTCTCTCTCACCTCATCTCTATGGTTGTCTCTAGTGAATACCACCCAGTCCTCTTTCACCCCATCTATATGGTTGTCTCTAGTGAATACCACCCAGTCCTCTCTCTCACCTCATCTCCATGGTTGTCTCTAGTGAATACCACCCAGTCCTCTCTCTCACCTCATCTCTATGGTTGTCTCTAGTGAATACCACCCAGTCCTCTCTCTCACCTCATCTCTATGGTTGTCTCTAGTGAATACCACCCAGTCCTCTCTCTCACCTCATCTCTATGGTTGTCTCTAGTGAATACCACCCAGTCCTCTCTCTCACCTCATCTCTATGGTTGTCTCTAGTGAATACCACCCAGTCCTCTCTCTCACCTCATCTCTATGGTTGTCTCTAGTGAATACCACCCAGTCCTCTCTCTCACCTCATCTCTATGGTTGTCTCTAGTGAATACCACCCAGTCCTCTCTCTCACCTCATCTCCATGGTTGTCTCTAGTGAATACCACCCAGTCCTCTCTCTCACCTCATCTCTATGGTTGTCTCTAGTGAATACCACCTAGTCCTCTTTCACCATCTCCATGGTTGTCTCTAGTGAATACCACTCAGTCCTCTTTCACCATCTCTATGGTTGTCTCTAGTGAATACCACCCAGTCCTCTCTTTCACCCCATCTCAGCTTGCCCTCCTCAAACCCTAAGCACAGATCTAGGATCAGCTTGCCCTCCTCAAACCCTAAACTGCGTCACTTGGGGCTCACGAGTGGCGCAGCGGTCTCAGGGCTTGAGGCGTCACTACAGACACCCTGGTTCGAATGCAGGCTGTATCATAACCGGCCGTGATTGGGAGTCCCATAGGGTGGTGCACAGTTGGCCCAGCGTCGTCCGGGTTTGGCTGGTGTAGGCCGTCTTTGTAATTAAGAATTTGATCTTAACTGACTTGTCTAGTTAAATAAAGGTTAAATTTAAACAATTAAAATAATAATCTCTATGGTTGTCTGAATCAGTGCTGCTCTCTGTCTCCCCCTGCAGGTGCAGCACAGGATCACAGGCCAGGTGATGGCCCTAAAGATGAACACTCTGGCCAGCAACAAGGCCAACATGCTCAGGGAGGTCCAGCTCATGAACCGGCTCTGCCACCCCAATATACTCGGGTATGTCTAGAGCTAGCACACACACACACACACACACACACACACACACACACACACACACACACACACACACACACACACACACACACACACACACACTGCATGCACAATGTACACACTTGGCTATGTACAGTGCATATTGCACAGCTGCCCTGTCAGCCTCGCTCAGACCCATTAGTAGTAGCACTGTGTTGTTGTCACAGATTGAAGGGTTTAGTTATTATAATCTTTGTGGTTGTTTTGTGTCTGTAGTAGCCTACCTTTGCTGTGGGTAGAACTTGTGTCAACTCTCAACAGCACCACCCAGTGGAAAAGACACAACTGCTGTCCATTAGCTGGCTAGCTACATTTCATTTTACTGTTAAATCTGGAAAGATGGACAGACAGAAAACTAGCTAGTAAACTGCTGCCACCATTATCAGACAGAGAACAGACACACACAAACTCTCTTCAAATTTGAAGACAATGTTGGAATCATCGAAACCTCTGTCAACTAGGTTTGAAATCACATTGTTGTTTTTAGCTGTATAGATGATGTATTTCGGATGTTTTCCCCCTCTCTCTCTCTGCTCAGGTTCCTGGGAGTGTGTGTACACGAGGGCCAACTCCATGCTCTAACTGAGGTGAGCTCATCCTGATTCTGTCTCTCTGGAGGGAGTCCTTGCATTTTATCTTCCAGAGACAATAGTGTCTATGGTAAAGGAATTGGCTGAATGCATGGGTCATAGAAAGTAATGAAGATATGTGTTGCGTTCCATTTAAATTACAATCTGCAAATACCTGCAAAGAACATTGGCTAAAGTCTCTACAGAATATTAGGTCCTTACAATGCCTATGGAAATGTTTAACGTTTCAGGAACCACATCAATTTAGTGTAGGGTTAATTATGTAAGGCATGCACAGAAACTGTGTGTCTGGAATGGACTCAATCTCATGGACTATGTGTGTTGTTGTCATGGTTACCTACAGTACATCAACGGGGGTAACCTGGAGCAGCTGCTGGACAGTGACAAGTATCTGTCATGGTCAGTGAGGATGGGTCTGTCTCAGGACATCGCCTGTGGCCTGCAGTATCTCCACAGCAAGGGCATCTTCCACAGAGACCTCACCTCCAAGGTAGGAGATAGGAGCATACAGGGGACCAGACAGACACAAAGTAACACTTCTCTTCACTTCATCTTGCACTAATCCTCCATTTCATCTCTCACACACACTCATATGCCCTCTCTCTCCTCTCTCTCTTATAGAACTGTCTGGTGCGCTGTGAGAATGGTGTGTTCACTGCAGTGGTGGGAGACTTTGGTCTGGCAGAGAAGATTCCAGACTACAGGTTAGTGCTGTGAGAAGATTCCAGACTACAGGTTAGTGCTGTGAGAAGATTCCAGACTACAGGTTAGTGCTGTGAGAAGATTCCAGACTACAGGTTAGTGCTGTGAGAAGATTTCAGACTACAGGTTAGTGCTGTAAGAAAGTTCCTCCAGATTACAGGAAGACTATATGACTGGCTCCCCATATTCCCATCAGGAATCCACATATAGCCTACAGTCTAGATGAGTTAGTTAAATGTGTTGTATATTCTATTCTGTTTTTCTCTCCTGAAAAATCAATGTGTTCTATATTAATGTGTTATTTTCCTCTCCTCCAGTGACGGGGCTGATCAGCAGCCTCTGGCCGTGGTGGGCTCCCCCTACTGGATGGCCCCGGAGGTGCTGAGAGGAGAGGTCTATGATGAAAAGGTACTAACAGTAGCACAGATAGAACAATGAGACAGATCTTTCACCGGATGTATAAATGTGAAGCATCCAGTTGGCGTTTCCAGTCACTAACAAATATGGTGATGAGAGGAAGCCCAGAGGACGGCAGTGGGAGAAGATGGAATGTGGCCGACATTCTGCTAATATACTCATCGATGAAACATTTGATCTCAATACAGTTTTCTGTTGCCACAGCTACAATCTGTTAGGAAAAGAGTGGACAAATTATTGTAGACTTTACCCTTTGCCAGAGTTGCGTTGTTTAGAAGGAGTGCAAAGGTCAATTGAGTTATTCCATGCGTGCACTAGAGTAGGTGTTACCTAATGAAAATATGCAAATGCATGGTAGAACGAGCCAATGGGATCTCGCTAGCTCGTGCTTGGCTCTGCCCACTATGGCTCATTTGTTACCATTGGAAACGACAGGCTGTGGTTTATCTTAGTTAAGTTATACAAATCTTTGACAGTAGTCAACTGTTTCCTGGCTGCTATCTCGCTGGTCCGGGTGCATAATTAGACAAAGCAAACACAGTAATATAATGCAATAATACTATGCTATAATGCAATCTGTAAGGACAACTGTTCCATGTCCCTGCTGTGTTATTCTGGATGTGTCTAGTGGGTCTTGCTAATATATATGTTGCTATCATATGACCAGACTTTTTCAATGCGTATTATTGTGAATATTTCAAGTGAGATGTGATTGGCTGACTCTGACCCCTAGGTGGATGTGTTTGCCTATGGAATCATCCTGTGTGAAATCATCGCCCGGATAGAGGCTGATCCGGACTTCCTACCTCGCACTGAGGTACACACACACACACACACACACACCCAACCCCACAGTGTATGACAGGCACACAGTTAACCAATGTTTTTCCTTTTTTACACAATCACACAACCGTAAATCAATGGTTTCATACTATCACACAACAAACTGACAGTGTAAACCCTTAATCCAAACCCTTAATCCTTTCAACACCACTCTTTTCCACTTTGACCCAGAAAATAAGTGCCCTGCCTGTCCTTATTGCACACTATCACATGTAACTGCAGTGGAAAACTTGGATATTTTATCACTGCAGTACAGGGCAGCAGTTCCAGCTGCGTGTGAGGTTTAAAGTGGAACTGACAGCGTTTTCACTACTGTAACGACCCTGGGTTTATAAGAGCAGATATCGACTCTGCCACTTGAGCATGCTTTTGGGGCATAGTCGATAGCGCGCTGGACTTCGGGCTAGAAGGTCGAGGGTTTGAGGCCTGCTCCATTACACTACTTTGCAGATATGAAACAAACAGACAATCATAATATCAGCAAAACATATCATAATCCCAGTTCATGCTACAAAACCAACTTCATAAGAGGTTTTAAAAAGAGGTTATATTTGACTCAAAATTCCATGACGTACACGAAGGTATTGTTGGCAGAATAGATGGATGCAGTTCAATTAATTAATATAATTCAACAATGCATTTCTTGGTAGTCCAAAACATATTGCAACCAGGTTGTAAATCATTGCTGACCGACTTTTCCCCCTCATTGTTTTTCGGTGGGTACAGCGAGTTGCAGGTGTCATTTGGTTAGCTAGCAAAAAATGTGCTTTTGCTTTTGCTAGCTATGCTGAACTTGAATTACTTTTATCTGGTTAGCATATCTCTTGCGTTCGTAAGACGAATATATGAATTGATAAACACCCAACACGCGCTGAATATGACCGGTGTCAATAAATGTAGGCAAAACAAGTAACAGCGGATGAGTGGAATGGTATCAAAAACATGAAACGCATGATTTGATGCTATTCTATTTGCTTCGATCCAGCCATTATTATGAGCCATCCTCCTCTCAAGCCTCCACTGATGTAAACAGTCTAACCAGCTCTGCTAGTGCGAGTAAAATGGTCAGTGAGGTGTTCTCTCATTTGTGTCCAGTGTCAATTGTGCAGTCTACATTTACGAACAGACAATCTGACAAGGCTCTGAATTTATCGAACGACTCAGTGACACTAACAAACTGGAGGCAATTTATGAATGCACCCGTAGCTATTTGTCAATCGAATATATTTGGCATGCATTGGCAGGCAAGCTGCAGAAGTACGAGCAGGCAAGTTACTATTCTCCATCGTTTATCAGTGCTATTTTGACGGTCAACTAGCTGGAAAAGTTTGCGAGGGTTTGTCTAATGTTCCCTCATTAGATTTTGCCTCATCTTTCTCTGGCTTACATTAGTTGTTGGTCTGGTTGATGTGGATAACTGAGGGAGAGAGCCTGCCTTTTCATGGTTGTTTAATCAATAGTACTGTACAGTACCCAAATGTAAGAGTACTCCTGTGGTATTTGCAGAAATCCATTTAGGTGGCTTTAATTATCTAAAGTCGCGCTGTTGCTATTGTCTGTAAACACACAGTCCAGGTAGTTCAAAGTGAACGATGGCAGGCTGGTGTGGCAAATGGCCTATTTGCATAAAGCCCTATGGAAGCTGTTTATTGGCGATGGTGCACCTGACTGCATAGACTCCGGTCCTGGACGAGACAGATGTTTTTCTTTTAGGTTTTATTTACTACAGTGTCTATTAATTGTCCAAACACACGGCCGCTTTCTCACTCTATATTTATTGCTATAGAATTTTCACAAATTCCTTACTTAGTATACAGTATGTATTTCCCAAACATTCTAAGAATTTATGACATCGTGTAAATGATGTCATAAGTGCTCGCTTGTCAGAAAGTTTCTAAAAAATATATAGTGTCATATTCTTCCTGGGGGTCTATATGAACAGATTTTAATAAGATTTCATGTTGCTAAAATGCTGTCAGTTACACTGTGATAGTTATACTCATTAAAGTGTATGTCTCCATCTAGTGGATATTATGGAGAACTACAACATGTATGTTTTTTAAACCTAGTCAGACAAACTGATAGTTGCCTACATTAAAAGATGATGATGATGATCCTCTGTGTGTGCAGGACTTTGGCCTAGACGTTGATGCCTTTGAGAACCTGGTTGGGGACTGTCCAACACCATTCCTCAACCTTGCAGTCCTCTGCTGCAATGTAAGATACAGACAGACTGACAACCTGACAGATTGACTGACTTCATAATAATTGCATGCATCCTTGACTCTGTGTACATACTTACTGTAAATGCACAGACTGACAACCTAAAACCAACCATACATTCCAAAAAGTAGGCACTGTTTACACTCTTCCTGGCCCCCTCACTCTGTTTCTCCCTCTTTCTCAGATGAATGCAAAGATACGTCCCTCATTCTCTGAGATAGTGGTCTTGCTGGAGGGGATGGAGAGAGGAGAGGAGGAGAGGAAGACGGCCATCCCTCTGGGTGATTGTCTCTCCTCAGAACCCGCCACCGTCCACATCAGCCCCTACCGACGACGGAGTTCCCTCTGTCGCCCCGGTGACCAGCAGTTGTCACGGAGCCAGTCTGAAATGCTTCCCCCAACGACGCCCCCACTCGGCACCCCGGCCCGGGTCAACCCCTTCTCCCTGCGGCAGGACCTGAACGGGGGCCGCATCAAGCTCTACGACACCCCAAGCAAGTCTGTCATCTCCCTGACCTTCACCCTCCCTCAGCAGCCTGATCCCTGCGCCTCTCCCCCCCTCAGGGGAAACCTCTTACTCCGCGGGCCCCCCCGACGCTGCCAGTCCCTCCCCTGCACCCCCGAGCCGGGGCGAACCCTCTCCCTCCTCCGGGACCCCGACCTGCAGAGCTTGGAGAAAGAGGAGAAGGTGGAGGATGAAAGAAGGAAGGAGAAGGGAGGGATGGTGGAGGATGGAAGGAGGAAGGAGAAGGGAGGGATGGTGGAGGATGTGTCAGATGATTCAGGGCTGCCTCTGGAGCTGGACATGGTGTCTCTGGATCCTCTGGAAGAGGAAGACGAGGAAGGTTTTTCTCTTGGGGAGCCTATGGACTGCAGCAGGTCTCCTGACACACTAGAGGGCGCTGTCCCTACACCAGGGAGACGTCTACTACACCCAGCCTCGTCCTCTTCCTCCCTGTTTCTGCAGCCTAACGGCTGGGGCCACCCAGTCTCCAATGCCCCTCCCTCCCTCCCTCCTCTCCCTCGCCTGGACAACAACAACGGCTCGGCGATGGTGGTCGTCGGCCGTCCGATTGGCTGGAGGGCTAGCGGCTACCGCGCCGCAATCCCGGGGCCCCCGGCTGGCCTCGCCCCTGAACAAGATGAGGTCATTTCCTGTCCAGGCTGCTGTCTGATTGGGCTGAGCTTTCCATCCGTGTGCCTGAAGGGGGTGCCGACCCCTCGCCACGTTACGCCCCGACGACCCTACCGGAACCTCAACGGGGGGGGCATCAGTGACCCTTCAGCTGCCACGGCAACCAAGGGACTGCTTTGTTGCGGGGCGAACGGTCTCGCTCCTCCAACCGCACCTTGCGTGCCTGGGCTGCCCCTACCAGAGGCACAGACTTAGGAAGGGCTCCCCCTAGTGGGCTGACTGACCAACAACATCAACACCAGTGACATTACTGAGACTGACCTGTTCTGTTTACTGATGCTATTACTATTTATTATTACTATTAGGAACTGGGGAGCTGATGATGATGATGATGATGATGATGAAGATTGCTACTACTACCTGAAGTGGATGAAGTGTGTGTGTGTGTGTGTGTGCGCGTGTGTGTGTGTGTGTGTGTGTGTGTGTGTGTGTGTGATTGAGGAGGTGGTGGGGACACTGGTGGTTGTATTGGGAGTAAGAGGGAGAAGCAGAATAGGAAACCAGAAGTGGGTTATTAATGTGAGTTCTAATATATTGGTTGTTGACCTGGAGCCATTTGATAATGTCATTGTGTCCTTGCTTTGTTCACTCACTTTCTACACTCTGAATCTTTCTATTTGATTCCTCATAATGATTCTTCACTGGTCTGGGTGGTGCTGGAGATTTGTATTGAATTCAAACAGGTGCTTCTTCTTCCCTCAAGCCTCAGTGTTCTTCCCATAACCCACTATGATCCAGGTATCCTCTCAGTGTGTGGGTGTGTGTGTTGTGTGTGTTTTAACAGCCTGTGTAACTTTGAAACCGCATGAAAAGCAATTCTCCTAGCTTACTTATGTATTGTAATGATTAATTCACTTTAAGTTCTGTGTGTGTGTCAGAGGGAGAGAAATGGTATGTGTGACTGAATGACTAAGGTTTGTCCCCTGATGTCTATTTTGAAATGTTAAATGTTCGCAGGTCATTTCCCCGTACCTGTGTGTGTGAGATTAGAGAACTGAGTGTAATAATTTCATATAAAGTTATTGAGGTGTACATAATCTTTACTATAATGTTTTTTTGACACTATTGATGAGAATCACTCCACTCTTGATTTCATAGGGCTACTGGTTCCGTACCTGTTGAAGTTGACTCTGTAACTGAAATGGCACCCTATTCCCTATATAGTGCGCTACTTTTGACCATGGCCCATGGGGCTTTGGTAAAAATAGGATGCCATTTTGTCTGTTGTCCCCAGAGCTTAAGGTGTGTTTGTCTCCCTCTGCTGGTCTGGAGGACCCAGGCTCACCAGGCCACTGGCTCACAGGCTGTGTCTCATTACTCTTTAATGGCTTCCTTTCCTCATACGCTTTCCTTCTAGCAGAAGCTATACATGACCAGACCAGGCAAAAATCCAGGCTTTAGTTTTTGACCTGGAGGTCACTTGGTCAGGAAAAAGTCCTGGCCATATTCATATCATATCAACTGATATGAGGGGACTTAAAAAGGTTTATGACTATATGGCTATAGCTATTAATATTCATAACCAGTTCTAACCACTTAATCTAGCTAGTGATCTGTAGGAAAGAAAGAGGAGGAAACATAAACCAGTGTATTGGGACGTAGCCGGTCTCACTCAACTCTACTGGTCAGAGTATCTTTTATTACTTCACTGTTTAAACAGCATGATTTACAGAGTCTGGACAACTGTGTGCATCCATCCAAATAAATCCACTGTTGCGTCCCATATTGATGATGTCATAATGACAGTGGTATGAACACCGACCCATATGTCCATGGAACAACCGAGTCAGGGAGTGTAATGCACTTTCTTTTTTAAGGCTGAGAATCTTGTTGATTAAAATATTATTTATGAAATCATGCATGTAGCTAACTAGTAAACCCTTCTACTGGCTGGGATGTTGATTGGTCTGTTGCTAGTTGGTATAATCATTTATTATTATGGAAATATGTGTCTGTTCCTTTCAGGAAACAACCCTTCCCCTCTAGACACTTGATAAGTGGAATTTCACCATATTGCTTAAACCTGTCCAATCCTCTCAGATCTCCACCAGCTTTATAGGAAGGGGGTAGTTAGGGGTTGTTTCTGGACAGGGGCTCTGTTGTTTCTACTAGAACCCTTCCTCTACAGACAAGGCACTTCTGATTAGCATTGTTACTGTAAGTATCATCATTGTGTACAGTGCATTTAGAAAGTGTTCATACCCCTTGATTTTTTTCTCCCACATTTTGTTACGCTACAGCCTTATTCTAAAATGGATGAAATTGTTTTTTTTCCCGCATCAATTGACTGTACACACAACACTCCATAATGACAAAGCAAAAACAGTTTTTTGGACGTTTTTGCAAATGTATTAAAATAAAAAACTGATAGGACATTTACATAAGTATTCAGACTCTTTACTCAGTACTTTGTTGAAGCACCTTGTCACTCGTGTAAAGAAGAGTAGGCAGGAGGCAGTCGCAGGTTTAGAACTACTGAATTTATTTAAGCACCATTTATTTTATATCCTAGAAACTTCACATGTTGGTGCTCATGGGTCCATTTACATGGAAATGCCCAGAGGTGACTGATGCCTTTGTTTCCATGGCAGCTGAACTATTTCAACACCATGATCTGGATTTGTCCACTTTCACATTGTTTGAGAGATACCTGTGTTCTCTATGACGAGACAACCAGCCTAGATTGTGTCAATGATCTGAGGAAGAAGCTCTTCTCCAATACGTCATTCTAGATGGAGAACATCACAGGCTACACTGCTACAAAATTCAAACAGAGCAGTGTACCAAACAAGCATTTTGTCAACAAGTCTGAAAAACATCCAATTGGCACTTTCACCAGAAGGTACTGGATGGACTAAACCAGTTGATTCCTGGACACCTTTGATGACACGCTTACCAGAGGCTGACCAAGCTTGCAGAGAACTCTTGACGTGTTGTATCGATGGTTGTATCGATGCCAGGATGCTGGATTGTCATGCACTCAGGCTCGGAGTTATGGGCAGGCCTTAGGGGTTCTGGCCCGCCCTACCTCGACCATCCAAATGGAATATATTTATTTGACAAACGTGTGCCGACAGAAACACGCATCAAACTCAGATAAAGCATCCAAGCGAGCGAAACAGCACCCCTTCTGTCTCAGTAAATGTAGCCATCTATCTGCTGCTGTCTGGCCAAAAAGAGTGTGGCATGTCATACTCTTTTTGGTCAGACAGCATCAGATACATGTATAGTAAGACAGAGGGGGTGTCGTTTTGCTCGCTCGGATGCTTGCTCTGATGAGGTAGTGTCAGCCACTTGTGAATTTTTTTAAAGTTGGCGGGTGCACAGTGTTCTGTTCGGATGCTGGAATTATTTTGGACAAACGTGTGAAGGTAACCTACTGTACCTTTTTGAAGTGATTTGTTTGACAATCAGATAACCTCATGACTGGCTGTGTTCATTCCACATTAAAAGGGAATACATGTTTAGAGTTAAATGACATGTTTTTACTATAAAACCCATTTTAAACACAAAGGAGGTCCCGTGGGTAAAAAGGTGCCCCTTTATGGAAATCAAATGGCTGTCCATCTGATTTCGTTCAGGTGCCGACCCTGCATCATGTGAACCAGGACCCTATGTATGTTTTTTCTTCACTAATCAGAATTTAAGGAATACGTTTGTTGCGTGTTGTTTTGTGTGAAAATGTTACGTTATAAAGCTGTTTTAAATATGACTACTATACATTGCCATCTCCGTCGGCGTAAATGTTTAAATGAGCTCCCCTTCTAGGATGTTTTCATATAATCTGAGGAATGTTTGTACCAGGCTTTTATCTGTTGCGTGACAGTTTTTATTGATCAAATACCAGCTATTGCGGGAGCCATTTAGATTGTACACAATAACTTGCTTCCTGGTTACACTTGAAATGGGATCCCCTTGTTTTCATATCGTCTGAGGAATGTCTGTACCAAATGTCATGTTTGTATCTGCATTGTTAAAAAAATACTTTGCTAGGCCACAGACACTGGCTTAAGGCTCTCTCCCCCTCCCTAAAATAAAAATGAACTACTAGTATTGCCTACCGACCACTGTCCATGGTGCTGAAATTGGGACATGCCTATTAATAAATCAATGATAGGCCTTCTGCTGTGCCAGGGCTAACCTTTGCTTTAGCTAATGGATAACTGTTTATTGGAAGGCCTATTTGGTCGTTTTCTCATGTTAAGCCTAATATTTCACAAAGCTAAAACAGCATACTTATCAGATACCAATAGATTGTTTTTTATATATGCACAAATGTGCTATATAGGGCACCTGAACCTTCATGACATCACGCTCCCTTCCAGCTTGGATAAAAAGTTGTGCGTAAAACCAGTCTATTAATGCCAAATAATACAGTCAGTCCACCCCCAAAACAGTAGCTTACAATGGATTGTTTCATTATGCAGAATATAGCTACAGAATATACAGTGTTTAGATGCCATTTATATACTAAAAAAATAAAATACACATCCAATAGCCTAACACTGAGGTAAAAAGTAGTCGGCTTGAGGATATATTCAGCCACTATGTATTGTTGAACTCAGCAGGTTTTATGTGGCTAACAGCCTACACAAATGGGCTGCAGTATTCAAGGTAAATTAAATAAAATGACATCCAATTTGAGAGACTTCCCTGGTGTCCTCCTTTTTTTTGTAATCGAATGTTTCACCACGGTCTGTAGGTTCAGGTTTCAGGCCTTTATGAGTTTTAGATTAGAAAACGATCTGTCTGCAGAAGTGACAGTTACAGGGATGTTAAAAACAGCTAAATTGTGGTAGCAACGTCACGGAAACTGGGCAGGGAGTTGTGCTTCAAATACAGCAGTTCTGTAACAAATTTAATTGAGAATCTCATTCTCCTTAATTGCTGGCTTCAACAGCTTATGGAAATAGATTAACTGTATACGAAGCTCTGGGGACAAGTCGTTTGGATACAGACAATAAATTGGCAGATGCAAACAGATTATAATCTTTAGCGGACAACAGTTCTTGAGGGCTGGAAGAAAAAATGTTAAAATTTTGTTCATACTCGTGAACCGCCGTTTGACTTGTGTGGTTGCAATATCAACAATCTCTTTTCTCTGGTATATCTTGGCACGCATCATTCAAGACTGAGTTTCAATTGTGTGCAGTGCAATGGCCATTTAATGCATTAGACTCTCGGTCCAACATGCTGACCACACCGTCTGTTGCAAAATACATTTGCACATACATGTTATTCAATCATTGCATCCACACTGCTTGCGCACGTCAACGAGCGTCTGCATAGCCAGGCGCTAAAATAGAACTTGGTTCTATTAGTGACGCTTTAAGCGCTGCAAGTCCCGCCTCTCCCATCTCCTCATTGGTTTATAGGAGCATAGTAGGGATGCACGATATATTGGTAAGCATATCGGAATCGGACGATATTAGCTAAAAATGCCATCATCGGCATCGGCCCGATGTCTAGTTTAATGCCGATGTGCAAAACCGATGTCAAAGCTGAAGTGCATACCTATATAATGTAGGTACAGTTGAAGTCGGAAGTTTACATGCACATAGGTTGGAGTCATTAAAACTCGTTTTTTCAACCACTCCCCAAATTTCTTGTTAACAAACTATAGTTTTGGCAAGTCGGCTAGGACATCTACTTTGTGCATGGCACAAGTAATTTTTCCAACAATTGTTCACAGACAGATTTATTTCACTTATAGTTCACTGTATCACAATTCCAGTGGGTCAGAAGTTTACATACACAAAGTTGACTGTGCCTTTAAACAGCCTGGAAAATTCCAGCAAATGATGTTATGGCTTTAGAAGCTTCTGATAGGCTAATTGACATCATTTGAGTCAATTGGAGTTGTAGATGTATTTCAAGGCCTACCTTCAAACTCAGTGCCGCTTGACATCATGGGAAAATCAAAAGAAATCAGCCAAGACCTCAGAAAAATAAATGTAGACCTCCACAAGTGTGGTTCATCATTGGGAGCAATTTCCAAATGCCTGAAGGTACCACGTCCATCTGTACAAACAATAGTACGCAAGTATAAACATCATGGGACCAAACAGCCGTCATAACGCTCAGGAATGAGTTCTGTCTCCTAGAGATGAATGTACTTTGGTGCAAAAAGTGCAAATCAATCCCAGAACAACAGCAAAGGACCTTGTGAAGATGCTGGAGAAAACAAGTACAAAAGTATCTATATCCACAGAAAAACAAGTCCTATTTTTTTAGTACCTTTATTTAACTAGGCAAGTCAGTTAAGAACAAATTCTTATTTTCAATGACGGCCTAGGAACAGTGAGTTAACTGCCTCATTCAAGGGCAGAATGACAGATTATTGCCTTGTCAGCTCATGGATTCGATCTTCCAGCCTTTCGATTACTAGTCCAACACTCAAAGCACTAGGCTACCTGCCACCCCTATATATTCTATAAAAATTGAATTGTTTGGCCATAATGGTCATAGTTATGTTTGGAGGAAAAAGGGGGATGCTTGCAAGCCGAAGAACACCATCCAAACCGTGAAGCACGGGGAGGCAACATCATGCTATGGGGGTGCTTTGCTGCAGGAGGGACTGGCGCACTTCACAAAATAGATGGCATCATGAGGACGGAAAATTATGTGCATATATTGAAGCAACATCTCAAGACATCAGTCAGGAAGTTAAAGCTTGGTCGCAAATGGGTCTTCCAAATGGACAATGACCCCAAGCATACTTCCAAAGTTGTGGCAAAATGGCTTAAGGACAACCAAGTCAAGATATTGGAGTGGCCATCACAAAGCCCTGACCTCAATCCTTTAGAAAATTTGTGGGCAGAACTGAAAAAGCGTATGCGAGCAAGGAGGCCTAAATACCTAACTCGTTTACACCAACTCTGTCATGAGAAATGCGCCAAAATGTACCCAACTTATTGTGGGAAGCTTGTGGAAGGCTACCCTAAATGTTTGACCCAAGTTAAACAATTTAAAGTCAATGCTACCAAATACTAATTGAGTGTATGTAAACTTCTGACCCACTGGGAATGTGATGAAAGAAATAAAAGCTGAAATAAATCATTCTCTCTACTATTATTTTGACATTTCATATTCTTAAAATAAAGTGGTGATCCTAACTGACCTAAGACAGGGAATTGTTACTAGGATTAAATGTCAGGAATTGTGAAATACTGAGTCTAAATGTATTTGGCTAAGGTGTATGTAAACTTCCGACTTCAACTGTAGATAGCATAAGGACGCCATGAAAAATACAGCGCTACACGTGCAACACAGCATTCCTAATCTAGCCCACAATGTCTGCGGTGTGAGTCTATTTTGAAGTTTCAAAGGAACATAACAAAACGGCCATATGCAAAGTTCTCTGTCTTGAATGATGTTGGCTTTCGCCGACTGGTTGAGCACCGGTACACTCTACCAAGTAGGGGCTATTTTTCAGATGTTGCCCTACCGGAGGTACACAGTATTGTTGAAACACACTTGCTAGGGGCGTCACTGCTATTAGCGTCACAACTGACATTTGGACCATCGATGTCAGCCCCATGAGCTGACAGCACAGTGGGTTGACGAGGATTTCGTACTGAGGAAAGCCATATTGCATGCTCAAGAATGTGCTGGTTCTCATTCCGCTGCTGCCATTACAATGAAATTTGAGAACATGTTTGAAACTTGTGTTTTTTATCCCAGGACAAATTAGCTAGCAAAAGCAAGCTAGCTTGCTTGCCATAAATGTTTTTCGACCTGTCCCCAAATGAATATATTTGGTTCATTGAAAATTCTTCATCTTCCAAAGTGAGAGACACTCCTTCCACGCTAGCTTCTCACTCTGCAAAAAAATAATTTCTAAGGCCCCCTGAGCAGTGATTCTTTTTTCCATACTGATTGAATGTGGTAAGGAGCCACATATGCAAAGCTATTTGTTCTGTCACTCCCCCAATTTACACCTGGCTGGGGTAGAGTGTGGGGAAAATACTGCATGTTTTTACAATGTATCAAAATAATGTATCGAGATAATGTATTGTAAAAACATTGTGTAGGTTGTTAATATCTATCAAGTAATCTAACAATTTCACAACAACTACCTTATACACACAAGTGTAAAGGAATGAATAAGAATATGCACATATAAATATATGGATGAGCGATGGCCGAACGGCATAGACAGGATGCAGTAGATGGTATAGAGTACAGTATATACATATGAGATGAGTAATGTAGGGTATGTAAACATTATATAAAGTGGTATTGTTTAAAGTGAATAGTGATACATTTATTACATCCAATTTTTAATTATTAAAGTGGCTAGAGATTTGAGTCAGTGTGTTGGCAGCAGCCACATAATGTTAGTGATGGCTGTTTAACAGTCTGATGGCCTTGAGATAGAAGCTGTGTTTCAGTCTCTCGGTCCCAGCTTTGATGCACCTGTACTGACCTCACCTTCTGGATGATAGTGGGGTGAACAGACAGTGGCTCGGGTGGTTGTTGTCCTTGATGAGCTTTTTGGCCTTCCTGTGACATCGGGTGTGGTAGCTGTCCTGGAGGGCAGGTAGTTTGCCCCTGATGATGCGTTGTGCAGACCGCACTACCCTCTGGAGAGCCTTACGGTTATGGGCGGAGCAGTTGCTGTACCAGGCGGTGATACAGCCCGACAGGATGCTTTCGATTGTGCACCTGTAGAAGTTTGTGTGTGTTTTCGGTGACAAGCCGAATTTCTTCACCCTCCTGAGGTTGAATAGGCGCTGTTGCGCCTTCTTCACCACGCTGTCTGTGTGGGTGGGCCATTTCAGTTTGTCCGTGATGTGTATGCCGAGGAAATTAAAACTTTCCACCTTCTCCACTACTGTCCCGTCGATGTGGATAGGGGGATGCTCCCTCTGCTGTTTCCTGAAGTCCACGATTATCTCCTTTGTTTTGTTGACGTTGAGTGAGAGGTTATTTTCCTGACACCACACTCCGAGGGCCCTCACCTCCTTCTTGTAGGCCGTCTTGTTGCTGTTGTTATCAAGCCTACCACTGTAGTGTCGTCTGCAAACTTGATATTTGAGTTGGAGGCGTGCATGGCCACGCAGTCATGGGTGAACAGGGAGTACAGGAGAGGGCTGAGAACGGACCCTTGTGGGGCCCCAGTGTTGAGGATCAGCGGGGTAAGGATGTTGTTTCCTACCCTCACCACCTGGGGGCGGCCCGTCAGAAAGTCCAGGACCCAGTTGCACAGGGCGGGGTCGAGACCCAGGGTCTCGAGCTTAATGACGAGTTAATTAGGAGTATGGTGTTAAATGCTGAGCTGTAGTCAATGAACAGCACAGGTATTATACAGGTATTCCTCTTGTCCAGATGGGATAGGGCAGTGTGCAGTCTTATGGCGATTGCGTCGTCTGTGGACCTATTGGGGCAGTAAGCAAATTGACGTGTGTCTATGGTATCAGGTAGGGTGGAGGTGATGTGATCGTTGACTAGTCTCTCAAAGCACTTCATGATGACAGAAGTGAGTGCTATGGGGCAATAGTCATTTAGTTCAGTTACCTTAGCTTTCTTGGGAACAGGAACAATGGTGGCCATCTTGAAGCATGTGGGCACAGCAGACTGGGATAAAATCTGGACACACCTACTCATTCAAGGTTTTTTCTTTATTTTTACTATTTTCTACATTGTAGAATAATAACGAAGACATCAAAACGATGAAATAACACAGTGTTAAACAAATCAAAATATATTTGAGATTCTTCAAAGTAGCCACTCTTTGCCTTGATGACAGCTTTGCACGCTTTGACATTCTCTCTACCAGCATCATGAGGTAGTCACCTGAAATGCATTTCAATTAATAGGTGTGCCTTGATAAAAGTTAATTTGTGGAAGTCCTTCCCTTCTTAATGTGTTTCAGCCAATCACTTGTGTTGTGACAAGGTAGGGGTGGTATACAGAAGATAGCCCTATTTGGTAAATGACCAAGTCTATATTTTGACATGAACAGCTCAAATAAGCAAAGAGAAATGATAGTCCATCATTACTATAAGATATGAAGGTCAGTCAATGCGGCACATTTCAAGAACTTTTAAAGTTTCAACAAGTGCAGTTACAAAAAAACATAAAGAGCTATGATGAAACTGGCTCTCATGACGACCGCCACAGGAAAGGTAGACCCAGAGTTACCTCTGCTGCAGAGGATAAGTTCATTAGAGTTAACTGCACCTCAGATTGCAGCCCAAAATAAATGCTTCACAGAGTTCAAGTAACAGACACATCTCAACATCAATTGTTCAGGGGAGACTGTGTGAATCCGGCCTTTATGGTTGAATTGCTGCGAAGAAACCACTGCTAAAGGACACCAATAATAAGAAGAGACTTGCTTGGGCCAAGAAACACAAGTAATGGACATTCGACTGTTGGAAATCTGTCCTTTGGTCTGATGAGTCCATATTTGAGATTTTTGGTTCCACCGCCTTCTCTTTGTGAGAGGCAGAGTAGTTGAACGGATGATCTCTGCATGTGTGGTTCCCACCGTGAAGCACGGAGGTGGAGGTGTGATGGTGTGGGGGTGCTTTGCTGGTGACACTGTCAGTGATTTATTTAGAATTCAAGGCACACTTAACCAGCATGGCTACCACAGCATTCTGCAGCGATACTCCATCTCATCTGGTTTGTGCTTTGTGGGACTATCATTTGTTTTTCAACAGGACAATGACCCAACACACCTCCAGGCTGTGTAAGGGCTATTTGACCAAGGAGAGTGATGGAGTGCTGCATCAGATGACCTAGCCTCCACAATCACCCGACCTCAACCCAATTGAGATGGTTTGGGATGAGTTGGATCGCAGAGTGAAGGAAAAACAGCCAACAAGTGCTCAGCATTTGTGGGAACGCCTTCAAGACTGTTGGAAAAGTATTCCAGGTGAAGCTGGTTGAGATAATGCCAAGAGCGTGCAAAGCTGTCATCAAGGCAATGGGTAGCTACTTTGAAGAATCTCAAATATAAAATCTATTTTGATTTGTTAAACACTTTTTTGGTTACTACATGATTCCATATGTGTTATTTCATTGTTTTAATGTCTTCACTATTATTCCACATGGTAGAAATAGTAAAAAATAAAGAAGAGCCCTTGAATGAGTAGGTTTGTGCAAACTTTTGACTGGTACTGTACATGAGTATGACCTGAGTGACTAATAAATTTGACTAATAAAAAGTAAGTATGGACACAATTCAGAATAACACAACACAACAATACTTCGGAGTAGAAAAAGATCTATGTTTATTTTGAATTGAATAAGAACATATGCCAACTTGCACAATACTATAATACATTGTGTTCCGTTTAAATAATTTGGTTATTTCAAACCGCATTTGTTAGATCCTGTTATTAATCAGTAGCAAACTAATCAAGACAAAAGCAAGTTGACTAATAACCAATATGTCTATTAATAATTGGTGTTGAAAACATGTAAGTATAACAATTATCTGAGCAATTTGTTCAGAGTTCCTTGGATGATTATATCCACAACCCGATACTGTAACTTGTTACCTATATCTCCCCACACTATGCAGTATATTACACAGTGAATATATTTGTAACTCCAGTACTACACTTAACATTCAGTAATGTGAATATAAGCAGGACAGGAGGACTCTAGCGTCTGTGGGAAGACACCAGGTGGACACTGGCTGAACAACATATTATTTAAGACATGTAATAATGTTTATCAGTTAAAGTTTGAGTGACAGCTAACCCAACAATAGATAGTGTTTTGTGACACACCATTACTGTACGCTGCACTCCTGATTTTATAAAGGCTGATTGTTCCAGTTGAGGTTGACTGACTGGTTGTATCTGAAAAGACACTCTATTCCCTATACAGTGCACTGTTTTTGAACAGAGACAAATGGGTAGGGCCCTGCTGTTTGGAGAGGCAATGGAAGCACAGTGATTTTACTGGTATTTCCAGCAATATCCGCCAGAGTTGCTGCAGGTAGGAAATGTTCTATAATTGAAACAAGCTGTCTCCAATCAATCAATGAAACAATCAATCAATCAATCAATCAATCAATCAATGTCTGGTTGTGTGTGTTTGACCGGGGGATCACCTGAGGCTATTATGTTCATATTGGTTGTTTTGTTGATTACATTTATTTTATCCAAAATGTGTGTGAACAGAAACAATATATTCTGATAATATGACATACCACCATAAGCACAGCTTAAGTCACATGATTTTACATTTCAACTTCCTGCCCCTGTCACCACCACAATTACTACCATTAGGGGTGGTGAAAAAAACTTCTACTCAAAGCACAGAGATTTAAAGAAGACCATTTATACACCACATCCCCACCTCTTCTGCAGAAATGTTACTTCCCCTTTAGGTCTATCCTTCCTGTTATGCCACCATCTCTTTGAGTGTGATTTAGCAGCCTAAATCACATGATTTCATAGAAAATGGGACTTTGCATTAGAACTCCCTGCCCTCTAGACACTTTTGTGTTGACTTCAAAGTGTCAGTAATGTATCAAGTTTCTAAGTTGATACAACATGAGGGAATAAGTTGACTGTGGTGCATAGTAGATAATGAGGCTTTTTTTCAGTTATGAGAACCATGGATCTGTGAGGTCATAAGAACATCACAATACAGAATTATCACATAGATGATGTAATTAATGACATCATGTCCAATAGGGAAATGCTTGATGGCTGAAATGTGTCCATTGTGAGTGTTAATAATACATCTAAGTAATAATTTATTAATGAGTGTTAATAATACATCTAAGTAATACTTTATTAGTGAGTGTTAATAATACATCTAAGTAATACTTTATTAGTGAGTGTTAATAATACATCTAAGTAATACTTTATTAGTGAGTGTTAATAATACATCTAAGTAATAATTTATTAGTGAGTGTTAATAATACATCTAAGTAATACTTTATTAGTGAGTGTTAATAATTCATCTAAGTAATACTTCATTAGTGAGTGTTAATAATACATCTAAGTAACACTTTATTAGCGAGTGTTAATAATACATCTAAGTAATACTTCATTAGTGAGTGTTAATAATACATCTAAGTAACACTTTATTAGCGAGTGTTAATAATACATCTAAGTAACACTTTATTAGCGAGTGTTAATAATACATCTAAGTAATACTTCATTAGTGAGTGCCTCCCATCTTTTTCAGGTGTCTGTAACTCCTGATAAAATGTAACTCAATACAACAAACTTTTCTTGTGATCAGTAAAACATAATAACAAAAACAGCTAAATATTTGTTCATCAACCCCCTAAGTATCATTCTTAATGTAGGATACAATAACAGTAGCCTATATTTATTTGTTTTTTAAAGTTTATTTGAACAGAGACAATGTACGACAAAACACAGGACTCAGAAGTGAGAAGTGAAACGTTGCAACAGATTTAGCTAACATCTCATTTAAATTTGCAGTCTTCCTGTGTCTTTAGGACCATTTCCACATTGATAAAAAAGGCAAGACCAACTTTCACTCTCTTTTTCTCTATCAGTTCTCAATATTAGGAAGATGTTCCAAATGTTTTGTTTACTCTGTGTATATAGAGAAAGCTTTCAATATCAAGTAATGAAGTCAAACAACTTGTAGAATGTACAGCACTGTTAGCTACGGACTCTCATTGAGTATTGCATACATTTACTGCAGCTCCCACTGTAATTCCCACTGCTGCACCAACTGATACACCAATTGGGCCTCCGAATGCTCCCAATGACGCTCCGATTCCAGCACCTGTGGCTATGTGGTTTACATTCTCAGCATTCTTTCTAGCTTCTCTTTCCTGTTTGATCCCCAGCTTCTCTACTTCTTCTCTTAGACACACTCCTTCAAACTTTGCATTCAGTTCTTCCCTCTCTCTGCGTATCTTCTCTTCATTCTCTCTCAGGATCCTGTTCTTCTCCTCTTCAATCGCTCTCTCAGCCTTCTGGAACATCTCAGTGGTGTAGTGGCTTCCTCCATTCATCTTCACCATCTTGTCTATCTTCTCAAGCAGCTCAGTGACCTGGGAGGGATTCTGATCTTTGTTTTTGAAGACATGATATCCCCCATTACATTTGTCAATGAAACTTTCCAGTTTGGGATTTCCATGCAGGAAGTCTTCAATTGTTACATCATCAAGAAGGTCTCCATGTGTGAAGACAACCATGGTGTATTTGGATGCTTCATCACCAAATAGCTTCTGGATCATCTTCAAAATGTTCTGCTGCTCTTCAGTGAATCCTCCCAGCTTGAGCACAACCAGGAACACATGGGGACCAGGAGCGGAGAAAAGCAGGCACTGTGAGATCTCTTTCAGTGCCTCCTCCTGTGTTAACTTAGTGTCAAACAAGCCAGGTGTGTCGATGACAGCTACATGTTGCCCTCCCACCATTCCTCTTTTCTTTTTACTTGAGGATGTCACAGAAATAGAGGACATTTTGGATTCAAACGCTTTTCTCCCCAGGATGGCGTTTCCTGTTGCGCTCTTCCCAGAGCCAATCTTCCCAACCAGAACAATCCGGACCTCTTTATTTTCTCCTGTTGGATAAGAAGGAAATGTTGTTACTGTAGAAAAAAGTCTAATGTTGATGTTCTTTCTGTTTGGTCATCTTACAGAACAGCTACTGAATATGATCAGTCTCTATCTTCTTAGACATTGATGGTTTATAGAATATTAACTGTAAGCAAATTAACAAGAGCATTATCTATAAATGAAGTTTCAAGACTACATTCATTTTATTAAAATGTATTAATAATGTAATAAAACATTATTTTGTGAAAACGCATTAAACAAATAAACCGATTTATCTCTGTCTTGTAGACTAAGTACTCACCAGTCATGTTTGGGTTTTGGAGTGCTGTCAAGCTTTTCAAAGGAACAGTCTTTCCAACCAGAGTAATCAGGGTCTCTGTTGGATGAAAAATAAAATGTTGTTTTTGTAGAGAGAAGTGTGATCTTACAGAACAACTACTAAAGCTACATTTTCAGTCTCTCATTGCTTCTTAGACTGATATTTTTTGTGTATAAAATACAAACTCTAAGAAAATAAACAATGATGTTATCTACAGGTAACTGCCAAAAATAAAGGAAACACCATTGACGGACCTGTCATTGTCCATTCCTTGCCTACATACAAAGTTTTGACATTTGGCAAATATAGCAGTAGGCGTTCTGCCTTGGGTAGAGCACCAGTTGAAAAAAATGCAATAGAATCAATATTGTGTGGGACACATACAAAGAAGATAGTCTAAAAGACTCTCAAGTTGGGGAGACAACCAACTTCCATGGAAGTTCTCTGACTTTCTCAGAAACCCTAAAAACAAACTGGAGCTTTTCAACATGTTGATACAGAAGGTGTGTGCCAATGAATCTGAAGATGGAAAAGAGATCTATGCTACAACTGATGAATCTGTGGTTTCAAAGGGCTCTCTGACATCAACGCTGGAATGAGACCAGGAAGAGGCACACACAAGAGCGTGGTGTAAAGTACTTAAGTAAAAAATATTTTAAATTACTACTTAAGTCGTTTTTGGGGGTATCCATACTTTACTATTTGTATTTTTGATAACTTGTACTTTTACTTCACTACATTTCTAAAGAAAATAATTGACTTTGTACTCCATGTTATTTTCCCTGACACCCAAAAGTACTCATTACATTTTGAATGCTTAGCAGGACAGGAAAAGGGTCTAATTCACACACTTATCATCTTTACTGGTCATCCTTACTGCCTCTGATCTGGCGGACTCACTAAACACACATGCTTTGTTTGTAAATTATGTCTGCGCGTTGGAGATAGCCCCTGGCTTTCCGTAAATAAATTTTAAAAAAAGAATATGGCGCCAACGGGTTTGCTTAATATGAGGAATCGCAAATTATTTGTAATTTTATTTTTACTTTTGATACTTAAGTATAACTAAAACCAAAAACTTCTAGACTTTTACTCAAGTAGTATTTAATGGGTGACTTTCACTTTTACTTGAGTCATTTTTTAGTAAGGTATCTTTACTTTTACTCAAGTATGACAATTGGATACATTTTCCACCTCTGTTCATCTCAAAGATGCCTTTCAAAAGGGTGCAAAGACCATTATATTTCCAACAGTGGATACAGACATCATTGTCCTCCTTGCTGGTCTGTTCTACTATCTTACCAAGGATTATTCAACCATAAAACTGTGTGTTTCTTTTGGTATGGGGAAAAAATACCAGGAGATTTGCATAAACACCATCGTTGAGAAGCTTAGAATGCACAAGAGTTTGGCTTTGTCAGGCTTCAACACATTCACAGGTTGTGATGCAACCTCAGTTTCATTGAATGGGCAAAAAGACAGCTTGGAGTGCATGGAAATCATTTCCAGAAGTGACTGATGCCTTCGTGTCCATGGCAGCTGATCCATTTCAACCACTTGATCTGAATTCATCCACTTTTACATTGTTTGAGAGATCCATCTGTGTTCTCTATGACAAGACAACCAGCCTAGATTGTGTCAATGATCTGAGGAAGGATCTCTTCTCCAAGAGCTCATTCTAGAACTTAGCCTATACTGTTCTGACTTGGTGGTGCACATGTTTTAGGGAAATGACATCATTGAATTTTGTAAGAGCTCTTTCATTTTCTGCTTATTTGGCCCCCTTACTTATCCTATGGTTCTGACTTGGTTTACAGGTAGAATACTGTAAGAACGGCCCATGTTCTGAATTCTGTTGCTATTTAAAAGTGCTGAACAAATAGGCATATTGACATCAGTCTTAATTGAAATTATGGCTTGCCTCTTATCTGCTCATCGTTCCCTTATGCCATAGTTTGTACATCTCCATTGTTATATTGCATATATAGGTCTATCGCATTAGTGTCTTATTCATCATTTTAGGCAATGTTGGAATGATACATTACATTTTCTTTTTTTTGCTTACTTTGTAGATTATAATTACCTCATGTGCTTTTCTCCACGAGGAGGGGATACAATATAATGTTGTTGAGTCTGTAACTATGTTTGCCAGTGAGTCTCTTCCCGTTCACATTTTTTTTTTCAACAAAATGTTCAGTGATATAAACATGTAATTCCGGTTGATATTGCAATATTCGTTTTGTTTGCACAAAGTGGATCCTCGTGGTTGCATTTCCCTTCCTTTTTAGTCCACATAGGCCTAATAAAATACTTAAAATGGTAGCCTAAACGCATCTCTCTCTCTCTCTGTATGGTGACTTAAGGAAGAGTAAAGTTAACTTAACATCTTGCTGAACGTATCTGAACTAACATATCTGAATCTGTCTCTGTACATTTTGAAAGTGCTGAATCAATAGGCCTACCTCGTCGCAGCTCGTTTGCCTGCACTTGCTTATACTTAGAGCTATGTGTTAATGATATAAGAACAAATATTGTGAATTTACTGAACATTTACTGAATGTACTGGATGTTTTCTCAGGTGAGCCAGATTCAGCCGCTTGCGAATTTAAAAAGTTTTCAGTTTACAGTCCATTGTTCGGATGGAATTATTTTGGACGAACGTGTGAAGGTAACCTACTTTTTCAAGTGATTTGTTTAAAAATCAGATGAAAACAACATCATGACTGGTTGTGTTCATGCCACATTAAAATGTAATACATTTTTTACAGTTACATGACATGTCTTTACGATGAAAAAAATTGTAAAGACATAGGAGGTCCCGTGGAAAAAAAAGTGCAACCTATGGAAATCAAATGCCTGTCCAACTGACAAATGCCGGCCCTGCACTGCATTATGCCATGTTTGTATCTGATTTATAACAGGTTTTTTATTCCCCTAGGCCTCGGACACTGGCATGAGGCAGTTTCTTTGCCCCCACCTATAAAAAAAATCTAATCATGGAATAAAAAAATAAATATTAATAATTAAACAGTAACATGCAAAACATAAACAGAATAGCCAGAGGGATTCCACAAAGAAATAAGAGAAAGAAATATATAATTACAAATCCACATTATATAAATTCAAGTACAGACATGTAGCGACATTTTTTGGGGGGACATTTTGTTTTGTATACGTTTTAATGACTCTAAATAGTTTTCTAAATCAGATGAAAAAAAATAAGAAAAGGGGCTTTTTCTTCATCCGTTCAACTACTCTGCCTCTCACAAAGAGAAGGCGGTGGAACCAAAAATCTCAAATATGGACTCATCAGACCAAAGGACAGATTTCCAACGGTCTAATGTCCATTACTTGTGTTTCTTGGCCCAAGCAAGTCTCTTCTTATTATTGGTGTCCTTTAGCAGTGGTTTCTTCGCAGCAATTCAACCATAAAGGCCGGATTCACACAGTCTCCCCTGATTTGTGTATGAAAAATTGTCCTATTAAAATAAAGAGATGTATGACATACTCGCGTTCAATTGTGGAATCAGTGTAGTAAAATAATATGTCTAACTTAGACATTTCAATGGTTGTATGCATTTTGTGGCCAAGATATAGTTTTACATCAGTCCAGAACACTTCCCTATATAAACAATGACAGAATAAGTGTTCAATAGATTCAGTTTCTAGTTCACAAAAACTGCATTCACTGGTAAAACATCAAGTATGTTTTTAGAAATCAAACTATTACACGGATAGAATCTATGGATAATCTTAAGGGAGATCTCCTTTACTTTATTGGTCATCATAAATGTGTGTGCAGTGAGCCAAGCACGGCGCCAGTTTACATCAAACGATGAAGCCAAACAAAATATCGCAGAGGGAATAGACTTCCTGTAGAAAATATCCCTTAATAAACGATTGTTGAATTTCTTATCTAGTAAACGTATGCTATTCACCTGGATATCGCTTACAATAGGAGATATTCCAAGATATGCATTATTCTGAAGTAAAGATTTTATCCCACTAGGTATAGCTTTAATAAACGTGTCATATTCCTTGCTTGAAACGTAAATAGATTCCCACTAATACTAACTAATTGGCAGACAAGGACAATGTTTTTTGACAACCAGTTACGGTAAAATAACATCTTGTTTCTATGTAATATCGACCCATTATTCCATATAAAACATTTGAGGTGAAAAGTTGTGTTTATAGAGCAAAGCCCAGCACATTAAAGCCCGCTGGTGAAAAGCCGCCAATTTCACAGGAAGTTTACCCACAATATATGGACATTGTAGTAAAAAAATTAAGCACTCCGAGCTTCTGAAAAACAAAATGAGGTATAATATTCCAGAAACTGTGAGGATTTTTTATGTACCTTTATGTACCGAGTTGATTTTTGATATCTGATTGAAGAGAGTGAAGTCTAAGACATTAGACCGCCATCACAATCCCTGTTGGTGATAACATCTATTTTTATTTCATGTGGCTTGTTTTTCCATATGAAGTTGTACAATAGCCTATCTAAGGTCCAGCAAGTGGATTTGGGAATGTCAATAGAGGAAAAGAGATAGGATGTACAATATAGCCACTCAGCTTTGGATAAAAGCACCCTTCCTTGAAGACTTAAATCCCTCCCTAACCATGAGGATATATATATTTTTTTACAGATTCAGTTACAGGGTTCAAATTAAGAACATTCACAGCCTTAAGATTTGTGGTGATCTTTACACCGATGTAGGTTACAGTATCTTTTTCAGAGATGTTACAATCTGCTGGATTGACAGCTCCTTTCAGAACCAACACCTCACATTTGGAAAGATTTAATACCAAATCTGAGATTTTGGATAACTGCCTCACAATAGCCAATGCTAATCGAAAATCCAGTAAACATAAATTAGATTCTTAATCCAATTTTTTAAATCATCATGCAATAACAATGACTTATTTAATTTCCAATAACCACCAGAGTATTTATTACCATCATTACTGCACATTCTTACAGTCAGCCATATGACTTTATGATCCGCAGGCAGTACTTTGACCTCTACTGTGTTGGGCTCAAGACTAGAGGTTATCACCCACAAGTCAATTCTTGATTGTAGAGAACGATCTCTATTACTCCATGTCTACTGTTTCTCTCCAGGGTTTTTAACTCTCGATATGTCAATTAAGTCCAGGCTTTGGCAGAAATTCACCAACTTGTTCACACCAATGTTAGGCCTATGAGGCAATCTATCAATCTCATTAGAATAAACCATATTACAATCTCCACCAACTATAATCTGACTGGATGGATATTTTCTCAGAAGACTTTTAAGAATTTCCTCAATTTCCTCTAGAAGTAAGTTATTTGGAGGACTAGAACAGTATCCGTATACATTACACAACACAAATAATCTGTCCATTACATGTCCATTGGTGTCCATTTGAGTAAACAAAAATTTGCCTTTGAAATTGTGTGCTAAAAGTGCAACCTCAGTTGAATGATTAGTCCCGTGGGCCAAAAAAATGACACTGCCCCACTGATTTTTCCAATAATTATAGTCCTCTTTGCATGAATGTGTTTCTTGAACGAATACAAGATCTGCGTTGCAGTCCTTACAAAATGCCAGGGGTTTCCTATCCCCCTGGCATTGATGGACATAAACTTCAAGTCCATATAGAACAGAAAGAAAAATACTATGCAATCTCAACTCTACCCTCTCTATAAAAAGTTGCTTCATATATATGTATTAACAGAAGTCTTAACTTGTAAACCATAACACCACAATTCAAAACTAGAACGTTCTGTTTGCTGATTTTTGATGTGTTTTCGCGTATCATTTTCACCAGACCATCGGCTCTTTCGTTTATCCTTGCAGAGACAGCATCGATTATGTTGACCTGGAGTTCGCCCAAAGACAATTCTTTCTGTGTCTTTTTCTCAGAATCAACCTAATGTCCAGATTCCTCCATGTCTTCTCCTGAGGAGTCAGGTGGCAGTTTTTCTCCGATGTATGAGTGGTCAGCTAGCAACTGGCTTCTCCTCCCTTTGCTCTTTCGCACATTTCTTTCTTCAATTTTTCCAAGTTTCAGATCAAATTAGCGGTCAACTAAGCGTTGTTCTTTATTGTGTTTACTATAAGCCATTTTTTTGTTACATTGAAGTAAGTTTGAGAGGGATAAAAATGAAGGTTACTCAGAACAAGCTAAAATCTCGTCTGCACTCGCCGCCATCTTCCTGGAACTCGTCATTGAATTATCAGCCCAATCTCACCTTCAATTCGCGCATATATGTACAAAATGTATTTCAGCAGATTTCGTGCATTTTTGTGTGGTTCAAACGTTTGGAAATATACGAATTTATGTGCTACTTAATTCGTGCGAAAATACACGAATTTAACCAGTAGGCGACACCAGCCCAACCTCACATTCAATGAATTATAGACTACTGACCATCGTCCATGGTTCTTACATTTCAACATGCCTATCAAATCGACGAAGGCTTTCGGTGGTGCCAGGGCTTAGCTTTGCTTTAGCTAATAGATACATGTTTATTGTTAGGCCTATTTGGTTGTAATTTTTTCATGTTAAGCCTAACATTTCACAAAGCTAAACACGGTTTAACAATGCTGCCATTGTTAGACTGCTGACAATAATGTAAATACTTATTCAGTAATTAAAGTTGGTCATTCAAACATAGCAGATTATTAAATAAATGTCCAATGCAACAGCATACTAATCAGCTAATCGATTGTTTATTTTCTTGAGAATACAACTGTCTGCATAGGCCACCTGAACCTTCATGACATTACCCTCTCTTCCAGCTTGGATCGAAAGTTGTGCGTAAAACCAGTCTATTAGTGCCAAATAATACACCCTCAAACACTATCTTACTAGGGATTGTTTCATTATGCAGTGCACCATCTATAACTGTATTCCATATTTAGCTGCTATTTATAAACATTTTATGACAATGACACATCAAACAGCCTAACACTGTGAGGTAAAAACTAGTCGGCTTGAGGATAAATTCAGCCACTATGTAATGCTGAACTCACAAATGGGCTGCAATATTCAAGGTAAATTAAATCCAATTAAATCTAATTTGAAAGACTCCCCTGGTGTCCTGAAGTCCTCGTTTGTTGTGTTTCCGTATTTTGTGTGCAAATGTATTTCACCGCCGCCTGTAGGTCCAGGTTGCAGACCTGACTGTTTTCTATACTGAGTATTGCCAACCCAGACAATATTTCCTGAGACATTGTGCTTCTTATGTAGTTCTTTCTGAGTTGTAGTTTAGACAAAGATCTCTCCGCAGAAGCAACACTTACATGGATGTTAAATACAGCTATATTGCGTTTGCAACGTCAGGGAAACTGGGAAGAAGGGAGTTGTGCTTCAAATACAGCAGTTCTGTAACATCTTTAATTGAGGCTCTCATTCTCCTTTGTTGCCGGCCTCAACACCTTAGGGAAATAGATTAACTGTATATGAAGCTCTGGGGACAAGTCGTCTTGATACTGCTCATTAATTGGCAGATGGAAACGGATTATCATCTTTAGCAGACAACAGGGCTGGAACAAAAAAAGCTGTTTGCGATTTCGTTCATGCTGGTGAACCGGCAGCGCAATGGACATATAATCATTTTAGATTAGACAAAATCTAGAAATGTTACATCTAGGTTTATAATAAATCAGAGGTGTTGCACCACTTATTTTTAAACCTGGATGACTTAATCTAAGGTTAAATAACTAAACTATGAAGTAGTAGCAGGTAGCCTAAAAATGGGGTGACAGGTAGTCTAGTAGGTGGACTAGTAACTGAAAGGTTGCAAGATCGAATCCCCGAGCTGACAAGGTAAAAAATCTTTCGTTCTGCCCCTGAACAAGGCAGTTAACCCACTGTTCCTAGACCGTCGTTGAAAATAAGAGTTTGTTCTTAACTGACTTGCCTTGTTAAATAAATAAAAACAAGAATGCATTCACTATAGCAATATGTTCAAATTATATTTCTATGGAAACAAACCAGCAACAAACCAGTATCAAACCAGTGAGTTTTCAGTTCAGGCTGATGAAATAAATAATTTTGTCAAATTAGTTAGCTGGCTAGTTGACATTACATGAGGCCACATGAGCAAAAAACCTTATCACACGAAAAATACAACACTTACACTGACATTTGATTAACTTCAACCTCAACCAGTTTAGATTTAAACCCTAAACTACATTTACATTTGATTTAAAAACAATGGCGCAACAAGATAAAATGTGATCTTAGTTAAAAGTAAAACTTAAACTTAGTTTAGAAGAACGATTACCATTAGGAGTAATTTAAAACTAGGTTTAAAATTTGGTGCAACAATATGAATATATAAAGCTTTATTTAACTCAGTTTAAGAGTTAATCCATGTTGGTGCAATCCACCCTAAATCTCAGTTCATCCATTCATTTCTCAGTCTATGAATTTGAGAGTGCTTACATTTCTCCAGCTTAATCCCTTAGCTTTTTAGCATCAGGGGTGAGGAGGACGCTTTGTAATTGTTTCAATTAAGGATTCTAGCTTCAAAAAAGCTAAGAGAGCTTTTATAGTGCAGGCAGAAAAATTATATAATTCATTGTCAGAAATCAATTGAAGTGCAGTATGTGTAATACGTCCATATTCGTCCCGTATTAGGAATGTGCATAACGCCTACATCATAATGCCTACATCATAATGCTGACATAATAATGCATTCATTTACAAATTACATGTATTCATTAGTTACTCTATCGTTACAATAAACCTATTATAGAAGGATTTGTATAAAATGAATTGTTGTAAAATATAACGTTTCACAGATAATAAACTTAGTCATACTTCATTTTGTTAATGTCCATTTGGCAAGAACACCCATTTGTTGCATCAAAACATGCAAAAAGAATGTGGTTCAGGCTTATGTCTTGTATTAGTAACTTTATAGACGTCCTTACCTTTGCCTGCCTGTTGAGCTGGGTATCTAGAGTCGTATGTCTACAATTGGAGATGCAGCCGACGTTTTATAGCAATGTGGGGCGTAAGAAAGTTGTTGCTTTCTAGTCAGGTGATTTCTTGTAAATCATGGTGCAGCCCAGGAAAAAAAAAAAAATCTCTCTAGCATAAACAGACTGATTTTGATGTGGATTTTTTAAATTATGTTAATTCGATTGTAGGTTATCGCTTCGAACACACCGACTGTGTTTTGCGTTTTGGTACACCAGAAGTACATTCATTTCCAATGGAACGCTGCGTTTGCCTTTCAGCATTGCGTTGCGTTCTGAGTGGTGCATACGTTGGATTGATCGAATGTATGCGTCAAACTGTATGCGTAAACGGGTTGACAGAAATGATGGCAGAAGGTGAATGTTGAACTTTTGTTACACACATATCTAGATGATGCTGCAAACTATTTTGCGCAAAACACAGTCGGTGTGTTCGAAGCATAGAATTACTCTAAATGTTTAGAGTCTATGGTTTGGACTTCACATTGCAGTAATGTGTCTTTTAAAGCTGCCATTTACTATGGGTTGGGTTTGCACAGAAAGACACTGGACTGGAAATTATTAAAGTGTAACAGTGCAAAAGTTGAATAAAGTGTTGAATACATTTTTTATATATACTGTGTATTTTTTTATGAAGAAAGTACACAAATCACGAAAGCAATATTTTTACAGCATCAATACAATATTTAGGAAATTTAGCAGCCATTGTTTACTGTTCATTTTACAGTACCTAATGGATTCAACAATGTCAAGTGGTATTTTTAGTGTCATTTTAATTTACAGTGCCATGAAGTAATTATGAAATTAATATGAACAATTTATGCTTAGCCATTCATCATTCATCATGCTCCCGAGGAGGGAATGGGAGCTGTATTGATAGTATTACATGTCTTACGTAGCCTGACCTTACTTATTCTGTGACTGAAAATGCTTTAAATATCACATGTAATGGTACAAGGCATTTTAGTTTGGTATGCAGTCCCTTACATACAATCATAATTTCACAAGAGTTTTGTCTGGGGTAAAAAAAATATATAAATTTTACAGAGCGACTTACAGATTGGTGCATTCACCTTATGATATCCAGTGGAACAACCACTTTACAATAGTACATCTATATATCTTTTTTTTTTGGGGGGGGGGGGGGGGGGGTTTAGAAGGATTACTTTATCCTATCCCAGGTATTCCTTAAAGAGGTGGGGTTTCAGGTGTCTCCGGAAGGTGGTGATTGACTCCGCTGTCCTGGCGTCGTGAGGGAGCTTGTTCCACCATTGGTGTACCAAAGCAGCGAACAGTTTTGACTGGGCTGAGCGGGAACTGTGCTTCCGCAGAGGTAGGGGGGCCAGCAGGCCAGAGGTGGATGAACGCAGTGCCCTTGTTTGGGTGTAGGGACTGATCAGAGCCTGAAGGTACGGAGGTTCCCCTCACAGCTCCGTAGGCAAGCACCATGGTCTTGTAGCAGATGCGAGCTTCAACTGGAAGCCAGTGGAGTGTGCGGAGGAGCGGGGTGACATGAGAGAACTTGGGAAGGTTGAACACCAGACGGGCTGCGGCGTTCTGGTTGAGTTGTAGGGATTTAATGGCACAGGCAGGGAGCCCTGCCAACAGCGAGTTGCAGTAATCCAGACGGGAGATGACAAGTGCCTGGATTAGGACCTGCGCCGCTTCCGGTGTAAGGCAGGGTCGTACTCTGCGAATGTTGTAGAGGATGAACCTACAGGATCGGGTCACCGCCTTGATGTTAGCGGAGAACGACAGGGTGTTGTCCAGGGTCACGCCAAGGCTCTTAGCACTCTGGGAGGAGGACACAATGGAGTTGTCAACCGTGATGGCGAGATCATGGAACGGGCAGTCCTTCCCCGGGAGGAAGAGCAGTTCCGTCTTGCCGAGGTTCAGCTTGAGGTGATGATCCGTCATCCACACTGATATGTCTGCCAGACATGCAGAGATGCGATTCGCCACCTGGTTAACAGAAGGGGGAAAGGAGAAGATTAATTGTGTGTCGTCTGCGTAGCAATGATAGGAGAGACCATGTGAGGATATGACAGAGCCAAGTGACTTGGTGTATAGCGAGAATAGGAGAGGGCCTAGAACTGAGCCCTGGGGGACACCTGTGGTGAGAGCACGTAGTGCGGAGACGGATTCTCGCCACGCCACCTGGTAGGAGCGACCTGTCAGGTAGGACGCAATCCAAGAGTGAGCCGCGCCAGAGATGCCGAACTCGGAGAGGGTGGAGAGGAGGATCTGATGGTTCACAGTATCAAAGGCAGCAGAGAGGTCTAGAAGGATGAGAGCAGAGGAGAGAGTTAGCTTTAGCTGGGTGCCGTGGTATATTGGCCATATACCACACCCCCTCATGCCTTATTACTTAAATAAAACACTTTGGATTCAGTGTCTTCACAACTTATTACTGCGCTTGCTTGACATTCGTCACTTTTGTTTTCAGCCGACTTCACCGTCGGCTTTGACCGTGGCACCCAGCTCACCCTGGCAAGGCAGCCCCTGTTTTACTAAACCCAGTTCATCCATTAATCGAATCCCCTCATTGTGACACTCCATCTTATCTCCTCCTCCACATGTACTGGATTGGTTGAACAGTGCAGAATAGAACCCCATCCGTTTTTTATTCTTCTCCTCAAGACCAGGAAGTGGGGCATCCCGCTCAGGTGTTTCTGTTACGCTTGCTACATCAGGTTATTCCCAGTAACAGCATGCCACTGTTTCAGAACGTTCAACGTCCAGAATGTTCTAAAGTACTTTGCAAACTGTTGGTTTTAAATTCATATTGTGCATTTTTTTGTTGTTGTTGATCAAATGAAAAACAATACTATGGTGCCTGGTGAAGGGTTTCCTTCTCCGTGACCTCTTGTTTCATATAAAACCTTTAAATTAGAATTGTCATATTGCATGTAGGTCTACATACACTGAGTTTAACAAACATTAGGAACACCTGCTGGCCCATGTTGACTACAATGCGTCCCACAGCTGTGTCAAGTTGGCTGGATGTCCTTTGGGTGGTGGATCATTCTTGATACACATGGGAAATTGTTGAGCATGAAAAACCCAGCAGCGTTGCAGTTCTTGACACAAACCCCTTTCAAAGGCACTTAAATATTTTGTCTTGTCCATTCACCCTCTGAAAGGAACACATACACAGTCAGGGTTGCCAGGACAAGCCTACATTTCTAGCCCAATGACATTTCAAAATGTGCCAACAAGGCCTGAAAAGTAGCCCAAAGAGTAGTTTTTGCAGCTAGAGAGGAGTTGCCACATTTAGCCAATAAACCATTTTTCTATAACGTCATCGTGCGAATTAAGAAGAACTCTCGACTTAACTTCTAACGACCTAAGAAACAAAATTTGATTTTCCATCAAATGTAATAATTATTGCGAGCAGATGTGACTAATAAAGGATTGTTAATATGTTGTAAGAGAAAAATTATTTGCCCTTATTTCATTTTTAATTATTAAATGGCAATTGTGCCGTTATTATGTGCCAGATGTTATTAAGCCTACAAACCGTTATAAGTGGCCTTTTTGCGAGATTGACTTGTCATTTCAATAGCCATTGGCTGGGTTTATGGTTATAACTCAACTTTTCCATGGTTTGGTTAGCTAGATGCAGGTAGCCTACAGCCCTTGATAGGCCCACATCTAATTTCAGATAGCCTACAGTAGTCTAGGCAAGATGTAAAATGAACGATTTAGCAGCTTGCTGTCACGGTTGTCGTAGGTTAGAGTGGACCAAGACGCAGCGGGGAAATGTGCACTCATCTTCTTTTATTAAATTGGACAAAGAAGGTGAACCAAAATAAACACGTACACAACAAAAAACACAACGACGACTAACAGGCCGGTAAGGCACAAAGCTATACACAGCACAATCTCCCACAAAACACTAAACAAACACAATCCTAATATATAGGACTCTCAATCAGAGGCAACTAGACAACACCTGCCTCCAATTGAGAGTCCAACCCCCCCATTACCTAAACATAGAAATACTAATACTAGAAAGAACATAGAAATACAAAAACATAGAACATTGCCCAAAACCCGGAAATAATAAATCAAACACCCTTCTTAACACACAACCACCCCGAACCACATAAAACAAATACCCTCTGCCACGTCCTGACCAAACTATAATAACAAATAACCCCTATTACTGGTCAGGACGTGACACTTGCTTAGTTCAAATTGACAGACTAATTTATTCAGCGAGGCAAGGCGAGGCGATTTCGAGGTGCTTCCGTTGTCCAATAGCCTGCTGGAATAGGCAACGGAGGGTGGGGTCGAAATCACTAAAACAAATATGGAAATGAACTGAATAGGCCTATTGTCACATTCTGACCTTAGTATGAGGTATGGTTTCCAATCAGAGGCAGGTGTTTTTCGTTGTCTCTGATTGGAAGCCATACTTAGGCAGCCTGTTTTTCATGGGATTTTGGTGGGTGGTTGTTTTCCGTTTAGTAGTTTGTAACCTGACGGAACTGTTGGCTGTCATTTTGTTTCTTTTTGTAAAGTGTTCTAGTTCTTCATTAAACTTCGAGATGAGCACTAAACACGCTGCGCCTTGGTCTACTCCATTTGACAATTATGACACCTATGCTTTTTAACAACAGCCAGTGTATATTTGTTTTTATGTGTAGCCTAATCTGACTGATTTACCTTCAATCTAATGCAATTCCGATAGAATTGTTACCATGATCACAGTTGATAACTTCCAATTTCATTAACTAAACATGGCCATTAATAATTGCATAATAACACAAGGCTACAACAACAACAACAATAAACTGAAGTTATAGGCTATTTATTCAATCCATTTGCCAGCTCCAGGTAGGCTACACAAGCGGCACAAATTGATTTGCAATGACTCCAGTGATATCGTAATTTCCACATATTTATTGTATAAAATGGTTGGTTACATAGGAATAGCAATTAAAAGGCTAATTGATGACCAGCAAATGTATCATTCTCCACATTTAATGTCAGTTTAATTGAGGACTTTTCCCCATGACAGAAGCACACGAGGGAGTTCCGTAACTTCCATTTCAAAACGTTCATTCGTGCAGTGCTCAAGACCCAAGAACTGAGCATGCGTAAAACCCTTTGCTTGATATGATTTTCCAAGTGCTGAGGATTGATGTGATGAGACTTGGGCACTGCGTCTTTGATTGACAGTGCATCTATTTGTTTGTTTGTTATTTAGCTATACAAGCAAGTTACAACTGCACACCAATGTGAACAAGCCATCTCGACCAGTTTACAGCGAATTATGCTAGTTAGCTAGCTAAATCAAGGGAGAGGGGGTGTGAGAGAAACCTCTGCATGAGCTCAGCCATCCACACCTTCCCATTTACACCAGAGATCTGTATACAATGAACGAGATGCTCATGTCTCCACCCTAAAAATAGGAGTTGTTGTCTCAAAGGCAGGAAGGCATGCGACAAGGTTAAAAAGAAACGCACTGGGCTTATTTTGGACAGATTTTGGCGAGAGTGAAACCTCTCACTTCGCCTCTTTCTCCCAAGTCCCTCCAGCTACCAGTCACAACAACAAAGATGAGAGATCACTTCTTCCTCTGACAAACGGTTTCAACTCGCAATTTGCATTTGAGTTTTGGTCCAAAATAATCGGTCTTATGGACACTTGAAACACATGGAGACATTATTGTACTGCAATAGAGGAAAAGTGAACCTTTCGAACCATACCCTGGGGCTCCAGAGTGGCACAGCAGTCTAAGGCACTGCATCACAGTGATAGAGGTGTCACTACAGACCCTGGTTCAATCCTGGGCTGTATCAAAACCGGTAGTGATTTGGAGTCCCATCGGGCGGCGCACAATTGGCCCAGAATTGTTCTGATTTGGCCGGTGTAGGCCGTCATTGTAAATAAGAATTCGTTTTTAACTGACTTGCCTAGTTAAATAAAAGGTAAAATTCTTTTTTTTTCTCGACTCCTCAAATTTCGAGCAGAGCTGACACTACTAAAACAGATGTACCAATGAACATTCATTCTGGAAAATGAATGCTCAGTTTGTCGTGCGCATTACGGTACCACGTATCACTAGCAGCATTTTACTCAAATAAAGATTGTTATAGTCTGTTAGTCTGCTGTTCAAACAGTTGGAGATGGACAGAAGGGTGTGTTCATAACAATTAAACTGTTTTGCCTTGTTAACTGAATTCTGAGCTTGTGAAATTATACTTACATCCAAGTTGGCTAAACTTGAAATATAAATATTTGCTGGCTACTCACTAGCACGTGGGCTTGTGCTTGAGAGATTGTTTATGAGACCCGGTGTTAATTTCCCATAATGCTTTCTACATTATTAATGAATGTGCGTAATGCATGGTTCTGGTTAAATTTGTTACAAAAAGGGAATTTGTATAGACAGACCAGAATGATTAATGCAACAACAAAAAAATCAGGTACAACTATTTAGATCAAATAATTAAATAATTAGTGGGTCTTATGGTTGTGGAAGGCCTATATTCAGCCTAGGTTTAATTTCACAAGCTCTGAATTAATTCGTTTATTTTTGACTGTTTTTAATGCAGTGTATTTGACCTTTAATTTAGAGAAACATTTAAAAAATCTATATATGAGTTTTAGGCCATATCCCCCAGCGATACACTCGCTGCGGAAACATATCCTCATGAAATCATGTGATTTTAAATCTCCCGTACCTGCCACCGCCCCTACTATCACCATTCCCATCTCTCCCATCACCCCTCCTGTCTCTCCTATCACCCCTCCTGTCTCTCCTATCACCCCTCCTGTCTCTCCTATCACCCCTCCTGTCTCTCCTATCACCCCTCCCGTCACTCCCATCACCCCTCCTGTCTCTCCCATCACCCCTCCTGTCTCTCCCATCACCCCTCCTGTCTCTCCCATCACCCCTCCTGTCTCTCCCATCACCCCTCCTGTCTCTCCTATCACCCCTCCTGTCTCTCCTATCACCCCTCCTGTCTCTCCTATCACCCCTCCTGTCTCTCCTATTACCCCTCCTGTCTCTCCTATCACCCCTCCTGTCTCTCCCATCACCCCTCCTGTCTCTCCTATCACCCCTCCTGTCTCTCCTATCACCCCTCCTGTCTCTCCCATCACCCCTCCTGTCTCTCCTATCACCCCTCCCGTCTCTCCTATCACCCCTCCCGTCTCTCCTATCACCCCTCCCGTCTCTCCTATCACCCCTCCTGTCTCTCCTGTCACCCCTCCTGTCTCTCCTATCACCCCTCCTGTCTCTCCTATCACCCCTCCTGTCTCTCCTGTCACCCCTCCTGTCTCTCCCGTCACCCCTCCTGTCTCTCCTATCACCCCTCCTGTCTCTCCTATCACCCCTCCTGTCTCTCCTATCACCCCTCCTGTCTCTCCTATCACCCCTCCTGTCTCTCCCATCACCCCTCCTGTCTCTCCTATCACCCCTCCTGTCTCTCCTATCACCCCTCCTGTCTCTTCTATCACCCCTCCTGTCTCTCCTATCACCCCTCCCGTCTCTCCTATCACCCCTCCCGTCTCTCCTATCACCCCTCCCGTCTCTCCTGTCACCCCTCCTGTCTCTCCCGTCACCCCTCCTGTCTCTCCTATCACCCCTCCTGTCTCTCCTATCACCCCTCCTGTCTCTCCTATCACCCCTCCTGTCTCTATCACCACTCCTATCACCCCTCCTGTCTCTCCTATCACCCCTCCTGTCTCTCCTATCACCCCTCCTGTCTCTCCTATCACCACTCCTGTCTCTCCTATCATCCCTCCCGTCTCTCCCATCACCCCTCCTGTCTCTCCTATCACCCCTCCTGTCTCTCCTGTCACCCCTCCTGTCTCTCCTATCACCCCTCCTGTCTCTCCTATCACCCCTCCTGTCTCTCCTGTCACCCCTCCTGTCTCTCCTATCACCCCTCCTGTCTCTCCTATCACCCCTCCTGTCTCTCCCATCACCCCTCCTGTCTCTCCCATCACCCCTCCTGTCTCTCCTGTCACCCCTCCTGTCTCTCCTATCACCCCTCCTGTCTCTCCTATCACCCCTCCTGTCTCTCCTATCACCCCTCCTGTCTCTCCTATCACCCCTCCTGTCTCTCCCATCACCCCTCCTGTCTCTCCTATCACCCCTCCTGTCTCTCCTGTCACCCCTCCTGTCTCTCCTATCACCCCTCCTGTCTCTCCTATCACCCCTCCTGTCTCTCCTATCACCCCTCCTGTCTCTCCTATCACCCCTCCTGTCTCTCCTATCACCCCTCCTGTCTCTCCTATCACCCATCCTGTCTCTCCTGTCACCCCTCTTGTCCCTGCCATAGTTATACATTCCTGAGACGTGATAAATACGGGTCCTGTGTTGAGTCTGTTAATGCAGCACATTCTTTAGATTTGACATACAGTTTGCATATGCTACAACAACAACAGGGAAAGTTAAAGATGAAAAGAGGGACGTATGGTGAAAGAAAAGGAGAAGTGGAAGAGTGGTCAGGATGATAAGGACTCCTCCTGACACTTCACTGTGGTACCATGTGACTTATTTGAAGTCCGATACCATTTCTTGTAAAACAGATTATCTTTCTTGACCTACAGTAGGCCCCACAAGGCCTTACAATAAGCTAGCTATTCACCCTACCAAAGGCTAGCTACAGTAGCCACTCTAAATTAAGCTTGCAACCCTACAAGATAGCTAAAATGGACCCTATCCTCAGTTAGCCATGGATGGAGATTGGGATTTGGACTTGTGGTTGTACTTAATTCTCCTTACTGGCCAATGATTATAATGGTGTTTCTGATCTAACCATTAATTCATACATTTTTGTGCCCCTGGATGGAAGTTCATTTTGTAGCTAGATGTGGAAGGCTAATGTTAACGATCTGACGTTGCCCATGAATGGAAATTAGGCTAACGATCAAGCATTTTAGCCAGGTAGCCTAGGAGAACAAATTAAAAGCCTGTACTGTATGACAGAGTGATAGACTGTTTCGTTAACATGAAAGAGAGGAGGATGGTATTGGCGTTTCTCTACAAGTAGGGTGAGTCAACATGTTTTTCTACTTACACGAACGCGCACGCAAACACACAGAAATCAGAACCATGGACAGCAACATCATATTTAACTTACGTTGATTGGACTAAATTTGTTTTTGGTATCTTTTAGTCATCACTGTATTAGACTAAGCAGAGGTGATTTGATTATGTTGAAATGTTGAAGTGTAAATGATGCCGGGAATAGTGGAGGCAGCTCCTGTTTTCTTGGTGACTTGCGGTAACCCTCTGTGGTTCTAAATCAATAGTTGTTTAGTTGTTTAGTGGTCCTAAAACATTAACTTTCTTGACCATGCTGTAGGTCATGTAACTGTCTGTTACTATACATGGAATATGCTTTGTGGACTTCACTGGACAGAGGTTGTTATCTGGTTTTGTGATGAAACAAAGGTGTGGTTGAATTTATTCTGCCGCTGTGTCTTATTGTCTCGGCCTTATGCCTATATATCACAGTCTCAAGGTTAATGAATTAACAGGTTATAGAGCAAACAACACAATTATCACAACACATAGGTTTTAATATGGCTTTTTTGGGGGGGGGGGGGGGGCTTCCCTAGTGATTTTACCCACACACCGCTACACATACAAACGCCAGCCGGCCACACTGGAATTGAATAAAACCAACACCATCTCAGCTTCCATCCTCCCAGGGCTCACCAACCTTCACACATCATGGAGATTTGTAGACTGACCCAAACGCAAGGTATATATCAGCCAAGCCCCGCCCCTAATTGCAATGAGTTGCACCTGGAGACAGATACATACACCTGGGTTATTAATGAAGACATGCACATCACACATGTAAATGTAAACTAACACTGTATAGCCTCAACACATGGTTAAACTGTACTTGTTTATATCATGGATGGTCAGTCCTTGTAGTAACCATAGCTCTGTCTATGAATTTGAGAGTGGTTACATTTCTCCAGGCCTGTATCTCATTTCTCTACCAAAACAGTAGCGGCGAGTGCTTTGCTATTGTTTCTTTTAGACATCAACTGGTATGTTTAGATTGAATAAAAACAGTTTAGTTGTGGTTAATGGTGGTTATGAGGAAGGTACAGAACTGAAACCATTGTTGTGTTCAAGGTGGTAAAGAGCACATAGTCACCCATTGTTTGTTTAGTACATCACTGTCTCTCAGCATACAGACACTTCTGTTAGATGGAACTTTTGTGTAGGTCTTTTTAACAACGCTGGACATGCATCTTGTTGACGTTCATCGTAGGACACCTCACATTACACACCCTCACTGCCAAAACATTTTATCATGAAATCATGTTATTTCACATCACACATCCCTGCCACCGTCCCTCCTATCTACCTTCCAGTCTCTCCCATCACCCTTCCTGTCTCTCCTATCACCCCTCTTGTCTCTCCTATCACCCCTCCTGTCTCTCCTGGATCTCCTATCACCCCTTTCGTCTCTCCAATCACCCATCCCTCCTATCACCCCTCCTGTCTATTCCTAACACCCCTCCTGTCTCTCCTATCACCCCTTTTGTCTCTCCTATCACCCCTTCTGTCACTTCTATCACCCCTCTCGTCTCTCCTATCACCCCCTTGTCTCTCCTATCACCCCTCCTGTCTCTCCTATTACCCCTCCTGTCTCTCCTATCACCCCTCTTGTCCCTCCTATCACCCCTCTTGTCTCTCCAATCACCCTTCCTGTCTCTCCTATCACCTCTCCATACTCTCCTATCACCCCTTCTGTCACTTCTATCACCCCTGTCGTCTCTCCTATCACCCCTCCTGTCTCTCCTATCACCTCTCTTGTCTCTCCTATCACCCCTACTGTCTCTCCTATCACCCCTCGTCTCTCCCATCACCACTCCTGTCCCTCCTTTCACCCCTCTCGTCTCTCCTATCACACCTCCCGTCCCTCCTATCACCCCCCTTGTCTCTTCTATCACCCCTCCTGTCTCTCCTGTGTCTCCTATCACCCCTCTCGTCCCTCCTATCACCCCTCTCGTCTCTCCTATCACCCCTCTTGTCTCTCCTATCACCCCTCCTGTCCCTCCTATTATCCTTCCTGTCTCTCCTATCACCCCTCCTGTCTCTCCTATCACCCCTCCTGTCCCTCCTATCACCCCTCCTGTCCCTCCTTTCACCCCTCTTGTCTCTCCTATTACCCCTACTGTCTGACCTATCACCCCTCGTCCCTCCTATCACCCCTCTTGTCCCTCCTATCACCCCTCTTGTCTCTCCCATCACCCTTCCTGTCTTTCCTATCACCGTTCCTGTCTCTCCTATCAACACTTCTGTCCCTCCTGTCTCTCATATAGTCTCTTCTATCACCCCTCTCATCTATCACCCCTCCTACCACTCCTGTCTCTCATATCACCCCTCCTACCCCTCCTGTCTCTCCTATCACCCCTCTCGTCTCTCCTATCACCCCCCTCGTCTCTCCTATCACCCCTACCGTCTTTCCTATCACCTCTCCCTACTCTCTTATCACCTCTCCCATCTTTCATATAACCCCTCCCGTCCCTCCTATCACCCATCCGGTACCTCCTATCACCCCTCCCGTCCATTCCTATCACCCTTCCTGTCTCTCCTATCACTGTTCCTGTCTCTCCTATCAACACTCCTGTCCCTCCTGTCTCTCATATTGTCTCTTTTATCACCCCTCTCATCTATCACCCCTCCTACCCCTCTCGTCTCTCCCATCACCCCTCTCGTCTCTCTTATCACCCCTCTCGTCTCTCCCATCACCCCTCTCGTCTCTCCTATCACCCATACTGTCCCTCCTATCACCCCTCGTCTCTCCAATCACCCCTCCTGTCCCTCCTATCATCCCTCATCATCCCACCCATTTCTCCTTCCACCCATCCTGTCCCTGCCGTAGGTTTACATTCCTGAAAACAATAGCAGTATACTTTGCTCAAACCACTGCCAGTTCATGTCCTTAACTGTATTCACATCCTACCATACCTTTGTCTGTACATTATACCTTGAAGCTATTTTATCGCCCCCACAAACCTTCTCCTTTTACTCTCTGTTCCTGACGTCCTAGACGACCAATTCTCATAGCTTTTAGCCGTACCCTTTTCCTACTCCTCCCCTGTTCCTCTGGTGATGTAGAGGTGAATCCAGGCCCTGCAGTGCCCAGCTCCACTCCTATTCCCCAGGCGCTCTCTTTTGATGACTTCTGTAACCGTAATAGCCTTGGTTTCATGCATGTTAACATTAGAAGCCTCCTCCCTAAGTTTGTTTTATTCACTGCTTTAGCACACTCTGCCAACCCGGATGTCCTAGCTGTGTCTGAATCTTGGCTTAGGAAGTCCACCAAAAACTCTGAAATCTTCATTCCTAACTACAACGTTTTCAGACAAGATAGAACGACCAAAGGGGGCGGTGTTGCAATCTACTGCAGAGATAGCCTGCAGAGTTCTGTCCTACTCTCCAGGTCTGTACCCAAACAATTTGAACTTCTACTTTTAAAAATCCACCTCTCTAAAAACAAGTCACTCACCGTTGCCGCCTGCTATAGACCACCCTCTGCCCCCAGCTGTGCTCTGGACACCATATGTGTGAACTGATTGCCCCATCTATCTTCAGAGCTCGTGCTGCAAGGTGACCTAAACTGGGACATGCTTAACACCCCAGCCATCCTACAATCTAAGCTTGATGCCCTCAATCTCACACAAATTATCAATGAACCTACCAGGTACCACCCCAAAGCCGTAAACACGGGCACCCTCATAGGATATCATCCTAACCAACTTGCCCTCTAAATACACCTCTGCTGTTTTCAACCAAGATCTCAGTGATCACTGCCTCATTGCCTGCATCCGTAATGGTACAGCGGTCAAACGACCTCCACTCATCACTGTCAAATGCTCCCTGAAACACTTCAGCGAGCAGGCCTTTCTAATCGACCTGGCCCGGGTATCCTGGAAGGATATTGACCTCATCCCTTCAGTAGAGGATGCCTGGTTATTTTTTTAAATGCCTTCCTCACCATCTTAAATAAGCATGCCCCATTCAAGAAATTTAGAACCAGGAACAGATATAGCCATTGGTTCTCTCCAGACCTGACTACCCTTAACCAACACAAAAACATCCTGTGGCGTTCTGCATTAGCATCGAACATCCCCTGTGATATGCAACTTTTCAGGGAAGTTAGAAACCAATATACACAGGCAGTTAGAAAAGCCAAGGCTAGCTTTTTCAAGCAGAAATTTGCTTCCTGCAACACAAACTCAAAATAGTTCTGGGACACTGTAAAGTCTTTGGAGAATAAGAGCACCTCCTCCCAGCTGCCCACTACACTGAGGATAGGAAACTCTGTCACCACCGATAAATCCACTATAATTGAGAATTTCAATAAGCATTTTTCTACAGCTGGCCATGCTTTCCACCTGGTTACCCCTACCCCGGTCAACAGCACTGCACCCCCCCACAGCAACTCGCCCAAGCCTTCCCCATTTCTCCTTCTCCCAAATCCAGTCAGCTGATGTTCTGAAAGAGCTGCAAAATCTGGACCCCTACAAATAAGCCAGGCTAGACAATCTGGACCCTTTCTTTCTAAAATTATCTGCCGAAATTGTTGCAACCCCTATTACTAGCCTGTTCAACCTCTCTTTCGTGTCGTCTGAGATTCCCAAAGATTGGAAAGCAACTGTGGTCATCCCTCTCTTCAAAGGGGGGGACACTCTTGACCCAAACTGCTACAGATCTATCCTACCCTGCCTATCTAAAGTCTTCGAAAGCCAAGTCAACAAACAGATTACCGACCATTTCGAATCCCACCGCACCTTCTCCGCTATGCAATCTGGTTTCAGAGCTGGTAATGGGTGCACCTCAGCCACGCTCAAGGTCCTAAATTATATCTTAACCGCCATCGATAAGAAACAATACTGTGCAGCCGTATTCATTGACCTGGCCAAGGCTTTCGACTCTGTCAATCACCACATCCTCATCGGCAGACTCAACAGCCTTGGTTTCTCAAATGATTGTCTTGCCTGGTTCACCAACTACTTCTCTGATAGAGTTAAGTGTGTCAAATCAGAGAGCCTGTTGTCCGGGCCTCTGGCAGTCTCTATGGCTGTGCCACAGGGTTCAATTCTTGGGCTGACTCTTTTCTCTGTATACATCAACCTGTACACTCTCGTTGGCTGGCCCTCGCTTCATACTCGTCGCCAAATCCACTGGCTCCAGGTCATCTACAAGACCCTGCTAGGTAAATTTCCCCCTTATCTCAGCTCGCTGGTCACCATAGCAGCACCCACCTGTAGCACGCGCTCCAGCAGGTATATCTCTCTGGTCACCCCCAAAGCCAATTCCTCCTTCAGCCGCCTCTCCTTCCAGTTCTCTGCTGCCAATGACTGGAATGAACTACAAAAATCTCTGAAACTGGAAACACTTATCTCCCTCACTAGCTTTAAGCACCAGCTGTCAGAGCAGCTCACAGATTACTGCACCTGTACGTAGCCCATCTATAATTTAGCCCAAACAACTACCTCTTCCCCTACTGTATTTATTTATTTATTTTGCTCCTTTGCACCCCATTATTTATATTTCTACTTTGCACTTTCTTCCACTGCAAATCTACCATTCCAGTGTTTTACTTGCTATATTGTATTTACTTCGCTACCATGGCCTTTTTTGTCTTTACCTCCCTTATCTCACCTCATTTGCTCACTTTGTATATAGACTTATTTTTCTACTATATTATTGACTGTATGATTGTTTTACTCCATGTGTGACTCTGTGTTGTTGTATGTGTCAAACTGCTTGCTTTATCTTGGCCAGGTCGCAATTGTAATTGAGAACTTGTTCTCAACTTGCCTACCTGGTTTAATAAATGTGAGAAAAAAAAAAGAAAAAAAAAAGATTAGTGTTCCAATGTGGTGAGCCAAAAAGATTACTAGATAATTGACAGTGTCATCATATGATCAAGAGGCTAAACAGATCCTAGATCAGCACTTCTCTGAGACGTGATAAATACGGGCCCTGAGTTGAGTCTGTTAATGCAGCACATTCTTTAGATTTGACATACAGTTTGCATATGCTACAACAACAACAGGGAAAGTGAAAGATGAAAAGAGGAACGTATGGTGAAAGAAAGGAGATGTGGAAGAGTGATCAGGATTATAAGGATTCCCCCTAACACTCCACTGTGGTACCATGTGACTTATTTGAAGTCAAATACAATTTCTTGTAAACAGATGATCTTTCTTGACCAACAGTAGGCCCCACAAGGCCTTACAATAAGCTAGCTATTGACCTTACAATAGGCTAACTAGCTACCCTTTCTGTGACGTGATCAATCAGTTTATTCGGGTTCAGAATGAAAATGATTAATTGTATTTTAACAGCAACAGTTCAAGCCTAGACATATATGAGTGTTTTTAATGGGGAAAAATAAACATGAATAGCTATTTATATGGGTATTGAAATTCATTGTTATTTGTTTTTGTTTATTTTGCATTTGTTTTAGGCATAAGAGCAATGAAATGTACCAATATTTACGCATAGCTGCATATTTTCATAACCTTGGGTGCCAAATAACATCGATTTTTTTATTTGGGTCCCAGGCTGAAAAAGTTTAAGAACCCTTGCTACAGGGACAGGGTCAAAGGTGGCCCTTTGGTGGGAACGTAGTACTAACTACAGGTACACCTGTAGTGTTGGTGACAGAGACCTGGGTGGATGTAGTACTAACTACAGGTACAGCTGTAGTGTTGGTGACAGAGACCTGGGTGGATGTAGTACTAACTACAGGTACAGCTGTAGTGTTGGTGACAGAGACCTGGGTGGATGTAGTACTAACTACAGGTACAGCTGTAGTGTTGGTGACGGAGACCTGGGTGGATGTAGTACTAACTACAGGTACAGCTGTAGTGTTGGTAACAGAGACCTGGGTGGATGTAGTACTAACTACAGGTACAGCTGTAGTGTTGGTAACAGAGACCTGGGTGGATGTAGTACTAACTACAGGTACAGCTGTAGTGTTGGTGACAGAGACCTGGGTGGATGTAGTACTAACTACAGGTACAGCTGTAGTGTTGGTGACGGAGACCTGGGTGGATGTAGTACTAACTACATGTACAGCTGTAGTGTTGGTGACAGAGACCTGGGTGGATGTAGTACTAACTACATGTACAGCTGTAGTGTTGGTAACAGAGACCTGGGTGGATGTAGTACTAACTACAGGTACAGCTGTAGTGTTGGTGACGGAGACCTGGGTGGATGTAGTACTAACTACAGGTACAGCTGTAGTGTTGGTGACAGAGACCTGGGTGGATGTAGTACTAACTACAGGTACAGCTGTAGTGTTGGTGACAGAGACCTTGGTGGATGTAGTACTAACTACAGGTACAGCTGTAGTGTTGGTGACAGAGACCTGGGTGGATGTAGTACTAACTACAGGTACAGCTGTAGTGTTGGTGACAGAGATCTGGGTGGATGTAGTACTAACTACAGGTACAGCTGTAGTGTTGGTGACAGAGACCTGGGTGGATGTAGATGAACAGTTTTGTATACATAATTATCAAACTCAAGTTACAAATGGTGGTAAACAGTAAAATACATTAAAATACAGTCAGCAAATAAATCGCAGCACCCCAATCACCAAACTACTTCCTGCGGATACGGTCGATTGAGAAAAAACCCAGTTATCTCTAGTTTAAACTGACGGATTTAGATTTTTTTATTATGTTCATTAGATTTACGCGGGGCTGTATTATTAGTATTATGTCTATTGTAAAGGGTGTAGTTCATGTCTTATGCTGTAGTTCATGTCTTATGTAGCCTGACAGGCAGAAATACATGCCCTCATTCAGGAAAATATAACATTCTTGACTCTCAAAATGTGCAATACCCAAGTCACTCTTTGTGGTCGTCACTAAGAGTAACAAGCAAAACCTATGTTCATTCTGTAAGTAGTAAAGCTAAAGGACATTTCTGAACATCCTATCCTGTAAATTGTGAGAGGAGATAATAATTAATGTTCTCTGTCTTAGCTGAAGAGCTTGGCTGCCCTCCAGTGTTACCAGGTATAAAGTGTTCCTTTTTTTTGTCTTCTTTTTCCAGCAAGGCCAACTTGCTGGAAAAAGTGTTAACCCTGGCTAAATTCCCAATCTGGCCCTCATGCCATAAAGGGCCATCTAATCATCCCCAGCTTACAATTGGCTCATTCATCCCCCTCCTCTCCCCTGAAACTATTCCCAAGGTTGTTGCTGTAAATTAGAATGTGTTCTCAGTCAACTTACCTGGTAAAAAAATAAAAAACTAGACATACTTGATGATATTACTAGGTTAACTAGCTTGTCCTGTGTTGTATATAATCAATGCGGTACCTGTTAATTTATCATTGAATCACAGCCTACTTTGCCAAATGGGTGATGATTTAACAAAGGCGTAACAGGCTTTGTCGGAAGGAGTGGACCAAAGCGCAGCGTGGTATGTGTTCATGATTATTTATTAAACAATGAAACACTTGAACAAAAAAACGAAAAGTCAAACAGTTCCGTCAGGTAACAAATACAAAACAGAAAACATCTACCCAGAAACACAGGTGGGAAAAAGGCTGCCTAAGTATGATTCCCAATCAGAGACAACGATAGACAGCTGCCTCTGATTGGAAACCATACTCGGCCAAAACAAAGAAATAGATGACATAGAATGCCCACCCCACATCACACCCTGACCTAACCAAACAGAGAAAAACAGCTCTCTCAGGTCAGGGCGTGACAAATGTACCTAACCATAAACATCTTTTGCTTTTCTTAAAACCTGCATATTTAGTTAAAATAAATTCATGTTAGCAGGCAATATTAACTAGGGGAATTGTGTCACTTCTCTTGCGTTTATTGCACGCAGAGTCAGGGTATATGCAACAGTTTGGTCCGCCTGGCTCGTTGCAAACTAATTTGCCCAAATCTTACATAATTATGACATAACATTGAAGGTCGTGCAATGTAACAGCAATATTTAGATTTAGGGTTGCCACCCGTTCGATAAAATACTTAATGGTTCCGTATTTCACTGAAAGAATAAATGTTTTGTTTTCGAAATGATAGTTTCCGGATTTTACCATATTAATGACCACAGGCTCGCATTTCTGTGTTTATTATATTCTAATTAAGTCTATGATTTGATATTTGATAGAGCAGTCTGACTGAGCGGTGGTAGGCAGCAGCAGGCTCGTAAGCATTCATTCAAACTTCACTGCGTTTGCCAGCAGCTCTTAGCAATGCTTGATCACAAGCACTGTTTATGACTTCAGCCTATCAACTCCTGAGATTAGGGTGGCAATACTAAAGTGCCTATTAGAACATACAATTGTCAAAGATATATGAAAAACAAATGGTATAGAGAGAAATAGTCGTCGCGTCATAATTCCTATAATAACTGCAACTTAATATTTCTTTACTGGGAATATTGAAGAACTGTGAATATTGAACCACCATATGTTCTGACCAAGGAACTTAAAAGTTAGCTTTTTTACATGGCACATATTGCACTTTTACTTTCTTCTCCAACACTGTGTTTTTGCATTATTTAAACCAAATTGAGCATGTTTCATTATTTATTTGAGACTAAATAGATGTTATTTATGTATTATATTAAGTTAAAATAAAAGTGTTCATTGTTCATTCAGTATTGTTGTAATTGTCATTATTTCAAATATATATAAAAATCGGACAATTAATCGGTATCTACTTTTTTTGGTCCTCCAATAATCGGTATCGGCGTTGAAAAATCCTAATCGGTCAACCTCTAATATACAGTATATATGTAGAAGTCAGTGGACAGTGGCAGTCAAAATGTCAGCTGTTACAGACCATATCAAACATTAGATGACAATCAGCTGTATGGTTCTATGTCTCTCATTGTAAATATGGTTGTTATTTTAGAGAGAGTTGGCTATTGCAGATATTGGCCTTTTGTCATATTATGGACTGTTAAAGACTATTATCAAGGCAAAATTGCAGTTGCAGCTTTAGAAATGTTGTATTGATAACTCATACATCATGTTTTGTTCAAGTCCAGTCAAATACTTTATATCCCATTTAGAATTGTTAATATTACAGTAGGTCTATTATATACAACACATTCAGTATTATGTCAAGAAGAGAATAACAGTAAACAGTTACTTATTCTGTGACTGAAAATGCTTTAAATATCAAATGTAGTGTTACAAGGCGTTTTATTTTGGTATTCAGTTCCTTACATCCACACTGAATTTCACAGCCATTTTGTCTGTGGTTAAAGAAGAAATACCACAATCTATTTTACATACCAATATATTTGAATGCATTAAATTAATGATGAACTGCCTATTATTTGTGGCAGTTACACTGTCTTTATACAACAACACTCAATAATGGTGCAGTATATGATATTGTTACTGTACAAAACATTTACAGTTGACTGAACCTTTCAAACAAGAATGATTGTCACGACTTCCGCCGAGGTCGGTCCCTCTCCTTGTTCGGGCGGCGTTCGGCAGTCGACGTCACCGGCCTTCTAGCCATCGCCAATCCACTTTTCATTTTCCATTTGTTTTGTCTTTGTTTTACACACCTGGTTTCAATTCCCCTATTACATGTTCATTATTTAACCCTCTGTTTTCCCCATGTTTTTTTTGCGTGATTGTTGAATGTATGTTCGGTCCGTTATTGTGGGCTCGGTATTACGACATGTTATTGGAATATTTGAGTAAAGTTACTTGTGTTACTCATCTCTGCTGTCCCGCGCCTGACTCCTCTGCACCAGCTACACCCAGACCACTACAATGATAGACAATAGTTCAACCAGTTTGCCATCCATTCAAACATGCACCATGTTCAATCAGTCTTCAGAGGGAAATAATTGTTGTGAAATAGGCAAAACATTTTAAGACACACAGCCTTCCTGTTATTAAGGATGAGCAATGATCTTTGTTTTTACTATTACTTACTGTGTGTTGGGTTTGCACAGAAAGGTACTGTGTAGTAGAAATGATAAAACAGTAATATACACTCTAAAAATTAGGTATTCAACAAGGGTTCTTCTAAGATCTTCAAACAATGGTTCTTGTCACTGAAAAATGCCCCCAAAACATACTTCCAAGAACCCCATAGGAGGTGGGGTTAATCAAGGACCCTCCTTAGTTCTTGGGGGTTCTTGCAGGAACCTAACTGCCCAACTGAAAAATGTGGATTTGAATTTGAGAGAACAGCAGGTGCAGGCAAGATCTCCTCAATTTAAGGTAAGGTTTGTCCCTTGTATGATCTAAAATGATATTGTTTTATGATGATACCATCTATCTTTTCATATTTGTTTAAATCTTCCTAAAACAAAAAATGGACACAATTCAATGGATATAAAACCAACAAAGAGGTAAGAGTATGTAGGCTATAAGAATATGCTGAAGGCTAGCTGTATTGGGTGCAGATGACTGAACTGATCACCTTTGTCTGTCTTCAGGTATACAGACGAGGAGGCATACAATGGTATGTCTATTGGTATTGGTATGTTATGCAGATCACATTTACCATCCTCCTCCCTTACCTCTTCAATGAATATCCCATAGGCCTCTACATTATGGACAAGGCATGTGTATGAAAACCATTATCAAAACAGTTTTTTTCATTCACATTCACCACAGAAACCAAGGTATGAATACTGTTGTGTGCATGTTTTGTTAATCATCTGTATAATTACAATTTTTGGGATTTTACAGACTTCACCCTCCCTACACCTCTGTTGAATATAACAGGAAACATGTTCGATCACCACGCACTGCAGAATCATTCTGGGTAATGATATGGAGAACATGAACATCAACACACCAGGGGGTATACCCACTGGACTTGGGGCTCTACTGGGAGTTTACCTCATATTTTATATTTTTATTCTACTTTGCCACTAAAATCATAATAAACATTGACAACTAAATTTTGTGTTATTGTTGTTATGCGTATTATTATTATTATGAATAATAATAATAATAACGGGGGGGGGGGTAGTTAAAAAATGAACCCCAAAAGGTTCTTCGAGGATCCATTTAAAGGGGTTCTTCGAAAAACGTATAGGAGTTCCCCCACACTTTCAACATGAAGAACCCCTAAAGGATCCTCCAGGAATCTTTTCTTTTTAGAGTGTAGGACTCAGTTACAGCAGCCATCTTCCTCCTCCCTGACCTCTTCAATGAAGATCCCGGAGGTCTCTACATTATGGACAAGGTATGTTTATGAAAACAGTAGTCAAAAGTGAACAGTTTTTTCATTCACATTTACCACAAAAACCGGTGACCGTCGCCACTCCTAGGCACACACACACACACACACACACACACACACACACACACACACACACACACACACACACACACACACACACACACACACACACACACACACACACACAACCGTAGTGTATGACACGCACACAGTTAACCAATGTTTTTACTTTTTACACGATCACACAACCCTAAATCAAGGCTTTAATACTATCCTACAAAAAACGGACAGTGTATGAACAAACCCTTATCCAACCCTTTCACCACCACTGCACAACCCCAGTAGGTCTACTGTCAAATAGCACCATATAATAATTTTTTTCCCACTTTGACTCAGAAAAGAAGTACCTTCCTTTCCCTTATTGAACATTATCACACGTAACTGCTGTGGAGGACTTGAATATTGAATCAATGCAGTACATTGTAGTGGTTCCATTCTTGTTTAATGTTTCATGAGTAGAACTCTATCACAGTGTGTGTCTCCACTGATTAAATACTGTGTAGAAATACAACATGTATATTATTTTAACCAAGTCAGACAAACTGATTTAGAGCTAGCCGGCTACATTAAAAGAGGATGATGATGGTTTTCTGTGTGTGCAGGACTTTGGGCTAGACGTTGGCTGCCTTTGAGAACCTGGTCGGTGACTATCGGACACCATTCCTCAACCTTGCAGTCCTCTGCTCTAATTTAAGATACAATAACAGACAGACATAATTGCATGCATCCATGACTCTGTGTACATACTGTAAATGCATAGATTGACAACCTAAAACCCCTGACCTTCACCTCTCCCTCCGCTGCCAGTCCCTCCCCTGCACCCCCGAGCTGGGGCGACCCCTCACCCCCCTCCTCTGGGACCCCGACCTGCAGAGCTTGGGGAAATAGGAGGAAGAGGAGGAGGTGGAGGATGAAAGGAGGAAGGATAAGGGAGGGATGGTGGAGGATGGAAGGAGAAGGGAGGGATGGTGGAGGATGAAAGGAGGAAGGAGAAGGGAGGGATGGTGGAGGACGTGTCAGATGATTCAGGGCTGCCTCTGGACCTGGACATGGTGTCTCTGGAAGAGGAAGTTTTTTTTCTGGAGGAGCCTATGGACTGCAGCAGGTCTCCTGACACACTAGAGGGCGCTGTCCCTTCAACAGGGAGACTTCTACTACACCCAGCCTCGTCATCTTCCTCCCTGTTTCTGCAGCCTAAAGGCTGGGGCCACCCAGTCTCCAATGCCCCTCCCTCCCTCCCTTCTCTCCCCCGTCTGGACAACAACAGCATCTCGGCGATGGTGGTCGTCGGCCGTCCGATTGGCTGGAGGGCTAGAGGCAACTGCGCCGCAATCCCGGGCCCACCTGCTGGCCCCACCCCTGAGCAAGATGAGGTAATTTCCTGTCCGGGCTGCTATCTGATTGGTCTGAGTTTTCCGTCCATGTGCGTGAAGGGGATGCTGACTCCTCGTCGCGTTCTGCCCGGACTCCTCGTCGCGTTCTGCCCGGACTCCTCGTCGCGTTCTGCCCGATGCCGCCCCCTCAACATCAATCAAGGGACTGCTTTGTTGCGGTGCGAACGGTCACGCTCCTCCAACCACGCCTTGCGTGCCTGGGCTGCCCCTACCGGAGGCACAGACTTAGGGAGGGCTCCCCCTAGTGGGCTGACTGACCAACAACAACAGTGACATTACTGAGACTTTGACTGGTATTGTTCAGTGATGCTTTTACTATTTATTATTACTATTAGGAACTGGGGAGCTGGCGATGTTGATGAAGACGATGATGGTGAATTACTTTAACTGCTACCTGAAGTGGATGAACAGCTTGCCTTTGTGTGTGAATGAATTATTTTATTCTACCGTGTGTGTGTGGGTGGGTGTGTGATTGAGGAGGTGGGGGTATAGGAAGTAACAGAATGGGAAACCAGAAGTGGGTTATTAATGTGAGATGTAATATATTTGTTGTTGACCTGGAGCCATTTGATAATGTCAGTGTGTCTCTGGTTTGTTCGCTCACTTTCTACACTCTGAATACTTCTATTTGATTCCTACTAATGATTTTTCACTGGTCTGGGTGGTGCTGGAGATTTGTATTGAATTCAAACAGGTGCTTCTTCTTCCCTCAATCATCAGTGTTCTTCCCATAACCCACTACGATCCAGGTATCCTCAGCATGTTTTAACAGCCTGTGTAACTTTGAAACAGCATGAAAAGCAATTCTCCTTATTGTACTGATTATTTCACCCAAGGTTCTGTGTTTGTGTGTGTGAATGTGTGTGTGTGTGTGTGTGTGTGTGTGTGTGTGTGTGTGTGTGTGTGTGGTGTGTGTGTGTGTGAGAGAGCTTGCGCCTGCATGTGTGTCAGAGGGAGAGAAATGGTATGTGTGACTGAATGACTAAGGTTTGTCCCTTAGTGTCTGTTTTGAAATGTTAAATGTTCGCTGTTCATTTCCCCGTACCTGTGTGTGAGAGATTAGAGAACTGAGTGTAATAATTGTATATAAAGTTATTGAGGTGAACATAATCTTTACATCAGCTTTACCCTGTTGATGATAATCACTGCACTTTTGATTTCATAGGGCTACTGGTTCCTTGTCTGTTTCTCCTTCCATCCTCTACTATGAACACAGCCCCATGGGTCCTGGTCAAATGTAGTGCATTATACAGGGAATAGGATGCCAATTTGTCAGTCGGTCCCAGAGTTTAAGATTTGTTTGTCTCCCTCTGCTGGCCTGGAGGACCCAGACAGACCAGGCCACCATGGATCACATGGCTATGTCTCAATTACCTTAAATGGCTTCCATTTCTCATATCCTTTACTTCTAGTAGAAGCTATACAGGACCTGACCAGGGAAAACTCCAGGCCTTAGTTATAGACCTGGAGGTTTTCCTAGTCAGGTTACTTGGTCAGGAAAAGGTCCTGGCCATATTTATATAATATTAACTGATATGAGGGGACTTAAAAGGGTTTAGGACTATATGGCTATAGCTATTAACATTTATAACCAGTTCTAACCACTTAATCTATCTTGTGATCTGTAGGAAAGGAGGAGGAGGAAAGATAAATAAGACTATTGGGACGTAGCCGGTCTCACTCAACTGTGTTGGCCATAGAGTCTCTTTATTACTTCAATGTTTAAATATCATGATTTACAGAGTCTGGACAACTGTATGCATCCATCTACAGAATTCCACTGTTCTGTCCCATATTGATGATGTCATAATGACAGTGGTATGAACACCGACCCATATGTCCATGGAACAACCGAGTTGTGGAGTGTAATGCAATGCACGAAGACGTTTTTATTTTTTGTTGTTGATTAAAACCTATTTTCTTTATAATGCCAATGCATGAAAGCTACCCTGAAATCACGTATGTAGCTAATTACCGGCTTTAATAAACTGTCATGATGATTATTTTTGTTATTTTAAGAAAATATCCTCATTGAATACAAATGCAAACATTGAATGTAATCTATTGTATCTGGCATTTGTCTTAAATTATCATTACATAATGTTTACTATTGACATACATGGAAACAATCACAGACACAGCAGAGCCAGGTTAAATGTCATAAAGCTTTATGTAAGCTATAGAATATACATCTATAGAAGTCAATGGGTCCACAGTTACAGACTATAACATTAGAATGGCAACAGCAGACACTGTATATGGATGCATTCAATGCAATGCAATGCAATACAATTGTAATTCAATTATAATTCAATGTGACTAAGCTTGGGACTCTCGAACAGCATTGTTTCAGATTTTCATTGTGTAATGCAAAAATCTTTTACTGCTTTCCCCACTTCAATAGCTCTTTTAATAAAACGATCTAAAAAGCAATTTGCTCCTTCAGCTCTCTCTCTAGCCTCCCTTTCATATTTTTCCCTCACCTCCTTTATTCCTAAATCTTTAGCCTCTTTTTCCAGTTTCAGTTTCTCCAGTTCCTCCCAGATTCTCTTCACTTGTATCTCTCTCTGGATCCTCTCATTCCCCTCTTTAATAGCTTTCTCCTGAGCCTCTTGTGTATTTGTCATCAGTTCATTCTGTCTGCGTTTCAGCTCTTCGTTCTCTCTCAGGATCCTCTCATTCTCCTCTTTAAGCTCTTTCTCCCGAGCCGCTTGGTTCAATTTTTCTTTCTTCAGTTTCTCCTCCTCTCTGCGGATCTTCTCTTCATTCTCTCTCAGGATCCTGTTCTTCTCCTCTTCAATCGCTGTCTCAGCGTCCTGGAACCTCTCAGTGGTGTAATGGCTTCCTCCATTCATCTTCACCATGTTGTTTATCTTCTCAAGCAGCTCAGTGACCTGGGAGCGATTCTTATCTTTTTTGTTAAAGACATGATATCTCTCCTTGCATTGGTCAACTAAACTTTCCAGGCCTGGATTTCCATGCAGGAAGTCTTCAATTGTTACATCCCCATCATCATCATCATGAAGATTATCTCCATGTGTGAAGAGAACCATGGTGTATTTGGATCTTTCATCACCAAAGAATCTCTGAATCATCTCCACAGTCGATAACAGCTACACTTTGCTCACCCACCTTCCCTCTTTTCTTGTCACAGTTTTTTGTCAGAGAAATAGAGGAACATTGTGATGGGAAAAGTTTGTTGCCTAGAATGATGTTTCCTGCAGCACTTTTCCCAGCTCCAGTCTTCCCGACCAGAACAATACGGACCTCCTCATTTTGTGTATGCAGTTGGAATCCTGTTGGATAACAAGAACACTTGTTAACTTTTTTAAGAGGTCTAGACTTCATGTACTGCTTGCTAGCACATTTTGAGTAATGGCTACATTTATTTGCAGCAACAGGAAATGTTAATTACTATATGGATTATAATTAATGGGCATTTCTGTAAGGGATGACATATTGTTCGTTAGGGAAAATCAAGTCTGAACTTTCAAAGTGGATATTAGAAACTTTCGAGTACTTAAAACGCAAATGCACTACAATTTTGCATTTGCTGCTGTGCAGGAAAACCTTCAGCAACAAAACATTTATCAAATTAAGATCCTACATATGTATGTGCTAAACTGTTTTTATGCCATAATATTTTTTTTGCTAAGTTGACTCCCATCAAATACCAAGCAATCTCTTGGTTTTAATATATAAATAAAGGCCACAGTACAAAAATAAATGTGTAATCCATGTGTTCCTTTTCAGAGTCATTACAGCAAGTGAGTAAGAGAATGAAAGAAAGAGAGAGAGGGGAGTGCTCTTAAACAGTGATATACAATAAGTGCATACAAGAATAAAAAATAATTATGTTAGTTATGAACGTAAAAAAATTCTGAGTAACCTAAAGTATGAATTAAACATATGTTTCACCTTTTTAAAATATATATGAGTTACTCCACTGACTTGTACATTATAATGTAACTAATAATGTTAACATTTTGTGTCAACTTGACAAACAAATAAAAGCAGTGGAGTAATATAAAATAATGCTCCAAACTGCTATACATCATTATATTTCTAGAGCACATGAAGATCAAAGGAAAAAGCACATAAAAAACTAATCAATACCATTGACTTGAGTTCCCATCTTTGTAAACTAACGTCTACTCACCAGACAGAGCAACTTTGCTGTTCATGTTTGCAGTGAAGATCCGTCAGTCTCAAGCACTGTGTGAGAGTAGTAGTAGTAGTAGTAGTAGTAGTAGTAGTAGTAGTAGTAGTAGTAGTAGTAGTAGTAGTAGTAGTAGTAGTAGTAGTAGTAGTAGTAGTAGTTTCTATGCTCCTTGTAAGGATACTAAAGAGATACAGTGTGAGAGTGGGTCTGCCCGCTTGTTTTATAAAGGATCTCTCAGGGGCCCACCCTCTGACACACCCATAGGCTTTCTCTTAGCTTTCATACATTTACTGAAATCCTTTCCCACTAGTTATGGCTGTAATATAATGAAAATGTTTTGAATGGTCTAATATTTAACGATTCAGTCAAGTCAAACCGTAGTGAACTAGTAAATCCGCAGGTAATATTACATCTCACTACATTACAACGGTTTGATTTGTTTGATCTGAGCAATTTTTTAGCTAGCTACTTAGCTGTCTTTGTGTCAAAGATAATTGTGTAGTTTAGAGTAATTATCGAGGTTAGCTAGCCAGCTATCTTCGTCCGCCCCGCCACCGTTCTCCTACTTAGTCAACAACTGCTAGCGAGCTAGCCAACTTCTACCGACTAGCAGCACTGTAGAAACTAATACATTACAACGGAACGATCTGATTAGTGTAGTGTTAGCTAGCTACATAGTTGTCTTTGCTGTCTTTGTATCTAAGATAATTGTGTAGTTTAGAGTAATTATCGAGGTTAGCTAGCCAGGTTAGCTTGTGTTAGCTAGCTACATAGTTGCCTTGTAAGGTGTAGCACTGAAGCTATCGAGGTTGCCTGGCCAGCTACACTTTCAAACAAAGTCAACAACGCGGCCACTGCTAGCTAGCCTACTTTACCAGCCAGCAGTACTGTATCACTTTAGTCATTTTAGTCAATAAGTTGTCTTTGTCATAGTTTGTCATAGTTTGATAATTGTGTAGTTTAGAGTAATTATCGAGGTTAGCTGGCCAGCTATTTTCGTCCCCCGCGACGCCATTTCCAAACCTAGCCAACTATTACCGATGAGCAGCATTGTAGAAACTAAATACATTACAAAGGAACGTCTTGATTAGTGTTATGTTAGCTAGCTACATAGCTGCCTTTGTATCATGATAAGGTGTAGCACTGAAGCTATTGAGGTTACCTAGCCAGCTACACTTTCAAACAAAGTCGACAACGCAGCCACTGCTAGCTAGCCTACTTCACCAGCCAGCAGTACTGTATCATTTTAATCATTTTAGTCAAAAGATTTTTGCAACGTAACCTAACTTTCTGAACATTCGAGACGTGTAGTCCACTTGTCATTCCAATCTCCTTTGCATTAGCGTAGCCTCTTCTGTAGCCTGTCAACTATGTGTCTGTCTATCCCTGTTCTCTCCCCTCTGCACAGGCCATACAAACGCTTCACACCGTGAAAGGAAAGCACATTTTTTGTCAATTAAAATAAAATAATATTGATCAGAAATACTAATTCATTTTTTATTTCATCTTTATTTAACCAGGTAGGCCAGTTGAGAACAAGTTTTCATTTACAACTGCGACCTGGCCAAGATAAAGCAAAGCAGTGCGACAAAAAACAACAACACAGAGTTACACATGGGATAAACAAATGTACAGTCAATAACACAATAGAAAAATCTATATACAGCGTGTGCAAATGGAGTGAGGTAAGGCAATTTGGCAAATTAACACTGGAGTGATAGATGTGCAGATGATGATGTGCAAGTAGTAATACTGGTGTGCAAAAGAGCAAAAAAAGTAAATAAAAACAATATGGGAATGAGGTAGGTAGTTGGATGGGCTATTTACAGGTGGGCTGCGTACAGGTGTTGGCTTTGGGGATGACCAGTGAGATGTACCTGCTGGAGTGTGTGCTACGGGTGGGTGTTGTTATGATGACCAGTGAGCTAAGGCGGAGCTTTACCTAGCAAATACTTATAGATGACTTGGAGCCAGTGGGTCTGGCGATGAATATGCAGCGAGGGCCAGTAGCTGGAAACGGCAGATTCTTTATGGAATATCTACATAGGCGTGCAGAACCCAATTATTAGCAACCGTCACTCCTGTGTTCCAATGGCACGTTGTGTTAGCTAATCCAAGTTTATCATTTTAAAAGGCTAATTGATCATTAGAAAACTGTTTGAGAAACAAGTCGTCAACTGGCAGCTTCATTAAATAGTACCCGCAAAACACCAGTCTCAATGTCAACAGTGGAGAGGCGACTCTGGGATGCTGGCCAATATTTGAATGTCGCCAGACTGACTTTAGATGCAGTATAACGTTAGCTAGCTAGCTTAGATTGATGGGAGGCCACCGGATTTTAGCTAGCTAATGTTAGCATTGCTAGCTATTTTTAACAAACTTTTTTTTTCCTGTCTAAAGTAAATTTGACTACATGGTAATGTTGGCAAAGATGTTTCCTGCTAAATAGTTGACTACTTCAGCAATTTCATCATATTTCCAGGCACTATAGTGTAATTTAGGCGAAACAGTAATCAGCCTCCGTTCAGAATGACTGGGTTTATCACCACTTTAGGGCACCACTATGGTGCTGCCGGTAGAGGGCGGCTTGACAATGTTCATAACAATGGCATGATGCGACTGAGTGACGGAGGTGCAACCTGTGAATACCACTATATTAACTAACCCTGAATTTTGAATAAAATAAAGCAATTCCCTACCTATCTACTCCCATCACCCCCACCCAAAATACCACCCAATCCTCATTCCCGTCCAATCTCTCTGACCCTGTCAAACAACCTCTCCCTTTCTACATCATACATTTCACAAAATAACATGTTCAACCGTTTCCTCTGCTGTACAGCCATTACATATTCCAGTACCATGTTTCCCTACCAATTTCAAAGAGGAATTCAATACCGTATGCCCTGATCTCCTCCTCCTCCTGATTTTGTTCCCATTACATGACACTAATCTCCAGTACAATAAAAATGTCTGCCCTTACTACTTTCAACCTATTGTCTCTGCCAACAATCTAACCCATTTTTCTAAATCAATGTTTTAATTTCCCCTCTACCCAACTGCACCGGTATATCAAAAATATAATTTCACAGTTTTTTCTTCTTCTATTGTGTCTACTATATAATTTCCATTAACTCCTGAATGAGACGGAATCCAACAGAAGTGAATATCAATACCATTTACTTGTAAGCCCAACAACAGCATCATTTTTTCTAACCATAAATCCTGACGTTCTGACTTTCTAGATCTTAACTGCACAAAACTGATGCAGATTCCAAACATATTACTACTGTTTTTGGTCGCACTTCCTCTATTCATTGTAATCCAAAGATTATTGCAACCATTCTGTTGAATATTCAGATAAAATAATTTGTTAGTCTTTTGCATAGATTAACATGGAACTCAGGAATAAATACACCTGCTCCTGTCTTCTGTGGTTCATCTCTTCATAGTTCACTCCCCGCAGCTGGTCTAGACATGGGATAGAGATAAACTTGAGGAACAGATAGACCTGTATTGTTTCAAGACACACCACTGTTTATTTTCTTCGATCAGGCTAAAATCAACATGTGGTCTTGTATAAAACCATGGTGGCACATTTCCTATTGCCACAGACGGCCCTATAACAAGATCCCGGAGTCCATATTCATCAACCCTTTTCTCAATCTCTGGGCCATAACCCCTGTTTTGATATCGTTCATATTCCCAGCAGTCTTCCAATACTGTCCGTGTATGCAAGAGCTAGCTTAACTCATCTAAGGGACAGTGGCATTTCTCCAGTATCTACTTCTAAAGCCTCAACCAGTGTAGTTTTAAATGCACCATTGCACATCCTCGCTTACTTACAACAGGTGTAAATAGCTGATCATAACTGGTTGTTTTATCATCATTCTCAATAGCCCTAACTCTACCATCTGAACTATCCTCCATGCCGACCCCCAGTCAGAGTACAGTTGTGCCAAATACACCAAAAGAACAAAGATACAACTTTGTTACAAACCAGACCTGTCCCACTCACACTGTTTTGTCTACACAGCCTCGTCTACACAGCTCGACCAGCTGTGGAAGTTTAACGAGGCTCAGTGGATTAAGGTGCAGGCGTGGCACTGCGGCCTAGCTTGCAGCAGCCTAAACATGCTGCTTGTGAGGTGTGGCTGAAGCTGCAACTGTGGCACACCCCAGCCACCCCACCAGGGGGCGCCACAGTGTCGTGGATGCATCTCAACAGAATAATAAGCATTGTTAAAAGACCTTCACAAAAGTTCCATCTAACTGAAGCGTCTGTATGCTGAGAGATGCCATACCTAAACCAACAGTGGGTGTAGGACTTTTGGCTCTTTGCCACCTAGAACACAACAATGGTTTCAGATCTTCACCCTCCTCATAACCACCATGAAACTGATGATTTAACTAAAGCCCAACATTCCAGTTTGTGCCCTAAAAGAGGATAACTATCAAATGTAGTCAAATCAAATCAAAAATCAAATCAAATCTATTTTTATATAGCCCTTCGTACATCAGCTGATATTCTCAAAGTGCTGTACAGAAACCCAGCCTAAAACCCCAAACAGCAAGCAAAGCATGTGAAAGAAGCACGGTGGCTAGGAAAAACTCCCTAGGAAAAACTCCCTAGAAAGGCCAAAAACCTAGGAAGAAACCTAGAGAGGAACCAGGCTATGAGGGGTGGCCAGTCGTCTTCTGGCTCTGCAGGGTGGATATTATAACAGAACATGGTAAAAATGTTAAAATTTTAAAATGTTCATAAATGACCAGCATGGTCAAATAATAATAATCATAGTAGTTGTCGAGGGTGCAACAAGCACGTCCGGTGAACAGGTCAGGGTTCCATAGCCGCAGGCAGAACAGTTGAAACTGGAGCAGCAGCACGGCCAGGTGGACTGGGGACAGCAAGGAGTCATCATACCAGGTAGTCCTGAGGCATGGTCCTAGGGCTCAGGTCCTCCGAGAGAAAGACAGAAAGAGAGAAAGAGAGAATTAGAGAGAGCATATTTAAATACACACAGGACACCGGATAAGACAAGAGAAATACTCCAGATGTAACAGACTGACCCTAGCCCCCCGACACATAAACTACTGCAGCATAAATACTGGAGGCTGAGACAGGAGGGATCAGAAGACACTGTGGCCCCATCCGATGATACCCCCGGACAGGGCCAAACAGGCAGGATATAACCCCACCCACTTTGCCAAAGCACAGCCCCCACACCACTAGAGGGATGTCTCCAACCACCAACTTACCGTCCTAAGACAAGGCCGAGTATAGCCCACAACGATCTCCGCCATGGCACAACCCAAGGGGGGGGGGGGGGGGCGCCAACCCAGACAGGAAGACCACGTCAGTGACTCAACCCACTCAAGTGACGCACCCCTCCCATGGACGGCATGGAAGAACACCAGTAGGCCAGTGACTCAGCCTCTGTAAAAGGGTTAGAGGCAGAGAATCCCAGTGGAAAGAGGGGAACCGGCAAGGCAGAGACAGCAAGGGCGGTTCGTTGCTCCAGCCTTTCCGTTCACCTTCACACTCCTGGGCCAGACTATACTTAATCATAGGACCTACTGAAGAGATAAGTCTTCAGTAAAGACTTAAAGGTTGAGACTGAGTCTGCGTCTCTCACATTGGTAGGCAGACCATTCCATAAAAATGGAGCTCTATAGGAGAAAGCCCTACCTCCAGCCGTTTGCTTAGAAATTCTAGGGACAATTAGGAGGCCTGCGTCTTGTGACCGTAGCGTACGTGTAGGTATGTACGGCAGGACCAAATCGGAAAGATAGGTAGGAGCAAGCCCATGTAATGCTTTGTAGGTTAGCAGTAAAACCTTGAAATCAGCCCTTGCCTTAACAGGAAGCCAGTGTAGGGAGGCTAACACTGGAGTAATATGATCAATTTTTTTGGTTCTAGTCAGGATTCTAGCAGCCGTATTTAGCACTAACTGAAGTTTATTTAGTGCTTTATCCGGGTAGCCGGAAAGTAGAGCATTGCAGTAGTCCAGCCTAGAAGTAACAAAAGCATGGATTAATTTTTCTGCGTCATTTTTGGACAGAAAATTTCTGATTTTTGCAATGTTACGTAGATGGAAAAAAGCTGTCCTTGAAACAGTCTTGATATGTTCTTCAAAAGAGAGATCAGGGTCCAGAGTAACGCCGAGGTCCTTCACAGTTTTATTTGAGACGACTGTACAACCATCCAGATTAATTGTCAGATTCAACAGAAGATCTCTTTGTTTCTTGGGACCTAGAACAAGCATCTCTGTTTTGTCCGAGTTTAAAAGTAGAAAGTTTGCAGCCATCCACTTCTTTATGTCTGAAACACAGGCTTCTAGCGAGGGCAATTTTGGGGCTTCACCATGTTTCATTGAAATGTACAGCTGTGTGTCGTCTGCATAGCAGTGAAATTTAACATTATGTTTTCGAATGACATCCCCAAGAGGTAAAATATATAGTGAAAACAATAGTGGTCCTAAAACGGAACCTTGAGGAACACCGAAATTTACAATTGATTTGTCAGAGGACAAACCATTCACAGAGACAAACTGATATCTTTCCGACAGATAAGATCTAAACCAGGCCAGAACTTGTCCATGTAGACCAATTTGGGTTTCCAATCTCTCCAAAAGAATGTGGTGATCGATGGTATCAAAAGCGGCACTAAGATCTAGGAGCACGAGGACAGATGCAGAGCCTCGGTCTGACGTCATTAAAAGGTCATTTACCACCTTCACAAGTGCAGTCTCAGTGCTATGATGGGGTCTAAAACCAGACTGAAGCGTTTCGTATACATTGTTTGTCTTCAGGAAGGCAGTCAGTTGCTGTGCAACAGCTTTTTCTAAAATTTTGGAGAGGAATGGAAGATTCGATATAGGCCGATAGTTTTTTATAATTTCTGGATCAAGATTCGGCTTTTTCAAGAGAGGCTTTATTACTGCCACTTTTAGTGAGCTTGGTACACATCCGGTGGATAGAGAGCCGTTTATTATGTTCAACATAGGAGGGCCAAGCACAGGAAGCAGCTCTTTCAGTAGTTTAGTTGGAATAGGGTCCAGTATGCAGCTTGAGGGTTTGGAGGCCATGATTATTTTCATCATTGCGTCAAGAGATATAGTACTAAAACACTTTAGTATCTCCCTTGATCCTAGGTCCTGGCAGAGTTGTGCAGACTCAGGACAATGGAGCTTTGGAGGAACACCCAGACTTAAAGAGGAGTCTGCAATTTGCTTTCTAATGATCATGATCTTTTCCTCAAAGAAGTTCATAAATTTATTACTGCTGAAGTGAAAGCCATCCTCCATTTGCGAAGGCTGCTCTTTAGTTAGCTTTGCGACAGTATCAAAAAGAAATTTCGGATTGTTCTTATTTTCCTCAATTAAGTTGGAAAAATAGGATGATCGAGCAGCAGTAAGGGCTCTTCGATACTGCACGGTACTGTCTTTCCAAGCTAGTCGGAAGACTTCCAGTTTGGTGTGGCGCCATTTCCGTTCCAATTTTCTGGAAGCTTGCTTCAGAGCTCGTGTATTTTCTGTATACCAGGGAGCTAGTTTCTTATGACAGATGTTTTTAGTTTTTAGGGGTGCAACTGCATCTAGGGTATTGCGCAAGGTTAAATTGAGTTCCTCGGTTAGGTGGTTAACTGATTTTTGTCCTCTGACGTCCTTGGGTAGGCAGAGGCAGTCTGGAAGGGCATCAAGGAATCTTTGGGTTGTCTGAGAATTTATAGCACGACTTTTAATGCTCCTTGGTTGGGGTCTGAGCAGATTATTTGTTGCAATTGCAAACGTAATAAAATGGTGGTCCGATAGTCCAGGATTATGAGGAAAAACATTTAGATCCACAACATTTATTCCATGGGACAAAACTAGGTCCAGAGTATGACTGTGGCAGTGAGTAGGTCCAGAGACATGTTGGACAAAACCCACTGAGTCGATGATGGCTCCGAAAGCCTTTTGGAGTGGGTCTGTGGACTTTTCCATGTGAATGTTAAAGTCACCAAAAATTAGAATATTATCTGCTATGACTACAAGATCCGATAGGAATTCAGGGAACTCAGTGAGGAACACTGCATATGGCCCAGGAGGCCTATAAACAGTAGCTATAAAAAGTGAGTGAGTAGGCTGCATAGATTTCATGACTAGAAGCTTGTTGTTTATTTTTTTTTTGTAAATTGAAATTTGCTATCGTAAATGTTAGCAACACCTCCGCCTTTGCCGGATGCACGGGGGGTATGGTCACTAATGTAACCTGGGGGTGAGGCCTCATTTAACACAGTAAATTCATCAGGCTTAAGCCATGTTTCAGTCAGGCCAATCACATCAAGATTATTATCAGTGATTAGTTCATTGACTATAACTGCCTTGGAAGTGAGGGATCTAACATTAAGTAACCCAATTTTGAGATGTGAGGTATCACAATCTCTTTCAATAATGGCAGGAATGGAGGAGGTCTTTATACTAGTGAGATTGCTAAAGCGAACACCGCCATTTTTAATTTTGCCCAACCTAGATCGAGGCACAGACACGGTCTCAATGGGGAAAGCTGAGCTGACTACACTGACTGTGCTAGTGGCAGACTCCACTAAGCTGGCAGGCTGGCTAACAGCCTGCTGCCTGGCCTGCACCCTATTTCATTGTGGAGCTAGAGGAGTTAGAGCCCTGTCTATGTTCGTAGATAAGATGAGAGCACCCCTCCAGCTAGGATGGAGTCCGTCACTCCTCAACAGGCCAGGCTTGGTCCTGTTTGTGGGTGAGTCCCAGAAAGAGGGCCAATTATCTACAAATTCTATCTTTTGGGAGGGGCAGAAAACAGTTTTCAACCAGCGATTGAGTTGTGAGACTCTGCTGTAGAGCTCATCACTCCCCCTAACTGGGAGGGGGCCAGAGACAATTAATCGATGCCGACACATCTTTCTAGCTGATTTACACGCTGAAGCTATGTTGCGCTTGGTGACCTCTGACTGTTTCATCCTAACATCGTTGGTGCCGACGTGGATAACAATATCTCTATACTCTCTACACTCGCCAGTTTTAGCTTTAGCCAGCACCGTCTTTAGATTAGCCTTAACGTCGGTAGCCCTGCCCCCTGGTAAACAGTGTATGATCGCTGGATGATTAGTTTTAAGTCTAATACTGCGGGTAATGGAGTCGCCAATGACTAGGGTTTTCAATTTGTCAGAGCTAATGGTGGGAGCCGTCGGCGTCTCAGACCCCACAACGGGAGGAGTAGAGACCAGAGAAGTCTCGGCCTCCGACTCCGACTCGCTTAATGGGGAGAAAGTTGAAAGTTTCTGTCGGCTGAATAAGCGACACCGGTTGAGCATTCCTATAGCGTTTCCCTCCAGAAGCCATGAGAAAGATGTCCGGCTGCGGGGACCGTGCGAGGGGGTTTATACTAACGTTACTATCTGTACTTACTGGTGGCACAGACGCTGTTTCATCCTTTCCTACACTGAAATTACCCTTGCCTAACGATCGCGTCTGAAGCTGGGCTTGCAGCACAGCTATCCTTGCCGTAAGGCGATCGTTCTCCTGTATATTATAAGTACAACGACTGCAATTAGAAGGCATCATGTTAATGTTACTTAGCTTCGGCTGTTTGAAGTCCTGACGAACCATGTCCAGATAAAACCTCCGGGGTGAAAAAGTTGAATGAAAAAAGTTGAGTGAGGGAAAAAGTAAAAATATACGGTAATGAAAAAGTAAAAAACCGTCAGGTATCAAAGTAAGATCGGCAACAAAAACGCAAAGCAGCGTAAACAAGTCTGCAAGTTGTGACCGGAAACAGGAAAAAGCCTAACTAGTCCATGAAGATGTATTACGATTGTAAACACAGCTATTGTTTTCAGGTTGCGGCCCTGCCCGTATCCTTAGTCTGCCTAAGCAGCACAGAAGAAACTCAGTACAAAGTCAATTCATACTCACATATCCACGGATCAATGAACTTAAAGGTGCATTCAGCTGACAAACAAAACAACTTACTCAACACATTCATTCATTCATTCGAGCCGCTAATGACTATTCTGTCGTTTTTTTTTCATTCTGCTTTGTGTTACCAAGGACACTGATTTTACAACGTGGATAACTGCCAAGAGAATACATAAGGATGTCTCTGGTGTGGCGTTTGTGACAGATATCATAGCCTTACAGTATAAAGCAACACAGAGGAAGGTAGTGACCTACTGTCTAACACAGCTGATAGATCTACTCATCTACCCTCCAAAACCTGAACATCAGCAGTAAAGCTGGTAAATAACCTGTATAGTCTACTTTATGTAACCTGTATAGTCTACTATATGTAGCCTTCAAGAGGGATATGGTGGTCACATTCATATTCTTCACTTTGATTGAACTCATGCATGTCTTCTGTTTGAGGCCAAGTTATATCTGGTACATTGTCCTGTCTTTATACAGTATCTATTCTGGTTATGGGAGAATGTGTGGTTTACATTTCTGGTTAATTAACAATACCATATTTTAAAATAAAACATGATGATGAAAGGGTGATGTTCGATTTTAAAGGGCAACATTTTCTGTGTCTTCATAATATGGAGAACTACAACATGTATGTTTTTTAAACCTAGTCAGACAAACTGATTGACAGCTAGTCCTCTACAGGACCTTGGACTAGACGTGGATGCCTTTGAGAACCTGGTCAGTGACTGTCCCACACCATTCCTCAACCTTGCAGTCCTCTGCTGCAATGTAAGATACAATAAGACAGACGGACAGACAGACAGACAGACAGACAGACATAATTGCATGCATCCATGACTGTGTTCATACTTACTGTAACTGCGTAGATTGACAAGCTAAAACCAATTATACATTCCAAAAAGTAAGCACTGTTTACCCTCTTCCTGCTCTCCCTCACTCTGTTTCTCCCTCTACCTCAGATAAATGTAAAGATGCATCCCTCGTTCTCTGAGATAGTAGTCTTAATGGAGGGGATGGAGAGGAGAGGAAGATGGTCATCCATCTGGGTGATTATCGCTCCTCAGAATCCGCCACCGTCCACAACAGCCCCTACCGACGACGGAGTTCCCCAAGTCTGTCATCTCCCTGACCTCCCCCCTCAGGGGAAACCTCTTCCTCCGCGGGCTCCTCCGGAAGCTGCCAGCCCCTCCCCTGCACCCCCGAGCTGGGGCGAACGCTCGCCCTCCTCTGGGACCCCAACCTGCAGAAAGAGGAGGGGGTAGAGGAAGTGGAGGATGAAGGGAGGGATAATGGAGGACGTGTCAGATGATTCAGGGCTGCTTCTGGACCTGGACATGGTGTCTCTGGGTCCTCTGGAAGAGGAAGGTTTTTCTCTGGGGGAGTCTATGGACTGCAGCAGGTCTCCTGACACACTAGAGGGCGCTGTTCCTTCACCAGGGAGACGTCTACTACACCCAGCCTCGTCCTCTTCCTTCCTGTTTCTGCAGCCTAATGGCTGGGGCCACCCAGTCTCCAATGCCCCTCCCTCCCTCCTCTCCCTCGTCTGGACAACAACAACATCTCGGCGATCGTGGTCGTCAGCCGTCCGATTGGCTGGAGGACTAGCGGCTGCCGCAATCCTCCCGGGCCCCCCTGCTGGCCCCGCCCCTGAGCAAAATGAGGTAATTTCCTATCCGGGCTGCTATCTGATTGGTCTGAGTTTTCCGTCCATGTGCGTGAAGGGCATGCCGACTCCTCGTCACGTTCTGCCCCGACGACACGACCGGAACCTCAACGGGGGCGGCGTTGGTGACGCTTCAGCTGCTACATCAATCAAGGGACTGCTTTTTTGCGGGGCGAACGGTCTCGCTCCTCCAACCATGCCTTGCGTGCCTGGACTGCCCCTACCGGAGGCACAGTCTTAGGGAGGGCTCCCCCTAGTGGGCTGACTGACCAACAACAACACCACCAGTGACATTACTGAGACTTTGACTGGTACTGTTCAGTGATGCTTTTACTATTTATTATTACTATTAGGAACTGGGGAGCTGGTGATGATGATCATGATGAAGAAGATGATGATTACTACTACTTGAAGTCGATGAGCAGCTTGTCTTTGTGTGAATTAATAAGTTATTTTATTCTACAGTGTGTGTGTGTCGGGGGGGGGGGGGGGGGGGGGGGGGGGGGTATGGGAAGTAACAGAATGGGAAACCAGAAGTTGGTTATTAATGTGAGATCTAATATATTGGTTGTTGACCTGGAGCCTGGTTTGTTCACTCACTTTCTACACTCTGAATCTTTCTATTTGATTCCTACTAATGATTCTTCACTGGTCTGGGTGGTGCTGGAGATCTGTATTGAATTCAAACAGGTGCTTCTTCTTTCCTCAAACCTCAAAGTTTTCTTCCCATAACCCTCTATGATCCAGGCATCCTTTCAGTGTGTCTGCGCTTGTCAAAAGGTGAGTGTAGCTGGTGCATGGAAGTCAGGCGCAGGAGAGCAGAGATGAGTGGACAAAGCACTTTACTTAGGCGATAATTTGCACAGAACGCAACCACGTCACAAAACAAATGCCCAACGAACAAGTGAGGCAGCACAAAGTACAAAAAAACCAAGTACAAAGTACCGGCTGCCACAAAGCACGGGTAAATAAAACAACACCCGGGGCAAACCAGCCGGAAGCGTGCCAACTTTGACAATGAACAATTTCACATACAGACATGGGGGGAACAGAGGGTTTAATACACAACAAGTTATGAGGGAAATGTAAACCAGGTGTGTGGGAAAACAAGACAAAACAAATGGAAAATGAAAGGTGGACCGGCAATGGCTAGAAGACCGGTGACGTCGACCGCCGAACACCGCCCGAACAAGGAGAGGAACCGACTTCGGCGGAAGTCGTGACAGCGCTTTAACAGCTCGTGTAATTTTGAAACATCATGAAAAGCAATTCTTCTTATTTATTGTACAGGTAATAACTCTCAAAGTTCTGTGTGAGAGAGAGAGAGAGTGTGAGAGAGTGAGAAGTGAGAGATGGTGAGAGTATGTGTGTGACTGAATGACTATAGTTTATCCCCTGATGTCTGTTGTGAAATGTTAATGGTTCGCTGGTCATTTCCCCGTACCTGTGTGTGTGAGATTAGAGAAATGAGTGTAATAATTTTAAATTAAGTGAGTGAGGTGTACATAGTCTTTACTGTATGTTTTTTTTTTACACTGTTGATGATAATCGCTGCACTCTTGATTTCATAGGGCTGCTGGTTCCTTGTCTGTTGTGTCTGACTGGGTATGTCTGAAATGGCACCCTATTCCTTATATAGCACACACATTTTGACCAAAGCTTCGTGGGCCCTTTTCAAAAGTAGTGCACTAAATAGGGATTAGGATGCCATTTTGTGTCAGCTCCAGAGTTGAAGGTGTGTTTGTCTCCCTCTGCTGGCCAGGAGGCCCCAGACAGACCAGGCCATTGTGGCTCACAGTCTCAATACTCTTCAATAGCTTCCTTTCCTCATACCCTTTCTTTCTAGGAGAAGCTGTACATGACCAGACCACAGAAAACTCCAGGCCCTAGTTATAACCTGAAGGTTTTCCTTGTCAGGTCACTTGGTCAGTAAAAGGTCCCGGCCCTATTTATATATCAACTGATATGAGGGAACTTAAAAAGGTTTATGACTATATGGCTATAGATATTAACGTGTGTAATCAGTTAATCTAGCTAGTGATCTGTAGGATGAAAGATAAACCAGAGTATTGGGATGTAGCCGGTCTTACTCAACTGTGCTGAGTCTCTTTATTACTTCACAGTTTAAACCGCATTATTTACAGACTCTGGACAACTGTATGCATCTCTTCAAAGAATTCCACTGTTCCAGTCCATATTGATGATGTCATAAAACATATTTAATTGTCACGACTTCTGCCGAAGTCGATGCCCCTCCTTGTTCGGGTGGTGCTCGGCGTTCGACGTCACCGGTCTTCTAGCCACCATTGATCAGTTTTTCATTTTCCATTGGTTTTGTCTGGTCTCCTTACACACCTGTTTCTTATCCCAGTAATTACATGTTGTGTATGTAACCCTCTGTTTCCCCTCATAATCTTGTCGGTGATTGTTTGTTATGTTATGTACGTGTTGATTATGTATCGGTGTGCGACGGGTTATTGTTTACCCGGATTATTGAGTACGTTGGTTTTGGAGTTAGTTTTCTTTAATAAATAATACATTTTTTAACCACTTTGGTTTCTCCTGCGCCTGACTTCCCTGCCACCTACATACAGGTTATGACATTAATTCACATCATTGCATAAAAGATATCCTGAAATAATGTTGTTTTTACCAGAACCTTTCCACTAGCCCTGCTAGCCACACTGACCTTGAGAGCTTATATATACGTACATACTGTAAGTATGTTTCAATACTAGATCAGTGTGTCTCACGAGGCTATCCTTCCTCATGCAAGACACTTCTGATTAGCATAGTTACTAGCTTTATAAACTGTTTCATGATAAGAATGTCCTCATTGAATATATATAAAAACATTGAATATCTCTGCATTTAGTCATGCATTTCCTCCCATACATCGGGCGAAGCAGATCCAGGTTAAATTGTATATCTATAGAATATACACTGAGTGTTCAAAACATTATGAATACCTGCTCTTTCCATGACATAGATTGACAAGGCGAAAGATATGATCCCTTTTTGATGTCACTTATTAAATCCATTTCAATCAGTGTGGATGAAGGGCAGGAGACAGGTTAAAGAAGGATTTTTAAGCCTTGAGACAATTGAGACATGGATTGTGTATGTGTGCCATTCAGAGGGTGAATAGCCAAGACACAATATTTAAGTGCCTTTGAACAGGGTATGGTGGTAGGTGCCAGGCGCAATGGTTTGAGTGTGTCAAGAACTGCAACGCTGCTGGGTTTTTCACGCTCAACAATTTCCTGTGTGTATCAAGAATGGTTCACCACCCAAAGGACATCCAGCCAACTTGACACAACTGTGGGAAGCATTGGAGTCAAACATGGGTCAGCATCTCTGTGGGACGCTTCAACACTTTGTAGAGTCCATGTCCAAATGAATTGAGGCTGTCCTGAGGGGAGGGGGGGGGGGGGGCGGCAACTCGATATTAGGAAGGTGTTCTTAATGTTTTTTACAGTGTATATCTACAGAAGGCAATGGGTCCACAGTTAAAGACTACAACATAAGAATGACAATAGTACAAGCTGTATGCAATACAATGCCAAACAATACAATTCCAACTCAATTCAATTAAGCTGCTGTGACTCATCCCCAGAATAGAAGTGACGAGACATTGCAGCTGTTCCTCCAATCACGGCTCCTGTTGCATGATTGGTCCCTCCTGTTATTTTAATTATTTTAAACAATAATGAGCAACAATACAGTTTGAAAAGAGGCTGGGTATAGTTATAGACATAATGAATACAGAACAGAAACCAGGATGGGTTTAGTTATAGACATAATGAATACAGAACAGAAACCAGATTGATCTTATGAAGGTACAGTAATGAAGTCAAACATCTTGTAGTTATGGACTCTCATTGAGAACTGCATGCATTTACTACAGCTCCCACTGAAGTTCCAAATGCCGCACCAACTGCCATACCAAATGGGCCTCCAACTACTCCCACAGTCGTTCCGATTAAGGCACCTGCCCTTAAGCGGTTTGTATTCTCAGCATTCTTTCTAGCTTCTCTTTCCTGTTTTCTCCTCAGCTTTTCTTCTTCTTCTCTTAGACACTCTCCTTCAAACTTTGCCTTCAGTTCCTCCATCTCTCTGCGTCTCTGCTCTTCATTCTCTCTCAGGATCCTGTTCTTCTCCTCTTCAATCTCTCTCTCTGCCTCCTGGAACATCTCATTGGTGTAGTGGCTTCCTCCATTCATCTCAACCATCTTGTGTATCTTCTCAAGCAGCTCAGTGACCTGAGAGGGATTCTGGACTTTGTTGTTGAAGACATGATACTGCCTATGGCATTTGGTAACCAATCTCAGAAGATCTGGACTCTCATGTAAAAAAGCATTGATTGTTCTTCCTTCAACCTCACCTCCACGTGTGACGAGAACCATGGTGTATTTTGAAGCCTCCTCCCCAAAGAGTTTCTGAATGATTGCCACCGTTTCCTGCTCCTCTTTAGTGAATCTTCCCAGCTTGATCACAACCAGGAAAACATGGGGACCAGGAGCAGACAGAGAGATGCAAAGAGCGATCTTTCTCAGTGCCTCGTCATTGGACAATGTAGTATCAAACAAACCTGGGGTGTCGATAACAGCCACATTTTGCCCATCCACCTTTCCTCTGGCCTTTTCACAGTTTGATGTCAGAGAAACAGCAGAAAACTTTGATTTAAAAGCTTTTCTCCCCAGGATGGTGCTTCCTGATGCACTCTTCCCTGCTCCAGTCTTACCAACCAGAACAATCCTCAGCTCCTCCATTGGTCTCTGTCCTGTGGGATGACCAAGATTACTTTTTTAGAGGTCAAATGTAGTACATATTTTGTTCAGTGCAAAAAGGTATAGCTAGCCATTGTTTAAATTGTAGCTGAAAGTCACTATGAAATACATTGATATACAGTCATTATGAAATACTATTGGATACAATCATCCTTTTAAATTAATGTTAAGCAATAAGCTTAAGTTAAATTAAATACGCAGAAACTGGACAAACTTACCAAACCACATTCTTCTTCTCAAGGATTTCTTCATGCAGTAATCAATGTGGTACACTTTGTCTTGTATCACAGTCTGCATTCTGCTCATCATTCGAAACAGTTCTGTCACCTGGCTTGGAGAGCCAGATTCATTGTTGAACACATGGTATCTGTGATCATACTTCTCTACAACTTGCCTCAGTGGGACACCTGCTTTTCGGAGAAAGTCCTCTATCGGTGTCCTTTTCAAGTGATCTCCATATGTGAAGAGAATCATTGTGAACTCCCTTGCCCTCTCGCCAAACATGTCTTCCATCTTTTGTACTGCTGCTCTCTGCTCCTCTGTGAACCTGCCCAGCTGGATCACCAGCAGGAAGACATTGATGTTCCCATGTGTGTTCAGCCACAAGGACCTGATAAGTTCATCAGAAGACACCTCAGCACAGTCCAGTCCTGGAGTATCAACTACAGTGACTCGGTTCCTACACACCAGACCTGTCTCCCTCTTACAAGTCTTTGTCACAGCTGAGGAACCAAATGATGATTCAAACACCTCCCTTCGTAGGATGGTGTTTCCTGAAGCACTCTTCCCACATCCAACTTTCCCCACCAGCACAATCTCCATAAGACAACCTTCAACAGAAAAAAAACACAAATATGATTTATTCTCAGCTCAGACATATGCTAAAATAAACTGACAGCAGTTTTTATTTTACCCTTTTCAAAATAAATATGGCTTATTAAAACTCATATGGTTAAGATGATGTCCATGTGATAAAGCATCACACTGCCAAAGTAAAAAATATGTAATTGTATATACTATTAAACTAACAAAATACCTCAATGTCTGATAATTTTGACTTGTTGTCTTACCATGAGAGGAAGATTGATCCATGTCATCTCATTGTACACAACCAGGGATGCTGTGTGTTACAGATATGTCTGCAACAAAATAAGTAGGTGCAATAAAAATGGGATAAATATATGTCAAAACGTAACAATATAAAGATATTCATATAATCTTGATTGTGTATATATGGTTATATTGTGTACATATGTATACTATAATTGAAAGTAAAATACATAGCTCTTTTAATCCATAGGCTACTTCTGTGTGTCTGAGATTAATATGCATTTCTCAAAAGGAAGCCTATAGAATTTCATATAACATTCAGTTGGTGAAGTCATTGGTAGACCATGTGAACTGCTGTAGAAGCATGGTCTACTCCCTTCTCTAAGGTATTCTACCAACGCAACAATGACTCTTACAATGAGACAATGTTGACAAAAGTGTACACTACCGTGTAGATTCATCCTCAATTGTAGGCCTATAAACCAAATGTTGGTCTTGCTGTACTTTGAAAGACGATTTAAACAAAAAATAAGCGAAATGTCTTCATTGGATATTTAAAATACTGTGAAAAACATTTCTTACAGTTGAAACACTAACGTTAACTAGTAACGCTAGCCCTTAAACTCTGCCAAATTTTTGTCATATAACGTTAGCCCGTGGTCATGATTTTACCTTGAAACTGTTGTTGAAGTTGGCCAATTTTGTCCTCAGGAAATGTTAATCCATGTAGATTACAATGAAGACATATCTGGTACAATCATCACGCCACTGAATTAACAGTATCAATCGTTTGATGGTACAATGTAGCCTACAGTCAATGTACACTGAAAGCCAACCTAGAAATACCCGCAGCAACCTTTGGATAAAAATGGAAGCTCTGGACTGCAAGGTTCAATATGTAACACTCGCTCTGCCTTTACCTGGTAGCTAACATTCTATAATGTTCGCCTTATTTCAGTTTATGTGATAAAAATACATGTATAGTGTAGAGAATAATTGCTCAATCTAAATAACTGTTAACTATATATTTTCTTAAATTGTATTTTCAGTTGTTTTAAACTCGTAAAAAAGCGAAAGTAAAAATGTAAACGACGGGAAGCATAGAAATAGCGCTAATAGAACGTATCCACCGTTTATCAGTCTTGCTTTCATGCGAATAACAGTTCTATAATTTACTTTAACTATGTGCTATGTGAATTTAATTTGGTCGACCACAATATTAAAGGGGCAATCTGTATTAGTAACTGCTGTTCAGTGGTAATTTCAATAAATGATACACACCAAATGATCTTTACAAATAGAACTCGTCTCATGAGCTTTAATATAACTGCTTCATGAGCTTGAGTCAGAATAACCAAAAAAATGTTGTTTTAAGCCATTATTTGTACGAAAAGTATTTGTAAACCAAACATATTTTTTAAACTATACATGTTGATTTCATGGACTTCCAGTCCTTGCATCTACAGCATATTTATGTGTTTTAAGAATTGTTGCATTTCTCCAGGTCCACCCCTCTCTCTAGCATAAAAAAGTGGTTGGGCTGCCGTTCGCCTGGAAGACGAATTACAGATTGTGGCTTTCATGCTCATCTCAAACTGTACTAGGCGTTACTATGCACGTGACTAAAGATTAATCCAACAAAGTCATTCATACATTTCGGAATTTCAGGCAACATCGACTGCGATGGCGACTTCACAATGTGAAAAACATGACCGTAAGTGCATAATGATGACATAAGGTTTGCGTTATTGTTTATTCTCACAATGGTGTTGGGGATTGCGTACATTTGGGTGATTTACCCACCACACTTTCAAAGTACAATACGCCATTTTGAAAAGTCACTCAACTCCATACAGTGTTTAAATTTACTGTAACTCACTTTGGTGTATAATAATGATTTTTTTTTACAAAACATATGTCCATCTCAACTACCTTGTACCCCTGCACATTGACTCGGTACTCCTTTATATAGGCTCGTTATTGTTTTTAATGTGCTACTCTCTTTTTCTGTGTGCAAATATTTGTCTTACTTTTTAACACTGTTGGGATGGGCTCGTAGCTAAGCATTTTACGGTAAAGTCTACACCTGTTGTATTTGGCGCATGTGGCCAATACATGTGATTTGATTTGATTGATGTTTATTTTGATCTGTTGGATTTCATATAATTTTGGAACCAACGAGAATTAAAAAATAATGTTATTTCAAAGGTAATAAATAACTTAGGCCTACAGTCGCTTACTAAATTAGAATTTTACTTACCAGGTGTTTATCTACCCATTTAATTTACTCACTGATCATTCGTTAAGAAACATTTTTCTTAACATATAATAGCCTGCATTCATATTGGAAATCTCAAATATTAAAATCCATCTGCAATATGAGCTCTTGCTCTGGTTGACTGTGCAACAACCTGGGCATATGGCCAAATACACCGACAGTTGTTTTGTGTTGTTTACTTTTTTATTTTCAATTAATCCTATCTGAAATGTGATTTGTCTTAGTGATGTCTTTAGCAATATGTTGATGCATACTTGTTAATTATATTACAGTGAGCTCAAGCAGAAAAGACAGAAGAGCCAGCATGATGTCTCCTTTAGAATGTAAGTTAGGCCTAGTTTGCTAAAAAAATATAGGTGTTAATTAACACACACACATACAGTAAAACAATAAGGTGGATTTGATGGGCTTGAACTAAAATGATGTTTGTTTGATTTGTAGTTTCCGAGCTGAGGGTTGTTCTGGTGGGGAAGACTGGAGCAGGGAAGAGTGCATCAGGAAACACCATCCTGGGGAGAACTGAGTTCATAGTAGATTTCGCTGCAGAGTCTGTGACCAAACAATGTGATAGGAGCAGTGAGATGGGCATCACAGTCATTGACACCCCTGGTCTGTTTGACACTCAACTCTCAGAGTCTTCAGTGACGACCCAACTGGTGGAGTGCATCGCTCTCTCCTCCCCTGGACCCCATGTCTTCCTGCTTGTTGTTGCCCTTGGTCGTTTTACAGACGAAGACCACACTGCTGTTGCAAGGATCAGGAACATCTTCGGCGAAGCAGCAGTCAGACACACCATGATTCTCTTCACCCATGGAGACACACTGGAAAAAAAGAAGAAAAGCATTGAGGACTTTATCCAGGCGGCTGGTGAAGGCCTGCAGCAGCTCATTGAGACATGTGGAAAAAGATACCACGTCTTCAACAATGAGAACTTGGACGACCGTGAGCAAGTAAAGCAGCTGATGGACAAAGTAACAGACATGGTGAAAGACAATGAAGGGAGGTGTTACACCAATGACATGTACCAAAAAGTGGAGAGAGCCATCCAGAGCAGAGCGGAAGAACTGAAACAGGGGTATGAAAAAGAGCTGAAAGAGAAGGAAGACCTGGAGTCAGAATTAGAGCGAGCAATGAAGGCACTGGATCTGAAAGACTCTGCTATACAAGAAAAACAGAAAGAGATAGATGACCTGCAGGGACAAGTGAAACGGATAAGAGAGGACAAAGACTTGCTAAAAAAGAAGAAACAGAGAGTCAGAGATAAGGCAGAAAAAGACTTTGACAAGAAAAATATTGTTGTTGAATTCGCTAGAAAATCTACTGAACGTTGTACCACACACTGATGATCTGCACAAACATGTTGTAAAAGAGCAGAGAAGTGGCAGAGACTGTCGGCATGGTGTCATTATGAAGTTAATGATTGACTTCATAACTCTCACTCCTTGGTTTGGGCAGCCATGTTAGGTTTGGACAGCCATTTTACTGTAAATGATTATCTGAGCACTTATGTTGCATATTAACCTATAACAGTTCTAAAAAAGTGTAATATCTGCCATACAAAGACAATGATACAAATAATGCTTGTGTTGATAGCTTTTTGCATAATGCTTGCTTACATAATGCCATATTAATCTCATATTATATTCTATGATGAATATATTTTTATAGAATGCTACAAAACCACAAAAGCAATATTTTTACAGCATCAATACAATGTCCATGAAAATTAGCAGCCATTGTATACTTAAGCAATAAGGCACGGGGGGGTGGCCAATACAGCAGGTTAAGGGCTGTACTCAAGCAGGACGCAACGCGGAGTGCCTGGATACAGCCCTTAGCTGTGGTATATTGGCCATGTACCACAAACCCCTGAGGTGCCTTATTGCTAGTATACACTGGTTACCAACGTAATATGAGCAGTAAAAACCAATGTTTTGTCATATCCGTGGTATACGGTCTGATATACCACAGCTGTCAGCCAATCAGTATTCAGGGCTCAAACCACCCAGTTTATAATGTTTCTTTGACAGTACCTGATGGATTCAACAAAACAAGTGGTCAAGTGGTATTTTCAGTGGCCATTTATTTTACAGTGCCATGAAATATCCATGAAATAACTTAATATGAACTATTTATGCTTAGTCATTCATCGTTCAGCCTTCTCCTGATGAATAATGGTAGCTGTCTTATACCAACTATAAAGGAGAGGTGTATATTGCTAGCTAATTTAGCCTGACAGGCAGGAATAAACCTAAACCTAATTCAGGTAAATATTAAATGATTGACTCTCAAATGTGCAATACCCAAGCATATATTTATGGTCATAACTGAGGGTAATAAATCCAACTTATATTCATGCTGTTAGTAGTAATGCTAGAGGACATTTCTGAACATCCTATCCTATAAATCAGTTAATGTGTGGTGTTCTCTAGCATGGCTGAAGAGCTGCCTTAAAGTGGTCCAGTTAAAATGTATTCAGGCCCCTTTCCCAGGTTAATAGGAAAGGCAAGGCCAACTTTCACTCTCTTATTCTCTATCAGTCAGGGTTGGGATCAATCCCATTTCCATTTCAGTCAATTCAGGAAGTACACTGAAATCAATTTTTAAACTATGCCTTTCAATTAGGAGAATTACTAAATAGGAATTTGGTTGATTTTCTGAATTGACTGTAATTTATGATGCATGCAAAATCTGAGCAGGGGAAAGCAACCTAATTCTGCATTCATAGCCACGTGGGAAGGTGGTAATGAATTACCAGTTGGATACATTCACGTGCTTTGAACTCGTTGAGAAATGCAGATTGGCTAATGGCCAACATCGACTGTAAACTAAAGTACATCTATCAATCTTATAAACAAATGTTAGTGTTCAAAAACCATATTTATAGATTTATTTGTATAAATAATGTTTTGTTGCATGTAACTGCCAAATGCTAAAGTAAAAATGCTCTTATTGAGGTCATTTTCGTAGTAGGTGAGGTCAGAGGTCAGCTACTGCAGAGTCGATAAAGTGGCACTCAACCTTAGTTGAGCCATGCATCGTCTGAGCAGGGGAACAACTTCCTGCCCCTGTCACCATTAAGACGCCCACAATTGATACAGTTAGGGGGAGGAGAAAGACTACGACTCAAAGCACAGAGACTAGAAGAGGAAATTACTGTTTATACACCATATCCCCTCCTCTTGTAGAAACCAGCCCTGGTAGTGGAAAAGTCACATGATTTCATCTAAAATGTGTCTTTGCATTATAACTCCCTGCCCTCTAGATACAACTTGATTTTTTAAACTCATAATACAAGTATGGTCATAGCATTCACCATGCAACAATGTTCTTTCTCCTTTAGGTCTATCCTTCCTGTTAAGCTGCTATCTCTTTGAGTGTGATTTAGCAGCCTAAGTCACATGACTTCATAGAAAATGTGTCTTTGCATTAGAACTTCCTGCCCTCTCGTCACTTTTGTGTTGACTCAAAAGTGTCCATAATGTATCAAGTTTCTATGTTTATACAACGAGGGAATAAGTTGACTGTGGTGCATAGTAGATAATGAAGCTTTCTTTCTATTATGAGAACTATGGTTCTGTGAGGTCATAAGAACAACACAATACAGAATTATCACATGGATGAAGTCATTCATTACAGTATGTTCCTTAGGGAAATTTACTTGACAAATGCTTGATGGCTGAAATGTGTCCTTTGTGAGTGTTAATAATACATCTAAGTAATACTTTATTTGTGAGTGCCTCCCATCTTTTCCAGGTGTCTGTTATTCCTGATAAAATGTAACTCAATACAACAACATTTTCCAGTGATCAAAAAAATAATAATAACAAAAACAGCTAAATATTTGTTCATCAACCACCCAAGTGTCGTTCTTAATGTAGGCTACAATAACAGTAGAATATATTTATTTTCATTTATTACGTTTATTTGAACAGGGACAATGTACGACAAAACACATGTCTCAGATGTGAGAAGTGATACATTGCAACAGATTTGGCTAACATCTAATTTACATCTGCAGTCTTCCTGTGAATGTGCCTTGTGGTAACCACAATCCATCTCTCATATCTCCTGACTTGTCTCTACAGTAAGAGGACTATATAGATGTCTTTTTCCAAGACTTCATTGTAGATAGTACAGTGATGTTCTATCCAGCAAAATACATTATATTGTCCAATGTTCCCTTTGTATACCTTATATCTCCATCTCCCTATGCCCTTTACTAGTTAGACTATAGCACAGAAAACAAGCAGTTAAAGAGAGAGTTCTTAGCTTTTTTTATTTCGGGATTGGCAATGAAAACAAAGAAATAGGTAGGTATTTTCTGTGTGATGAAATAACTATGACATTAATAGTAATGGTTAAATAGTACATCTCCATTCATCATGCTTCTGAGGCAGCAATGGGACCTGTGACTGCAACTGTAAAGTAATATTATAGTAGAATATAGCTTTTTAGACTGACAAGCAGAAATAAACTTTTCACTTTCACTTTTACTCTGGGAAATATAAAATTCTGCACTGTCAAACATGTGATAATAACCACATCTATATTTATGTTCAAGTATTGATGAATAAAATACATTTCGAAGGATTGTATCCTGTAAATTGTGAGACACGATATGAATTAATGTCTGGTGTTCTCTGGCTTGGCTGAAGAGCTTGGCTGCCCTGAAGTGTTCCAGTTCAAATGTATTTAGGCCCTTTTCCAGGTTGATAAGAAAGGCAAGGCCAACTTTCACTCTCGGATTCTCTATCAGTTCTTCAATACTTCCCTCTCAGTTTTTAAAACTAGATTAGCTGTTGTCGATTGCCCTCTAGTGGCCATGATATTGATAGTCTCCTTGCATTTGTTCTGTGTAGATGGTGTGTCTGAAGGGAAGGGATCATTGCTGCTACCTCTCTCTCCAACCAAGGTGAATTATTTAAGGAGCAAACTGAAGTAGAGGAGATTCAGCAGGTCTTGGAGGACAATGGAAGTTAAAAGCTTCTTTATTGTTCAAAGTAAAACCAACGGGACATATTTTTGTATTATTGTGTCTGTGAGCTGTACTGCCTGATTAAAATATATTTAGAGGTGAGTTAGTCTTGTGGACATCAGTAAACACAATCTAATAGACAATTAAATATTTACAAGTCACATGGTCACAAGCCACATGGTTAAAAAGTTATTCATACATGTGTAAGTCATACATAGTTATATATAGAAAGCAGAAAGTGTGTGTGTGTGTGTGTGTGTGTGTGTGTGTGTGTGTGTGTGTGTGTGTGTGTGTGTGTGTGTGTGTGTGTGTGTGTGTGTGTGTGTGTGTGTGTGTGTGTGTGTGTGTGTGTGTGTGTGTGTGTGTGTGTGTGGAGGTGTTGGACAGTGGTGGAGTTTGGGACTTTAAAATGAGAAGCTGAATGGGAAAAAGAAGCTGGCTATTAATTTGTCACTTGAGATCTGGTAATGGCAGCTGTTGAACATTTTATTTGATAATTGCAGTGTGTCACTGGTTTGTTCACTCACTTTCTACACTCTTTCTACACACAGTAGTTAGCCTCCGTCCAGAATGGATGGGTTTATGACCCTTTAGGGCACCACTATGGTGCCGCTGGTAGAGGGCGACTTGAGAACATTCATGACAATGGCATGATGCGACCAAGTGACAGAGGTGCAACCTGTGAATACCACTGTATTCTCTTAATTAACTAACCCTTACAAAATAAAGTAATTCCATACAAAACTCACTACTCCCATCACCCCTACCCAAAATATCACCCACACCCCATTCCCGTCCAACCTCTCTAACCCTGTCATACAACCTCTCCCTTTCTACATCATACATTTCACAAAATAACATGTTCAACTGTTTCCTCTGCTGTACAGCCATTACATATTCCAGTACCATGTTTCCCTACCAATTTCAAAGAGGAATTCAATACCGTATGCCCTGATCTCCTCCTACACAACATAACATCCTAATTGTGTACCCATTACATGACACTAATCTCCAGTACTATAAAAATGTCTGCCAACAATCTAACCCATTTTTCTAAATCAATGTTTTAATTTCCCTTCTACACAACTGCACCTGTATATCAAAAATATAATTTCACTGTTTTTTTCTCCTTCTATTGTATCTGCTATATAATTTCATTAACTCCTGTATGAGACGGGATCCAACGGAACTGAGTTTCAGTACCATTTATTTGTAAGTCAAACAACAGCATCATTATTTCTGACCATAAATCCTGACGTTCTGACTTTCCAGATCTTAACTGCACAAAACTGATGCAGTCTGAACTATTTTTGGTTACACTTCCTCTATTCATTGCAATCCAAAGATTATCACAACCATTTCTGTTGAATATACAGATAAAATAATTTGTTGGTCTTTTGCATAGATTAACATGGAACTCAGGAATAAATACACCTGCTCCTATCTTCTGTGAGAGAGAAAAATTAGGTTTTTACCTGATTTGTTTAATATTAATAGTTAACAATTAATATGCATAACAATAGTAAAGACATGCTGTGCTTCTGAGAAAGGATGGTGAATCTCTTCATAGTTCACTCCCCGCAGCTGGTCTAGACATGGGATAGAGATAAACTTGAGGAACAGATAGACCTGTATTGTTTCAAGAAGATAATGTAGGAACAATAGTGGATCAATATTGATCCACTATTGTTCCCACATTATCTTCACACCACTGTTTATTTTCTTCGATCAGGCTAAAATCAACATGTGGTCTTGTATAAAATCACGGTGGCACATTTCCTATTGCCACAGATGGCACTATAACAAGATCCCGGAGTCCATATTCATCAACCCTTTTCCCAAAACCCCTCTTTTGATATCGTTCGTATTCCCAGCAGTCTTCCAATACTGTCAGTGTATGCAAGCGCCAGCTTAACTCATCTAAGGGACAGTGGCATTTTTCCAGTATCCACTTCTAAAGCGTCAACCAGTGTAGTTTTAAATGCACCATTGCACATCCTCGCTTACTTACAACAGGTGTAAATAGCTGATCAAAACTGGTTGTTTTATCATCATCATTATCAATTGCCCTAACTCTACCATCTGAACTATCCTCCATTCCGACCCTCAGTCAAAGTACAGTCGTGCCAAATACACCAAAAGAACAAAGATACAACTTTGTTACAAACTAGACCTGTCCCACTCACACTGTTTTGTCTACACAGCCTCGTCTGCACAGCTCGACCAGGTGTGGAAGTTTAACGAGGCTCAGTGGATTAAGGTGCAGGCGTGGCACTGCAGCCTAGCTTGCAGCAGCCTAAACATGCTGGTTGTGAGGTGTGGCTGAAGCTGCAAACTGTGGCACACCCCAGCCACACCACCAGGGGGCGCCACAGTGTCGTGGATGAATCTTTACAGAATAATAAGCATAGGTAAAAGACCCATACAAAAGTTCCATCTAACTGAAGTGTCTGTGTGCTGAGAGATGATATATCTAAACCAACAGTGGGTGTATGACTTTTGGCTCTTTGCCACCTAGAACACAACAATGGGTGTTCAGTTCCGCATCCTAATCAGAGTGAAAGTAGGCCTAAGCTTTAAAGGGATTGTCTGTTTTTTAAAAAATGTAGCCTGGTGAAACCAGCCAGAGATAGTGTAGCGGTCCACCTACTTGGCCAGGCCATATTAGAGCTTACTACACCTGCTACAGTGCTGCTTGATACCACTGTATACTAACTTGGTATTTTCACCAAATAGGAATGGCCCAAAGTCTTTTAGAATATCTAAACATTAAAATCATGGGACCTTACCCTTATGACCTCATGGGTTTCATAATTCATAAAAAGCCTCATTGTCCACACTATGCACGAAATTGAATGCATTTATTTGGACGATGTACAATTAAAATATACATCTCAGAGTTAATTTGAAACCTTCTCCCCGATATATCACGTCTTGTATAAATTTCATGGTCCTTCAGATTCATGACATTTTGTGGACATCAGTGAGCCCAATAATGAACACTGAGTTTAGTCAGCATTTATCACTAACAACTTTATAGAAAAAGGAGGCAAGATTTCAGCAGTTACAAAACATAGAAAATCAGTTAGCAAATCAACTGAACAATATCAATTCTGAGTAGGAATACAGAGAGACAAGCTGTGAATCACAAGCAATGTTTAACACGGGATATGTGCTAACAATACATATACCTTCCTTATCAACACGGAGAACAACTGTTGCATGTATGTCCTCTTAAACTACAGTTCACAAGGACAAGGGCTTTGGTGTAAGAGCTCTGCTTGAAGCTTTAGTTAATGTGGAATTACATGTAGATAGGTAACAAATGGTTTATAATTCATAATCAGGAAGAGCTCCCACAACCATGCTGTTATTTTATCGAACATGAGAAGAAAATAAATGTGGCTTAAAATACAGCAATGTAGGTTAAATTGAACTATGTCAACACAGTCTCACTTGGTAGTGCTGTTCTCTGTAACTTTCACTGCTGCTTTCGGTCAAACTGCAGCTCCTACTAGCCCAGCAACTACTGCCCCTACTGGACCTGCTAGTCCCCCCACTAATGCCCCTACTGCTCCCCCCACTATTATCCCTGCTATCCCCCCCCAGAACAGCGATTGCGTAGAATGTTTTGCAAAATGTATTAATATTTTTTTCATAAAATGTTTGCACATGGTTCTTTCCTGTTAATTGGTCTACTTTGTGTAAAAGCTCATTGACCTGGCCTGCATTGTCTGTATCATTATTGTTGAACACATGGAAACCCCCTCCACATTTCTGAACCAGTTTCTTCAGGTTTTGGTCCACTCTGATAAACTGATCTATAGTATTGTTCTTCAGTTTGTCTCCATAACTAAAGAGCACTATGGTATATTCACTGACAGAGGGACTTAACATCTTCTCCAGTGTGTCCATCACTCTCTTCTCTTGCTCTGTGAAGCAGCCCAGCTCAATGATCAGTAGGAAGGCCTGGGGATCTGGTGTAGAGAGAGACAAAGCCCTCCATTTCTTTTCTGACTTCCTCTACAGAGAGGTCACTGTTGAACAGACCTGGAGTAACCACCACCATCACTCTCCTCCCAGACAGCTCTACTTCTCTGCTCTCACTCGTCAGGATCAGTGATGTGAAACTGACCCCAGACTCAAACACTTCTTGGCCCATGATGGTGTTTCCTGCTGCACTCTTCCCCACTCTGTCCAGGCCAACCAACACCAGTCTCAGGTCATGACCAACGTCAGCTACTAAAATAAAGAGTCAGATGAGAGAAGAGTGTATATATAAAACTATATATCCTCTATTTTACGGAAGATGTCACATGAAGCATCTCTTTTTCAAATGAGTTTTGGACGATCAAGTATTTAGAACAGCATTGTGCATTTGATGTGTCAGTAAGTATGTAAAATAAGAAATATAAAACAGCCTACAGGCTCCTGAGTGGTGCAGCAGTCTAAGGCACTGCATCTCAGTACTAGAGGTGTCACTACAGAAACTGGTTCGATTCCAAAATGTATCACAACCGGTTGTGATTGGGTGTCCTATAGGGTGGCACACATTTGGCCCAGCATTGTTAGGGTTTGGCCAAGGTAGGCCATCATTTGTAAATAAGAATTTGTTCATAACTGACTTGCCTAGCTAAATAAAGGATAAAAATACTTCACATTTTAACAACTACTAGTGAACATTATGAAATCAACATTACAGCAAAAGAAAACATTCTGTCATGATAATTCTATGTATTTTATACTCAGCGTATTAGTGTCTGGGTTATGCAGTCAGTAGTACTGTATGTATTTTATACTCAGCGTATTAGTGTCTGGGTTATGCAGTCAGTAGTACTGTATGTATTTTATACTCAGCGTATTAGTGTCTGGGTTATGCAGTCAGTAGTACTGTATGTATTTTATACTCAGCGTATTAGTGTCTGGGTTATGCAGTCAGTAGTACTGTATGTATGTTATTTTCTTGTATCAAATACAAAAAAACAAACACATGGTATCTTTATATGACACATTATTTATGCTCAGTACATTCATCTACATTTTAGTAATTTAGCAGAGCCGCTTACAGTTAGTGCATAGATCTACATGTTAATCATTTAGCAGACACTCTTATCCAGAGAGACTGACAGGAACAATTAGAGTTTGGTGCCTTGCTCAAAGGAACATTGACAGATTTTGTTCACCTAGTCGGCTCAGGGATTCTAACCAGCAAACTTTCAGTTACTGGCCAAACACTCTTAACTGCTAGGCTACCTGCATCTCTCTCACACGCACGAACACACACACAGACTTTAAAAACTTTTATTCTTTACTTATTTCCCACACAATTCATTTGACATATGCTATCATTTTGCAATATGAAAATAATCAAGGTAAAAGTAACATTTCATGTTTAAATACGTACTTCGTGTTTTAGCAATTAATTAGTACAACATTAACATTAATTGTAATGAATAGCCAGGAGGACAATTAACAAAATCTGTCATTTTTAAGAATCAAATCATTTCATAATTACGCCAAACCAATGATAGATGGTGTTGGAGTAATATTACACATTCTCATTGTATAATACATTTGTCTTTTGAAGTTGTAGCCAAAGCTACTCCAGCTCCTACTCCAAGTCCTACGGCTCCCCCTACTACTGGACCCGCTACAGCCCCTCCCATTGCTCCTTTCAGAGTCGAGCAGATTACACCTGATCCTACGCCTACACATAATCCAACTGCAGCACCAACAGCTGCACATTTAATGAATGTGTTACTTTCCTCAGCTTTCTTTCTTGCTTCTCTTTCCAGACGCTGTTTCAGTTCTTCTTCAGCTTCCTTCAGAGCCTCTCCTTTATGTTTTTCCTTCAGTTCCTCCATCTCTATGCGATTCTTCTCTTCATTCTGTCTCAGGATCCTCTTTTTCTCCTCTTCAATCGTTCTCTCAGCCTCCTGGAACATCTCAGTGGTGTAATAGCTTCCTCCATTCCATTTGACCACTTTGCTAATCTTCTCAAGCAGCTCAGTAACCTGAGAGGGATTTTGGCATTCGTTGTTGAAGACATGACATCCCCTTTACATTCCTGTCAAAAAGCATGAAGATATTTGTGCCCGTGCACAAAGTATTCAATTGATTTAGTCTTCTTTCGCTCTTTCGCCACCAGTAGATCTCCATGAGTGAAGAGCACAACTGTATAGTTTGCTGACTGTTTTCCAAAAGTTGCCTGAAGGATCTCCACTGTTTTCTTCTCTTCTTGTGTGGATCTACCCAGCTGGAGCACTATCAGGAACACATGGGGACCAGGAGCGGAGAAAGAGATGCACCTCTTGATCTCCAGCAGTATCTCATCTTGAGTATAGTTGGTGTCATACAAGCCTGGGGTATCAATAACAGCTACACTACTTCTCCCCTGTTCTTCTCACACTTGGTTGTCACAGAGGAGGGAGCTAAATCTGATTCAAAAGCATCTCTCCCCAGGATGGTGTTTCCTGCTCCACTCTTTCCCACTCCAGTCTTCCCAACAAGAACAATCCTCAGCTCATTTTGTGTCTGCCGTTGGAGTTCTGTTGGATTAAATGGACAAGGCTGTTACCTTTGAAAGAGGTCTAGTCCTCATGTACAACTTCTTAGTACATTGTGAGGAACAGCTACATCTTCTTGACACAAAGCAGGAAGTACTTCATGATCTGTACAATAATCTGTGAGCATATGTGCACTCAACATGCAGTGTTTATTTATTTATATTTAACTAGGCAAGACAGTTAAGAACAAATTCTTATTTACAATGATGGCCTACCCCAGCCAAACCCGGCCAATGCTGGGCCAATTGTGCGCCACCCTATGGGACTCCCAATAACGGCCGAATGTGATACAGCCTGAATTCGAACCAGGGACTGTAGTGATGACTCTTGCTCTGAGATGCAGTGTCTTAGACCGCTGCGCCACTTGGGACAGTGGGGCAAGCTACTCTGAAAATATAGTTTACCAAGCCACCAATTACTTCACACTGGAAGCAGAAATATAGACCTAGTTTGTTTAACTAAAGTTATTTTTAAGAAGTATTTCACAACATTTAAATCTGAAATGTCATATAATACAATGGCAAGAACACATCACTCTGAAGTCAGATGTTACATTGTAGTGTTACACTCGGTACCGGTACCCCCTATAAAAAGCCTCGTTATTGTTATATATATATATATATATATATTTTTTATACATTAGTTTATTTAGTAAATATTTTCTCAACTCCTATTTTTCCTAAAACTGCATTGTTGGTCAGGGCTTGTAAGTAAGCATTTCACGGTAAGGTAAGGTAACCTGTTGCCTTCGGCGCATGTGACAAATACAATTTGATTTGATTTGATCTGTGTGACAGTCGGTAGTTCCAGTAACCAGCTACACTGCTACATAGCAAAAAAGTTACAAACTACTGAAAACTCTGAATTTTTGTATTTAGTTAAACTACCACCAAACTACTGTGAACTACTCCCAAACACTGTCAACATGTAATCGGAAATGTCATTAACCATAGATCTATTTTTGCTAAGATGATTACCATCAAAAATAACAAAACTCTTGTTGTTACTTTTTTTAATCAATGGTAGGCCACAGTACAAAAATACATGTCTAATCCACATCTTTCTTTTTACGATCTTAATAGCAAGTGAGAAAGACAAAAAAGAGAGGGGGGTGCTCTTAAACAGAGATGTCCAATCAGTGTATGTATAAAATAAAAATTGAAGAAATAAATAAAAGTACTATATCTAACTCACAGGAGGTGGGTGGCACCTTAATTAGGGAGGACGGGTGAGTGGTAATGTCTGGAGCAGAATCAGTGGAATGGAATTAAATACATCAGGTTTTTGATGCCATTCCATTTGCTCCCTTCCAGCCATTATTATGAGGTGTTCTCCCCTCAGCAGCCTCTTGTGATGTAACTAGAATCTCTGGTCCCAAATAAAGTGTTACCTAAGTATTTATACAAAATCCTCTGTTTTTAATGAGTTACTACACTGACTATAATGTAATGTAAATAATACTGTTAAAAAAGTAAAGCAGTGGGGTGACATAAAAATAATGCTCCCCACTGCTGTACATTGTTATATTTCTGGAGTGCGTGGAACTCAAAGGGAAAAGCACATTAGAAAAAAATATAATCAATATCCTTCTATTTTAAATCATTTAGTTCAGTTCCAATCTTGGTACACTAAAGGCTACTCACCAGACTGATAAACTTTGCTGTTGATTTTTGGAGTGAAGATCTGTCAGTCTCAAGTGCTGTGTGAGCGTAGTAGTACTAGTAGTAGTAGTAGTAGTAGTAATAGTAGTAGTAGTAGTTTCTATACTCTTGTAAGGATACTGAAGAACTACAATGTGAGAGTGGGTCTGCCCACTTCTTTTATTACAGCATCTCTCAGGCGCCCACCCCCTGACACACCCATAGGCTTTCTCTTCACCGTCATACATTTACTGAAATCCTTTCCCACTATTTATGGCTGTCACAAGTGTAGAGAGTAGTAGGCAGGAAGCAGTCGCAGGTTTAGAACTACTGAATTTATTAAAGCGCTATATATATATATATATATATATATATATTTATATATTTATATTTAAAAAAAGCGGGACAAAACCCAAAGTGCAAAATAATAAAGTACTCAGGAAATAGCAGGAGAGATTACTCTCAGGAAAACAAGCAACATTTAAAATGACCGACAAAGACAAATGACAGAGAGAGTACATATACAGTGATAGAGTGGGGATTGGAACCAGGTGTGTGTAATGATGAAGAGATAAGTCCGGGGTTAATGAGTGAAGAGCGTTTGCCAGCAGCAGGTTCGGCAGCAGCTAGAAGGCCGGCGACGCCGAACGGCTGAGCTGGACAGGAGAGGGAGCCAAAGCGAAGGCTGGTGTGGCAATAGCTGATATACACTCCACCAGTGGTTCCCAAACGTTTTATAGTCCTGAACCCCTTCAAACATTCAACCTCCAGCCTCTAGCACCAGGGTCAGCGCACTCTCAAATGTTGTTTGTTGCCATCATTGTAAGCCTGCCACACATTATACGATACATTTATTAAACATAAGAATAAGAGTGAGTTTTTGTCACAAACCGGCTCGCGAGAAGTGACAAAGAGCTCTCTAGGACCAGGGCACAAATAATAATATATTAATAATCAATAATATGGCTCTTTATTTAGCCATCTTACATATAAAACGATTTGTTCATCGAAAATTGTGAATAACTCACCACAGGTTAATGAGAAGGGTGTGCTTAAAAGGATGCACATAACTCTGCAATGTTGGGTTGTATTGGAGACAGTCTCAGTCTTAAATCATTTTCCACACACAGGCTGTGCCTATATTTAGTTGTCATGCTAGTGAGGGCCGAGAATGCACTCTCACATAGGTATGTGGTTGCAAAGGGCATCAGTGTCTTTACAGCGCGATTTGCCAAGGCAGGATATTCTGAGCGCAGCCCAATCCAGAAATATGGCAGTGGATTCTGATTAAATTACATTTTCACTGAACCGCTTGTTGCAATTTCGATGAGGCTCTCTTGTTCAGATATCGGTAAGTGGACTGGAGGCAGGGCATGAAAGGGATAACTCATCCAACTGAAACGCATAGAATTCACTGGCTTGTATGCGAAGCAGTAATTGTTTCAAAACTTCTCCTGCCATGTCACTGATGCGTCGTGAAACAGTATTGTTTGATGAAGGCATAGTCTGTATAGCTGCTTTTTTTGGCCTTTTCCCCCAGCATTGTCCCAGCAGCAGGAAGAATTCCTCAATAGTATGGGGCTTGCCTGTCCTAGTGTCACGTCCTGACCAGCAGAGGGAGCAATTGTATTAGTTTTGGTCAGGACGTGGCAGGGGTTTTGTGTTATGTGTAGATTGGTTGTTGGACTCTCAATTGGAGGCAGGTGGTTCTAGTTGCCTCTGATTGGGAGTCCTATAAACAGGTGTGTGTTTTCCTTTGGGGTTGTGGGTAGTTGTTTTTGCACTGCGTTTTGTGTGCCTGCAAAACTGTTCCTGTCGTGTTTATTGTTTTTTTTTCAGTGGATGCTTTACTCGTGTTTATTAAAAATATGAGTATCCACATTCCCGCTGCGCCTTGGTCCATTCCTGACGACACCTAGCCACTTGGTAGCTCACCATATAAGACACTTCTAGCCCCTTCTTATTAATGGTATCTGTTGCTTTTATACATGTCTTACTACTCGAAAGTCGTCTTAATTCTCACTCAAAAAACTCCTGTGGCTTATTTTTTAAATTGGCATGTTTTGTTTCTAAATGTCTGCACAAGAGTGAAGGTTTCATCGAGTTGTGAGATAGTACTTTTGCACATATAACACACTGTGGCTAAAGAAAGGCACTACTCCCAATATAAGTGAACCCCAAATCAATGTAGTTCTCATCATATTTGTGCCTCTTTGATGGTCCAACGTCCCTGTCTGTTGTTTAGTGCTTTCTCGGGTAAGGGGGCAGTAGTTCTTCGGCTGCATCAGATTCACAACTGTCAGTGTCCATGCTAGCTGGGCTAACAACAAATGTAGAATTACTGATGCTATCATTGGATGTGCTCGTGGAAGCAGAACAACTTGTGTCGTCGACAGGTGCAGGTGTATTACTGCTGGTAGTAGCAGTACTACCAGTAGAACTGGTATGTGTCTCTATGGACGTGAGCATTACTTTTTTTAACCATTTATCGAGTGAACGGAATGAGCAGCAGCTACGTTTGGCTACATACGGACCGTTAGTGGAATTCCAGCGAGATATTAACGGTTAATGTGATTAGATGTTAATTATTTGACTAGGCTACCTGTATTTGACATTGTGTTGTTATTTTACTGAACACTAGATGGTTTAGTTTTATTTTTGGCAGTAAAACAATGCTACTCAGGCAAGAAAAAAACCTCACCCAAATGTATTGGAAAATATAAATGGACTGTTTGAAAATGTGAAGAATTGTTTTATTATTTTTTATTTAAAAATAATAATAATAAAAAAAAATCAAAAGTGAATCACATTTTTATTTAGCGTACCCCTGACGGCATTGCGCGTATAACTGGTTTGGGAATATCTGTACTACACCATTGTTTGTCTAGTCTACGGGCTCTAACCATTGGAGAGCCTTTCACATTTAACAATTCAGTCAAGCCAAATTGTACTGAACTAGTAATAGGTATACTACGATTGGACAATAATGGCCGATTTGAGGCCGAATATTCAACAACTTTGAAAATGATCAAGACGCCACCACAAGGGCCCGTAGAGTGCCCGGGTGCCCGTGAGAGCCATCATCAGCAAATCGGGTATGTGCTTACATTTTACGGGCTGAGGCCCTACATTTTACTCTAGGTTTGATCCAATTTCTTACGATTTGGAAAAAGCTGATCAGGAGCCCGTAGATCGTACTAAAATGTCTGCCTGGCTTTAGTTTCACATATTGTCACTCAACAAGTCACACCTCAACTGACCCCATTTGCTATAGTCTATAGGTTGGGTATTGAAATACCTGAATAATAATAGGTCTAATGACAATACTGATAATAACACCTTCATTTGTAAAGCAATTTTCATGAAATTTAAACTACAAAGCACAAAGCAAAGAATAACAAAATGAAAGATAGGTAGGCCTCACTATATGCCACCATTAGTGTAATGAGAAACTAACCCTAACAGAACTATAGTCTGAAGTGGCTTCCTCTGCTAAGTCACGTGATTTTATTGAAAATGTGTCTGTATTACAACCCGTCCCTGTCACCATGGGACACCCACGCGCTTATGCCCGACTCCAGGCATAAGCGACATAAGCGGCCCTCGACTGCTTATGCAAAAAATATCTCTCTGCCTCATGGCAAAATATGTCGAATTTTATGAAATTGACTTTAAAACGTAAATGTTTCTCTCCGCTGTCAAGAGGGGGGCCACAATTTTTTTTTGCCGCTTGGTGTGGGGACCCCACAACCAACCAAATCTCGCTTGCGGCCCCCAAAAGGCTACAGCCAGCCCTGGACACCCACAGTTGATACCATTAGGGGGTGGAGAAAGAATATGACTCAAAGCACAGAGAACAGAAGAAGAAATGACTGCTTGTATGCTATCTCCCCACCTCCTCTGCAACAATGTTCCTTCCCCTTTAGGTCTATTGATAACTCAAAAGAGTGCATCGAGTTTTGAATTTTTTACAACATTATTAATTGAATGTGGTGCATAGTGAGTGGCTAATGAGCATTTATTTCAATAATGAGAACCATGGTAATGTGAAGACCTAAGAATAAGACAACAATTAATTTAAAAATCATTTCATTAATGAATTACATTATGTCCCATAGGGAAATTTGCTTGACTACAGAGCCCCTTATGGGTCATGGTGGAGAAAAAAAACTGCCAGGCCGTTCCGTCTGTTTCTTTATAAGCTACTTTTGACTCCTTGTGGATTTGTGTAGCCTATAGCTATGCCTAAAAACAGTCTTCTCCATGACGGTCCCACTTGGCCAATGACATACGCGGCGGCAGGGTAGTGTAGTGGTTAGAGCGTTGGACTAGTAACCGAAAGGTTGCAAGTTCAAACCCCTGAGCTGACAAGGTACAAATCTGTCGTTCTGCCCCTGAACAGACTGTTCCTAGGCCGTCATTGAAAATAAGAATTTGTTCTTAACCTCTACGGGCTAGGGGGCAGTATTGAGAAAAATATGTGCCCATTTTTAACTGCCTCCTACACCAACTCAGAAGCTAGGATATGCATATTATTAACAGATTTGGATAGAAAACACTCTGAATTTTCTAAAACTGTTTGAATGGTGTCTGTAAGTATAACAGAACTCATTTGGCAGGCCAAAACCTGAGAAGATTCCAAACAGGAAGCGCTCTCTCTGACTATTTCTTGGCCTTCTTGATCATCTCTAACCAAAACAGGGGATCTCTGGCATAACGTGACATTTTCTAACGCTCCTATAGGCTCTCAGAAGGCGCCAGAACGATGAATGGTGACTTTGCAGGCCATGGCTGAAAAACAGTAGCGCATTTGGATAGTGGTCGATCTGAGAACAATGAGACTGGGAAGCTCGTGCACGAGCCGACATCATGTTTACTTTCTCTCCCTTTGAAAGAAAACAACGACTCCCAGTCGGAATATTATCGCTTTTTTATGAGAAAAATCACATAAAAATTGATTTTAACATAACATGCATGTATTGTATAGCATAATGTCCTAGGAGTGTCATCTGATGAAGATCATCAAATGTTAGTGCTGCATTTAGCTGTGGTTTTGGTTTTTGTGACATTATATGTTAGCTTGAAAAATGGGTGTCTGATTATTTCTGGCTGGGTACTCTGCTGACATAATCTAATGTTTTGCTTTCGTTGTAAAGCCTTTTTGAAATCGGACAGTGTGGTTAGATTAATGAGAGTCTTGTCTTTAAAATGGTGTAAAATAGTCATATGTTTGAGAAATTGAAGTAATAGCATTTCTAAGGTAAAGCGTCCCACCTAGCCCATAGAGGTTAAGAATGTAAAATGTCAGAATAATAGTAGAGAGAATGATTTATTTCAGCTTTTATTTCTTTCATCACAATCCCACTAGGTCAGAAGTTTACATACACTCAATTAGTATTTGGTAGCATTGCCTTTAAATTGTTTAACTTGGGTCAAACATTTCAGGTAGTCTTCCCCAAGCTTCCCACAATAAGTTGGGTGAATTTTGGCCCATTCCTCCTGACAGAGCTGGTGTAACTGAGTCAGGTTTGTAGGCCTCCTTACTCGCACATGCTTTTTCAGTTCTGCACACAAATCTTCTGTAGGGTTGAGGTCAGGGCTTTGTGATGGCCACTCCAATACCATGACTTTGTTGTCCTTAAATCATTTTGCCACAACTTTGGAAGTATGCTTGGGGTCATTGTCCATTTGGAAGACCCATTGTCACGCCCTGACCAGAGAGAGCCTTTTTATTCTCTATTTTGGTTAGGTTGGGGTGTGACTAGGGTGGGTAATCTAGGTTGTCTATTTCTATGTTGGCCTGGTATGGTTCCCAATCAAAGGTAGCTGTTTTTCGTTGTCTCTGATTGGGGATCATATTTAGGCAGCCATTTCCCCACTGTGTTTTGTGGGATCTTGTTTTTGTGTAGTTGCCTGTGAGCACTTCACTTGCTTCACGTTTCGTTTGCTCGTTTATTGGTTTGTTTTTGCTGAAGTTTCACTTTATAATAAAGATGTGGAACGTTACGTACGCTGCGCCTTGGTCCAGTTCTTACGACGATCGTGACAGAAGATCCCGCCAAACCAGGACCAAGCAGCGTGAGGAGAAGGTATCCTGGGAGGAGAAGGTATCCTGGGCTTGGGAGGAAATCAAGGAGGAGAAGATATCCTGGACATGGGAGGAAATCATGGAGGGACACGAAAGCCTTCCTTGGAAGCAGACGCAAGGAGATAAGGGAGGTCAGCAACGACGCCGGGGTTCACGGCCACAACGGAAGCCCAAAAAACAGCCCCAAAATGTTTCTGGGGGGGGCAACACGGGGTGGTCGGCGGAGCCGAGGAGTGAACGGAAAGAGCCAGAGACTATCTGGGAGGAAATGGAGAAGTGGTCGGTCGACCCAAGGAGAGTGCCAGAGCCCGCCTGGGAGTCGATGGAACAGTGTGAGGAAAGATACCGGAGAATGGAGTTAGCTAGGAGTATGCGGCAACGCAGGTGTTTGGAGGAGCGTGTCATTAGTCCGGTGAAACCTGGGCCGGCTCCACGCATCGGGACTCCAGTACGCCTCCCCAGCACTGTACATCCTGTGCCAGCTCTCCGCACTCGCCTTGAGGAGCATGTCATCGTCCGTCCGAGCCGGCCTACCACCAGGTCTCCGTGCGCCTCCCGCCCGGCGTCCGTGCCAGCCCCGCACCGCCGGCAGGGCTCGTCCGCAGTGCCGGCCTCGCACCAGGCCCAGGCGCCTCCCAGCCCGACGTCCTGTATTAGCTCCCCGCACTCGCCGTGCGAAGTGTGTCATTGTTCCGGTACAATTTATGGCGGCTCTATGCACCAGGTCTCCAGTGCGCCTCCACAGCCCAGTACATCCTGTGCCAGCTCCTCGCACTCGCCCTGAAGTGCATGTCCCCAGTCCAGGACGTCCTGTGCCGTCTCCCCGCACTCGCACTGAAGAGCGTGTCACCAGTCCGGTGCAACCTGTGCCGGCCCCACGCATCAGGCCTCCACAGTGCGCCTCCCCAGTCCGGTACGTCCTGTGCCTGCTCTCCGCACTCTCCCTGAAGTGCGTGTCACCAGGCCGGTGCCACCTGTACCGGCTCCATGCACTAGGCCTCCAGTGCGCATTCCCAGTCCAGAGCCTCCTGCGACGGTCCACAGTACCGAACCTCCTACGACGGTCCACAACTTCCTGCGACAGTCCACAGTCCGGAACCTCCTGCGACGGTCCACGGTCCGGAGCTTCCAGGCAAGGTGTCCAGTCCAACTCCTAGGCCGGAGCCCTTCTCTGCGCCAATGCCCAGTCCAGGCACGGTGACCAACCCAGCTCCATGGCCGGAGCCTTCCTCTGCGCCGATGACCAGTCCAGGCACGATGTTCAGCCCAGCACCATGGCCGGATCCGGGGTCTGGGCGGGGGTTACGACCTGCACCGGAGCCGCCACAAACGCTAGATGCCCACCCGGACCCTCCCCTATAGAGTCAGGTTTTGCGGCTGGGGTCCGCACCGTTGGGGGGGGGGGGGGGGGGGTACTTTCACGCCCTGACCATAGAGGCTTTTTATTCTCTATTTTGGTTAGGTCGGGGTGTGACTAGGGTGGGCAATTTAGGTTGTCTATTTCTATGTTGGCCTGGTATGGTTCCCAATCAGAGGCAGCTGTTTTTCATTGTCTCTGATTGGGGATCATATTTAGGCAGCCATTTACCAACTGTGTTTTGTGGGCTCTTGTTTTTGTGTAGTTGCCTGTGAGCACTTCACTTGCTTTACGTTTCGTTTGTTCGCTTATTGTTTTGTTTTTGCTGAAGTTACACTTTATAATAAAGATGTGGAACACTACGTACGCTGCGCCTTGGTCCAGTTCTTACAACGATCGTGACACCCATTTGCAACAAGCTTTGACTTCCTGACTGATGTCTTGAGATGTTGCTTCAGTATATACACATACTTTTCCTACCTCATGATGCCATCTATTTTGTGAAGTGCACCAGTCCTTCCTGTAGCAAAGCACCCCCACAATATGATGCTGCCACCCCCGTGCTTCACGGTTGGGATGGTGTTCTTCGGCTTGCAAGCCTCCCCCTTTTTCCACCAAACATAATGATGGTCATTATGGCCAAACTGTTCTATATTTGTTTCATCAGACCAGAGGACATTTCTCCAAAAAGTACGATCTTCGTCCCCATGTGCAGTTGCAAACCGAAGTCTGGCTTTTTTTATGGCAGTTATGGAGCAGTGGCTTCCTTCTTGCTGAGTGGCCTATCAGGTTATGTCGATATAGGACTTGTTTTACTGTGGATATAGATACTTTTGTACCTGTTTCCTATAGCATCTTCACAAGGTCCTTTGTTGTTGTTCTGGGATTGATTTGCACTTTTCGCACCAAAGTACGTTCATTTCTATGAGACAGAAGGCATCTCCTTCCTGAGCGGTATGACGGCTGCGTGGTCCCATGGTGTTTATACTTGCGTACTATTGTTTGTACAGATGAACGTGGTATCTTCAGGCGTTTGGAAATTGCTCCCAAGGATGAACCAGACTTCTGGAGGTCTACAATTTTCTTTCTGAGGTTTTGGCTTATTTCTTTTGATTTTCCCATGATGTCAAGCCAAGAGGCAATGAGTTTGAAGGTAAGCCGTCAAATACATCCACAGGTACACCTCCAATTGACCCAAATTATGTCAATTAGCCTATCAGAAGCTTCTAAAGCCATGACATCATTTTCTGAAATTTTCCAAGCTGTCAACTTAGTGTATGTACACTTCTGACCCACTGGAATTGTGATACAATGAATTATAAGTGAAATAGTCTGTCTGTAAAAATTGTTGGAAAAATTACTTGTGTCATGCACAAAGTAGATGTCCTAACTGACTTGCCAAAACTATAGTTTGTTAACAAGAAATTTGTGGAGCGGTTGAAAAACGAATTTCAATGACTCCAACCTAAGTGTATGTAAACTTCCGACTTCAACTGTAAGTATTCAGACCCTTTGCTATGAGCCTCAAAATTGAGCTCCGGTGCATCCTGTTTCCACTGATCATCGTTGAGATGATTCTACAACTTGATTGGCGTCCAACTTTTGGTAAATTCAATTGATTGGACATGATTTGTGAAGGCACACACCTGTCTATATAAGGGCCCACAGTTGGCAGTGCAAATCAGAGCAAAAACCAAGAAATGAGGTTGAAGGAAATGTACATAGAGCTCCGAGACAAGAATTTGTGGAGGCATAGATCTGGGGAAGGGTACCAAACAGATTGGGCAGTTTTGAAGGTCCCCAAGAACACAGTGGCCTCCATCATTCTTAAATGGAAGATGTTTGGAACGACCAAGACTCTTCCTATAGCTGGCCGCACAATAAAAGTGTTATGACCGACATGGTAGCCTACGTAAGGGAAAGGCTGTTAATTTAAAAAAAATCGGTGTTTTGCTGCTCGTACCAAGATCAAGGAGCGTTTTTCAGTCCTTAGGGACCCTGAATGACATCAGCAACTGAGATTGGAGACTGTGAGTTTGTGATGACCTTATTATCACAGATAAGTAGGAAGTAGTCCAAGCACTGATTAGATCACAACCTGTACCAGTGCTTCAGCCTTCTCGTAGGAAGGAACGGCCAATTCACCATGTCCTATAGGACACAGTGATGGGTGAGTGGTCTCGCTTTTGATACGTGAAACACTGTGTCCAGTATCTTAAAGCTGCTGGCTTATGCTTGCATTCACTTTGCCTTAACATTTTACACCCTTATCTCTTTACAGTTGAAATAAAATAATGTTTCAAAATGTGTCTTAGTTTGCATTAGAACTCCCTGCCCTCTAGACAGAATACTTTTGTGTTGATTTATACAAAAGTTCTTTACTGTGTAATAAAAGATAACACACCATATAGGACAGCCTGACCCCTGACTATTGCAGCATAGAGACTGGAGACGGAGATAAGGGAAAACATTCTAATATTGAGTTGTTCTCCCCCTTTTGCCATCAGAACAACCTCACTTCGTTTTGGGCATGGACTCTACAAGGTGTCGAAAGCATTCCACAGGGATGTATAGTGACATCAATAAGGGATCATAGCTTTCACCTGGATTCACCGGGTCAGTCTGTCAAGGAAAGAGCAGGTGTTCATAATGTTTTGTACGCTCAGTGAATAACTTACCATTTGTCTTGTATAGTTATTACCTATTCGGAACTCGGTAGTGAGTGTTGCAAACGAGGATAGACGATTTTTATGCGCTACTCTCTTCAGCACTCGGCGGTCCCGGTCTGTGAGCTTGTGTGGCCTACCACTTCACCGCTGAGCCTGGGTTGCTCCTAGATGTTTCCACTTCACAATACCAGCACTTACAGTTGACCGGGGCAGCTCTAGCAGTGCAGAAATTTGACAAACTGACTTGTTGGAAAGGTGACATCCTATGACGGTGCCACGTTGAAAGTCACTACTTTGTTGTCTCCCGACCACTCCTGTCTCAGCCTCCAGTATCTATGCTGCAATAGTCTATGTGCCAGTGGGCTAGGGTCAGTCTGTATATCTGGTGTATATTAATAGATTTATTTGTATAAATAATGTTTTGTTGTTGTATGTAACTGCCAAATGCTAAAGCAAAAATGTTGTTATTGAGGTCATTTTCTTAGTAGGTGAGGTCAGAGGTCAGCTACTGCAGAGTCGATAAAGTGGCACTCAACCTTAGTTGAGCCATGCATCGTCTGAGGAGGTGAACAACTTCCTGCCCCTGTCACCATTAGATGCCCACAGTTGCTACCGTTAGGGGGTGGAGAAAGACTACGGATCAAAGCACAGAGACTAGAAGAGGAAATGACTGTTTACAAACCACATCCCCTCCTCCTGCTGAAACAAGCCATGGTAGTGGAAAAGTCACATAATTTCATTGAAAATATGTCTTTGCATTATAACTCCCTGCCCTCTAGACACAACTTTATTTTAAAACTTATAATAGCGCAACAATGTTACTTCCCCTTTAGGTCTATCCTTCCTGTTATGCTGCCGTGTCATTGAGTGTGTAGCAGCCTAAGTCACATGATTTCATAGAAAATGTGTCCTTGCATTAGAACTCCCTGCCCTCTATTTACGTTTGTGTTGACTCAAAAGTGTCCATATTGTATCAAGATTCTACATTGATACAACACGAGGGAATAAATTGACTGGGGTGCATAGTAGATAATGAAGCTTTCTTTCAATTATGAGAACCATGGTTCTGTGAGGTCCTAAGAATAACACAATACAGAATTAACACCTGGATGAAGTCATTCATTACATTATGTCCCTTAGGAAAATTTACTTGACCATTTTTTATTTTTTATTTCACCTTTATTTAACCAGGTAGGCCAGTTGAGAACAAGTTGTCATTTACAACTGCGACCAAGGCCAAGTTAAAGCAAAGCAGTGCGACACACACAACAACACAGAGTTACACGGGGAATACAGTCAATAATACAATATATTAAAAAAATTATATACAGTGTGTGCAAATGAGGTACGATTATGGAGGTAAGGCAATAAATAGGCCGTAGTGGCGAATTAATTACAAATTAGCAATTAAACACTGGAGTGATAGATGTGCAGAAGATGAATGTGCAAGTAAAAATACTGTGGTGCACAGGAGCAAAAAAAGTAAATAAATAACAATATGGGGATGAGGTAGTTGGATGGGCTATGTACAGGTGCAATGATCTGTGAGCTGCTCTGACAGCTGGTGCTTAAAGTTAGAGGGGGAGATATGAGTCTCCAGCTTCAGTGATTTTTGCAATTCGTTCCAGTCTTTGGCAGCAGAGAACTGGAAGGAAAGGCTGCCAAAGGAGGAATTGGCTTTGGGGGTGACCAGTGAACTATACCTGCTGGAGCGTGTGCTACGGGTGGGTGCTGCTATGGTGACCAGTGAGCTGAGATAAGGCAGGGCTTTACCTAGCAAATACTTAGATGACCTGGAGCCAGTGGGTTTGGCGACGAATATGAAGCGATACTATGAGTGTGTGTGTGTGTGTGTGTGTATAATATGAGTGTGTGTGTGTATACTATGAGTCTGTGTACTGTATGCTATGAGTGGGTGGGTGTGTGTGTACTAGTCTAAGATTCTTAGTGTGTGTTTATATGCATGGGGATGTCTGCATACTGTATGTCTCCCTCTGTAGTGTTCTATGTGAGTGCTACAGCACTGTGCCCCTGCCCTGCTAGAGAGGTGTGCGTCTCAGTGGCACTGTGCCCCTGCCCTGCCAGGGAGGTGTGTGTCTCAGTGGCACTGTGCCCCTGCCCTGCCAGAGAGGTGTGTGTCTCGGTGGCACTGTGCCCCTGCCCTGCTAGAGAGGTGTGTGTCTCAGTGGCACTGTGCCCCTGCCCTGCTAGAGAGGTGTGTGTCTCAGTGGCACTGTGCCCCTGCCCTGCCCTGCCAGAGAGGTGTGTGTCTCAGTGGCACTGTGCCCCTGCCCTGCCAGAGAGGTGTGTGTCTCAGTGGCACTGTGCCCCTGCCCTGCCAGAGAGGTGTGTCTCAGTGGCACTGTGCCCCTGCCCTGCCAGAGAGGTGTGTGTCTCAGTGGTACTGTGCCCCTGCCCTGCCAGAGAGGTGTGTCTCAGTGGTACTGTGCCCCTGCCCTGCCAGAGAGGTGTGTGTCTCAGTGGTACTGTGCCCCTGCCCTGCCAGAGAGGTGTGTGTCTCAGTGGTACTGTGGCCCTGCCCTGCCAGAGAGGTGTGTGTCTCAGTGGCACTGTGCCCCTGCCCTGCCAGAGAGGTGTGTGTCTCAGTGGTACTGTGCCCCTGCCCTGCCAGAGAGGTGTGTGTCTCAGTGGTACTGTGCCCCTGCCCTGCCAGGGAGGTGTGTGTCTCGGTGGCACTGTGCCCCTGCCCTGCCAGAGAGGTGTGTGTCTCAGTGGTACTGTGCCCCTGCCCTGCCAGAGAGGTGTGTGTCTCAGTGGTACTGTGGCCCTGCCCTGCCAGAGAGGTGTGTGTCTCAGTGGTACTGTGGCCCTGCCCTGCCAGAGAGGTGTGTCTCAGTGGTACTGTGCCCCTGCCCTGCCAGAGAGGTGTGTCTCAGTGGTACTGTGCCCCTGCCCTGCCAGAGAGGTGTGTGTCTCAGTGGTACTGTGCCCCTGCCCTGCTAGAGAGGTGTGTGTCTCAGTGGTACTGTGCCCCTGCCCTTCCAGGGAGGTGTGTGGCTCAGTAGCACTGTGCCCCTGCCCTGCCAGAGAGGAGAGGACTGTGTGATTATAGGAGAACAGGTTGCGCTCACTGCTCACACAAAGCTGATTACCTCTCAGGCCCTCACATCCTGTGTGTGTGTGTGTGTGTGTTTACAGTGAGTGCATCTTAAATTTAAACTATAACAGCTTCACTGTGAACTGAAGGTATGATGGTGAGCTCATCAGTGTGTGGGGACTTGTGTGTGTTTGTTTTCAAACCTCAAGGTCAGTGGCTGCTGTATAAATGCCCATGTTGTTACATCTCCCACCACCACCACAGACTATTAACATGATAGTCAATTTGTTCACTGGGCCAAGGTACAGTACATTACTGATACACAACATCAATGTGTTCACTGGGCCAAGATACAGTACATAACTGATACACATCAATGTGTTCACTGGGCCAAGAAACAGTACATTACTGATGCACAACATCAATGTGTTCACTGTGCCAAGATACAGATACAGTACATTACTGTGTACCTAGTCAGTGTTTTGCTCAGTTTTCTATCAGTCACAGTGGTCAGATAGTCTGCCACCATGTACTGTCTGTTTAGAGCCAAATAGCATTGAAGTTTACTTAGATTCTTTGTGGTGTCTTCCCAATAGGTGATATATATTTATTTTTGTGATGATTTGGCTGGGCCAGATTTTCTGAGTGCTGTCCTGAGGCTCTATGGGGTTGGTTTGGGTTAGTGAACTGAGCCTCAGAACCAGCTGGCTGAGGGGACTCTTCTCTTGTTTCATCTCTTGACATTGTAGAGCTGTGTGATGGAATGTTTTGGGGTCACTTGTTTTTAGATGGTTGTAAAATTTGATGGCTCTTTTTTCTATTCGAATGAGGAGGTATTGGGGTATTGGCCCAATTCTGCTCTACATGCGTTATTTTGAGTTTTTCTTTGCACTTGCAATACAGTCTTGCAAAACTCTGCATGCAGTATTTTGATTGAATGTTTGTCCCATTTGGTAAATTCATTGTTAGAGAGTGGACCCCATACTTCGCTGCCATATAGAACAATTGGTTCTATAACTGATTGGAACATTTTTAGCCAGATTCTAATTGGAATTTTGATTTTAATGTTCCTTTTAATGGCAGAATAATCTTCCTGCTTTGTCTCTCAGCTCCTTCACAGCCATGTGGAAGCTACCGGTGTTGCTGATATTTAGTCCTAGATATGTGTAGTTTTTGGTGTGTTCCAATAGAACTGTGTCCAAATAGAATTTATATTTGTCATCCTGATTTCCAGACCTTTTTTGGAATATCATTATATTTGGGGTTTTTAGGTTTACGGTCAGAGCCCAGGTCTGACAGAACCTGTGAAGACGATCTAGGTGCTGCTGTAACCCCTCTTTAGTGGGAGACAGCATTACCAGGTCATTGATTTCAGTGTTGTATAGGGTGATACCAGGTGCTGCCGATTCTTCTAATGTTTTTGCAAATTCATTAATGTAGATGTTAAATATTGTTGGGCTTATTGGGCAGCCCTGTTTCACTCCCCGTCCCTGAGAGAAGAAGTCTGTTTGCTTGTTGCCAATTTTAACCACACATGTGTTTTTAGTGTACATTGATTTAATAACATCATATGTTATCCCTCCAATATCACTTTCTATTAGTTTATAAAAAAGACCTTCATGCCAAATTGAATCAAATGCTTTCTTGAAATCTACAAAACATGAGTAGATTTTGCCTTGTTTTGGTTTACTTGTTTGTCAATTAGAGCGTGGAGGGTGTAAATGTGGTCTGTTGTACAATCATTTTTTTGAAATCTAATCTGGCTTCTGCTCAGGACGTTTTGTTCGTCAAGGAAATGATGTAGTCTGCTATTTATAATACTCCAGAGAATTTCCCCCAAGATGCTGTTAACCCAAATTCCTCTAATTATTTGGGTCAAATTTGTCTCCATTTTTATAAATTGATGTGATCAATCCCTGGTTCCAAATATCGGGGAAAATACCTGCAGTGAAGATAATGTTGAAGAGTTTGAGTATAGCCAATTTGAATTTGTGGTCTGTTTATTAATCATTTAATTTAAAATACCATCAGCACCACAGGCCTTTTTGGGTTGGAGACTGCATAGTTTTTCCAATAATTATTCTTCTGTAATTGGGGTATCCACAGGATTCTGATAGTCTTTGACTGCAATTTTTCTTGTATATCTTTTTGTTCAGGGCCCTTTGTTATATTGCTGTAGAGGTTTGCAAAGTGATTTCTCCACATATCCCCATTTTGGATAGCCAATTCCCCCTGATGAGGTTTGTTTAATTTATTCCAATTCTCACAGAAGTGGTTTGATTCTGTGGATTCCTGAATTCTATCCAGCTGATTTATAATGTGCTGTTACCTTTTTGTTCTTAGGGTGTGTTTGTATTGCTTCAGTGTTTCCCCATTATTGAAGGCGTATATTTTTGTTGTCTGGTTCTCTGTGTTTTTGAATAGATATATTTCTCAATGACTTTCTTAGATTTTTGCAATAATTATCAAACCATTTTTCATTATCTGTTATTTTTGGTTTGCTCTTATGCTTCTTTAGATTAGCCAAGGAGGCTAATTTTTCAAATATAAAGTTTATGTTCCAAATGGCCAAATTTACACCTTCATTGCTGTAGGAGAATGTTAAGGCTAAAAAGTTGTCCAGGAGAGATTGTATTTTTTGGCTACTAATTGCTTAGATGTCTGTACTGTTCGCACTCCATCTATAGGCCTGTTTAGTACCATGTCATTTATTGGGCCGTGATGCTTCATGGTTGGGTTCCGCTCTTCTCAGATACACTGTGATTTTACTGTGGTCTGAGAGAGGTGTTAGTGGGCTGACTGTGAAGGCTCTGAGAGACTCTGGGTTTAGGTCGGTGAGGAAGTAGTCTACAGTGCTGCTGCCAAGGGATGAGCTGTAGGTGTACCTACCAAAAGAGTCCAAAAGAGTCCCCTCTCAGCCTACCATTGACTATGTACAGACCCAGTGTTCGACAGAGCTTCACGAGCTGTACTCCATTTTTGTTTTTCACTTTGTTTTTCACTTTGTTTCTGTGGGGGTATGTGGGGAGGGAAAGGTTGTTGCTTCCTGGTAGGTGTTTATCCCCATGACTGTTAACAGTGTCTTGTTCTTCTGCTGTTCTAGCATTCAGGTCTCCACAGACCAGTATGTTGCCTTGAGCCTGAAAGTGACTAATCTCCCCCTCTAGAATGGAGAAACTCTCTTCATTGAAGTAGGGTGACTGAGGTTTGAATGTATGTGGCACAGAGGAAGACGTTTTTATCTGTTAAGATAGCCTCCTTGTTGATTTTTAACCAGATAAAGAATTCTCCTGTTTTGATCAATTCGATTGAATTAATTAGTTCAGATTTATACCATATTAGCATTCCCCCTGAGTCTCTGCCCTGTCTGATTCCTTTTAATTTAGTGGATGGTAGGATTATCTCCCTATAACCTAGTGGACAGCCAGTGGAAACATCACCTCTGCACCGTGTTTCCTGTAGTACTACAATATCAACATCATCAATTTCTTTCAGGAAGTCTGGGTTTCTGCTCTTTAGCCCAAAAGCAGAGGACTTCAATCCTTGTAAATTTCAACATGCAACGTAAAAAGATTTCTTTTTTTTCTTCTTTACCTTCAAAATGAGACAAACACTCACAATCCAACAAGAACTATTAAAATATGATTTTTTAATTAACGTAAACTCTTATTATGCAAATGTGATTTGTTTATAATTTAAGATAGCATTTGTGTCATGCCACTTGGGTGGATGTAGTGTGAAGATGGTGGAGTTATTGTGCTCATCTTACCATGACCCTCGGCCTATCACATGTGAGCATAGTAGACTCAGCATTTGTTTAATGTCACTCATTTCGTTGGTGGGGTCTGGGTCAGTTGCTCCTCTCACAGCCTGTGCGTAGCTCTGCCTGCTGGGCTGTGGCTCCTCCAAGTGTGGGTCTGCAGTGGGGGGGAGGGGGGTGGTAGGCCTCATCTGGGTGGGTCTGAAGCTGGACTGGGGTGGTCTGTGCTGCGCTGGCTGTGGTGGGCATTGAGGTTGGTGGTGCTGTGGTCGTGGCTGGGGGGTCCAGGGTGCTGGTCCGGGGTGTTGTCTCGGTGATCTCGGAGGGGTGGAGATTTCTCCGCTGTTCCTGGGTGGAGAGGTCGGGCTGCGGTTTAAAGCGACGTCCTTGAGAGTCTTGGCAAGGATGGGCACTGTCTCCCTGTACAGGTGAACATGGTCATAGAGACAGTCCAGATCGAGGGTGGGATGGTGGGCCAGGTGTACATTGGGTCGCAGGGCACAGTCCCGGGAGAGGCTGGCGTTTATTCTTTGGATTGTGGCAGGGTGGAAGTCCTTCCTCTGTAGAAGGGTTGACACTACGATTCTTGAGTTGGGGAAAATTGCGAAGGCCTTCTCAATCGCTCCCCGTAGTGAAGTCGCCACCCTCTCCTACTGAGCACGCAGGTCGTTGATTCCGGTGTGTATGATTATGTGGCTTGGTGACCCAAGATGGACCTTATCAAGCGGCTCCATGGCACTCTGCGTTGTTGGGCACCACACCTTTCTCGTTTTGTGTCTAGGGAAAAGTTTATTCTCCTAAACAAAACTTCCCATTTGAGTCCATCAACAGCACGATGTCAGCCAGTGTTTCTTCTGGACTGGAGAGGGTAGAGGGTAGAGGGGGGGCTGGTGGGTGTTGGAGCTGGGGTGGGGCTGGTCTGTGCCGGTGCTGCTGTCAGGGGAGGCTGATCTGTGGGCTGGGGAGGAGGTGTGCAGCAGGCAGGGCTGGGGAAGCCTGGCTGGTTGAGCTGGGCTCCTCTGCTGTGTGAGGGCAGGTCATAGAGTGGTGATCTAGCTGCTCCTGCAGCCTGTCCTCTGTTCTCTTTCTCTCCTGCAGCTCCTCTCTTAGTGTGGTCAGATCGTTAATACTGTTCTGCCTGTCTTTTTGGATCAGCCAACGCTCTCGAGTCCGTCTCTCTCTTGCTGAACCTCTTTCAGCTGTGTTGCAAGGCTGCTGTCCTGCTCTGTCTGCATCTTGGTTAGTAGCTCCTCTAAGGTGTGGTTGTCTGGTTGCTGTTTGCTCACGCTCTCCCTGAACAGGACCACCTCCCCCTCCAGTTTGGTGAACTCCTCCCTCATGGCAGCCATGGTGGTGAGGAGGGCCTGAGCCTGCTCTGCACTGAGGGGGTCACTCTCCTCTTGGGGTGTGTCTTCCACTATGGTGGGAAGAGAGGTGCTGGATGTGCCTTTTTGGGTGTGGATAGTAGGGGTGAGGGCGGTGCTGGTGGAGTTTGTCTTGTGGGAGAGCATGTCACTGGTGGTGTCCTTCTCTCTCTCTCTGCTCTCTCCTTAATGGTCTGAAAGTCTGTTTCAAACAGCCTAAGAATACCTTGCACCATGACAGTCCCAGTCTTGTAGAGGTTGATTGTTATCATGGTGCTGTCAGGGTCATCTGTCTCTGACTTTCAGCTTCCACCTATTACATATTCCCTCTTTCTTTATGGATGGGTAGTGAGAGCAGACTGCTGAGCGCCATGCATTTGGCTGGTCAGTGAGAAAGATGAGATTACTCACATCACTGTTTTTGTAGAGGTCTGTGAAAAGGGTTTCTGGCCTCCCCTTCAGTAGTTTCTGTTTAAAGGCTTTCCTCGTTGTGTCATTTTTGGCTTCTGGAGGGTAGAGAATGGACTCAGCGCTGAGGCGGAGTGGGGACATGGTGCCTGTGGGCTCTGCTACTACTGCTGCTGCTGCTCTGTTCTGCTGCCCCGTTGCCATAGCAACCAGTTTGTTTGTCTGCTGCTCTTGCTATATAGCTCTACTTTAGTTAAAAAAACAGTAAAAAGAGTGACAAATCTTTACACAAAAAAAACCTGAAGATATGTTTAAAGTTAGTCCGTGCTCCTTTTTGGTTTACTCACTCAGTTTGGTCGTTTGATGTAGTTGTATTATCTCCCCTTGCTAGGTTTGTTGTAGCTCGTTTCTTCTGGCTGGCTTGTTAGTCTGCTGGCTAGGTCTTTGTTGTGTAGCTAGCTAGCTAGAGTAAAAACTTCTTAACTTGAGGCGCAAAGTTACTTTTTTATATTCTGAATGAATAGAGTTGTTGTTCATCACTTCTTGTCAGGAATTATTTTTCGATTAGTGTTTATCTCATTCTAAAAACAAAAAAATATGAAATACATCAGGAGCTCATGTTGAGCATGCTCTTTCTCTCCCTCTTCTGAGGGAGAGTTAGGTGGGTCTGAACCTCTCTCTAGTTAGGTGGGTCTGAACCTCTCTCTAGTTAGGTGGGTCTGAACCTCTCTCTAGTTAGGTGGGTCTGAACCTCTCTCTAGTTAGGTGGGTCTGAACCTCTCTCTAGTTAGGTGGGTCTGAACCTCTCTCTAGTTAGGTGGGTCTGAACCTCTCTCTCTCTCCCTCTCTCTCGTTAGGTGGGTCTGAACCTCTCTCTCTCTCCCTCTCTCTCGTTAGGTGGGTCTGAACCTCTCCCTCTCTCTCGTTAGGTGGGTCTGAACCTCTCCCTCTCTCTCGTTAGGTGGGTCTGAACCTCTCCCTCTCTCTCGTTAGGTGGGTCTGAACCTCTCCCTCTCTCTCGTTAGGTGGGTCTGAACCTCTCCCTCGTTAGGTGGGTGGGTGTCTCTCTCTCTCTCTCTCTCTCTCTCTCTCTCTCTCTCTCTCTCTCTCTCTCTCTCTCTCTCTCTCTCTCTCTCTCGTTAGGTGGGTCTGAACCTCTCTCTCTCTCGTTAGGTGGGTCTGAACCTCTCTCTCGTTAGGTGGGTCTGAACCTCTCTCTCTCGTTAGGTGGGTCTGAACCTCTCTCTCTCCCTCTCTCTCGTTAGGTGGGTCTGAACCTCTCTCTCTCCCTCTCTCTCGTTAGGTGGGTCTGAACCTCTCTCTCTCCCTCTCTCTCGTTAGGTGGGTCTGAACCTCTCCCTCGTTAGGTGGGTCTGAACCTCTCTCTCTCTCTCGTTAGGTGGGTCTGAACCTCTCTCTCTCTCGTTAGGTGGGTCTGAACCTCTCTCTCTCTCTCTCTCTCGCTCTCTAGTTAGGTGGGTCTAAACCTCTCTCTCTCTCTAGTTAGGTGGGTCTGAACCTCTCTCTCTCTCTAGTTAGGTGGGTCTGAACCTCTCTCTCTCTCTCTCTCTCTCTCTCGCTCTCTAGTTAGGTGGGTCTAAACCTCTCTCTCTCTCTAGTTAGGTGGGTCTGAACCTCTCTCTCTCTATAGTTAGGTGGGTCTGAACCTCTCTCTCTCTCTCCCTCTCTCTCTAGTTAGGTGGGTCTGAACCTCCCTCTCTCTCTAGTTAGGTGGGTCTGAACCTCTCTCTCTCTCTCTAGTTAGGTGGGTCTGAACCTCTCTCTCTCTCTCTAGTAAGGTGGGTCTGAACCTCTCTCTCTCTCTCTCTCTCTCTCTAGTTAGGTGGGTCTAAACCTCTCTCTCTCTAGTTAGGTGGGTCTGAACCTCTCTCTCTCTCTAGTTAGGTGGGTCTGAACCTCTCTCTCTCTCTAGTTAGGTGGGTCTGAACCGCTCTTTCTCTAGTTAGGTGGGTCTGAACCTCTCTCTCTCTCTAGTTAGGTGGGTCTGAACCTCTCTCTCTCTCTAGTTAGGTGGGTCTGAACCGCTCTTTCTCTAGTTAGGTGGGTCTGAACCTCTCTCTCTCTCTAATTAGGTAGGTCTGAACCTCTCTCTCTCTCTCTCTCTAGTTAGGTGGGTCTGCACATCTCTCTCGCTCTAGTTAGGTGGGTCTGCACCTCTCTCTCTCTCTCTCTCTCTCTCTTAGTATCATCATGCTGTCGGAGTGGGAAATGTTTATTCAGTTAGTCATAAAACTGAACTTGGAGATTAAACATTTAAAAGGTTAAATATATATTATGACCTCATGCATGGTGTGGGGCAACTTCCTGATAACAGACATCAACGACAATAGAATTCAAATATACCAAGACTGACACGATTGGCTCTTTCAAATGTTTACGCCCTCCACTTAGGCATGCTAGAGAGACTAAGGAGACTTCTCTGACCAACATCCCATTGACAGCCCAACTAGCCAACATCTGAATGTTATTCCTAACCTTAACCAAACACTTAACCCTAACCCTATCTTAACCTTCATTTTAACCAATCAACATTGGTTTGCTGGTCAGCCACGGCCCTTTAGTTTTTCCCTGAGGCTCAATGGCAGTGGAAACAGTCTTGGCGGATAAGCATTTTGTGGTCGTTGATTTCTTTCAGCAGGAAGTAGTGCACTATACAGGGATTGGAGTGGGGTGATATTTGGTAGGAATACTATGTTTAATGCTGTTCACTAGACCTGATTCTCAACTTGACATATGCCTCACAGGAGTGGCTTCATTTAAATTAGGCGCCAGATTTAATCCCCATCTCTCTCTCTCGATCAATGACACAACGCTCATGCCGTTTGATTGGCTTGTCAACATCCTGTTCTTGCCTCATTCACCCTGCATGATCCTGATTGATTAGAATACAGGTCAATGATACTAAAGTTGACACTGTATTGCATTGTCTTTCCAATGGAAATAGTTTTTTGAGCCAATGTTTTAGTTCCACGTCATATTGGTTTCCATTTTAAGAGTTGACTGGTGTGTTTGGAGGGTGTGTCTATACTGTAGTGTGTGTGTGTGTGTCTCTGTGTGTGTGTTTAAGAGGCTGAGACTGTCTTGTCTATGTTGTGATGTCACAGTGACGGTACCCTGGATTTGTGCAGATCAAGAGGGGTGATGGGAAATCGAGAAAGCCTATTAGTGCGGAGCGACTGTTAAATACACACACACACTTTATATTCTTCTATCCTCATGGGGACCTAAAATGTATTTCCATTCACAATCCTATTTTCCAGAACCTTAACCTGTAACCCCTAAGCTTAAAATAGCCTTGTAGGTCACACACACACACACACACACACACACACACACACACACACACACACACACACACACACACACACACACACACACACACACACACACACACACACACACACACACACACACACACACACACAGATCTACTATTAACTGTGTCCCCTCACCTTCAGGTAGAAGTTTCCATAGCCCTAAACACAGATCTAGGTTCAACTTTCCCTCCTCAAACCCTGTACAAGACCATTAAGGGCGTGGGGGACATTCTAAACTGATCTTAGATTTGTATAGGAAGGAGCAACTTCATCATACTCCAGGTTTGTGTTCCTGTCCCACCTGGACAAGAGAAATACCTATGGAACAATACCATATGTAAGAATACCATAGTGCCCTCCAAACTCATCACTAAGCTGAGGGCCCTGGGTCTCAACCCCTCCCGGTGCAACTGAGTCCTGGACTTCCTGACGGGCCAACCCCAAGTGGTATAGATAGGCTACAACCCCTCCGCCACGCTGATCCTCAACACGGTGGCCCCACAGGGGTGTTTGGTCAGCCCCCTTCTGTACTCCCTGTTCACCTATGACTGCGTGGCCATGCAAGTCTTCAACTCAATCATCAAGTTTGCTGACGACACTACAGAGATAAGCCTGACGACACTACTGTAGATGAGAGAGGAGAGGACAGGAGATGAGAGCCCTGGCAGAGTGGTGCCAAGAAAATAACCTCTCCCTCAACAAAACGCTGATCATGGATTTCAGGAGACAGCAGAGTGAGCACGCCCCCGTCCACATCAACAGGGCCACAGTGGAGAGGGTCAAAAGCTTCAAGTTCCTTGGCGTGCACATCATTGACAACCTTAAAAATGGTCCATTGGCCTCCCGAGTGGTGCAGTGGTCTAAGACACTGCATCGCAGTGCTAACTGTGCCACTAGAGATCCTGGTTAGAGTCCAGGCTCTGTAGCTGCAGGCCGCGACCGGGAGACCCATTTGGCCCAGCATCGTCCGGGTTAGGGGAGGGTTTGGCCGGCAGGGATGTTCTTGCCCATCGCGCACTAGCGACTACTGTGGCGGGCCGGGCGCAATGCACGCTGTACAGCATTTCCTCTGACACATTGGTGCGGCTGGCCTCCAGGTTAAGCGAGCATTGTGTCAAGAAGCAGTGGGTTGTGTTTCGGAGGACGCACGGCTCTCGACCTTCGCCTCTCCCGAGTCCGTATGGGAGTTGCAGCAATGGGACAAGACTGTAACTACCAATTTGGATACCACGAAAAAAAAGAAAAAAAAGAAAAAGCCAGCCTCTGCCCAGCACCCTACCCTGAAGTTTAGTCACTGTTACTAGCTGGCCTCTGCCCAGCACCCTTTGCCCTGAAGTTTAGTCACTGTTACTAGCTGGCCTCTGCCCAGCACCATGCCCTGAACTTTAGTCACTGTTACTAGCTGGCCTCTGCCCAGCACCATGCCCTGAACTTTAGTCACTGTTACTAGCTGGCTTCTGCCAAGCACCCTGCCCTGAACTTTATTCACTGTTACTAGCTGGTCTCTACCCAGCACCCTGCCCTGAACTTTAGTCACTGTTACTAGCTGGCTACCACCCGGTACTCTACCCTGCACCTCACAGACTGCACTGGTCACTTTACATTGGTCACTTTTTAATAATGTTTACATACTATTTTACCCACTTTATATGCAGTATTCTAGTCAAGACTCATCCTATATAACTACTGCTGTACACACCTTTTCTATTCATATACTGTTCATAATGCCAAGTTCAAGTTAGCCCTCCTTGTTTCGGTCCACTTTCTGCCATTTAGTTTCTAGTGAAACTATGGTTGTCTCTAGTGAATACCACCCAGTCCTCTCTCTCAACTCATCTCTATGGTTGTCTCTAGTGAATACCACCCAGTCCTCTCTCTCACCTCATCTCTATGGTTGTCTCTAGTTAATACCACCCAGTCCTCTCTCTCACCTCATCTCTATGGTTGTCTCTAGTGAATACCACCCAGTCCTCTCTCTCAACTCATCTCTATGGTTGTCTCTAGTGAATACCACCCAGTCCTCTCTCTCACCTCATCTCTATGGTTGTCTCTAGTTAATACCACCCAGTCCTCTTTCCCCATCTCTATGGTTGTCTCTAGTGAATACCACCCAGTCCTCTTTCACCATCTCTATGGTTGTCTCTAGTGAATACCACCCAGTCCTCTCTCACCATCTTTATGGTTGTCTCTAGTGAATACCACCCAGTCCTCTCTCACCATCTTTATGGTTGTCTCTAGTGAATACCACCCAGTCCTCTCTCACCATCTTTATGGTTGTCTCTAGTGAATACAACCCAGTCCTCTCTTTCACCCCATCTCAGCTTGCCTTCCTCAAGCCCTAAGCACAGATATAGGATCAGATTGCTCTCCTCACACCCTAAGCTGTGCCACTTGGGGCTCCCGAGTGGCGCAGCGGTCTCAGTGCCTGAGGCGTCACTACGGACACCCTGGTTTGAATACAGGCTGTATCACAACCGGCCGTGATTGGGAGTCCCATAGGGCAGTGCACAGTTGGCCCAGCGTCGTCCGGGTTTTGCCGTTGTAGGCCGTCATTGTAAATAAGAATTTGTTTTTAACTGACTTGCCTAGTTAATAAAAGGTTAAATATTTGTTTTAATAAAAATAATCATATCTATGGTTGTTTGAAGCAGTGCTGCTCTCTGTCTCCCCCTGTAGGTGCAGCACAGGATCACAGGCCAGGTGATGGCCCTAAAGATGAACACTCTGGCCAGCAACAAGGCCAACATGCTCAGGGAGGTCCACCCCAATATACTCGGGTATGTCTAGAGCTAGACACACACACACACACACACACACACACACACACACTGCATGCACAATGTACACACTTGGCTATGTACAGTGCATATTGCACAGCTGCCCTGTCAGCCTCGCTCAGACCCATTAGTAGTAGCACTGTGTTGTTGTCACAGATTGAAGGGTTTAGTTATTATAATCTTTGTGGTTGTTTTGTGTCTGTAGTAGCCTACCTTTGCTGTGGGTAGAACTTGTGTCAACTCTCAACAGCACCACCCAGGGGAAAAGACACAACTGCTGTCCATTAGCTGGCTAGCTACATTTCATTTTACTGTTAAATCTGGAAAGATGGACAGACAGAAAACTAGCTAGTAAACTGCTGCCACCATTATCAGACAGAGAACAGACACACAAACTCTTCAAATTTGAAGACAATGTTGGAATCATCGAAATCTCTGTCAACTAGGTTTGAAATCACATTGTTGTTTTTAGCTGTATAGATTATGTATTTCGGATGTTTTCGGTGTATTTTGAATGTTTTCCCTCTCTCTCTCTCTGCTCAGGTTCCTGGGAGTGTGTGTACACAAGGGCCAGCTCCATGCTCTAACCGGTAAACTCATCCTGATTCTGTCTCTCTGGAGGGAGTCCTTGCATTTTATCTTCCAGAGACAATAGTGTCCATGGTAACGGAATTGGCTGCATGCATGGGACATAAAAAGTAATGAAGATGAGGGTTGCGTACCATTTAAATTAAATTCTACAAATACCTGCAAAGAACATAGGCTAAGGTCTTTACAGAAATTAGGTCAAATGCCTATGGAAATGTTTTACGGCTCACGAACCACATAAATTTAATGTAGGGTTAATGATCATGTAATATGTGTAGGCATGCACAGAATCTGTGTGTCTGGAATGGACTCAATCTCATGAACTATGTGTGTGTGCTGTTGTCATGGTTACCTACAGTACATCAACGGGGGTAACCTGGAGCAGCTGCTTGACAGTGACAAGTATCTGTCATGGACAGTGAGGATGGGCCTGTCTCAGGACATCGCCTGTGGCCTGCAGTACTCTTCTGGCTGTGCCGGGTGGAGATTATAACAGCACATGGCAAAGATGTTCAAATGTTCATAAATGACCAGCATGGTCAAATAATAATAATCATAGTAGTTGTCGAGGGTGCAACAAGTCAGCAACTCAAGAGTAAGTGTCAGTTGGATTTTTCATAGCCGATCTTTGAGAGTATCTCTACCGCTCCTGCTGTCTCTAGAGAGTTGAAAACAGCAGGTCTGTGACAGGTAGCACGTCCGGTGAACAGGTCAGGGTTCCAGCAGGTCTGGGAAAGCAGGTCTGGGACAGGTAGCACGTCCGGTGAACAGGTCAGGGTTCCAGCAGGTCTGGGACAGCAGGTCTGGGACAGGTAGCACGTCCGGTGAACAGGTCAGGGTTCCATAGCTGCAGGCAGAACAGTTGAAACTGGAGCAGCAGCACGGCCAGGTGGACTGGGGACAGCAAGGAGTCATCATGCCAGGTAGTCCTGAGGCATGGTCCTAGGGCTCAGGTCCTCCGAGAGAGAGAAAGAAAGAGAGAAAGAGAGAATTAGAGAGAGCATATTTAAATTCACACAGGACACCGGATAAGACAAGAGAAATACTCCAGATGTAACAGACTGACCCTAGCCCCCCGACACATAAACTACTGCAGCATAAATACTGGAGGCTGAGACAGGAGGGGTCAGGAGACACTGTGGCCCCATCTGATGAAACCCCCGGACAGGGCCAAACAGGCAGGATATAACCCCACCCACTTTGCCAAAGCACAGCCCCCACACCACTGGAGGGATATCTCCAACCACCAACTTACCATCCTGAGACAAGGCCGAGTATAGCCCACAAAGACCTCCGCCACGGCACAACTCAAGGGGGGGGGGGGGGGCAACCCAGACAGGAAGACCACGTCAGTGACTCAACCCACTCAAGTGATGCACCCCTCCCAGGGACGGCATGGAAGAACACCAGTAAGCCGGTGACACAGCCCCTGTAATAGGGTTAGAGGCAGAGAGAGGGGAACCGGCCAGGCAGAGACAGCAAGGGCGGTTCGTTGCTCCAGCCTTTCCGTTCATCCTCACACCCCTGGGCCAGACTACACTTAATCATAGGACCTACTGAAGTGATGAGTCTTCAGTAAAGACTTAAAGGTTGAGACTGAGTCTGCGTCTCTCACATGGGTAGGCAGACCATTCCATAAAAATGGATCTCTATAGGAGAAAGCCCTGCCTCCAGCTGTTTGCTTAGAAATTCTAGGGACAATTAGGAGGCCCGCGTCTTGTGACCGTAGCGTACGTGTAGGTATGTACGGCAGGACCAAATCGGAAAGATGGGTAGGAGCAAGCCCATGTAATGCTTTGTAGGTTAGCAGTAAAACCTTGAAATCAGCCCTTGCCTTAACAGGATGCCAGTGTAGGGAGGCTAGCACTGGAATAATAGGATCACATTTTTTGGTTCTAGTCAGGATTCTAGCAGCCGTATTTAGCACTAACTGAAGTTTTTTTAGGAGTAGCCGGAATGTAGAGCATTGCAGTAGTCCAACCTAGAAGTAACAAAAGCATGGATACATTTTTCTGCATCATTTTTGGACAGAAAGTTTATGATTTTTGCAATGTTACGTAGATGGAAAAAAGCTGTCCTTGAAACAGTCTTGATATGTTCTTCAAAAGAGAGATCAGGGTCCAGAGTAACGCCGAGGTCCTTCACAGTTTTATTTGAGACGACTGTACAACCATCCAGATTAACCTCTTGGGGTTCCCCTAGGATAGGGGGCGCTAAAGCGATTTTTGAAAAAAAATTGTGCCCATTTTAAACGGCCTCCTACTCAAACTCAGAAGCTAGGATATGCATATAATTAATACTTGTGGATAGAAAACACCCTAAAGTTTCTAAAACTGTTTGAATGGTGTCTGTGAATGTAACAGAACTCATATGGCAGTCAAAACCCCGAGACAGATCGAAACAGGAAGTGGAATTCTGAATTGCGAACTCAACTTCATCACGTTGCCTATTAATCACACCGTGAGCTATGGTTCATTTTGCACTTCCTATTGCTTCCACTAGATGTCCCCAGTCTTTAGAAAGTGAATGGGCAGAACTGAAAAAGCGTGTGCGAGCAAGGAGGCCTACAAACCTGACTCAGTTACACCAGCTCTGTCGGGAGGAATGGGCCAAAATTCACCCAATTTATTGTAGGAAGCTTGTGGAAGGCTACCCGAAACGTTTGACCCAAGTTAAACAATTTATAGGCAATGCTACCAAATACTAATTGAGTGTATGTAAACTTCTGACCCACTGGGAATGTGATGAAATAAATAAAAGCTGAAATAAATCATTCTCTCTACTATTATTCTGACATTTCACATTTTTTAATAAAGTGGTGATCCTAACTGACCTAAGACAGGGAATTTTTACTTGGAATAAATGTCAGGAATTGTGAAAAACTGAGTTTAAATGTATTTAGCTAAGGTGTATGTAAACTTCCGACTTCAACTGTATACATGTCGGTTCCTTGTGATCCCCAGACGTACTTTCCTTCTTTATCAAATCTGTTACTAAGAAGTAACCCCTCAAGGGCTCTTACATTTTCTCATGTAACAAGACACACATGAGTTCTATCCAGCTAAATATGTTCTATAGTCCAATGTTCCCTTTGTAGACCTTATATCTCCATCTCCCTATGTTAGATGATAGCATGGAAAGCAAGCAGTGAAGGAGATAGTGCTTATAAAACAATTGGTACAAAAACAGGGAGGAATTTCCAGTGGACCTTTATTTTATAGTGTGATGAAATAACTATGACATTAATAGTAAATCTCCATTCATCATGCTTCTGAGGCAGCAATGTGAGCTGTGACAGCAACTGTAAATTAATCTTACAGTAGCATATAGCTTTTTAGCTTGACAGGCAGAAATACAATTTTAACTTTCACCTTTACTGAGGGAAATATGAAATTCTGTGCTCTCAAATGTGCAATACGCTGATCTATCTTTATGTTCATGATGTAAGTAGTGATGACTAAAATACATGTCCAAGCGTCCTATCCTGTAAATTGTGAAAGGAGACATGAATTCATGGCTGGTGTTCTCTTGCTTGGCTGAAGAGCTTGGCTGCCTTAAAGTGTTCCAGTTAAAATGTCTTCAGGCCCTTTTCCAGGTTGATAGGAAAGGCAAGGCCAACTTTCACTCTTTAATTCTCTAACAGTTCTAAATATTAGGAAGAAGTTCCAAATGTTTGGTTTACTTTGTGTATATAGAGGAAGCTTTAAATATCAAGTAATGAAGTCAAACATCTTGTAGCTATGGACTCTCATTGAGACCTGCATGCATTTACTACAGCTGCCACTGTAGTTCCCAATGCTGCACCAAATGCCATACCAAATGGGCCTCCATATACTCCCACAATCGCTCCGATTGCGGCACCTTTCCTTAAGCGGTGTGTATTCTCAGCTTTCTCTCTAGCTTCACTTTCCTGTTTTCTCCTCAGCTTCTCTTCTTCTTCCCTTAGACGCTCTCCTTCAAACTTTGCCTTTATTTCTTCCATCTCTCTGCGTCTCTGCTCTTCGTTCTCTTTCAGGATCCGCTCTTTCTCTTCTTCAATTGCTCTCTCTGCCTTTTGGAACATCTCAGTGGTGTAATGGCTTCCTCCATTCACCTTCACCATCTTGTTTATCTTCTCAAGCAGCTCAGTGACCTGGGAGGGATTCTGATCTCTGTTTTTGAATACATGAAAGCCCCCTTTACATTTGGCAATGAAACTTTCCAGTTCGAGATTTCCATGGAGGAAGTCTTCAATTGTTTCATCATCATCAAGAAGGTCTCCATGTGTGAAGAGAACCATGGTGTATTTGGATGCTTCAACACCAAATAATTTCTGAATCAGCTCCACGGTTTCCTGCTCCTCTTTAGTGAATCTTTCCAGCCTGATCACAACCAGGAACACATGGGGACCAGGAGAAGAGAAAAGCAGGCACTGTGAGATCTCTTTCACTGCCTCCTCCTGTGTTAACTTGGTGTCAAACAAGCCATGTGTGTCAATGACAGCTACATGTTGCCCTCCCACCATTCCTCTTTTCTTTTCACATATTGATGTCACAGAATATGAGGACATTTTGGATTCAAACGCTTTTCTCCCCAGGATGCTGTTTCCTGATGCACTCTTCCCAGCTCCCGTCTTCCCCAGCAGAACAATCCGGACCTCTTCATTTTGTTCTGTTGGATAAGAAGGAAATGTTGTTACTGTAGAGAGAAGTCTGGTGTTGATGTTCTTTCTGTTTGGTCATCTTACAGAACAGCTACTGAATATGATCAGTCTCACATTACTTCTTAAACATTGATGGTCTATAGAATATTAACTGTAAGCAAATTAACAATGACATTATCTATAAATTAAGCTACAATCCTACATTCATTTTATGAAAATGTATTAATTTAATAAAACAAATATTTTGCAAACCCATAGAAAAACTAAACTGATTTACAAAAATGCAAATCAGTTTACATATCTATCTTCTAGTAGCTTATATACAGTGAAGTGAACTATGTATTGTGTGGGACACATTCAAAGAGAGTCTAAAATACTCAACCAGAGAGAAGCAAGGAAAAGGCATCTGAAAGAAAGTTGGGGAGACAACCAAGCTTCCATGTAAGTTCTGACTTTCTCAGAAACCCTAATAACAAACAGGAGTTTTTCAACATATTGACAAAGAAGGTGTGTGCCAATGAATCTGAAGATGGAAAATAGATCTATGCTACAACTGATGAATCTACGTTGTCTTTCACTTTGTCTTTCGGATGGAATGTTAAACAGGTGTCCTGACTCTATGGTCACTTAAGATTGCATGGCACTTATTGCAAGAGTAGGGGTGTTAACCATGGTGTCCTGGCTAAATTCCCAATCTGGCCCTCATACCATCACGGCCACCTAATCAACCCCAGCTTTCAATTGGCTTGTTTGTCCACCTTCCTCTCCCCTGTAACTATTTCCCAGGTTGTTGCTGTAAATGAGAATGTGTTCAGTCAACTTACTGGGTAAAAAAAAATATATAATAATTCTAACAGTGGATACATACATCATTGTCTTCCTTGCTGGTCTGTTCTTAACAAGGATTATCCAACCATAAAGCTTTGGGTTGCTTTTGGTATGGGGAAAAACTAGCAGGAGATTTGCATCAACACCATCTACGAGAAGCTTGGGATGCGAGTTTGGCTTTGTCAGGCTTCCATGCATTTACAGGCTGTAATACAACCTCACAGTTTCATGGAAAAGGCAAAAAGACAGCTTGGAGTGCATGGACATCATTTCCAGAGGGGTAATTCCACAGTAACAGATTTGAGCTTTGACTCCGTTTTTTCACTTTAAAAAAGTATGACAAAAAAACCCCCATTGAAATCAAAGTTTAACCAACCCTATAACTCTATGCACAATGACTACTTTTAACAATTTCCATTGAAAAATGTACTAAATCTAATTTAGTGGAAGAACTATGCAGATAGTGGCAGGTAGACTAGTGGTTAGAGCGTTGGGCCAGTACAAATCTATTTGGGTTATTTTCACTGTACTACTGTACTATCCAAACTTGTGAAACATACATCTATGATAGTTTCATATTTGGTCCAGTACGGTCCATATGTGGACTTAACATCAAGGCCAAAGTGGACTGAACAAAAAGATCAAGTCCATGGACATCCTGTGTCAGTTGGTGCACAGTGGGTGAGGAGGCTTGTTACAGTAAATGGAAACAGAGGGGACTTGTGGGTAACTGGAGAGGGAGAGAGAAAGAAAGAGAGGGGTTGTCCAGATTCAATTCATAAACAACTTCTATATCAGTAAAATCACTAGAACTAAATTGGTAGGTCTATCATTATTTGTTACTTCTGTTAATATTCATTATCCTCCCTCCTCATGAGGGAGAGAAATTAGAAAATGACTTAAAGATATGTGGGTTTTTGGCAACGGAACTAAAAGGCAGTATTTCTTAATCTTACAGAAGGTACACAATGAATCCAAAACTAAAATATATACTGAACAAAAATATAAACGCAACATGTAAAGTGTTGGTCCCATGATTTCATGAGCTGAAATAAAATATTCCAGACATTTTCCATTTGCACAAAAAGCTTATTTCTCTCAAATGTTGTGCACAAATTTCTTAACATCCCTGTTAGTGAGCATCCATCCACCTGACACGTGACATATCAAGAACCTGATTAAAGAGCATGATCATTACACAGGTGCACCTTGAGCTGGGGACAAAAGGCCACTAAAATGTGCAGTTTTGTCACACAACACAATTCCACAGATGTCTCAAGTTGATGGAGCATGCAATTGGCATGCAGGAATGTCCTCCAGAGATGTTACCTGAGAATTGAATGCTCATTATTCTACCATAGGCCATCTCCAACGTCGTTTTAGAGAATTTGGCAGTACGTCCTTCCGACCTCACAACCACAGAACAAATGTAACCACACCAGCCCAGGACCTCCACATCAAGGACCAATCATAACTCACTGATTGGCTGGGCCTGGCTCCCCAGTGGGTGGGCCTGGCTGTCAAGTGGGTGGGCCTATGACCTCCGACGCCTACCCATGGCTGCACTCCTGCCCAGTCATGAGAAATCCATAGATTAGGGCCTAATGAATTAATTTCAATTGACTGATTTCCTTATATGAACTGTAAGTAAGTACAATATTTGAAGATCTTGCATGTTGCATTTATATTTTTGTTCAGTATATTTTAAAAGTACACTATCATTGCAGAGCATTTGGATAGTTTAAGAATTTTTTAAGATAAATACACAACAAACGATAAATGGAACTATTTTTTTCTGTAATAGAGAACTAGAGGTCAATGGAACTAGTTGTTTTTCAGTTCAACATCTGCTTAGAATCTGTGTAGGGGTTCCGGGACCCATAGCTACATGCAGCAAGTTCTCATTGGTCCAAATAATTTTTACATTGAGCCTGAAACTAAACACTTTGGCTGTATTCCACACACTTAAAAGACACCCTCTCCCCTCAAATTAAGTGGACACTTCTGATGACCTATCATGACATTTGACGAGTATACACTTGCAGGGCAAGGGACGAGGGAATGTGTCACTCGTTCGTCCCACGGTTGTATTTTTAGACATCATGGAACCACTGGTAGCTGTTTTGGGTGCATTATACAGCCTACAATACCCTTGTTTGTACATTATGCCTTGAATCTATTCTTCCGCGCCAAGAAACTTGCTCCATTTACTAGAGGTTGACCGATTAATCAGAACGGCCGATTTCAAGTTTATAACAAATCGGAAATACGCATTGTTGGACACTGATTGTGGCAGATAAAAAAAATGAATAACTTTATTTAACTAGGCAATTCAGTTAAGAACAAATTCTTATTTTCAATGACTGCCTAGGAACAGTGGGTTAACTGCCTTGTTCAGGGGCAGAATGACAGATTTTTACCTTGTCAGCTCGTAGATTCAATCTTGCAAACTTCCGGTTATTAGTGACTACCTGTTACCTTGGCTTCTTGCTGTAGTCGCGTAAGTTGCTAGTTAGCATTAAACTTATCTTATATAAAAAAAAAAAATCTATCTTAACATAATCACTAGTTAACTACACATGGTTGATGATATTACTAGTTTATCTAGCGTGTCCTGCATGCATATAATTGATGCTGTGCCTGTTAATTTCTCCTCGAATCACAGCCTAATTCGCCAAACGGGTGATGATTTAACAAGCGCATTCGCGAAAAAAAGCACTGTCGTTGCGCCAATGTGTACCTAACCATAAACATCAATGCCTTTCTTTAAAATCAATACACAAGTATATATATTTTAAACCTGCATATTTAGTTAATATTGCCTGCTAACATGAATTTCTTTAAACTAGGGAAATTGTGTCACTTTTCTTGCATTCCGTGCAAGCAGTCAGGGTATATGCAGCAGTTTGGGCCGCCTGGCTCGTTGCGAACTGTGTGAAGACCATTTATTCCTAACAAAGACCGTAATCAATTTGCCAGAATTGTACATAATTATGACATAACATTGAAGGTTGTACAATGTAACAGCAATATTTAGAGTTAGGGATGCCACCTGTTAGATAAGATACGGAACGGCTCCGTATTTTACATGAAGAATAAACGTTTTGTTTTCGAAAAGATAGTTTCCGGATTTGACCATAATAATGACCTAAGGCTCGTATTTCTGTGTGTTATTATGTTATAATTAAGTCTATGATTTGATAGAGCAGTCTGAGCGATGGTAGGCAGCAGCAGGCTCGTAAGCATTAATTCAAACAGTACTTTCGTGCGTTTGCCAGCAGCTCTTCGCAATGCTTCATGCATTGAGCTGTTTATGACTTCAAACCTATCAACTCCCGAGATTAGGCTGGTTGTACCAACCATTTACTCTCTGTTCCGAACGCACTAGACGACCAGTTCTTATAGCCTTTAGCCGTACCCTTACCCTACTCCTGGATTAGGAAGGCCACCAAAAATCCTGAAATTTCCATCACTAACAATAACATTTTCCAACAAGATAGAACTGCCAAAGGGGGCGGAGTTGCAATCTACTGCAGAGATAGCCTGCAGAGTTCTGTCTTACTATCCAGGTCTGTGCCCAAACAATTCGAGCTTCTACTTAAAAAAAAAAAAATCCACCTTTCCAGAAAAAAAGTATCTCACCGTTGCCGCTTGTTATAGACCACCTTCAGCCCCCAGCTGTGCCCTGGACACCATATGTGAATTGATTGCCCCCATCTATCTTCAGAACTCGTACTGTTAAGTGACCTAAACTGGGACACACTTAACACCCCGGCCATCCTACAATCTAAGCTAGATGCCCTCAATCTCATTCCCAAATCCGTAAACACGAGCACCCTCATAGATATCATCCTGACCAACCTGCCCTCTAAATACACCTCTGCTGTCTTCAACCAGGATCTCAGCGATCACTGCCTCATTGCCTGTGTCCGTAATGGGTCTGCGGTCAAACGACCACCCCTCATCACTGTCAAGCGATCCCTAAAACACTTCAGCGAGCAGGCCTTTCTAAATCGACCTGGCCCGGGTATCCTGGAAGGATATTGACCTCATTCCATCAGTGGATGCCTGGTTATTCTTTAAAAGTGCTTTCTTCACCATCTTAAATAAGCATGCCCCATTTAATTTTTTTTTTTTAACCAGGAACAGACATAGCCCTTGGTTCACTCCAGACCGGACTGCCCTTGACCAGCACAAAAACATCCTGTGGCGTACTGCATTAGCATCGAATAGCCCCTGCAATATGCAACTTTTCAGGGAAGTCAGGAACCAATATACACAGGCAGTTAGGAAAGCAAAGGCTAGCTTTTTCAAACAGATATTTGCATCCTGTAGCACAAACTCCAAAAAGTTCTGGGACACTAAAGTCCATGGAGAATAAGAGCACCTCCTCCCAGCTGCCCACTGCACTGAGGCTAAGAAACACTGTCACCACCGATAAATCCAAGATAATTGAGAATTTCAAGAAGCATTTTTTGACAGCTGGCCATGCCTTCCACCTGGCTACCCCTACCCCGGTCAACAGCTCTGCACCCCCCACAGTAACTTGCCCAAGCCTCCCCCACCCAAATCCAGATAGCTGATGTTCTGAAAGAGCTGCAAAATCTGGACCCCTACAAATCAGCTGGGCTAGACAATCTGGACGCTCTCTTTCTAAAATTATCCGCCGCAATTGTTGCAACCCCTATTACTAGCCTGTTCAACCTCGCTTTCATATCGTCCGACATCCCCAAAGATTGGAAAGCTGCCGCGGTCATCCCCCTCTTCAATGGTGGAGACACTCTAGACCCAAACTGTTACAGACCTATATCTAGCCTACCCTGCCTTTCTAAGGTCTTCGAAAGCCAAGTTAACAAACCTTCTCCGCTATGCGATCTGGTTTCTGAGCTGGTCATGGATGCACCTCAGCCACGCTCAAGGTCCTAAACGATATCCTTACCGCCATCGATAAAAGACAATACTGTGCAGCCGTATTCATCGACCTGGCCAAGGCTTTCGACTGTCAATCACCACATTCTTATCGGCAGACTCAACAGCCTAGGTTTCTCAAATGCCTTGTCTGATTCAACAACTACTTCTCTGATAGAGTTCAGTGTGTCAAATCGGAGGGCCTGTTGTCCGGACCTCTGGCAGTCTCTACGGGGGTGCCACAAGGTTCAATTCTCGGGCCGACTATTTTCTCTGTATACATCAATGATGTCGCTCTTGCTGCTGGTGATTCTCTGATCCACCTCTACGCAGACAACACCATTCTGTATACTTCTGGCCCTTCTTTGGAAACTGTTAACTAACCTCCAGACGAGCTTCCATGCCATACTCTCCTTCTGTGGTTTCCAACTGCTCTTAAATGCAAGTAAAACTAAATGCATGCTGTTCAACCGATCGCTGCCCGCACCTGCCCGCCCGTCTAGCATCACTATTAAGGACGGGTCTGACTTAGAATATGTGGACAACTACAAATACCCAGGTGTCTGGTTAGACTGTAAACTCTCCGTCCAGACTCACATTAAGCATCTCCAATCCAAAATTAAATCTAGAATCGGCTTCCTATTTCGCAACAAAGCATCCTTCACTCATGCTGACAAACATACCCTCGTAAAACTGACCATCCTACCGATCCTCGACTTCGGCAATGTCATTTACAAAATAGCCTCCAACACTCTACTCAGCAATTTGGATGCAGTCTATCACAGTGCCATCCGTTTTGTCACCAAAGCCCCATATACTACCCACCACTGCGACCTGTATGCTCTCGTTGGCTGGCCCTCGCTTCATATTCGTCGCCATACCCACTGGCTCCAGGTCATCTATAAGTCTTTGCTAGGTAAAGCCCCGCCTTATCTCAGCTCACTGGTCACCATAGCAGCACCCACCCGTAGCACGCGCTCCAGCAGGTATATTTCACTGGTCACCCCCAAAGCCAATTCCTCCTTTGGCCGCCTTTCCTTCCAGTTCTCTGCTGCTAATGACAGGAACGAATTGCAAAAATCGCCGGAGACTAACTTTAAGCATCAGCTGTCAAAGCAGCTTACAGATCATTGCACCTGTACATAGCCCACCTGTAAATAGCCCTTCCAACTACCTCATATTGTTATTTTATATATTATTTTGCTCCTTTGCACCCCAGTATCTCTACTTGCACATTCATCTTCTGCACATCCATCACTCGTGTTTATTTGCTAAATTGTAATTACTTCGCCACTACGGCCTATTTATTGCCTTAACTCCCTAATCTTACCTCATTTGAACACACTGTAAATATACTTTTCTATTGTGTTATTGACTGTACGTTTGTTTATTCCATGTGTAACTCTGTTGTTGTTTGTGTCGCACTGCTTTGCTTTATCTTGGCCAGGTCGCAGTTGTAAATGAGAACTTGTTCTCAACTGGCCTACTTGGTTAAATAAAGGTGAAATAAAAAATAAAAAAAGAATTATATGCCCTATAGTCAATTATGATTGCATTTCGTATCTTGGCTAGAAGACAATGCAAATGTTAGCCATCAGACTATATCAGGTAAATTGAAAATTACAATGTTTAAGTGTGATGTCAGGGAAAGTTTTATTCACAAGCTAACACCCCCACAGCATGATGCTGCCACCACCATGCTTCACTGTAGGGATGGTGCCAGGTTTCCTCCAGACGTGATGCATGGCATTCAGGCCAAAAAGTTCAATCTTGGTTTCATCAGAACAGAGAATCTTGTTTCTCATGATCTGAGAGTCTTTAGGTGCCTTTTGGCAAACTCTAAGCTGGCTCTCATGTTCCTTTTAGTGAGGAGTGGCTTATGTCTGGTCACTACCATAAAGGCCTGATTTTACATTTACGTCATTTATCAGACGCTCTTATCCAGAGCGATTTACAGATTGGTGCATTCACCTTATGATATCCAGTGGAACAACCACTTTACAATAGTACATCTATATCTTTTTTTTGGAGTGGGGGGTTAGAAGGATTACTTTATCCTATCCCAGGTATTCCTTAAAGAGGTGGGGTTTCAGGTGTCTACAGAAGGTGGTGATTGACTCCGCTGTCCTGGCATCGTGAGGGAGCTTGTTCCACCATTGGGGTGCCAGAGCAGCGGACAGTTTTGACTGGGCTGAGCGGGAACTGTGCTTCCGCAGAGGTAGGGGGGCCAGCAGGCCAGCGGTGGATGAACGCAGTGCCCTTGTTTGGGTGTAGGAACTGATCAGAGCCTGAAGGTACGGAGGTGCCGTTCCCCTCACAGCTCCGTAGGCAAGCACCATGGTCTTGTAGCAGATGCTAGCTTCATCTGGAAGCCAGTAGAGGGTGTGGAGGGGTGGGGTGACGTGAGAGAACTTGGGAAGGTTGAACACCAGACGGGCTGCAGCGTTCTGGATGAGTTGTAGGGGTTTAATTGCACAGGCAGGGATCCCCGCCAGCAGCGAGTTGCTGTAATCCAGACGGGAGATGACAAGTGCCTGGATTAGGACCTGTGCCGCTTCCTGTGTAAGGCAGGGTCGTACTCTGCGAATGTTGTATAGCATGAACCTACAGGATCGGGTCACCGCCTTGATGTTAGCGGAGAACGACAGGGTGTTGTCCAGGGTCACGCCGAGGCTCTTAGCACTCTGGGAGGAGGACACAATGGAGTTGTCCACCGTGATGGCGAGATCATGGAAAGGGCAGTCCTTCCCCGGGAGGAAGAGCAGCTCTGTCTTGCCGAGGTTCAGCTTGAGGTGGTGATCCGTCATCCACACTGATATGTCTGCCAGACATGCGATTCGCCGCCTGGTTATCAGAAGGGGGAAAGGAGAAGATTCATTGTGTGTTGTCTGCGTAGCAATGATAGGAGAGACCATGTGAGGATATGACAGAGCCAAGTGACTTGGTGTATAGCGAGAATAGGAGAGGGCCTAGAACTGAGCCCTGGGGGACACCAGTGGTGAGAGCACGTGGTGCGGAGACGGATTCTCGCCACGCCACCTGGTAGGAGCGACCTGTCAGGTAGGACGCAATCCAAGAGTGAGCCGCGCCGGAGATGCCCAATTCGGAGAGGGTGGAGAGGAGGATCTGATGGTTCACAGTATCAAAGGCAGCAGATAGGTCTAGAAGGATGAGAGCAGAGGAGAGAGAGTTAGCTTTAGCAGTGCAGATAGCCTCCGTGACACAGCGAAGAGCAGTCTCAGTTGAATGACCAGCCTTGAAACCTGACTGATTTCGATCAAGAAGGTCATTTTGAGAGAGATAGCAGGAGAGCTGGCCAAGGACGGCACGTTCAAGAGTTTGAGAGAAAAGAAATAAGGGATACTGGTCTGTAGTTGTTGACGTCGGAGGGATTGAGTGTAGGTTTTTTGAGAAGGGGTGCAACTCTCGCTCTCTTGAAGACGGAAGGGACGTAGCCAGCGGTCAAGGATGAGTTGATGAGCGAGGTGAGGTAAGGGAGAAGGTCTCCGGAAATGGTCTGGAGAAGAGAGGAGGGGATAGGATCAAGCGGGCAGGTTGTTGGGCGGCCGGCCGTCACAAGACGCAATATTTCATCTGGAGAGAGAGGGGAGAAAGAGGTCAAAGCATAGGGTAGGGCAATGTGAGCAGGACCAGCGGTGTCGTTTGACTTAACAAACGAGGATCGGATGTCGTCGACCTTCTTTTCAAAATGGTTGACGAAGTCATCCGCAGAGAGGGAGGAGGGGGGAGGAGGATTCAGGAGGGAGGAGAAGGTGGCAAAGAGCTTCCTAGGGTTAGAGGCAGATGCTTGGAAGTTAGAGTGGTAGAAAGTGGCTTTAGCAGTAGAGACAGAAGAGGAAAATGTAATGAGGAGGGAGTGAAAAGATGCCAGGTCCGCAGGGAGGCTAGTTTTCCTCCATTTCCGCTCGGCTGCCCGGAGCCCTGTTCTGTGAGCTCGCAATGAGTCGTCAAGCCACGGAGCAGGAGGGGAGGACCGAGCCGGCCGTGAGGATAGGGGACATAGAGTCAAAGGATGCAGAAAGGGAGGAGAGGAGGGTTGAGGAGGCAGAATCAGGAGATTGGTTGGAGAAGGATTGAGCAGAAAGAAGAGATGATAGGATGGAAGAGGAGAGTAGCAGGAGAGAGAGAGCGAAGGTTGCGACAGCGCAATACCATCTGAGTAGGGGCAGAGTGAGTAGTGTTGGAGGAGAGCGAGAGGGAAAAGGATACAAGGTAATGATCGGAGACTTGGAGGGGAGTTGCAGTGAGATTAGTAGAAGAACAGCATCTAGTGAAGATGAGGTCAAGCGTATTGCCTGCCTTGTGAGTAGGGGGTGACGGTGAGAGGGTGAGGTCAAAAGAGGAGAGGAGTGGAAAGAAGGAGGCAGAGAGAAATGAGTCAAAGGTAGACGTAGGGAGGTTAAAGTCACCCAGAACTGTGAGGGGTGAGCCATCCTCAGGAAAGGAACTTATCAAGGCGTCAAGCTCATTGATGAACTCTCCAAGGGAACCTGGAGGGCGATAAATGGTAAGGATGTTAAGCTTGAATGGGCTAGTGATTGTGACAGCATGGAATTCAAAGGAGGAGATAGACAGATGGGTCAGGGGAGAAAGAGAGAATGTCCACTTGGGAGAGATGAGGATTCCAGTGCCACCACCCCGCTGACTAGATGCTCTCGGGGTGTGCGAGAATACGTGGTCAGACGAGGAGAGAGCAGTAGGAGTAGCAGTGTTTTCTGTGGTAATCCATGTTTCCGTCAGCGCCAAGAAGTTGAGGGACTGGAGGGTAGCATAGGCTGAGATGAACTCTGCCTTGTTGGCCGCAGACCGGCAGTTCCAGAGGCTGTCGGAGACCTGGAACTCCACGTGGGTCGTGCGCACTGGGACCACCAGGTTAGAATGGCAGCGGCCACGCGATGTGAAGCGTTTGTATGGCCTGTGCAGAGAGGAGAGAACAGGGATAGACCGACACATAGTTGATAGGCTACAGGAGAGGCTACGCTAATGCAAAGGAGATTGGCATGAAAATTAACTAAACAACTGGGGAAGCGAGAGAGCAGGGCCTCCCTCACTAACAATTCACTGAAACACTAAAACATAACTTTCCTAGCTTCCACTAGAAATTATAATTGATGTAAACTACAGTGGTTCAATGTTTCCAGGAATAGGCTCAAACTTAGTTTATTCCGCTAGATAACTTGGTACAGTATTCTTCCGTGAAAACCCACCTAGTGCACCGTGTCCTATGACGCCGTAGCTAACTAGCATGCTAGCATCCTATAACACACGGTCAGCACCAATACTTGGTTACAACAAGCTACCAATGGATCATTCGTGTCCGTGTCTAGTTCATAACGCAGAAGTAATTAAACGTTGGCTAGCTAACACAAAGTCAGTCCTGCTACCTACACAAGTGGATTACACATCTCGAATGTTCAGAAAGTTAAGCTTACGTTGCAAAAATCATAGACTAAAAATGATACAGCTAGCTGGTAGGGTTAGCTAGCTAGCAGGGCGCGCGTTGTTGACTATGTTAGAAAATGTAGCTGGCTAGCTAACCTCGATATGTACTCTGTACTACGCCTTTATCTTGATACAAAGACAACTATGTAGCTAGCTAACATTACACTAGTCAAATGGTTCCGTTGTAATGTATTGGTGGAGTGCTGCAGAGATGTCTTTCTGGAAGGTTCTCCCATCTCCACAGAGAAATTCTAGAGCTCTGTCAGAGTGACCATTGGGTTTTTGTCACCTCCCTGACCAAGACCCTTCCCTCCCGATTTCTCAGTTTGGCCGGGCGGCCAGCTCTAGGAAGTGTGTTGTACCCCGGGCACCAAAGTGTGTGTTGTACCCCGGGAACTACTGTACCCCGGGCACCAAAGATGTCGATGTCGATTAAGGCAGCCCCCCGCACCTCTCTGATTCAGAGGGGTTGGGGTAAATGCAGAAGACACATTTCAGTTGAATGCATTCAGTTGTACAACTGACTAGTATCCCCCCTTTCCCTGTATGCCTTTCCAAATCATGTCCAATCAATTGAATTTACCACAGGTGGACTCCGATCAAATTGTAGAAACATCTCAAGGATAATCAATGGAAACAGCATGCACCTGAGCTCAATTTCGAGTCTCATAGCAAAGAGTCTGAATACTTATGTAAATAAGTTATTTTATAAATTTGACATTTTTCCTAAAACCCTGTTTTTGCTTTGTCATTGTAGGGTATACACTGCGTGCACAATTATTAGGCAAGTGAGTATTCTGATCTTATCATTGTTTCTATTCACATTTTCGAACTCCAAACCATATAAACTTGAATGCTTATTGGATTTAATCATTTTCAGGTGATATGTATTTGTGTAATGAGGGAGGGTGTGGCGAAAGTGAATAACACCTTATATCAAGGTGTGCATAATTATTAGGCAGCCTCATTACCTCAGGTAAAATGGGCCCAAAAATAAATTTAACTGACACTGAAAAGCCAAAAATGTTAAATGCCTTTCAGACGGATGCAACACTCTTTAAATAGCTAAACTATTGAGGCGTGACCACTGGACATTCAAACATTTGGTTGCGAATAGTCAACTGGGGCGCAAAAAACGCATGGGGAAGAAAATGTGCAAATTAACTGCAAAAGACTTGAGAAGAATTAAACGTCAAACTACCAGGAACCCATTATCCCAGTGTCACCGTATTACAGAACTGCAACCTACCTGGAGTGTTCAGAAGTACAAGGTGTCAAGTGCTAAGAGACATGGCCAAGGTCAAGAAGACTTAAACAAGACCACCACTGAATAAGATTCACAAGTTGAAGCGTCAAGATTGGGCAAAGAAATACCTGAAGACAGATTTTTCAAAGGTTTTATGGACAGATGAAATGAAAGTGACTCTTGATGGACCAAATGGATGGGCCTGTGGCTGGATCAGTAATGGACACAGGACACCACTTTGAGTCAGGTGCCAGGAAGGTGAAGGAGGGGTACTGGTATGGGCTGCTATCATTGAGGATGAGGTAGTTGGACCTTTTCGGGTTGAAGATGGACTGAAACTCAACTCCCAAACCTACTGCCAGTTTCTGGAAGATTCTTTCGTCAAACAGTGGTACAGGAAGAAGTCCTCAGCATTCTAGAAGGCCATGATCTTTATGCAGGACAAGGCTCCATCACATGCATCCAAGTACTCCACTGCTTGGCTAGCCAGCAAGGGCCTCAAAGATGCCTGAATAATGACCTGGCCCCCATTCTCACCTGACTTAAATCCTATTGAGAACTTGTGGGCCCTTCTCAAACGTGAGATTTACAGTGATGGAAGACAATACACCTTTTTGAACAGCATTTGGGAGGCTGTGGTTGCTGCTTCAGTGAAAATTGATCGTGAACAGATCAAGATTCCATGGATGGAAGGCTCATGGCAGTAATTGAAAATAAGGGTGGCTATATTGGTCACTGAATATTTTTGAAAGGCCAAAAATGTTATATAATTGTCATTTTGTGTTACTTACCTGTTACACTTGCTCTAAAAATTGAGAATAAACAAGTGAGTTGAGATAAATTATTTTTGTAATTTAGTTGCCTAATAATTGTGCACACTTATATTTCCCAGAGAAAGACAAAACTCACTTTTCCTTTGTTTAACATTCAGGTTTGAGGTTCAATAACATTTTGGATTGACTGAGAGCATTGCGTTCGTTCAACAATAAAATGAATGCCAAAGAATACAATTTGCCTAATAATTGTGCATGCAGTGTAGTTTGCTGAGGATTTTGTTTAATTTAATCAATTTTAGAATAAGGCTGTAACGTAACAAAATGTGGAAAAAGTCAAGGGGTCAATACTATCCGAAGGCACTATATAGCCCTGTGGTTGCTGAGCCCCACCTGTTTTGAGCTACACATAAATTTTTTTAAAATAATTTTAAATACATATGTTTTTTTGGGGGGAGGGCTTGCTTGTTTTGCATGTTATTTTGGCATTAATACGTGTCATATCAGTTTGCAAACAAAAGTTAATAAAGCCGCATACAAACAGGCAGCTCCAAAATGCCGGCATTTCAGCCTAGTTATGTGCTTTCTGTGGTGGTTGGGCAGGGCAGCAGAAAATAGGAGCATTGCACCGTGATTGGCTCAGTGTTCTGTCACTCATGGGGACACTACGTCACCCGCCTTTAGTAAGGGAGACATCAAGAATTTGAGCCCTTTTGGTTCTTTCATAGACTTAGATTAGAAGTGCCATTCCAAGTAGGCTCAAGGCCATTGGCCACAGATAATGCTATTATTATTTTTGTTGCCTTGTTCGTAACATGTTTTGTACATAATGTTGTTGCTACCGTCTCTTATGACCGAAAAGAGCTGCTAGACATCAGAACTGGGATTGCTCACTTCAAACTGGACAAAGAGTTTTTCTTCAATGAGTCGGACACCAGGGATATACTATTGATACCTGACCAGGCCTCGATCCCCGTGATTCGCAGGAGAAGGAAACGGAGACTTCGAGGCAAAAGATCGAGGTGCCTTGTGAGGACCAGGCGGTGAGTGGCTAATCTGCCCTTGCCCGCCGTTCTGCTAGCTAACGTTCAATCACTGGAAAATAAATGGGATGAACTGAAAGCACGTATATCCTACGAATGGGACATTAAAAACTAATATTTTATGCTTCACCGAGTCGTGGATGAAAGACGACATTAAGAACATAGAGCTGGCGGGTTATAAACTATTGGCAAGACAGAACAGCAGCCTCTGGTAAGACACGGGGCGGGGTTCTATGCATTTTTGTAAACAACAGCTGGTGCACGATATCTAAGGAAGTCTCAAAGTTTTGTTCGCCTGAGGTAGAGTACCTTATGATTAGCTGTAGCCCACATTATCTTCCTAGAAAGTTTTCATCTGCATTTTCCCAGCTGTCTACATACCTCCACAGAGCGAGATTGGAACTAAAACTGCACTCAATGAGCTGTATTCCGCCATAAGCAAACAGGAAAACGCTCATCCAGAGGTGGCATTTCCAGTGGCCGGTGACTTTAATGCAGGGAAACTTTAATCAGTTTTACCGAATTTCTAGCAACATGTTAAATGTGAAACCAGAGGAAAACAATTCTAGACTCCCTCTACTCCACACACAGAGACACGTACAAAGCTCTCCCTCGCCCTCCATTTGGAAAATCTGACCATAATTCTATCCTCCTGATTCCTGTTTACAAGCAAAAATGAAAGCAGGAAGCACCAGTGACTTGGTCTATAAAAAAAAGTGGTCAGATGAAACAGATGCTAAACTAAAGGACTGCTTTGCTAGTACAGACTGGAATATGTTATGGGATTCTTCCGATGGTATTGTTCCGGGATTCTTCCGATGGTATTGAGGAGTACACCACATCAGTCACTGGCTTTATCAAGAAGTGCATCGAGGACGTTGTCCCCACAGTGACTGTACGTACATACCCCAACCAGAAGCCATGGATTGCAGGCAACATTCGTACTGAGCTAAAGGATAGAGCTGCCGCTTTAAAGGAGTGGGACCTGCCGCTTTAAAGGAGTGGGACTCTAACCCGGAAGCTTATAAGAAATCCTGCTATGTCCTCTGACGCATCATCAAACAGGCAAAGCATCAATACAGGACTAAGATCGAATCGTACTACACTGGCTCCGACGCTAGTCGGATGTGGCAGGGCTTGCAAACTATTAGACTACAAAGGGAAGCACAGCAGAGAGCTGCCCAGTGACACGAGCCTACCAGACGAACTAATCTTCTGTGCTCGCTTCAAGGCAAGTAACATTGAAACATGCATGAGAGCATCAACTGTTCCCCGAGGACTGTGTGATCATGCTCTCTGCAGCCAATGTGAGTAAGACCTTCAAAGAGGTCAACATTCACAAGGACGTTGGGCCAGCTAGATTACCAGGACGTGTACACCGAGCATGCGCTGACCAACTGGCAAGTGTCTTCACTGACATTTTAGACCTCTCCCTGTCTGAGTCTGTAATACCAACATGTTTCAAGCAGACCACCATAGTCCCTTTGCCCAAGAACACTAAGGTAACCTGCCTAAATGACTACCGATCCGTAGCACTCACGTCTGTAGCCATAAAATGCTTCGAAAGGCTGGTATTGGCTCACATCAACACCATTATCCCAGAAACCCTAGACCCACTCCGTTTGCATACCGCACCAACAGATCCACAGATGATGCAATCTCTATTGCACTCCACACTGCCCTTTCCCATCCGGATAATAGGAACCTATGTGAGAATGCTATTCATTGACTACAGCTCAGCGTTCAACACCATAGTGTTCAACATCAAAGCTCATCACTAAGCTAAGGTCCCGGGGACTAAACAGCTCCCTCTGCAACATGGATCCTAGACTTCCTGACGGCCAGGTGATAAAGAGTAGGTAACACATCTGCCATGCTGACCCTCAACACGGGGGCCCCTCATGGGTGCGTGCTCAGTCCCCTCCTGTTCTCCCTGTTCACTCATGACTACACGGCCAGGCACAACTCCAACACCATCATTAAGTTTGCAGACAACACAACAGTGGTAGGCCTGATCACCGACAACGGCGAGACAGCCTATAGGGAGGAGGTCAGAGACCTGACCATGTGGTGCAAGGACAACAACCTCTCCCTCAACGTGACCAAGACAAAGGAGATGATTGGACTACAGGAAAAAGAGGACCGAGCACGCCCCCATTCGCATCGACAGGGCTGTAGTGTAGCAGGTTGAGAGCTTTCCTCGGCGTCCACATCAACAACAAACTAACATGGTTCAAGCACACCAAGACAGTCGTGAAGACGGCACGACAAAACCTATTCCCCCTCAGGAGACTGAAAAGATTTGGCATGGGTCCTCAGATCCTCAAATGATTTTACAGCTGCACCATCGAGAGCATCCTGATGGGTTGCATCACTGCCTGGTATGGCAATTGCTCGGCTTCCGACCGCAAGGCACTACAGAGGGTAGTGCAGACGGCCCAGTACATCACTGGGGCCAAGCTTCCTGCCATCCAGGACCTCATAAAAAAAATTTATACCTTTATTTAACTAGGCAAGTCAGTTACTTATTTTCAATGACGGCCTAGGAACAGTGGGTTAACTGCCATGTTCAGGGGCAGAACGACAGATTTTTAACTTGTCAGCTCAGGGATTAGATCTTGCAACCTTTTGGTTACTAGTTCAACGCTCTAATCACTAGGCTACCTGCCGCCTCTATACTAGGCGGTGTCAGAGGAAGGCCCTAAAAAAAAAAATCGTCAAAGACTCCAGCCACCCTAGTCATAGATCGTTCTCTCTGCTACCGCATGGCAAGCGGTACTGGAGCGCCAAGTCTAGGTCCAAGAGGCTTCTAAACAGCTTCTACCCCCAAGCCATAAGACTCTTGAACAGCTAATCAAATGGCTACCCAGACTATTTGCATCCCCCCCATGCTGCTGCTACTCTCTGTTTATCTATGCATAGGCACTTTAACAACCCTACCTGCATGTACATAATTATCTCGACACCGGTGAACCCTCACATTGACACAATGACTCTGTACTGGGACCCCCTGTATATACCACCGCTATTGTTTTTGTTATTACTGCTGCTCTTTAATTATTTGTTCTTATCTCTTATTACATTTTTTGGGGGTATTTTCTTAAAACTGCATTGTTGGTTAAGGGCTTGTAAGTAAGCATTTCACTGTAAGGTCTACACCTGATGTATTTGGCGCATGTGACAAATAACATTTGATTTGATCATCATAAACCAAGTAGACAATCTACAATAAATCCTTTTCACCCTTGTCATACGAAGAGAAATATTAAAAATAAATTATAGATAAAACGTATCGGTGCTCATCGGCCATAAACATTACACAACAAGTTGGCAATCGCAAATTCAACAATAAGTTGTTTGGAAGGAATTGGTGACAGTGACTAACCGCAAGCATTGCAACTGGGAAGTTGGAAATAAACAGTTCAAACTGGGAAAATACGTTTTGAACGGTCATTCAACTTGGAATTGTAAATCTGACATCTTTCTCTTTGATGACAAGAATTTGCCCACGAAGGACCACTTTCCTGTTCAACTACATCGGTCACAACAACGTGAGTCCAAAAATGTCTTGTATGCTGCTGCATAAATGATATAATATGCCAGCGAGATATGTATACTGTAGCTAAGAAAGTAATACTAAATGTATGTTATGAAGTAAACTGTTAGAAGCCCATGTGCCTCACACTAATAATTTGGTCTATTTTCACCTCTTAATTTCGCCTACTGTTCTGACTTGGTGGTGCACATGTAGACTATAACCTGTTTTTGAGAAAGGTAATCATCGGATATTGTAAGACCTATCATTGTCTGTTTGTATGCCCCCACACTGTAATAATGGCCCATGTTCTGAATTCTGTCATTGTACATTTCAAAAGTAATGAACAAATAGTTATATTGACTACATCAGTCCTAGCTTGCTCATTAATGTCTTAATCGAAATTACGGATTGCCTCTTATCCGCTTGTCGTCCCCTTATGCCATAGTTTGTACATCTCAATTGTCAGTAGAAACCACATTTGTTTAAGCAAGTCAGCCATATCAGCTATGTTTTTTTAAGGCAGTAAATGAGGCTGAATGGACTGTTTCGCTGCCAGACAATGTTCCGCTGATAGCCAGGTGTAGCAGTGGTAAGGTATTGGGACTGCTGTTGGGACAGCTTTATGAAGGCCCTAACAGTTTGTGGGCACCGTTATAGTCCAATTAATGTATTGTTAATTGTTGCGTTGTGTTTTGTTGTGGCTTTGCTGGCACGCATCTAAAAAAAAAAATGTTTGCCCCACCAAGATTTACATGCTAAAATCAACACTGGATCTATCATATAAAAGTAAGTTGGGCGATATGCAGAGGCACACATTTAATTCGTTTTTGCTTCATTACAAAACCGGACAAATGCTAAGCCACATTAACAGGGGAACACATAAATAATTACACTTCTCCCATTCTGATGAAAGTGCCTTTGTGATCCTTCTTCTGAGCGTATAGGTACAAATAATAATTGTCGACAAACTACCTGTATCAATATATTAAATCGGTCCTTGCCATTGGCTGCACGGAGTTTCATTAAGAGCTATACGATGCAGCCACATTTGCATGTTTACACTGAAATGTGAGATGTAATCTACATCTTGATTAGGTTGTTATAAATCTTCATTATTTCGTTTAATGATTTTCAATTTGACTGTCAAGAGTTGTATATAACCTACACTTTATCGTTTTTAACTTCTAACGCCTTGATCACACTGACAGTAGTTTCCGAAATGGCACACAGCATAATCTGGATTTGTGTGCAACCAAAGTTCAACATTAACAAACCGTCTACAGTTTGACCCATACGTTGGATAAATCCAACATAGGCACCACATAGAACGCACTGTAACTGCCTCAGCGACGCAATACTGCAAGGCAAGCGCAGCGTTCCATTGGAAATGAATGCACTTCTAGTGTACCAAGGCGTAACACCAGTGGGATGGGTGTGGCTTCCTGACAACGACCAAAAGAGCAGCTGCTCACCATTTTACAGCTCCATCTCAGTTAAACCTCTGACACTGCCAAAATATAATCTATGCAGGTGTAGTGTTGGCTATCGCAGTTTAATGCTTGATATGATTGAATTTAGGCCTAGGCTTGTTTTACTCTAAGGTTTGTAAACAATGTAAATGTGAACAAACAATGTATAGCCTCAAAACATTGTTACAACTATGCATTTGATATCAGTCCACCCATAGCTCTGTCTATGAACGATTTTTTTAGGGGATCGGGTGGGAAGGATGCTTTGTTATTGTTTCAATGAAAGATTATAGTTTTAAAAGGGTACGAGAGCTTTAATAGTGCAGGCAAAAAATGTAGTGCAGAATGTGTATTAAATATTTAAGTCCATATAACTCCTACATCATTATGCCTATATTTACAAATGACATGTATCCATTAGATACTCATTACAATAAACATATTATAGAAGGTGTTGTATAAAATATTGAATATGTAGTCTTTCCAAAAAGATTCACAGATATTAAACTTCTTTATATTTCATTTTTGAAAATCAATTTGGAAAGAACACCCATTTGGAATATCAAAACATGCAACAAGAATGTGGTTCATGCTTGTGCTTTGTAATAGTAATTTATAAACGTCCTTACCTTTGCCTGCCTGTTGTGAGAGTAGAGTCTAGAGTCTTCTGTCTACAAGTGGAGATGCGGCTGATGTTTTATAGAGATGTGGGGGCATGCCTCGTTGTACTTCATGATGTGATTGGTCACACTTTAAGGTTTTAGTTTTAGTCAGTCAGGTGATTTCTTATAAATCCTGGGTTGAGTTCCTGCACAGACTACATTGCTGACTCACACCAGATCTTACAACGCCTGGATGGTTATTTAATATATCAGCTAACTGCATAATGTGATAGTGTGAGCTGGATGATGTGGCTCACAACCATTGGTTAAAATATATTTAAAAAATATATATATATATATTATTTTTGGCCAGGTCGCAGTTGTTCTCAACTGGCCTACCTGGTTAAAAAGGTGAAGAAAAAAAAAAATAAGAAAAAAAAATATATATATATATATATATATTTTTTTTTTTCTTCACCTTTTTAACCAGGTAGGCCAGTTGAGAACAACTGCGACCTGGCCAATATAAAGCAAAGCAGTGTGACACAAAAAACAACACAGAGTTACACATGGAGTAAACAAACGTACAGTCAATAACACAATAGAAAAAGTCTATATACAGTAATAAATGCAACACCTGCACATCTTTACGGACAGGACCTCGACCATGCGCTCCTCTGCATGATAAAACCTAGGTCATTGAGTCCCTTTTTATTCAGTCAGGAGCTCTCAGATAGCTACAGCGTATTCGGAAAGTATCATTGACTTTTTCCACATTTTGTTACGTTACAGCCTTATTCGAAAATTGATTCAATCTACACATAACAGCCCATAATGACAAAGCAAAAACAGGTTTTTAGAAGAAAAAAAAAAATACTCTTACCCTTTACTCTGTACTTTGTTGAAACACCTTTGGTAGTGATTACAGCGTCAAGTATTCTTGGGTATGACACTACAATCTTGGACACCTGTATTTAGGGAGTTTCTCCAATTCTTCTCTGCTGATCCTCTTAAGCTCTGTCAGGTTGGATGGGGAGCGTCGCTGCACAGCTATTTTCAGGCCTCTCCAGAGATGTTCGATCGGGTTCAAGTCCGGGCTCTGGCTGGGCCCCTCAAGGACATTCAGCGACTTGTTCCGAAGTCTTGGCTGTGTGCTTAGGGTCGTTGTCTTGTTGGAAGGTTTTTCCATCAAGGATCTTTGTATTCGCTCTCTCGTCTTTCCCTCGATCCTGACAAGTCTCCCAGTCCCTGCTGCTGAAAAACATCCCACAGCACGATGGTGCCACCACCATGATTCACCGTAGGGATAGTGACAGTTTTCCTCCAGACGTGACGCTTGGCCAAAGAGTTCAATCTTGGTTTCATCAGACCAGAGAGTCTTTAGGTGCCTTTTGGCAAACTCCAATCGGGCTGTCATGTGCCTTTTACTAAGAGTGGCTTCCATCTGGGCACTCTACCATAATGGCCTGATTGATGGAGTGCTGCAGAGATGGTTGTCCTTCTGGAAGTTTCTCCCAATTCCACAGATGAACTCTGGAGCTCTGTCAGAGTGACCATCGGGTTCTTGGTCACCTCTCTGACCAAGGCTTTTCTCCCCCGATTGCTCAGTTTTGCCGGGTGGCCAGCTTTAGGAAGAGTCTTGGTAGTTCCAAAAATCTTCCATTTAAGAATGATGGAGGCCAATGTGTTCTTGGGAACCTTCAATTCTGCAGACATTTTTGTTATCTGTCCCTCGACAATCCTGTCTCAGAGCTCTTGTCTAATCAATTGAATTTACCACGGGTGGACTTCAATCAAGTTGTAGAAACATATCACGGATGATCAATGGAAACAGGATGCACCCGAGCTCAATTCCAAGATTGAGATTTATTCCAAGATGGCGTAGCAGTTCAGACGTCTTTTTGTCCTCTGTGTGTGTGTGTGTGTGTGTGTATGCATGTATGTATATATATACTTATTTTCTTCGCATATCTTTTTCCATATTTTTTTTCTAAAAATGCACCCTCATAACACTCTCCTGCATCCCGCCTCACAATTAAAAAAAAAAAAGAAGTATTATTTACCTCAAATCTGAAATCCACAACAGAAGCTAGCCAGAGGTTAGCCAGCTCACTGGCTAACGTTGGAGTTCAGCTAGCCATGGTTAGCGGTCTTCAGCTATCCATTAGCTCAAAAAGCCATCGGCAGTTTTTTGTACAGCGCGACTCAGACCAGAGCACACCGGACCTATTCTCTCTCCATATCCCCGGATTTTTACCGCAGGCTCTGGACATTTACACCTGGATATTGCAGCTAGCTAGCTGCTACCTGTGAGACTATTGGAAACGTCGGTCCCGGAGTTAACATAAATTATTACAGAGCTAGCCAGCTGAAGAGTCCCATCAGCCACTCCTGGGCTATTCCGGAGCTAGCCAGCTGAAGAGTTCCATCAGCCTCTCCTGGGCTACAATCACTTATCCGGACACGTTTTACTGCTGATGCGGAGCCCCATCGGGCCTTCACGACTGGACCACCGATGTTATCTGCCCGAGGGAGTTATCCAACTGGCCCCTCTGTCGCAACGTAACCTGAATGCCCACCTGCGGCTCTCTAATCGTTAGCTGTCTTATCGGCTGCTATCTGAATAGGTCTATCGAACAATTTTCTTGGCCCACTTTAAATAACTAACCATTTTGCCAAATGGACTGATCCCCCCTACCACACGGAACCCCACTAATCTACAGACAGAAACGCACGAAGTGGCTATAAACAGACCTCCCTCCATCTTCTACCAGCTTGCTACCTATGGCTCTGCTAGCTATCCAATTCTCACTGGACCCTTTAATCACTCAGCTAAGCATGCCTCTCATTAATGTCAATATGCCTTGTCCATTGCTGTTCTGGTTAGTGTTTATTGGCTTATTTCACTGTAGAGCCTCTAGCCCTGCTCATTATACCTTATCCAACCTTTCAGTTCCACCACCCACACATGCTATGACATCTTCTGGTTTCAATGATGTTTCTAGAGAAAATCTCTCTCATCACTAAATGCCTAGGTTTACCTCCACTGTACTCATATCCTACCATACCTTTGTCTGTACATTATACCTTGAAGCTATTTTATCGCCCCCAGAAACCTGCTCCTTTTTCTCTCTATTCCGGACTACAACGTTTTCAGACAAGATAGAACGGCCAAAGGGGGCGGTGTTGCAATCTACTGCAGAGATAGCCTGCAGAGTTCTGTCCTACTATCCAGGTCTGTACCCAAACAATTTTAACTTCTACTTTTAAAAATCCATCCCTCTAAAAACAAGTCTCTCACCTTTGCCGCCTGCTATAGACCACCCTCGGCCCCCAGCTGTGCTCTGGACACCATATGTGAACTAATTGCCCCCCATCTATCTTCAGAGCTCGTGCTACTAGGTGACCTATACTGGGACATGCTTAACACCCCAGCCATCCTACAATCCAAGCTTGATGCCCTCAATCTCACACAAATTATCAATGAACCCACCAGGTACAACCCCAAAGCCGTAAACACTGGCACCCTAATAGATATCATCCTAACCAACTTGCCCTCTAAATACATCTCTGCTGTTTTCAACCAAGATCTCAGCGATCACTGCCTCATTGCCTGCATCTGTAATGGGTCAGCGGTCAAACGACCTCCACTCATCACTGTCAAACGCTCCTTGAAACATTTCAGCGAGCAAGCCTTTCTAATCGACCTGGCCCTGGTATCCTGGAAGGATATTGACCTCATCCCATCAGTAGAGGATGCCTGGTTATTTTTTTTAAATGCCTTCCTCACCATCTTAAATAAGCATGCCCCATTCAAGAAATTTAGAACCAGGAACAGATATAGCCCTTGGTTCTCCCCAGACCTGACTGCCTTTAACCAACACAAAAACATCCTGTGGCATTCTGCATTAGCATCGAACAGCCCCCGTGATATGTAACTTTTCAGGGAAGTTAGAAATCGTTATACACAGGCAGTTAGAAAAGCCAAGGCTAGCTTTTTCAAGCAGAAATTTGCTTCCTGCAACACAAACTCCCAAAAATTCTGGGACATTGTAAAGCCCATGGAGAATAAGAACACCTCTTCCCAACTGCCCACTGCACTGAGGATAGGAAACTCTGTCACCACTGATAAACCCACTATAATTGAGAATTTCAACAAGCATTTTTCAACGGCTGGCCATGCTTTCCACCTGGCTACCCCTACTGCAGTCAACAACACTGCACCCCCACAGCTACTCGCCCAAGCATTCCCCATTTCTCCTTCTCCCAAATCCAATCAGCTGATGTTCTGAAAGAGCTGCAAAATCTGGACCCCTACAAATCAGCCGGGCTAGATAATCTGGACCCTTTCTTTCTAAAATTATCTGCCTAAATTATTGCTACCCCTATTACTAGCCTGTTCAACCTCTTTCGTGTCATCTGAGATTCCCATAGATTGGAAAGCAGCTGCTGTCATTCCCCTCTTCAAAGGAGAGGACACTCTTGACCCAAATTGCTACAGACCTATATCTATCCTACCCTGCCTTTCTAAGGTCTTCGAAAGCCAAGTCAACAAACAAATTACCGACCATTTCGAATCCCACCGCACCTTCTCCGCTATGCAATCTGGTTTCAGAGCTGGTCATGGGTGCACCTCAGCCACGCTCAAGGTCCTAAACGATATCGTAACCGCCATCGATAATAAACAATACTGTGCTGCCGTATTCATTGACCTGGCCAAGGCTTTCGACTCTGTCAATCACCACATCCTCATCGGCAGACTCAATAGCCTTGGCTTCTCAAATGATTGCATCGCCTGGTTCACCAACTACTTCTCTGATAGAGTTCAGTGTGTCAAATCGGAGGGCCTGTTGTCCGGACCTCTGGCAGTCTCTATGGGGGTGCCACAGGGTTCAATTCTTGGGCCAACTCTTTTCTCTGTATATATCAATGATGTCGCTCTTGCTGCTGGTGAGTCTCTGATCCACCTCTACGCAGACGACACCATTCTGTATACTTCTGGCCCTTCTTTGGACACTGTGATAACAACCCTCCAGACGAGCTTCAATGCCATACAACTCTCCTTCCGTGGCCTCCAACTGCTCCTAAATACAAATAAAACTAAATGCATGCTCTTCAACCGATCGCTGCCTGCACCTGCCCGCCTATCCAGCATCACTACTCTGGACGGTTCTGACTTAGAATATGTGGACAACTACAAATACCTAGATGTCTGGTTAGACTGTAAACTCTCCTTCCTGACTCACATCAAACATCTCCATTCCAAAGTAAAATCTAGAATTGGATTCCTATTTCGCAACAATGCATCCTTCACTCATGCTGCTAAACATACCCTCGTAAAACTGACCATCCTACCGATCCTCGACTTCGGCAATGTCATTTACAAAATAGCCTCCAATACCCTACTCAACAAACTGGATGCAGCCTATCACAGTGCCATCCGTTTTGTCACCAAAGCCCCATATACTACCCACCACTGCGACCTGTACGCTCTCGTTGGCTGGCCTTCGCTTCATAATCGCCGCCAAACCCACTGGTTCCAGGTCATTTTCAAGACCTTGCTAGGTAAAGTCCCCCCTTATCTCCGCTCACTGGTCACCATAGCAGCATCCAACTGTAGCACGCGCTCCAGGAGGTATATCTCTCTGGTCACCCTCAAAGCCAATTCCTCCTTTGGCCGTCTCTCCTTCCAGTTCTCTGCTGCCAATGACTGGAACAAACTACAAAAATCTCTGAAACTGGAAACACTTATCTCCCTCACTAGCTGTAAGCACCAGCTGTCAGAGCAGCTGACAGATCACTGCACCTGTACATAGCCCATCTATAATTTAGCCCAAACAACTACCTCTTCCCCTACTGTATTTATTTTATTGAGCTCCTTTGCACCTTATTATTTCTATTTCTACTTTGCACTTTCTTCTACTACAAATCTACCATTCCAGTGTTTTACTTGCTATATTGTATTTACTTTGCCACCATGGTCTTTTTTGCCTTTACCACCCTAATCTTACCTCATTTGCTCACATTGTATATAGACTTATTTTTCTACTGTATTATTGACTGCATGTTTGTTTTACTCCATGTGTAACTCTGTGTTTTTGTATGTTGTCGAACTGCTTTGCTTTATCTTGGCCAGGTCGCAATTGTAAATGAGAACTTGTTCTCAACTTGCCTACCTGGTTAAATAAAGGTGAAATAAAAAAAATTAAAACAATACTGAGTCTCACAGCAAAGGGTCTGAATACCTCCAGTACCAGTCAAAGTTTGGACACACTTACTCATTGAGGTGTTTTTCTTTCTTATTACTATTTCTACATTGTAGAATAATAGTGAAGACATCACAACTATGAAATAACACATATGGAATCATGTAGTAACCAAAAGTGTTAAACAAATCAATATATATTTTATATTTGAGATTCTTCAAAGGTGCCACCCTTTGCCTTGATGACAGCTTTGCGCACTCTTGTCATTCTCTCAACCAGCTTCATGAGGTAGTCACCTGGAATGCATTTCAATTAACAGGTGTGCCTTGTTAAATGTTAATTTGTAGAATTTATTTCCTTAACCTCACTAGGGTAGGGGGCAGCATTCGGAATTTTGGATGATAAGCGGGCCCAAAGTAAACTGCCTGCTACTCAGGCCCAAAATCTAGGATATGCATATAATTGGTAGATGTGGATAGAAACAAAGTTTCCAAAACTGTTAAAGTAATGTCTGAGTATAACAGAACTGATATGGCAGGCAAAAACCTGAGGAAAATCCATCCAGGAAATGCTTTTATTTTGAAATGCCTGTTTTTCCATTGAAAGCCTATCCACCATACAAATACTTATGACCCAGTTCACGATTCCTATGGCTTCCATTACATGTGGCCAGTGTGAGGGAAAAATTCTGTATTCACCTTATTTGTTGGATATGTAACAATTATTTACTTAACAAACAGTAAGATATTTCTGTCCTGCTAATGCTGTGTTTTATGGTCTCCACTCTAGCACCCTGCAGCTAGTCTGGGTGTTGAGGACATGGGTTCTACTAGAGATAGCTTAAAGCTGACAATTGATTTGTGTTGGTGATAAAAACCTAAAAGCTAGCATTCTATAGACAAGATTGGTGTGTGTGACTCAAGATAGAGAGAGCCTGGAAGGGTTAAGAACAATGCCTCATTGTCTCATCTTCCTGGCATCTGGGAAACTAAGTTAAAGACCAGCCTGTTTAGATAACCAAGGTGGGTTATGGGAAGGTTAGAAGTGACTGACTAAGCAATCTTGGTATCAGCTATATAAAAACTGCATCGTCTGTACAGGCTAAACTCTCAGCCTAACAGTCAGTCAAGACTGGTGGGCTGATGGTCTCATTATTGCAATAATTAATCGATATTAAATAAAGATGATTGTTTGAAGAAATGACCAAGACCAAGTCTCTCTCAGTACTGAATTTCCACGACAGCAGTCTTTAGGCATTGTTTCAGGCTTTTACTCTGAAAAATGAGGGAGGAACACCACTTTCAATGAGAGGACAATGGAAATTTCCAGACATAAGTCCAGGGCATGACCGGGAGCGCCTTTCTTCTTTCTCCTTTTCTATTGGCAAAGCTATTGTCCGGTTGAAATATGATCAATTATTTATGACAAAAACAACCTGAGGATTGATTATAAACATCGTTTGACATGTTTCTACGAACATTTATGGTACTTTTTTGATTTATCGTCTGTCTGTTGTGACCGCGCTTTGTTCCAATGGATTACTGAACAAAACGCACCAAATTAACTGAGGTTTTTGGACATAAAGAGGGACATTATCGAACAAAACAAACATTTATTGCGTAACACGGAGTCTTCGGAGTGCAACCATATGAAGATCATCAAAGATAAGTGATACATTTTATCCCCATTTCTGACTTTTGTTAATCCTCTTCTTGGCAACCCCGTCGCAAACCACGATGCCTTGCTCCCAGACAGACTAAACAAATTCTTTGCTCGCTTTGAGGACAATACAGTGCCACTGACACGGCCCGCTACCAAAACCTGCGGGCTCTCCTTCACTGTAGCCAACGTGAGTAAAACATTTAAACGTGTTAACCCTCGCAAGGCTGCAGGCTCAGAGCATGCGCAGCCAAGCTCGCTGGTGTGTTTACGGACATATTCAATCATTCCTTATCCCAGTCTGCTGTTCCCACATGCTTCAAGAGGGCCACCATTGTTCCTGTTCCCAAGAAAGCTAACCTCTCTGGGCTAGGCGGGACGAAATCGTCCCACCTACGCAACAGCCAGTGTAATCCCGTGGCGCGATTTTCAAATACCTTAGAAATGCTATTACTTCAATTTCTCAAACATATGACTATTTTACACCATTTTAAAGACATGACTCTCGTTAATTTAACCACACTGTCCGATTTCAAAAAGGCTTTACAACGAAAGCAAAACATTTGCTGACATAATCTGAGTACCCAGCCAGAAATAATCAGACACCCATTTTTCAAGCTAGCATATAATGTCACAAAAACACAGAAGACAGCTAAATGCAGCACTAACCTTTGATGATCTTCATCAGATGACACACCTAGGACATTATGTTATACAATACATGCATGTTTTGTTCAATCAAGTTCATATTTATATCAAAAACCAGCTTTTTACATTAGCATGTGACGTTCAGAACTAGCATACCCCCGCAAACCTCCGGTGAATTTACTAAATTACTCACGATAAACGTTCACAAAAAACATAACAATTATTTTAAGAATTATAGATACAGAACTCCTTTGTGCAATCGAGGTGTCCGATTTTAAAATAGCTTTTCGGTGAAAGCACATTTTGCAATATTCTGAGTAGATAGCCCAGCCATCACGGCTAGCCATTTAGACACCCACCAAGTTTAGCCCTGACCAAACTCCGATTTACTATTACAAAAGTTTGATTACCTTTGATGTTCTTCGTCAGAATACACTCCCAGGACTGCTACTTCAATAACAAATGTTGGTTTGGTCCAAAATAATCCATCGTTATATCCAAATAGCGGCGCTTTGTTCGTGCGTTCAAGACACTATCCGAAGTGTAAATAAGGGTCACGAGCATGGCGCAATTCGTGACAAAAAATTTCTAAATATTCCATTACCGTACTTCGAAGCATGTCAACCGCTATTTAAAATCCATTTTGATTCCATTTTTCTCGTAAAAAAGCGATAATATTCCGACCGGGAATCTGCGTTTAGGTAAACAGAGGAAAGAAAACAAAGCATTCGGTCGACGCGGGCACGCGCCTGAGTCTCACAGTACTGTAACCAGCCACTACCCAAATGCGCTACTTTTTTTCAGCCAGAGCCTGCAAAGCCACGATTCAGCTTTTTCCCGGGCTCTGAGAGCCTATGGGAGCCGTAGGAAGTGTCACGTTACAGCTAAGATCCTCACTCTTCAATAAACAGAGACAAGAAGAACGACACCTTGTCAGACAGGCCACTTCCTGCATGAAATCTTCTCAGGTTTTTGCCTGCCATATGAGTTCTGTTATACTCACAGACACCATTCAAACAGTTTTAGAAACTTTAGGGTGTTTTCTATCCAAAGCCAATAATTATATGCATATTCTAGTTACTGGGCAGGAGTAGTAACCAGATTAAATCGGGTACGTTTTTTATCCAGCCGTGTCAATACTGCCCCCTAGCCCTAAGAGGCTAAGGTAACTGAGCTAAATGACTACCGCCCTGTAGCACTCACTTCCGTCATCATGAAGTGCTTTGAGAGACTAGTCAAGGACCATATCACCTCCACCCTACCTGACACCCTAGACGCACTCCAATTTGCTTACCACCCAAATAGGTCCACAGACGACGCAATCGCCATCACACTGCACACTGCCCTAACCCATTTGGACAAGAGGAATACCTATGTAAGAATGCTTCTCATCGATTACAGCGCAGCACTTAACACCATAGTACCCTCCAAACTCGTCATTAAGCTCGAGACCCTGGGTCTCGACCCCGCCCTGTGGAACTGGGTCCTGGACTTCCTGACGGGCCACCCCCAGGTGGTGAGGGTAGGTAACAACATCTCTGCCCCGCTGAGCCTCACTGGGTCCCCACAAGGGTGCGTTCTCAGCCCTCTCCTGTACTCCCTGTTCACCCACGACTGCGTGGTCATACACGCCTCCAACTCAATCATCAAGTTTGCAGACGACACTACAGTGGTAGGCTTGATTACCAACAACGACGAGACGGCCTACAGGGAGGAGGTGAGGGCGCTCGGAGTGTGGTGTCAGGAAAATAACCTCACACTCAATGTCAACAAAACAAAGGAGATGATCGTGGACTTCAGTAAACAGCAGAGGGAGCAGCCCCCTATCCACATCTACGGGACGGTAGTGGAGAGGGTGGAAAGTTAAGTTCCTCGGCGTACACATCACGGACAAACTGAAATGGTCCACCCACACAGACAGTGTGGTGAAGAAGGCCCAGCAGCGCCTCTTCAACCTCAGGAGGCTGAAGAAATTCGGCTTGTCACCAAACACAAACTTTTACAGATGCTGCCCTCCAGGACACCTACACCACCCAATGTCACAGGAAGGCCAACAAGATCAAAGACAACAACCACCCGAACCACTGCCTGTTCACCCCGCTATCATCCAGAAGGCGAGGTCAGTACAGGTGCATCAAAGCGGGGACTGAGAGACTGAAAAACAGCTTTTATCTCAAGGCCATCAGACCGTTAAACAGCCATCACTAACATTGAGTGGCTGCTGCCAACATACAGACTCAACTCTAGCCACTTTAATAAATGGAAAAATTGATCAACTTATCACTAGCCACTTTATATAATGTTTACATAACCTACATTACTCATCTCATATGTATATACTGTACACTATACCATATGCTGCATCGTGGCATTTTGATGTAATTAAATGTATGACTAGCCACTTTAAACTATGCCACTTTATATAATGTTTGCATACCCTACATTACTCATCTCATACACTGTACTCTATACCATCTACTGAATCGTGCCTATGCCGTTCGGCTGTCACTCATTCATATATTTTCGTACATATTCGTATTCATTCCTTTACACTTGTGTGTATGAGGTAGTTGTTGTGGAAATGTTAGGTTAGATGACTTGTTAGATATTACTGCATGGTCGGAACTAGAAGCACAAGCATTTCGCTACACTCGCATTAACATCTATTAACCATGTGTATGTGACAAATAGATTTGATTTTGATTTGATTTAAACTCAGTGCCTCTTTGCTTGACATCATGAGAAAATCAAAAGAAATCAGCCAAGACCTCAGAAAAAAAATTGTAGACCTCCACAAGTCTGGTTCATCCTTGAGAAAAATTTCCAAACGCCTGAAGGTACCACGTTCATCTGTGCAAACAATAGTACGCAAGTATAAACACCATGGGACCACGCAGCCATCAAACCTCTCAGGAAGGAGTCGCGTTCTGTCTCCTAGAGATGAACGTACTGTGGTGCGAAAAGTGCAAATCAATCCCAGAACAACAACAAAGGACCTTGTGAAGACACTGGAGGAAACAGGTACAAAAGTATCTATAGCCACAGTAAAACGAGTCCTATATCGACATAACCTGAAAGGCCACTCAGCAAGGAAGAAGCCACTGCACTAAAACGCCATAAAAAAGCCATACTACGGTTTGCAACTGCACATGTGGACAAATATCGTACTTGGAGAAATGTCCTCTGGTCTGTTGAAACAAAATATAACTGTTTGGCCAAAATGGCCATCGTTATGTTTGGAGGAAAAAGGGGGAGGCTTGCAAGCCGAAGAACCTCATCCCAACCGTGAAGCATTTGTGGCAGCATCATGCTCTGGGGGTGCTTTGTTGCAGGAGGGACTGGTGCACTTCAAAATAGATGGCAACATGAGGCAGGAAAATTATGTGGATATATTGAAGCAACATCTCAAGACATCATTCAAGAAGTTAAAGAATGGTCGCAAATGGGTCTTCGAAATGGACAATGACCCGAAGCATGCTTCCAAAATTGTGGCAAAATGGCTTAAGGACAACAAAGCAAGGTATTTGATTGGCCATCAAAGCCCTGACCTCAATCCCATAAAAAATATGTGGGCAGGACTGAAAAAGTGTGTGCGAGCAAGGAGGCCTACAACCCTGACTCAGTTACACCAGCTCTGTCAGGAGGAATCGGCCAAAATTCACCCAACTTATTGTGGGAAGCTTGAGGAAGGCTACCCGAAATGTTTGACCCAAGTTATACAATTTAATGGCAATGCTACCAAATACTAATTGAGTGCATGTAAACTTCTGACCCACTGGGAATGTGATGAAAGAAATACAAGCTGAAATAAATCACTACTATTATTCTGACATTTCACATTCTTAAAATAAAGTGGTGATCATAACTGACCTAAGACAGGGCATTTTTACTAGGATTAAATGTCAGGAATTGTGAAAAACTGAGTTTAAATGTATTTGGCTAAGGTGTATGTAAACTTCTGACTTCAACTCTTTCTCCCTGGCATATTACATCATTTATGCAGTAGCATACAAGACATTTTTGCAGTCACCTTTGTGTGCGGCGGTCCTTCATGGGCATTTTTTTCATCAAACTGTGTCATCAGAGTCTGGCATTCTTGGGATTCATGGTGCTTTCAAGAGAACTGGGAACTCTGAGAAGAAAAAAAAAAAAAAGTTGAATCATGATGACGTCAGTGATCTTCAGGTCATATCTCTAGAAAGAGACCCGAGTTCCGAATTTACAATTCCGAGTTGGATGAAAGTTCAAAACATATTTTCCCAGTCGTAGCTCATTTTTCCAAAGTTCCCAGTTGTCTTGAACTCACTAAAGTCAGGTTTTGCTGTTCCGAGTTAAGTTGTTTTGTGTGCTGCAACAAAGCATGCTTCTTTGACAGCATGGCCAATGTTGAATGTTTATACTTTTAAACTAGGAAAAGAGACGTGATGATGACTGCTAGCTAAGATTTTGAAAGTATGATGTTGACAGTCCAATCAATGCTACTGTAGATATGTAATGTGATGTTATTTAGCTGTGGCCAATGACCTTGAGCCTTCTTGGATGGGCACTTCTAATGTAACTAAACTCAGCAAAAAAAAGAAACGTCCTCACTGTTAACCACATTTTCAGCAAACTTAACATGTGTAAATAGTTGTATGAACATAACAAGATTCAACAACTGAGACAAACTGAACAAGTTCCACAGACATTTGACTAACAGAAATTGAATACTGTGTCCCTGAACAAAGGGGGGGTCAAAATCAAAAGTAACAGTCAGTATCTGGTGTGGCCACCAGCTGCATTAAGTACTGCAGTACATCTCCTCCTCATGGACTGAACCAGATTTGCCAGTTCTTGCTGTGAGATGTTACCCCACTCTTCCACCAAGGAACCTACAATTTCCCAGACTTTTCTGGGGGAATGGCCCTAGCCCTCACCCTCTGATCCAACAGGTCCCAGATATGCTCAATGGGATTGAGATCCCGGGCTCTTCGCTGGCCATGGCAGAACACTGACATTCCTGTCTTGCAGGAAATCATGTACAGAACGAGCAGTATGTCTGGTGGCATTGTCATGCTGGAAGGTCATGTCAGGATGAGACTACAGGAAGGGTACCACATGAGGGAGGAGCATGTCTTCCCTGTAACGCACAAAGTTGAGATTGCCTGCAATGACAACAAGCTCAGTCCGATGTTGGTGTGACACACCGCCCCAGACCATGATGGACCCTGCACCTCCAAATCTCACCCCTGGTGAGACCAAACCGCGACTCGTCAGTGAAGAGCACTTTTTGCCAGTCCTGTCTGGTCCAGCGACGGTGGGTTTGTGCCCACAATCGACTCCGGGATGCTGGCCTTCCAGGTAGAGTTCCTCTGTCCAGTGTCTGTGTTCTTTTGCCCATCTTAATCTTGACTTTTTATTGGCCAGTCTGAGATATGTCTTTTTCTTTGCAACTCTGCATAGAAGTCCAGCATCCCGGAGTCGCCTCTTCACTGTTGATGTTGAGACTGGTGTTTTGCGGGTACTATTTAATGAATCTGCCAGTTGAGGACTTGTGAGGCGTATGTTTCTCAAACTAGACATTCTAATGTACTTGTCCTCTTGCTCAGTTGTGCACCGGGGCCTCCCACTCCTCTTTCTATTCTGGTTAGAGACAGTTTGCGCTGTTCTGTGAAGGGAGTAGTACAGTGTTGTACGTGATCTTCAGTTTCTTGGCAATTTCTCACATGGAATAGCTTTCATTTCTCAGAAAAAGAATAGACTGACTCGTTTCAGAAGAAAGTTCTTATTTTCTAGCCATTTTGAGCCTGTAATCAAACCCACAAATGCTAATGCTCCAGATACTCAACTAGTCTAAAGAAGGCCAGTTTTATTGCTTCTTTAAATCAGAACAGTTTTCAGCTGTGCTAACATAATTGCAAAAAATTGCAAAATTGTAAAAATATAAACTTGGATTAGCTACCACAACGTGCCATTGGAACACAGGAGTGATGGTTGCTGATAATTGCCCTCTGTACGCCTATGTAGATATTCCATAAAATAAATCAGATGTTTCCAGCTACAATAGTAATTTACAACATTAACCATGTCAACACTGTATTTCTGATAAATTTGATGTTATTTTAATGGACAAAAAAAAAGTGCTTTTCTTTCAAAAACAAGGACATTTCTAAGTGACCCCAAACTTTTGAACGGTTGTGTAAATATTTGGACGATCAATGTCGGAGCGGCATAGACTAAAATACAGTAGAATACAATATATACATATGAGATGAGTAATGCAAAATATGTAAACATTATTTAAGTGACTAGTATTCCATTATTAAAGTGGCCTGTCACGATTGTGTAGAGAGACGGACCAAGGCGCAGCGTGCTCAGAGTTCCACATAATTTATTTAGTGAAATTTTACAAACAACCAAAATAAATAAACAACCAACAAACCGTGACGACAGAGGTGCAACATGCACTAACTCAAAATAAGATCCCACAAAACATAGTGGGGAAATGGCTGCCTAAATATGATCCCCAATCAGAGACCACGATAAACAGCTGCCTCTGATTGGGAACCATACTAGGCCAACATAGAAACAAAGAAACTAGAATGCCCACCCTAGTCACACCCCGACCTAACCAAAATAGAGAATAAAGTATCTCCCAGGTCAGAGCGTGACAAGGCCAGTGATTTCAAGTCTATGTATATAGGGCAGCAGCCTCTAAGGTGCTAGTGATTGCAATTTAACAGTCTGATGGCCATAAGATTGAAAAACAGCTTCTGTCTCCCAGTTCCAGTTTTGATGAAACTGTACTGACCTCGCCTTCTGGATGATAGCGGGGTGAACAGGCAGTGGTTCAGGTGGTTGTTGTCCTTGATCTTTTTGGCCTTCCTGTGACATCGGATGGTGTAGGTGTTCTGGGGGGCAGGTAGTTTGCCCCCAGTAATACATTGGGCAGACCACACCACCCTCTGGAGAGCCCTGCAGTTGCGGGTGGTGCAGTTGCCATACATGGCGGTGATACAGCCTGACAGGATGCTCTCGATTGTGCATCTGTAAAAGTTTGTGAGGGTTTTAGGTGCCAAGCCAAATTTCTTCAGCCTCCTGAGGTTGAAGAGGCGCTGTTGGTAGAGTTGCCAGACGGAAGCCACTACTTAGTTAAAGGCACATGACAGTAAAAATACACCTTATGGAACAACAGGGACTGTGAAGAGTCACAAACAAAGGTACAGACACATGCATTTGCAGACATTGTGATATGTGGGTATTAAACATTTTTCAATGTAGATATGTAGTGGTGTAATAATATTATATGAACTACTGTTTTATCTTTTGTTTTATATTTAATGTAAGTGCTTTAATATGTTTGGACCCCAGGAAGAGTAGCTGATGCGTTAGCAACAGCTAATGGGGATCCCTAATAAATACAAATACAGCCCTCTTGGAGTTTGCCAAAAGGCACCTAAAGACTCTCTGGTCTGATGAAATCAAGATTGAACTCTTTGGCCTGAATGCCAAGTGTCCTGTCTGGAGGAAACCTGGCACCATCCCTACGATGAAGCATGGTGGTGGCGACATCATGCTGTGGGGATGTTGTTCAGTAGCAGGGACTGGGAGACTGGTCAGGATCGAGCGAAGGATGAACGGAGCAAAATACAGAGAGATTCTTGATGAAAACCTGCTCTAGAGTGCTCAGGACCTCAGACTGATGTGAAGATTCTCCTTCCAACAGGACAACGACCCTAAGCACACAGCCAAGATAATGCAAGAGTGGCTTCGGGACAAGTCTCTGAATGTCCTTGAGGGGCCCAGCCAGAGCCCGGACTTGAACCCAATCGAACGTCTCTGGAGAGACCTGAAAATAGCTGGGCAGCGACGCTCCCCAACCAACCTGACAGAGCTTAAGAGGATCTGCAGTGAAGAATGGGAGAAACTCCCCAAATACAGGTGTGCCAAGCTTGTACCGTCATACCCAAGAAGACTCAAGGCTGTAATCACTGCCAAAAGGGCTTTAACAAAGTAGTGAGTAAAGGGTCTGAATACTTATGTAAATGTCATATTTCAGGTTATGTATAATACATTTGCAAACATTTCTAAAAACCTGTTGTTGCTTTGTCATTATTGGCTATTGTGTGTAGATTAATGTGGGACAAAAAATATTTAATCAATTTCAGGATAAGGCTGTAACGTAACAAAATGTGGAAAAAGTGAAGGGGTATGAATACTTTCCGAATGCACTGTAGCAATCTGAGAGCATGATTTACAAGAAATACCCTGACTGAATAAAGAGGGACTCAATGACCTAGGTTTTATCATGCAGAGGAATGACCAAGGTTTTATCATGCAGAGGAGCGCATGGTCGAGGTCCTGTCCGTAAAGATGTGCAGGCGTTGCATTTTATTAACCAATGGTTGTGAGCCACATCATCCAGCTCGCACTATCACATTATGTAGTTAGCTGATATATTAAATACCCATCCAGGCGTCATAAGATCTGGTGTGAGTCAGCAATGTAGTGCAGGAACTCAACCCAAGATTTACAAGAAATCACCTGACTAAAAAACAAAAACCTTAAAAGGGTGACCAATCACATCATGAAGTACAACCAGGCATAAGCTCACATTGCTATAAAAGGTCAGCTGCATCTCCACTTGTAGACATAGGACTACACAACTCAGCAGACAGGCAAAGGTAAGGACGTCTATAAAGTTACTATTAAAAGGCACAAGCCTGAACCACATTCTTGTTGCATGTTTTGATATTACAAATGGGTGTTCTTTCCAAAGAGATTTTCAAAAATGAAGTATAAAGAAGTTTAATATCTGTGAATCTTTTGGAAAGACTACATATTCAATATATTTTATACAAAGCCTTCTATAATATGTTTATTGTAATAAATATCTAATGGATACATGTCATTTGTAAATATAGGCATTATTATGTAGGAGTTATGCACATTCCTTAAACAGGACTAAAAGGGACTTAAATATTTAATACACATTCTGCACTTAGCTTTTATAGTACAGGCAACAAAACTCTCACCCTTTTAAAACAATAATCCTTAATTGGAACAATAAAGCATTCTTCCCACCCATCCCCTAAAAAAAACTTAGGGCTGGAAAAACAACCATTCTCATTCATAGGCAGAGCTATGGCTGGACTGATATCAAATGCATAGTTGTAACCATGTTTTGAGGCTATACAGTGTTTGTTCACATTTACATTGTTTCCAAACATTGGAGTAAAACTTGCAGCATTGCGTTGCAGAGGCTGTTGCAGTGCGTTCTGTGTGGTGCATATGTTGGATTTATCAAACATGTGTCAAACTGTATGCGTTGATGGCTTGACATAAATGGTAGCAAAAGGTGAATGTTAATTAAACTTTTTTTGCACACATCAAATCATATATTTTTTATCAGGCAATTCAGAGTTCAATTGTATTCTGCCGTGTTAATTAAAATGTGAATTAAAATATGTAATTGTAATTTTAGCCATGCATTTGCCACAAGCCACAGCATACCCATACAATTACTTGAATCCTTGTCATCAGGACATCATATAAGGCGGTCAAGGCGCCCTTGCGCACAGTATGAGGGTCAACAGCGTTACGATAATGGCCTTTAACTTCTCCCATGTCTTTTTAGCTATCGTACACAAAATGTAGGTAGAGAAGGAAGGCAGGGGCTCGAGTGTAAACAATCAAAATTGCCCTGTAGGCTGCCATCAGGCCATGTTGTGCATTGTTCTTAGAATTTGAAGTGGAGCTCCTATTGCATAGAGAGATGCTGACGCCATTTCAGATTGGTGAAATTGTACTTAGCATACTAAGCTTAACATACTGTACATCTTTTCTCTTAAATGCCTCCTCTTGACAAACCTCCTCTCTACTTGGCTTCTGAATTGCTTCATAGAGAGGGAAATATTATTAGATACAAATGTAATTGATGATACATACATACACTTTAACAATTCAGATTTGAACAGTTATTAATGGTATAATACACACTGAGGATTTAGTCTTACCTTACGATGACATTACAAGTGCATATAATGCCCTTCCGTTAAAGCCAAGGTAACGTATGACCTGTGGTCACCAGCCAACCCTGCCTATAATAAGTAGCCTTATACCTGTAGCTATGTGGTATATTGCCTACTAGCAACATCTCTCAGCATATATGTAGGACGGTACACACTATTCAACCATGATCTTTTAGAGCCGTAGGGAAAGCAGGCTTGAGGTCAACCCCATTCCAGTGTGTTAGTCCTCATAGTGTTAGCTTGGACAACAGCCTGCACACCCGGTGGCTCTCCAGGAACAGGGTTGCTGACCGATGCCCTACATGCCATGACAGGTCAGGAATTCCTCATCCCTACTAACCATATTATAAGCAGGCTTACTATACTTAGAAGAGAGTCTCTTGTTATTGTGGTGTTGGCCTTAAAACTTGTCACGCCCTGACCTTAGAGATCTTATTTATTCTCTGTTTGGTTAGGTCAGGGTGTGACTCGGGTGGGAGTCTATGTTTTCTATTTTTGTTTTTGAGCCGAGTGTGGTTCCCAATCAGAGGCAGCTGTCTATCGTTGTCTCTGATTGGGAATCATACTTAGGCAGCCTGTTTTCCACCTGAGTTTTGTGGGAGATTATTTCTGTTTAGCGTATGTGCCTGACGGAACTGTGCGTTTTCGCTTTTCCCTTTTGTTATTTTGTATGAGTGTTTCTTGAAAATAAATATCATGAACACTTACCACGCTGTGTTTGGTCCCCTTCTCATTCTAACGACAAGCGTTACAAAACTACTCAAAACACCAATTGATCTGGACCTGGGCTCAGAGCAGTGAGGATTTTAGCATGTAGATCTTGGTGGGGCAAAAAAAATAATTCTATGTGGGATGCATGCCAGAAAAGCCACAACACTAAACAAATACATCAATTGCAGTATAACGGTGACAAACAGTGCCCACAAACTGTTAGGGCCTACATAAAGCTGTCCCAACAGCAGAGTCCCAACACCTTACCACTGCTACACCTGGCTATCAGCGGAGCCTTGTCTGGCAGCAAAACAGTTCATTCAACCTCATTTACTGCCTTTAAAAAAATAAAAAAGGCTCATATGGCTGACTTGCTTAAACATATGGGGTTTCTACTGACAATTGAGATTTACAAACTACGGCATAAGGGGACGACAAGCAGATAAGAGGTTAATGAGCGAGCTAGGATGGACGTAGTCAATATAACTATTTGTTCAGTACAGCGACAGAATTCAGAACATGGGACGTTTTTACAGTGTTCTCCCTGTACACCAAGTCAGAACCTTAGGATAAATAAAGGGGGCATATAAGCAGACTATGAAAGCTCTTACAATATTCGATGATTACATTTCTCAAAAACGGGTCAGACCAAGTCAGAACAGTAGATGAAATTAAGAGGTGAAAATATACCAAACTATTAGGGTGAGGCACATGGGCTACTAGCAGCTTACTACACAACATAGACTTAGAATTAAATTCTTAGCTACAGTATACTTATCTCCCTGGCATATTATATAACTTATGCAGCAGCATTCAAGACATTTTTGGACTCCCCTTGTTGTGCTGCGCTCAGTTGAAAATGTTGTATGCAAATTTTGTAATCAAACTTTGCCATTAAAGTCTTGCATTTGCTGGATTTATGGTGCTTTCAAGACAACTGGGAACTCTGAAAAAATTGTTAAATCATGATGACGTCAGTGATCTTCAGCTATTAGCTCTAGAAAGAGGCCAGAGTTGCGAAATTACAATTCCGAGTTGGATAAAAGTTCAGAACTTGTTTTCCCAGTTGTAGCTGGTTTTTACCTGAGTTTCTTTGATTGTAATGAAAGCTAAGATTAATACAATTTGCATCTGCATATTGCCAATAAATGGTGATGGGGTCGGGGACTTAGAGAATCTACTTGTTCGAGAGTGGTTTGTGAGCTGTACAGTGTCTCTGCTGTATAGTGTAGGTCCAGTGTTTCATCAGTAGGTGGCGCTATTTTACATCATTGTGCCTTGGAATAAGCATCACCAATAAATCACAGTTCAAACTTGTATTGTTTGTTATAGTAGTTTCTACCTGGCTGTAGAATGCCATGCATTTTCAAGAAACCACCAACATATGACCTTCATCTGCAATTAGGCTAAAAGATATTCACAAGTTGATCATGACATGAAGCAATATAGGCCTATTTCAGCACAGGATGGGTAGAGGAACATCAGTCTGTCCAGCAGATCGTGGTTTTAGATGTAAACAAAATTTGGAGATGGGATCAGTGTGTTGTCAGAATCTCTATTCTGAATATTGTCTTAGTTTGTACCTTGGTCCCAGATATGATACAATAAATTAAATCCTTTGTCCCAGATTGGTATCAGGATTGCACACACCACCTGTTCAGGGCTGGTCATTTCTGCTCCAAACACTTAACATTTACCAGTAGTCTGCTCTATTCTACATGATTGTGCCTGAATCATTTCCTGGTTACTCAAATGCATATTGTCAGGTAATTATGCGTACTGGAAGCATTTAATGCACAGGGTCATGTTCAAGGCTTGAATTACAGTTGAAGTAGTTTATTTCTGAAATTAATAATATAGGCAATTTATTTAAAAAAGAATAATACATTCACTAACCACTTAGCTATATCCCTCCGGATGGAATTGATGATCTCTTTGTCTCCAGAGAAAGACATGTTGGCCCCCGTGAGGAGGTGTTACACAGATCCCTTAAAAGGCATTTGAAGTAACCTGTAATCACTGCCAAAGTTGCTTCAACAAAGTACTGAGTAAAGGGTCTGAGTACTTACAGTGGCAAGAAAAAGTATGTGAACCCTTTGGAATAACCTGGATTTCTGCATAAATTGGTCATAAAATTTGATCTGATCTTCATCTAAGTCACAACAATAGACACAGTGTGCTTAAACTAATGACAAATTCTATTCAATATCGACAAGAAAAATACATAATTAAAAACATTAACCGTGTAGGTTGGAAAAACGTATGGAAGAGAAGAATTGTCACTGAATTACCACAGTTGTAATGTTTGTTTATGTATCAATTAATCCCATAAGGGATGGGTTGCCAATTTGACACAAATACAATTTCATTCATAAAATGTAATTTATTCCATCCACTCCAAGCTGTCTTTTTGCCTTTTCCATGAAACTGTTAGGCTTCCATGCATTTACAGGTTGTGATACAACCTGACAAAGCCAAACTCGCATTCCAAGCTTCTCGTAGATGGTGTTGATGCAAATCTCCTGCTAGTTTTTCCCCCATACCAAAAGCAACCCACAGCTTTATGGTTGGATAGTCTTTGGTAAGATAGAAGAACAGATCAGCAAGGAGGACGATGATAGCTGTATCCAGTGTTGGAATGATAATGTTCTGTGCACCCTTTGAAGGGCATCTTTCAGATGAAGGCATACTCATGTGTCTGCCTCTTCCTGGTCTCATTTACATTACATTTAAGTCATTTAGCAGACGCTCTTATCCAGAGCGACTTACAAATTGGTGCATTCACCTTATGATATCCAGTGGAACAACCACTTTACAATAGGGCATCTAAATATTTTAAGGGGGGGGGGGGGGGGGGGGGGTTAGAAGGATTACTTTATCCTATCCTAGGTATTCCTTAAAGAGGTGGGGTTTCAGGTGTCTCCGGAAGGTGGTGATTGACTCCGCTGTCCTGGCGTCGTGAGGGAGCTTGTTACACCATTGGGGTGCCAGAGCAGCGAACAGTTTTGACTGGGCTGAGCGGGAACTGTGCTTCCTCAGAGGTAGGGGGGCCAGCAGGCCAGAGGTGGATGAACGCAGTGCCCTTGTTTGGGTGTAGGGCCTGATCAGAGCCTGAAGGTATGGAGGTGCCGTTCCCTTCACAGCTCCGTAGGCAATCACCATGGTCTTGTAGCGGATGCGAGCTCCAACGAAGCCAGTGGAGAGAGCGGAGGAGCGGGGTGACGTGAGAGAACTTGGGAAGGTTGAACACCAGACGGGCTGCGGCGTTCTGGATGAGTTGTAGGGGTTTAATGGCACAGGCAGGGAGCCCAGCCAACAGCGAGTTGCAGTAATCCAGACGGGAGATGACAAGTGCCTGGATTAGGACCTGCGCCGCTTCCTGTGTGAGGCAGGGTCGTACTCTGCGAATGTTGTAGAGCATGAACCTACAGGATCGGGTCACCGCCTTGATGTTAGTGGAGAACGACAGGGTGTTGTCCAGGATCACGCCAAGGTTCTTAGCACTCTGGGAGGAGGACACAAGGGAGTTGTCAACCGTGATGGCGAGATCATGGAACGGGCAGTCCTTCCCCGGGAGGAAGAGCAGCTCCGTCTTGCCGAGGTTCAGCTTGAGGTGGTGATCCGTCATCCACACTGATATGTCTGACAGACATGCAGAGATGCGATTCGCCGCCTGGTTATCAGAAGGGGGAAAGGAGAAGATTAATTGTGTGTCGTCTGCATAGCAATGATAGGAGAGACCATGTGAGGATATGACAGAGCCAAGTGACTTGGTGTACAGCGAGAATAGGAGAGGGCCTAGAACAGAGCCCTGGGGGACACCAGTGGTAAGAGCGCATGGTGCGGAGACAGATTCTCGCCACGCCACCTGGTAGGAGCGACCTGTCAGGTAGGACGCAAACCAAGCGTGGGCTGCGCCGGAGATGCCCAACTCGGAGAGGGTGGAGAGGAGGATCTGATGGTTCACAGACAGTCTCATTCCAGCATTGATGTCAGAGAGCCTTTTGAGGCCACAGACTCATCAATTGTAGCATAGCTCTTTTCCATCTTCAGATTCATCTTCACACCTTGTGTCGACATTTTGTCAACATTCATCCAGATGCCTTTTCCTGGCTTCTCTCTCGTTGAGTGTTTTAGACTTCATCTTTCTATGTGTCCCACACAATATCCATTCTATTGCACTTTTTCAACTGGTGCTCTACCCAAGACAGTAAGACACTGCTGCCATATTTTCCTAATGTGGAAACTTAGTGGGTAGGCAAGGAATGGACAATGACAGCGCTGTCAATGGTGTTTCCTTTATTTTGGCAGTTACCTGTATATAATGTCATTGTTAAGTTGATTACAGTTTGTAATTTTATAGACCAAAAATGTAAGTCTAAGAAGCAACGTGAGACTGAAAATGTAGCTTTAATAGATGTTCAATTAGATGGCCAAACAGAAAGAACATCAATATCAGACTTTTCTATACAGTAACATTTTATTTTTTATCCAATAGAGACCCGGATTGCTCTGGTTGGGAACACTAGACCTGGTAAGAGCCTGACAATGCTCCAAAACATGACTGGTGAGTACTTAGTCTTCACTTCACTGTACAAGATGGTGATGGAAACTGATTTGGACTGTTCTACCTTTTATTCATTACAAAACAAATCATGCCTTGCAAGGAATGGGCTAAAATATAGGGTCATTTGTGTGCTTGTCAGAACACTACTTTTAATCTCCATACTTCTTCTATTCCATCACTTCCCAGTATTGCCGGTGCAATGACCATAAGTCTGATATGCCTAGTTGTGTCTTTGAAAACGCATGTGATAAAGCTATGCATTTTCATGTAAGCTATGTCCTCTGCAGTGTTGATTGATTGTTAGTCATAATAGAAAAAAGGCTAATATGCAACTGACTTGTGATGTTCCACCCTGGTCATAGGCCTCCCAGGAGTTCTCAGAATCAACAGTTAACAGCTGCTTTACCAACAGTAACAACTTTTCCTTGTTATCCAACAGAGAAACAGATTGTGCTGTTGGGGAAGACTGGTGCTGGGAAGAGTGCAGCAGGAAACACAATCCTGGGGACGAGATTGTTCAAATCAAAATTAAAATTCCAACTCTGTGACTAAAGATTGTGATAAAAAAAATGAGAAATGGTGTGGGCAGAGTATGGCTGTTATTGACACCCCGGGGTTGTTTGACAAAGTTTACACAGGAGGAAGCAATAGAAAAGATCAATGTGCATCAACCTCTCTTCTCCGGGTCCTTATGTGTTCCTGATTGTGATCAAGCTGGGAAGATTCACTGAAGAGGAGCAGAAAACAGTGAAGATGATTCAGAAACTCTTCGGTGACGAAGCATCAAAATACAACATGGTTCCCTTCACACATGGAGACAAACTTCGGGATGGAACAATTGAAGAATTTGTCTGGAAATCCAAATCTAGTAAACTTAGTTGACCAATGCAAGGGGGGATATCACGTCTTCAACAACAAAGATAAGAATCCCTCCCAGGTCACTGAGCTGCTTGAGAAGATAAACAACATGGTCATGATGAATGGAGGAAGCCATTACACCACTGAGATGTTCCAGGAGGCTGAGAGAGAGATTGAAGAGGAGAAGAAAAGGATCCTGAGAGAGAATGAGGAGACGAGAAACAAAGAGGAGAAACTGAAGAAAATATTTGAAGGAGAGGCTCTGGAGAAAGCAAGAATGGAGCTGAGGGAAAAACATGAAAGAGAGGCTCGAGAGAAAGCTGAAAGAATGAACACAGCTGGGCATTATGTAGGTGTTGCAGGTTCTGTTGCTGCAAGCGGAGCTACTATTGGAGGTCTTATTGCAGGACCACCTGGTGCAGCAGTGGGTGCGGTAGCAGGAGTAATTGAGGTGTTGTTTGAAGAATATGTTTGCTGTATACAATAAAAAAATATTTATTTGACTTGACTGCTAAGTAATTCAACAATATAACTGTTTTAGTATGTTTATAATCATATTAGTATCCTAGCAATAGTGATGATCGTGTTATGGGTTAGGTAGATCATTCTATGTGAAGTGGTATTGGCTAGAGGGAAGTAAACAAACATCTGTCCATAAGGGTGGGATAGGAGCCAGCTGATAGATCATCATTTACTCTTACATAATATTTTCTCAATGTGTTTGTCATTATATTCTCTTATTAAGATGTTGTATATCAGAATTTATTAGAATAAAAATAAGTGTTCTCTCTGCATATAAGAAGAGCAATTATGTGACTGACTCCCTGACCTCAAGGCACAGAAGGGGGGGGGTCTGTGCTTGTGACTTCATATCTTGTCTTTGCAGTTGTATGACCCAGTGTGGCAAATACATCTAGCTTGAGCTTTATTTGAAGTCCGGCTTGAATTTGTACTAGAACAATTGGCATTGTCGGCAGGATTTACCACAATTTACAGTCCAAATCAGTGGAACAGGAGCCGGTACACAAAAACGAGATAGGCAGAGTTCACATAGCTGTTTCCACTCATTCTGACATCTTTGGGAGATGAGGGTTGTAGGCTGAATATAAATGATGGGAAACTGACCTAGAAAGCCTGGATTTATTCAGTAAGCCCATTGTATATATGCGACTGGTTGGAGCCCCTAAGGGGTTCAGCAACCAGAAGGTTAGGGTTTTGCCATCTGAAGTTCAGGGGATTGGCCACCAGAAGGTTAGGGTTTAGCCACCAGAAATGTAGACTATTTAAGTGTCTGTATTGTTTGTGTAGTATGCAGATAAGTTTTCGGCGTTTTCCGGCAGTAGTGGCTGTCAAGGAGGAGACATTGTCACTATCTGGTAATGTGAATGGTGATCGACTGTTGCCTGTGAGTTCTAAAGGGGGCTCACCTCCGTGGGTGGAGAAGAACATAAGTATTAAGAAGTTATTTGAAATCGATGTGTGTGTATATATGGCTGTGGACTGGCTGAGGCGATAAGTAAAGAGATTGGTTTGTGCCCTAGAGGGGCTAAGTATTAGAGACCGATTGTGTAGCAATAAAAAAACATTAGTTGTCAATACAGGTAATGTGTGTTGTCAACAGTGATACTTGAGGAGTGACACTGGAATAAGACATTATGTCTCCCATAATCTCCAGTAGTAAATTGGCAGACGCTTCAGTATGGTTCTCAACACAAGGTATCAGGTCCCTTGACTAAATGATTAGGGACCCATACTGTAAAAACAATCCAGGGAAGTGGGTATCCCTACCTGGAAACATTTTAATAGAGAGTAATAGTGCCCTGGGTGAGGATATCTAAAAACCCTATACACCATTGGGAGAGGAGCATGAATAATAACTATTGAAATGGCGTCCTGGGGTCCCGACACTCCCTTAAAATGTGGACTAGAGAAAGATACATTTATCAAAGTCATAGAAGCGGGGAAAGAGGCGCACGAGCAATCTACCAATTTCGTCTCGAATACGGTCAACAACAACAAAAAAATCAGATCTAATAAGGAACTTGGAGATGCTATTGTGAGCTGGCAAAGTGGCATAAAAAAAACAGTCAGAGTCCGGCTGAAATTTGTACCGGAACATAGAACCTAGAGTGCCTTGCAAAAGTATTCATCCCCCTTGGCATTTTTCCTATTTTGTTGCATTACAACCTGTAATTTCAATGGATTTTTATTTGGACTTCATGTAATGGACATACACAAAATAGTCAAAATTGGTGAAGTGAACTGAAAAAAATAAATACATAAAAACAAATTACAAACGGAAAAGTGGTGCGTAGATACAGTTGAAGTCGGAAGTTTACATACACTTAGGTTGGAGTCATTGAAACTTGTTTTTCAACCACTCCACAAATGTCTTGTTAGCAAACTATAGTTTTGGCAAGTCGCTTAGGACATCTACTTTGTGCATGACACAAGTAATTTTTCCAACAATTGTTTAGAGACAGATTAGTTAACTTATAATTCACTGTATCACAATTCTAGTGGGCCAGAAGTTTACAAACACTAAGTTGACAGCTTGGAAAATTTCAGAAAATTATGTCATGGCTTTAGAAGCTTCTGATAGGCTAATTGACATCATTTGAGTCAATTGGAGGTGTACCTGTGGATGTATTTCAATGCCTTCCTTCAAACTCAGTGCCTCTTTGCTTGACATCATGGGGAAAGCAAAAGAAATCAGCCAAGACCTCAGAAACACATTGTAGACCTCCACATGTCTGGTTCATCCTTGGGGGAAATTTCGGTTCAAGGTACGGCTGAAGGTACCACGTTCATCTGTACAAACAATAGTACGCAAGTATAAACACCATGGGAGCACGCAGACGTCATACCGCTCAGGAAGGAGACGCGTTCTGTCTCCTAGAGATGAACGTACTGTGCAAATCAATCCCAGAACAAAAGCAAAGGACCTTGTGAATATCCTGGAGGAAACAGGTACAAAAGTATCTATATCCACAGTAAAACGAGTCCTATATTGACATAACCTGAAAGGTCGCTCAATAAGGAAGGCACTGCTCAAAAACAGCCATAAAAAAAGCCATACTACGGTTTGCAACTGCACATGGGGACGAAGATCCTACTTTTTGGAGAAATGTCCTCTGGTCTGATGAAACAATAATAGAACTGTTTGGCTATAATGACCATCATTATGTTTGGAGGAAATAGGAGTATGCTTGCATGCCAAAGAACACCATCCCAACCGTGAAGCACAGGGATGGCAGCATCATGTTGCGGGTGTGCTTGGCTGCAGGAGAGACTGGTGCGCTTCACAAAATTGATGGCATCATGAGGTAGGAAAATGATGTGGATATATTGAAGCAACATCTCAAGACATCAGTCAGGAAGTTAAACTTTGGTCGCAAATGGGTCTTCCAAATGGACAATGACCCCAAGCATACTTCCAAAGTTAAGGACAACAAAGTCAAGGTATTGAGTGGCCATCACAAAGCCCTGACCTCAATCCCAAAGAAAATGTGTGGGCAGAACTGAAAAAGTTACACCAGCTCTATCGGGAGGAATCGGCCAAAATTCACCAAGCTTATTGTGGGTAGCTTGTGGAAGGCTACCAGAAACGTTTGACCCAATTAAACAATTTAAAGGCAATGCTACCAAATACTAATTGAGTGTATGTAAACTTCTGACCCACTGGGAATGTGATGAAAGAAATTAAACCTGAAATAAATCATTCTCTACTATTATTCTGGCATTTCACATTCTTAAAATAAAGTGGTGATCCTAACCAACCTAAGACGGGGAATTTTTATAAGAATTAAATGTCAGGAACTCTGAAAAACTGAGTTTAAATGTATTTGGCTAAGGTGTATGTAAACTTCTGTCTTCAACTGTATGTATTCACCCCCTTTACTATTAAGCCCCTAAATAAGATCTGGTGCAACCACTTACCTTCAAAAATCACATAATTAGTTAAATAAAGTCCACCAATCTAAGTGTCACATGATCTGTCACATGATCTAAGTATATATACACACACCTGTTCTGAAAGGCCGCAGAGTCTGCAACACCACCAAGCAAGCGGCACCATGAAGACCAAGGAACTCTCCAAACAAGTCAGGGACAAAGTTGTGGAGAAGTACAGATCAGGGTTTGGTTATAAAAAAAAAATATCAGAAACTTTGAACATCCTACAGCGCACCATAAACTCCATTATTAAAAAATGTGAAGAATATGGCACCACAACAAACCTGCCAAGAGAGGGCTGCCCACCAAAACTCACAGACCAGGCAAGGAGGGCATTAATTAGAGAGGCAACAAAGAGACCAAAGATAACCCTGAAGGAGCTGCAAAGCTCCTCAGCGGAGATTGTAGTATCTGTCCATAGGACCACTTTAAGCCATACACTCCACAGAGCTTGGCTTTATGGAAGAGTGGCCCGAAAAAAATCTGTGTTTGGTGTTCGCCAAAAGGCATGCGGGAGACTCCAAACATATGGAAGAAGGTACTCTGGTCAGATGAGACTAAAATTGAGCTTTTTAGCCATCAAGGAAAACGCTATGTCTGACGCAAACCCAACACCTCTCATCACCCCGAGAACACGATGTTTTTCATCAGCAGGGACTGGGATACTGGTCAGAATTGAATGAATGATGGATGGAGCTAAATACAGGGAAATTCTTGAGGGAAATCTGTTTCAGTCTTCCAGAGATTTGAGACTGGGGTTCATCTTCCAGCAGGACAATGACCCTAAGCAACACTCAAGTGATTTAATGGGAAACATTTAAATGTCTTGGAATGGCCTAGTCAAAGCCCAGACCTCAATCCAATTGAGAATCTGTGGTATGACTTAAAGATTGCTGTACACCAGCGGAACCCATCCAACTTGGAGGAGCTGGAGCAGTTTTGCTTTGAGGAATGGGTAAAAATCCCAGTGGCTAGATGTGCCAAGCTTATAGAGACATACCCCAAGAGACTTGCACTATAATTGCTGCAAAAGGTGGCTCTACAAAGTATTGACTTTTGGGGGGTGAATAGTTATGCGCGCTCTAGTTCTGTTTTGTCTTATTTCTTGTTTGTTTCACAAATAATATTTTGCATCTTCAAAGTGGTCGGCATCGTGTAAATCAAATGATAAAACCCCCCCCCAAAATATATTTTTATCCCAGGTTGTAAGGCAACAAAATAGGAAAAATGCCAACGTGGGTGAATACTTTCCCAAGCCACTGTGTCACTACTGAAAGTTTAACTAGCTAACTTTTCTGATCAATAAAGCTTAATGAGATCCATGTGGATTCTCTTCTGTGTTCATTACATGACCAACACACAAAACATTTTAAAAAACAGAAAATAACAGGATTGGGTGTTTCATGCAGCAGGAGCCTCGTTTGGAGGAACAGATGCAGTGTCAGTTGAATTAAATTAAACTGAATTGACTAGAACCATAGATTATCATGTGATCATATTTCAAGACAAAGAGCAGATATTACACTCAATGTTTTGTTTTTATTCAGTGAGGACATTTTTCTTTAAATAACACAATTATCATGACACAGTTTATTAAAGCTGGTAATTCCCAAATTATGATACTTACAGTAACAATGCTAATCAGAAGTGCCTTGCATGCTGAAGAATGGTTCTCGTAGAAAAAAATAGAGGCCCTTTCAAAACCAACCCCTAACTAGCCCCTTCTTGTAGGCCAGGGGTAGGCAACCCTGTTCCTGGAGTGTCTCAGGTACTGCAGGATTTGTTCCAACTAGGCACCATACCAGACCAACTGAGCTAGTTGATCAGTTCAGTGATTGCCTAAATTCAACACATCTGGTCTTCCATCAAAAACATGAAGTACCTGCGGCATTCCCGTAAGCTAAATATGATGTGGCTGTGCATGGCACTGATTTGTGTGTGTGTGCGAGCAAGTAGAAAAATATGTTGACTCACCCTACTTGAAGAGAAACGCCAAAGACATCCTCCTGTCTTTCAAGTTGTTGAAGCGGTCTATGAATCTCATACAGCACACGTGTAACAGGGTTATATTGGTAATTCCCATTGCCACTTTATTGTTAAGCCAATGGGTGTTTGGTTTTATTTTTGTCTTGCCTTCACCTACTCAACATGGCATCTTATTGGCTGGTTTGCGTAGCTTGCTTACGAGGGAGGATGTTTCATTTAGAATCGTCCCAGTGAACAAGCACCGAACCAGCGGTAAGTTGTTTGTTGCAAAGCACTGTACGTCAAAAGTGATTTTTATTCTCCCAAGTGATGATTTAAATATTTGTTGTGTATTTTGTTGTAGAGATTTCCAGCTAATACTAGCTAGCAACTTACTGTGTCTGGTGGGGGGGTTTGTATATTTTGTACAGTGCGTGAGTGCAGAGTTGGATCGTGAGTCGTGCATTGCATGACGTGCAATTTTGTGCTGTTCCTATCAGGTACATTGTTAAAGATATTATATTGTATATTGTAATTGTATTATTTTGCTAACTACATTGCCCATTGAACAAGCACCAAACTAGCGTGCGTGAGTGCAGAGTTGGATGGTGAGCCGTGCATTGCATGACGTGCAATTTTGTGCTGTTCCTATCAGAATAAAGCTCCACGACTGGTGTTACAAGTTGGAGTTTGTGTCGGTTATTGATTGTACACAACGCAAGAAGAGTACTGTTACAGTGGTGCCGTGACCGTTCTTCTGGATCAGATCTTCCTTCGCTGGATTTCCATCTCAGAACTTCGCCGTGGTTGCCGTTGAAGAATCAGATAAGAAGGCAATATCGCATTTCGCCAGAAGAGGGCCCTACTGCGACGTTTTACTATCGAAATGGATGATTTCTCTGGTTGAGACTTTCTCTACTTGTTTATTTGCAATTCTAACGTATATCTGATATAAGTAGGGTGAGTTTTACCAGTGTACTAGATATAGGTTAGATTTTGACTTGAGGTAAAAAAATAAATATTTTGCCATTGACATTTTTATTAGTCTGTTGATTTCCCATTATTAACATGGAAGGTGTTGGGAGAGGTAGGGGTTTCCTGACATTTCATCTGTCACCATCTGTTGGTAGGGGTTCAGCCAAAATTCCAGTTGCTTCTACACCTATGCCTAAACTGGAGGGTTTTGGGAGTTTTGATGATAGTTTACCTATGGAAATGCCCAAGGATGTGTATGAAAGAGTTTTGCCAAATACAGGGAGTGGGGAGGTCTCCATGGATTTCATAGCAGACATAGTACAGCAGATTGGTCATTCCATTGGGGAGAACATTGACTCCTGTTTGGAGTCAAAGGCAATTGTTGGACATGTTGCGGACAATGTTATGGGGAATGCATGCAGCTCTAGGGGTATGGATGTGTCAGGCCTGAACCTGGTATTGAAGTCTGATATCAGGGAACCGGTGTACTTTCGGGGGGATGGCTCTGAAAAGTGCACAGTGCATGAGTGGGAGGATATGGTCATGGTTTACATGTGTAAGAGGGGCGTATCTGTGATGGACCAAGCAGATGAGGTTATGGGTAGGCTTATGGGAAGGGCCCGCGATGTTGTTAAAGTGGGCATACGCAGCAATCCCTCCGTTGATTTATCTAAAGGCCCGAGTCCCATCTTTGACATACTGAAACAACATTTTAGTGACCCTGCTTTTTCAAGCATGCCCCTCGCTGACTTTTATGCCACATTACCTCTGATTGATGAACAACCATTCGACTATTGGCTCAGACTGAACAGGGCTATGGAGGTTGCTGAAGATTGTCTAAAGAGACAGAAAAAAAGTGTTGAAGACCCATCTCGTGAGGTCACAGTCATGTTCATCAGACATTGCCCTAACGCTGAACTGTCGCTTACCTTTAAGTGCAAGCCATTACAGCAGTGGACCGCTGCAGATGTTCATGAGAGGTTGGATGAATACAGGAGGGAGCAGAGGTACTCTCACTTATCTAAGGTGACCCCAGCCATCGCAACAATGAAGCAGGAAGTTGGTGCTGTCATGCCTATCACCATGCCTGCTGTGAGGCCCCAAATGGAAGTACCTAATGTGGTGCCTTCACCAGCCCAGAGTATTCAGGGCTCAGCTGAGCCGATGGAACGTGTCCTTGCAATGCTGGAGCTTGTGCTGGAGCAGAGGCCACAACAGTCTGACCGTAAGTTCCAAAAAGGGAATCGGTACATCGCAACCTGATAATGCCAGTCAACTTTCTTCCTCTTCCCCATGCTGCCATTGACGAGGGAACAGACATGTCTGGGTTAACAGAATCTGAGGAAATGAATGACAGCCTTGTGGTCTCAGCTGCCATGGACACTGCAGTGGATGATGATGCTGAGTACAGAACAAGAGTGTGGGTGTCAGAGTTGCCTTCTAAAGGAACAGGTGACTGACCTACCAAACTCGGACCATTCCTTAACTGATCGGTTATGCACTGACTGTGTTGACAGTCCCACTATTGCAATAGTACACAACACTGTCACTCCTTATGCAGTTGAAGGTACTCGGGGTCGTATTAGGTCAAGGGCAGGAAGACTATTTAAACCAGTGTCAAGACTGATTGAGATTATGAATCAGCAGAAAGTTGGCTCTTGAAGGTTAATATGTGAATAGAGAGGGTCAATGGTATTGACATGTTTTATTTGTTTTGTTTTTACATCATTGTGACCATGATTAGAGGTTGCAGGATGGTAATGTGACGGATATGATAAAGTCTCTTATGGTAGTTTATTTTATTACTTGGATGTTTTAGTCACTGAGTGTACTTAACATGTAACAGGCATGTTTGCCTATGAGGGTTAAGGGGATTGATCAACCACCTTTCACTCTAATTCTCAAGGAGAATAGTCTAATGACTGGAATATTTAGTGACTGTTTAAAAGCAGGGTCTGCATCCTCGATATACACAGCTTTACCTTTTAGTTTTCTCTATTAGGTAGTATAAAAATATAGCATTGTTTTTTTCACTGTACATTATTCTGTACATATGTTGAGTGTCTCTGTACCTGGTATGTTTGCACAGTGTGGTTTTGTATTTTTATAATTTTTCTTTGCAAGTGGAATTCAGTAGGGGGGAGTGTAACAGGGTTATATTGGTGATTCCCCTTGCCACTTTATTGTTTAGCCAATGTGTGTTTGGTTTTATTTTTGTCTTGCCTTCACCTACTCAACATGGCATCTTATTGGCTGGTTTGCGTAGCTTGCTTACGAGGGAGGATGTTTCAGTTAGAATCGTCCCAGTGAACAAACACCAAACCAGCGGTAAGTTGTTGGTTGCAAAGCACTGTACATCAAAAGTGATTTTTATTCTCCCAAGTGATGATTTAAATGTACAATTTATATCAATTTGTTTGTAAATGTTATTCGAACATCACACAAGATGCAACGGTTTTTGGTGAATATTTGTTGTGCATTTTGTTGTAGAGAATTCCAGCTAATACTAGCTAGCAACTTACTGTGTCTGGTGGGGGGGGTTGTATATTTTGTACAGTGCGTGAGTGCAGATTTGGATGGTGAGCCGTGCATTGCATGACGTGCAATTTTGTGCTGTTCCTATCAGAATAAAGCTCCATGACTGGTGTTACCAGTTGGAGTTCGTGTCAATGATTGATTGTACACAACGCAAGAAGAGTACTGTTACACACGCACAGGTAGAACAATGAGCCAGACGGTTCAACAGATGTAGAAATCTGAAGCATTCATTTGGCATTTCCACCACCACCAAATACTGTATGTTGATGAGAGGAAGCCCAGTGTCCGGCAGTGGGAGAAGATGGAGCAAGATGGATTTTGGCTGACATTCTGCTAATTTTCTCATTGATGAAACATTTGATCTCAATTCAGTTCTCTGTTTCCAAAACTAAAATCTCTTTCGAACAGAGTACACAAAGTTTTGTAGACTGCCCTTTACCAAAGTTAATTTTTTTTTATTGTTTAGAAGGAGTGCAAGGACGAATTGAGTTATTGCACATGCACACTTCACAGTAGGATTTCCCTAATTGAATATGTAAATATTTGGCTAAAATGCTTGCTCGCTAGCCTAAATTCCTTTCATGGGCAACGATGCATCAGGCTTGTTAGTTAACATTAGCCTACTACGTCTATCTACATATTGAACTTCCATCCCCTCAGGCCAGGGGGACACTGTATGAATTTATGGTTGGATCAGAATCGCTGTTATAATCATTGTTGTGTATGGAAAATTTAATAAAATCACAAGTCCAAATCTCTATTTCCATCCATTGCTAATTTAAGAAAAGGGACCATTTTAGCTAGCTAGCCACCGGAGGACAACGGTAAAAAGAGATGAAGCCAAATCCAACTGGCTTCCTTTGACATTTTATTTTTGTGTGCCAGAGCTATTCACAGTTGAGCTCACTCAGTTTAGCTCAATGCTGATTGTTTATTCTTATTTTTATTTTTTTTTATCATGAGAGGCCAAATGCTTGCTGGCTTCCCTTGCATTCAATGCTACGGGTGGCAACAATGTCATAATCTTTTTGTCAAGACAGCATCAGATAGCAGGGCTACAATACTAAAAAAGATGGTCTTTGTTTCGCTCGCTCTGATGCTTTCTCCGGTGAGATACATTCAGCCTCTTGCAAATTGAAGGAAAAGTATGAAAAACAGAGAGACAAGGATAAATCATTTTATGTTTATTGCTGGGGAAGCCTGGCTTCCCTTTGCATCCATGAATACACACCGATGGTAGAATCTAAACTGTGTGCTAAGTTACCTTGACTTTTAATTTAATTTATCAATTGAACTACCTAGGTATGTGTACTGTAAATGCAACGTGAAAAGTGTATGCATGGCTTCAAAACATCAGAATAGCCTAGATCATTTTATTTAACTAGGCAAGTCAGTTAAAGAACAAATACTTACTTTACAATGATGGCCTACCCCAGCCAAACCCTCCCCTAACCCGGATGATGCTGAGCCAAATGTGCACCACCCTATGGGACTCCCAATCACGCTATACAGCCTGGGATCAAACCAGGGTCTGTAGTGACACCTCTAGCACTGAGATGCAGTGCCTTAGACTGCTTCACCACTCAGGAGAAAACGCTCTTACCCTGAAGAATCACAATCGATTTCCTGACACTATGAACATTCTAAAAATAAAAATGTAATTGTAAAATAAAGCATTAAAAAAATACTTGGGTGACATTTTCTGTCCAAAAACAGCCCTCACAATGACCAAAGTTTCCCCTAAATAGCCCTCACGCTATAGCCTTGTGGAACCAGCCTGATTGCTGCGTTCAACATTCTATTTCACTTTCACGTAGCAGAATACTGACTGCAGCGATCAGGCTGGTTCCACCAGGCTACTCACAATTTGTAAAGTTTGGAATGTTGCAGCTTGGGCAATTGCAGACATTGAGCTCAGTGCTGACATAATATTTTGTCCTTTATATTCTAACCACACCTGTCACCAATGAATTGAAGTATATTTTAAAATATTCCCAAAACTCTAACAGCATTATTTTCAAAAACAAAAAGTTAAATCTATGCATTGCAGAACTATGCAAAATATATAAGGAAACAACGTGTACCAGATACACAATTGGACTTGCAAATAATAAAAAAGTAGGCTATGCAGGTTACTTACAGTTTGCTGTTCAATTCTAGGTTTTGGAGTGTAGATCTGTCAGGTACTTAATAAGAGGTTAATGAGAGTCTGCCCAGAGAACACCTACCTCAGTTGCCTTTATACTGTCAGGCTATGTGGTGTCTGTCACAAACTCAGCCCCAGGTCCAACCAGTAAACCCTGGATTTCTGATGCTTTCAATAGTCTATTGAGAGGCTTTGAAGCCACCGGTCGGTCATATTGGCACTCACCAGTAGGAGCAGTGCTCCATAGGAATGAATGGAATTCTGCAGTACTTCAATTAAAAGTACGTTATGCAGAAATCTCTCTGCCATTTCCTGGTTGCTAAAATTCGAATAGTTTGCCTAATATAAGTTTGTGACAAAACAAGCAAGTATCGTGTAGAGAGTCATTGTACAATCTAAACAGCTGTGAAATATGTTTTCAATAACCAAAAATATTGTATTTTCAGCTATTTGAAGCCGGTGAACAAAACCAAAAGTAAAAGATGCAAAAACGAAAGTTAAGAATGGGAAGAATAGAAATTGTGCACATAGCATAGATCTAAGCTTCTTAGAATTGATTTCAATGATAGTGACAGATCTATAACTCAAATATCTGTCTGAATTTGGTGGGGTCACCCAAAAAGGGACCTATCGCAGCTTTAAATGTTTCAGGAGAAAATTACATGTATTTAAGTATTTTTTTCTTGAGCAGGGGGACCTTGCGGGCGCTGCAGGATTTCAATCCTTCACGGCGTAGTGTGTTACCAATTGTTTTCTTGGTGACTATGGTCCCAGCTGCCTTGAGATCATAGACAAGATCCTCCCGTGTAGTTCTGGGCTGATTCCTCACTGTTCTCATGATCATTGCAACTCCACGAGGTGAGATCTTGCATGGAGCCCCAGGCCGAGGGAGATTGACAGTTCTTTTGTGTTTCTTCCATTTGCGAATAATCACACCATCTGTTGTCACCTTGTCACCAAGCTGCTTGGTGATGGTCTTGTAGCCCATTCCAGCCTTGTGTAGGTCTACAATCTTGTCGCTGACATCCTTGGAGATCTCTTTGGTCTTGGCCATGGTGGAGAGTTTGGAATCTGATTGATTGCTTCTGTGGACAGGTGTCTTTTATACAGGTAACCAGCTGAGATTAGGAGCACTCCCTTTAAGAGTGCGCTCCTAGTCTCAGCTCGTTACCTGTATAAAAGACACCTGGGAGCCAGAAATCTTTCTGATTGAGAGAAGGTCAAATACTTATTTCCCTCATTTAAAATGCAAATCAATTTATAATATTTTTGACATGCATTTTTCTGGATTCTTTTGTTGTTATTCTCTCTCTCACTGTTGAAATAAACCTACCATTAAATTGATCGACTGATCATTTCTTTGTCAGTGGGCAAACGTACAAAATCAGCAGGGGATCAAATGCTATTTTCCCTTACTGTAGATACTTTTGTACCTGTTTCCTCCAGCATCTTCACAAGGTCCTTTGCTGTTGTTCTGGGATTGATTTGCACTTTTCGCACCAAAGTACGTTCATCTCCAGGAGACAGAACACGTCTCCTTCTTGTATGACATCTGCATGGTCCAATGGTGATTATACTTGCGTACTATATTGTTTGTACAGATGAACGTGGTACCTTCAGGCTTTTGGAAATTTCTCCCAAGGATGAACCAGACTTGTGGAGGTCCACAATTTTTTTTCTGAAGTCTTGGCTGATTTCTTTTGATTTTCTCATGATGTCAAGTAAAGAGGCACTAAGTTTGAAGGTAGGCCTTGAAATACATCCACATGTACACCTCCAATTGACTCAAATGATGTAAATTAGCCTATCAGAAGCTTCTAAAGCCATGACATAATTTTCTGAAATTTTCCAATCTGTTTATAGGCACAGTCAACTTAGTGTATGTAATCTTCTGACCCACTGGAATTGTGATACAGTGAATTATAAGGGAAATAATCTGTCTGTTAACAATTGTTAGAACAATTACTTGTGTCATGCAGAAAGTAGATGTCCTAACTGACTTGCCAAAACAACAGTTTGTTAACAAGACATTTGTGGAGTGTTTGAAAAACTAGTTTTAATGACTCCAACCTAAGTATGTAAACTTCCTACTTCAACGTACCACCATAAGTGCAGCTTAAGTCACATGATTTTACATTTCAACTTCTTGCTCCTGTCACCACCACAATTGCTACCGTTAGGGGTGGTGAAAAAAACGTATACTCAAAGCACAGAGATTTGAAGAAGACCATTTATACACCACATCCCCACCTCTTCTGCAGAAATGTTACTTCCCCTTTAGGTCTATCCCTCCTGTTATGCTACCATCTCTTTGAGTGTGATTTAGCAGCCTAAGTCACACGATTTCATAGAAAATAGGACTTTGCATTTGAACTCCTGTTAGAATAATTTGCATGGGTTAGGATAATGACTTAAGTGTTCCACTCTGAAATTGTAGGATAGGGGGAAAAGTTTGATAATTATGAGAAGATAAAACCAGGATGGGGGTAGATCGGTTAGCATTGTAAAACTTTGAGGTTATATCCTTTAGTAGGGATGTAAACAGAGTGAAGATGTAGAGTAGGTAATAGAAAATCATTGGAGGGTTTCAATCCAAGAGGGTCATAAAGGGGGAGGGGAGGTGAAAGCCTTGAAGAATGTGGCAACTTTTATGGTTCTTTGTGGTTAGTGGAAAAGTACTGGTTGTTTGAGAAGGGAGTGGTCTAAAGATAGGAATGTATTTGTGTATTATAAAAGGACTGAGTCCTAATTTTTGACTTTAGAACGGTCTCTGAATAAACTGTACAGACCTTTTGCAGAAAGCCGAGTCCTTGCCTAATTATTCTTAACCCAGTGTCTTACAAACCTTGGGGATTAGTCAAAGCTTATTGAATTATCATTGGGATTCAAAATTCCACCTGCCATCTAGACACTTTTGTGTTGACTTGAAAGTGTCACTAATGCATCATGTTTCTAAGTTGATACAACATGAGGGAATAAATTGACTGTGGTACATAGTAGATAATGAGGCTTTCTTTCAATTATGAGAACCATGGTTCTGTGAGGTCCTAAGAACACCACAATACAGAATTATCACATGGATGAAGTAATTAATTACATTATGTCCCTTAAGGAAATTTGCTTGACACATGCTTGATGGCTGAAATGTGTCCATTTGAGTGTTAATAATACATCTAAGTAATATTTTATTAGTGAATGTTAATAATACATCTAAGAAATACTTTATTAGTGAGTGTTAATAATACATCTAAGCAATACTTTATTAGTGAGTGTTAATAACCTCACTAGGGTAAGGGGGCACCATTTTCACCTCCGGATGAAAAGCATGCCCAAAGTAAACTGCCTGTTACTCAGGCCCAGAAGCTAAGATATGCATGTAATTGGTAGATTTGGATGGAAAATACTCTAAAGTTTCCAAAACTGTTAGAATAATGTCTGTGAGTATAACAGAACTGATATGGCAGGCAAAAACCTGAGAGAAATCCATCCAGGAAGTGGGATTTTTTATGTTTGTAGTTTTCCATTGACTGCCTTTACAGTATCCAATGACTTAGGACTCAGATTGCACTTTCTATGGCTTCCACTAGATCTCAACAGTCTTTAGAAATTGTTTCAGGCTTGAATTCTGAAAAATGAGAGAGTAAGAACACTGAGTCAGTGGAAAGTCCCCAGACCTGTTTACTGCGTGCGACTGAGTGTGCTCCTCTCTTGTTCTTCTTTTATATTGACCAAGCTATTGTCCGGTTTAAATATTATTGATTATTATGACTAAAAACAACCTGAGGATTGATTATAAACATCGTTTGACATGTTTCTACGAACCTTACTGACACTTTTTGGATGTTTCGTCTGCCTGTTGTGACCGCCTTTATATCCAAAAAACTGAGTTTTTTGGATATAAAGAGGGACTGTATCGAACAAAACAAACATGTATTGGGTAACTGGGAGTCTTGTGAGTGCAACCATGTGAAGATTATCAAAGGTAAGTGTTTCATTTTATCGCTATTTCTGAATTTTGTTACTCCTCTACTTGGCTGGTAACTGTTTGTAATGTTTTGTGTGCTGGGCGCTGACCTAGATAATCGCATGGTATGCTTTCGCCGTAAAGACTTTTGGAAATCTGACACAACGGTTGGATTAACAAGAAGTTAATCTTTAAGCCGATGTATAACACTTGTATGTTTTATGAATTTTTATGAGAATTTCTGTTTTTGAATTTGGCACTCTGCAATTTCACCGGATGTTGGCCAGGTGGGACGCTAGAGAGGATTTAATAATACATCTAACTAATACTTTATTAGTGAGTGCCTCTTGTCTTTTTCAGGTGTCTGTTACTCCTGATAAAATGTAACTCAGTACAACAACCTTTTCCAGTGATCACTCAAACATAACACCAATAAGAAACCAGCTAATCACCCCCCCCGATCCCAAGTGTCAATCTTATTGTAGGCTACAATAACAGCAGAATATATTTATTTGCATTTATTAAGGTTGTTGGACATTCTACAACAAATAAGTGCTACATTGCAGCAGATTTAGCTAATCCTGTGAATGTAACTTGTGGTAACCAGATGTGTAAACTACTAAAGTGTATTTTGGAAACTTTTACTTCACTACATTCCTAAAGAAAATAATGTCCTTTCTCCTCCATATATTTTCACTGACACCCAAAAGTACTCGTTACATTTTGAATGATTAGCAGGACAGGAAAATTGTAGAATTCGCACACTTATCAAGAAAACATCCCTGGTCATCCCTACTGCCTCTGATCTGGCGGACTCACAAAAACAAATGGTGTGTTTGTAAATTATGTCTGAGTGTCTGACTCTCTGTAAAAAAAATAAGAAGTTAAAGGATGCTGTCTGGTTTGCCTAATATAAGGAATGTGAATTTATAGTTTCACTTTTGATACTTAATGATATTTTAATAAAACTGTATTTCTGGGTGACTTTCACTTGAGTCATTTTCTATTAAGGTATTTTTACTTTAACTTGAAAGTATGACAATTGGGTACTTTTTTCACCACTGGTGGTGACCTCAATATTTCATATCTCCTGACTTGTTTCTACAGTAAGACATCCATATAGATGTCTTTCTCCAAGTGTTCAGTCTAGATAGTCCAGTGATGTATAGTCTGTGATTAGGTTATTTTCGGGGCAGAGCTACTTTCCTGTTCATGTGAGAGGTTTTGAAGTGTAGATCTAGCAGTTTTTATTCACGTTTTTTTGTTGTTGCCATTTTAGGTGTTTGAATATTCTTACTGTATGAGAGAACCTTTATATGTCAGTTCATTGTGATGCCCAGACCCAGACAGACCCATAGGTACATTCCTGCTTTTCTGTTATCAAATCTGTTACTAGGAAGTAACCCCTCAAGGTCTGTTACATTTTCTCATGCAACAAGGCACACATACATTATTTCTATCCAGCAAAATACAATCTATTGTCCAATGTTCCCTTTGTATACCTTATATCTCCATCTCACTATGCCCTGTACTAGTTAGAAGATAGCACAGAAAGGAAGCACTTAAGGAGATAGTCCTTTGGTTTTTCATTTAGGAATTGGCAATAAAAACAACGGGTAAAACAACTGGGAGGTATATTCAGTGGCCCTTTATTTTATAGTGCCATGAAATAACTATGAAATAAATAGTAATGACAAACCATTACTATTTATTTCAGTAGCTTTTTAGCCTGACAGGCAGAAATACACTTTTAACTTCCATCTTTACTCAGGGAAATGTACAATTCTGTGCTCTCAAATATGCGATACCCAGATCTATCTTTATGTTCATTCTGTAAGTAGTGATGACTAAAATATATTTCCAAGGATTTTATCCTGTAGATTCTGAGAAGAGATATGAGTTAATGTGTAGTGTTCTCTGGATTGGCTGAAGAGGGTGGCTGCCTTGAATTGTTCCAGTTAATGTCTTTAGGCCCTTTTCCAGGTTGATAGGAAAGGCAATGCAAACTTTCTCTCTTATACTCTAACAGGTCTCAATATTAGTTGTTCCAAATGTTTGGTTTACTCTGTGTATATAGAGGAAGATTTAAATATCAAGTAATGAAGTCAAACAACTTGTAGAATGTACAGCACTGTTAGCTATGGACTCTCATTGTGTTGTGCATCTATTTACTATAGCTGCCACTCCAGCTCCCACTGCTGCACCAACTCCCATACCAACTGGACCCCCAACTATTCCCACAACTGATCCGATTATGGCACCTTTCCTTAATATTTCAGCTTTCTCTCTAGCTTCACTTTCCTGTTTTCTCCTCAGCTTCTCTTCTTCTTCCCTTAGACACACTCCTTCAAACCTTGCCTTAAGTTCTTCCATCTCTCTGAGTCTCTGCTCTTCGCTCTCTTTCAGGAGCCTCTTCTTCTCTTCTTCAATCAACTTCTCTGCATGTTGGTACATCTCAGTGGTGTAGTGGCTTCCTCCATTCAACTTCACCATCTTGTTTATCTTGTCAAGAAGCTCAGTGACCTGAGATGGATTCTGATCATAGTTTTTGAAAACATGATATCCACCATTACATTTGGCAAATAAAGTATCCAGATCTGTATTTCCATTCAGGAAGTCTTCAATTGTTTCATCATCATCATCATCATCAAGAAGGTCTCCATTTGTGAAGAGAACCATGGTGTATTTCGATGCTTCAACACCAAAAAAATCCTGAATTATCTCCACTGTTTCCTTCTCCTCTTCAGTGAATCTTCCCAGCGCGATCACAACCAGGAACACATGGGGACCAGGAGCGGAGAATAGCAGGCACTGTGAGATCTTTTTCAATGCCTCCTCCCGTGTTAACTCGGTGTCAAACAAGCCAGGTGTGTCGATAACAGCTACACTTTGCCCACCCACCTCTCCTCTTTTCTTTTCACATGTTGATGTCACAGAATTAGATGACATTTTTGACACAAAATGTTCTGTCCCCAGGATGGTGTTTCCTGATGCACTCTTCCCAGCTCCCGTCTTCCCCAGCAGAACAATCCGGACGTCCTCATTTTGTTCTGTTGGAAAAGAAGGAAAGATTGTGACTTTAGAAAGAATTCTAATGTTGATGTTCTTTCTGTTTGGTCATCTTATGGAACACCTACTAAACATGTTCAGTCTCACATTACTTCTTAGACATTGACGGTCTATAGAATATTAACTGTAAGCAAATTAACAATGACATTATCTATAAATGAAGCTACATGTAATCCTCCATTCATTTTATTAAAATGTATTAAAAATGTAATAAAAAAAACAATTATTTTGTGAAAACCCACAACAACAAAAAGTTTCCATCTCTGTCTTGTAGCCTACATACAGTGAAGTGAAGAGTAAGAACTCACCAGTCATGTTTGGGTTTTGGAATGCTGTCAAGCTCTTCTCAGGTCTAGTGTTCCCAACCAGAGCAACCAGGGTCTCTGTTGGATGAAAAATAAAATGTTGTTACTGTAGAGAGAGACGTGTGCTGTTGATCTGTAGAGAGAGAAGTGTGCTGTTGATCTGTAGAGAGAGAAGTGTGCTGTTGATCTGTAGAGAGAGAAGTGTGCTGTTGATCTGTAGAGAGAGAAGTGTGCTGTTGATCTGTAGAGAGAGAAGTGTGCTGTTGATCTGTAGAGAGAGAAGTGTGCTGTTGATCTGTAGAGAGAGAAGTGTGCTGTTGATCTGTAGAGAGAGAAGTGTGCTGTTGATCTGTAGAGAGAGAAGTGTGCTGTTGATCTGTAGAGAGAGAAGTGTGCTGTTGATCTGTAGAGAGAGAAGTGTGCTGTTGATCTGTAGAGAGAGAAGTGTGCTGTTGATCTGTAGAGAGAGAAGTGTGCTGTTGATCTGTAGAGAGAGAAGTGTGCTGTTGATCTGTAGAGAGAGAAGTGTGCTGTTGATCTGTAGAGAGAGAAGTGTGCTGTTGATCTGTAGAGAGAGAAGTGTGCTGTTGATCTGTAGAGAGAGAAGTGTGCTGTTGATCTGTAGAGAGAGAAGTGTGCTGTTGATCTGTAGAGAGAAATGTGATGTTGATCTGTAAAGAGAAGTGTGATGTTGATCTGTAGAGAGAAGTGTGATGTTGATCTGTAGAGAGAAGTTAGAGAGAGGTCTGATGTTTATCTGTAGGGAGAGGTCTGATGTTGATCTGTAGAGAGAGAAGTGTGATGTTGATCTGTAGAGAGAGAAGTGTGATGTTGATCTGTAGAGAGAGAAGTGTGATGTTGATCTGTAGAGAGAAATGTTATCTTACAGAACAGCTACTAAAGCTACTTTTTCTGTCTCACATTGCTTCTTAAACTTGCATTTTTGGTCTATAAAATACAAACTCTAAGAAAATGTACAATGACATTATCTACAGGTAACAGCCAAAAATAAAGGAAACACCACTGACAGAGCTGTCATTGTCCATTTCTTGCCTACCCACCAAGTTTTCACATTTGGCGAATATGGCAGCAGTGTCTTACTGCCTTGGATAGAACACCAGTTTAACAGCCGCAATAGAAGCGAGTAAAATGCGTCTGAAAGAAAGTTGGGGATACAACCAATTTTCCATGTATGTTTTTGGACTTTCTCAGAAATCCTAATAACAGGAGTTTTTCAAAATGTCGACACAGAAGGTGTGAAGATGAATCTGAAGATGAAAGGAGATCTATGCTACAACTGATGAGTCTGTGGTCTCAAAAGGGCTCTCTGACATCAATGCTGGAATGAGACAAGGAAGAGGCAGACATGAGTATGCCTTCATCTTAAAGATGCCCTTCAAACAGGTGCACAGACCATTATAATTTCAAAAGTGGATACAGACATCATTGTCCTCCTTGCTGGTCTGTTCTACTATCTTACCAAGGATTATCCAACCATAAAGCTGTGGGTTGTTTTTGGTATGGGGGAAAAGTTACTTGGAGATTTGTATCATCACCATCTACGAGAAGCTTGGAATGCACAAGAGTTTGGCTTTGTCAGGCTTCCACACATTCACAGGTTGTGATACAATATCATAGTTTCATGGAAAGGGCATAATGAAAGCTTGGAGTGCATGAAGTCATTTCTACGGTAACAGACCTACGCTTTGACTCAGTTCTCACTTGTATGCCAAACAAAAACCATTGAAATCAAAGTTTAACAAATCATATATTGAAAACACTACAAATAATGTATGCCTGAGTAAGATCCTGTGGATTTATGTATGCATCTACACTATACATACAAAAGTATGTGGACACCATTTCACATTTCTGGGACTGTTTTATGGTTCATGTCCCTTTGTTCCAGTGAAGGGAAAACGCTACAGCATACAATTGCATTCTAGACGATTCTGTGCTTCAAACTTCGTGGAAACAGTATGCCAGGCCTAATCGCCCAACATCAGTGCCCAACCCCAACATCAGTGCCCAACCAGCAATGTTCCAACATCTAATGGAAAGCCTTCCCAGAAGAGTGGCATCTGTTATAGCAGCAAAGGGGGGGACCAATTCCACATTAATGCCCATGATTTTAGGATTAGTCCTGACTCACAGTCGGCGTTCCAATTCATCCCTAAGGTGTTTGATGGAGTTGAGGTCAGGGCTCTGTGCAGGCCAGTCAAGTTCTTCCACACTGATCTAGACAAAATATTTCTGTATGGACCTTGCTTTGTGCACAGGGGCATTGTCATGCTGAAACAGGAAAGGGTCTTCCCCATACTGTTGCTACAAAGTTGGAAGCACAGAATCTGCTAGAATGTCATTGTACCCTGTATTGTTAAGCTTTCCCTTGACTGGATCTAAGGGGCCTAGCCCGAACCACGAAAAACAGCCTCCAGACCATTATTCCTCATCCACCAAACTTTACAGTTGTCACTATGCATTCGGGCAGGTAGCGTTCTCCTGGCATCTGCCAAACCCAGATTAGTCTGTTGGCTGCCAGATGGTGAAGTGTGATTCATCACTCCAGAGAACACGTTTCCACTGCTCCAGAATCCAATGGTGGCGAACTTTGCACCATGCCAGCCGACGCTTGGCATTGTGCATGGTGATTTTAGCCTTGTGTATGGCTGTTCGGCCATGGAAACCCATTTCATGAAGCTCCCGACTAATAGTTATTGTGCTGACGATGCTTCCAGAGGCAGTTTGGAATTCTGTAGTGAGTGTTGCAACCGAGCAGAGACGATTTTTACGTGCTACGTGCTTCACGTGCTACGCGCTTCAGTCCTGTTCTGTGAGCTTGTGTGGCCTATCACTTGGTGGCTGAGCCATTGTTGTACCTAGACGTTTACGCTTCACAATAACAGCACTAACAGTTGACCGGGGAAGCTGGAGCGGGGCAGAAATGTGACAAACTGACTTGTTGGAAAGGTGGCATCCTATGACGGAGCCACGTTTAGAGCCACTAAGCACTTTAGTTGGGCCATTATGTTGCCAATGTTTGTCAATGGAGATTGCATGGCTGTGTGCTCAATTTAATACACCTGTCAGCAATGTGTGTGGCTTAAATAGCTGAATCCACTAATTTGAAGAGGTTTCCACATACTTGTATGTATATAGTGTATCTGGGACCAAGGGTTGAACTAATAAGACAAGAATAGAGATTCTGACAACACACTTGTCCCATCTCCAAATTTTGTTTACACCCAAAACCACGTTGATCTGCTGGACAGACTGATGTTCCTCTACCCATCCTGTGCTGAAATAGGCCTATATTGCTTCATGTCATGATCAACTTGTGAATATCTTTTAACCCAATTGCAGATGAAGGTCATATGTTGGCGGTTTCTTGAAAATGGATGGCATTCTACAGACAGGTAAATACTACAAGTTTGAACTGTGATTTATTGGTGATGCTTATTCCTAGCCACAATGATGCAAAATAGCACCCCCTGCTGGTGAAGCACTTGACCTACACAGCTTTCACAGTACAGCAGAAATTACCAGTTTACAACCACTCTGGAAGTAGTCCCCGACCCCATCACCATTTATTGTAGTGTAGCATCACTTGCTGTTGAAAATGGACACTTGTCTGTATGTGCATAATAATGTACTTTTAGTTACGACAAGGCTTTGGTCTAAAATATCTATTATAAGAAAATGTATGTGAAAATATGAAAATTGAAAAATAGAGCAAAGTACATAGTTTTTTTGATGCCTGATATTTTAAACAATGGCTAGAGGTTTCATTCCTATAGTTAATAGTGTAACGACCATGGGTTTATAAGATATCGACTCTGCCACTTGAGCATGATTTTGCGGCAAAGTCGATAGCGCGCTGGACTTCGGGCTAGAAGGTTGAGGGTTCGAGACCTGCTCCCTGCCTGTTTCATTACATTGGTGTCAGAAGTGATCGGACCTTACATCCACGACAGTGCGTGTGCTTGGCTGGTGAGCGCGTTCCTGTAAAACGTAGGTTCGAGACCTGCTCCCTGCCTGATTCATTACAATATAGCTTTGGTGTTGATGTATCAACTAAAAGTAAGGTGGGTAACATGCAGAGCACAAATTGAATTAGTCTTTGCTTCATTACAATCGGAGAAATAGTAAAACCGATTAACAGGAGAACACAGAAATATTTACACATCTCTGCGTTTTCTGATGAGAGTATCTCTGTTGTTCTTCCTCAAAGCGCATTGGTACAAATAATCTGTGTCGAGAAACTACCAGTACAACATCGCATTGTACTAAAACTGACCTTGCCATTGGCTGCGTGGAGTTGCCCGCCAGGTTTACATGTTTGAACACTGAAATGTGATATGTAATCAACATCTCGATTAGGCTGATTGAAATCATTATTTCGTTGAATGATTTTCAATTTGACTATCATTATTTGTATATAGCCTACACGTTCTCGTTCTGAACTTCTACATTCTTGATCACAACGAAAGCATATTGCGCAAAATGGCACGCAGCATCATTTGCATGTGTGCAAAAAAAAGTTCAACATTCACCTTCTGCTACACAGTTTGACACATATGTTCGATTAATCCAAAATATGCACCACACAGAACGCACTGTAACTTTTTAATTTTTTTATTGTTTTATGCTGCAAACCAAACGCAGCGTTCATTGGAAATGAATGCACTTCTAGTGTACCAAGGCGTAACACCAGTGGGATGGGTGTGGCTTCCTGACAACGACCAAAAGAGCAGCTGCTCACCATTTTACAGCGCCATCTCAGTTAAACCTCTGACACTGCCAAAATATAATCTATGCAGGTGTAGTGTTGGCTATCGCAGTTTAATGCTTGATATGATTGAATTTAGGCCTAGGCTTGTTTTACTCTAAGGTTTGTAAACAATGTAAATGTGAACAAACACTGTATAGCCTCAAAAAATTGTTACAACTACGCATTTGATATCAGTCTACCCATAGCTCTGACTATGAATGATTTTTTTTAGGGGATCGGGTGGGAAGGATGCTTTGTTATTGTTTCAATGAAAGATTATAGTTTTAAAAGGGTACGAGAGCTTTAATAGTGCAGGCAAAAAATGTAGTGCAGAATGTGTACTAAATATTTAAATCCATATAACTCCTACATCATTATGCCTATATTTACAAATGACATGTATCCATTAGATACTCATTACAATAAACATATTGTAGAAGGTGTTGTACAAAATATTGAATACGTAGTCTTTCCAAAAGATTCAGATATTACACTTCTTTATATTTCATTTTTGAAAATCAAATTTGGAAAAAACACCCATTTGGAATATCAAAACATGCAACAAGAATGTGGTTCATGCTTGTGCCTTGTAATAGTAATTTATAGACGTCCTTACCTTTGCCTGCCTGTTGTGAGAGTAGAGTCTAGAGTCTTCTGTCTACAAGCGGAGATGCGGCTGATGTTTTATAGAGATGTGGGGCATGCCTCGTTGTACTTCATGATGTGATTGGTCACCCTTTGATGTGATTGACTAAAACTAAAACCTTAAAGGGTGAACAGTCAGGTGATTTCTTGTAAATCCTGGGTTGAGTTCCTGCACAGACTACATTGCTGACTCACACCAGATCTTGCAACGCCTGGATGGGTATTTAATATATCAGCTAATTGTCACGTTTTGACCAGTAAAGGGGTTATTTGTTATTGTAGTTTGGCCAGGTGGCCAGCTTTAGGAAGAGTCTTGGTAGTTCCAAAAATCTTCCATTTAAGAATGATGGAGGCCAATGTGTTCTTGGGAACCTTCAATGCTGCAGACATTTTTGTTACCTGTCCCCAGAGATCTGTGCCTCGACACAATCCTGTCTCAGAGCTCTTGTCTAATCAATTGAATTTACCACAGGTGGACTTCAATCAAGTTGTAGAATCATCTCACGGATGATCAATGTAAACAGGATGCACCCGAGCTCAATTTTGAGTCTCGTAGCAAAGGGTCTGAATACTTCCAGTACCAGTCAAAGTTTGGACACACTTACTCATTGAGGTGTTTTTCTTTATTATTACTATTTTATACATTGTAGAATAATAGTGAAGACATCACACAACTATGAAATAACCATATGGAATCATGTAGTAACCAAAAAAAGTGTTAAACAAATCTATATATATTTTATATTTGAGATTCTTCAAAGGTGCCACCCTTTGCTTTGATGACAGCTTTGCGCACTCTTGTCATTCTCTCAACCAGCTTCATGAGGTAGTCACCTGGAATGCATTTCAATTAACAGGTGTGCCTTGTTAAAAGTTAATTTGTAGAATTTATTTCCTTAACCTCACTAGGGTAGGGGGCAGCATTCGGATTTTTGGATGATAAGCGTGCCCAAAGTAAACTGCCTGCTACTCAGGCCCAAAAGCTAGGATATGCATATAATTGGTAGATGCGGATAGAAACAATCTAAAGTTTCCAAAACTGTTAAAGTAATGTCTGTGAGTATAACAGAACTGATATGGCAGGCAAAAACCTGAGAAATCCATCCAGGAAATGCATTTATTATGAAATGCCTGTTTTTCCATTGAAAGCCTATCCACCATACAAAGACTTATGACCCAGTTCACGATCCCTATGGCTTCCACTACATGTGGCCAGTGTGTGAAAAATTCTTTATTCACCTTATTTGTTGGATATGTAACAATTATCTACTTAACAAACAATAAGATTTGTGTCCTGCTAAAGCTGTGTTTTATGGTCTCCACTCTAGCACCTAGTCTTGGTGTTGAGGACATGGGTTCTACTAGAGATAGCTTGAAGCTGACAATTGATTTGTGTTGGTGATAAAAACCTAAAAGCTAGCATTCTATAGACAAGATTTGGTGTGTGTGACTCAAGATAGAGAGAGCCTGGAAGGGTTAAGAACAATGCCTCATTGTCTCATCTTCCTGGCATCTGGGAAACTAAGTTAAAGACCAGCCTGACCAGATAACCAAGGTCGCTTATGGGAAGGTTAGAAGTGACTGACTAAGCAATCTTGGTATCAGCTATATAAAAACGGTGCATCGTCTGTACAGGCTAAACTCTCAGCCTAACAGTCAGTCAAGACTGGTGGGCCGATGGTCTCATTACTGCAATAATTAATCGATATTAAATAAAAATGATTTTTTTGAAGAAATGACCAAGACCAAGTCTCTCTCAGTACTGAATTTCCACAACACCAGTCTTTAGGCATCGTTTCAGGCTTTTACTCTGAAAAATGGAGGGAGGAACACCACTTTCAATGAGATGACAATGGAAATTTCCAGACATAAGTCCAGCTCATGACCGGGAGCACCTTTCTTGTTTCTCCTTTTCTATTGACAAAGCTATTGTCCGGTTGAAATATGATCGATTATTTATGACAAAAACAACCTGAGGATTGATTATAAACATCGTTTGACATGTTTCTACAAACTTTTATGGTACTTTTTTGATTTTTCGTCTGTCTGTTGTGACCGCGCTTTGTTCCAATGGATTACTGAACAAAACGCACCAAATAAACTGAGGTTTTTGGACATAAAGAGGGACATTATCGAACAAAACAAACATTTATTGCATAACACGTAGTCTTCGGAGTGCAACCATATGATGATCATCAAAGGTAAGTGATACATTTTATCGATATTTCTGACTTTTGTTACTCCTCTTCTTGGCAACCCCGTCGCGAACCTCGATGCCTTGCTCCCAGACAGACTCTCCTTCACTGTAGCAACGAGAGTAAAACATTTAAACGTGTTAACCCTCGCAAGGCTGCAGGCCCAGACGGTAACCCCTGCCGCGTCCTCAGAGCATGCGCAGACCAGCTGGCTGGTGTGTTTACGGACATATTCAATCAATCCTTATCCCAGTCTGCTGTTCCCACATGCTTCAAGAGGGCCACCATTGTTCCTGTTCCCAAGAAAGCTAAGGTAACTGAGCTAAATGACTACCGCCCTGTAGCACTCACTTCCGTCATCATGAAGTGCTTTGAAAGACTAGTCAAGGACCATATCACCTCCACCCTACCTGACACCCTAGACACACTCCAATTTGCTTACCACCCAAATAGGTCCACAGACGACGCAATCACCATCACACTGCACACTGCCCTAACCCATCTGGACAAGAGGAATACCTATGTAAGAATGCTGTTCATCGATTACAGCTCAGCATTTAACACCATAGTACCCTCCAAACTCGTCATTAAGCTCGAGACCCTGGGTCTCGACCCCGCCCTGTGCAACTGGGTCCTGGACTTCCTGACGGGCCACCACCAGGTGGTGAGGGTAGGCAACAACATCTCCGCCCCGCTGATCCTCAACACTGGGTCCCCACAAGGGTGCGTTCTCAGCCCTCTCCTGTACTCCCTGTTCACCCACGACTGCGTGGTCATACACGCCTCCAACTCAATCATCAAGTTTGCAGACGACACTACAGTGGTAGGCTTGATTACCAACAACGACGAGACGGCCTACAGGGAGGAGGTGAGGGCGCTCGGAGTGTGGTGTCAGGAAAATAACCTCACACTCAATGTCAACAAAACAAAGGAGATGATCGTGGACTTCAGTAAACAGCAGAGGGAGCAGCCCCCTATCCACATCTACGGGACGGTAGTGGAGAGGGTGGAAAGTTAAGTTCCTCGGCGTACACATCACGGACAAACTGAAATGGTCCACCCACACAGACAGTGTGGTGAAGAAGGCGCAGCAGCGCCTCTTCAAACACAGGAGGCTTAAGAAATTTGGCTTGTCACCAAACACACACAAACTATTACAGATGCACAATCGAGAGCATCCTGTCGGGCTGTATCACCATCTGGTACGGCAGCTGCTCCGCCCATAACCGTAAGGCTCTCCAGAGGGTAGTGAGGTCTGCACAACGCATCACCGGGTGCAAACTACCTGCCCTCCTGGACACCTACACCTCCCGATGTCACAGGAAGGCCAACAAGATCATCAAGGACAACAACCACCCGAACCACTGCCTGTTCACCCCGCTATCATCCAGAAGGCAAGGTCAGTACAGGTGCATCAAAGTGGGGACCGAGAGACTGAAAAACAGCTTTTATCTCAAGGCCATCAGACTGTTAAACAGCCATCACTAACATTGAGTGGCTGCTGCCAACATACAGACTCAACTCTAGCCACTTTAATAAATGGAAAAATTGATAAACTTATCACTAGCCACTTTAAACTATGCCACTTTATATAAATGTTTACATAATGTCAAGTTGCGTCAATTCGAATCTGGTATCAGAACAAAATAGTCAGCACATAGTAACTTATGATTTCTTTGTACTTTAATTAATGCAAACACTTGAATGGTAAATATGTGGCTCGTATATACGGGCTCTCTGTAACACCTCGCAGGGCAGACAGAGAACTGAGTTACACATCCTTTGCTTTTCATTAAATACTCTGACAGAGATAGTTCCCGCTCACTGCTGGCCTGTCAGAGGGAGGATGAGCGTGGTTTAAACTTACTCATCCTATCGTTGGCGTGCAGGTTGGTCCCAACCTCGAGACGCCTCCTGTTGCCGGGCGTAGTTATTATCTTTGGCAGTCGATTTATCTTGAGACTGCACAATGCACAGTTCTCTAAAACCCCAACACCCCTCTGCATATACATTTCACCCATATCCTGCCCTTATCTTTTAACAAGCTCTTCCATATCCCTGATTTACAGCATCTGCATTCTTTCCATATGACTCAACATCCCATGAGCCCCTTCCACTCACACAGCAGTATGCTCTTATCATATAGAGTATAAACTTATTATAGCATAGCTTCTTTGTTATATTATATAGGTTATGCAAACAAATAGTTGGTCAAACCCTAAAAATAACCTACATTACTCATCTCATATGTATATACTGTACGCTATACCATATACTGCATCTTGCCATCTTGATGTAATTAAATGTATCACTAGCCACTTTAAACTATGCCACTTTATATAAATGTTTACATACATTACTCATCTCATATGTATATACTGTACTCTATACCATCTACTGAATCTTGCCTATGCCGTTCGGCTGTCACTCATTCATATATTTTTGTAAATATTCGTATTCATTCCTTTACCCTTGTGTGTATATAAGGTAGTTGTTGTGGAAATGTTAGGTTAGATTACTTGTTAGATATTACTGCATGGTCGGAACTAGAAGCACAAGCATTTCTCTACACTCGCATTAACATCTATTAACCATGTGTATGTGACAAATAGATTTGATTTTGATTTGATTTAAACTCAGTGCCTCTTTGCTTGACATCATGATAAAATCAAAAGAAATCAGCCAAGACCTCAGAAAAAAAAAATCGTAGACCTCCACAAGTCTGGTTCATCCTTGAGAGAAATTTCCAAACGCCTGAAGGTACCACGTTCATCTGTGCAAACAATAGTACGCAAGTATAAACACCATGGGAGCACGCAGCCGTCATACCTCTCAGGAAGGAGTCACGTTCTGTCTCCTAGAGATGAACGTACAGTGGTGCGAAAAGTGCAAATCAATCCCAGAACAACAACAAAGGACCTTGTGAAGACGCTGGAGGAAACAGGTACAAAAGTATCTATAGCCACAGTAAAATGAGTCCTATATTGACATAACCTGAAAGGCCGCTCAGCAAGGAAGAAGCCACTGCACTAAAACGCCATAAAAAAGCCGTACTACGGTTTGCAACTGCACATGTGGACAAATATTGTACTTGGAGAAATGTCCTCTGGTCTGTTGAAACAAAATATAACTGTTTGGCAAAAATGGCGATCGTTATGTTTGAGGGAAAAGGGGGAGACTTGCAAGCCGAAGAACACCATCCCAACCGTGAAGCATATTGGTGGCAGCATCATGCTCTGGGGGTGCTTTGCTGCAGGAGGGACTGGTGCACTTCACAAAATAGATGGCAACATGAGGAAGGAAAATTACGTGGATCTATTGAAGCAACATCAAGACATCATTGAAGAAGTTAAAGAATGGTCGCAAATGGGTCTTCCAAATGAACAATGACCCCAAGCATACTTCCAAAATTGTGGCAAAATGGCTTAAGGACAACAAAGTCAAGGTATTTGATTGGCCATCACAAAGCCCTGACGTCAATCCCATAGAAAATATGTGGGCAGGACTGAAAAAGTGTGTGCGAGCAAGGAGGCCTACAACCCTGACTCAGTTACACCAGCTCTGTCAGGAGGAATCGGCCAAAATTCACCCAACTTATTGTGGGAAGCTTGAGGAAGGCTACCCGAAATGTTTGACCCAAGTTAAACAATTTAATGGCAATGCTACCAAATACTAATTGAGTGTATGTAAACTTCTGACCCACTGGGAATGTGATGAAAGAAATACAAGCTGAAATAAATCACTCTACTATTATTCTGACATTTCACATTCTTAAAATAAAGTGGTGATCATAACTGACCTAAGACAGGGCATTTTTACTAGAATTAAATGTCAGGAATTGTGAACAACTGAGCTTAAATGTATGTAAAGGTGTATGTAAACTTTTGACTTCAACTCTTTCTCCCTGGCATATTACATCATTTATGCAGCAGCATACAAGACATTTTTGCATTCACCTTTGTGTGTTGCGGTCCGTCATGGGCAATTTTTTTCATCAAACTGTGTCGTCAGAGTCTGGCATTCTTGGGATTCATGGTGCTTTCAAGAGAACTGGGAACTCAGAAGAAAAAAAGTTGAATCATGATGACGTCAGTGATCTTCAGGTCATATCTCTACAAAGAGACCCGAGTTCCGAATTTACAATTCCGAGTTGGATGAAAGTTCAAAACATATTTTCCCAGTCGTAGCTCATTTTTCCAAAGTTCCCAGTTGTCTTGAACTCACTAAAGTCAGGTTTTGCTGTTCTGAGTTAAGTTGTTTTGTGTGCTGCAACAAAGCATGCTTCATTGACAGCATGGCTGATGTTGAATGTTTATACTTTTAAACTAGGAAAAGAGACGTGATGATGACTGCTAGCTAAGATTTTGAAAGTATGATGTTGACAGTCCAATCAATGCTACTGTAGATATGTAATTTCATGTTATTTATCTGTGGCCACTGACCTTGAGCCTTCTTGGATGGGCACTTCTAATGTAACTAAACTAAAAAGAAACGTCCTCACTGTTAACCACATTAATTTTCAGCAAACTTAACATGTGTAAATATTTGTATGAACATAACAAGATTCAACAACTGAGACAAACTGAACAAGTTCCACAGACATTTGACTAACGACTAACAGAAATGGAAAAATGTGTCCCTGAACAAAGGGGGGGGGGTCAAAATCAAAAGTAACAGTCAGTATCTGGTGTGGCCACCAGCTGCATTAAGTACTGCAGTACATCTCCTCCTCATGGACTGAACCAGATTTGCCAGTTCTTGCTGTGAGATTTTACCCCACTCTTCCACCAAGGAACTTGCAATTTCCCAGACTTTTCTGGGGAAATGGCCCTAGCCCTCACCCTCTGATCCAACAGGTCCCAGATATGCTCAATGGGATTGAGATCCGGGCTCGTCGCTGGCCATGGCAGAACACTGACATTTCTGTCTTGCAGGAAATCATGTACAGAACGAGCAGTATGCCTGGTGGCATTGTCATGCTGGAAGGTCATGTCAGGATGAGCCTGCAAGAAGGGTACCACATGAGGGAGGAGGATGTCTTCCCTGTAACGCACAAAGTTGAGATTGCCTGCAATGACAACAAGCTCAGTCCGATGTTGGTGTGACACACCGCCCCAGACCATGATGGACCCTGCATCTCGAAATCTCACCCCTGGTGAGACCAAACCGTGACTCGTCAGTGAAGAGCACTTTTTGCCAGTCCTGTCTGGTCCAGCGACGGTGGGTTTGTGCCAAACAATCGACTCCGGGATGCTGCCTTCCAGGTAGAGTTCCTCTGTCCAGTGTCTGTGTTCTTTTGCCAATCTTAATCTTTACTTTTTATTGGCCAGGCTGAGATATATGTCTTTTTCTTTGCAACTCTGCATAGAAGACCAGCATCCCGGAGTCGCCTCTTCACTGTTGATGTTGAGACTGGTGTTTTGCGGGTACCATTTAATGAATCTGCCAGTTGAGGACTTGTGAGGCATATGTTTCTCAAACTAGACATTCTAATGTACTTGTCCTCTTACTCAGTTGTGCACCGGGGCCTCCCACTCCTCTTTCTATTCTGGTTAGAGACAGTTTGCGCTGTTCTGTGAAGGGAGTAGTACAGTGTTGTACGTGATCTTCAGTTTCTTGGCAATTTCTCACATGGAATAGCTTTCATTTCTCAGAGCAAGAATAGACTGACACGTTTCCGAAGAAAGTTCTTAGTTTCTAGCTATTTTCAGCCTGTAATCAAACCCACAAATGCTGATGCTCCAGATGCTAAACTAGTCTAAAGAAGGCCAGTTTTATTGCTTCTTTAAATCAGAACAGTTTTCAGCTGTGCTAACATAATTGCAAAAAAAATGCTAAATTGTAAAACTATAAACTTGGATTAGCTACCACAACGTGCCATTGGAACACAGGAGTGATGGTTGCTGATAATTGCCCTCTGTACGCCTATGTAGATATTCCATAAAATAAATCAGACGTGTCCAGCTACAATAGTAATTTACAACATTAACCATGTCAACACTGTATTTCTGATAAATTTGATGTTATTTTAATGGACAAAAAAAAAGTGCTTTTCTTTCAAAAACAAGGACATTTCTAAGTGACCCCAAACTTTTGAACGGTAGTGTAAATATTTGGACGAGCAATGTCGGAGCGGCATAGACTAAAATACAGTAGAATACAATATATACACACACATATGAGATGAGTAATGTAAAATATGTAAACATTATTAAAGTGACTAGTATTCCATTATTAAAGTGGCCTGTCACGATTGTGTAGAGAGACGGACCAAGGCGCAGCGTGCTCAGAGTGCCACATAATTTATTTAGTGAAATTTTACAAACAACCAAAATAAATAAACAACCAACAAACCGTGACGACAAAGGTGCAACATGCACTAACTCAAAATAAAATCCCACAAAACATAGTGGGGAAATGGCTGCCTAAATATGATCCCAAATCAGAGACAACGATAAACAGCTGCCTCTGATTGGGAACCATACTAGGCCAACATAGAAACAAAGAAACTAGAATGCCCACCCTAGTCACACCCCGACCTAACCAAAATAGAGAATAAAGGATCTCCCAGGTCAGGGCGTGACAAGGCCAGTGATTTCAAGTCTATGTATATAGGGCAGCAGCCTCTAAAGTGCTAGTGATTGCTATTTAACAGTCTGATGGCCATGATATTGAAAAACAGCTTCTGTCTCCCAGTTTTGATGAACCTGTACTGACCTTGCCTTCTGGATGATAGCGGGGTGAACAGGCAGTGGTTCAGGTGGTTGTTGTCCTTGATGATCTTTTTGGCCTTCCTGTGACATCGGGTGGTGTAGGTGTCCTGGAGGGCAGGTAGTTTGCCCCCAGTAATACATTGGGCAGACCACACCACCCTCTGGAGAGCCCTGCGGTTGCGGGTGGTGCAGTTGCCATACCAGGCGGTGATACAGCCTGACAGGATGCTCTCGATTGTGCATCTGTAAAAGTTTGAGGATTTTAGGTGCCAAGACAAATTTCTTCAGCCTCCTGAGGTTGAAGAGGCGCTGTTGGTAGAGTTGCCAGACGGTGTCGTGGAATATTGCTTCAAAAATATAAAAAACTCTTACAAGAACTTTTGAATTCAATATAGGCTTTAATACAAAGTAGCAAAGCCGAGCCCTTCCATGGAAGGACCCTACCACACACGCCACAGAGCCGAGCCCCTCCATGAAAAAGACTAAATTCTCATATTACAGAGTCCTATCTTTATAGGATTCGATCTTTGCTTAATGTGTAGAGTCCCCTCCCTCTATATGATAATAGCTTCCCTAGACCGTTCTTCACCATTATCTCTCCATATCAGTTCTTGCTTGTTAACGCACACACTGTTCCGGTTTGGATTACAATGGTGGCAGAACCCCCTAGCTTACACAACAAAAATAAATGTATTGTATATTGTTCACGTCAGTCAATTTGCCACCATCCTTCCTCCTGCTTCCTCCTGACATTGGTACAATTGTATCTATGTTCTCAGCTAATGCAATCTCTGTCATGACATCCTACTCAGAGACAGCATTTGCACTGCATGCCCCCACCTCGCTATCCGGCCAATGTACTCATTGTCCTTGCTACTTCCTGCTATTCAATCATTGTTTTCATTAGTGGCTCAGCATATCAGCTGCCCCTAGTAGCCCCCTAGCTCTCTATCCGGTCATTGTACTCATTGTCCTTGCTACTTCCTGCTATTCAATCATGTTCCTTCAACATACAAATATAGCCCGCTTGGAGTTTGCCAAAAGGCACCTGAAGACTCTCTGGTCTGATGAAATCAAGATTGAACTCTTTGGCCTGAATGCCAAATGTCCTGTCTGGAGGAAACCTGGCACCATCCCTACGATGAAGCATGGTGGTGGCGGCATCATGCTGTGGGGATGTTGTTCAGTAGCAGGGACTGGGAGACTGGTCAGGATCGAGCGAAGGATGAACGGAGCAAAATACAGAGAGATTCTTGATGAAAACCTGCTCTAGAGTGCTCAGGACCTCAGACTGATGTGAAGATTCTCCTTCCAACAGGACAACGACCCTAAGCACACAGCCAAGATAATGCAAGAGTGGCTTCGGGACAAGTCTCTGAATGTCCTTGAGGGGCCCAGCCAGAGCCCGGACTTGAACATCTCTGGAGAGACCTGAAAATAGCTGGGCAGCGACGCTCCCCAACCAACCTGACAGAGCTTAAGAGGATCTGCAGTGAAGAATGGGAGAAACTCCCCAAATACAGGTGTGCCAAGCTTGTACCGTCATACCCAAGAAGACTCGAGGCTGTAATCACTGCCAAAAGGGCTATAACAAAGTAGTGAGTAAAGGGTCTGAATACTTATGTAAATGTGATATTTCAGGTTTTTATGTATAATACATTTGCAAACATTTCTAAAAACCTGTTGTTGCTTTGTCATTATTGGCTATTGTGTGTAGATTAATGTGGGACAAAAAATATTTAATCAATTTTAGAATAAGGCTGTAATGTAACAAAATGTGGAAAAAGTGAAGGGGTATGAATACTTTCCGAATGCACTGTAGCTATCTGAGAGCATGATTTACAAGAAATACCCTGATTGAATAAAGAGGGACTCAATGACCTAGGTTTTATCATGCAGAGGAGCGCATGGTCGAGGTCCTGTCCGTAAAGATGTGCAGGCGTTGCATTTTATTAACCAATGGTTGTGAGCAACATCATCCAGCTCGCACTATCACATTATGTAGTTAGCTGATATATTAAATACCCATCCAGGCGTCATAAGATCTGGTGTGAGTCTGCAATGTAGTGCATATCTCAACCTAGGATTTACAAGAAATCACCTGACTGACTAAAAAACTAAAACCTTAAAAGGGTGACCAATCACATCATGAAGTACAACAAGGCATAAGCTCACATTGCTATAAAAGGTCAGTTGCATCTCCACTTGTAGACATAGGACTACACAACTCAGCAGACAGGCAAAGGTAAGGATGTCTATAAAGTTACAATTAAAAGGCACAAGCCTGAACCACATTCTTGTTGCATGTTTTGATATTACAAATGGGTGTTCTTTCCAAAGAGATTTTCAAAGATGAAGTATAAAGAAGTTTAATATCTGTGAATCTTTTGGAAAGAATACGTATTCAATATATTTTATACAAAGCCTTCTATAATATGTTTATTGTAATAAATATCTACTGGATACATGTCATTTGTAAATATAGGCATTATGATGTAGGAGTTATGCACATTCCTAAAACAGGACTAATAGGGACTTAAATATTTAATACACATTCTGCACTTAGTTTTGTTGCCTGTACTATAAAAGCCATCTTACCTTTTTAAAACAATAATCCTTCATTGGAACAATAACAAAGCATTCTTCCCACCCATCCCCTAAAAAACTAAGGGCTGGGGCTGGAAAAACATAACCGTTCTCATTCATAGGCAGAGCTATGGATGGACTGATATCAAATGCATAGTTGTAAATGTTTGTTCACATTTACATTGTTTCCAAACATTGGAGTAAAACTTGCAGCGTTGCAGAGGCAGTTGCAGTGCGTTCTGTGTGGTGCATATGTTGGATTTATCGAACGTGTCAAACTGTATGCGTTGACGGCTTGACAGAAATGGTAGCAAAAGGTGAATGTTAAACTTTTTTTGCACACATCAAATCATATATTCATATATTTTTTGTTTTGTTTTACATTATCAACAACAACAAAATTGGACAAAGAACTAGTCATGTCTAAAATATATGTAATAGTAATTTTATCCATGCATTTGCCACAAGCCACAGCATACCCATACAATTACTTGAATCCTTGTCATCAGGACATCATATAAGGCGGCCAAGGCGCCCTTGCTCACAGTATGAGGGTCAACAGCGTTACGATAATGGCCTTTAACTTCTCCCATGTCTTTTTAGCTATCGTACACAAAATGTAGGTAGAGAAGGAAGGCAGGGGCTCGAGTGTAAACAATCAAAATCGCCCTGTAGGCTGCCATCAGGCCATGTTGTGCATTGTGCTTAGAATTTGAAGTGGAGCTCCTATTGCATAGAGAGATGCTGACGCCATTTCAGATTGGTGAAATTATACTTAGCATACTAAGCTTAACATACTGTACATCTTTTCTCTTAAATGCCTCCTTTTGACAAACCTCTCTACTTTCCTTCTGAATTGCTTCATAGAGAGGGAAATATTATTAGATACAAATGTAATTGATGTATGTATATATATATATATATATATATATATCTCATTCTTTATATATATATTCTTTCTATATGTCCCACACAAAATGGATTCTATTCCACGTTTCAACTGGTGTTCTACCCAATGCAGTAAGACACTGCTGCCATATTTTCCTAATGTGGAAACTTGGTGGGTAGGCAAGGAATGGACAATGACAGCTCTGTCAATGGTGTTTCCTTTATTTTGGCAGTTACCTGTAGATATTGTCATTGTTAATTTGCTTAGAGTTTGTAATTTATAGACCAAAAATGTAAGTCTAAGAAGCAATGTGAGACTGAAAATGTAGTTTTAGTAGATGCTCCACAAGATGGCCAAACAGAAAGAACATCAGCATCAGACTTATCTCTACAGTAACAACATTACATGTTTTATCCAATAGAGACCCGGATTGCTCTGGTTGGGAACACTAGACCTGGTAAGAGCTTGACAATGCTCCAAAACATGACTGGTGAGTACTTAGTCTTCACTTCACAAGATGGTGATGGAAACTGATTTGGACTGTTCTACCTTTTATTCATTACAAAAAAAAATCATGCCTTGCAAGGAATGGGCTAAAATATAGGGTCATTTGTATGCTTGTCAGAACACTACTTTTAATCTCCATACTTCTTCTATTTCATCACTTCCCTGTATTGCCGGTGCAATGACCATAAGTCTGATATGCCTAGTTGTGTCTTTCAAAACATGTGATAAAGCTATGCATTTTCAAGTAAGCTATGTCCTCTGCAGTGTTGATTGTATGTCATAATAGAAAAAAGGCTAATATGCAACTCTTGTGATGTTCCACCCTGGTCATAGGCCTCCCAGGAGTTCTCAGAATCAACAGCTGCTTTTAAAACAGTAACATCTTTTCCTTGTTATCCAACAGAGAAACGGATTGTGCTGTTGGGGAAGACTGGTGCTGGGAAGAGTGCAGCAGGAAACACAATCCTGGGGACGAGATTGTTCAAATCACAATTACGTTCCAACTCTGTGACTAAAGATTGTGAGAAGAAAAGAGAAATAGTGTGTGGGCAGAGTCTGGCTGTTATTGACACCCCGGGGTTGTTTGACACAAAGTTTACACAGGAGGAAGCAAAAGAAAAGATCGCTCTGTGCATCAACTTCTCTTCTCCGGGTCCTCATGTGTTCCTGATTGTGATCAAGCTGGGAAGATTCACTAAAGAGGAGCAGGAAACAGTGGAGTTGATTCAGAAACTCTTCGGTGACGAAGCATCAAAATACACCATGGTCCTCTTCACACATGGAGAGAAACTTCAGGATAGAACAATTGAAGAATTTCTGTCTGGAAGTCCAAATTTAGTAAACTTAGTTGACCAATGCAAGGGGGGATATCACGTCTTCAACAACAAAGATAAGAATCCCTCCCAGGTCACTGAGCTGCTTGAGAAGATAAACAACATGGTCATGATGAATGGAGGAAGCCATTACACCACTGAGATGTTCCAGGAGGCTGAGAGAAAGATTGAAGAGGAGAAGAACAGGATCTTGAGAGAGAATGAAGAGAAGAGAAACAAAGAGGAGGAGAAACTGAAGAAAATACTTGAAGGAGAGGCTCTGGAGAAAGCAAGAATGGAGCTGAGGGAAAAACATGAACGAGAGGCTCGAGAGAAAGCTGAAAAAATGAACACAGCTGTGCATTATCTAGGTGTTGCAGGTTCTGTTGCTGCAAGTGGAGCTACTATTGGAGGTATTATTGCAGGACCACCTGGTGCAGCAGTGGGTGCGTTAGCAGGAGCTATCACTGGAGTAATTGAGGTGTTGTTTGAAGAATATGTTTGCTGTATACAATAAAAATATTTATTTGACTTGACTGCTAAGTAATTTAACCATATAACTGTTTTAGTATGTTTATTAACATATTAGTATCCTAGCAATAGCGATGATCGTGTTATGGGTTAGACAGAATGATCTATGTGAAGTGGTATTGGCTAGAGGGAAGTAAACAAACGTCTGTCCATAAGGGTGGGATAGGAGCCAGCTGATAGATCATCATTAACTCTCTTATATAATATTTTCTCAATGTGTTTGTCATTATATTCTCTTAAGATGAATATCATAATTTATTAGAATAAAAATAAGTGTTCTCTCTGCATATAAGAAGAGCAATTATGTGACTGACTCCCTGACCTCAAGGCCTCTCGTGACTGATAACAAGACCTGTGAGATGTTTGGCGGACTACCGGAACAAACACCACCTGCCCAGCAACAGAGATTGATTGTTCATCCTAAACACAGAAGGGGGGTCTGTGCTTGTGACTTCATATCTTGTCTTTGCAGCTGTATGACCCAGTGTGGCAAATAAATCTAGCTTGAGCTTTCTTTGGAGTCCGGCTGGAATTTGTATCAGAACAATTGGCATTGTCGGCAGGATTTACCACAACTTACAGTCCGAATCAGTGGAACAGGAGCCGGTACACAAAAACGAGATAGGCAGAGTTCACATAGCTGTTTCCACTCATTCTGACATGTTTGGGAGATGAGGGTTGTAGGCTGAATATAAATGATGGGAAACTGACCTAGAAAGCCTGGATTTATTCAGTAAGCCCATTGTATATATGTGTCACATAAGTTAAAGCCGTGTTGAATAGACCAAACTGCAGCAGGTATGTGGATACTCATATTTTAATTCAAAAAAGGAGTAAAGCATCCACCGGACAAAAACAATATACACGACAGGAACAGTCTTGCAGGCACACAAAACGCAATGCAAGAACAACTACCCACAACCCCAAAGAAAAACACACACTACTATATAGGACTCCCAATCAAAGGCAACTCAACACACCTGCCTTCAATTGGGAGTCCAATCACCAACACAACACTTAACACACAAAAAACCTTCCACATCCTGACCAAAACTAATACAATCCCTCCCTCTGCTGGTCAGGACGTGACAATATGCAACTGGTTGGAGCCCCTAAGGGGTTCAGCAACCAGAAGGTTAGGGTTTTGCCATCCGAAGTTTAGGGGTTTGGCCACCAGAAGGTTAGGGTTTAGCCACCAGAAATGTAGACGGTTTAAGTTTCTGTATTGTTTGTGTAGTATGTAGATAAGGTTATAGGCGTTTTCCGGCAGTAGTGGCTGTCAAGGAGGAGACATTGTCACTATCTGGTAATGTGAATGATGATCGACTGTTGCCTGTGAGTTCTAAAGGGGGCTCACCTCCGTGGGTGGAGAAGAACAGAAGTATTAAGAACTTATTTGAAATCGATATGTGTGTGTATATATGGCTGTGGACTGGCTGAGGCGATAAGTAAAGAGATTGGTTTGTGCCCTAGAGGGGCTAAGTATTAGAGACCGATTGTGTAGCAATAAAAAAACATTAGTTGTCAATACCGGTAATGTGTGTTGTCAACAACAGTGATACTTGAGGAGTGACACTGGAATAAGACATTAAGTCTCCCATAATCTCCAGTAGTAAATTGGCAGACGCTTCAGTATGGTTCTCAACACAAGGTATCAGGTCCCGTGACCAAATGATTAGGGACCCATACTGTAACTACAATCCAGGGAAGTGGGTATCCCTACCTGGAAACATTTTAATAGAGAGTAATAGTGCCCTGGGTGAGGATATCTAAAAACCCTATACACCATTTGGAGAGGAGCATGAATAATAACTATTGAAATGTCGTCCTGGGGTCCCTACACTCCTGTAAAAGGTGGACTAGAGAAAGACACATTTATCAAAGTCATAGAGGAGCTGAAAGAGGCGCACGAGCAATCTACCAATTTCATCTCGAATATGGTCAACAACAACAACAAAAAATCTGATCTAATAAGGAACTCAGAGATGCTATTGTGAGCTGGCAAAGTGGCATAAAAGAACAGTCAGAGTCCGGCTGAAATTTGTACCGGAACATAGAACCTAGAGTGCCTTGCAAAAGTATTCATCCCCTTGGCATTTTTCCTATTTTGTTGCATTACAACCTGTAATGTCAATGGATTTTTATTTGGACTTCATGTAATGGACATACACAAAATTGTCAAAATTGGTGAAGTGAAATGAAAAAAAATACATAAAAACAAATTACAAACGGAAAAGTGGTGCGTAGATACAGTTGAAGTCAGAAGTTTACATACACTTAGGTTGGAGTCATGAAAACTCGTTTTTCAACCACTCCACAAATGTCTTGTTAACAAACTATAGTTTTGGCAAGTCGGTTAGGACATCTACTTTGTGCATGACACAAGTAATTATTCCAACAATTGTTTACAGACAGATTAGTTCAGTTATAATTCTCTGTATCACAATTCTAGTGGGCCAGAAGTTTACAAGCATTAAGTTGACTGTGCCTTTAAACAGCTTGAAAATGATGTCATGGCTTTAGAAGCTTCTGATAGGCTAATTGACATAATTTGAGTCAATTGGAGGTGTACCTGTGGATGTATTTCAAGGTCTTCCTTCAAACTCAGTGGCTCTTTGCTTGACATCATGGGGAAATCAAAAGAATTCAGCCAAGACCTCAGAAACACAATTGAAGACCTCCACAAGTCTGGTTCCTCCTTGGGAGAAATTTCCTTACGGCTGAAGGTATCATGTTCATCTGTACAAAAAATAGTACGCAAGTATAAACACCATGGGCCACGCAGCCGTCATACCGCTCAGGGAGGAGACGCCTTCTGTCTCCTAGAGATGAACGTACTTTGGTGCGAAAAGTGCAAATCAATACAGTGGTGATCCAAACTGACCTAAGACAGGGAATTTGTCAGGAATTGTGAAAAACTGAGTTTAAATGTATTTGGCTAAGGTGTATGTAGACTTCTGACTTCAAATGTATGTATTCACCCCCTTTACTATGAAGCCCCTAAATAAGATCTGGTGCAACCAATTACCTTCAGAAATCACATAATTAGTTAAATAAAGTCCACCAATCTAAGTGTCACATGATCTGTCACATGATCTCAGTATATATACACACACCTGTTCTGAAAGGCCGCAGAGTCTGCAACACCACCAAGCAAGCGGCACCATGAAGACCAAGGAACTCTCCAAACAAGTCAGGGACAAAGTTGTGGAGAAGTACAGATCAGGGTTTGGTTATAAAAAAAAAATATCAGAAACTTTGAACATCCTACAGCGCACCATAAACTCCATTATTAAAAAATGTGAAGAATATGGCACCACAACAAACCTGCCAAGAGAGGGCTGCCCACCAAAACTCACAGACCAGGCAAGGAGGGCATTAATTAGAGAGGCAACAAAGAGACCAAAGATAACCCTGAAGGAGCTGCAAAGCTCCTCAGCGGAGATTGTAGTATCTGTCCATAGGACCACTTTAAGCCATACACTCCACAGAGCTTGGCTTTATGGAAGAGTGGCCCGAAAAAAATCTGTGTTTGGTGTTCGCCAAAAGGCATGCGGGAGACTCCAAACATATGGAAGAAGGTACTCTGGTCAGATGAGACTAAAATTGAGCTTTTTAGCCATCAAGGAAAACGCTATGTCTGACGCAAACCCAACACCTCTCATCACCCCGAGAACACGATGTTTTTCATCAGCAGGGACTGGGATACTGGTCAGAATTGAATGAATGATGGATGGAGCTAAATACAGGGAAATTCTTGAGGGAAATCTGTTTCAGTCTTCCAGAGATTTGAGACTGGGGTTCATCTTCCAGCAGGACAATGACCCTAAGCAACACTCAAGTGATTTAATGGGAAACATTTAAATGTCTTGGAATGGCCTAGTCAAAGCCCAGACCTCAATACAATTGAGAATCTGTGGTATGACTTAAAGATTGCTGTACACCAGCGGAACCCATCCAACTTGGAGGAGCTGGAGCAGTTTTGCTTTGAAGAATGGGTAAAAATCCCAGTGGCTAGATGTGCCAAGCTTATAGAGACATACCCCAAGAGACTTGCACTATAATTGCTGCAAAAGGTGGCTCTACAAAGTATTGACTTTTGGGGGGTGAATAGTTATGCACGCTCAAGTTCTGTTTTGTCTTATTTCTTGTTTGTTTCACAAATAATATTTTGCATCTTCAAAGTGGTCGGCATCGTGTAAATCAAATGATAAAACCCCCCCCCAAAATATATTTTTTATCCCAGGTTGTAAGGCAACAAAATAGGAAAAATGCCAACGTGGGTGAATAATTTCCCAAGCCACTGTCACTACTGAAAGTTTAACTAGCTAACTTTTCTGATCAATAAAGCTTAATGAGATCCATGTGGATTCTCTTCTGTGTTCATTACATGACCAACACACAAAACATTTTAAAAAACAGAAAATAACAGGATTGGGTGTTTCATGCAGCAGGAGCCTCGTTTGGAGGAACAGATGCAGTGTCAGTTGAATTAAATTAAACTGAATTGACTAGAACCATAGATTATCATGTGATCATATTTCAAGACAAAGAGCAGATATTACACTCAATGTTTTGTTTTTATTCAGTGAGGACATTTTTCTTTAAATAACACAATTATCATGACACAGTTTATTAAAGCTGGTAATTCCCAAATTATGATACTTACAGTAACAATGCTAATCAGAAGTGCCTTGCATGCTGAAGAATGGTTCTCGTAGAAAAAAATAGAGGCCCTTTCAAAACCAAGCCCTAACTAGCCCCTTCTTGTAGGCCAGGGGTAGGCAACCCTGTTCCTGGAGTGTCTCAGGTACTGCAGGATTTGTTCCAACTAGGCACCATACCAGACCAACTGAGCTAATTGATCAGTTCAGTGATTGCCTAAATTCAACACATCTGGTCTTCCATCAAAAACATGAAGTACCTGCGGCATTCCCGTAAGCTAAATATGATGTGGCTGTGCATGGCACTGATTTGTGTGTGTGTGCGAGCAAGTAGAAAAATATGTTGACTCACCCTACTTGAAGAGAAACGCCAAAGACATCCTCCTGTCTTTCAAGTTGTTGAAGCGGTCTATGAATCTCATACAGCACACGTGTAACAGGGTTATATTGGTAATTCCCATTGCCACTTTATTGTTAAGCCAATGGGTGTTTGGTTTTATTTTTGTCTTGCCTTCACCTACTCAACATGGCATCTTATTGGCTGGTTTGCGTAGCTTGCTTACGAGGGAGGATGTTTCATTTAGAATCGTCCCAGTGAACAAGCACCGAACCAGCGGTAAGTTATTTGTTGCAAAGCACTGTACGTCAAAAGTGATTTTTATTCTCCCAAGTGATGATTTAAATATTTGTTGTGTATTTTGTTGTAGAGATTTCCAGCTAATACTAGCTAGCAACTTACTGTGTCTGGTGGGGGGGTTTGTATATTTTGTACAGTGCGTGAGTGCAGAGTTGGATCGTGAGTCGTGCATTGCATGACGTGCAATTTTGTGCTGTTCCTATCAGGTACATTGTTAAAGATATTATATTGTATATTGTAATTGTATTATTTTGCTAACTACATTGCCCATTGAACAAGCACCAAACTAGCGTGCGTGAGTGCAGAGTTGGATGGTGAGCCGTGCATTGCATGACGTGCAATTTTGTGCTGTTCCTATCAGAATAAAGCTCCACGACTGGTGTTACAAGTTGGAGTTTGTGTCGGTTATTGATTGTACACAACGCAAGAAGAGTACTGTTACAGTGGTGCCGTGACCGTTCTTCTGGATCAGATCTTCCTTCGCTGGATTTCCATCTCAGAACTTCGCCGTGGTTGCCGTTGAAGAATAAGATAAGAAGGCAATATCGCATTTCGCCAGAAGAGGGCCCTACTGCGACGTTTTACTATCGAAATGGATGATTTCTCTGGTTGAGACTTTCTCTACTTGTTTATTTGCAATTCTAACGTATATCTGATATAAGTAGGGTGAGTTTTACCAGTGTACTAGATATAGGTTAGATTTTGACTTGAGGTAAAAAAATATATATTTTGCCATTGACATTTTTATTAGTCTGTTGATTTCCCATTATTAACATGGAAGGTGTTGGGAGAGGTAGGGGTTTCCTGACATTTCATCTGTCACCATCTGTTGGTAGGGGTTCAGCCAAAATTCCAGTTGCTTCTACACCTATGCCTAAACTGGAGGGTTTTGGGAGTTTTGATGATAGTTTACCTATGGAAATGCCCAAGGATGTGTATGAAAGAGTTTTGCCAAATACAGGGAGTGGGGAGGTCTCCATGGATTTCATAACAGACATAGTACAGCAGATTGGTCATTCCATTGGGGAGAACATTGCCTCCTGTTTGGAGTCAAAGGCAATTGTTGGACATGTTGCGGACAATGTTATGGGGAATGCATGCAGCTCTAGGGGTATGGATGTGTCAGGCCTGAACCTGGTATTGCCACTTTAATGTTTAGCCAATGTGTGTTTGGTTTTATTTTTGTCTTGCCTTCACCTACTCAACATGGCATCTTATTGGCTGGTTTGCGTAGCTTGCTTACGAGGGAGGATGTTTCAGTTAGAATCGTCCCAGTGAACAAGCACCAAACCAGCGGTAAGTTGTTGGTTGCAAAGCACTGTATGTCAACAGTGATTTTTTTCTTACAAATGATGATTTAAATGTACAATTTATATCAATTTGTTTGTAAATGTTATTCGAACATCACACATAAGATGCAGCGGTTTTTGGTGAATATTTGTTGTGCATTTTGTTGTAGAGAATTCCAGCTAATACTAGCTAGCAACTTACTGTGTCTGGTGGGGGGGGTTGTATATTTTGTACAGTGCGTGTGTGCAGAGTTGGATGGTGAGCTGTGCATTGCATGAAGTGCAATTTTGTGCTGTTCCTATCAGAATAAAGCTCCATGACTGGTGTTACAAGTTGGAGTTCGTGTCGATGATTGATTGTACACAACGCAAGAAGAGTACTGTTACACACGCACAGGTAGAACAATGAGCCAGACGGTTCACCAGATGTAGAAATCGCAAGCATTCATTTGGCATTTCCACTCACCACCAAATACTGTATGTTGATGAGAGGAAGCTCAGTGTCCTGCAGTGGGAGAAGATGGAGCAAGATGGATTTTGGCTGACATTCTGCAAATTTTCACATTGATGAAACATTGGATTTCAATTCAGTTCTCTGTTCCCAAAACTAAAATCTCTTACGAACAGATGTACACAAAGTTTTGTAGACTGCCCTTTGCCAAAGTTACATTTTTTTTATTGTTTAGAAGGAGTGCAAGGACGAATTGAGTTATTGCACATGCACACTTCACAGTAGGAGTTCCCTAGAGGAATATGTAAATATTTGGCTAAAATGCTTGCTCGCTAGCCTAAATTCCTTTCATGGGCAACGATGCACCAGGCTTGTTAGTTAACATTAGCCTACTACGTCTAGCTACATATTGAACTTCCATCCCCTCAGGCCAGGGGGACAATGTATGAATTTATGGTTGGATCAGAATCGCTGTTATAATCATTGTTGTGTATGGAAAATTAAGTAAAATCACAAGTCCAAATCTCTATTTCCCTCCATTGCTAATTTAAGAAAGGGACAATTTTAGCTAGCTAGCCACCGGAGGATAACGGTAAAAAGAGATTAAGTCAAATCCAACTGGCTTCCTTTGACATTTTATTTTTGTGTGCCAGAGCCATTCACAGTTGAGCTCACTCAGTTTAGCTCAATGCTGATTGGTTATCATTTTATTTAATTTATTTAATCATGGGAGGCCAAATGCTTTCTGGCTTCCCTTGCATTCAGTGCTACGGGTGGCAACAATGTCATAATCTTTTTGTCAAGACAGCATCAGATAGCAGGGCTACACATACTAAGAAAGATGGCCTTTGTTTCACTCGCTCTGATGCTTTCTCCAGTGAGATACATTCAGCCTCTTGCAAATTGAAGGAAAAGTATGAAAAACAGAGAGACAAGGATTAATCATTTTATGTTTATTGCTGGGGAAGCCTGGCTTCCCTTTGCATCCATGAATTCACACCGATGGTAGAATCTAAACTGTGGGCTAAGTTACCGTGACTTTGATTTTAATTTATCAATTGAACTACCTAGGTATGTGTACTGTACATGCAATGTGAAAAGTGTATGCATGGCTTCAAAACATCATAATAGCCTAGATCATTTTATTTAACTAGGCAAGTCAGTTAAGAACAAATACTTACTTTACAATGATGGCCTACTCCAGCCAAACCCTCCCCTAACCCGGATGATGCTGAGCCAAATGTGCACCACCCTATGGGACTCCCAATCACGCTATACAGCCTGGGATCAAACCAGGGTTTGTATTGACACCTCTAGCGCTGAGATGCAGTGCCTTAGACTGCTTCGCCACTCGGGAGAAAACGCTCTTACCCTGAAGAATCAAAATCGATTTCCTGACACTATGAACATTCTAAAAATAAAAATGTAATTGTAAAATAAAGCATTAAAAAAATACTTGGGTGACATTTTCTGTCCAAAAACAGCCCTCACAATGACCAAAGTTTCCCCTAAATAGCCCTCACGCTATAGCCTTGTGGAACCAGCCTGATTGCTGCGTTCAACATTCTATTTCACTTTCACGTAGCAGAATACTGACTGCAGCGATCAGGCTGGTTCCACCAGGCTACTCACAATTTGTAAAGTTTGGAATGTTGCAGCTTGGGCAATTGCAGACATTGAGCTCAGTGCTGACATAATATTTTGCCCTTTATATTCTAACCACACCTGTCACCAATGAATTGAAGTATATTTTAAAATATTCCCAAAACTCTAACAGCATTATTTTCAAAAACAAAAAGTCCTTTTACTTAGTTTGCTGTTCAATTCTAGGTTTTGGAGTGTAGATCTGTCAGGTACTTAATGAGTCTGCCCAGAGAACACCTACCTCAGTTGCCTTTATACTGTCAGGCTATGTGGTGTCTGTCACAAACTCAGCCCCAGGCCCAACCAGTAAACCCTGGATATCTGATGCTTTCAATAGTCTATTGAGAGGCTTTGAAGCCACCGGTCGGTCATATTGGCACTCACCAGTAGGAGCAGTGCTCCATAGGAATGAATGGAATTCTACAGTACTTCAATTAAAGGTACATTATGCAGAAATCTCTCTGCCATTTCCTGGTTGCTAAAATTCGAACAGTTTGCCTAATATAAGTTTGTGACAAAACAAGCAAGTATAGTGTAGAGAGTCATTGTACCATCGAAACAGCTGTGAAATATGTTTTCAATAACCAAAAATATTGTATTTTCAGCTGTTTGAAGCTGGTGAACAAAACCAAAAGTAAAAGATACAAAAACGAAAGTTAAGCATGGGAAGAATAGAAATTGTGCACATAGCATAGATCTAAGCTTCTTAGAATTGATTTCAATGATAATGACAGATCTATAACTCAAATTTCTGTCTGAATTTGGTGGGGTCAGCCAAAAAGTGACCTATTGCAGCTTTAAATGTTTCAGGACGAAATTACAAGTATTTAAGTATTTTTTTGTTGTACTGGGGATAGTAACATTAGTAATATAATAAATATATACTTTTTGAAAAATGTTTTTATATATTGATTTTTTATATGTATGTTTACTGCACATAATATAATTGTAAAGTATGCATTTAGGTGTCTGTAATAGAATACATGTGGCAAAAACAAATGTAGACATTAATAAATGCATTTCTATAGCTTCCAAAATATTTGTTAGTAACTGTGGGGGAGTGCCAAGATGGAGGCATGGTGGCTTCAACACAACGCCCCCTACCAGTATTCTAGTGTATATATAATATATTGGCACAACCCCATGCTTGACAATTCTCTTTGCATTTATACATGTTGCAAAATCAGTGCAGTGGTTAGTTTACCAAACCATAGTGTGTATTGCAGTGACTCATTCACAGTCATAGACTGCTTTCAATGTAAAGAAACAAATATCTTTGCATTGGTTGATCTGTACCTTTAATTTTTGGGTCAGTGTTTTAACACTGAACAACATTTTCTGACAATTTCATGTTGAATATAAATATGTTACAAAGAAAAGCATATTGCATCTACATTACAAAAATAATGTCAGAAGTGGGATTCGAACCCACGCCTCCAGGGGAGACTGCGACCTGAACGCAGCGCCTTAGACCGCTCGGCCATCCTGACGTACAGAAAGTACTTCAAATTACCAGTACATGAATGTGATAATCCATTGTATGTTATTTTATCATGAGTCTTTTGAACAATACTAAAATTATAATATATTGGAAAAATGAAGAAGAACGTTATCCACGCGTTACGCCACCATTGCATAAAGCCACGCCAAACGTTTGCTATTCATTATGTTTTATAAAGAAAGGCCTTCATAATTGCGAACCTTGCGTTTGTTTGCGTTCATTTAGATATCCGGTAAATAGCCTACTTTTTATAGCTATCTATATCTCTTTAGAATAAATGTTTATTACTATAGCTTGCTTGCTGTCTATAAAGAGTAGCAGTAGCTAGCTAAGTCTGTTAGGCTATAGTTTTGGGAACTTTTAACCCTTTACTGGACATTGGTTTTGGAAGTTTATTACCTTGTAATGTGAGAAAATGGCAGACAGACAGATACAGTAAGTACACAAGCATACGGACACTACATGTTGTCTACAACAACCGTTATTGTATTGGACAGCTTGACTGAGAGAAAGTCTACATTCTCACAATCAGCTCCTCACACACTTCTTTGGGGGACCCTATTGCTTAAACAAATAATAACAAGAATACATAGTTAACGCGTAATCGGCTCCACACTGTCAGTGTGTGATTTGTGTTGGTCCAGTAGAGGGTGCTGTCAGACCAGTTATTCTGAAAAACTGTATTTCAGTGACTTTAAAACAGAGCAAAATCCATTTTTTTCTAGCAAATTAATAAAATCATAAAATATAGTCTCTATCTGCCTGCTGTGTTTCAGTACATTCCAGGGATGGCCATTTTGTATAGTTTTCCAGCTGAAAATTGGCAGATGGTAAGATATAGAAAAGCCAGTGGCACATGAAACATTTTCTGGTAAATTAAACACAACAACAACATAATCAAACAGTGCTTTACTGTAGGTTATGAATATTAATTTGGCATACTACCAGGGTCAAAAGTATATATTGGCCGAGGTATATTGGTCATATACCACACCCCCTCGTGCCTTATTGCTTAATTCTATATTTTTCTACTGTATCTTAGCCCATGCCACTCTGACATCGCTCGTCCATATATGGATATATTCTTAATTCCATTCATTACTTAGAATTCTGTGTTTTGGGTATATGTTGTGAAATTGTTAGATGTTACTGCGCTGCCGGAGCTAGAAGCAGAAGCATTTCGCTACACCCGCAATAACATCTGCTAAACGTGTATGTGACCAATACAATTTGATTTGATTTGATTTGAAAGGTGTCACAAGCTAAAATATTAAACTATTTTCATTAGGGTGCAAGACATGCAGGTAACATTTTTTTTAATATAATCATAATTGTTTTACAGAACATTCAGAGAAAAAATACCCTCAAATATATATATATATATAGTATGCAATCCTCTTCATTCCATTAACAAACATTGACAATAAGTTTTCTCCTAATTTCTTGTCTCTTGTAAATAATGTAGCATATCATTTCAAATAACCACGCAATTGAATGTATTTAGACAAACAACTGAAGAAGCTACGTAACTTGCAGAAAGTCAATATGTTTTGTAACATAATAATCATTCCATACTTTCAACAAACACAATGCAAAACCATAAAACATGTTTTAAGCATTGAATAGTTGCAAATGCTTTATAGGTCTACAATCCTTGTTCATTGGTCTGCTACTGTTTAGTACTGTATGTTACAATTAGAGGGACTTAGAGACAGAATTAGAGGGATTTAGAGACAAAATTACAGGGACTTAGAGACACAATTAGAGGGACTTAGAGACATTACAATCCATTCTGATGCAAGATTGATTATCATTGTTTCACCTCTAAAAGCATGAATGATTCATTGCTGCATGTCACCCGACACCTGTTCTCTCCGCTTTGATTATATCCAGGTGGTTGAGGTTGGGTTTCTTCACACAGTGACAAGAGCACACTGGTATCTTACTTAATGTGATTCTGTCCTGGTTCACAGACATTCACCCCAGTCAAAAACTCTAGGCCTATATAACTTCAATGGAAGCCTTTCCTTTCCCTAAGTGCGAACGCTTGCATCCCTTCCTCAGTCTACCTGATGGTAAGCTGTTTACTGGTAATTTTCGTACTTTATGTCATAAGCTGCGGGTCCCTCCATGGTGAATCCAAGGTAAAAGGAGACCTCCTCCGTGCTGCATCCACTCCGGACTCCACCAAGGTATATTGGACGCACTGAGATTTTCAGATTGCCCCCGTAGTAAACATAAATGTCACCGTTTTCAGTTTTCCCTTTGACCCGTAGTAACAAGTTTTGTATCTCAGGATCCCTCCATATTGTTCCACTTTGCCAAAGTTGATGCGGGTTTGGGGGTCTATCTTTCGATGAGGTGTTCTTGTGTGAGGTTTTGAGTCCCTCTTTGTACAGGAACTGATCAAGCCTGCCTTTGTGAATTATTCTCCTCAGTCCTCTTGATTTCCCAAGGTAGAAATGTGCGATGCAACTCTTCGCCGGAAACATGAGGGAGAAGCGACAATGGAAAGATTTTTTCGATGAAGTGCCATACATGCCAATGTTTTTGAATGTTGTGGTGCTCTCAAGCAGGTTGTCCTTTCTTGGCCACATCAGCAACATTGAGAGGTAGTACAGCTCTGTGCAGTTTGAATGGGTTCCCTCTTCTTGCAGTGCCTCATTGAGAAGGGAGACCAGCTCGTCGTACCTCTTCAGCAATGTTGAGCTTGGCTTAATGCAGTGAAGAACAATGTTTGCAAGGATGAAATTAATCCGGTCAGCCATGAGTTTCCGTGTAGAATTCTGAACAATGAACTGCCATTTCTTCAGAATTAATTCAATTTGATTCCCATTCTTCTCATTCAGATACTGGAGAAGACCAGCAAATGAATCTGCTCGCTTTTGCTCCAAATAGTTTCGCTGCTCCTCTATCTCCTGCCGGAGACTCGGTTTTGGTTAACTGGCTCTTTCAGAGGACCTCTCTTCTCCCGAGGAACAGAAGATGTGAATGTACTTCTTGAAGTGCTCTGATACTTTTCGTTTGTTTCTGTCCTCTGCTGTCTCCTTCTCAATTGACCTTGGCTTCACGTATGTGAAGTAGTTCTCAAAAAAACTGAACATCTCCTTCAGCCGTGGCTTCAAAAAGACAGTGTAACAGATTGGTTGTTATTTCCCCCAGTTGAAGCTTGTGCTTTCCGGTGAGGACTTTGAGGCAATTACTTGCAATCATTTGGTGTAGAAACCAAACTGCCTGATAGGTGCCGTGCTCTTCAATGTTGAAGAGGATCAGAAGCGTGGAGTATGGGTTCATTTTGTCCTCAAGTGTTTCTTTTCCCCACAGAGCATTCCTAATCCCCACAAACTCGTCACAGAGGGACAGGGCCATGTAGGAGCCGTTCACATATGTATTTAGCAAAGCTAAGAGTGAAAATAGCTGTCTTTCTTTTCTGGAGGTGTCAAGGTCTTTCAGGGTGTTGCGCACCAGATTCTCTATGTACTTCTCACTGAAATTGTTTGTCATGATCATGAAGGCGTAGAACGTTTCAGGTTTTTCATGGTGACCTTTGAGCTCTTTCAGTTTCATCTCAAAGAAGCTCTGCTCTTTGGTGGAGAGTTTGTTGATAATGAAGACGTTGTCAAGTCGGCTGTTTCTAGAGTTCACTGCAGGAATCTGTAATCTCTCACAGTTCAGTATGATGACCATCAGAGTCTCAGGTTTTTTCTTCTCGTTGGCTGCACTTAGTATGCATCTCTGTAGGTCTTCAACGTCCTCCCAGTTGTCCACCAAGAGTAGAACAGGAGAATAACTCAACTGCTTCTCTTTGCCACAGGTCAGCAGGTGTGTGACTTGGACTGCGATCTCGCTGTTCTGTACTGTGGTGTTTTTCAGAATGGCACATCTGAATTTACATCTCAAGTTCCACAACACATGCATGGCCAGTGTTGTTCCACCACAGCCTGGATGATGGAAGAGGTGTATTATTACGCATGGCGATGTGTACCCCTCTGTAGGTGTGATCAGGTTGTGAAGAGCCTCATACTTGTCACGTTTGATGAATGGCAGACAACATGGCCTCTCGGATAAGTAGAAGTTCCACCAAGTCACTTGTCCGCCTTTGTAAAAGTCCTTCTCCGTGTTGGTCTTGAATTCCTCAAAAGTGTCCTTGGTTTCGATTTCAATGTTCTCACATTCATTTTCACTCAGTATATCAAGTATGGTCATCAGCTCTTAATCTTTTTGTGTCAGGAGGACTGAACTGGAGCCGTGTCTGGGGTTCTTTGATTTTCCTGATGGTGCAGTCGATTTCATTCAGGCTCAATTCGTAGATACATTTACTGGTGATATCCACTTTGCAGCGAGTGTTTATCATGTCTCTCCATTGACTGAATACATTTTAATCTTTGCATATGCAGAGCATATTATCCTCACCCTCAAGAGTGCGATAGATCGCACAAAAGGCCTCAAGTATAGGGCTTGAGATGTCAGTGACTCCTGAGTAAAGCATGAACACCACAAGTAATGTCTTTCGACAAAACATCTGGATTGCAGAGAAAACCATGTCGCTGATTTCTCCAGCACATTTCTTCAGCCATTCACTGGTAGTGAAAGGTCTGTCTGCTTCACTGACCTCATTTGCTCAACCATTACAAAAGACCCAGCTTGTCTGCTTAAACAAGTTCAGCTTTCCGATAACAGTGGAGACACTATTGTACATTCGAGGGTAGTGAAGATTAGCTATGCGATCTGTTCTGTAGAAACTGCATGTCCCGTTCATGTCAGATTCTGGGCACTCGAGCACTACAAACAACTTAATCTCTTAAAAAAAAAAAAAAAATGTTCAAGTTGACTGGGGTGACACTTGTTTGTGACAACTGTAACTTGCAATGAGTTTAAGTGTGTCTCTCCCATGAGTTATCAATTGTTTTAGCCTCTGCCCTTGGTAGTTTTGGTTGGGCTGCTGACAGTTGCTCTCCTCTTTTGACTTGCGTGCTGATCACCAATATTTGACTTCCTGTGTCAAACCTCTCATCTTCTCCTGAAGACTGTTGGGATTATTGTCTGCAAGAATGTTGATGCTCTTTGGGCCTTGTCGAATAAATAGACATTCAGTTTTGTATTCTTCTCCATTTTGTTCAGATATTATTGAGGTATAGAAAAGCTTCTCTTGAGTCTGAATAACTTGGGACAACATCAACTTCTATCACCCACTTGTCTGAAGTCGCGCCATCTAGATGTTGAACCTGAAAGAATTTTGGAGGCCTGATGCATGCTCTTGCGATGTTTGTTTCTTCTCCAAAGTGTTCCTTGAGACGCAAGTCAAACTTGTCTGTATACATATTGAATGATGGCAGGTTTTGCCCAATCACCTGTCCATGCATGTGTCCGGGCCCGCCTGTCACCCCAAAGTGAATGGTCCCATTGGTGCGAGAGTTCATGCAGCCTGCGGAAAAAACGAAACACTTCGTTGCTAAACTTTTCCAGGATATCTTTCTCACTGGCTTCCTCTGTGCTTGCAGGATCTTGTACTCATGTACCGGGTCAATGAGATTGCTTGGACCGGATTCAGGGGGGAGGGTATCATTTTGTATGTATGTGAACGATAGATCGTTTTTGTCAAAGGGACGTGGGGGACATATTCTCTTCTCCAGATTCGGAGCAGTTTCTCTCAAGTGGTCAAATGATGAGATGGAAGTCTCACTTTGTCTTGTATTGTCCTCCATATTTCCATACGCTGGAATGGATTCTGACTCTCCCATTGGCAGTTGAATGGGGGATGCAACATCTGAATCGGAATGTCTCAATTCTTCCACTGATGTCCATGAAGAGCTTAGACTTGGAGCCACCGACTCCGATTTCACACTGTCAGAATCCAGAGTTTCCTCATGTGACCCCATTCTAGCTTCTGGTATGGCTCTAAATCTAAATCTCTCCTGTCTTCTGAAGGGGTCACTCTCAGGGGATCTCATGCTTCTCCCTACACTCTCCAAGTAGTTTCTCAGTATCTCTACATTTTTTATGATTTGAATCGCAGGCCCAAACTTAACACCTAAATCAGTCAAGTCCTGTTTCTCAATGCAAACCAGGCTAGCTCCTGACACATTCTGTTCATAAAGTTTTGTTACAACCTCAGGGAGTTTGAGGCTACTAGTTAGCCACTCTTTCACATGCTCCTTAGTCCAGTCTTCGATTCTCTGTGGTAATTCTCTGAGGTCGCTGACTCTGTTCATGCCATGATGTTCTGTAAGCTGAGAACCCAAGAAATAAAAACGATCATCAACATAGGCAGTTGTATTTCTTTTTAAACCAATTAACAGTTACTGTACCTGCACATATAGTTCATATTTTTTATTTGCCAAATCACCAATGCCTATTGTTTATTATTGTTGAAACTAAAGAACAGTCCACTGAATATACATTTACAATGACTACATACAGTTTCATATTAAAACCTGCAAACATACCATTGTTGCATGCACTCCACCAACGGACAGTTGTGTTGTGTCTGATGTCATCATCCTACAATAGGTGGAAATACATTAGGTGGAAATACATTAGGTGGAAATACATTCATTTGAAATTAAACAAATTAGATATTTTGGATCACCTCAAATGTGTTTTTTTTTATACATGTATGGTATTGTGTATTTTCATTTTGTTGATTTTTTTAGGGTAATGACTTCGAACATGACACACTTTAGATAAAATTAAAATCATAAATGACCTTGAAGATGGACCCATTGACTGGTCACTCTTCATTGACAGATAGCTGGGTGTAGGTGAGTCTGGTCCCTCCCTGCAAAAAAAATAATTGAGGTGTGTTTTTAATCAATCCTATGCTGATGATGTACAGTCGCTTTTACCAATCTGCAAGATGTCTATTAGAAATCACATATTCAAAGTGTCTCCAAGTAGGAGTGCTGATCTAGGATCAAGTCCCCCTTGTCCAATCATTATGATCTAATAGATAATAGGCAGAATCTACCACACACCCAAACCAATTTAGTGAAGATGCTGGAGTGAAAATGCTAAACTGGAGAAACAGGAAAAAGTTGCTGCACATTTCCAGTCAGATGCAAATGTATTTATTTAATTGTGGCTGAGCTTTTGGTCAGTCAACCGTCATCAGACCATATGCAAAATAATATTCACAACTGATGCTAATCAGTACTGATGCTAATCAAAACTGATGCTAATCAAAACTGATAATAACCATTACTGATGCTAATCAAAACTGATGCTAATCAGTACTGATGCTAATCAAAACTGATGCTAATCAAAACTGATAATAATCATTACTGATGCTAATCAAAACTGATGCTAATCAAAACTGATACTAATCAGTACTCCTACTCTGAGACTGTGAAAACGGGCCCAGACCTTTTGTCTTTTATGCCGTGACCTCGTGGAAGTCAATTGCCTGAAATATTGACACATTGCAACATCCTCATTGTGAAAATCATAAATGACCTGTGATTGGGAATAAACTCTCTCCTGTAGTTTATCGGTGGATCCATTGAGCGGTCACTCCTCATTGACACACAGCTGGATGTAGGTGACTCTGCACCCTCCCTGTGAAAAATACAGTCAGTACTCTAACCCTATAACATAGCTTGTACAGACAGTTGGAAATCAAGACCCATATTCACCCATATGCAGTGTTCACACTGCACGAGTCTCCTTATCCATGGGTTTATGGAGATTTTAGCCTGGGGCTATGCAAGTGTTCACACTTGCACATTCTAGCACCAACCTTAGCCCAGGGCTAGCTGGCCTTGCTCCAGAGCAGGGTTAGGTCCAACTTTGTAGGACTAGCCCCAGAAACCCGGTGCCAAAATAGCCAGTGTGAAACAGGGGTCAAGAAAAATGCATCGAATATTTCACTGTTCCGGAGCAAGGCCAGCTAGCCCTGGGCTGTCACGTCCTGACTTTAGTAAGATGTCTTTTTCTATAGTAGAGTAGGTCAGGGCGTGACGGGGGGTGTTTTTGGGTTGTTCTATGTTTTCTATTTCTATGTTTAAGTTCTAGTTTGTCTATTTATATGTTGGGATTGTTTGGGTTGATGTCTAATTGGAGGCAGCTGATCCTCGTTGCCTCTGATTAGAGATCATATTTAAGTAGGGGTTTTTCTTCCTGGGTTTTGTGGGTAGTTGTTTTCTGTTTAGTGTATGTCACCTGATGGATCTGTTGTCGGTCTTTTTGTTGTTTTGTTCGTGTATTCATTAAAAAGGAAATATGAGCACTTCACACGCCGCGCCTTGGTCCCCTTTATACGACCCGTGTTACAGAACTACCCACCATGATTGGATCAAGCAGCGTGCCCGGGTAGAAATGGACACCTGGTCACATCAGGAGTGGATTGAGAGGAGAGACTGGACTTGGGGCCAGGTAATCAAGCGATATCGGAACCTACCTGGGAAGAACGAGAGGCAGCCCCCCAAAAAATTTTTTGGGGGGCACACGGGTAGTTTGGCTGGGCCAGGACTGGGACCTGAGCCAATTCCCCATGCTTTTTGTGGTGAGCATGTGCCTGCCTCTCGCACTCTCTCTCCAGTGCGCCTCCATAGCACAGTACGTCCTGTGCCTGCTCCTCGCACTCTCTCTCCAGCGCGCCTCCAGAATCCAGTACGTCCTGTGCCTGTTCTTCGCACTTGGTCCTCAGTGCGTCTCCCCAGTCCGGTGAGACCGGTTCCTGCTCCTCGTACAAAGCCTCCAGTGATAATCTATGGTCCGACGCCTGTAGAGATAATCCATGGCACTAAGCCTCTAGTGATGATCCATGGCCCGGAGCCTGTAGGGATATTCCATGGCACGAAGCCTGAAGAGGTAATCCATGGCCCGGAAGCTGAAGAAGTAATCCTTGGCAAAAAGCCTGGAGGGATTATAAATGGTCCGGAGCCTGTAGGGATAAACCATGGCACGAAGCCTGTAGGAATAATCCATGGCCCGGCACTTGGAGAGATAATCCATGGTAAGAAGCCTCCAGTGATGATCCTTGGCGCGGAACCTGTAGAGATGATCCATGGCATGGAGCCAGCAGCAACGGTCACTAGTCCGGAACCTATTATGACGCCTCCCAGTCCGGAGCCTCCAGTAAGATGTCATTTTCTATAGTAGAGTAGGTCAGGGTGTGACAGGGGGTGTTTTTGGGATGTTCTATGTTTTCTATTTCTATGTTTAAGCTCTAGTTTGTCTATTTCTATGTTGGGATTGTTTGGGTTGATCTCTAATTGGAGGCAGCTGATCCTCGTTGCCTCTGATTAGAGATCATATTTAAGTAGGGATTTTTCTTCCTGGGTTTTGTGGGTAGTTGTTTTCTGTTTAGTGTATGTCACTTGACGTAACTGTTGTCAGTCGTTTTGTTGTTTTGTTAAAGTGTATTCATTAACCTTTCTGGGCTAGGGGGCAGTATTTTCACGGCCGGATAAAAAATGTACCCGATTTAAACTGGTTACTACTCTTGCCCAGAAACGAGAATATGCATATTATTAGTAGATTTGGTTAGAAAACACTAATGTTTCTAAAACTGTTTGAATGGTGTCTGTGAGTATAACAGAACTCATATGGCAGGCAAAAACCTGAGAAGATTCCAAGCAGGAAGTGCCCTGTCTGCGATTTTGTAGTTCTGCTTTTGCTTGTCTATCGAAACTACAGTATCCCTGGGGTTTTGTTGTACTTTCTAAGGCTTCCATTGGCTCTCTAAAGCCGCCAGAAAGTGGATTGGGGCGTCACCTGTCTCTGGGCAAAGTATAGGACCACAGTTTGTCAGTGGACTGCCTGAGGACAAAGGGAATGGAAATGCGCGTTCACGAGACCTCGCCATTTTTTCTTTCCCTCTTTGAATGAATACAACATTGTCCGGTTGGAATATTATCGCTATTTTACGAGAAAAATAGCATAAAAATTGATTTTAAACAGCGTTTGACATGCTTCCAAGTACGGTAATGGAACATTTTGAAATTGTTTGTGTTGATATGTGCTCGCACGTTACCCTTTGGATAGTAACCTGAACGCACAAAGAAAACTGAGATATTTGCACATAACTATGGATTATTTGGAACAAAAACAAAATTTGTTGTGGAAGTAGCAGTCCTGGGAGTGCATTCTGACGAAGAACAGCAAAGGTAATCAAATTTTTCTAATAATTATTCTGAGTTTAGTGAGCCCGACGTTGGCGGGTGTCTGAATAGCTAGCCTTGATGGCCGAGCTATGTACTCAGAATATTACAAAATGTGCTTTCGCCGAAAAGCTATTTTAAAATCTGACACCGCGATTGCATAAAGGAGTTCTGTATCTATAATTCTTAAAATAATTGACAAAAAACAAATACTTTCATCAGTGAGAGAACATTGGTTGCTGTGGCAAACAAAAAACGGTTGCTATGCAGGCAGGCTAACGTCTGCTCCCAGCTGTCGCCAGGATATTTTAGCCCAGTGTCATGCCCTGACCTAGAGAGACGGTTTATTTCTCTATTTTGTTTAGGTCAGGGTGTGGGGTGGGCATTCTATGTCATTTTATTTCTATGTTTTGGCCAGGTATGGTTTCCAATCCGAGGCAGCTGTCTATCGTTGTCTCTGATTGGGAACCATACTTATGCAGCCTTTTCCCACCTGTGTTTGGTGGGTAGTTGTTTTCTGTTTTGTGTTTTACCTGACAGAACTGTGCGCTTTCGTTTCCATTGTTTAATATTTTGTTTAAGTGTTCTGATTTTAATAAATAATCATGAACACGTGCCACGCAGCATCTTGGTCCCCTCTCTACGACAGCCATAACAGAACTACCCACCACCAAAGGACCAAGCAGCGTGGTCAGGAGGACTGGACCTGGGAGGAAATCCTGGATGGGGCAGGACCCTGGACAAGGCCTGGGGAGTATCAGAACGGCGATACTATGAGGAACAAGCACGGCAACAACGGAAACCAGGGAGGCATCCCAAAAACATTTTTTGGGGGGGCACACGGGTAGATTGGCAAAGTCGGGGTTGAGACCTGAGCCAACTCCCCATGCTTACCGTGGGGAGCGAGTGACCGAGCAAGCACCGTGTTACGCGGGGATGCGCACTGTGTCGCCAGTGCGCAGCTACAGCCCGGTGTGCTCGGTGCAAGCTTCCCACAGTTGCCGTGCTAGAGTTGGCAGTGAGCCAGGAAGAATTGTGCCGGCTCAGCGTTACGGGTCTCCAGTGCGTCTCTTCGGCCCAGGTTATCCTGCGCCAGCTCTACGCACGGTACCCCCCGTTCACCAGCACAAGCCAGTTCATCCTGTGCCAGCGCTCCACCCTTGCTGGGCTAAAGTAAACATCCAGCCAGGACGGGGTGTGCCAGCCCTAAGCTCCAGACCTCCAGTGCGCCTCCACGGCTCAGTATACCCTGTGCTTGCTCTGTGCACCCAGTCTCCTGTGCGTCTCCCCAGTCCGGGGAGACCTGTTCCAGCTCCTCGTAGGAAGCCTCCTGTGATAATTCTTGGTCCGGAGCCTCAAGGGATAATCCATGGCAAGAAGCCTGTAGAGATGATCCATGGCCCGGAGCCTGTAGGGATGATCCATGGCACGAAGCCTGTAGGGATAATCCATGGCAAGAAGCCTGTAGGGATGATCCATGGCCCGGAGCCTGTAGAGATGATCCATGGCACGAAGCCTCCAGTGATAATCCATGGCCCGGAGCCTCCAGTGATAATCCATGGCCCGGAGCCTCCAGTGATGATCCATGACGCGGAACCTGTAGTGATGATCCATGGCATGGAGCCTGCAGCGATGGTTCCCAGCCCGGAACCTACAGCGACGCTCTCCAGTCCGGAGCATTCAGCTACGCTCTCCAGTCCGGAGCATTCAGCTACGCTCTCCAGTCCGGAGCATTCAGCTACGCTCTCCAGTACAGAGCCTCCAGCAACGCCCTACAGCACGGAGCCTCCAGCGACGGTCTGCAGCCCGGAGCCTCCAGCGACGGTCTGCAGCTCGGAGCCTCTATTTTGTTTAGGTCAGGGTGTGGGGTGGGCATTCTATGTCATTTTATTTCTATGTTTTGGCCAGGTATGGTTTCCAATCAGAGGCAGCTGTCTATCGTTGTCTCTGATTGGGAACCATACTTAGGCAGCCTTTTCCCACCTGTGTTTGGTGGGTAGTTGTTTTCTGTTTTGTGTTTTACCTGACAGAACTGTGCGCTTTCATTTTCATTGTTTATTATTTTGTTTAAGTGTTCTAATTTGAATAAATAATCATGAACACGTGCCACGCTGCATCTTGGTCCCCTCTCTACGACAGCCGTTACACCCAGGATTAACAAATGTTAGTGTGAACACAGGATAAGCTAGCCCAGGGTCAGTCTTAGCCCAGGGCTAAGAACATTGCAGTGCAAAAAGGCCTAAAGTGTCTCAGAGTAGTAGTGTTGATCTAGGATCAGTTCCCCTCTGTCCATATAATATTATCATCTAAAAGGCAAAGCTGATCCTGTAGCAGCACTCCTACTCTGAGACTGTGAATTCAGGCCCAAACCTTTTGTCTCTTGTGCCATGTCCTCGGTGTAAGTTGATTGGCTGACCCATTGAGTGATCACTCTTCATTGACAGACAGCTAGGTGACTCTGTTTACCAGGGCAGAGAAGACTTGACCCTGCAACGTCCTCATTATACTCCTGTGGGGCAGAGGGACTACTATGTAGCCAGTGGCGGACATGTTCATTCTTCCCACTCTCTGCACCCTCAGGCGATACAGTGTTGTCACTCATCCTGTCTCGACACCAGCATTCAGGTCCCTGACAAAGAAAACGAAGCAAGAGGGGTGAGAGCAAAGATCCGAAAAACTGCTCTTTAGCAGTAACTTCTTTATTGAGGAAAAATGTATTTACTATGACTGTGATATGTGGTTGTCTCTCCTAGCTGTCTTAATAAGATGAATGCACTAACTAACTAAGTCGCTCTACATAAGAGCATCTGCTAAATGACTAAAATGTAAAATGTTCTTTAGCCATGTATCAAAATCTCCCGCTAACTTCATCCCCTTTCTGAAACTCTCAGCATCGAAACAAGCGGAAGCAATGTACCGGATTTCTTGTCCAAATCATAGAGAAACAGGTATAGTAAACACACATTCCCATATGACCACAACAAACGAATACCTCTCCTCTGTATATAAACCACGTGGGATACTCTTGTAGAAAATGTATTGTTTCCCAAACGTGGTAGTTATGTTGTTTGTAGAAAAGGTGTATCATATTGTGTCACCTTCAATAGGCAGACTGTGCCATTCCCATGCAGTAGAAAGCTACAGTTGAAACAATAGCCAAAGTGGATGAAGGTTATCTGGTTACTCTCTCCTATGGTCCAGGGATACAAGATCAGACACCTCCCCTCGATGACTCAGCAGTGGTTGCACATGCAGTAAATTTCATTTGACAGTCATACTAACCCGGAACTTCAGCTTCTCATATGAACTTGTGATTTGAACAGTGTTATGGTTATTTGACAACGGCTTACTTCCCAAACATTACTATGAAAAGAAAACAAACCTATTCATTGCCTATCTCTTCATCAAACATGGAGTAGACTGAATGAAAGCTTGTATTTCTGTATTCCAGAGACACATAATATACCAGGGAGTGTACTGTAACTGTGTACTGTAACTGTACTGTAGACTTGGTACGTCAAATAAGATTTTCCCTCAGGAGCCATTTGATTTCAGTATGCTATTGAGTATACTTGGAACTTCACCCACGGATTATGTCTGATTTATACATTCAGAATCTCAGTTATTGCATGAGAAATAAGCAGTATGATTATTATTATTATAAATAGCTAAATGTAATTAGGCTGCATTCATTTGTAATAATTAGACGAATTACAGCAATATTTTTTGCTTAGAAAACGTTTGTGAAAGACAATAACGGAATATATCCAAGACTTTAAACAGAACCTTACCACTCAGAGTCCTAACTTTACTCATATCTGCACAGTTTGAAAGGTGTGCTCTTAGATCCTGTGCAGCCACAGAAATATCAGTAACAGTTTCCCCGCAGTATTCTTGACAATGAAACACTAACTCGTCACGTATTCCGGGGGGCATCTAGGTGCCGAATTTAACCCCATAAGCTACTAATACAGAAGAAATATGGTCTATTTAGTAGCTCACAGCTAGTAGATCCTTAGCCTGCGTCTGAGGAGGTGTGGAGGATGATATCCGGTCATACTTTAGACCTACCCATGATCCCCATATAAGGAAACCAAAGGGCAGAGTTAGGGTGTATGGGAGGTACCTTTGGATATATATTTCAGACACTTGTGTCTTGGATTAAAATACGTTAGAAAGTAGAATGCAAAACCTATTGACTCCGGTAAGATAAAATAAGAAAGAAAAAAAAGTTTGAGGTGCTTCTTCTATGCAGGGTCGTTTGTGTTTTCTACCCATCTTCAACTCTCGGCTCGACTGTCTTGTTTTTTTATGAAGGCAAAGATTCTGGGAATTGAGCCAGTGGACCAGTTTTGTGCTGGCTCAATGCCAGTGTTTCTGTCCTGACCTGCCATCTCCATTATATTATCTTTGTGGCTGTCGTCTATACTTGAACACCACCGGTAGTCTTCAACAACCACAATGTATATATAATACCCAATCATGAGTCAAAGAAAATAATATGGATCCTGTAGGACACAATGAACTGTAGGACACTGGAAAACAATAGTGTACATCTACAGGTTAACAGTTGACATGATATTTTATTTACTGATAGAGATATAGGAGAATCTAGTACAGAACAGAGACAGTTTTGCAGGACACATAGACTAAAAGGCATACTCTTACATAGTTGGTGAAAGGTGGCGCTCACACAGAACACATACTGTACAACGAGTGGACAACACATTAGGAACACTTGCTCTTTCCATGACAGACTGACCAGGTGAATCCAAGTGAAATCTATGATCCCTTATTGATGTCACCTGTTAAATCCACTTCAAATCGGTGTAGATGAAGGGGAGTAGACAGGCTAAAGAAGGATTTTTAAGCTTTGAGAGGATTGAGACATGGATTGTGTATGTGTGCCATTCAGAGGGTGAATGGGGGGTGCAACTCAATATTAGGAAGGTGCTCTTACTGTTGTGTCCACTCAGTGTAAATCACAACGCAATGACAGGTTATATTGACGTGCAAAATTAAAATGTTAAATCATATTTCTTATCGTTTAAGGCAAGTTAACGCTTGGCTCTTGTTGCAGAACGACAGAAGGGACGAGAAGCGAAGAGCTGCAGTGCCTGGTTATATAAACACATTGTCTCCCTCACTGAGGAATTTGTCATTAAAGATTTGTGGAACTTTAAGTAATCATGGACACCTTGGTCTTCATTACAGGGCTAATCACCAAAAAATCTGTGAGTGTTTATTTGTGTGTGTGTGTGTGTCAGAGAGGCTGGTGTGAGGAGCTATAGGAGGATGGGCTCATTGTAATGGCTGGAATGGAATTCATGGAACGGAGTCAAACGTGGTTTCTATATGTTTGATACCGTTCCACATGCTCCATTCCAGTCTTTACAATAAGCCATCCCTATAGCACCTCCCATCAGCTTCCTCAGGTGTGTGTGTGTGTGTGCCACTACGGGTGCATGCATGTGTGCGGCTAAGTGCAGGTAAGTGCTAGTTTTGATCCACTACGACAGCTGGTTTCTACAGGAGGGGGTGGGAAGATATAAAGGGACGGACGATGGCTGGTCTCTACAGGAGCGGGTGGGGAAGAAATAAAGGGACGGACGATGGCTGGTCTCTACAGGAGGGGGTGGGGAAGACATAAAGGGACGGACGATGGCTGGTCTCTACAGGAGGGGGTGGAGAAGATATAAAGGGACGGACGATGGCTGGTCTCTACAGGAGGGGGTGGAGAAGATATAAAGGGACGGACGATGGCTGGTCTCTACAGGAGGGGGTGGAGAAGAAATAAAGGGACGGACGATGGCTGGTCTCTACAGGAGGGGGAAGATATAAAGGGACGGACGGCTCATTTCCTTTTTTCTTTCTCCGCCCCAAGACACCGCACCCCCTCCAGCAGCATAGGAGTACCATGATGACGATCTACAGAGAGAGAGAGAGGGGGAGGGAGAGAGTGGGGAGGGATGTGAGAGAAAGGGAGAGTGAGGGAAAAGAGAGAGGGAAGGAGGGAGAGGGTGGGGAGGGGTGTGAGAGAAAGGGAGAGTGAGGGAAAAGAGAGAGGGAAGGAGGGAGAGGGTGGGGTAGATTGGGTTGGTGGGGAAGAGATAGGGAGAGAGAGAGAAAGAGGGAGGGAGGGAGGGAGATTGAGAAAGAGAGCAGAAGAGTGACTGTTATTTTGCTGAGTAAAAGGATCATATTGACTGTGTGATGTAGAGGAAGTTGCAGAGACCTCTTAGTCCACCAGAGGGTGCTGTCCACCCTTTAACACTGACAGGCCATAGCACATCTGTTGCATAATAGCATTTAACTCCGCAGGATGTCTTACTGTAAATACCATAAGTAAGTGGTAACTAACTGCAGATATTTCTCTATTAACACAGGGTTACTGCCCAGATAATCAGTATGTGTGTCACTGTGTGTGTTTCTGTGTGTATGACTATGTCCATACATGAGCAGGCACACAGGAGTAACTCACCCATGACCCGGGCCTGTAGTCTGACCTGCAGACGTTGGTCCCTCTTCCCCCGGCTGACCAGCGTCAGCTCCTCCTGCAGCACCCCCTCCTGGTGGGTGGTGTACTCACACGTCACCTTCACCCCACCTTGAGAGTGGGAGGGAGGAAGGGAGGGAGCAGGATAGCAGGAGATGGCAGATGGACCAAGATAGACAAGGAACGGATGGAGAGAGGGAGAGAGATAGGGAATGGATGGAGAGAGGGAGAGAGATAGGGAATGGATGGAGAGAGGGAGGGAAATAGGGAATGGATGGAGAGAGGGAGAGAGATAGGGAATGGATGGAGAGAGGGAGAGAGACAGGGAATGGATGGAGAGAGGGAGAGAGACAGGGAATGGATGGAGAGAGGGAGGGAAATAGGGAATGGATGGAGAGAGGGAGGGAAATAGGGAATGGATGGAGAGAGGGAGAGAGACAGGGAATGTATGGAGAGAGGGAGAGAGATAGGGAATGGATGGAGAGAGGGAGGGAAATAGGGAATGGATGGAGAGAGGGAGAGAGATAGGGAATGGATGGAGAGAGGGAGAGAGACAGGGAATGGATGGAGAGAGGGAGAGAGACAGGGAATGTATGGAGAGAGGGAGAGAGACAGGGAATGGATGGAGAGAGAGAGAGAGACGGAATGGATGGAGAGAGGGAGAGAGATAGGGAATGGATGGAGAGAGGGAGGGAGACGGAATGGATGGAGAGAGGGAGAGAGACGGAATGGATGGAGAGAGGGAGGGAGACAGAGAGGTAGAAAAAGAAAGGGAGAGAAAGAAAGAAAGACATAAAAAAGTAGAGAAAGATGGAGACAGTCAATAATAAAAGGACAGGAATGGTCGGGGAAAGAGTGACATGAAGACAGAGACAAAAAGGTGTCAGACAGACAGAAGTAACGTTAGACTGAGAGACAGTAGTCTATTGAGTATTTATAGCCAGTATTTACTTCAATGTAATTTGCCATAGCTTGCCCACATACCATAAAATCTGTGTCCGAAATGCCACCATATTCCCTAGACAGTACACTAATTTGATCAGGGCCTATAGGGAACATTTAATGTTTCAAGTTAATAGAGTAGGCTGCTATCCGGGACACAACCCAGGGTTTTCTTACAGGAAGCCACTCTGAAAGCCCAGAGGGGAGCTCAGATTCTTTCCCCCTAAAATTCAAATGGCGCCCTATTCTCTACATTGTGTTCTACCTTTGACCAGAGGTCTATGGGCCCGCCGTATGGGCCCTGGTCGAAAGCAGTGCACTGTATAAGGAATAGGGTGCAGGGGAACATTTGGGACGAAGCCAGGGAATCAAATCAAATTTTATTGGTCACATGCGTCGAATACAACAGGTGTAGACCTTACAGTGAAATGCTTACTTACAAGCCCATAAATAACAATGCAGTTGGAATAAGAATAAGAAATAAAAGTAACAAGTAATTAAAGAGCAGCAGTAAAATAACAATAGTGAGACTATATACAGGCGGGTACCGGTACAGAGTCAATGTGCGGGAGCACCGGTTAGTCAAGGTAATTGAGGTAATATGTACATGTAGGTAGAATTATTAAAGTGACTATACATAGATGATAACAACAGAGAATAGCAGCGGTGTAAAAGAGGGGGGGGCGGGGGCAATGCAAAAGCATCTCTTCTTCTGGTCTCCTCTCTCTGAATCGATTCAGGGCTGAAATGGGAGCTGATGGATTGATCTCTTTGGTCTTTGTTCCCCTCTGGTAATGACTGTCTGATAGTGGTTATATTCCTCTGGTAATAACTGTCTGGTGGTGGTTATATTCCTCTGGTAATGACTGTCTGGTGGTGGTTATATTCCTCTGGTAATAACTGTCTGGTGTTGGTGGTTATATTCCTCTGGTAATGACTGTCTGATAGTGGTTACTTTCCTCTGGTAATGACTGTCTGGTGGTGGTTATATTCCTCTGGTAATAACAGTCTGGTGGTGGTTATATTCCTCTGGTAATGACTGTCTGGTGGTGGTTATTACTTTGGTAATGATGGTCTGGTGGTGGTTGTATTCCTCTGGTAATGACTGTCTGGTGGTGGTTATATTCCTCTGGTAATAACTGTCTGGTGGTGGATATATTCCTCTGGTAATAACTGTCTGGTGGTGGTTATATAGCTTTGGTAATGACTGTCTAGTGGTGGTTATTCCTTTGGTAATGACTGTCTGGTGGTGGTTGTATTTTCTGCTAATGACTGTCTGGTGGTGGTGGTTATATTCCTCTGGTAATAACTGTCTGGTGGTGGTTATATTCCTCTGGTAATAACTGTCTGGTGGTGGTTGTATTTTTCTGGTAATGACTGTCTCGTGGTGGTTATATTCCTCTGGTAATGACTGTCTGGTGGTGGTGGTTATATTCCTCTGGTAATAACTGTCTGGTGTTGGTGGTTATATTCCTCTGGTAATGACTGTCTGTTGGTGGTTATATTCCTCTGGTAATGACTGTCTGGTGGTGGTTATTACTCTGGTAATGACTGTCTGGTGGTGGTTATATTTCTCTGGTAATGACTGTCTGGTGGTGGTTATATTCCACTGGTAATAACTGTCTGGTGGTGGTTATTACTCTGGTAATGACTGTCTGGTGGTGGTTATATTCCTCTGGTAATGACTGTCTGGTGGTGGTTATATTCCTCTGGTAATAACTGTCTGGTGGTGGTTATATTCCTCTGGTAATGAATGTCTGGTGGTGGTTATATTCCTCTGGTAATGACTGTCTGGTGGTGGTTATATTCCTCTGGTAATAACTGTTTGGTGGTGGTTATATTCCTCTGGTAATATCTGTCTGGTGGTGGTTATATTCCTTTGGTAATGACTGTCTGGTGGTGGTTATATTCCTCTGGTAATAACTGTCTGGTGGTGGTTATATTCCTCTGGTAATGACTGTCTGGTGGTGGTTGTATTTTTCTGGTAATGACTGTCTGGTGGTGGTGGTTATATTCCTCTGGTAATGACTGTCTGTTGGTAGTTATATTCCTCTGGCAATGACTGTCTGGTGGTGGTTGTATTTTTCTGGTAATGACTGTCTGGTGGTGGTTATATTCCTCTGGTAATGACTGTCTGGTGGTGGTGGTTATATTCCTCTGGTAATGACTGTCTGTTGGTAGTTATATTCCTCTGGCAATGACTGTCTGGTGGTGGTGGTTATATTCCTCTGGTAATGACTGTCTGGTGGTGGTTATTACTCTGGTAATGACTGTCTGGTGGTGGTTATATTCCTCTGGTAATGACTGTCTGGTGGTGGTTATATTCCTCTGGTAATAACTGTCTGGTGGTGGTTATATTCCTCTGGTAATGAATGTCTGGTGGTGGTTATATTCCTCTGGTAATGACTGTCTGGTGGTGGTTATATTCCTCTGGTAATAACTGTTTGGTGGTGGTTATATTCCTCTGGTAATATCTGTCTGGTGGTGGTTATATTCCTTTGGTAATTACTGTCTGGTGGTGGTTATATTCCTCTGGTAATAACTGTCTGGTGGTGGTTATATTCCTCTGGTAATGACTGTCTGGTGGTGGTTATATTCCTCTGGTAATGACTGTCTGATAGTGGTTACTTTCCTCTGGTAATGACTGTCTGGTGGTGGTTATATTCCTCTGGTAATAACAGTCTGGTGGTGGTTATATTCCTCTGGTAATAACTGTCTGGTGTTGGTGGTTATATTCCTCTGGTAATGACTGTCTGGTGGTGGTTATTACTTTGGTAATGACGGTCTGGTGGTGGTTGTATTCCTCTGGTAATGACTGTCTGGTGGTGGTTATATTCCTCTGGTAATAACTGTCTGGTGGTGGATATATTCCTCTGGTAATAACTGTCTGGTGGTGGTTATATAGCTTTGGTAATGACTGTCTAGTGGTGGTTATTCCTTTGGTAATGACTGTCTGGTGGTGGTTGTATTTTCTGGTAATGACTGTCTCGTGGTGGTTATATTCCTCTGGTAATGACTGTCTGGTGGTGGTGGTTATATTCCTCTGGTAATAACTGTCTGGTGGTGGTTATATTCCTCTGGTAATAACTGTCTGGTGGTGGTTGTATTTTTCTGGTAATGACTGTCTCGTGGTGGTTATATTCCTCTGGTAATGACTGTCTGGTGGTGGTGGTTATATTCCTCTGGTAATAACTGTCTGGTGTTGGTGGTTATATTCCTCTGGTAATGACTGTCTGTTGGTGGTTATATTCCTCTGGTAATGACTGTCTGGTGGTGGTTATTACTCTGGTAATGACTGTCTGGTGGTGGTTATATTTCTCTGGTAATGACTGTCTGGTGGTGGTTATATTCCACTGGTAATAACTGTCTGGTGGTGGTTATTACTCTGGTAATGACTGTCTGGTGGTGGTTATATTCCTCTGGTAATGACTGTCTGGTGGTGGTTATATTCCTCTGGTAATAACTGTCTGGTGGTGGTTATATTCCTCTGGTAATGAATGTCTGGTGGTGGTTATATTCCTCTGGTAATGACTGTCTGGTGGTGGTTATATTCCTCTGGTAATAACTGTTTGGTGGTGGTTATATTCCTCTGGTAATATCTGTCTGGTGGTGGTTATATCCCTTTGGTAATGACTGTCTGGTGGTGGTTATATTCCTCTGGTAATAACTGTCTGGTGGTGGTTATATTCCTCTGGTAATGACTGTCTGGTGGTGGTTGTATTTTTCTGGTAATGACTGTCTGGTGGTGGTTATATTCCTCTGGTAATGACTGTCTGGTGGTGGTGGTTATATTCCTCTGGTAATGACTGTCTGTTGGTAGTTATATTCCTCTGGCAATGACTGTCTGGTGGTGGTGGTTATATTCCTCTGGTAATGACTGTCTGGTGGTGGTTATTACTCTGGTAATGACTGTCTGGTGGTGGTTATATTCCTCTGGTAATGACTGTCTGGTGGTGGTTATATTCCTCTGGTAATAACTGTCTGGTGGTGGTTATATTCCTCTGGTAATGAATGTCTGATGGTGGTTATATTCCTCTGGTAATGACTGTCTGGTGGTGGTTATATTCCTCTGGTAATAACTGTTTGGTGGTGGTTATATTCCTCTGGTAATATCTGTCTGGTGGTGGTTATATTCCTTTGGTAATGACTGTCTGGTGGTGGTTATATTCCTCTGGTAATAACTGTCTGGTGGTGGTTATATTCCTCTGGTAATGACTGTCTGGTGGTGGTTGTATTTTTCTGGTAATGACTGTCTGGTGGTGGTTATATTCCTCTGGTAATGACTGTCTGGTGGTGGTGGTTATATTCCTCTGGTAATGACTGTCTGTTGGTAGTTATATTCCTCTGGCAATGACTGTCTGGTGGTGGTGGTTATATTCCTCTGGTAATGACTGTCTGGTGGTGGTTATTACTCTGGTAATGACTGTCTGGTGGTGGTTATATTCCTCTGGTAATGACTGTCTGGTGGTGGTTATATTCCTCTGGTAATAACTGTCTGGTGGTGGTTATATTCCTCTGGTAATAACTGTTTGGTGGTGGTTATATTCCTTTGGTAATGACTGTCTGGTGGTGGTTATTCCTTTGGTAATGACTGTCTAGTGGTGGTTATTCCTTTGGTAATGACTGTCTGGTGGTGGTTATATTCCTCTGGTAATGACTGTCTAGTTGTGGTTATTCCTTTGGTAATGACTGTCTGGTGGTGGTTATATTCCTCTGGTAATGACTGTCTGGTGGTGGTGGTTATATTCCTCTGGTAATAACTGTCTGGTGTTGGTGGTTATATTCCTCTGGTAATGACTGTCTGTTGGTGGTTATATTCCTCTGGTAATGACTGTCTGGTGGTGGTTATTACTCTGGTAATGACTGTCTGGTGGTGGTTATATTTCTCTGGTAATGACTGTCTGGTGGTGGTTATATTCCACTGGTAATAACTGTCTGGTGGTGGTTATTACTCTGGTAATGACTGTCTGGTGGTGGTTATATTCCTCTGGTAATGACTGTCTGGTGGTGGTTATATTCCTCTGGTAATAACTGTCTGGTGGTGGTTATATTCCTCTGGTAATGAATGTCTGGTGGTGGTTATATTCCTCTGGTAATGACTGTCTGGTGGTGGTTATATTCCTCTGGTAATAACTGTTTGGTGGTGGTTATATTCCTCTGGTAATATCTGTCTGGTGGTGGTTATATCCCTTTGGTAATGACTGTCTGGTGGTGGTTATATTCCTCTGGTAATAACTGTCTGGTGGTGGTTATATTCCTCTGGTAATGACTGTCTGGTGGTGGTTGTATTTTTCTGGTAATGACTGTCTGGTGGTGGTTATATTCCTCTGGTAATGACTGTCTGGTGGTGGTGGTTATATTCCTCTGGTAATGACTGTCTGTTGGTAGTTATATTCCTCTGGCAATGACTGTCTGGTGGTGGTGGTTATATTCCTCTGGTAATGACTGTCTGGTGGTGGTTATTACTCTGGTAATGACTGTCTGGTGGTGGTTATATTCCTCTGGTAATGACTGTCTGGTGGTGGTTATATTCCTCTGGTAATAACTGTCTGGTGGTGGTTATATTCCTCTGGTAATGAATGTCTGATGGTGGTTATATTCCTCTGGTAATGACTGTCTGGTGGTGGTTATATTCCTCTGGTAATAACTGTTTGGTGGTGGTTATATTCCTCTGGTAATATCTGTCTGGTGGTGGTTATATTCCTTTGGTAATGACTGTCTGGTGGTGGTTATATTCCTCTGGTAATAACTGTCTGGTGGTGGTTATATTCCTCTGGTAATGACTGTCTGGTGGTGGTTGTATTTTTCTGGTAATGACTGTCTGGTGGTGGTTATATTCCTCTGGTAATGACTGTCTGGTGGTGGTGGTTATATTCCTCTGGTAATGACTGTCTGTTGGTAGTTATATTCCTCTGGCAATGACTGTCTGGTGGTGGTGGTTATATTCCTCTGGTAATGACTGTCTGGTGGTGGTTATTACTCTGGTAATGACTGTCTGGTGGTGGTTATATTCCTCTGGTAATGACTGTCTGGTGGTGGTTATATTCCTCTGGTAATAACTGTCTGGTGGTGGTTATATTCCTCTGGTAATAACTGTTTGGTGGTGGTTATATTCCTTTGGTAATGACTGTCTGGTGGTGGTTATTCCTTTGGTAATGACTGTCTAGTGGTGGTTATTCCTTTGGTAATGACTGTCTGGTGGTGGTTATATTCCTCTGGTAATGACTGTCTAGTTGTGGTTATTCCTTTGGTAATGACTGTCTGGTGGTGGTTATATTCCTCTGGTAATAAATGTCTGGTGGTGGTTATATTCCTTTGGTAATGACTGACTGGTGGTGGTTATATTCGTCTGGTAATAACTGTCTGGTGGTGGTTATATTCTTTTGGTAATCACTGTCTGGTGTTGGTTATATTCCTCTGGTAATGACTGTCTGGTGGTGGTTGTATTTTTCTGGTAATGACTGTCTGGTGGTGGTGGATATATTCCTCTGGTAATGACTGTCTAGTGGTGGTTATTCCTTTGGTAATGAATGTCTGGTGGTGGTTATTACTCTGATAATGACTGTCTGGTGGTGGTTATATTCCTCTGGTGATGAATGTCTGGTGGTGGTTATATTCCTCTGGTAATGACTGTCTGGTGGTGGTGGTTATATTCCTCTGGTATTAACTGTCTGGTGTTGGTGGTTATATTCCTCTGGTAATGACTGTCTGTTGGTATTTATATTCCTCTGGCAATGACTGTCTGGTGGTGGTGGTTATATTCCTGTGGTAATGACTGTCTGGTGGTGGTTATTACTCTGGTAATGACTGTCTGGTGGTGGTTATATTCCTCTGGTAATGACTGTCTGGTGGTGGTTATATTCCTCTGGTAATGAATGTCTGCTGGTGGTTATATTCCTCTGGTAATAACTGTTTGGTGGTTATATTCCTTTGGTAATGACTGTCTGGTGGTGGTTATTCCTTTGGTAATGATTGTCTAGTGGTGGTTATTCCTTTGGTAATGACTGTCTGGTGGTGGTTATATTCCTCTGGTAATGACTGTCTGGTGGTGGTGGTTATATTCCTTTGGTAATGACTGTCTAGTGGTGGTTATTCCATTGGTAATGACTGTCTAGTGGTGGTTATTCCTTTGGTAATGACTGTCTGGTGGTGGTTATTACTCTGGTAATGACGGTCTGGTGGTGGTTGTATTCCTCTGGTCATGACTATCTGGTGGTGGTTATATTCCTCTGGTAATAACTGTCTGTTGGTGGTTCTATTCCTCTGGTAATGACTGTCTGGTGGTGGTGGTTATATTCCTCTGGTAATGACTGTCTAGTTGTGGTTATTCCTTTGGTAATGACTGTCTGGTGGTGGTTATATTCCTCTGGTAATAACTGTCTGGTGGTGGTTATATTCCTCTGGTAATGAATGTCTGGTGGTGGTTATGTTCTTCTGGTAATGACTGTCTGTTGGTGGTTATATTCCTCTGGTAATAACTGTCTGGTGGTGGTTATATTCCTTTGGTAATGACTGTCTGTTGGTGGTTATATTCCTCTGGTAATAACAGTCTGGTGGTGGTTATATTCCTCTGGTAATAACTGTCTGGTGTTGGTGGTTATATTCCACTGGTAATGACTGTCTGGTGGTGGTTATATTCCTCTGGTAATGACTGTCTGGTGGTGGTTATTACTTTGGTAATGACGGTCTGGTGGTGGTTGTATTCCTCTGGTAATGACTGTCTGCTGGTGGTTATATTCCTCTGGTATTAACTGTCTAGTGGTGGTTATATTCCTCTGGTAATGAATGTCTGGTGGTGGTTTATTCCACTGGTAATAACTGTCTGGTGGTGGATATATTCCTCTGGTAATAACTGTCTGGTTGTGGTTATATAGCTTTGGTAATGACTGTCTAGTGGTGGTTATTCCTTTGGTAATGACTGTCTGGTGGTGGTTGTATTTTTCTGGTAATGACTGTCTTGTGGTGGTTATATTCCTCTGGTAATGACTGTCTGGTGGTGGTGGTTATATTCCTCTGGTAATAACTGTCTGGTGGTGGTTATATTCCTCTGGTAATAACTGTCTGGTGGTGGTTGTATTTTTCTGGTAATGACTGTCTCGTGGTGGTTATATTCCTCTGGTAATGACTGTCTGGTGTTGGTGGTTATATTCCTCTGGTAATGACTGTCTGTTGGGGGTTATATTCCTCTGGTAATGACTGTCTGGTGGTGGAGGTTACATTCCTCTGGTAATGACTGTCTGGTGGTGGTTATTACTCTGGTAATGACTGTCTGGTGGTGGTTATATTCCTCTGGTAATGACTGTCTGGTGGTGGTTATATTCCTCTGGTAATAACTGTCTGGTGGTGGTTATATTCCTCTGGTAATGAATGTCTGGTGGTGGTTATATTCCTCTGGTAATGACTGTCTGGTGGTGGTTATATTCCTCTGGTAATAACTGTTTGGTGGTGGTTATATTCCTCTGGTAATATCTGCCTGGTGGTGGTTATATTCCTTTGGTAATGACTGTCTGGTGGTGGTTATTCCTTTGGTAATGACTGTCTAGTGATGGTTATTCCTTTGGTAATGACTGTCTGGTGGTGGTTATATTCCTCTCGTAATAACTGTCTGGTGGTGGTTATATTCCTCTGGTAATGACTGTCTGGTGGTGGTTGTATTTTTCTGGTAATGACTGTCTGGTGGTGCTTATATTCCTCTGGTAATGACTGTCTGGTGGTGGTGGTTATATTCCTCTGGTAATAACTGTCTGGTGTTGGTGGTTATATTCCTCTGGTAATAACTGTCTGGTGGTGGTGGTTATATTCCTCTGGTAATAACTGTCTGGTGTTGGTGGTTATATTCCTCTGGTGATGAATGTCTGGTGGTGGTTATATTCCTCTGGCAATGACTGTCTGGTGGTGGTGGTTATATTCCTCTGGTAATGACTGTCTGGTGGTTGTTATTACTCTGGTAATGACTGTCTGGTGGTGGTTATATTCCTTTGGTAATGACTGTCTGGTGGTGGTTATATTCCTCTGGTAATAACTGTCTGGTGGTGGTTATATTCCTCTGGTAATGAATGTCTGCTGGTGGTTATATTCCTATGGTAATAACTGTTTGGTGGTGGTTATATTCCTTTGGTAATGACTGTCTGTTGGTGGTTATTCCTTTGGTAATGACTGTCTAGTGGTGGTTATTCCTTTGGTAATGACTGTCTGGTGGTGGTTATATTCCTCTGGTAATGACTGTCTGGTGGTGGTGGTTATATTCCTTTGGTAATGACTGTCTAGTGGTGGTTATTCCATTGGTAATGACTGTCTAGTGGTGGTTATTCCTTTGGTAATGACTGTCTGGTGGTGGTTATTACTCTGGTAATGACGGTCTGGTGGTGGTTATATTCCTCTGGTAATAACTGTCTGTTGGTGGTTATATTCCTCTGGTAATAACTGTCTGGTGGTGGTTCTATTCCTCTGGTAATGACTGTCTGGTGGTGGTGGTTATATTCCTCTGGTAATGACTGTCTAGTTGTGGTTATTCCTTTGGTAATGACTGTCTGGTGGTGGTTATATTCCTCTGGTAATAACTGTCTGGTGGTGGTTATATTCCTCTGGTAATGAATGTCTGCTGGTGGTTATGTTCTTCTGGTAATGACTGTCTGTTGGTGGTTATATTCCTCTGGTAATAACTGTCTGGTGGTGGTTATATTCCTTTGGTAATGACTGTCTGGTGGTGGTTATATTCCTCTTGTAATGACTGTCTGGTGGTGGTGGTTATATTCCTCTGGTAATGACTGTCTAGTGGTGGTTATTCCTTTGGTAATGACTGTCTAGTGGTGGTCATTCCTTTGGTAATGTATGTCTGGTGGTGGTTATTACTCTGGTAATGACGGTCTGGTGGTGGTTATATTCCTCTGGTAATAACTGTCTGGTGGTGGTTATATTCCTTTGGTAATGACTGTCTGGTGGTGGTTATATTCCTTTGGTAATAACTGTCTGGTGGTGGTTATATTCTTTTGGTAATCACTGTCTGGTGGTGGTTATATTCCTCTGATAATGACTGTCTGGTGGTGGTGGTTATATTCCTCTGGTAATGACTGTCTAGTGGTGGTTATTCCTTTGGTAATGAATGTCTGGTGGTGGTTATTACTCTGGTAATGACTGTCTGGTGGTGGTTATATTCATCTGGTGATGAATATCTGGTGGTGGTTATATTCCTCTGGTAATAACTGTCTGGTGGTGGTTATATTCCTCTGGTAATGACTGTCTGGTGGTGGTTTTATTCCTCTGGTAATGAATGTCTGGTGGTGGTTATATTCCTCTGGTAATAACTGTCTGGTGGTGGTTATATTCCTCTGGTAATTCCGATCAAAGCCTCAACCTCCATGGGTAGGATTGCATTGGTGGGGAACAGTGGATGGAGAGCGGATCCAAAGAACGGAAAATAGGTGATAAAAGGGGACGAGGTAGGGAAATTGTTGCCTTTCCGCCAGACAAGTATTCATTGGGGACAGAGGATGGAGGGGGAGAGTGGAGTGGGAGAAAAGGTAGAAGAAGGAGGGAGACCTTCGCCAGTGATCCAGACAGACGTTCAAGTTTCACAGATTTGATAACATACCGGTTACTGTAATAGTAGGTTACAGTAATGACATAAATCCGGTTACTGTAATAGTAGGTTACAGTAATGACAGAAACAGTGTCTTGTTATGGTGCTAATATGTTTGTTGGCAGAGACATGGGAGATTAGATATGCCTTGTTAATGATTTTCTGCCACTTTCAGGTCTACACTGCACCCACCTTTACCAGTATCCATTTTAATTCATATCCATTTGGACGATTTAGATCCTGTACAAGGAACACAGAAGCAATCATCTCAGTTTCTATCCTGGGTCGCATTCAATAGGCTTCGAACAGTATAAAAACTGACTGAAACAGGAAGGGACTACCTGGACTCCAATAACAAACACTCATTTTCATTTTCCATTGCAAAATGGTTTAACGTTTTCTTTGGCATGCCCTAATGAATACGGGCCTGGTCTCCCACGTACCCTCTGGTGTGGGTGTGACACGGTTGACTTTGAGGAGGGGTCTGGGCGTCGGTGATGAGGAGGAAGGGAGGGAAGACACATCTTTCCCCAGCACAGGCACCTCTGGGAGGGTGAAGACTATCTCATAACGATGCAGACTCCTCAGGAACCCTACCTGGACAGAGAGAGAGAGAGAGAGAGAGTGAGAGAGAGAGAGTGAGAGAGAGTAAGAGAGAGTGAGTGAGAGTGAGTGAAAAAGAGTGAGAAGGAGTGAGAGAGAGAACACAGTACAAATTACATAAACATTTATTAAATACTCACACACTTCTTATGAAATGCGTTAAGTAGTTCTTATGTAGGTACCCATCAGGGGTGCATTCAGCAGGTCATAACGTTGTATAAATATGTCATGAAGTACAAACATGGCTCTATGACCTGTAGAATGAGGAATCATGTCTGCTCTATTCATAACATTTCAATCTGAAATGTTCAGCAATGTTTGCCTACTGAACTTGGCACAAGCAATTCGAGCATTTGTATTCCAATCCCCGCCCACCTTAACCAGGAAGTTCCCATCAGGCTCTGGGAGAGCAGGGATGGCCGAATCCTTGGCTTTGTCCTCACGGTGAACAGGGGAGCCCATGGCATCCTCGTAGTCAGGGAAACGCACGCTTCCTCCCTTCGAGGTCGACCCTGGGGAAGAGGCAGTAAGAGCGTGACTCGGTCAGGGACAGAAATACACACACAGGCACATACTGTACACACGCACACACATATAATTCATGCATGGCTAAGCAGCTGTATACGACTGCAAGTTTTTATTGCGCTTTTATGAGAGAGAGAGACAGAGAGGGAGAGAGCGAGGGAGAGAGTTAGTGTTTTGGTCCATCAGTATAACTGTGGTCTGACATGGCATTAGGGCTTTACAATCAGCGGGAAGGGAATTGAAAATCCATGCACTTAGAGACAATCGCTGGCAGATTAATTAATTAAAGTTTGGGCGATATCAGTTGCATTCACACAGACAGAGGGGCAGACGGACAGACAGACAGACAGACAGACAGACAGACAGAAACAGACACACAAACACACACACATAGAAGTCAAGGACTCACCCTTCCTGCCTGTTGCCATGTCAACGTCAGGCCAGGAATGATGGATCACACTGTATCAGTCTGAATTTGTGATGTCATCATTACCCTCCTTCAGAGAACATGACAAGGAACAATGTAACGAGATAGAGCGAGAGGAAGAACAAGAGAGATGGAGAGAGAGAAAGGGGGAGCGAGATGAGGAATGAGAGAGGGGAAGAGTGAGGTGAGAAAGGGAGAGAAAGAGAAACCAAGTCACAATTTCTTTGTAAAGGTGACAGCTCCTCAACAACAGTTTCTTCTGGCTTCTGTCATGTTCTGCCAAAAGTTCCCTCAGACTCAACACCCTCTTAGAACTAGAAGTAGGACAGAGTAGCCCGTAGGCCTAGACACTAATCTAAGGTCAGTTAAACACTTTCCCCTCTAATTACGGTCATGATTTGGGTATAAGCGATGGCTGATCCTAGACCTGTGAATCAAAATAGGAAAAGCACTCACATATGAGGTTGCTTGTCTCAAGGTGTTTGGCAATAATTCTATGATATCTTAACGTAAAAGTCTAAAAAACTAAAGTGTCACTGGCAAAGTCATAATGGTAAAGTGGTTTATTTTCTTTAGCCCTGTGCCAGGTGGCAACTTCTACCCAAAAGTACTCTGGTACTGTAGCGTATCAATCCGCTGGATAGAGCCCTAGACCAAGTTCCAAATGGCACCCTAGTGCATTTGTTTTAACAAGGTCCCATAGGGGAATAGGGTGCCATCTGTTATGCATGTCCATAATGACCTTTGACCTTTAATTTAATCCTACTGCGGCTTTATCAATATCATTAGAAGCGCCCAGCTGTGAGTCCAGTCCAGTGTTGCAGACAAAGGCACGGCTAAACGACTCACTGACCTGCTCACTAAAGAAGCTTAACTCAGCCCCAAAGCTTAGCTGGTGGGATTAGAGGAAGAAACTAGAAGGAGTAATTTCTTACAGTTTTACCATGGGGAGTTGGGTACCTAGCCTAATTCACACAATCCTCCCTAATACGGAAACACTGGAGTGGGAATAGCCTTGAGTGTTATGTAACCTGAAACTAGAATGGGGAGAAAATAGAACACAGAACAGAGAGAAGCTCATTCCATTCCTCATTCAAACTCATTCCCCTCTATGTATAACTGATTTAACGTACCATCGACAGTTATCCAGTGATGGAAAAAGTACCCAATTGTCATCCTTGAGTAAAAGAAAAGACCCTAATAGAAAATGACTGAAGTGGAAGAGAAAGTCACCCAGTAAAATACTACTTGAGTAAAAATCTAAAACTATCTGGTTTTAAATATACTTAAAGATGCACAATGCAGAAATCACTCCACCATTTCCTGGTTGCTAAAATTGGTTGCCTAATTTTAGTTTATGTGGCAAAACAAGCAAGTAGAGAATCATTGTACCATGAAAACTGCTGTGAAATATATTTTCCATAACCAAAAATATTTTATTTTAAGCTGGTTGAAGCTTGTGTAGAAAACGGAAAGTAAAAGATGCAAAAACAAGACTTAAGAATGGGAAGCATAGAAATGGAGCACATAGAATAGATACACACTTCTTAGACTTGCTTTCAATGAGAACGATAGATCTATCACTCACATTTCAATGTGCATTTTTGTTGGGGTCACCCAAAAAGTTACATATTGTAGCTTTAAGTATCAAAAGTAGAAGCTATAAATCCTTCCAAATTCCTTATATTAAGCAAACCAGACGGCACAATTTCCTTTTTATTTATGGATAGCCAGGGGCACACTCCAACACTGACCACCAGACCATTTACAAACACTCAGACATCATTTACAAACAAAGCATGTGTGTTTAGTGAGTTTGCCAGATCAGAGGCAGTATGGATGACCAGGGACGTTCTCTTGATAAGTGTATGAATTGGACCATTTTTCCCTGTCCTTCTAAGCATTTGAATGTTATCGAGTAGCCTAGCCTACTGTTGGTGTCAGGGAAAATAAGGCCTAGTAAAAAGTACAGTGCATTCAGAAAGTATTCAGACCCCTTCACTTTTTCCACATTTTGTTACGTTACAGCATTATTCAATATTTTATATATATATATATTATTTTTTATTTTAATTTTTTTAACAATCTACACACAATACCCGATAATGACAAAGTGAAAACAGGTTTTTAGAAATGTTTTCATATGTATTAAAAGTAAAAAGGATAAAATATTTACATAAGTATTCAGACCATTTGCTATGAGACAAAAAATTGAGCACAGGTGCATCCTGTTTTCATTGATCATCCTTAAGATGTTTCTACAACTTGATTGGAGTCCACCTGTGGTAAATTCAAATGATTGGACATGATTTAGAAAGGCACACACCTGTCTATTTAAGGTCCCACAGTTGACAGTGCACATCAGAGCAAAAACCAAGCCATGAGGTCGAAGGAATTGTCTGTAGAGCTCCGAGACAGGATTGTGTCAAGGCACAGATCTGGGGAAAGGTACAATAAAAATTCTGCAGCATTGATGGTCCCCAAGAAAACAGTTGCCTCCATCATAAATGGAAAAAGTTTGGAACCACCAAGACTCTTCCTGGAGCTGGCCGCCAAGCCAAACTGAGCAATCAAGGGAGAAGGGCCTTGGTCAGGGAGGTGACCAAGAACCCAATGGTCACTATGACAAAGCTCCAGAGATCCTCTTTGGAGATGGGAGAACCTTCCAGAAGGACAACCATCTCTGCACCAATCAGGCATGTATAGTAGAGTGGCCAGACGGAAGCCAATCCTCAGTAAAAGGCACATGACAGCCCACTTGGAGTTTTCCAAAAGGCATCTAAAGAACTCTCAGACCATGAGAAACAAGATTCTCTGGTCTGTTGAAACCAATATTGAACTCTTTGGCCTGAATGCCAAAAGTCACGTCTGGAAGAAACTAGGCACCGCTCATCACCTGGCCAATACCATTCCTACGGTGAAGCATAGTGGTGGCAGCATCATGCTGTGGGGATGTCATGATCGAGGGAAAGATGAACTGTCCAAAGTACAGAGAGATCCTTGATGAAAACCTGCTCCAGACCCCAGACCTCCAATAGGACAACGACCCTAAGCACACAGCCAAGACAACGCAGGAGTGGCTTCTGGACAAGTCTCTGAATGTCCTTGAGTGGCCCAGCCAGAGCCCGGATTTGAACCCGATCGAACATCTCTGGAGAGACCTGAAAATAGCTGTGCAGCGACACTCCCCATCCAACCTGACAGAGCTTGAGAGGATCACCAGTGAAGAATGGGAGAAACTCCCCAAATACAGGTGTGCCAAGCTAGGTAGCATCATACCCAAGAAGACTCAAGGCTGTAATCACTGCCAAAGGTACTTCAACAAAGTACGGAGTAAAGGGTCTGAATACTTATGTAAATGTAATGTTAAATTTTTTTGCAAAACAGTTTTTTCTTTGTCATTATGGAGTATTATGTGTAGATTGATGAGGAAAAATAACAATTTTAAAATAAGGCTGTAACCTAACAAATTGTGGAAAAAGTCAAGGGGTCTGAAAACTTTCAGAATGCACTGTAGTAGGCTTCAAGTAAAGTACAGATATCCCCTAAAAAATAATTAAGTAGTAGTCTACTTCAAAGTATTTTTTACTTTGTTACTTTACACCACTGCAGTTATCAAAGGGACCTGGACGCACGGTGCAAAGGCATCGCGGTTGGTAGGCTTCTACCTTATTTGACACTGTCGCGGTTCTACATGCAAATGCAGCATTGGGAACGACCCAGCCCCGAGCCGCCACCACCGCATCAACAGGGAGGGACATCGATACGTGCGCCGTCCGGGACATTTTTGACCCTTTTTTAGCCTAATTACAAAATACTTGCGAATATGAAGTGTTCCTTAGGCTGCTTGGGTTGTTTATTGAATATATAGCCTATTCAATGTGTGTTTTAATTCTAATGTTACAAGGTCCATGAAAGACGATCACACACACTGCATGCCCATTGGATGGAGTGCGCATCAAAACTGGAACATAGGCACTGAGTTGCATTTGCTGTCGTTTAAACGGATGGGCAAAACTGCAACGAATATATTTAGCCAACAACAACATATTCGTTATATTGTCATTGTGGCATAAATCAAATCGAATATATTCAACCCGAGAGAGACAGACAGACAGACAGACGGACAGACGGGCAGATGGGCAGATAGCCTAGCCTACGCCCAGTTAGATGTCAAAACGATATGAACCTGCGAACTGGATTCCCCCCAGGTGCAAGAAAGCGTTTATGAAAACACTTACCGCTTTGGAGATTTGTTCAGTGCTTAGTGATGATGGTATCTGACAGCGGAACGCGTTACCATCCCAAACGGCATGCTGCTTGCTGTGTTTGTCTGATCTCTTATCTCGGAGGCGCTGCTCAGTCTCCTCTCCAGCTCTCCTCCTCCGGACCGACGCAGTGTATATCAGCCATGCATGGCGCGTCGCTTTCTCGGTGACCTATAGCTGCAGTCATTGGCGGATGCAGGCATCGCGGGGAGGGAAGTTTTTCAACGCCCCTCATGTAAACATCACGTTTACACTGTAATTATTCTGCCTATTAGATAGATGTGGTATAAACCCTATACCTGCTTTCAGATTGAATGAAATGCAGGCTATCAATTGGATAAATATTTTATTTGTAGCCTTATTGAATATGCTAATTTAATAGGCTCTAACAGAATATAATATAATATAATAGCCTATAAAATACTGTACTAGAAAGTTCAAGAAGATATGTGATGGACATCTCAAGGTCAGGGTTATTTTAGAAAAAATCATGCAATGATTTATTAGATTTGCCTCCAATTGAACTCCTATTACAACATGATTCAAATATATTCTGTCACTAATATAGTTTTCCAAAAAGTTTTCAGTCTCATTCACCCCAGGCTATCCAATATGGTAGGTTCAATCCCCAAATTCCATAAATTGTAATTATAGATGTATGTTTGATGTCCATTTACACAATCTGGACAGAAGTCAGTGATCATTGTGCTGTCTGTTTAAGATCAGTAATTCTGCATTAGTGATGGCCAACACAACCAAGGGGACTTCTTTTTAGATGGTGTTAGTTATATACAGTACATACACTGAGTGTACCAAACATTAAGAACACCTTCCTAATATTGAGTTGCACAACCCCTTTTTGCCCTCAGAACCGCCTCAATCCGTTGGGGCATAGACTCTACAAGGTGTTGAAAGCATTCCGCAGGGATGCAAGCCCATGTTGACTACAATTCTTCCCACAGGTGGGTCAAGTTGGCAGACCATTCATTGAGTGGTGGACCATTCTTAATACACACGGGAAACTGTTTAGTGTGAAAAACCCAGCAGCGTTGCAGTTCTTGAGACAAACCGGTGAGCCGGGCACCTACTACCATATCCCTTTCAAAGGCACTTAAATCTTTAGTCTTGCCCATTCACCGTCTGAATGGCATTCACCCTCTGAATGGCACACATACGCAATCCATGTCTCAATTGTCACAAGGCTTAAAAATCCATATTTATCCTGTCTCCTCCCCTTCATCTACACTGATTGAAGTGGATTTAACAAGTAACATCAGTAAGGGCTCATAGCTTCCACCTGGATTCCCCTGGTCAGTCTATGTCATGGAAAGAGCAGGTGTTCTTATAAGTTTTGTCCACTCTGTGTAGAATACAATGACTAAATTGATTGGCTCATAAAGGATTCTTTGTCTTTGTCTCTGGGTATTACTCGGTGGCTCCCAGTCCACATAGTTTACATTTGGTTTATTGTGGACATCCTTCAAAAACTGGATTGTAATATACAAGTAATATGTTTTATTTGTATGACTGTGGTTATGTGCCAAATAACACACTATTCCCTATAGTAATGCAATACATAGGGCCCATAGGGCTCTGGTCAAAGAAGCAGACTATATGGGAATAGGGTGCCATTTGAGATACATATGACCCAATATAGACAGATTAATCCATCGTGTGATAAGGACAGATGGTGAAATCCTTAATTCTCAGACTGATGGACTGTAGTCAGTTGTATTGGTCAAAATGATCAGTCCAATCCAGACTCAGTATCCAGATTATCCATTGGTCAGCTCCATAGAACACAGGAGGTCATTATGAATAGTTCTAAGAGACTGTATTTCATTCCAGAAAATTGTTCCCTCTCCTCTGGCCTTGTTCACTTCCTTATGTTGACATGAGACATCTGGGCATATTGGGCGCATCAGCTATAGCTTCCACCATATTGCTTTGACCTATCCAGTCCCGTCCTATTGGCTCAGTGAAGAACATTGAACAAGGACAGACTGAAGGAAACTACCTTTAGGAATGAACAAAAAAATCTAAAACCCATCTCAGTCCACCAAAGGCATCGAGACAGGACAAATGATGAGCGGCGCCTCGTTCCTGCCAGACTTATTGGTGCAAGGGCTGAAGAAGGGATGAATGGCATCCGAGAAGCTGTCGGTGAATGTATAGATGAGCATCTTAGCATCCACGTTATAGAACGACACCTGTCCCTTATCACAGTCTACGTAGATCCCTATACGGTTGGGTTTGTGGTTGAGGCCCAGCGCTGTCGACGGTTCCGTTCGGAAAGCGTAGTCGTTCTTATCCCGGAGACTCAGGAACCAGTAGCCGTGGGCGGGGCTTACTGTGATCTTCCCTTTCCTGTTGATGGAGTGGCTAGCCACGCCCAGGTCCCAGTCCGTCTTCCCACCCACCTCCACCTACGATACAATGCGATACCTTTATTGTCCATTTACATTCATTTTGTGAGGTCAGAATACAAATCGCCCAAAATCATAATCAATGCACTACAATACAACATCATGCAATACAACAATACTGGAAAGTGAGCACATATATATTCACATAATCCCTTGCATACAGTCCCGCCATCTATCGGGCCCCATTATGACCCACTGTTCAATGGCTGTTGGAATGAAACTAGCCCTGCTTCTGATCTCACCTCCCAGTAATGGCGTCCTGAAGAGAAGGCCTGGCGCCCGAGGACGCAGACCACACGGTCAAAGCGCTCGGGGCCGTCCGGCACCGGCTGGTAGTGGTCCCAGCAGCGCACCTGCTTGCCGTCGTCAGAGATGAGCAGGCGGGGGTGGGCGGTGAGAGGGTCCAGGGTTACATCCACTGAGAGGGAGAGGAGGGGAGAGGGTGAGGTAGAAGGGGATGGGGCAGAGAGAGAGACATACAGAGTGAGAGAATGAGTGGGGGAGAGAAAGAGAGAACAGAGGCAGAGAAAAAGAGGGAGAAAAAGTCATCAATCACCAATCAAGAGTTCAATCAGCAGTTTTGTGTCTATATCTAGCAATGATGACACATGAACACAGAGAACATGATACAGGAAGAAGGAAGTACATACCTGCATATTCCTGCACTCTCCTCACCTCTAGAGAGAGAGAGAGAGAGAGAGAGAGAGAGAGAGAGAGAGAGAGAGAGAGAGAGAGAGAGAGAGAGAGAGAGAGAGAGAGAGAGAGAGAGAGAGAGAGAGAGAGGTGTTAAACCATCTAACCCCTAACCAAATACTGTATGTATTATCACATGACTGGGACTTTGAGTTAATAAATGAATAAAAGCCATACTTGGTTTTGGATTTCTTCCCACTAACTGGTCTGGTTGAGGTTGAGTAAGCCAATCTGGCCAAACAAAAGAGAATACATGTAATTATACATGTGGGTCTAATCCTAAATGTTGATTGGTTAAAATCGCATTCCAGCCAGTGTCTATTCCACAAGTTACCATCGGCTAAATCTATCACGTTAAAATACCTATTTACTCTGTTCCATCTGACTGCGCAGTCCACTGTCTCATCAGCCCAGGCAGGGCAGTTATGAACTTGATCTCTACTATAAAAATCATCTAGACATTATCTCACATTTCTTTTAGACTAACATTTAGTTTTCAACAGTTGAGATTTGTATAAACCTTGCTGTCTGTCTCTCTGACATTTGCAACATTGTTTCAATATTCAAATGATCTGTCCCATGGTAATGAACGTGTCGGGAGTCGGGATGAGTGTTTCTCAGCCAGTCGAAATCATGAATCAGCTGGCATTGGGTATACAGTATAGCAAGAAATGTCAATTGAAAAAAGGTAAAACGAGACGAAGTGCAGCTAGTTTGCAATCTTTCCAGCTTCAGTTTGAAGTGATTGTGTTAGCTGTGTTGTTGGCTAGCTCCTCTGAACAACAGTGTCCTGATGAGATAGAAAATGTTCTATGCCAGCAAAATCGCACCTCATTAGCTCATTGTTGTGGATGTATCCAAATAAATGTCACTAGAAAACAGCTTAAACTAACGCTAATGCAGCTACTGTTGATATTCTGGCTGCAGTGTTTGACGTGACTGTAAGTTAGCCGTAGTTGGCTAGCTAGCAAGCAAGGGATAAGAAGTTTCCAGCCAGTATGGCAATGGAACATTTATAACCAACGACTGGATTGCATTCATAGAAACAGAACTGAACGACTGGGTCGCGTCTCTTGCAACCGAACCAAGCCGCCTTGGGTAGCAACCCTAGATCTGTGTCGTCCTGGCAAAACAACATCATGTAATCAAATACAGTATTATTATTAGAAACAAATGGAAAGGGATGAGTGTGACAGAAGCAGCCGTGAATTAATTAAAATCTTACTTGGACTACTTCTTCCCAGGGACTGGTCTGGTTGAGAAGGTAAATCTGGCCAAACAAAATAGAATACAGGAAATCAATTACTGTATGAATTATTAGACATATGTTCGGTCTGTGAGTGTGACAGAGACATGAATGTTATGTTGGACTTACTTGCACTATTTCTTCCTACAGCATGGTTTGGTTGAGAAAGCAAATCTGGCCAAACAAAAGAGAATACATCAAATCAATACCGTATAGATTATTAGACACACAGAATGGGAGGAGCTGGGACTTTGAGTGTGGCAAAGGCATGAATGAAAATCATACTTGGACTATATCTTCCCACAGATTGGTCTGGTTCAGGTTGAGGACGCAACCCTGGCCAAACATAAGAGAATGCATTAATCAATATCAGACCCATATTAGATCATAATTAAAATAAAAAGATACAGATGGGATGGTACTTTGAGCGTGTAAACCTTACTTGGAATATATCTCCCCACGGTTTGGTCTGTTTGAGGTTGAGGACGCAGACCTGGCCAACAAAAGACAATGCAGCGTATGGGTCTATAGGTTCTCAACTGGTTTTGCCTTGGGACCCAAATTTAACCAGGTTGTCTCAGCCACGACACAATATTTGCATTGGGAAAAATAATCAGCAAAATATAATCTGAAAAACTATTTTTAATGCTGTAATGATTTTAAATATAGCAATTATATAACAAGGGAACAACATTCCCACCTCTTTCATTGTCAATAAATACATTTTGCCCATGTTCTTGATGAAGATTGTTAATAAACTCACTGGTTTGAGACAACAAAATCAACCAAAATAGTGCTGCTAATAGCTTTATATTGAAAATACTGTGATTGAAGACTAATTGTTCAGAGATTAAATTATAAAAAAATGTAAGTTCATTATCATTTATTCACACTTTCTACCTGGTTTAAGTCGTTTAAGTTCAGACTGGAGTATTTTTTTGTTACATTTTTTATTTATTTTACTGACACACACACGACACATTCAAAACCGCTTGCGACCTAAATTTGGGTCACGACCCACCAGTTGAGAATTGATGGTCTACATCATCCTCTACATATTGTATTGTAGCCTAGTCGTGTTCATAAAGTAAAGTTAGACCGTCACAACGCTACAGTATTGTAGTAGTGTTCGTAAAGTAAAGTTAGACAGTCTCAACACTACAGTATTGTAGCCTAGTAGTGCTCATAAAGTAAAGTTAATTTGTCTCAACACTACAGTATTGGTGATATTCTCTGTGTGTCACTTGCAACAACCCAGCGCGCAAAAGTGGTGAAATCTTGATGTAATTTCAACCAGTTTTGCCCACTGGGAAACTGATAGTACTCATAGATAGAATGTATAGGAGTTCTACAACGGTCAGCCATAACTCACAGATCTCCGGCAGTCTCTTGAGCTCCTCCCGAAACCGCTCCACCATTTGATTGACAGTCAGAAGCACCGCCCCTGAGGTGAGGTCAGAGGTCACGACAGCATCCGACCAATCCCTGGTCTGAGGCGGGGTGGAGAATGTCTGAGAAGAGGAATACAGAGAATGGAGGAATAAATTAATTAGAAAAAAACAAGTAGCAAGATAATTTTAAATGAAGAGAATGGAAAGGAAAAGTACCTCTTACCTTGTAACTAAGGTAACTGAAGGAAAAAACAGTTTAAAAAAAGGTAGAAATTGTTGTTGAAAAGGATCAATAAGGAAAAAAAAGATGTGATGAACAGAAAGAGTCTCTAACCTTGAAGAAAAGTACGTAGTCATCAGACTGGGCTAGCTGGGTGAGGGTGGCGCTTCTCTTCCTCAGCTCAGAGATCTCCTATGATAGGAAAGAAAAGAGAATAAATACTTTATTATTAATAATCCCAGAGGGAAATTGGTTTGTCAACCATTGCAGCAACACAGTCACAAAGACAACAATCACCAATATCAGTAGCAAAAAAGGATAGCAGCATGAATTTATTTTATTGATCACCTACTGAAGATGTAAATTAGCTGTTTAGCCAAATCTAGTACGATGCATCTCATTTTGTGAGATTTAAGTTTGAATAATATTGTGTTGATGGCTAGTTCTTGGATTGTAAATTGTATAAAATAACTCAGCCTTCGCTGCTATTGATATCATTGTCCTCTTAATGAAATACTGTAAACTATTCTCTCTGAAATAAACCATTCACTAAAATAAAATGAATGAATAAAAAGAGACCTGCTCTAGGTCTCTGATGAGGGTCTGTCCTCTGTTCTGTGCAGCCCTCTGTGACATCTCTATCACCTCCAGCAGCTCTGCCTGGCTCCTCTCCACAGAGCTCACCAGGGCAGAGAACACATGCATGCTGCCCTCTGTCTCATGCTCCGCACATGCCTGGGGAGAGAGGGAGAGAGGGATGATTAATGGCAGGGAGAGAGGGAGGAAAGACAAAGAGGGGAGGGAGGGAGAGAGAGAGATAGAGAGAGAAAGAGAGGAGGAAGGAGAAGAGAGAGGGCAGGAAGAGAGGGAAAAAAGACAAAGATACAACCGCTCCGTGTCTGCATGTGTGTTCTTTGTCGGTGTGTGTGTTCTGTGTGTGTGTACTGTGTCTGTGTGTGTGTTCTGTGTGTTCTGTGTGCTGTGCCTGTGTTCTGTGTGTGTGTACTGTTTCTGTGTGAGTGTTCTGTGTGTGTGTGTACTGTGTGTGTGTGTACTGTGAATGTGTGTGTGTGTTCTGTGTCTGTGTGTACTGTGTCTATATGTGTGTTCTGTATGTGTGTACTGTGTCTGTGTGTGTGATCTGTGTGTACTGTGTCATTGTGTGTGTGTGTGTATTGTGTCTCTGTGTGTGTGTGTGTGTGTGTGTGTGTACTGTGTCTGTGTGTGTGTTCTGTGTGTGTGTTCTGTGTGTGTGTTCTGTGTGTGTGTACTGTGTGTGTGTACTGTGTGTGTGTCTGTGTGTGTGTGTGTACTGTGTGTGTGTTTCTGTGTGTGTGTGTTCCAGAGACCCACCTGTATGTCCTTCAGTGATGCCCTGATATCCTCCACCTTCTTTTCTCTCTGTGTGATCATGTCCCTCAGCTCCGCCTCTGTGATGTCCAACTGAGACTGCATACAGAAACAGAGTCAACATACTGCATTGTACTTATTCCTTATTCCTAGTATGTACATATCTACCTCTACCTCGAAGCATGTGATTAATACAATTTGAACAATGTTTCAAACACCCAGGCTCTTTTGTGTAGAGTTGATTAAACTGACTCTATAGCTTGGTTAATACAGTTTTGTTTTCATTTCACTTCATGAATGTAATCAAATCTACAGTAGTAGCATTGCAATTGGAGTATCCTATATCTCCATCAGAATTAGTTCACACACGTGTCCCGCTGTCCCTCTCCCTACCTTCTTGATGAGCCACTCTCTCTTGGCTGGTATAACCTGGTGTCCGTGGTGCTCTCCCTCCATGCACACGGCACACCCACACGTCTGGTCCGTCCGGCAGAAGAACTCCAGCCCCCTCTGGTGTTCAGGACAGAGAGGCGCATCGGCGGAGGAATCCGCCGGCCCGCTCAGGGTGTATCTGCGTGGGGCGACAGGAGGGGCGGGGGACGAGAGGGCGGTGGTGTTGGAGGAGAAGGGTGAGGTCGGGTGGGGGTGGAGGACAGGCGGAGGGGTTCTGGAGTTCGAAGGTCGCTGGAACCTGGTCTTCATCTCCAACAACAAATCCCCAGGCATCACGCCCATCCCTGGGGGTCTTTGAGGGACCGTAAGACGCTCAACCCCGTTTGACACCCCTTCATTACCACCGCCACCCCAACCTTGACTCCCAATCCCTCCTTCAATCACCATGGTCCCCCTGTCCAAACCATCCGCCATCTTCTTAAACTGCTCGGTGATCTCCTTCAGGGTGCGGTTGATGTGAAGGTCCGGCCTCTTCCTGAAGCTCTCCTTACACAGCGGGCAAACACATGTCTTCCCTCCTCCTCCTTCAACAACAAGTTACACTTCATTTAATTCATTCACATGGCACATTAATTCCCACTCAGAGATCAATTGATCTCTGAATGGGGATGTGATGAAATAGGCCTACTAACAGAAAACAACCAATAAGGTCGCATGGATGTAAGTTGTTCCATGTAAACATACAAACCAATGTACATTTATATTTCAGGTAGTGTACAGGTAGTGTATATTTCAGGTAGTTTACAGTATATAGGCCTATGTAAACATTTATATTTCAGGTAATTTACAGTATATATGCCTATGTAAACATTTATATTTCAGGTAGTGTACAGTATATAGGCCTATAAAAACATTTATATTTCAAGATGTATACAGTATATAGACCTATGTAAACATTTACATTTCAGGTAGTGTACAGTATATAGGCCTATGTACATTTATATTTCAGGTAATATAGAGTATATAGGCCTATGTAAACATACAAACAAATGTACATTTATATTTCAGGTAGTGTACAGTATATAGGCCTATGTAAACATTTATATTTCAAGTTGTATACAGTATATAGACCTATGTAAACATTTACATTTCAGGTAGTATACAGTATATAGGCCTATGTAAAAATGTATATTTCAGGTAGTGTACAGTATATAGGCCTATGTAAACATACAAACAAATGTACATTTATATTTCAGGTAGTGTACAGTATATAGGCCTATGTAAACATTTAGTTTTCTGGTAGTGTACAGTATATACAAAGCCACAATACATACCATCCCAGTAAGTGGAGATGCAGTCCAGACAGTAGCTGTGACCACAGGGTGTGGAGACTGGGTTGGTGAACACATCCAGGCAGATAGAACAGATGAACTGATCCTCAGAGAGGAAGCCACCCGGCCCGGAGAGAGCCATGCTGGGGAAAACGGTAGAGCTAGTGGTCTGGACCTCTGCTGTGGAGACGGTAGGGCTGGCTGGTAGGGATACTGGTCTGGAGCTCTGCAGCTAGGGGGCAACAGAACACAAGAGTTAGGTGTCATTAAAGAGTTTGTTGAGAAGAATCTGCCCAGCCCAGAGGGAGCCTGGCTGGGGCTGGGGAGACGTTAGGGCTGGCTGGTAGGGCTACTTGTCTGGATCTCTGCGGCTAGGGGGCAGGAGCTCCCAGGTATTAGGTTGATTGAGAGTGTGTGTAAATGTCCCTTTAGTTTAGGTAATGTCTGTCAGCACTGTATTACATCACACACACACACACACACACACGCACACACACACACACACACACACACACACACACACACACACACACACACACACACACACACACACACACACACACACACACACACACACACACACACACACACACACACACACACACACACACACACACAGGAACATTTGTCTCAGTCAAGCATGGCTGCCTGTGAGATAATGTAGAAGAATGTGGTCTGTGCACTCTGAATGATGTTTACTCTAGTTACACACAGTAGGCCTGCACCTGTCACATCAGACAGGGGGTGGAATGAAGTAGGACCGGCAGCACAGAGACGACCTCAACCAGCGCTGATACTGTAGCCTATTGCAACATGGTAAAAACAACCTGGTCTGGTTGGAGAAACCAAGGATCAATAGGCTTTCAGGCTGTTGTTAGGCCACAGGCTCTTCCTGGCAGGAAACATCTTTAAACATGCACTATAATTAGGCAATATGTTTAAAACACAAAATAAGACTGCTAGTAATCCTCACTTACTCGTTTGCACTCTGTAAACCTAACCTGCTATTTGGGGCTCACACAATGTTACTTTCACAAATTACTACCTAGGCTATGTCATGACCGCCCAGCTTATGTCCCACCCCACTGCCCCCCCCAGGCTATGTCATGACCACCCAGCCTATGTCATGACCACCCAGGATATGTCATGGTCTTAGTACTTCTAATTATCTTTCATTTGTTTATGGTTAACGTCAGTAGCCATACTAGGGTGGCCACATGTAAAATATCCATATGCACGCAAGCACACACACACACACACACACACACACACACACACACACACACACACACACACACACACACACACACACACACACACACACACACACACACACACACACACACACACACACACAGAGCTCATGGGGTAGTGCACATGTTTAAGGTGTCAGAGAGTAATACAAATTTAAATTACGTCATCATTTCTCAACGTTTGTACGGACAGATGTAGCCTATTGAATATCATTATAGAATATGCCAACATCTGCCTATGCCCACATATATTGTCTCAAGAAAAACATCTATATTTTGAATGAAGAGCCTCAAAAGTTTGACGAAATTACCTTCTATATTTCCGCCTAATACAGCTAGTTCCTTACTTTTGCAGCTTTCCTCAGAAGCACACTTGTAAGTAGTAAGGCATAACTGTCCTCTCCAAGGTTAGATGGAATTTTGCCTTATTAAGGATTTGAAAAATATGATTGGTTAACCATAGGCCAATAACATTGGCCTATGTCATGTCTTGCACTGCACTGCGCTGCATAGCATATCAGATCTTAAAAATGATTGAAGAACACGTGTTTAACATCACCAGTAGGTTTAGGCTACCACATCCTTACGATATTATATATATTTTCATAAGCGCACCGTGACAGCAAGTGACAGGTCGGAATATTTCATTGAAATATGGGACAAATCAGCCTTTTTTGTTTTACAAGTTAGTTGTATTTGAATTTGTTGATAAAATGCATGACATGCATGACACGATTGGCTTTGGTCACCCACCCGGTTTAAATACAATGCACTTGTTCACTTCCTTCATTGTGTTATCTCATACTAATGTTTTCTTGCAGGAAAATCCACAGGTACTTGCCATCTCTCTTATCATGCATCTGTACCTTGAGTTCTTCTATTACTTATCATCATCTATCAGGTGACAAGACAATGTGAAATCAATGACATAATACTTTCATTTCCATCATTGGATGCAGATAATGTACAGAGGTAGGCTATCAAAGACACGTATTTTGTGGGACAAGACTAACAGTCACACAGCACTTAAAGTTGATAGAACTCAAAATGTGGTAGACTACAATATAGTCCAACACACAAGGGACCAGGGCCAGATTAATGCAGGAGATTACCAGGGCAGAAGCCCCTGGAGGGCCCATGCCCGTGGTGGGCCCAGGCCGTGGTTGGCCCAAGAGAAAGCAAAATAAATTATATACTTTTTTTTAAAACAAAAAATAATAATAAAGGAAATATATTATGTTTCTATTATATATCTTAATATTACATACCAGGGGTACTTAGCTCTTACCCTACGAGGTCCGGAGCCTGCTGTTTTTCTGTTCTACATAATGAATAATTAATTGCGCCTACCTGGTGTCCCAGGTCTAAATCAGTCCCTGATTAGTGGGGAACAATGAACAAATGCAGTGGAACTGGCGCTGAGATCCAGAGTTGAGTTTAAGGGTTATATATTATATATACAGTATGTAGTATATATTTAGTATTTTTTTACTGCAACCGCCAACCACAGGAAGACTCAGGAGCCCGCTCTCAATGAGTGTAGATAGCCTGCTGCTTCCTGCTGCCGCTCTGCTAATCATCAGATGGGGGAGGAGAGGAGGTAGGGGGCTGGCCCTGCCTTGATTGGGTAACTGATTATTAACGTTCAAATGAGCTGTCACAATGTGACTGATCAATTGTGAGCCTATAGGGGGCCAAGAGGCACATTTAAAAAAATAACAATGATGTTATTTTTTTATTTATTATTATTTGTTTTTATCTGACCACAGGAGCCCGCGCTCAATGTCGGAACTCATTTGAAAGCACTGAAGTCGGAATTCGTTGACAATTCAAAACCCGCGTACAATGTCTGAAAACAAGCTCTTTTTTTCCGCAGCAAGAGTGGAGTTGACACATTTATCCAATAGACGTCTCTCCTTAATGACAATCTAAATAGGCTACAACTGCTAAAATGTATTTACCTTGTTCTCTGCATTTCTCCCTTTGTTATTGGTTCATCACACCAAATGATTTAATCTGAACTATAGAACTGATTGACAGTCAATGGTTAAGACAGATGTTGTTTTTTTTTAAGAAAACATTATTGTGACATGGTGTTAATAGAAGTCACATTGCTCTAAAATAATCGTATTTTCAACGGGAGAATAAATATTTTAATGTGTGGCTGCAGGCTGTAAGATGGAAATGTAAAGAGAGAGAGGAGATCCATCATGAGTCCAGTATATCAAGACAGTTTTATTCTACTAGTAATCAATCACTACTAGCCTATTATAATTACACAGTCAGTAATGGAGTAAATCGGTTGACTTCACCTTTCTGGCCAATGAGACTAACCGTTTTTATCACCATCCCAGAAGTGCAATTTAAATCTCCCCAAATTGAAGATGAACAATCCCAAATTAAAATAGCCTACACATTTTTATTTACGTTTTGATATGCCAACATGGGTCTACCCGAGAACCTAGGTCATTCACAGTGATTTAATTCGCTGATAAGAGTAGCCTACTACTGAAATAGATAAATGGGGCTGAGCCAGAAATTCACATTAAAAAATGGCCTCTTAAAAAGAAAACATTGGGATACTAGCGTATGTAAATCTATTTTGTGTAGCCTGAATGTAGCTCTTTAGAACGGTGTGTTCCCATGAATTGCATTTTGGAACATTGGCACATAGCCTACTGCTGAGTGCGCATTGCTGCGCTTAAAATGTGCAGAAATAATGTCTTATCAACGGTTTAAGCTAAACGTTCTAATCTCTTGCATCAGCTTTAACAGAGTATTATTATTATTATTATATGTTTTTTATGTACAGTAGTTGTATGAATTTGGATCTATCCTCCTAGAACTGTCTCAGAGTCTATTTGAATCTTCCCAGACATTCCAGACATTTTATCATTTCGGAGCCCTGACTATATACTGCAGTTAGCTACCTGCGGGAGAAATAGCTAGCTGGCTAGAAGGAGCTAGGCCTACTGTGGAATAGTACTAGGGAAATAGTCAGTGTTTTTGAGTCCACTCTACTGCTAGCTATTGTTAGCTAGATATTTAAGTGACATCTATGTTGAGGCCTAATGTAGTTCGATATTGAAGGAGACACATGCAAAGTAGCTAAGCCTTCCTAGTCTCAGTACTTCTACATTTTTCAGGACTTAGTTTTGGGTCTCCACCTGAGACTTTCCACACATTTACATATGCTTAGGCTTTCTTCACATATTCACATGGCTCCTCCTGGTGTATATTTAGAGAATGGAAATGAGCTCCAATACTCCAATATAATATTATCATACCAAGTCTGATAAAGTGTAACAATTCTGCAAACTAAGCACCACTGGCAAACCCACTCGTGATCCATAATGTGACAGGTGTACAATAGGCTAGTATTGGAAAAACACACACACACAATGCACTGGCCCACATTAAAATATATGCAAAACGCTTGCTTATTAGCTAGGACTTTATCATTTTGAGATGGACCTAGTACCTGTTCTGTGGTCCTTGAGACTTCCAAGTGGATAATGTCCAGTGTCCTGTCTTCTGTCAGTCTTCCCCTCCTCTATCTCTCTATAGTTGTTCCTTGTTACACACTTTGTCCCTTTTCTCACTTTCTGTCTTTTCCTCACTGCTCTCAACAGGTATCCAGAGTTAGACTGAGGTTTTTGTCATCATGATGGAGTAACTGCAGACTTTACAGTTGGTTCCTCCCTCCCTCCCTCCCTCCCTCCCTCCCCTCCCTCCCTCCCTCCCTCCCTCCCTCCCTCCCTCCCTCCCTCCCTCCCTCCCTCCCTCCCTCCCTCCCTCCCTCCCTCAGCCTATCCAACCAGTCAGACAGGTGTGCCAACCAGGTTCAGGTATGCATTTAATTATCTCTCTCTCTCTCTCTCTCTCTCTCTCTGCCTCTCTCTCTCTCTCTCTCTGCCTCTCTCTCTCTGCCTCTCTCTCTCTGCCTCTCTCTCTCTCTTTTTCCACACCTGTCTGACATCCTTTAAAGGATTTGTAAGGATTAACTCATGGCACTGTTCAAGCATTACCCCTCTTTACTCTCTAGCCTAAACTCCCATAACTAAGGTAGCATTTTCCCAGAGATGGAGGCCCTTTGACGCACACAACCATATTACATGTGTTTACCCTTGAGTGAGAGAGTGCCGGGTGGTGTAGGCTTAATAACATATCATTAGGCACGCCAGACACAGGCTACACCTGTTAAATGTTATCATGAGAGGTAAGGCTTTTGTGGTTCCGAGCACATTCAACTACAACGGTGTCCTGTCTTGGAGGAAAAGTACACAGAGCTTAAAAAATCGAATCAAATCAAATTGTATTTTTTACATGCGCCGAATACAACAGGTGTAGACCTTACAGTGAAATGCTTACTTACAAACCCTTAACCAACAATGCAGTTTTAAGAAAATACCCCCAAAAAAGTAATAGATAAGAATAACAAATGATTAAAGAGCAGCGGTAAATAACAATAGCGGGGCTATATACAGGGGGTATCAGTACAGAGTCAATGTGCGGGGGCACAGGTTAGCCAAGGTAATTGAGGTAATATGTACATGTAGGTAGACAGATCTTACCACCCGTCCTACTGGTTCTACTTTTCAAGACCCCTTCAAGATCCGCCTCAAGGTTATGCTATTAAACATAAAGTCTAAGTGCTCTAACTGTATACTATTCCTTGAGTGCAAATAAAGAGCTAATGATTTGTAAGTCTTTGAAGAATTCTAGTAGCCACACAGACACCATACAGACACAGTTAGAAGGAGAGGATTGTTAGCTCAGCAGCTGTGAGTGATGTGAGTGACGTGAGTGACGTGAGTTGTGTGTGAATGTGGTGCAGCAGATCAACTGACATTGACTGACAATTTCAAATGTGTTATTTGAAAGTAGGCTAGATTGGTTTTAATGTGGAATACGGCAACATGTGTGGGTTTTATTCATACACATTGTCTACGTAAGAAACCTGGTTGACATAGCAGGTAGGCCTACAGCATGTCCCATGGGTGTGTTCTCTTACACTGTCACCTGTTTTTAAGCTGCTAATGTAATCTGACAATAGCTAGAGGGGGCTGAATCTAACTAGACCTGAATAACCCAAAGATGCACTTACAAAACGTTTGGGTTGATCGACAAGAGCACAGGTAAGTGGAAACATTATGCAACTTTAAACATTTTTTAGAACATAGAACTGCATGAACTTTCTGACAAGTATATGATGTCATTTGGGAGTATAAAACTGTACGAACTTAATAACAAATTGTGAAGTCATTTAGAGAATGGTGTGTGTTTGTTCATGGCTTTCCGGGAGGACTGACTCATTAGGCTAAAGGAGGACTGACTCATTAGACAAAAGAGAGAACTGACTCATTAGGCAAAGGGAGGACTGACTCATTAGACAAAAGAGAGGACTGACTCATTAGGCAAAAGAGAGGACTGACTCATTAGACAAAAGAGAAGACTGACTCATTAGGCAAAGGGAGGACTGACCCATTAGACAAAAGAGAGGACTGACTCATTAGGCAAAGAGAGGACTGACTCATTAGGCAAAGAGAGGACTGACTCATTAGGCAAAGGGAGGACTGACTCATTAGACAAAAGAGAGGAATGACTCATTAGGCAAAGGGACGAACTACCCCATTAGGCAAAAGGACTAAAGCACACTCTGCATTTTGGCCTTCTCGGCAGAGAGCACTGTGTAATCGATCCCATGCAAATATTTTTTTTCCCTTCTGCCAACCTGTCAGTCTGATATTATTAGTCTAATGTGCGGTGACTAAAGGGCTGCCATCACTCACCGACTGCATCTGTGAAAAGGGCTTGTCGTGTACCAAACCCAATGGAATTAGACAATATAGGCCTACAGTAAGGAGTTTTCAGTTGTTTTTACTTTGAGTGTTGCGGTACAACTTGCTGTTTTGGTGAGTGATGTGAGGCGCCATCTACCTGGGATTCTTAGTACTACTACTACAATACTTTGAATAGAGAAGGATAACAGCAGGAATAGTTCTGGGGCTCATCCAGACTGATACAGACAGATATTGAAGCTGATCTTTGTCTTCACACATTCATTCATAAAACCATCATGTTGCATACATATATACGGTTTTAACCAATCAGCATTCAGAATCGTTGTGTATAGACAGATATAGTAATGATGTCACAGGAGGATGCTGAGGGGAAGACGGCTCATAATAATGGCTGGAACGGAGCCAATGGAATGGTATCAAACACATGGAAACCATAAAATGAATCACCGCAGTACAAAGAGGGCTCGGAATCTCAACCGATAACCTCACGTTTAACACTTAATATTGTTCAATCAAGCCACACGCCAACTAACTTTTCCCATCTCCTCTGAGTGAGAGGTGTAGATTTTGCATCTCTGACTGAGTAAAGATTGATGCCAAGTAAGCAAATCACTGCTAGAAAAAAACTCCTGTGTGTGTGTTTGTTTGTAAATATACAGTATCCTCATGCAATAGATTCAAGTGAAGTACTTAAACAAGTGTGTAAATAAGCGTATTAGTTAACAATTCATGCTATATTAGCCCTGAAATACTTGTGTCATCATTCAGTATTGTTAGTAATCATATACTGTAGCCTAAAGGGCAGTGATATTTAACACAGTATTATTATATTATACTGTGCTTGACATTATTACAACAATAACATACAAGAAACTTGAGGAAGAAAGGCTCCAAAAAGGGAATATAAAAGAGACAGATTCTAGATCTTTCTCTAGCTCACAATTGAATTTAATCATTATCAAACATACACCAAACACCATAATGACATGAGTAGTTCAGACATGAATAATGAGACTACACAATATAAAGAAGACATTATGTAGTGAGGAAATTATTCATTTAGGTTGTATACATAAACTGTCAAACAATTTAACATAAAATTATAAAACAATGATAATAAAACCAGTTAATAAAGTATAGCCATCTTATCAAACACCAATATCACTACATATAACCAAGTGATTATTATAATGTTCTACATTCATGATGAATTACATAACTTCACATATAATCATGTTATTCCCCTGTAGTTATCCCCAGAAAAATGCTACTGTTAAAGTTAAATCTGTTTCCTGCTGTTTACGTTAAGTAGACTCAGTGATATGAGCAGCAGGGGGAACCATAGATATTACAGAGTTGGCACGATGTAAGAGGCAGCACCGAGTACCCACTCAGAACGCATGCACGTTTGCTTCACTCAATGTGATAGTTGCGTGACAACAAGTGCTGAGAAGATTAGCCTCTCGATTGGGTCATTCTGTGGAATTTGGCGAAATATGCTAAGTCTACCTTTATACAATCCTAGTTGTTCTCCCCGCTACCCCTGCCTGCACAGAGACATGGCACCTTCCCAGCCCTGTGGAGGAAGAGGAGGGCCTGGACAGAACTGCCCATAATGGAGAAGAAGACAAGGGGTGGCGCTATTTCACACAGGTTTTCCTTCTCTGAAAACAGATGCACCATTGGTGCCATGATGATCGTTGGCACATAGTTGACCAGCAGCATCACCAGTATGATGGAGACGATCCTGAAAGCTCTCTTCTTCTGCAGGTTTCCCCCCTCTTTCTCCTTCCCTCCATCTCCCGGGCCAGGCTTCTTAAGAACCGTGAGGATGGAGAGGCTGCAGAACAAGTCCACTGACAGTATGGGGAGGAATATGCCCAGGTTATTGTATACAGATAATATTATGTAGTTGATTACACCGAACCCCAGAACTAAGAGCCAGACTACACTACAACACACCACCCTGTATCTCAGAGGTTTGTACTTCAGGAAGACAACAGGGTGGACCACAGCCAGGTAGCGCTCTACACAGATACAGCACTGGAACAGGGGCCTGGCTGCAAAGACCACACCATACATGAAATTAAAAGCCAATTCCAAGGACAGGTTACGCAGTGTGAAAATGTTGAGTACCGACAACATGAAGAAGAGAGTGCTGGCCATCTCCATGGAGACCAGATTCAGAGTGAAGACTTCGGACTCGATGAGACTCCGCCCGCCGCTAGAGATGAGCCAGAGAGACCAGCCATTGGCTGGCACACCGAAGGTGAAGTCTATCATCATGACAACAATGCTACCTGTAAAGCTGGGGGAGCCCAGACAATTCAACAGGCTGAACCGTTGAGTGCCGTTGGTGGGCTGGAGATGGTCAGAACTGATCTCGGTGGAGTTCATTTTCTTATCATTCTGTTTGTAGCTGTTTTGAGGGAAGAGGGAAAATTACTGTTTACTCTTTTGAAGTGGATGATATGATTATTATTATTATTTTCAGCTGGGCAGGATATCTTCACAACTGCCACATACTTGTAATGTACATTATTCACATGTAAACACTGTCTTCTCATACTAGAGATGATTTACTGAGATACATTCTCACTGGGCTAATGACCCAAGTATCCCTGATTCAAATTGCTAAGAGCCAACAGCACCCCTCGATCTGTGATCTTGCTCATTCTCTGTGACCTCAACTGAAATGTACAACATTATGACAAAATATAAAAATATTGCCTTTGTTTGACACCTCCTTTCAATTAATATTCTTACAACTTTTCAACTATGAACAAACTGTATATATGTTGCAAAGACATACAGTTTTGTATACTAGACACAATACACACATAAGAATAGGTCATCTTTAGCAGTTTGTAAAAATAGTAATGTAATAATATTAAAAGTATTGTATATAACCGCTATCAGCACAAAATGGTACATTATAAACGTAGCATCATACAGTAAGCTTATGTACAAAAAACAGTCTACGTACGCAAGACGAGTACAGGGTGTACTAAATCACAAGTCATGTACAACAAATAAACTATTCATATTACAACATAATGCCTAATATCATGACATTTACAAGACCAAAATGTGTCATACCTGTGTTGTGGAAACCTGTCTCTCCTGTGAGGTGTGTCACATTTACTTTACATCTTTCTGACGGAGAGGAATCACATGTCTATTAGGCAAATCCATCAACAGCCTGAACACCTGTGTGTGGGTGTTTCTTTATCCCTCTGTGATGATATGTGGATTTGTGATTTTAGTGACTAGAAGGGAGATGGAGAGGGGGGCAGACTAATGAAGTAGTCCATAGAATGCTAATTATCTTTCAGGATGAAAACAAATAGTTACGGGATGTTGTTTACTGCCGTAGACGTCATAAAAATTAGAGAGACTAAATGATTCGGAATGCCTTTCGCTTTGTGTTATATGTCCCCTCCCTCTCCCTGTCCCCTTCCCCCGTCTCGGGCCAATTCAGAGCTCTGAGAACTGACAGGCAGCGAACAACAATACTACAGAAGTTTAGGGGAGATCCCACCAACCACGGAAGCAACACCTACTAACTACAAGCCAGGCTAAACCACAACACCACACCCTGGATCTGAAGACCAGAGGTTGGACCACCGCCAGGTAGATCTCCACAGAGATATAGCACTGGAACACTGGACCGGCAATCCAGAGGAATACCAAAAAGGACACCAGAAACTCTCCAAGTGGCACCTCAGGGACGTAAAGTTCACAATCATAGGGATATTCAGATAGTAGAGGATCTCAGTCATAGCCAGTCATGGTCAGGTTGAGGATGAAGATCTCTGCAGCCAACCCAGACCACGACCCCCCCGACCCAGTCAATATCAATCACACTACCCAACCATTAACAGGGAAGCCAACCACGAAGTTGGCATCATGGTTAACAATATTGTCACGTCCTGACCAGTAGAGGGTGTAGTTGGGTCAGGACGTGGCATGTTTGTGTTGGTTAAATGTTGGGTGGATGATTGGGACTTCCAATTGAAGGCAGGTGTGTATAGTTGCCTTTGATTGGAGGTCCTATATAGGTGTGTGTGTTTTTCTTTGGGGTTGTGGGTGGTTGTTTTTGCACTGCGTTTCTAGCCTGCAGAACTGTAGCTGTTGTCACTTTGTTTGCATTGTTAAGTGGATGCTTTACTTCTTTATTTTAATTAAAGATGAGTATTCACATACCTGCTGCGCCTTGGTCCATTTCTACAGAAGACAGCCGTTACAAATATAAATATAATTTGTTTCAGGGAAATTCCAATCCAGTTGTGTTGCTATAGGATAGTTTACAGATTGCAGTGTGTTCATTCTCAGTGGTTTTCCTCTTTGGTTGTAGCCTGGGCTGTCCTGGGAGTATCTGTGGAAATTAAATAAAAATGGTGGCCAGGAGTTTCTAGTCTGGGGCTTGAATTCAATGTTGACAACAGTGGAGGCTGCTGAGGGGAGGACGGCTCATAATAATGTCTGGAACTGAGTGATTGGTATGGCATCAAACCATGCATTTGATGTATTTGATAGCATTCCTCCTATTCCGCTCCAGCCATTACCACGAGCACGTCCTCCTCAATTAAGGTGCCAGCAGCCTCCTGTGCTGCATAGTTTCTGAAATGTGATTTAAATTGATACAGTAAGTGTGTTAACCCCGCCTGCCCCCAAACACAAGTCTGAAGTAGTTACGAAAACTAATGTGGTGGTGTCTGTAGGACCGTTATTGGGCAGTCTGAAGTAGTAAGGAAAACTAATGTGATGGTGTCTGAAGGACCGTTATTGGGCAATCTGAAGTAGTAATGAAAACTAATGTGGTGGTGTCTGAAGGACCGTTATTGGGCAGTCTGAAGTGGTAATGAAAACTAATGTGATGGTGTCTGAAGGACCGTTATTGGGCATTCTGAAGTAGTAATGAAAACTAATGTGATGGTGTCTGAAGGACCGTTATTGGGCAGTCTGAAGTAGTAAGGAAAACTAATGTGATGGTGTCTGAAGGACCGTTATTGGGCAATCTGAAGTAGTAATGAAAACTAATGTGGTGGTGTCTGAAGGACCGTTATTGGGCAGTCTGAAGTGGTAATGAAAACTAATGTGATGGTGTCTGAAGGACCCTTATTGGGCATTCTGAAGTGGTAATGAAAACTAATGTGATGGTGTCTGAAGGACCGTTATTGGGCATTCTGAAGTAGTAATGAAAACTAATGTGATGGTGTCTGAAGGACCATTATTGGGCAGTCTGAAGGACCATTATTGGGCAGTCTGAAGTAGTAAGGAAAACGAATGTGATGGTGTCTGAAGGACCGTTATTGGGCAATCTGCAGTTACTTAATCTATTTTTGGACTATTTTTGGACTAAATTAATGATGTTTACCCCTTGATTCTTGAATAATTCAACTTTTAAATGAATGATGTTTACCCCTTGATTCTTGAAGAATATAACTTATATATGCCTCATGAGCTTAGTTCAACTGTTGTATCCCACAACAATATTTACCAACAAATGCATTTAATCAAAGGAGGTCCAAAAACAATGTCATATTTGAAGAAATGCTATTGACAAACCTGAAAGGAGTGACTTGTCTGGCTCAATCTATCTTGTTGTTCAACTCCAGTAGTTCTGTATTTCTTTGCTTGATACTAGCTGCCCCTCCCTGGATTGAACCTGGGTCTGTAGTGGCACCGCCTTAGACCACTGCACCACTCGGGAAGCCCAGGGTTCAGATGTTTTGACATGATACTCTGTCTTAAAGTACCTTAGGTGTGAACATGTCATAAATGTCATGCAATAAAACATGAGCACTGGACAACAGAGCTAAGGCTTTTATATGACGCCACTATATTGTCACTTCACTAAGTTTAAATAATGGTATAGTTCAACACATTGCATAGTAGGGAAAACCAAAGCAAATAATGATGTTGACACACTTTCAGAGATGCACATATCAACATTCCTTACTACGCTTTGATAGACATCTAAAAGCAAAAAAGGTAAGACTAAATTAAATAACAAGAAAATCACAGGGAAACATCACAAGATCCCAAGGAAAACAATCAAGTCAATTTTAAGCCCCCAAGCAGTCTTTTTTATGTTATGTTTTAATCATCACTGAATGTCTAATAAATCACTATGTGTTTGTTTCATGAAAATACCTCCAAATGTGTTTTTTTTATAATTTATTTCCATGAACCTCCTCTTGCAATTGAAATTCTCAGTCTGATCGTGTGGGCGTTTTGATAAATTAAAAAAAATATAGATTTACATACACAGCCCTGATTGGCAGATAGGATCGTCTAGAGTCTAAACCATGGGTCTTCAAACTTTTCCTGCCCTCCCAGGCAAACTGGTGACCCAGGAACCCCCATCAATAGTTAGTAAAAAAAAAAAACACGTCTTATCTTATCATCAGGTGAATGATAATGGCAAGGAGAAGTAATCAACATATTAAAATGAATAGATTTGGTAGATCGTTGTGTTTTTTGGACCTCCCACATTATAACTGGAAGAGGAAGTGTCAACTCTAACATAGCCTTTTAGCTAGAAAGTTAACTCCAAATACATGTTCGCTGAGAGCAGCTGTTTAGATGGTTAAAAAAAAGTTTAGCCATGTGCTGGCAAAAATGTTCAAGTCAATAAAGCTTACCAGCAGCTAGCAGCACTTGCCAAACTGGTAGCTAATTTACGGGTGCTTATTCAAAACCAATGTCAGACACTCAATTGAGTGTAATTTGCTCAATATTAGGAAATTATAAATAAAGTTGATATTTTAGAAAGAAAATATTATCCTATTTTTATTATGGGTGTCTGTTGTTGCTAAGCAAAATTCATAAAAACATTGAAAAGAAAATCCACTTATATATATATATATATATATATATATATATATATATATATATATATATATATATATATATATTTGAGGACCCCCTGCAGTACCTCCGCTGTTTAATTGAATGCCCCTGCTCTAGAGCCTACCCGCTACCCCTTCAAAGTAGGACGATACAAGATAACTGGTCATTGGTCAGAATAATCAGATCAGATTGTGATGTCATGCTGTTGGCCAAAAACAGGCTGAACAGGCTGAAATTCCAAATGAACTTCCACTAAAATGCCATTATCATACATTTCTATATTTCAGATTGTTAGTTTAACCTCATAGTGTGAATATATTTTTTAAAAGACAGAAAAATCTAGTTTTTGACTGCACTGTCTCCTTATCAATCAATGATGTGCTATAATGTAACAAAAACTAAAAGATGGAAGTTTCAATATACAGTTGAAGTCGAAAGTTTACATACACTTAAATTGGAGTCATTTTTCAACTAGTCCACAAATTTCTTGTTAACAAACTATAGTTTTGGCAAGTCGGTTAGGACATCTACTTTGTGCATGACACAAGTAATTTTTCCAACAATTGTTTACAGAAAGATTATTTCACTTATAATTCAGTGTATCACAATTACAGTGGGTCAGAAGTTTACATACACTAACTTGACTGTGCCTTTAAACAGCTTGGAAAATTCCAGAAAATGTCATGGCTTTAGAATATTCTGATAAGCAAATAGACATAATATGAGTCAATTGGAGGTGTACCTGTGGATGTGTTTGAAGGCCTACCTTCAAACTCAGTGCCTCTTTGCTTGACATCATGGGAAAGTTAAAAGAAATCAGCCAAGATATCAGAAAAAAATTGTAGACCTCCACAAGTGTGGTTCATCCTTGGGAGCAATTTCCAAACGCCTGAAGTTACCATGGTCATCTGTACAAACAATAGTACGCAAGTATAAACACCATGTGACCACACAGTCGTCAAAACACTCAGGAAGGAGATGCGTTCTGTCTCCTAGAGATGAACGTACTTTCGTGTGAAAAGTGTAAATCATCCCAGAACAACAGCAAAGGACCTTGTGAAGATGCTGGAGGAAACAGGTACAACGTATCTATATCCACAGTAAAACGAGTCCTATATCAACATAACCTGAAAGGCCGCTCAGCAAGGAAGAAGCCACTGCTCCAAAACCGCCATAAAAAAGCCAGACTACAGTTTGCATCTGCACATGGGGACAAAGATCGTACGTTTTGGAGAAATGTCCTTTGGTCTGATGAAACAAATATAAAACGGTTTCGCCATAATGACCATTGTTATGTTTGGAGGAAAAAAGGGAAGGCTTGCATGCTGAAGAACACCATCCCAACCGTGAAGCACGGGGGTGGCAGCATCATGTTGTGGGGGTGCTTTGCTGCAGGAGGGACTGGTGCACTTCACAAAATTGATGGCATCATGAGGGAGGAAAATTATGTGGATATTTTGAAGCAACATCTCAAGACATCGGTCAGGAAGTTAAAGCTTGGTCGCAAATGGGTCTTCCAAATGGACAATGACCCCCAGAATACTTCCAAAGTTGAGGCAAAATGGCTTAAGGGCAACAAAGTCAAGGTATTGGAGTGGCCATCACAAAGCCCTGACCTCAATCCCAAAGCAAAATTATGGGCAGAACTGAAAAAGCGTGTTTTATAAACGCCTACTTGTTCTCTCCACTACCCCTGCCTGGCCAGAGACATGGCAGCTTCCCAGCCCTGCAGAGGAAGAGGAGGGCCTGGACAGGACTGCCAAAAAGTGAGAAGGAGACAAGAGGTGGTATTACATCACACATGTATACGTTCAATGAAAACAGATGCACCATTGGTGCCTGATGATCATTGGCACATAGTTGACCAGCAGCTTCACCAGTATGATGGAGACAATCCTGAAAGCTTTCTTCTTCTGCAGATTTCCCCCCTCTTTCTCCTTCCCTCCATCTCCCGGGCCAGGCTTCTTAAGAACCCTGATTATGGAGACTGCAGAAAACGTCCACTGACAGTATAGGGAGGAATATGCCCAGGTTATTAAATATGGATAATTCTATATAGTAGATTGCCCCGAACCCAAGAACTAAGAACCAGACTGAACCACAACACCCAACCCTGTATCTCAGAGGTTTGTCCTTCAGGAAGACCACTGCCAGGTAGCGCTCTACACAGACACAGCACTGGAAAGGGGTCGGGCTGCAATGATCATACCATACAGGAAATCAGTAGCCAATTGAAAGGACATGCTAAGCAGTTTGAAAATGTTGAGTATCGACAACAAGAAGAGAGTGCTGGCCATCTCCATGGAGACAAGATTCAGAGTGAAGATTTCAGACTCGATGAGACTCCGCCCGCTGCTGGAAAAGACCCAGACAGACCAGCCATTGGCTGGCACACTGAAGGTGAAGTCTATCATCATGACAACAATGCTACCTGTAAAGCTGGGACAATTCAACAGGCTGAACCGTTGAGTGCCGTTGGTTGGCTGGAGATGGTCAGAACTGATCTCGGTGGAGTTCATTTTCTTATTATTCTGTTTGTAGCTGTTTTGAGGAAAGAGAAAAACCTGTTAATGTCTGACCCCAATAACTTTACCTTTTTTATAGTGGATAATATATATATATATATTTTTTACATAGGATCCTTGCAACTGACAAAGGGATTCTGGTTTCTCACATGTACTCGTTTATGAACCATATGTAGACCAATGCCTGTGCTCAATGACTGAGATCCATTCTTTCTGGGCTGATGACCCATGTATCCCTGATTCAAATTGCTAAGAGTCAACAGCAACCCTTTCTCTATCTGTAATCTTTCTAAAATATACATCATTATGATAAAATTACAACCTGTTCGGGATAGGGGGCAGTATTTTCACGTTCGGATGAAAAGCGTGCCCAGAGAAAACTGCCTGCTACTCGGGCCCAGAGTCAAATATTTGCATCTACGAACGGTAATGGAACATTTTGACTTTTTGTCTCTGGTTTTACGCTCGCGCATTTTGCCTTTGGATAGTGATCTGAACGCACGAACAAAAGGAGGTATTTGGACATAAATATGGAGTATTTCGAACAAAACAATCATTTCTTGTGGAAGTGGGAGTCCTGGGAGTGCATTCTGACGAAGATCAGCAAAGGCAAGGGAAGATTTATAATACATTTTCTGAATTTAGTTGACTCCAGAACTTGGTGGGTAACTGTATAGCTTGCTTTGATGGCTGAGCTCTGGACTCAGAATATTGAAAAATGTGCTTTCGCCATAAAGCTATTTTGAAATCTGACACAGCGGTTGCATTAAGGAGAAGTGTATCTATAATTCTTTCTATAACTGTTGTAAAATTTATCAACGTTTATGATGAGTATTTTTGTAAATTGATGTGCTCTTTCACCGGAAGTTTTGGGAGGCAATATATTTTCTGAACATCACGTGCCAATGTAAAATGGGTTTTTTGGATATAAATATGAACTTTATCGAACAAAACATACATGTATTGTTTAACATTGAGTCCTGGGAGTGTCATCTGATGAAGATCGTCAAAGGTTAGTGATTCATTTTAGCTGTATTTCTGGTTTTTGTGATGCCTCTCCATGCTTGGAAAATGGCTGTGTGGTTTTCTTGTCAAGTTGATGTCCTAACATAATCTAATGTTTTGCTTTTGCCGTAAAACCTTTTTGAAATCGGACAATGTGGTTGGAGTAACGAGAGTCTTATCTTTAAAATGGTGTAAAACGGTTGATTGTTTGAGAAAATTAAATGATGGTATTTTTGTTGTTTTGTATTTCGCACCCTGCTATTCCATTGGCTGTTGGCGAGGGGTTCCGCTAGCAGAACTCCTTTCCGTAATGGTTTCAGAACTTTTCAACTACAAACAAAATGTACATACACTGAGAATACCAAAAATTAGGAACAAATTCCTAATATATATGTTTTGCACACTTGTATGTTGCAAAGACATATAGTAGACACAATCCACACATGAGAATAGTTCTTCTTTAGCAGTTTGTAAAAATAGTAATATAATAATATTAAAACTATTGTATATAATCGCTATCAGCACAAAATGTGACATTCTAAAAGTGGCATCATACAGTAAGTTTATGTAGATATTGTACAAAAAACAGTCTACGTTCGCAAGAGGAGTTTCAACAGGGTGTACTAAATCACAAGTCGTGTACAACAAATAAACTATTCACAATACAACTTATAGCCTAATATCATGATATTAACAAGACCAATATGTGTCATACCTGTGTTGTGGAAACCTGTCTCTCCTGTGAGGTGTGTCACATTTACTTTAAATCTTTCTGACGGAGAGGAATTACATGTCTATTAGGCAAATCCTTCAACAGCCTGAACACGTGGGTCAGGGTACAGTATGTGTTTGTTCATCCCTCTGTGATAATATGTGGATTTGTGATTTTAGTAACTGGAATGGAGACGGAGAGAAGGATAGGGAGGGGGTGTTCTATATCAGTTAGCATCTCTTTGACCCCTTAGGCAGCCGGGTAGTTTCCCAGGTCTGTGGAGGTAGGTGACGGGCTGCACCAACCCACAGATCATAGTTATGTTGTTGCTAACTAACAGACATACTGATGTCTGAGGTAGTCCATAGAAGGCAAATTATCTTTCAGGAGGAAAACCAATAGTAATGGGATATAGTTTACTGCCATAGACAGCATGAGAGCCAAAATGATTCTGAATTCCTTTCGCTTTGTTATTTGAACCCTTCGTGGATTCTACTAATCACCCAAAACAAGCCTAAACAACCTAAAAGTACCAAAAACAACCACAAACAACCACAAATAAGTACGCAAAACAACCCAAAAGTACCTGAAAAAACCCCAAACAGGTACCTAAAACAACACAAAACCAACCACATTATTAGTTCAGGTTCCTGTTTCGGACATGTGAATAACGGCTTGGTCGATTGGGCTGGTTTTCCTCTACGCGCTAGAGCAGTGATATTCAAAGTCCCGAAAGTTTTTTGGGGTGAACAAAAATAGTACAGATTATTGTAGTAGACAATATATAAACCTTTTTCAGAAAGACAGCACCCCCAGCCGGACCACAGACGTGCCCCCCACCCTGTACCTCAGAGGTTTGTACTTCAGGAAGACCACAGGGTAGACCACTGCCAGGTAGCGGCCCCCACAGATACAGCACTAGAACAGGGTCTGGCCCGACATAGATAATCCTATGAAAAAAGCTACATGTTTGGTGAGAGTAACCACGTTCAATAATACAGTGAGCTCCAAAAGTATTGGAATGTTGACACATTGTTTGTTGTTTTGGCTCTGTACTTCAGAATTTTGGATTTGAAATTATACAATGAATATATGGTTAAAGTGCAGACTGTCAGCTATAATTTTAGGGCAATTTCATCCATATTGCTTAGAAATTACAGCTTCTTGATATGCCACATCTGTCAGGTGTAAGGATTATCTTGGCAAAGAAGAAATGCTCACTACCAGGGATGTGTTGTGCACAACATTTGAGAGAAATAAGCTTTTTGTGCATATGGAACTGTAACGTGCGTCGTATAGAGGGGACCAAGGCGTGGCATGTTGAGTGCTCATGATTAATCTTTAATGAAAACTAAACACTTCAAAGAAACAAAACGACAGCAAACAGTTCCGTCAGGCAACAGACAACAAAACGGAAAACAACTATCCACAAAACACAATAGGAAAACCCCAACTTAAATATGATCTCCAATTAGAGACAACGAGAACCAGCTGCCTCTAATTGGAGATCATCCCAAAACTCAAACATAGAAATAGAAAAACAAGAACTAAACATAGAAACAAAAAACATAGAATGCCCACCCATATCACACCCTGACCTAACTAAACAGAGAAAAAACAGCTCTCTTAGGTCAGACCGTGACAGGAACATTTCTGGGATCTTTTATTTCAGCTCATGTTGTGTATATATTTTTGTTCAGTATAATAAGCAACAACAACATAACAACCGTCAAAAGGACATGACACAAGAGTGAATACAATAGGAATAATAAGATCAGAAATACTCAAGAAATACTCAAGAAATGCTTCGCGGGTGGAAAATAGCAAATGTCAAAATTGCTGATTAAGTGGAGAAAATATAGTGCTCTGTATGCATAGGGTTGCAAAATAACTTTCCACCAATTCACTGGATTTCCTGAATTCTTAATTGGAAGATTCCCGGAATAAGGAGAGAATAAGCAGGAATTCCGTAATCCTCCAAACAGGATTTGGGGAAATTTACTGGAATTTTAAATGACAATACCAGTCAAACACAGTGATCATTGAGAAGTACTGTAGCTCAGCAACAGATTGACCAGGATGACCTTGAAAGCCATCATCATTTTCCCACTCCTTTTCCATCTCCCTATTTCCTGGCCTGGGACGCTTCAAAACCCAAAGCACAGAGAGGCAACAGTACAGCGTCTCTGCCAGCAACAGCAGGAATGACCCTATAAAAGCATTAAAAGGGGCTGGAGGAAACAGAACACAGGCCACATCGGAGCCAAGCGCCACCAGCCAAGCGATGGCCGACCATGCCACCCTGTATCTCAGGGGCTAGTACTTCAGGAAGACCACAGGGTGGACCACCGCCAGTCAGAGCTCCACACAAACACAACACTGGAACAGGGGTTGACCGGTGCAGATAAAACCTGTGAAGACTGGACAAAGGTAAGGAGGCGGCGGTCTTCGAGGTAGAGCCCTATCAGACTGACTGGTGTGTTAAGGCAGCAGAGGGTCTCAGACATGGCCAGGTTGAGGGAGAAGAACTTAGAGGCCTACCCTCCCCCAATTACGATCAGCCGAAGCACCCAGCCATTGATGGGGACCCCCAACAGGAAGTTGATGATGACACCCAACAGGAAATTGATGGGGACCCCCAACAGAAAGTTTGGTGGCTTGTGAGGAGCTGTAAGCATAGAGGATGTCGTGCCAGGTGAAGCCAGTGTGGTTGGTAGGGAAGTCAGAGGAGAGTGGAGTAGGTACAGTTCATAGTTTATTTTATAGTTTGTAGCTAACTGTTATATACAGTTGAGTTTAGTTGTTTGTTTGAAGTAAAATGTATTAGAAAAAAAGTCAAAAGTTCACAAAAATTATGAATCTTTATTTTTAAGGATCTCCATATCTCAGAAACCAGGACGATGCACATAGTGCCTATACATTGGAATCAGAATCTAACTTTAATATATGAGGAACATTTTTTAACGCATTCTTACAGGACTGAGAGTAAATAGTTAAATAGCTGACAGTATTTCCTTAAAGGCCACACAAGTGGCCATTTTCCCATTACAATAAAACATTTTGTAAAATCTACTTCAAAGCACACACTTAACGATAACCTATGACTTGAAACCCGAAAAGTAGCATTGGTTAAACTGAATAGGTACACTCTTAGAAAAAATGGTGCTATCCAGAACCAAACAGTGTTCTTCGGCTGTCCCCATAGGATAACTATTATTTCATTACTGAGAGCAAATAGTTAAATGGCTGACAGTATTTCATTAAAGATCACACATGAAATTGTTCCCATCACAATACATTTTTGGTGTACAAATTTACTTCAAAGCACACAGTTGACGATGACTTAAAAAACAAAAAGTAACATTGGTTAAACTGAATAGGTATGATGAACCAAGGGGTACTTCACCACCCTTTCCCCCATCATGGAGTTACCCATCTCTGGGACGCCTAATGCATGGCAGTTTCCCAGCCCTGTGGAGGTAGAGAAGGGGCTGCAGACATTCACTGAACACAATGACATTAAAGAAAGTGGGGTGTACCTGGCAGAACACACTGTACGGAATCAAATACACTGCTCTAGCATTACATACGCTACCATATCAATGTTAAACATTACCTGATTAATAACTTCATTATTAGAGCAAACAATATTATCCCTGAATTACAGTAGGGCTTTCATGATTGATAGAAACATTTGCATTATGGTGTAGGCTACTTAACTCACAACACAGAAAACATTGGAACTCTAAAACACATCTCATCAAACCTTAACACGTATGCTGTACAAATGCAATTTTTTAAACTGACCTAAAGGAGCTTTATAACATAGATATGGTTGGGACAGTATATAGATTCATTAAATTGACAGGTCTTGACTAGCAAAACAACCCTCTATATGTTTTCTCCTTTCAGGCACCCCTGATCCACTGCAGTTTCCCGGCCCTGCGGAGGTAGAGGAGGGGCTGCACAAACCCACCGATCACAATGACAACAACACAAAATAAGTAGGTGATGCAGAAGACATTGGTAGAAACACATGTATACAGAAAAGGCAATTTTACGATAGGAAGATTACCCATCACCACAATGGTGTTGAAGGCTCTCTTCTTTGTTGGGTTCATCCCTTCCTTCTCCTCCTCTCCCTCTCCTCTCTCCCTTCCTCCATCCCCAGAGCCGGGTCTCATCAGAACCCTGAGAATGGACAGGCAGCAGAGGGAGTTGACTGTAAACATAGCGAATTGCAGATAGCCGAAAACAACATTGAGGGCAGGGGAGGTGGATATGCATAACTACAGAAACAGTTCTCGATGGCCACCAGCCACACCAGAGTTGCTATGGTCCTTTCTGAACTTGATCGGGTGGACCACCGCCAGGTAGCGCTCCACGCAGACGCAGCACTGGAACAGGGGCCGACCGATGAAGAGGAGACCTAAGAAGAACACTGAGATGTACTCAGAAGTTGTCTGAAGAGGGGAATGCCAAGTATGACCACAAGAGAGATGAAGCAGTACAGCAGGTCATTCAGAACCAGTCTGAGCTCAAACACCTCAGTCTTCCCTGTCAGGATACCGGACCCGGACACCAACAGCCAGAGGATCCAGCCATTGGCTGGAAAACCCATCAGGAAGTTAACCAGGTATGTTGTAGTGTAGGTGGTCACTGAGATGTCGGTGCATGGATTGCATATGGTTAAGTTTTGGTTCTCTGTCGCAGGTAGAGGGAGGGAGGTGGAGTTTCTGAAAGCCATGCTCAAACTTTGACGAGACTGTGACTGTGGAAAAAGATGGGTGCACAAACAAGGAAAGACAGATTAAAATATCCCTTCTAATTGAAACTTGAAATACACCCATCCAATACCAACAGATATTTTGATATCATGGCACGGGCCAGAGCAAGAACACAAATGACTGAAGGAGGTCATAATGCAAAGCTCTGGATAATGTAAAATGTACAGTAACAAGATCACAACACGCTCATTCACTTAATATAAACATAACTATGTATCAATGATCAGCAGTGAGTAAAGTTAACAACAAACAATAATAGTGCTCTTACAAAACCCAACGTAGCTATGAATGTACCTTAACACATCTACCCTTGAGTAAGGACCAGTGTGGCTCTCGTAGAGATTGTGAAGATGTTGAGTAAATGCGAACACTACTTTTCATAATGACCAAAGCCTTACACAGGGAACTCACCATGGAATGCACCTGTGAGCACATGCAAGAACTTATGCAAAGGGGGCTGCAGTTTAGTTAAACATTTGTAATATGACTCTAATGAGGAAAAACACATACCTGTGAAATGTGTAGTCAGTTTCAATAGTATGTTACTATTTTATAATTCAATAATAAAGCAGTAGGTTAGTAAGTAGTAGCTTCATTCAGTTGTGGTTTGTAGACATGCATAAGGAGTTACCTTTAGATTGATAGACAAGCATACGTTTAACAATTCTGAAAATCACAGTTCCAAGGATCCAAAAAACATCAAAATGTTGATTGAAATCTATTTTCTTTATGTGTCTGTGTGTAGTTTCCTTTAAAACAAAACACTAATGAAAATCAGAATCAACTCCAGAATTAGGCCTTAGTCCTACAGAGGCAGTTACAACAGCTAAAATACTACGCTGGCTATCATGCAAATAGCCAATGAAATTAGGCAGGCCCCAATGTTTATGGAAGCTAACGGATTATTCGAGTGGGCCAGTCTGGGTTTGTACATTGAGCAAAAATATAAATGCAACATGTAAAGTGTTGGTCCAATGTTTCACGAGCTGAAATAAATGATCACAGAAATGTTCCATAGGCACTAAAAGCTTATTTAGCTCAAATTTTGTGCAAAGATATGTTTACATCCCTGTTAGTGAGCATTTCTCCTTTATCAAGATAATTCATCCACCTGACAGGTGTGGCATATCAAGAAGCTGATTAATTAAACAGCATGACCATTACACAGTCAGACTTTGTGCTGGGGACATTAAAAGGCCACTCTAAAATGTGCAGTTTTGTCACACAACACAATGCCACAGATGTCTCATGTTTTGAGGGATCGTGCAATTGGCATGCTGACTGCAGGAATGTCCACCAGCGGTTGAATGACGGCCTACCCCGGCCAAAACATAATCCAGATGACGCTGGGCCAATTGTGCGCCGCTCTATGGGACTCCTAATCACAGCCAGCTGTGATACAGCCTGGAATCGATCCAGGGTCTGTAATGACTCCTCTAACGCTGAGATGCAGTGCCTTAGACTGCTGCACCACTCGGGAGCCCATTATGAACTGTAACTCAGTAAAATCTTTGCAATTGTTGCATGTTGCGTTTATATTTTTGTTCAGCACATGTTTTGCTAAAATCATGCTATTAGCCAATACAGGTGCATTCATCACTGACGGGGGATACATATTTGATGAGATGCTGTAATCGTATGTGACAGACAGACAGGGACCTGAACTGTTGAATCAATCAGATTTCCTTTATTCCACACTTCTTATAAAACAAACAGCAATATATGTCAATATAGAACACCACTCAATAGTAGAAAAGCAACTGCTATACAGGCTGTAATAGAAGTTAAAAGATGATTTAGCAAAATTCAAATAGTAGTATGTATTTTTGGGGTTACAATTTGTCAAACCAAGCAAAAAAGTTAGGAATCGGTTGGAATTGTGAGCATGAGGTGATAGTAAATGGAAAGTAATGGAGTCAGAATACACCTGAATGATCTCAAAGAAATATAATCCTGTTTACAGTCTTCCCTGTGGCTCAGTTGGTAGAGCATGGTGTTTGGAACGCTAGCATTGTGTGTGCAATGCCAGGGTTGTGGGTTCGATTCCCATGGGGGGCCAGTGCAAAAAAAAAAAAGAATTGCATGAAATGTATGTATTCATTACTGTAAGTCGCTCTGGATAAGAGTGTCTGCTAAATGACTAAAATGTAAAAATGAAGGATTTGCCTGATGATTGTAGGAGAGTAGTTCAGCATCAAGGTCTGCAGGATGTTCTGGACGCTACAGGAGGCTCTCAGGTTCCTTCCCTCCATCCTGTGGACCTTCTTAGTACCCTCAGTATGAAAACAGGTCAATGAATAGAACTGCAGTGAATATACCAGTGTTGAATTTGGTGCCTCCTCTGGTAGCACTGATTGACACAAGGAGGCAGAATGTCTGCAATCATTATATGGTAACACATGCCTCTCTGTACCTCAGGGGTCTGTACTTGAGAAAGATGACAGGGTAGACCACCATGTAGTGATGCAGCACTGGAACATGGGCTGTTCTACCTCGACCAAGCAGAATGTACCTCCTGGCAGAATAAAGGGGAAAACGTTTGATGAAGTGGAAGTAGAGAAGCTCTATGACAGACTGGTTGATGGTGGAGATCTCCTTGTTCACCTAGACCGAAGGGCCACCAGCCACAGGTACCAGGTGTTGGTGACCAGGCCCAGGAGGCAGTTGAACACCTCTGTTCCCAAGTAGACTGGAAGACAGGTGGACCACACCCAGAACCAGGAGACACTTTAGTCTCTGAATAATAGGAAGAGCTGTGTTCTAAGATAAAGTGGGAGTGCGAGAAAACAAGAGGAGAAATTATAAGTGGATCTGAAGCGGTGTAACACACCACTTTTATCATCACAGGAATGAAGGCAATGTCATTATTACATTATTGACTGAAGTTACTGAGGCATTTCAAGACAATAGTTTTCGCTGTACCTGCTGCAACTTGTTCTTATCGGTGAAGAATGGACATCAATACTTCTGTCCAGGCGTTATGATTTGGCATCTACAGTATGCTATGAAGTTCTCATAACAAGATTACACTAATCTAGACTAGCCTACACTGTATTTGAGTAATGTATTGACATTTAAATTGAAATGCATCTGCCATTCAAAAAGCCAATGTTTACATCAGGGGGGTCCACACTTTTTTTTATCTCCAGTGTAGATGGAGCCCAAATGGCTTTCTAGGAGTGTACACTATCTGGGTTAGAATGTTAAATCACAATGACACCATCAGCCAAGTCTCATGCACAGTCAGTCCCCATACATTTAAATATCATTATGTAATCTTAGTGACAGACTAGGACCCTCAGTTCAAAGTAGAACATAACATTAAGATGAACACAAGTCATTACTTAATGCTGATGTTAAATGAATAGGTCTAATCCCCTATCCAGCCACCCCGTCCTAATACCAACTGTATAATTAATAAAACAAAACCAATATTCACTATAAACGCTAAACAAGTGATGCAGCTTTAGTTAACAACAACTCTAACGCGAACGTGCTGTTAAAACAATAAAAACTTTATCAAATAAGAGATAAGAGACATTACTCTACGTCTTTGCCGCATCTACTTTTTTTTTTTACCAACGGTTGCAGGTACTAAGAAGTTAGGCTGAGCAGTGGTATTGACAGAAATGTTATATTTCAATGCATATTTAACACAATGCTCTGTCGTGTCCTAGCATTAGTTTGTCACAAAAACCTGTGCATTTAGTGCCCGCAACTGTAAGTCTAACGTGTCTCTGGCCCTCTTCGGCATGGCAGCCTTCCCTCTCTGTAGAGGAGCAGCAGGGGTGAGACCATGACACTGAAGATGTTAACAATCTGCAACATGGGGATGACATTGCAGTTGTAGTCAAGACTGGATGACAGGGTGGAGTAACCAACGACAACTGGGATGGAGCTCGCCAAGATAACCACAAGATTGGTTAAGATGATCCCAAAAGCTCTCTTCTTATGTGGGTCAGTTGTCCCCTGTTTCTTCTCTCCCGCTCTGCCTCCCTCTACCTCTCCTGGACCAGGCTGCTTCAACACACGCAGGATGAAGAAGCAGCAGAGAGAAATGATGGCCACCCCAAGGCAATAGACACCACTGAGCACATAACCTGCGGCTTCTTCATAACCAAATAAAGAGATGGGAGAACATGCATAAGCGAGTGACAGCACCCAGACCACGGTTGAACACGCCACCCTGTACCTCCGGAGTCTGTACTTGAGGAAAGCCACAGGTTGGGCCACCGCCAGGTAGCGCTCCACACAGATGCAGCTCTGTATCAGGGGCCTGCAGGCCCAGGAGAGGCTATAGAGGAAATATACAGCCTGCCGTAACATTATAGCCTTCGGGATGAATAAGTAGCTGATCACTTCAAGGAGACCCTCGACACAGAACACCAGCTCCACTGCAAACAGGTTAATAGAGTAAGACCTGGGTGGGTTTGAGACCTCCAGAGAGACTTCCACTCAGAGAGAGCCAGAGGCACAAGACCAGGGCTGGCATCCCCAGGAGGAAGCACAGGACCTGGGCAGCACCGGACAGCTTTGGCACAACATAGCCCTGGTCAACGCAAACATCCCATCTGTCAAGGTCAGTGTGATTTCCTGAAGAGTCATTCATCCTTGTGGAACAATATCCGAGCCCACTGAGATATGAGAGAGGGGAGATTACAATATTCATCACTTTAGGTTTTAATATATTGAAAATACTGATGCAATATACTGATGTAAACATACATAATATACTTAGATATACGTAGGTCTAATGTTATGTCAGTCAAAGTATTGTGCATTGTCTCAGAAAGTCTGAATGAAAACATAAAGAGGAGAAGTAAAATAGTTAGCTGAACATAACATGTTAAATTGTAAAACAACTTACCCGACTTGTTTTTGTCACGAAATCTACCAAAGGTGGCTCCTCTCCCTGTTCGGGCGGCGCTCGGCGGTCGTCGTCGCCGGACTACTAGCTGCCACCGATCCCCTTTTCCTTTTCGTTTGGTTTTGTCTGGTTTTGTGTTACACCTGTTTTGAGTTAGGTATTAGTGGGGTATTTAGTCTTGCTGTCTAGGTTTAGGTTTTTGTGCGGGATTGTTCGTTGTTGCCTGTCGTGGGGTTTTGGGGTTGTTTTGATTCCCTGATTTATTTTGTGGAAGAACGTTATTTTGTTTCTGGACTGTGTTCCGACCCTGTTTAGGTGGACATATATTTTTTTTGTCTGGTTTGTTTTTCCTTGTTCATAGCCTGATTGGATTTGTTGGACATGGGAAATAAAACACCCTGCTACGCATCTTTGGTCTCCTGCGCCTAACTTCACCCCCATCACTTAGTGAGCCTTGACAGTTTTGGTAAATCAGACCTTTCCTTATTATTTTCGTGGGTGTCCCACCTGCAGAAGGCTGTGTCCGACCTGGTAGAACATCATATACATGTTTCAGCCAACACTCTCAACACGCACGTACATGCACACAAACATAGACACACAAGGAATTTCAACCTGCTCAGAGATGTGCATTTTGTCCTAAGCATCATCACTCTGCACCTGTCTGTCCCAGCCACAGGTTAATCCAGCCACCTGCAAGGACTGACTCTTTCACCTTACATAAACAAATCATATGGGCCTCAGACATACACAGTTCTAGTCTGTTGTTTGGATTCTGGATCTCTCTCTAATTGCACAGTGAATACAGTATAGGTTTGTACTTACAGGTAAAACATATATGATATATTCATTTAAAATCATACATTCTATGTTTAAACACCATTTCTCAAACAAGTTAAATATTTTTTTATTAAATGTACTAATCATGATCTACAATATAGTTACATATCTGTAGAGCTAATAATACTAGAGTGAGAATACTATATAGAGTGTTGATGTATGAAATGTGTAGTTAGTTTCAATAGTATGGTACTATGTTATAATTCAGTAATAAAGTAATATTATGTGGGCTAGTAAGTAATAACTTGTCATTCAGTTGTGGTTTCTGTTCAGTTTACATGCATAAGGAGTTGTCAGTAAATAGAGAGACAAGCATAAGATTTGAAATTCTGACTACCACATGCTTTAGGGTTCCAATGATCCCCAAAACACTAACATGTTGAGTAAAATCTAGTTTATTTGTGTCTGTGTGTAGATTATTTGCAAAACACAGAAATATTGAAGATCAGAATGACTTGTTTTAATATATTGTTGGCAAAATACTGAAGCAATATACTGTAGCAAAGATACATAAAATATACTTTGATGTCTCTTGTCATGTCAGTCAAAGCATTGTCTCAGAAAGTTTGAACGAAAACATGAAGTGGAGATGTAAAACAATTAGCCTATGATAACATACTCAGAGATGTTAAAATGTAAAATTACCTACCCTAATTGTTTTGGTAAGTCAGACCCTGATTCACAATATTTGTGGTTCTCTCTCCTTCAGAAGGCTGTGTCCAACCCGATGAAACTGCACCTACATGTATGAGTGATTTTAGCCAATGTCCTTTGTTCTTCCTAACAGGTCACGTGTTGCATTCTTTACATAAACACATCTGTGGGCATTGATACATTGAGCACCATTGTATGATTAGTTTACAGCAAGTCATTCATGAACAAAACGCAGATTAACTAAATGCATATGTTACTCGCACTTGCACACACACACACACACACACACACACACACACACACACACACGCACACACACGCACACACACACACACACACACACACACACACACACACACACACACACACACACACACGCACACACACGCACACACACGCAGAAACATGCAGACACATGCAGACACACACACACAAACACAGATGAAATGTCAACATGCTCAGGGATTTGCATCACTCAGCACCTGTCTGTCCCAGCCACAGGTTAACCCAGCCACCAGCAAGGGCTGACTCTTTCACCTTACATAATCAAATCATATGGGCTTCAGACATACACAGTATTAGTCTGTTGTTTGGATAAAGTATAGATTTTCCCTTTCAGGTAAACAATATGTGATATGTTCATTTAAAAAATATACATTCTATTTTTAAACACCATTTTTTTCAAACAAGCGAAATGTTTTTTATTACATTCATTTATCGTGATCTGAAATAATATTTGTAGTAGTAATAATACTGCAGTGATAATACTATATAGAGTGTTAATGTGTGAAATGTTTAGTTAGTTTTAATAGTATGGTACTGTGGTACAATTCAGTAATAAAGTAATACTATGTAGGTTAGTAAGTAGTAGCTTGTCATTCAGGCATGGTAATGTATATTGAATAATTTTCATATGTTTATACACATGCATAAGGAGTTGCCATTAGATAGAGAGACATACGGTTTGAAATTCTGACAACCACTTGCTTTAGAGTTCCAAGGGTGTCCAAAAACACTAACATGTTGAGTAAAATATATTTTCTTTGTGTGTCAGTGTCTGTGTGTACTTTTATTGTTGAAACACACAAATATGAAAGATCAGAATCAACTCCAGAATTAGGCATTCCCACTGTGCACAGATGTCAGTCCAATGTCTAGTTTTGATTTACAGTTGGGTGTTGTCAGCTAATGTGTATTCAACGTGAAATCAACAAAAACATTCAATAATGTCATTGGATATTTGATAAAAGGCTGAAAAAAAGACTAAAAGCCCTTGGTATTGACCACTTAGATGGAAAGCTACTGAGGATGCTACTGAGGATGGTAGCTGACTCTATAGCCACTCCTATCTGTCATATCTTTAATCTGAGCCTATAGTAAAGTGTTTGTCCTCAGGGTTGGAGGGAAGCAAAAGTAATTCCACTACCCAAGTGTGGTAAAGCGGCCTTTACTGGATCTAACAGCAGACTGATCAGCTTTTTAAAAATGTATTTTACTTCACCTTTATTTAACCAGGTAAGCTAGTTGAGAACAAGTTCTCATTTACAACTGCGACCTGGCCAAGATAAAGCAAAGCAGTACGACACAAACAACAACACAGAGTTACACATGGAATAAACAAGTGTATAGTCAATAACACAATAGAAAGTAAAGGAAAGTCTATATACAGTGTGTGCAAATGGTGTGAGGAGGTAAGGCAATAAATAGGCCATAATAGCGAAGTAATTACAATTTAGCAAATTAACACTGGAGTGATAGATGAGCAGGTGCAAGTAGAAATACTGGTGTGCAAAAGAGCAGAAAAGTAAATAAAAACAATATGGGGATGATGTAGGTAGATTGGGTGGGCTATTTACAGATGGGCTATGTACAGCTGCAGCGATCAGTTAGCTGCTCAGATAGCTGATGTTTAAAGTTAGTGAGGGAATTATAATTCTCCAGCTTCAGCGATTTTTGCAATTCGTTCCAGTCATTGGCAGCAGAGAACTGGAAGGAAAGGCGGCTACGGGTGGGTGTTGTTATCGTGACCATTGAGCTGAGGTAAGGCGGAGCTTTACCTAGCATCGACTTATAGATGACTTGGAGCCAGTGGGTCTGGCGACGAATATGTAGCGAGGGCCAGCCGACTAGAGCATACAGGTCGCAGTGGTGGGTGGTATAAGGGGCTTTGGTAACAAAACGGATGGCAGTGTGATAGACTGCATCCAGTTTGCTGAGTAGAGTATTGGAAGCTACTTTGTAAAAGACATCGCCGAAGTGGAGAATCGGTAGGATAGTCATTTTTACGACGGTATGTTTGGCGGTGTGAGTGAAGGAGGCTTTGTTGCGAAATAGGAATCTGATTCTGGCTTGCTGATAGCTCTTAGCAAACTGTTGGAAAAAATACATTGCTATTTCTCTTTAAACACATTAACAGCAGACTTTCAGCATGCTTATAGAGAAATGCACTCAACAGGTACTGCACTGACACAAATGACTGATGATTGGCTGAAATAAATTCATAATAGGAAGATTGTGGGAGCAGTACTGTTAGATTTCAGTGCAGCCTTTGATATTATTGATCATAACCTGTTGTTGAGAAAATGTATTTGTTATGGCTTTTGAACCTCTGTCGTATCGTAGATTCATATCTATCTATCAACTAGAACTCATGAGGTATCTTCAATGGAAAATGTCAAACACGTCAAGTGTGTTGTACCACAAGGTAGCTCTCTAGAACCTCTAATATTTTATATTTTTTCCAATGACCTGCCACTGACAGGTACCTAAATCATTCCCTAAATCATGTATGCTGATGATTCAACCTTATACAGTCCAGTCGGAAAGTATTCAGACCCCTTAACTTTTTCCACAATTTGTTTCATTACAATCATATTCTAAAATTGATTAAGTAAATATTTTTCCTCATCAATCTACAGACAATACCCCATAATGACAATGCAAAACTTTTTTTTTTAAGGTTTGCAAATTACATTTACATATGTATTCAGACCCTTTACTCAGTACTTTGTTGAAGCACCTTTGGCAGTGATTAAAGCCTTGAGTCTTCTTGGGTATGACACTACAAGCTTGACACAACTGTATTTGGAGAGTTTCTCCCTTTCTTCTCTGTCAAGTTGGATGGGGAGTGTTGCTGCACAGCTATTTTCATGTCTCTCCAGAGATGTTCGTTCAGATTCAAGTCCGGGCTTTGGATGGGCCACTCAAGGACATCCAGAGACTTGTTCCCGAAGCCACTCCTGCGCTGCCTCAGCTGTGTGCTTAGGGTCATTGTCCTGTTGGAAGGTGAACCTTTGCCCCAGTCTTATGTCTTAAGCGCTCTGGAGAAGGTTTTCATCAAGGAGCTCTCTGTACATTGTTTCATTCAGCTTTGCCTCAATCCTGACTAGTCTCCCAGTCCCTGCCCATGAAAAACTTCCCCACAGCATGATGCTGCCACCACCATGGTTCACCGTAGGGATGATATTGGCCAGGTGATGAGCTGTGCCTGGTTTCCTCTAGACATGATACTTGGCATTCAGGCCAAAGAGTTCAATATTGGTTTCATCAGACAATGAATCTTGTTTTGCTCTAGGATGTCCAGAAGCCTCACAAGACTCATCTGAAGGTCCCGGTACCCGTTATTAAAAATTATGGAAGTATATATGGAGATACTTTGGTGCCTAAAATAAGGTGTGTGTGTGTGTGTATATATATATATATATATACATATATATTTTAAGTTTCCTGATCTTTCTTATATAGATCAGATATCGGACAGACACTTCAGAAAAAACGTAGTCCCCAAAAAATTGAAAATATCTGTTGTTCCCTGAGTCAGTTATTTGTGTTTCTATTGGCTAATAACAGTAATGACAAATTCAGTGATTCATACCATAATAAGGGATCTTAAAATTCTAAATCAAAAGAGCTAAATTATCCTTAGTATGACCATCTCAAAACATTTCTCCCTCCCCGGCATAGACAGGGATTGGACTCTAGAGGGTTAACCCTGATGCAGGGCAGTTTCCAGCCCTAAGGAGGTAGAGGAGGGGCTGAGTAAAGCTACCCACCACAATGAAGGAGAAAGTAATAGGGGTCAGAATACACCTGAATGATCTCAAAGAAATATGATCCTGAAGGAGTTCCCCGATGATCGTAGGAGACTAGTTCAGCAATAAGGTCAGCAGGATGGTACTGGATGCTCTCTTCTCAGCACCCTCAGTATGAAGACACTGGGAAACACGTTCATGAACAGAACCGCAGTGAAGATCCTAGCGTTGAATTTGATTCTGCCTCTGGTAGCACCCATTAACACAAGGAGACATAGTGTAGGCAACCATTTTACGGTCACACATGCCTCCCTGTACCTAAGGGATCTGTACTTGAGAAAGACCACAGGGTAGATCAGCGCCAGGTAGCGCGCCACACAGATGCAGCATTGGAACAGCGGCCTTTCTATCTATACCAAGCAAAAAATGTACCCCCTGGCAGAATAAAGGGTCAAACTTTTGATGAAGAGGACGTTGGTGACCAATAGAGGTGAGTAGAGGCAGCAGAGAAGCTCAATGACAGACTGGTTAATGGTGAAGAGCTCCTGGTTCACCTGGACCGAGGGAGCGTCCTCCACCAGCCACAGGTACCAGGTGTTGGTGACCAGGCCCAGGAGGCAGTTGAACACCTCTGTTCCCAGGTAGACTGGCAGACAGGTGGGACACACCCAGTACCGGGAGTCATAATAGTCAAACCCCTGGTGTGGTTAAACCTGACGGGATCAGGATTTTGGTTCATTCATTGCTACACATCCTGTGTCATTTTCATCTCTGAAGAATAGTAAGAGCGAAGAGAGAAAAAAAACAAGAGGAATAATAATTTGTGTAACACTTAACATGTTTTATCATGTGAATAAACCTAAAACACATAGATAGACAATGTTGTTTTTACAAATTGATTGAAGTTACTATGGTTTTTCAGACAACGTAAGACATTGAGTTTTCACTGTACCTTCTGTGGTTTGTTCTTAATGCTGATGCTAAATTAATAGGTCTAATCCCCTATCAAGCCACCCCATCCTAATACTAACTGTATAATTAACTAAACAAACCAACATTCACTATGAATGCAAAACAAGTGATGCAGCTTTTATAAACATCAATTCTAATGCTAACGTGCTGTATCTCACAAAATGGTGTTGCTACAGTACATGCCACCAAATTAAAACAAAAACTTTCTCAAATAAAAGATTACACATTATTCTATGCCTTTGCCGCATCTACATAGGTTTTACATACGTTTTCAGGCTCTAAGAAGTTAGTTTGAGCCATAATATTGACAGAACATTTTTAATTCAATGAGTACTTAACACAATGCTCTATCATCTCCTAGTGATAGTTTGTCACACCAAACTGTACTATTAGTGCCGTCAACTGTAATTCTAACATGTCTCTGGCCAACTACGCCATGGCAGACTTCCCTCTCTGTGGAGGTGCATCAGGGGTGAGACCGTGACACTGAAGATGTTAATGATCTGCAACATGGGGAAGACAATGCAGGTGATGTCAAGACTGGATGACAGGGTGGCCCAACTAACAACCACTGGGATGGAGCTCGCCAAGATGATCACCAGGTTGGTTAAGATGATCCCAAAAGCTCTCATCTTATGTGGGTCTGTCGTCCCCTGTTTCTTCTCTCCCCCTATGCCCCCCTCTAACTGACCTGGACCAGCCTGATTCAGCACACGCAGGATGAAGAAGCAGCAGTGAGAAATGACGGCCACCCCAAGGCAATAGACACTAATGTGCACATAAACTGTGATTTTGTCCTAACTCATTAAAAGGATACCAAAACATGTGAGTGAGGGACGACACCCAGACCATAGTTGAACACACCACCCTGTACCTTCGGAGTCTGTACTTGAGGAAAGCCACAGGTTGGGCCACCGCCAGGTAGCGCTCCACACAGATGCAGCTCTGGAGCAGGGGCCTGCAGATCCAAGAGAGGTCATAGAGGACATACACAGTCTGACGTAACATTGTAGCCTTCTGGATGAACAGGTAGCTGATCAACTCAAGGAGACCCTCGACACAGAACATCAGCTCCACTGTGAACAGGTTAATAGGGAAGACCTGTGTGGGTTTGAGACCTCCAGAGGGACTTCCACTCAGAGAGAGCCAGAGACACCAGACCAGAGCTGGCATCCCCAGGAGGAAGCACAGGGCCTGGGTAGCAAAGGTCAGCACTGTCACAACATAGAACTGGTCCAAGCAAGCATCCCAGTTGTCAAGGTAAGTTTTCTCTCCTGTGTCATTCTGTCACGTCCTGACCAGCAGATGGAGCTGGTGTAGTAGTTTGGGGGTCAGGACGTGGCAGTCTGGTGTGTGTCTTGTGACTCCTGATCAGGAACAGCTGGGAATCGTTGTTCCTGATTGGGAGTCACATATGTAGGAGTTGTTTGTCACTGGGGTTGGTGGGGAATTGTTCTGTGTTGAGCCTATGCTTTGCAGACTGTCAGTTTATCGTTCGTTTTCTGGTTTGTTATTTTGGCATTCATTTTGATAGTTAATAAAAGTCAAGATGAGCCTGCACATACCTGCTGCGTTTTGGTCCTCTTCTCTCCAGTACGACATTTTTAAGGATGAGTACAACTATTTTTATGACACATTCATCCTTGTTGAACAGTATTGGAGCCCACTGAGATATGAGAGAGGGGAGATTCAGGACTTTATATATATATATATATATACATATATATAATACTAATGCAATATATATACATAAAATAATTGTACCTTCGGAAAGTATTCAGACCCATTGACTTTTTCCACATTTAGTTATTTTGTAGTCTTCTAAAATGGATAAAAAAATACATTTGTCCCCGGTAATGCATTGGCCAGACCGCACCACCCTCTGGAGAGCTTTGCGGTTATGGCCTGTGCAGTTGCCAAACAAGGTGGTGATACAGCCCGACAGGATGCTCTCAAATGTGCATCTGTAAAAGTTTTAGGTGTTAAGACAAATTTCTTTAGCCTCCTGAGATTGAAGAGGCGCTGTTGTGCCTTCTTCACCACACTGTCTGTGTGGGTGGACAATTTCAGTTTGTCAGTGATGTGTACGCCAAGGAACTTGAAGCTTTCCGCCTTCTCCACTGCGGTCCCATCGATGTGGATAGGTGGGTGCTCCCTCTGCTGTTTCCTGAAGTCCACGATCATCTCTGTAGTTTTGTTGACGTTGAGTGAGAGATTAATTTCCTGGCACCACACTCCCAGAGCCCTCACCTTCTCCCTGTAGGCTGTCTCATCGTTGTTGGTAATCAAGCCTACTACTGTTGTGTCTGCAAACTTGATGATTGAGTTGGCGGCGTAAATGTAGGTGCATCATGTTTCCATTGATCATCAAATGAAATGTATTTATAAAGCCCTTCTTACATCAGCTGATATCTCAAAGTGCTGTACAGAAACCAGCCTAAAACCCCAAACAGCAAGCAATGCAGGTGTAGAAGCATCCTTGAGATGTTTCTACAACTTGATTGGAGTCCACCTGTGGTAAATTCAATTGATTGGACATGCATTGGAAAGGCACACACTGGTCTATATGAGGTCCCACAGTTGACAGCGCATGTCAGAGCAAAAAGCAAGCCATGATATAGAAGAAATTGTCCGCAGAGGACCGAGACAGGATAGTGTCCAGGACAGATCTGGGGAAGGGTACCAAAAACATTCTGCAGCATTGAAGGTCCCCAAGAACACAGTGGCCTACATCATTATTAAACGGAAGAAGTTTGGAACCACCAAGACTCTTCCTAGAGCTAGCCGCCTGGCCAAACAGAGTAATGGGAGGAGAAGGGCCTTGGACAGGGAGTAGACCAAGAACCCTACGGTCACTCTGACAGAGCTCTAGAGTTCCTCTGTGGAGATGCGAGAATGTTCCAGAAGGACAATCATCTCTGCAGCACTCTACCAATCAGGCCTTTATGGTAGGGTGGCCACACAGAAGCCACTCCTCAGTAAAAGGCACAAGACAGCCCACTTGGACTCTCAGACCATGAGAAACAAGATTCTCTGGTCTGATGAAACCAAGATTGAACCCTTTGGTCTGAATGCCAAGCATCATGTCTGGGGAAAACCTTGCACCATCCCTACGTTGAAGCATGTTGGTGGCAGCATCATGCTGTGGGATGTTTTTCAGCATCAGGGACTTGGAGACTAGTCGGGATGGAGGGAAAGATGAATGGATTAAAGTATAGAGAGATGGTTGATGAAAACCTGCTCCAGAGCACTCAGGACCCTAGACTGGGTGCGATGGTTCACCTTCCAACAGGACAACGACCCTAGGTACACAGCCAAGACAACGCAGGAGTGGCTTCGGGACAAGTCTCTGAATGTCCTTGAGTGGCCCAGCCAGAGCCTGAACTTTAACCCGATCAAACATCTCTGAAGAGACCTGAAAATAGCTGTGCAGCGATGCTCCACATCCAACCTAACAGAGCTTGAGAGGATCTGCAGAGAAGAATGGGAGAAACTCCCCAATTACAGGTGTGGCAAGCTTGTAGCGTCATACCTAAGAGAACTCGATAGTGTAATTGATGTCAAAAGGGCTTCAACAAAGTACTGAGTAAAGATTCTAAATACTTAAATGTGATCTTTCAGTTTTTTTTATCTTCAATAAATTAGCCCCCAATTTTTTTTGCTCTGTCATTGTGTAGATTGATCAGCAAAAAACAATTTCATTTTATAATAAGGCTGTAACATCACCAAAATGTGAAAAAGTCAAGGGGTCTGAATACTTTCCGAAGGTACTGTACGTAGGTCTACTGTTTTTGTCAGTGCATTGTCTCAATGTCTTAATGAAAACTTGAATAGGAGATGTAAAAGAGTTAGCCTGAGAACATACTCAATGATGTTAAAATTGTAAATAACCTACCCTAGTTGTTTTGGTAACTCGGACCTTGCTTTGTGATATTTGTAGTTCCTTCTCCTGACAACCTGTGTCCAACCCAATGGTACAATCCTACATGTATGACTGATTTTAGCCTAAGCTCTCTGTCCAGTGCTCTTCCTAACAAGTCACGTGTTGTGTTATTTACATACACACACACCTGTGTGCAGTGATGAATTGAGCAGTGTATTTGAATAGATGTCAAAACAGAGCATGAAGAAGTATAACACAGTGTAACGGCCATCGTAGTGAATGGACCAAGGCTCAGCGGGTTGAGTGCTCATTTTCGACTTATTGAACACTTAAACAAAAACAAGAAAACGAACGACAGCTAGACAGTTTTGTAGGCTAACACACAGCAATGCAAAAACTTCCCACAAAAGACAGGTGGAAAAAGGGCTACCTAAGTATAGCTCCCAATCAGCGACAACGATGTACAGCTGTCCTTGATTGAGAGCAATACCAGGCCAACACAAAGAAATACACAACATAGATAGGAACATAGAAATAGAAAATATAGAACATACATAAAACCCCGAAACACACAAAACAAACACACCCCTGCCACGTCCTGACCAAACTACAATAACAAAATTACCCCTTTACTGGTCAGGACGTGACACACAGATTAACAAGATGCACATGCTTGAATGAACGAACACACACGCGCACACAAACACACACACACACACACACACACACACACACACACACACACACACACACACACACACAGATTCAATTTCAACCTGCTCCTGGATTTGCATTTTGGCCTGAACAGAAATGGAAGCATCATCACTCGTATCACTAAGTACCTGTCTTTCCCAGCAACAGGTTAGCCCAGCCACCTGCAAGGGCTGACTCTTTCACCTTACATAATCAAATCATATGGGCTTCAGACATATACAGAATTAGTCTATTTGGATTCCGGATCTCTAATTGCATTGTGCATAAAGTATAGGTTTTTACTTCCATTTACAGGTAAATCATATGTGATATCTTAATTTACAAATACATTCTATATTTAAACACTAATACATTTCTCAAACAAGTGACTTTTTAATAGCTTTTTGTGTATTTATAATGATCTAAAATAGAGACATATCTGTGGTGCTAATATTACGAGAGTGCTAATACTATGTATGTTGAGTGAGTGTTGGAATAGTGAACTACATGTAGTAACAGCATTTTTCAGTAGCTTGGTGGTAGTTTAACTTCAAATCTTGGTAGTGTTTTCTGTCACACCCTGATCGGTTTCACCTGTCCTTGTGCTTGTCTCCACCCACCTCCAGGTGGGGCCCATCTTCCCCATTAGCCCCTGGGTAATTACACCTGTGTCTGTCTGCCAGTTCGTCTTGTTTGTTCAAGTCAACCTACGTTTTGCCTCTGCTCCTGCTTTTCCCAATTTTCTCTCTTTTCTCGCCCTCCTGGTTTTGACCCTTGCCTGTCCCGACTCGGAGCCCACCTGCCAGACCACCCTGCCTGCCCCTGACCATGAGCCTGCCTGCCGACGTGTACCTTTTTCCCTCCACTGGTTACCGACCCCTGCCTGCCTTGACCGGTCTATTGCCTGCCCTTGTGGAATCATCAAACCACTGTTTATCCGAAAGTGTCTGCATCCAGGTCTTACCTTCGTACCTGATAGTTTTAAGTGTTTAGGGAAGCTACACTAAAGCTAAACTTCTTCCAGTGTGAAGTTATTGATAGTTTATCAAGCTATGCATTCAGATTAGCTTCCCCAACACTGTTAGAAAGTTAATGTGTAGTTTTCATAGTTTGGTAGTATGTTATAATTAGATAATAAAGTAATATTATGTAGGCTAGTAAGTAGTAGCTTATCATTCAGTCTGTGTTTTTAGACATGCATAACATGTTAGATAGAAAGACAATCATAATGTTTGAAATTCTGACATTCAGGGCCCTGGGTCTGAGCCCCCCCCTGTGCAACTGGGTCTAGACTTCCAGACGGGCCAACCCCAGGTGGTTAACGTAGGGAACAACACTTCCGCCATGCTGATCCTCATCACTGGGGCCCAACACTGTACTCCCTGTTCACCCATGATGTGCGTGGTTACGGAAGTCTCCAACTCAATCAATCAAGTTCGCTAACAACACAACATTGGTGACCTGATCACCAACAACAATGAGACAGCCAACAGGGAGGTTATGGGAGCCCTGGCGGAGTGGTGACAGGAAAAAAAACCTCAACATTAAAAAACATAGCAGCTGATCGTGGACTACAGGAGACATCAGAGAGAGAACGCCCCAATCCCCATTGACATGGCCGCAGTAGAGATGTTCTTCAGCATGCATGTCACTGTGGACCTAAAATGGTCCCTCCACACAACAGCATGGTAAAAAAAGGTTGCAATAGTGCCTCTTCAACCCCAGAAGGTTGAGGAAATCTGTCTTGGCCCCTAAGACCCTCATATACTTCTAGAGATGCACCTGTCGGGCTATATCACTGCTTGGTACGGCAACGGCAACTGCACCGCCCGCAACCACAGGGCTCTCCAGAGGGTGGTGTGGTCAGTCCAACGCATCACCGGGGGCACTCTGTCTGCCCTGCAGGACATCTACAGCTCCCAGTGTCCCAGGATGGCCAAGAAGATCATCAAGGACTTTGCCTACTCGAGCCACAACCTGTTCACCCGCTACCATCTAGAAGGCGGAGATAGTACAGGTGCATCAAAGCTGGAGAAAACAGAATCGCTCCCCATCAGACAGTTAAACAGTAGCTGGCTACCACCCCATACTGTACCCTGCACCTTAGAGACTGCTGCCCTGAATACATAGTCATTGAACGCTGGATCAGTTTGGATTACAATTACATCAACAAATCATATCCCCTTTTTCCAAGCACCACGTGCAAATCGTTCCTACGCCCATTTCGCCTCCCTTCATTGAATGGGGCTTATTAGCTAGACTGTAGATTGCTGGTTATGTGTTTGGTCAGGTATATTTTAATGATCATTATAACATCTAGCAAAAGCTGACACGTTATTGTTTATGTCACCACATTGAACACTTATGGGAGAATCTGGAGCTGTGGAAGAGACAGCGTTTTCCACCACGATCAACAAAACACCAAAGGATGGAATTTCTTGTGGAAGAATGGCATCTCATTGCTCCAATAGAGTACAGACAACTATGCCAAGATGCATTCTGGATCATGGTGGCCCAGCGCCCTATTAAGACATTGTCCGTGTGTCCTTTATTTAGGCAATTACCTGTAGATCCACACATTATTGTCTATATCATGCAAAATTGTTATCACATAGTTACTTAGGGAGCTCGGTGTACAATACAGACATGGGTGATTTCAGGTAGTTCTGGGACAGAAAAATCTGCTAACGTTCCCATAGTTCCCTGGTTTTCAATAAATGTTTGGAAGATTCCCAGATTCAGGAAGGATTATGCAGGAACTCTGGAATCCTTGAACCAGGATTTCTGGAAAACCTTGGGATTTGGGGAAAGTGAATGGATGTTTTGCAACCCTAGTCACAGGCGACTAAACTAAACAGGGGACTAAATTGTGTGCACGTTTTTATTCCATGAACTAATCATGGTGTTCGATTTAGACCACCACAAACCTCCACAGTAGAGCTGTCATAATACCCATATAACTTAGAGGTCAAACAGGGAAATGGTTAAAATAATTTTTCCACCATACATTTTTTTAGAAACACTTACAGTAAGTGCTGGGTTTTGTGTAGGCTTAATCTGGCATGGCGTTTTTTGACGATGGTGAAAATCTCTATTTTTGTTTTTATCATGATCAAAAAAAGTCACATCTGTAAAGATAATAGTAGAGTGTTAATACTATGTAGCCTATATAGAAAGTGTAATACTATGTATTGTGTGTGTATATATAGAAAGTCGAGACACAACAGTATTAACACTATCATTAAATGTGAAGACTGTTATTTGATCAAATCAATTCTCTATGTGTAATTATTATTACGTGATTAAACTAATCATGTAAACTTTAATTACTTTGGAAGTTGGGGTACCATGGGAAAATGTTTATAGTCTCTATTTCCCGAATCAACTCTTCAGATATTTTCATATCTTATCGAGTACAGTCTTGGATTATAATTACCTCATCATTTGTCATTACTGAATGTCGCAAACCCTTGGATATATGCACAAACCCTAACATAAATTATGAATCAGCGATATACAAATTGGTTTAATTATTTATTTACTAACTAATCAAATCACAGAAATGCATAAAAACACACACAATTAGTTCAAACATGGAGTATTATATGATACAAAGAAAAATTTCCTAGCGGACAAAACCGATATGACGGTTTAGTAGTCAAAGGAAAGGGGTCGGGACAGGTCAAAGAGTGGGAAAGACACAATGGATTCACTACACACAGTTGATAATCATATTAATTGAAATCCTAATCCTTCGCACATGATAGGCCGCTCATTATGAAATAAATTGCAATGTTTAAATTTACGCACGTATGTCGTTGTTGTCTTCTCTGGATACGTCAGGTGTACCATGTTCTTAGAATAGCTGTTTCGGTGGTTGTCGGTATTCTTGTTCTAGGTTTACGTAATTTCTAGCTGCAGACTGGTAATTCAACGTTTGGCCACTGACTATTTAAAACGTTATAACTAAACAAGTAACTAGTTTAGAAGGCCACATAGTTTCATATTCAATCATATATTTAACACAACATCCAGATAGAAAACTAACTGAGAAATGCACACTTCGAAAGTTACCATTATTCTGTGCTACCGTCCTACCTGATGTCAACTTTGACAGGATTGTTCTTTGAGTGAGAGAGAGCAAAGCAGCCACAACTGTCAGTGTCCATGATTGAGTCTTTAAATGAAGAGATTGAGATAAAACTGTCCAGTTGGAGTGTTTGTTGTAGCTCGTTCCAGTCGCTAGCTGCAGCAAACTGAAAAGAGTAGCGACCCAGGGATGTGTGTGCTTTGGGAACCTTTAACAGGATGTGACTGGCGGAACAGGTGTTGTATGTGGAGGATGAGGGCTGCAGTAGATTTCTCAGATGGGGGGAGTGAGGCCTAAAAAGGTTTTGTAAATAAGCATCAACAAGTGGGTCTTGCGACGGGTATACAGAGATGACCAGTTTACAGAGGACTACAGAGTGCAGTGATGTGTCCTACAAGGATCATTTGTGGCAAATCTGATGGCCGAATGGTAAAGAACATCTAGCTGCTCTAGAGCACCCTTATCTGCCGATCTATAAATTATGTCTCTGTAATCTAGCATGGGTAGGATGGTCATCTGAATCAGGGTTAGTTTGGCATCTGGGGTGAAAGAGGAGCGATTACAATAGAGGAAACCAAGTCTAGATTTAACTTTAGCCTGCAGCTTTGATGTGTGCTGAGAGAAGGACAGCGCACCGTCTAGCCATACTCCCAAGTACTTGTATGAGGTGACTTCCTCTCACACTCAGAAGTACGAGATGGGGAGGGGGGCTAGGGTAGGTTGGAGCTGAAGGGAGGTTTCGCCCAGGTAGCCATACAAGCTAGAACCGCCACTACAAATAGGGCACAGAAATGGACAATGATGATGAATGAAGACATTTTAAGCACTGACTTGTAGCTTGGGTTAGCACTCAGCTGTTGTTGACAGAATAATTGATGCGGTGGTCTTCAAACATGGCCACCAGGAGGCGGTGTATGTCACCTGGGAACCCTCTATAAGCTTTACAACTTGGGTTAGCGCACAGCTTTTACGGTCCTTTTAAGAAATTACTGTAAAAATGGTAATCCATGCATAACTGACCATAATGTAATCAGAAGTGACAGACAGGGACCTGAACTGTTGAATCAATCAGATTTGCTTTATTCCACACATATTTTAAAACATGCAGCAATACAATTCAATATATAACATCAGTCAAATGTAGAGAAGCAACAGCTTTACAGCATTAAATACAAGTTAACATATGATTTTGGAAAGTTAAAATAGTAGTTTATATGTTTTGGGATTACATTTTGTAAAACCAAGAAAAACAGTAAGGAATAGGTTGGAATTGTGAGAACGCTAATTTCACTCAGCTATACAACAAGTAATAATTTGCCAATTTTACCCACAAAAATCACCCTCCCCCAAACATATACTGTTAAGTTTAACCATAAACCACTTACTGTATAAAACATGTAAAAACCTTTAACAATATAATTCAAAATAATGGTACTGGACGATAACCTGAGAAACTAGTTATCCTTCTCTTTAACCCTTAGCCTACAATTTCGCACCCTCGCGGAAATTGAATTTACATAATACAAAAATCCTCACCATAATGTGTCTGTTTAAGCTAGAGATATTGTTTTAGGCTGACTCAATCCACAACATCGTGTATGTGACCAATAAAGTTTGATTTTATTTGATCTGCTGATATCACAGAAGTTAGATATTATTTGTTAGATAATGCTGCACTGCCGGAGCTAGAAGCACAAGCTTTTCGCTACACACGCAATAACATCTGCTAAATATGTGTATGCATCTGCGGTGCAAGGTGGCAAAGGGAGCAGTGTTTGTCAGACCATGAGACGTCCCGAAGAATCGGTCTTCTCAATATAATGTCTGTAGCCTCCGAATTTCTTGGCCCACGAGCCTCACAAGACTCTTCTGAAGTTGGGGCAGCCTCATCTGTCAACTTTGGTTAAGGCTACACACTAATATGACCCCTCTGTTTAAAGCTGAGACTCTCACGAACACAATGGTTTTTCTCTAGGACACCCACAAGCCTCACAAGACTTGCCTGAACGTCCCCGGAACCAGTTCAAAACAATAATGGGAGTTTATATGGAGATAGTTTAGTGCCTAAAATAAAGGGATAAATACATGTAAAAAAAAAAATGTTTCCTTATCTTTCTCATATCTCTCTCATATATATATATATAACAGACACTTCAGAAAGTACTTCCTTTTAGATATTTTTTTTTTAGGACTAGCTGTTGTTCCATGAATCTGCGTTTCTATTGGCTAATAGCAGTAATGCCAAATTCAATGTTTCATCCCATCATTTTTTGCGTTTTCACTGTACGTTCGGTGACTTGTTCATATTGGGGTAGAATGAGGGTAGATCTGTCCAGGGGTTAGGGTTTGGTACCTACAGTATGCTGTGAAAAGTGTTCAAAACAAGGTGATACTCATCTAGACTTGCCTTTATTTAACTAACCTATTGACTTTTGAATTGACGTGCGTCTGCTTTTAAAATAACCAAAGTTTAGGTGAAGTGGTTCCAATATTTTTCCAAGTGTGTATAAACCTTAATGGCTTTCTAGGAGTGTACACTTTCTGGGTTAGAATATTTAGCCAAGTCTCATGCACAGTCCGACCCCATACATTTGTATAACATTATGTAATCTTAGTGACAGAGAAGGACTTACATTCAAATTACAATATAATATTAAGAAAAAGGCAATTCATTACTCTAGCCACCCTATCCTAATAATAGTTGTATAATTAATAAATCGAACAAACATTAACTACAAATGCTAAACAAGTGATGCAGCTTTAGTTAACAACAACTATAATAATAACTTTATGTATCTCAAATTCTATTGCTACATGCTAACAAATTAAAACAATCCAAACTATTTATCAAAAAACATAATATTATGCACCTAGAACTTGTCTACATAAAGTTGAAGTGAAAGTTTACATACTTAGGTTGGAGTCATTAAAACTCGTTTTTCAACCACTCCACAAATTTCTCGTTAACAAACTATAGTTTTGGCAAGTCGGTTCGGACATCTACTTTGTGCATGACACAAGTAATCTTTCCAACAATTGTTTACAGACAGAGTATTTCACTTAAAATTCACTGTGTCACAATTCCAGTGGGTAAGAAGTTTACATACACTAATTTCACCTTCCCTTTAAACAGCTTGGAAAATTCCAGATAATGATGTCATGGCTTTAGAAGCTTCTGATAGGCTAATTGACATCATTTGAGTCAATTTGAGGTGTACCAGTGGATGTATTTCAAGGCCTACCTTCAAACTCAGTGCCTCTTTGCTTGACAACACCTCAGAAAAAATATTGTAGACCTCCACAAGTCTGGTTCGTCCTTGGGAGCAATTTCAAAACGCTTGAAGGTACCATGTTCATCCATACAAACAATAGTACAGAAGTATAAAAACCATGGGACCACGCAGCTGTCATACCGCTCAGGAAGGAGACGCATTCTGCGTCCTAGAGATGAACGTACTTTGGTGTGAAAAGTGCATATCAACCACAGAACAACAGCAAAGGACCTTGTGACGATGCTGGAGGAAACCGGTACAAAAGTATCTATATCCACAGTAAAACGAGTCCAATATCGACATAACCTGAAAGGCCGCTCAGCAAGGAAGAAGCAACTGCTCCAAAACCGCCATTATAAAAGCCAGACTACGGTTTGCAACTGCACATGGGGACAAAGATTGTGCTCTTTTTGGCCATAATGACCATCGTTATGTTTGGAGGAAAAAGGGGGAAGCTTACAAGCCGAAGAACACCATCCCAACTGTGAAACACAGGGGTGGCAGCATCATTTTGTGGGGGTGCTTTGCTGCGGGAAGGACTGGTGCACCTCACAAAATAGATGGCATCATGAAGTTGGAAAATTACGTGGATATTTTGAAGCAACATCTCAAGACATCAGTCAGGATGTTGAAGTTTGGTCACAAATGGGTCTTCCAAATGGACAATGATCCAAAGCATACTTCCAAAGTTGTGGAAAAATGGCTTAAGGACAACAAAGTCAAGGTATTGGAGTGGCCATCACAAAGCCCTGACCTCAATCCTGTAGAAAATTTGTGGGCAGAACTGAAAAAGTGTGTGCGAGCAAGGAGGCCAACAAACCTGACTCATTTACACCAGCTCTGTCAGGAGGAATGGGCCAAAATTCACCCAACTTGTTGTGGGAAGCTTGTGGAAGACTACCCAAAATGTTTGACCCAAGTTAAACAATTTAAAGGCAATGCTACCAAATACTAATTGAATGTATGTAAACTTCTGACCCACTGGGAATGTGAAGAAAGAAATAAAAGCTGAAATAAATCATTGTCTCTACTATTATTCTGACATTTCACATTCTTGAAATAAAGTGGTGATCCTAACTGACCTAAGACAGGTCATTGTTAGTAGGATTAAATGTCAGGAATTGTGAAAAACTGAGTTTCAATGTATTTGGCTAAGATGTATGTAATCTTTCGACTTCAACTGTCTTTTTAAACTACAGATGCAGGCACCAAGAAGTTATTTGCGCCGCGGCATTAGCAGAAGAATTTTAATAAAATTTACTGCAGTGCTATATCCTCTCCTAACAATAATTTGTCACAAAAACCTGTACTTTTAGTGCCTGCAACTGTATGTCTATCGTAACTCGGGCCCTCTTCGGCATGGCAGCCTTCCCTCTCTGTTGAGATGCAGAAGGGGTGAGATCATGACACCTAAAATGTTAACAATCAATAACATAGGGAAGACATTGCAGATTATGCCAGAACTGGATGACAGGGTGGCCCAACCAATAACCACCGGGATGGAGCTCGCCAAGATGATCACCAGGTTGGTTAAGACGATCCCAAAAGCTCTCATCTTATGTGGATCTGTCACCCCCTGTTTCTTCACTCCCCCTTTGCCCCCCTTTACCTCTCCTGGACCAGGCTGCTTCAACACACGCAGGATGAAGAAGCAGCAGATAGAAATGACAGGCACCCCAAGGCAATAGACACCACTGAGCACATAAGCTGCGGCTTCTTCATAACCCTTTGAAGTGACAGGAGAACATGCAAAAGCGAGCGACAGCAGCCAGACCACTGTTGTACACACCACCCTGTACCTACGGAGCCTGTACTTGAGGAAAGTCACAGGTTGAGCCACCGCCAGGTAGCGCTCAACACAGATGCAGCTCTGGAGCAGGGGCCTGCAGGTCCAGGTGGGGTAATACAGGATGTAAATAGCCTGCCGTAGCAAGACATTCTGGATGAGTAGGTAGCTGACCATCTCAAGGAGACCCTCAACACAGAACACCAGCTCCACTGCAAATAGGTTAATTGAGAAGATATGGGTGGGTTTGACACCTCCAGAGAGACTTCCACTCAGAGAGATCCAGAGGCACCAGACCAGGGCTGGCGTCCCCAGAAGGAAGCACAGGGCCTGGGCAGAATGGCAAAGCACTGGCAAAACATAGCCCTGGACCAAGCAAACATCCCACTTGTCAAGGTAAGTGTGGTTTCCTGAAGAATTATTCATCCTATTGGAACAATATCCAAGCCCACTGAGATATGAGAGAGGGTAGAGTATACGATTCGTAATTATATGTTTTCATATATTGTTTGCAAAATACTGATGCAATATACTGAAATAAACATACCTAAAAATGCTTAGATATACGTAGGTCTACTGTTATGTCAGTCAAAACATTTTGCATTGTCCCAGAAAGTCAATGAAAACATGATGTAAAATGTTTTGTCGAAGATCACGTACTCAATGATGTTAGAATTTTAAATAACCTACCCTAGTTGCTTTGGCAACTCGAACCTTGGTTTGTGATATTCGTGGTTCGCCAACCCAGCTGTACAACACCTACGTGCATGAGTGATTTTAGACAAAGCTCTCTCTCCTGTGTTCTTCCTAACAAGTCACGTGTTGTGTTATTTACATAAACACACCTGTGGGCGTTGATGAATTGAGCAGCATTGCATGATTTGTTTCCAGCAAGTAATTTTATTTGACTAGAAGTCCTTTCAAAACGTATCGATAGGATTTGCTTGCACATGCGCACACACATATTCACACACACACACACACACACACACACACACACACACACACACACACACACACACACACACACACACACACACACACACACACACACACAAACAAACAGATGCAATTTCAACCTGCTCATGGATTTGCATTTTGGCCTGAGCAGAAATGGAAGCATCATCACTCAAGCATCTGTCTTTCCCAGCCACAGGTTAGTCCAGCCACCTGGAAGGGCGGACTTTTTCACCTTACACAATCAAATCATATGGGCTTCTGACATACATAGTATTAGTCTGTTGTTTGGATTCTGGATCTCTCTCTAATTTGCAATTGCCACACAGTCATACCTGACACCCCAGTGCTCCCACTACAATCATTCCTCCTTTAAAAACGTTTTCTGTCGGTCTAAGAAAAAGTAGACCTATAAGGAACAGAATGAGGTATATACAGACAATATTTATTGAATATAATTTTTTCGCCTAAAATGACATACCCAAATCTAACTGCCTGTAGCTCAGGCCCTGAAGCAAGGATATGCATATTCTTGGTACCATTTGAAAGGAAACACTTTGACATTTGTGGAAATGTGATTTGAATGTAGGAGAATATAACACAATAGATCTGGAAGAAGAAAATACGAAGAGCTTATGAGAGAACACAAGTTTACCTGATTGCTGTTCCCACAATTCACTCGCATGGTGTTTTTTTTCTCTTTATGTGAACAGAAGGATACTTGTAAACATTGACACCCGCTTTGACACGAGGGTAATTTGCGTAATTTGCGCGGTCTTATGCAACTTGCGTAGTGAGTGTATAGGGCCACCCGGCTCTGAACTCAGTCTTGTCTAATACGGAGTTTGGAACATCAATTAACATGCAAATTACTGTCGGGTTTGGATTACAATAAAGTCAACAAATCATGCCCCCTTTTGCCAACCTCCACATGCCAATCACCCCTCTGCCCACTTTGCTTCACTTCATTGAATAGGGCTCTGTTGTTTCATCTCTCCAACCACCTTCAAAGGACGGCCTTTTGAGACTGAAATGCCCTGTATGGACTGGCCAATGCTTTCACAGCCAAAGTTCTATGACTTGCATGGCCTCCCGAAAGACCTAATGTAGGATAGGTGGTAGGACTTCGCCGGTCCCCAAGTTTGCACCAGTAACGCTAGCTTGGAGTGAAATGACCTGTGGTAGTGAGTATAACCAGAGATACTGGAATGTATTGACCTCTCTGTTCTAACTTAGCTAACTAAGCTAACCGGTGGTGGTGAGTAAGCCCTTTAAACAGGTCAACATTCACAAGGCTGCAGGGCCCGACGGATTACCAGGATGCATACTCGGAGCATGTGCTGACAAATGGAAAGCGTCTTCACTGACATTTTCAAACTCCCCCTGACCGATTTCATAATACTTACATGTTTCAAGCAGACTAATATAGTCCCTGTGCACAAAAACGCCACGGTAACCTGTCTAAATGACTACCGCCCTGTAGCACTGACATCTGTAGCCATGAAGAGCTTTGAAAGGCTGGGCATGGCTCACATCAACACCATCATCCCAGAAGGCCTATCAAGTTTATTGTGTGTTGTCTAGATACTGATGGTTATGTAACATTATTATTTTATGTTGCTTGAGAGGCAGGCTACTTAGCTAAATACAGCTAACGTTAGCATACAAGTCAGATTTGCAAGTTAGTTTGTAGCTCATAAAAATGTTTTCTGTGTTGTCTATAGCAAAATTAAATAATGGATGCCGCTATGGTGGCAACTAACAAATGTCTGAGTCTGACTAATGCAGTGAACTAGGAGAAATAAACCGTAACGGCATCACCGGCCTAAATCTGATCCAAATTAGAGCTACAGTCAGTCTACATCTGTAAAGCAAACGACTGCCTCGCCTGGTTCACCAACTACTTCTCAGATTAGAGTTCAGTGTGTCAAATCGGAGGGCCTCTTGTCCGACCTCTGACGGTCCCTATGGGGGTGCCATAGGGTTCAATTCCTGGGCCGACTCTTTTCTATGTATATATCAATGATGTCGCTCTTGCTGCTGGTGATTCTCTGATCCACCTCTACGCAGACGATACCATTACGTATACATCTGGTCCTTCTTTAGACACTGTGTTAACAAATCTCCAAACGAGATTCAATGCCATACAACACTCCTTCCGTGGCTTCCAACTGCTCTTAAATGCTAGTAAAACTAAATGCATGCTCTTCAACCGATTGTTGCCCGTACCCGCCCGCCCTACTAGCATCACTACTCTGGACGGTTCTGACTTAGAATATGTGGACAACTACAAATACCTAGGTGTCTGGTAAGACTGTAAACTCTCCTTCCAGACTCACATTAAGCATCTCCAATCCAAAATTAAATCTAGAATCGGCTTCCTATTTCGCAACAAAGCCTCCTTCACTCATGCTGCCAAAAATAGCCTCGTAAAACGGACTATCCTACCGATCCTTGACTTCGGCGATGTCATTTGTAAAATGGCCTCCAACACACTACTCAGTAAATTGGATGTAGTCTATCACAGTGCCATCCGTTTTGTCACCAAAGCCCCACATACTACCCACCACTGCGACCTGTATGCTCTCGTTGGCTGGCCCTCGCTACATATTCGTCGCCAAACCCACTGGCTCCAGGTCATCTATAAGTCTCTGATTGTTATAGCCCCGCCTTATCTCAGCTCACTGGTCACCATAGCAACACCCACCCATAGCACGTGCTCCAGCAGATATTTTTCACTGGTCATCCCCAAAGCCAACACCTACTTTGGCCCCCTTTCCTTCCAGTTCTCTGCTGCCAATGACTGGAACGAATTGCAAAAATCACTGACGCTGGAGACATCTCCCTCACTAACTTTAAGCATCAGCTGTCAGAGCAGCTTACCGATCACTGCACCTGTACACAGCCCATCTGTAAATAGCCCCAGTATCTCTACTTGCACATCATCATCTGCACATCTATCACTCCAGTGTTAATGCTTAATTGTAATTATTTTGCCACTATGGCCTATTTTTTGCCTTACCTCCCTAATCTTACTACATTTGCACACTCTGTACATAGATTTTTCTATTGTGTTATTGACTGTACATTTGTTTATCCCATTCGTAACTCTATGTTGTTGTTTTTGTTGCACTGCTTTGCTTTATCTTGGCCAAGTTGCAGTTGTAAATGAGAACTTGTCTTCAACTGGCCTACCTGGTTAAATAAAGGTGAAATAAAAAAATAAATAAAATAGGCCTTCCACTAGATACCACAACCACAAAGTAAAAATTGGCTATATATAATGCATTAATTAGCTTTTTGGTCTTAATTCAATGTTAGGATTAGGCATAAGGTTTGCAGTGTAGTTAATGTTAGGGTTAATGTTAAGGTTTAAAATCACAAAATCACAAGATAAATTGTAAAAATAGGCAACCCAGAATTTGCTTGACCGAAGTTACTCCCCATGTATCATGTAAAAATCTTACCAGTGTGAAATTGTTCCCAATCGTTCTGATCTTTCTGATTGTGTTTTGATTGTGACGTCATACTGTAAAATCTCTCCCAGGGTGAAAATGTTCCCAGTTCAATAATTGCAAACGCATCTCTTTATGTGGATGATTTTATTTTTAAAGATGATTATTGTTATTTTTTATTTATTTAACCTTTATTTAACTAGGCAATTCAGTTAAGAACAAATTCTTATTTACAATGGCGGCCCACACTGGCCAAACTCGGATGACGCTGGGCCAATTGTGCTCCACACTATGCGACTCCCATGTGTCACTGATGAACTCTGTCTCAGCTCTGCCTATTTCTACAGCTGTAGAGGACGATGTTTTTGCCAGACGCTAGCCTTGGTCATTTGATGGGGAGACCATAATTGGGTAGGTTTTATCTGACATGTTAAACATTTTGCATACTGTAGTACCTGTTTGTGTGTCAGATGTGACCCATCCTAACTGTCATTCAGCGCCGGCTCACCCGTTAGGGCGTTATGGGTGGTGCCCCACTTGTGCTTGGTAAAAAAATTGTGATTGGTCAAAATTAAATAAAAAAGTTGACATAGAATATATACCTATATAGGTATATATTCTATGTGACTTGTTTCAGGAAACTAGGCGTATGTCACGCGTCACAACTTCACAGGAGTGCCAATTGAACGTAAACTTGTTTTTTAAAATCAAAATAGGCTTTCCTGTGCCTTAATAACAAACGTGTATGCCATCTGTATATATTAATACAATTGTTAAATTACGAGCCTAGTTGGTTTAGCAAAGGAAAAAGTCAGCAACCTTCCTGCAAGTCATGATTGGCTGAGATAATGAGTGGGCTGGACATGCTGACATATGAGTTTGGATTGGTCTGCCTTGTAGCACACTTCTGTCTATAATATGAGCTGGTCAGTATGTGTAGGTAATTCTTTCTGACATGGCTTTTTTGAAAGATATCACGTAGTAGAACCGCATAAGTGCTCTCTACTTTCTGGGGGACCAACTTTTGAAATCAGTGGAATTAGATCATGATAGCTAAGGAGATTCTAGCCTTTGATTGCAAATATGCAGACAGAGTTGAAAAGAAAACACAGAGAAGGCTGTTATATAAAACACCTGTCTCCAGATTACAACTTCAAACTAAGGGTAACCATGGCACCCGTAACAGAGGGTGAAGTGTCCAACCATGCATACGGGTAAGAGATGCTAGCTAGCTACATTTTCAGGTATTACACTTTTCACATTTTGTCAGAAGTTGTTTTCATTTCAAATGAGTGTATGGTTAGCTAGCTAGCTAATGTTATGTGTATGATCTGTGTAGTAATATTATTCATATCTCAGAGTCAATTGAATTGCTAGTTATAGCCTAATGTTAGCTAGCTAACATTGAACCTGGTTGGTTAGCTACCTGCAGATTCATGCAGGGTAGTAACGTTATGAGTTGGGATTATGACTCATTGTTTAGCTAGCTAGCTACATGTCTAAACAAAAGACTCCACTATGCAAGTAACTATTTCAATAGAATGTTTATGATGTCACTGTGACAACTGTCGATAGACGTAGTTGGTAAATTCGCTCTGGCTATCTACTCCGATTTCAGAGCACTATTGTCTGAGTGTGCTAGAGCACCGAATAACCAACAAATTTACGAATGCTCAACACCCGTTGAATATGGCCGATATTACGTTCTCCCCTCGGGTGTAGCTCGTCTGAGGAGGAGACGTAAATGCCTGGGCCTAAACACACCAGGTAAACCAGATGAAAAGGGAAGAAATGTGGGGTGTAATGAGCGAAAATAATCAGACCACAACCAGAATTCAATTTTAGCCCTCAGGGGATGTTTAGTAAAGTAATTAAATAAACAATATAAAACACCCATAAAGAATCAGTAAGAAAACAAAAACTAACAACCACAACCAGGGAAGGTAAGAGAAGGGAATGTTTGGGATCGGGGTCCAAGTAATGAAAATAAACAAAAGGTCCCCCTCTTCTACACACCTAATCCTTCCTAACACACTAAGCCCTAACCCACTGTCCTATCTGGTTCCAAGAAAATACAAGGGTGACACCCGCCCGGCTAACCTAGTGTATAAAACAATGGGTTATCGACGTGGGAATGTACACCCATGGGCAGGTCTACCTTTTCCCTTCTCCAGGACCTAGGTAGGGTGGAGTACATCAGGAGGACAGGCTGTAAAACAAACGAAGCTAAATTAAAACAACAAATCATCAAATAGCCAAAAAAACAAGTGTCCTCTCTCTCTCTTCACACGACAAAAATATATCCTCTCTTCAATCAGCTACAGCCACGCCCACCATCGTCAGCCGCAACTAGGTACACCTGTAATGCCTAGGACACAAACACACTAACCTGGAAAAATGGGGAGCAAGAAAAACATGACACGTAACAGCCGGTGTCAGTAAACGTTGGCAAAAAAGCGTAATTCAATTGTTGCCAGCAGCCAAGATGCAGTCACCAACATTCTGGATAACATAAAAACAGCCTAACCAGCTCTGCTAGAGCGAGTAAAATAATCAGAATGTGCTGTTCTCTCAATTGTGTCTGGAAGAAACTAGCAAGCTAGCCAATGTTAGCCAGTTAGCTTGGGTGCTTGACTGCTGTTGTTCGTTCAGAACGCTCGCATCAACCATACTCCTCGGCCAGAGCATCCAGGGTGCGCTCTGAACGCTCCGAGAGTGAAACGCTCTGAATTTACGAGCAGACAATCTGACAACGCTCTCAGTTGACGAACGCCCAGAACACACTCTGGCATTCCAGATTAAAATTACAAACACATAAAACAGCCTTTAGTCTTGAAATCTTTGGTTGTTTAGTAGGAGGGTGTGAACAATGCTAAATGGGTGTAGACAAAGAAGAGCTCTCCAGTATGTACCAAAACACTTGAGGGCCATTTTCTCAAAAGTGATGTTATCAACTTTCAAAGCAGAATTACTTTCCCATTGTTCCTCAATGTTGTGTATGATATACAAGTCTCTACTTTTATCCAATGTAAAAAACACAATTTCAAATTTTGCTACATAAGACCGAATCTAGCCGGTCGGTCACTTATTATATAATTGTTTTATTTAAATGTTAAAGTGCAGTAAATGTCTACATTTTCCTCTTTCAGAATATATTTTTCAAAAAAATCTGGACATCTCTCGGACAACTGCAACAGGTAAAGCTGCTTTGTTGACAACTCTAACCGTCTTGCACACCGGGTATTCAGCCAAGCAGCGGCCGCAGCTGCTGCCATTGGTGATAGAACAGTTACTATGTGTGTATGTTTTCACAGAAACATGTATGGAGACTTGCAAAATGATGTGATGAAGTCCAGACTGACATATAGTGCCTTCATAGCTGGCAGTCAGAGACCTGGCAGTCAGAGACCTGGCAGTCAGAGACCTGGCAGTCAGAGACCTGGCAGTCAGAGACCTGGCAGTCAGAGACCTGGCAGTCAGAGACCTGGCAGTCAACATAATATTTTTACTAGACACAACTTTTTGTTGTATTGTCTTATTCACTGAATTGAATGGTATCGGTCAACATGGGGATGGAAAAACATCTGTCTATTCCCCACTAAGATCAGGGAACTCCTGTTGTATACGGGACACCACACAGGAAGGTATGACCACTCTGACATGTTTGCCAAGGTAGTCCCATTACCACCATACAAAATGCAGATAGTACCTGCATTGGCTGGAAATAACAATGAAAGCTGAAAGGTGCACATTGTTATATTAGCAGAACACTGCTTCTATGGTATTATGTAAAGGGTTGTTTATTCTACATGAACCTGTTACTACATTTGAACGTCATCAACACTTAGCTTAGAATATCTACATAAATTCAGCAACTCCCAACAGGGAAAAAGTTGCGGGCAAGGTTCTGAAAGATGGGTGTGTCTTGCTGGAGGCAAAGAAAAGAAACACCCACATCAAACCACACACCCAAGACAACTCAAGCTTGGCTTATGTCACGGCCGCCAGCATTTCTGGAGGAGCAAACCAAAAAACGAGTTCAAATCAGCTGGGTACAGTTCCCCTTTAAAAAATATGAATGTGTTTGTAGACATGCATAAGGAGTTGCCAGTAGATAGAGAGACAAGCATGAGGTTTGAAATTCTGACAATCACATCCTTTAGGGTTCCAAGGATCCAAAAACACTAGCATGTTGAGTAAAATCTATGTTCTTTGTGTGTGTGTGTGTGTGTGTGTGTAGTTTCTGTTTTAAAACACAAATATATTCAAGATCAGAATGAACTCCAGAATTAGGCCTTATTCCTAAACAGAGGCAGTGTCAACAGCTAAAAGACAATGTTGGCTGTCATGCAAATAGCCAATGAAAACATCAGGGCAGGTCCCAATGTTCATGGAAGCTAATGTTTTTTCCAGTGGCCCTGTCTGGGTTTTCTTGTTTCTAAATAACGATACAATTAGCTAAGACATGTGCATTAATCACTGAAGGGGGATACATATTTGATAACATGCTGTAATCATAAGTGACAGACAGGGAACTGAGCTGTTGAATCAATCAGATTTGCTTTATTCCACACTTCTTTTAAAACGTACATCAAAACATTTCAATATAGAACACCACTCAATAGTAGAAAAGCAACTGCTATACTGGATGTAAAACAAGTTAAAAGATGATTTATCAATGTTAAAATAGTAGTATATATTTTTGGGGTTACAATCTGTCAAACCTAGCAAAACCATCAGGAATAGCATATAATTGTGAGCATGAGGGGATAGTAAAATCTCACAATGGATCTCCCTAAGGTCACTTTGACTAACAGATTTACAAGACAAATACAATGGAAATTTCACACATACACACAAAATCAACATTTTCACCCCACCAAGATGACACTTTTCTAGACCAACCCTCATTTGACTTATGAATTGATATTTCAATTGATATGCATCTGCCACTCAAATAGCCAATGTCGAAGGGATCAGATGACCTTGTGAGCACCATGTGTATGTATCTGCGTCGAATATGAAGGATGTTAGGTCGTTTTACGAGCCCATATTAACTAGCTTAGCACAAAGTCTGGAAGTCTTCGTGTACAGCGAACAAGCTAGCTACCTCTAACTTCTTTCATACTGGACGCAGATACATACAAAATGGTATCCACAACTTTATCTGACTCTTGGGAAGTAGATAAAAGGACTCATTGCCAAAACCCCAATCTATCCTTTAACATCAGGGGGTTCCCGTTTTTTTTCAGTGTGGATGGAACATAATGGGAAAATGAATGTGCACTATCTATGCTGCGTAATGATGACATCATTAGTCAAGTCAAATACACAGTCAGTTTAAATACATTTGAATACATTAAGTAATCTTAGTGACAGACAAGGACGTTAATTCAAATTACAACATATGAAAAGTAAGACAATAGATTTATTTTTTATTTCTTATTTTTTACCATTGTTTCGTGATATTCAATTTGTTGTTAGTCTTGTCACATCACTGCAACTCCCTTACGGACTCGGGAGAAGGCCATGCATCCTCCGAAACACGACCCTGCCAAGCTGCACTGCTTTTTGACACACTGCTCGCTTAACCCGTAAGCCAGCCGCACCTATGTGTCAGAGGAAACACTGTCCAGCTGGCGACCGATGTCAGCTTGCAGGTGCCCAGCCCGCCACATGGAGTCACTAGAGCGCAATGGGACAAGGAAATCCCAGCTGGCCAAACCCTCCCCCAACCCGGACGACACCGGGCCATTTGAGCTCCGCCTCATGGGTCTCCCAGTCATGGCCGGCTGTGACACAGCCTGGGTTCGAACCCAGTTGCAAACAGTAGTCTGGCTTTTTTATGGCGGTTTTGGAGCAGCGGCTTCTTCCTTGCTGAGCAGCCTTTCAGCTTATTTTCCCAAAATTATTTGAACTTCATTTAATTAACTAGGCTAATCAGTTTAGAACAAATTCTTATTTTCAATGACGGTCTAGGAACTGTGGGTTAACTGCCTTGTTCAGTGGCAGAGCAACAGATTTTTTACGTTGTCAGCTCGGGGATTTGATCTTGCATACTTTCGGTTATTAGTCCAATGCTCTAACCACTAGGCTACCTGCCACCCCATATAAACAGGTCAGTACAACAATAAAATCACAAACATCTGTGAGAGCAATATAGAGCAGGACTTTACCAGCAGTGTTCTGATTGGCCGATGTTGCTTGCCACGTCTCAGGTTAATGATGATGCAGACTCGCTGCCGACATTGATAGTGGTAGCACAGAGTATCTAAACCCAGAGGCCAAGCATTGCGATACTTCCAGGAATGCTTCACAAAGCATACTTGACAGACCAGACCGGGTTTTGGGATTTAGGATGTCAATGGGAGTAGTAAAAATACTTCCTTAGTTGTTCATTTCAAAAGAAATAAATCACAATATAGAATCGAGCCAATGTCTTAAGAGCTGTACATCTTATTACTCCAACCTTGTGAAAGTGACAAACTGACACATTTAAATTTTCGTCAAAAACAACTTTATGTCTCAATAGTTAGTTTTGACAGCATGCATATGCGCAGTTCGGAGTGAGACGACCGTTAGACCTGATGACGTGTTCCTGTCCTAGCTAGCCAACGTCGCCATGACATCAGCTACAAGCGTGATCGGGGAATTCCATTTGAGAAGCAGTTTCAAGGAGTCTTCATACTGTACTATCTTTGGAGGTAGTTCATAAAGTTCACACAGCAGCAATATGGAGAATCGTTTGAGCCTCTGTCTCACTTTTGCATCCTCCCACACCAATCTGTTGTTGTCATTGCTTCTCAAAGAAGTATCTAGCTAAATAGCTAGTACTGTTTTCTCTAGCTCCGTCTGGGTGGCTGGCTAGAGACAGTTTCATCCTGCGTCTCCATGGATACCACCGGGGATCAGACGAGATGCACACAACCAAAAGACTAAAATATGCTAATAACTGGTTGACCCCATTTATGCTGACTCAACTACTCTGATGCACTGCACACCATTTTCACAAATATAATAGGACAAAAACAATCAAAAACAGAACTGACACTACCCGTCACCATTACAGTGCATGAAAAACAGGTGCACAATTGCATGATTAATTTACAGGAAATAATTTTATTTGACTAGAAATCAAAATGTATCATGAACAAAACACAGATTAATAAAATTCAAATGCTACATATACGCACAGACACACAGACACACACAAAGACTTCCGGCGCCGACAGAGATGGCCGCCTCGCTTCGCGTTCCTAGGAAACTATGCAGTATTTCGTTTTTTTATTTGTTATTTCTTACATTTCTTACATTGTTACTCCAGGAAATCTTAGGTTTTATTACATACAGTCGGGAGGAACTATTGGATATAAGAGCAACATCAACTCACCAACATTACGACCAGGAATACAACTTTCCCGAAGCGGATCCTCTGTTTGGCCCACCACCCAGGACAATGGATCGGATCTCAGCCGGCGACCCAAAACAACGGCGCCGCAGAAGCGGCAGACTGAGCGGTCTTCTGGTCAGCCTCCGTAGACTGTCACACCGTGCACCACTCCCGAGCATTCTACTCGCCAATGTCCAGTCTCTTGACAACAAGGTAGATGAAATCCGAGCTAGTGTTGCATTCCATAGAGACATCAGAGACTGTAACGTTCTTTGTTTCACGGAAACATGGCTCACTCGAGACACGCTTTCGGAGTCGGTACAGCCAGCTGGTTTCATCACACATTGCGCCGACAGAAACAAGCATCTCTCTGGTAAGAAGAAGGGCGGGGGTGTATGCCTTATGATTAACGAGACGTGGTGTGATCATAACAACATACAGGAAGTCAAGTTCTTTTGTTCACCTGACTTAGAGTTCCTCACAATCAAATGCTGACCGCATTATCTACCAAGATAATTATCTTCGATCATAATCACAGTCGTGTATATTCCCCCCCAAGCAGACACATCGACGGCCCTGAAAGAACTTCATTCAACTCTATGTGAACTGGAAATAACATATCCTGAGGCTGCATTTATTGTAGCTGGGGATTTTAACAAGGCTAATCTGAAAACAAGGCTCCCTAAATTCTATCAGCTTAACCTCTATGGGCTAGGTGGGACGCAGGCGTCCCACCCGTGGTGCACTCCATCAACAGCAGGTGCATTTCAAGAGCGGCAAATTTGAATCCAAATAAATGTCAAAATTCAAATTTTTCAAACACAACTATTTTACACCCTTTGAAAGATAAACATCTCCTTAATCTAACCACATTTTACGATTTCAAAAAGGTTTTATGGCGAAAGCATAAATTTAGAGTATGTTAGGACAGTACATTTACAAGAGTTGTGTGTAATGTTTTGTCAATTCAAAGACAGGGTCACCAAAACCATAAAACCAGCTAAAATGATGCACTAACCTTTTACAATCTCCATCAGATGACACTCCTAGGACATTATGTTAGACAATGCATGCATTTTTAGTTCTATCAAGTTCATATTTATATCCAAAAACAGTGTTTTACTATGGCATTGATGTTGAGGAAATCGTTTCCCTCCAATAACCGGCAGTCAAGTCAACACCACAAATTAAATAATTAAAATTAGAAAACATTGGTAAAATATTATATTGTCATTTAAAGAATTATAGATTTACATCTCTTGAACGCAATCAACTTGCCAGATTTAAAAATAACCTTACTGGGAAATCACACTTTGCAATAATCTGAGCACTGCGCCCAGAAAAATACGCGTTGCGATACAGACTAGTCGTCATGTTGGGGAGATCTAAAATCGAAAATACTATGTAAATAATCCATTACCTTTGATTCTCTTCATCAGATGTCACTTCCAGGTATCACAGGTCCATAACGAATGTAGTTTTGTTCAAAAAAGCTCATCATTTATGTCCAAAAATCTCCGTCTTGTTAGCACATGATCTAAGCCCGCTGGACTTCACTTCATGAACGAGGGGAAAAAATATATTTACGTTCGTTCAAACATGTCAAACGTTGTATAGCATAAATCATTAGGGCCTTTTTTAACCAGAACATGAATAATATTCAAGGTGGACGAATGCATTCTCTTTTATAACGTATTGGAACGAGGGTACCCAACATGAACTCGCGCGCCAGGTGTCTAATGGGACATCATCGTTCCATGGCTCTTGTTCGGTCAGATCTCCCTCCAGAAGACTCAAAACACTTTGTAAAGGCTGGTGACATCTAGTGGAAGCAATAGGAAGTGCCAAAATATTCCTCAGCCCCTGTGTTTTTCAATGGCATAGGTTTAAAGGTAATACAACACATCAGGTATCCACTTCCTGTCAGAAAATGTCTCAGGGTTTTGCCTGCCAAATGAGTTCTGTTATACTCACAGACACCATTCAAACAGTTTTAGAAACTTTAGAGTGTTTTCTATCCATATATAATAAGTATATGCATATTCTAGTTACTGGGTAGGATTAGTAACCAGATTAAATCGGGTACATTTTTTTTATCCAGCCGTGCAAATACTGCCCCCTAGCCCTAACAGGATATCGATTGTGCTACCAGGGCTGGCAAAACCCTGGATCATTGTTATTCTAACTTCCGCTGACCACGACTCCATTTTGTTGCTCCCAGCCTATTGACAGAAACAAAAACAGGAAGCACCTGCGCTCAGGTTTGTTCAATGCTGGTCCGACCAATCGGATTCCACGCTTCAAGATTGCTTCGATCACGTCAACTGGGATATGTTCCGCATAGCGGCGAACAACAACATTGATGAATACGCTGATTCAGTGAGCGAGTTTATTAGCAAGTCCATCGGTGATGTTGTACCCACTGCGTCTACTAAAACATTCCCCAACCAGAAACCGTGGATTGATGGCAGCATTCGCGACAAACTGAAAGCGCAAACCAGTTTTTTTAATCAGGGCAAGGTGACCGGAAACATGACCGAACACAAACAGTGTAGCTATTCCCTCCGCAAGGCAATCAAACAAGCTAAGCGTCAGTATAGAGACAAAGTAGAGTCGCAATTCAACGGCTCAGACACGAGAAGTATGTGGCAGGGTCTACAGTTGATCACGGAATACAAAAGAAAAACCAGCCCCGTCGCTGACCACGATGTCTTGCTCCAAGACTAAACAGACTAAACAACTTATTTCCTCGCTTTGAGGACAATACAGTGCCGCTGACATGGCCCGCTATCCAAACCTGCAGGCTCTCCTTCACCGCAGCCAACGTGAGTAAAACATTTAACCTCTCTGGGCTAGGCGGGACAAAATCGTCCCACCTACGCAACAGCCAGTGTAATCCCGTGGCGCGATTTTCAAATACCTTAGAAATGCTATTACTTCAATTTCTCAAACATATGACTATTTTACACCATTTTAAAGACAAGACTCTCGTTAATCTAACCACACTGTCAGATTTCAAAAAGGCTTTACAACGAAAGCAAAACATTAGATTATGTCAGCAGAGTACCCAGCCAGAAATAATCAGACACCCATTTTTCAAGCTAGCATATAATGTCACAAAAACCCAGAAGACAGCTAAATGCAGCACTAACCTTTGATGATCTTCATCAGATGACACACCTAGGACATTATGTTATACAATACATGCATGTTTTGTTCAATCAAGTTCATATTTATATCAAAAACCAGCTTTTTACATTAGCATGTGACGTTCAGAACTAGCATACCCCCTGCAAACCTCCGGTGAATTTACTAAATTACTCACGATAAACGTTCACAAAAAACATAACAATTATTTTAAGAATTATAGATACAGAACTCCTTTGTGCAATCGAGGTGTCCGATTTTAAAATAGCTTTTCGGTGAAAGCACATTTTGCAATATTCTGAGTACATAGCCCAGCCATCACGGCTAGCTATTTAGACACCCAGCAAGTTTAGCCCTGACCAAACTCAGATTTACTATTACAAAAGTTTGATTACCTTTGGTGTTCTTCGTCAGAATGCACTCCCAGGACTGCTACTTCAATAACAAATGTTGGTTTGGTCCAAAATAATCCATCGTTATATCCAAATAGCGGCGTTTTGTTCGTGCGTTCAAGACACTATCCGAAGTGTAAATAAGGGTCACGAGCATGGCGCAATTGGTGACAAAAAAATTCTAAATATTCCATTACCGTACTTCGAAGCATGTCAACCGCTGTTTAAAATCCCTTTTTATGCTATTTTTCTCGTAAAAAGCGATAATATTCCGACCGGGAATCTGCGTTTAGGAAAACAGACGAAAGAAAACAAAGCATTCTGTCGACGCGGGCACGCGCCTGAGTCTCACAGTACTGTAACCAGCCACTACCCAAACGTGCTACTTTTTTTCAACCAGAGCCTGCAAAGCCACGATTCAGCTTTTTGCCGCCTTCTGAGTGCCCATGGGAGCTGTAGGAAGTGTCACGTAACAGCAGAGATCCTCTGTAATGGATAGAGATAATCAAGAAGGGTAAGAAATTGTCAGACAGGCCACTTCCTGCATGGAATCTTCTCAGGTTTTGGCCTGCCATATGAGTTCTGTTATACTCACAGACACCATTCAAACAGTTTTAGAAGCTTTTGGGTGTTTTCTATCCAAAGCCAATAATTTTATGCATATTCTAGTTACTGGGCAGGAGTAGTAACCAGATTAAATTGGGTACGTTTTTTTATCCAGCCGTGTCAATACTGCCCCCTAGCCCTAACAGGTTAAATGTGTTAACCCTCACAAGGCTGCAGGCCCAGATGGCATCCCTAGCCGCGTCACCAGTGCATGCGTCGAACAGCTGGCTGGTGTGTTTACGGACATGTTCAATCAATCCTTATCCCAGTCTGCTGTTTCCACATGCTTCTTCAAGAGGGCCTCCACTGTTCCTGTTCCCAAGAAAGCTAAGGTAACTGAGCTAAATGACTTCTTCCCCGTAGCACTCACTTCCGTCATCATGAAGTGCTTTGAAAGACTAGTCAAGGACCATATCACCTCCACCCTACCTGACACCCTAGACCTACTCCAATTTGCCTATCGCCCCAATAGGTCCACAGACGACACTGCACACTGCCCTAACCCATCTGGACAAGAGCAATATCTATGTAAGAATGCTGTTCATCGACTACAGCTCAGCATTTAACACCATAGTACCCTCCAAACTCATCATTAAGCTCGAGACCCTGGGTCTCGACCCCGCCCTGTGCAACTGGGTCCTGGACTTCCTGACAGGCCGCCCCCAGGTGGTGATTAGGTAAAAACATCTCCACCCCGCTGATCCTCAACAGTGGGGCCCCACAAGGGTGCGTTCTCAGCCCTCTCCTGTACTCCCTGTTCACCCATGACTGCGTGGCCATGCACGCCTCCAACTCAATCATCAAGTTTGCAGACGGAACTACAGTGGTAGGCTTGATTACCAACAATGACGAGACGGCCTACAGGGAGGAGGTGAGGGCCCTCGGAGTGTGGTGTCAGGACAATAACCTCACACTCAATGTCAACAAAACAAAGGAGATGATTGTGGACTTCAGGAAACAGCAGAGGGAGCAGCCCCCTATCCACATCGATGGGACAGTAGTGGAGAGGGTGGAAAGTTTTAAGTTCCTCGGCGGACACATCACGGACAAACTGAAATGGTCCACCCACACAGAAAGCGTGGTGAAGAAGGAGCAGCAGTGCCTCTTCAACCTCAGGAGGCTGAAGAAATTCGGCTTGTCACCAAAAACACTCACAAACTTTTACAGATGCACAATCGAGAGCATCCTGTCGGGCTGTATCACCGCCTGGTACGGCAACTGCTCCGCCCATAACCGTAAGGCTCTCCAGAGGGTAGTGAGGTCTGCACAACGCATCACCAGGGGAAACTGCCTGCTCTCCAGGACACCTACACCACCCGATGTCACAGGAAGTCCAAAAAGATCATCAAGGAGAACAGCCACCTGAGCCATTGCCTGTTCATCCCGCTATCATCCAGAAGGCGAGGTCAGTACAGGTGCATCAAAGCTGGGACCGAGAGACTGAAAAACAGCTTCTTTCTCAAGGCCATCAGACTGTTAAACAGCCATCTCTCACATTGAGTGGCTGCTGCCAACATACTGACTCAAATCTCTAGCCACTTTAATAATTAAAAATTGGATGTAATAAATGTATCACTAGCCACTTTAAACAATGCCACTTTATATAATGTTTACATACCCTACATTACTCATCTCATATGTATATACTGTACTCAATACCACCGCCTGGTACGGCAACTGTACTCAATACATTTGCCGTTAGGTTAGATTACTTGTTAGATATTACTGTATGGTTGGGACTAGAAGCACAAGCATTTCGCTACACTCACATTAACATCTGCTAACCATGTGTATGTGACAAATACAATTTGATTTGATTTGAGATTGAATGTCAACCTGCTCAGTGATTTGCATTTTGGCCTGAGCAGAAATGGAAGCATCGTCACTCATATCACTCAGCACCTGTCTGTCCCAGCCAAAGGTTAGCCCAGCCACCTGCAAGGGCTGACTCTTTCACCTGCAATATGTAACTTTTTGGGTGACCCGACCAAATTCACGTTGAAATGGGAGTTACAGATCTGTCATTCTCATTTAAAGCACGTCTGAGAAGCGGTAGATATCTTCTGTGTGTGCTATTTCTGTGCTTTGCATTGTTACATTTTGTTTAAGCATATTTTACATTCTGTTTTGTGCACCAGCTTCAAACAGCAGAAAATACAATATTTTGGTTATGGATAATATATTTCACAATGGTTTTGATGGTACAATGATTCAATACACAATGACTGATTGTTTTGTCACATAAATCTACATTTGCCGAACTATTAGAAATCATAAAATATCTATTGTCTTTGTGTGTGTGTGTGTGTTTGTAGTTTTCTTTTAAAATACAAAAATATTGAATTTAAGATCAGATTCAACTCCAGAATTAGGCCTTGCTCCTACAGAGGCACTTACAACAGCTAAAATACTACGTTGGCTATCATGCAAATAGTCATTGAAAACATCAGGTAGGTCCCAATGTTCATGGAAGCTGATGTTGTTTTTCCTAGTGGCTGAGTTTGCATGTTTCTTAATGTTGAAACAATTAGCAAATATATTTGTATTCACCACAGACGGAGGATACATATTTGATGACATGATGTAAGCATACGTGACAGACGGACCTAAACTGTTGAATCAATCACATTTGCTTTATTCCACACTTCTTTTAAAACACACAATACATTTTAATATAGAACATCACCCAATAGTAGAGAAGCAACTGTTATACAGAGTGTAATATGCATGGGAATACATTTAGTCTAACGAAGCAAAACAATCAGTTATAGGTTGTAATTGTGAGACTGAGGTGATAGTAAAATATCACAATAAACACTACTTGACATAAAGTATGTCGGCACAAGCTCATCAAACATCTTATTCCATATGAGTTCTGTTACACTCACAGACATCATTCAAACAGTTCTAGAAACTTCGGAGTGTTTTCTATCCAAATCTACTAATTATATGCATATTCTAGTTTCTGGGCAGGAGTAGTAACCAGATTAAATCGGGTACGTTTTTTATCCGGCCGTGAAAATACTGCCCCCAATCCCAAACAAGTTAAACAAGGGGAAGATATTGCAGTAGTAGACAAGACTGGATGACACGGTGCTGTAACCAACAACCACCTGGATGGAGCTCGCCAAGATAATCACCAGGTTGGTTGAGACGATCCCAAAAGCTCTCATCTTATGTGAGTCTGTCGTCCCCTGTTTCTTCTCTCCCCCTCTGCCCCCCTCCACCTCTCCTGGACCAGGCTGCTTCAGCGCATGCAGGATGAAGAAGCCGCAGATAGAAATGACAGCCACCCCAAGGCAATAGACACCAATGAGCACTTGAGCTGCAGCTTCTTCATAACCTATTGAGGCGATTGGAGAACATGCAAAAGCGAGCGACAGCAGCCAGACCATGGTTGAACACACCACCCTGTACCTCCGGAGTCTGTAATTGAGGAAAGCCACAGGTTGGGCCACCGCCAGGTATCGCTCCACACAGATGCAGCTCTGGAGCAGGGGCCTTCAGAAGCAAGCAACTAAACAGGATAACTAATTCAATGGAGAGCACAGAGATAATGTTAGATGGTTGGCTGGCTGCTACTGCCTGAGCAGAGATGAGACGATGACTGTAAGGAATGAAAAATAAAGTAAACAAATAAAAAGTAACATAAACAACTGAAATATTTTCTTAAAATAAAATGATGTGAATAAATTATGTCCACGATCAACTCCTTGGTTTTTCTGACATTGAGGTAGTTGTCGTGGCACCTCACCGCCAGGTCTCTGACCTCCTCCCTGTAGGCTGTCTCGTCGTTGTCGTTATCAGGACTACCAAAGTCGTGTAGTCAGCAAACTTAATGATGGTCTTGGAGTCGTATGTGACCAGCAGTCAGGGGGGAACAGGGAGTACAGGAGGATATTAAGCAAACACTCCTCAGGGTCCCACGTGTTGAGAGTCAGTATAGCATGTTGCCAACCCTTACCACCTGTGGCGGCTTGTCAGGAAGTCCAGGATCCAGTTGCAGAGGGAGGTGTTTAGTCCCCAGAGGGGCCAGATTCACAAAACACTACTTCCGAAAAAGATAAGATAGTTTGTAAATGCAATTCCTCAAAATGTTCTTCGGAATTGATAGCTTTCTAAGGAACTTCGTAAATATCTTTCTTAAGAACTTGCTGTATTTATATCTGGTAGCCAACTATGTCTGTGACAGTGGCGTAATAAAAAGTGAATGGTTAAAAAAGTATCCAGTCGTGCTGCTAACGTTACACTTGTTTCTTTGCTCATCATTTCGAGCCTACAGCTCTTGAAACATTGTCATGCTTACATGATGGGTTTGACCTTCCAGAAATAACACTGGACATTATGTAGACATGTTTTGACAGAAGCTTGTCATTGTCACTGACCTTTATTGCCACACGGGGCCCATCCACAGCACCAAGGACATTGGGGAAGTTGGCCACCTCAAAACAAAATGGTTTGGTGCTTATTTGTTCAGCTACAGTTGAACTTGATGAATCTTTACACATAACGAGACAATGCATCACACACTGCACTAACCATCGGACTCACAGAGGACTGCATAACTCCAACTGTCCCTGCAAGCAAGGCTTTAAAGGATCCCGATGTTAGGAATCTCAGGGCTATCATTATATGTAGAATGATTGGAAGAGGGCATGATCTTATGATTTTTCTTTTTAAGTTTTCATTTAGAAGTTCAGCCAAGTAAATGATACTGTCGTGGTAGTTGATATTGCCTTAGTATAAAATGGTCAGGGACACGTAGAGGATCTATCTGATCTCTGAGGGGCCTCTGTGGGTATGCCCTCTCTCTCTCCTGCTCTCTAGCAGCTACTCAAAGAACTTCCATCCTTAATGTTCAGTATCATATAGGCTTTGAAAAAAAATATCCCTGTTTGATTCTTCTATTTTTGACTATTGCCCTTTTGTTTTATTTGACTATTATTATTTTAACAACTTTTCTAGTCAATACATTTAGCTTTGTCATCATTTGATTTTATATGTCCATTTCAGCAATGTCATTAAAAACTTTTAAATTAAGGTTTTCATTGATAATTGTAGTGCTCACCTCCTTGGCCCAGTCTGCACAAGAAAAAGGTTCAGCTGTCCTAAAGTTAAGTAATGCATTATTTTCAAGAATCCCATTTCTTCTTAACTTAAGAACGTTAACTGCGGGCGCAGCTTACATGGTGCAGCAGAATTCTATGGCACGTTATTTAAGTGTAAACCACTGGTACCATTAATGATGACACACAATTAATCTTCTCCTTTCCCACTTCGGATAACCAGGTGGCGAATCGCATCTCTGCATGTCTGGCAGACATATCAGTGTGGATGACGGATCACCACCTCAAGCTGAACCTCGGCAAGACGGAGCTGCTCTTCCTCCAGGGGAAGGACTGCCCGTTCCATGATCTCGCCATAACGGTTGACAACTCCATCGTGTCCTCCTCCCAGAGTGCTAAAGAGCCTTGGCGTGACCCTGGACAACACCCTGTCGTTCTCTGCTAACATCAAGGCGGTGAGCCGATCCTGTAGGTTCATGCTCTACAACATTCGCAGAGTACGACCCTGCCTCACAACTCGCTGTTGGCGGGGCTTCCTGCCTGTGCCATCAAACCCCTACAACTCATCCAGAATGCCGCAGCCCGTCTGGTATTCAACCTTCCCAAGTTCTCTCACGTCACCCCGCTCCTCCGCTCACTCCACTGGCTTCCAGTTGAAGCTCGCATCTGCTACAAGACCATGGTGCTTGCCTACGGAGCTGTGAGGGGAACAGCACCGCTGTGCCTTCAGGCTCTGATCAGTCCCTACACCCAAAGAAGGGCACTGCGTTCATCCACCTCTGGCTTGCTCGCCTCCCTACCTCTGCGGAAGCACAGTTCCCGCTCAGCCCAGTCAAAACTGTTCGCTGCTCTGGCACCCCAATGGTGGAACAAGCTCCCTCATGACGCCAGGGTTCAATTCTCCGACAGGGTGCAAGGAGTAGGCGGTCTTTGTAAATAAGAATTAGTTCTTAACTGGTTCTATGTGTGTCATTTCGTAGTTGTGATGTCTTCACTATTCTTCTACAATGTAGAAAATAGTAAAAATAAAGAAAATCCCTGCAATGAGTAGGTGTGTCTAAACTTTTGACTGGTACTTGTTTAATTAATTTGATTAATGTTATGGTGTTTAAATTCCAAGAAAATGAAAAACTCTCTGGGTTTCTGTTAGGATGGAATTGAAAATATAGTGCTGTACAACGTGACAGTCGGGAGTATAGTACTGGGCTATTTCGCTAATGAATCCCTGTGTCGTGCGCAGGGCCAGGGCACGTGGGAGACCTGGGTTCAATTCCCCAATGGGGAGGAAGGAGTATGCTGTCCTTGTAAACAAGAACTGACTTGCCCAGTTAAATAAAGGTTACACCAAGATCATAACATTTCTACACCTAATTCTAGTCTAACCAATACCCAATCATAGATTCAATGTAAATAAAAATCTCATTGATTTATCAAGACCAGTCCACATGCTTGTCTCAGAGCAGTGTGAAAAGGTGCTAAAATAGTTGTAGGCTATTGCTTCAAATCCTTTTTCTTCTAACTTCAAAATGCTATTTAAATAAATAAGACCTTCACAACTTTTAACAGCACATTACTCAACACTATTGAGACTCATGGTAGGCCTACAGTATATCGAAAAACGTGACATGACTCTCCGCCAATAATTACATATAGAGGATTGGCAGATTGGATGATATTTCTGTAATTCATTGATATTTATTCCCATAGTAATTCGTTATGGATCCATTTTTATCATTATTTTATTAATGAAAGCATAAAGATGCCATTATTAGTTACATAAGTTTGAATGTGCAGACTGGCACTAAGAACAGAACAGCGGGAACGTTTCCCTAGTCAGCACCATTATTAGTGCAATGACCCTTAAATGTGTTGCCTATGTGCTGCCATGGGCTAGGTTGGTCATCTGTGCACGGCTCTGTGATCCATCCCGTGCCCACTGCCCTCGTGCCTTGAACCTCGCGCGCTTTCCGTGGATACAGCTGGAGAACTGCAAGGCAATCCCATTGTGCGCCACTTGGGAGCCATGACCATTATGACCAATATATATTGTCCTACTAATAACAGGGTTAATAATATATCTATGAGCATATCAAACTGGCTTTTATATAAATATAAATTAATAATAATAATAATTGCTTTGTTTAAAAAACGAACAATATTTTGGAGATTATTTAATTATCAAATAATGTAAAATGAGCAAGAAAAAGGCAATTCTTGAACATGGGGAGAGAAACCAAAAACCTACAGTCATCTCATGGGTCTCCCAGTCGAGGGCGGCACGGGTATTGAACCAGCATCTGTAGCAACACAGCTTGCACTGCTATGCAGTGACCATTGCGCCACTCAGGCCCTGTATAACATAACCGGTCGGGAGTGGCCTACAGTACTACAGTAAGAACCAAATAATCCTAACAAAATAAAATAATAATAACCTTAGTGTAACAACAGTAAGTAATACTGAAGTCGTGCACAATTATCATTTTCTATTTAGGTTTATGTCGCCCATTCATTGTCAGTTAAAGACGCAGTAGGACCCAAAAGCATAATCAGTGCTCTAACTCCCCTTGTGCTGGTCTAGATCAATGAAGTGATGACGCAGGTTACCGTACTAAATCACAAATTACCTCTAAGTCCCGCAGCATAATCACAAAACTTTTAGTGGAGCAATCACTGTAGGTGTTCATTTTGTCTAGGTGGGAAAGGGCAGTGTGGAGTGCATTTGAGATTCCATCATCTGTGGATCTGTTGAGGCGGTATGCAAATTAGAGTGGACTAAGGGTATCTGGGATGTTGGAGTTGATGTGGGCCATGACCAACCTTTCAAAGCACTTCATTATTACAGATGTGAGTCCTACATTGAGCATAAAAATAATTAATCTCATCTGGTAGTGAGGTATAATTGGTCAACTCACAGCTGGGTTTTTCTTTGTAATCCGTAATGGTCTGTAATTCTTTTCACAAGCAACATGCGTCGGAGACATTGTAATAAGTCTCCACCTTGTTCCTCTATTGTCCTTTGTCCTAAAACCCGACCTTAAGCAACATTGGCTATGTTCTGGTTTCAATGACACACTCTTTTGGCATAAAGGAACTACATCACTGCCTGTCACAACCTTATCTGCTTTAATATAATACAAAATAGTAAGCTAACAAGATGGACCTTTTTTATGAGTGCATTTTGCAAGTGGCTAGTTTAGTTTGCAGTGGTTTAGGTGAAAGTAGTTTTTCCTGCAAACTTTGGTTTCGATCGCAATGTTCTGCCATGTCTGCCTCATGATTTCTTGGGAGAGTTGTTTGTGTGAAAAGGACCCACCCTGGAACAATATTTTCTCCCTTAAAAAAAGTTGCCAAAACAGTCTACAATTGAAACCAGACCCATTGTTTCATAGGGTTGGGTTTTCGAGGTTAGGAGTTAAATGCGGTAGCCTTAGTGTTTAGCTTTGCCTGGAGCTCACTCTTAACCCATGGTTTCTGGTTGGGAAATGAGCAGATCATCACTAGTGGGACAACGTTGTCAATGCACATCCTTATGAAGCCTTTAAATGAGGTTGTAAACGCTTGATGCTGATGGAGCATTCTCCAAACATATTCCAGTTGTGGTATCCCAGGAGGGGGTTGGTGATAGAGGGTAGGTACGTGCCGCGACATTGGCTCCCTCTGCTGGGAGTAGACGGGCTGGGCACCCCAACGCTGATGGCTCCAAGTAGAGGTAATTAGCGGAGAGTGCCAACCAGCCGTGCAGGCCACATAAATGGAGCACCGTGGCACTCTGAGGAGATACTGAGAGAGACAGATACGGAGAAGAACCTGAGAAGAAGGACAGAGTCAAACCTACGTTACTTTGTTGTTATGTTTCTTTTATTGTCTGGTAAAGTTGTGTTTTCTGACTAGAACCTCCCTGTCTCTGTGTTAATCTCTACACGCTCAACCCAACACCCCACGGTTTACCACACAGTCATCAGGTTCAAAACAGCCTTGTAGCACAACATCTGCTTTCTCAGAGCACCTCTGTACCATTCTTATCACCGGACCTTCCTGTTTCAGCCTCTGCCTGTTAACAGGAGTGATCTGACTGGCAAAGGGAGGTCAAGGAAGTGCCTTGTATGTGTCCTAATGTGTCGTATAACAGTGATCCAGGGTGTTAGCACCTCTAATGGAGAGGTGGTTTTGGGTCCGATGGTGTAGCAGTCGGGCTAGAGAGGTGTGAAAGCTCATGGTTTTCTTTTAAAACACACAAATATTGAAGATCAGAATCAACTCTAGAATTAGGCCTTACTCCTACACAAAGGCAGTTACAAAAAAATAATTGCAAAGTTTGCTGTCATGCAAATAGCCAATCAAAACATCAGGCAGGTCCTGATTCTTACAGAAGCAATCTTCATTTTTTTTCCAATGGCTTTGTCTGGGTATGTATGCTTCGTAAGGAATAGAACACTGCATTCATCACTGAAGGTGGATATATACAGCATGTGATGACATGTTGTAATCATAAGTAACAGACAGACAGTAACCTGAACTGTTGAATCAATCAGATTTGCTTTATTCAACACTTCTTACAGCAATTCATTTCAATATAGAACATCACTCAATGGTACATAAGTCACTGCTATATCCATAATGTAATACAAGTTAAAACATGATTTAGCAAAGATAAAATAGTAGCATATATAGTTTTTTGGGGTTAAAAATCATCAAAACAAGCAAAACAGCTAGGAACAGCAAAGCAAGCAACCACCCCCCCCCCCCCCCCCCCACACACACACACAAACAATAATTGAACCATAAACCATTTACTACAAATGTAAAATCCTCTAAATCGCATGAGCAATATGATTAAAGGAAATGTTACAGAATGGTAACCAGAGAAATGCAGGACAACCATTCCCATACAGTGCAGTTATCCTTCTCTTTAACCACCGATAAAGGGCTGTTTCCTAGTCCTGTGGAGGTAGAGGAGGGGCTGGGTAAAGCTACCCAACACACTAAAGGAGAAAGTAATGTTGGTCAGAATACACCTGAATGATCTCAAAGAAATATGATCCTGAAGGATTACCCTGATGATCATAGGAGAGTAGTTCAGCATCAAGGTCAGAAGGATGATCTGTACGATACGGGAGGCTTTTCTCTTCAACAGGTTCCCTCCCTCCTCTTGTTCACCCTTTCTTTACATCCCTCTATTCCCTTGACCGGACGTGCTCGGCCTCCTCAGAATGAAGACACTACAGAACACATTGATGAACAAAACCACGGCGAACATACCAGCAATGAATTCGATACCGCCTCCATTGTCACAAGGAGGCCAGGAGGCAGTTGAACACCTCTGTTTCCAGGTAGACAGTTAGACAGGTGGGCCCAGCACCCAGCACCAGGAGTCATAACATTCAAAACTCCCGTGTGATTAAACCTCATGGGATCGGGAAAAGATGAGTTTGGTTTATTTGTTGCTGCAAGTCCTCTGTTACTTTAGTCTCTGAATAATAGGAAGAGCTGAGTTCTAAGACCACAAAGAGGGCGAGATAATCAGTGGATATGGAGAGGTGGAACACTTAGTGTAAAACAAGTTTTATCATCACAGGATTTAAGACTAAAACACACACACATAGGCAATGTGGTTTTTACAAATTGTTTGAAGTTACTGTGGTTTTTCAAAACAATGAAAGATGTTGAGTTTCCACTCTACCTGCTGTGGCTTGTTCTTATTGGGGAAGAATGAGCGTCTATACTTCTGTCCAGGGGTTATGATTTAGCACCTACAGTATGCTATGAAGAGGGCTCAAACCAAGATCACAGTCATCTAGACTAGCCTGTATTTGACTAATGTATTGGCTTTTGAATTGACGTGCCTCTGCCATTAAAATAGTTTATGTTTATATCAGGGAGGCCCCAATTTTTTTCTAGTGTTTATAGAGCCTAAGGTCTTTCTAGGAATGTGCATAGTCTGGGTTAGAATATTGCCTAACAATGACAGCCAAGTCTCATGCACAGTCAGTCCCAATTCATTTGAATAACATTATGTAATCTTAGTGACAGACAAGGACCCTCAATTAAATGGACAATATAATATGAAGAAGACAATACATGACTTATTGCTGATGTTAAATTAATCGGCCTAATCCCCTACCTAGCAAACCCCATCCTAAAACAAATTGCATTATAAATAGAACAAAACTAAATCCACCATAAATGATAAACACGCGATGCAGCTTTAGTTAAAGGGGTGAATGCTATATCAATTGTTGGACATACAGATTGAATATATAACCAGTTATTCTTGAAGAATACATCTTATAAATGCCTCATGAGTTTGGTTCAACTGTCGTACACTATCAAAACCCCAAAATAATACCATGTTTAAAAAAAGTGAATGTGAAAAACTACTGTATAGCCTCAAAACATATTGTTGATTTTATGGATGGTCCACTTTGTTATTGTTTGAAATGCAGATTGCCCCTTTAACAAGAAGTCCAATGCTAGTGTGCTGTATTTCACAAAATCACATAATTGACCACATAAAAAAATACAAAAAATCTTCTACTCTTTGCCGTGTACAAGTATAGTATGTTTAATCTACAGTTGCAGGCACTAAAAAGTTAGACTGCACCACGGTATTGGCAGAACAATTTTAATGAAATGCGTATTTATCACAATGCTCTATCGTCGCCTATCTATAGTTTGTCACATAAACCTGTGCTTTTAGTGCCCACAACTGTAAGTCTAACGTGTCTCTGGCCCTCCACGGCATGGCAGCCCTCCCTCTCTGTAGAGGTGAATCAGGGGTGAAACCATGACACTGAAGGTGTTAACAATGAGCAACAAGGGGAAGACATTGCATTTGTAGTCAAGACCGGATGATGCAGTGGTATAACCAATGACAACCGGGATAAAGCTTGCCAAGATAATCAACAGGTTTGTTAAGACGATCCCAAAAGCTCTCATCTTATGTGGGTCTGTCGTTCCTTGTTTTTTCTCTCCACCTCTGCCCCCCTCTACCTCTCCCGGACCAGGCTGCTTCAGCACACGAAGGATGAAGAAGCAGCAGAGAGAAATTACAACCACTCCAGGGCAATAGACACTGATGAGCACGTGACCATCGGTTTCTTCATTACCCATTAAAATAATACAAGAACATGCATAAGTGAGTGACAGCAGCCAGACCGTAGTTGAACACGCCACCCTGTACCTCCGGAGTCTGTACTTGAGGAAAGCCACAGGTTGGACCACCGCCAGGTAGCGCTCCACACAGATGCAGCTCTGGAGCAGGGGCCTGCAGGTCCAGGAGAGGAGATAGAGGAAATAAACAGCATGCAGTAACATGACGTTCTGTACGAGGTAGCTGATCACCTCAAGGAGACTCTGGACACAGAACACCAGTTCCACTACAAACAGGTTAACAGGGAAGACCTGGGTGGGTTTCACACCTCCAGAGAGACTTCTAGTCAGAGAGAGCCAGAGGCACCAGACCAGAGTTGGTGTCCCCAGGAGGAAGCACAGGACCTGGGCAGCACCAGAGAGCACAATCCCAACATAGCCCTGGATAAAGCAAAACCCCCAGCTGAAGTTAGTGTGGTTTCCTGAAGAGTCATTCATCCTTGTGGAACAACATCTGAGCCCACTGAGATATGAGAGATTTCACAATTAATTACTTTATGTTTAAATATATTGTTGGCAAAATACTGGTGCAATAAACTGAAACAAAAATACATAAAAAATAACTATATATATTGTTATGTCAGTCAAGATATTGTACATTGTCTCAGAAAGTCTGAATGAAAACATGAGATGTAAAACCGATAGCGGAAGTTAACATCCTCAATTATTATAAAATGTACAATAACCTACCTTAGTTGTTTTTGTTCCTTGGACATTGATTCGCAATATTCATAATTCTCTCCTAGAGAACTCTGAGACCAACCCAATGGTACAACACCTAGATGTGTGAGTGATTTAAGCCAAAGCTCTCTGTCCTGTGTTCTTCCCAACGAGTCACGTGTTGTGTTATTTACATACAGACACCTGTGGGCATTGATAAATTGAGCAGCATTGTATGACCAGTTTACAGCGAGTCATTGTATTTGACTAGAAATCCCATCAAAACATAAAATCAACAAACAAAACAGACAAATTGCATAAGCCAAATGCTTCACATTTTCACACACACACACACAGTTGCAAACTCATCCGGTACAGGGATTGTCATTTTACTCTGAGCAGAAATAGAGGCATCATCACTCATATCACACCTGTCTGTCCCAGGGCTGACTCTTTCACCTTACATAATCAAATCATTTGGGCTTCAGACATAAACAGTGTTAGTGATGTTTGGATTCCATCTCTTTATAAATGCATAGTGAATGCAGAATAGGTTTGCACTTACAGGTAAACCATTTGTGATATCGTCATAAAAAAATACATATTTTACATTCTATGTTTAAAAACACATAATTTCTCAAACATTTTTTATTTAATTTATGAATTATTGTCTACTGTAGAGTCACATATGTCCAGTTCGTAAAGTAATATTATGTAGGCTAGTAAGTAGTAGCTGGTAAATCAGTCATGGTAATGTATTGTAATGACTTCGATAAATCATAAATGAGTGAATGTCCACAACAGTTCTTGAAGTTCTTGTTTTTTTTAACCCGAACTCACAGCGAACAGCAGGGCTTTCAGGGGGCCGCTCGAACACCATCTCTGCAGGGGTGCAGATGTCTCTATCAGGAAGAGTAGAGCAGGAGGTGGAGTCTTGGACAGGGGTGCGGCACGCCTTGAGGAACATGGGCAGGTGATGGTCCCAGTCACACTGATGTTTGGCAGATATGATGAGCAGCTGCAATGCAAGCGCTTTGTTGAAGCGCTCGATGAGGCCATCACTCTTTAGGAGAAGCGTAGTACTGCGTGTCTTGTGAGGTGACAGGTAGCCTAGTGTTTAGAGCTTTCTCCATGGGAGCCCCGACTGGGAACTATGAGAGCAACCTGGAGGGCCCTTTGACTGTACAGCTGTCACATTGGCGGCAAAAGTCCGCCACATCCCTCTTTGGCTGACAGCAGTAGAAGCCCTGACAGAGGCGGCAGAGGGTTTTGTGTCCTCCATGCATGCCCTGGAGCATAGCCTGCCACAGTGCTTTGGGGACCACCACCTGCCACAGTGCTTTGGGGACCACCACCTGCCACCTGTTGTTTCTCCTATAGCTCCTTCGATTCTTGCTGTAGCAGACCATCAGCCACCCACAGAACCTAAAACTTTGACCACAGCCCTCTGGTCGTGTGTGAGAACGCCACCAACTCTTCCAACCGTGGCCTCTGCTGCACCTCCACCCACTGTAGCACCGACTTTAATCTGTGTCCTGCTCCTCCACCCACTGTAGCACTGTCATTTAAGTCTGTCCTGCTCCTGTTGCTGCTTCCATTTAACCACGTCGACAGCTTGCAGCTGACAGCATACAGGCCCACTCACCTGGCATACTGAGGCACAGACCCACTCCTCAACACAGAGCTTTCTCTCACGGGCCTCTTTCCTCTCACAGTGATGGCACTTACAGGGCATTACAGGGCCGACAGGACATGGAGTCGGCGTTAGCGGTGCGTGCCCCCACTCTGTGTACCACTATGAAGTCTTGCATCTAAAACTCCTCCAACCAGCTTGCGACCTGCCCTTCTGTCTTTTTGAAAGACATGAGTCACTGGAGAGAGGAGCGGTCAGTTCTTACATTGAAGCCAGTCCACACAGGTAGGACATGAACCGTTTGATGGACTCCGCCACAGCGAGAAGCTCTCGCAGAGTGACATTAGCAGCGCTCGTGTTTGTTGAATGTTTGCTGAAGTACGATACCACTCTCTGCCTCTGTGTCCACCTGTGCCAGCACCCCACCCATGCCCACATTGTTCACATCTGTGTCCAGGATAAAAAGCAAGCTGGGTTCAGGGGGCTTAAGCACGAGGGCCTCGATCAGAGCACGCTTGAGGGTGCTAAAGGTATACTTTCACTCCTCGGTCTGGGTGAAGGCCTCCTGGCACTCCCCTGTCCATGTGAAGCCCCTTACTAACCCTGTTGTACTATAAGACCAGGCACAGGAAGCTCTTCAGCTGCTGCTGATGGTCAGCTTCTGCTGGTCTCAGGCAGCCCACACGTTGTCCTTCATAATGCAGATTCCCTCTTCCCCCACTCGGTGCCCCAAGAAGGTACATCACTCTTCATGAAGTGGCACTTCTCAGAGTGGAGCTTCAGACTTATGGCAGCCACCCTCTCCAACACACACCGTAGCAACCCCAGGGCTGACTGGAAGGAGCTGCCATGGGCCATAATGTTGTTGAAGTAGACCAGACACTCGGGTGATACCAGCCATCAACCTATCTATTTACCGCTCAAATGTAACTTGAGTGTTGCACAGGCTGAAGCGCAGGACCTTGAACTGTTGGAGAAAGTAGTTTTGGCTCTGGTATCTGTGGAGAGGGACGCCTGGCACTAGCCAGGAGGTCCAGCAAAGAGAACCAGGAGGACCCCCAAACCAAGTCCAACGCAGGTGCCTGTAGTCAGCACAGAATGTCAGCTTGTCCCCCTTCTTAGGAACCATGACTACTTGTGCTGCCAAGGGGCTGTCTGAGGTCTCAATGAAGTCTGCCCGCTGCTTTTCAAGCACAGCCTTGTCTGCCACCTCCTGGCGTATCAGCAGAATATAGCAGGACACATCGTGATGGGCCGAATGTCCCCTGTGTCAATCTGCACCATATGAGTCTGACCCATCTCCTCCTCAGAGTAAAGCTGTCTTTGAACTCTAACAGCAACTGCCACAGCCTTCCTGCTGCTTGGGGTCAAGGCCATTACAGTTCCTCCCCCATATCTCATTTACTGTGGACAGAGTCCTCTCCTCTCCCGTCTGAGGTAGCTGGACTGCACTGGAAGTGGGGGAAGGTTGGCAGCCATTGGTCTCTGCCTCCTTAACAGCCTGATTAAGGGGGTTGTGACATTAGGGGTGCCCATGGTGACTGCAGGCCCTCCATGGAAGCTCAGTGTGCCCCTATCTAGGTCTAGCTGGCAGCCTGTGTTCTTTAGAAAGACCAACCCCAGATACAGGAGTCCTGCACAGCAACCACCCACACAAGATGACTCATGGTCCAGCATCCTACTGTAAAAGTAATTATCCCCATTATCCCCTCTCTTTGATTTGTGCCAGCTTACATGTGATTGTGCAGATCTGCACAGTTATGGGATCAAACTGAGTCTGATGCAATGTCTGGTCTCACCAGGGTTACTGTGGACCGTGAGTCCACCAGCGCAGAGCAGGGCACCCCTTCCACAGTGACAGGGACATAACAAAAGTAAACAGACATTATTTGTTGCTTATTTTTTACTTCTTAGATGCTTATAATGTCCAGGGCATAACCTAGCCTGGTGGAACCAGATTCACATTTTTAAATTTCCGAAGTCAAGTACAAAGGTGAACGCTGCGATCAGGTTGATTCCACCAGGCTAATCATAACAACCATTGACCATCATTGTTTGTGTAAGCAACCAGTATCTTTGATGAGGGGCCAGGAGCTGATCTACGCTGATTTGCCCATCAATGGGGCTCTGGCAAAGACCTCACCTCTTCCTTGCTCACCAATGGCCGTCGATGGGGAGAACAGAATTAGGTAGGTTTAGTGTTACATGTTCAAACTTCAACATAGTACATGTTTGTGTTTCAGATATCACCTGTCCCTAAGTGCCATAGAGAGTGACTGTGTAGCTTTTCACAGATACATGAGATGTAGAGAGACCTGGCACTCAACACATCCACCATGAGGTGATTACTAATAATACAGCACAAATGTCCAGTAATAGCAACACCATTTTAATTTCATGTATCACTGATGAACTCTGCCTCATCTCGGTTTATTTCTACACATGGATTGGAGATGCTTTTGCCAGACGGCAGTCGTTTGATGGGGAGACCATAATTGAGTAGGATTTATCTGACCTGTTCAAGCTTCAACATAGTACCTGTTTGTTTGTCAGATATGATCTATCCTAACTGTAATAGGACAGTGACTAGGTGTGTTCCGTATGTGTTCACAGAAACATGTAAGGAGCCATCACCTCCAATACCGTTGGGTCAAATTGACTGAATGTCCTTTGGGTGGTGGACCATTCTTGATACACACAGGAAACTGTTGAGTTTGAAAAACCCAGCAGCATTACATTTGACACAAACCTGTGTGCCTGGCACCTACTACCATACCCTGTCCAAAGGCACTTAAATAGTTTTTGCTGCCAATTTACCCTCTGAATTTCACACGTACACAATCCATGTATCAATTATCTCAAGGCTTAAAAATCCTTATTTAATTCAGGTCGTAATCAGCCCCCTATGCAATTGGAGAGATTCGTAATCCAAAAAAACATACTAATGCTGTGCATGTCTGAAGCCCACATGATTTGATTATGTAAGGTGAAAGAGTCAGCCCTTGCAGTTGGCTGGGCTAACCTGTGGCTGGAACAGACAGGTGCAGACTGATGATGCCTGTCCAAAATGCAAATCCCTGAGCAGGTTGAAATTCCATATATATATGTGTGTGTGTGTGTGTGTGTGTGTATACGCAAAGTGCTTTGCGTATACATTTGCACTTTCAGGTAAACCATATGTCATATCTAATTTAGAAAACATACATTCTATGTTTAAACACCATTTCTCAAAGAAGTGAAACGTTTTCTATTTAATGTATTTATCATGATCTAAAATAGTCACAATACTATATAGAGTGTTAATGTGTGAAATGTGTAGTTAGTACCAGACTATTAAAACTGTTACAATTCAGTAATAAAGTAATATTACGTAGGCTAGTAAGTAGTTCCCTGTCATTCAGTGAAGATGATGTATACATGCTAATATTCATATCTTTTTGGCCTAAGCATCATCACTCAGCACCAGTACTCAGTGATGTTAAAATGTAAAGTAACCTACCCTAGTTGCTTTAGTAACTCAGACCTTGCTTTGCGATATTTGTAGTTCTCCTCTCATGCAGAAGGCTGACTCCAACCCAACTGAGCATGACCTGTATGTACGAGTGATTTTTGCCAAAGCTCTCTGTCCTGTGTTCTTCCTAACAAGTCACGTGATGCATTATTTACATGCATGCATCTGCGTGCGTTGGTTAATTGAGCCAACGATGATTTCAGCATGATTTAGACTCGATTTTATTACGATCCTATGCCAATGGTGACAGCTTGTCTTAGTGGGGTCCGACACATAACAAAAAATACATTACAGACAAAATACTTTTTACATACATTTAAAACCATTAACATCTAGTGTGTGTGTGTGTGTGTGCGTCTATCAGTACAGACAGCAAGTAGTTCACGATTGTAAGTCATTTTATTTGGCTAGAAATCCTATTACACACACACACACACACACACACACACACACACACACACACACACACACACACAGATGCTATTTCAACCTGCTCACGGATTTGCACTTTGGCCTGAACAGAAAGAGAATCACATATGGAATCATGTACTAACCAAAAAAAAGTGTTTAACAAATCAAAATAGATTTGATATTCTTCAAAGTAGCCACCCGTTGCCTTGATGACAGCTTTGCACACTCTTGGCAATATTGTGTATTGTCTCAGAAAGTCTGAATGTAAACATGAAGAGGAGAAGTAAAATGGTTAGCCAAAGATGATATGCTCATTGATTTTATAAAGTAAAAATAACTTACCCTTGTTGTTTTGGTAACTCAGACCTCACTTTATGTATATTCCTTGTGTTCTCTCTCCTGCAGAAGGCTGTGGAACCCAATGGAACCTCACCTACATGTATGAGTGATTTTAGCCAAAGCTCTCTGTCCTGTGTTCTTCCTAACCAGTCAGGTGTTGTGTAATGTACACCTTTGGGCGTTGATGAATCTAGCACCATTGTATAATTAGTTTACAGCAAGTCATTTTATTTGACTAGAAATCCTTTAACACACATCAACAAAATGCACACGTGCACATGCACACACACACACCATTTCAACCTGCTAAGGGATGTGCATTTTGACCTAAGCAGAAATGGAATCATCATCACTCAGCACCTGTCTGTCCCAACCACAGGTTAGCCCAGCCACCTACTACAAGGACTGACTCTTTCACCTTACATAATCAAATCATATGGGCATTAGACATACACAGTATTATCTTCACAGTTTTGTTTGTTATCGCTTTGGTACTATTTTCACAAGTATGTGGTACATTTTTACAACTCTTAGTACAAAACTCCAAACTAGTCACATTAGTAATGCAGACAGTTTTTCCACTCGAATCCTGTCATTGTGCATTAATTTGGATTGTAAAGATCTCTCACCACGCAACCATTGATTCAAAATATAAGTTTATTTGGAAATGTAATAAGAACTTTGGTTTAATCACCAAAACCAAAAAAACTAAAAATATATATTAAGTAATTGTAACTACCAAATAATCCAATGGAGATTCCATTAAACCCACCGGACCCTGCTGCACTGAGCTCTCTGTGATTTGTGATTGAGGTGTGATGGTAGGTTGTGAGTTTGGATGACTTGTTTAGTTTGTGTGTGTTCAGTGGACTTCTGTGTACAAGATGGCTGCCTCAGCCATCTCCAAGTTTTTTGAAGCGCCCTCTATTGATTCTTTGGTGAGGTTTCGGAAAGCAGACCTTTTAGCTGTAGCTGACCATTATGGATTTGTTATCCCTGAGAAAGCCCTAAAGGCTGAGCTTTTGGTGCTAGTCAGGGAGGGTTTAATGAGAGAACACATTCTCTCATTGAAAGATGATGAGAGGGAGGCTTCAGGAGAGGAGACGGGTAGACCTTCCGATGCCAAGTCGGAGGAAGGGGTTGCTCGTACCCCCTTTACATTGCCCCGATTCTTTATCTTCTGCTTCAAGTCGTTCAGGCGGGACTGCAAGGCTGAAGATGAGGCTGGCCCGGTTAGAAATGGAGCAAAAAGATAAAGACAGACAGATGCAGTTTGAACTTGAAATTAGTAGAATGGATATTGAAAAGGAAAAGGAGGTGAGAATCCGACAACTGGAGCTAGACGCTGGCTCCAGTGTGACTCCACAAGCTGCTTATCATCAAGCCCACTTTGATGTAAGTAAAAATATAGCTTTAGTCCCTCCATTCCGAGAGTCGGAAGTTGATTCCTATTTCTCTGCGTTTGAGTGTGTGGCCGCTGCGCTGCATTGGCCACTCAAGGTTTGGCCGCTCCTGTTACAATGCAAATTGTCTGGGAAAGCCCAGGAAGTAGTAGCTGCTCCCTCCCTGGAAGACAGTTTACAGTATGATACGGTTAAAACTACTGTTTTGCGGGCTTATGAGTTGGTGCCTGAAGCTTATAGACAGCGCTTCAGGAACCACAAAAAACATCTCACCGTACTTTTGTTGAGTTTGCTAGGGACAAAGAGTCTCTGTTTAATCGCTGGTGTTCAGCCAGCAAAGCTAAATCCTTTGCTAATATTCGGGAGTTGATTCTGTTGGAGGATTTTAAAAGCAACCTCCCTGATAGAATTGTAGTTCATTTAAATGAACAGAAAGTGGTGACATTGGCCCAGACAGCAGTGTTGGCAGATGAGTACGCTTTGACACACAAGACTGTCTTTGGTGCACCTCGTTTTGAAGGCCGAATGATTACGTCATCAGTGCCTCGTTCAGGTTGCTTTTCCTCTGACAACCCTAAGCGTTTTCATGAAATCCGTGAATGTTTTTACTGTCACCAAAAGGGTCATGTGATTGCGGACTGTCCTGTTTTGAAAAATAAACCGAAACAGTCCATGTCACCAAAAATGAAAAGTTTGGGATTAGTCAAGTCTATGGCTTGTCCGTTGGACCGAGTTATTGATTCAGCATTTGAGAAACCGGATCCTGTCTATGCTCCGTTTATCTCTGCCGGTTGTGTTTCCTTAACTGGAGAACAAGCTGATCAAAAGCCTATACGAATCTTACGAGACACCGGGGCGGCACAGTCAGTAATGGTTACTGATGCTTTACCCTGGTCTCCTGAAACGTATTGTGGCTCGCATGTCATAATACAGGGGATAGAGACAAACACAGTACCTGTACCATTACACTGGGTCCACTTAGTGTCAGACTTGGTATCAGGACGTTTTCGTGTTTGTGTATTGTCTACACTGCCAGGAAAAGGAGTCACATTGTTACTAGGGAATGATATCGCTGATGGTAACGTCACTCCTGTGTTAGTGGTAGTAGACAACCCAGATATCAGAACTACAGATGATAAATTGGTTCAAGCATTTCCACGTTTTTCCAGCTTGTGTGTTACCGAGGGCACAATCTCGCAAGCTAGGAGATGTGGTAGATTTGGCTAGTTCCATTTTTGAGAAAGGTAGAAGACAATGCACCGAGTATTCCTTCTGCAATGCCGACAGTTTTTACCCCCGTAAAAACTAAGGCAGGGGAAAGCGAAATCGCGCCCCAATTACATGACATTATTTTGTCTGTCAACCCCGAGAAGGTGATTGAATGTCAAAAAGGAGACACCAGTCTTCGCAAGTGTTTTGCTTCGGTAATTTCCACTGAGGAAGCTAAACTTAAAGAGACCGCCTACTTTATGGAAGCAGGAGTTTTAACCTCTTACATCTAGACGTTCCGCTAGCGGAACACCTGCTCCAATATCCAATGATAGGCGTGGCGCGAATTACAAATTCCTCAAAAATACAAAATGTCATAATGTCCTAGGTGTGTCATCTGATGAAGATCATCAAAGGTTAGTGCTGCATTTAGCTGTCTTCTGGGTTTTTGTGACATTATATGCTAGCTTGAAAAATGGGTGTCTGATTATTTCTGGCTTGGTACTCTGCTGACATAATCTAATGTTTTGCTTTCTTTGTAAAGCCTTTTTGAAATCGGACAGTGTGGTTAGATAAAGGAGAGTCTTGTCTTTAAAATGCTGTAAAATAGTCATATGTTTGAGAAATTGAAGTAATAGGATTTTTAAGGGTTTGAAAATCGCGCCACAGGATAGCAGTGGCTGTTACGTAGGTGGGACGAATTCGTCCCGCCTAGCCTAGAGAGGTTAAAATCAATTTCTCTCGTAAAAAAGCGATAATATTCCGACCGGGAATCTCCTTTTCGGTAAACAGAGGAAAAAACACAAAGACGGGGGCGGCCAGTGCACGCGCCTAAGCCCACTGTCCCTTGATCGGCCACTTGAGAAAGGCGATAATGTGTTTCAGCCTGGGGCTGGAATGACGACATTCAGGTTTTTCCCGGGCTCTGAGAGCCTATTGGAGCCATGGGAAGTGTCACGTTACCGCAGAGATCCTAAGTTTTGGAATGAGATGTCAAAGAAAGACAATAAATGGTCAGACAGGCCACTTCCTGTAAAGGAATCTCTCAGGTTTTGACCTGCCATTTGAGTTCTGTTATACTCACAGACACCATTCAAACAGTTTTAGAAACTTTGGAGTGTTTTCTATCCAAAGCTAATAATTATATGCATATTCTAGTTTCTGGGCAGGAGTAATAATCAGATTAAATCGGGTACGTTTTTTATCCAGCCGTGAAAATACTGCCCCCTAGCCATAACAGGTTAATGCGTAAATGGGCAGCTCATGACACCGTTAGTGCCTGGAGTGAAGTGTCAAGTGGTTGTTCCTACACCGTTCCGACAGCAGGCGTTGTCACTCGTCCATGACCAGGCGTGGTCCGGACACTTAGGGATCACGAAGACTTATAACCAAGTCCTTCAACATTTTTTTGGGCCAGGTTTGAAGTCTGACGTTGTCCAATTTTGTAAAACATGCCACGTATGTCAACTCACTTGGAAAGCGAATCAAACAGTTCCTCGTGCGCCGCTCTGCCCGATTCCTGTGGTGGGGGAACCGTTTGAAAAAGTGATAATTGATTGTGTAGGTCTGTTGCCGAAAACCAGGTCAGGTAACCAGTTCTTACTAACAATAATGTGCCAAATTGTACTGCTTATCTTGACGATGTGGTGATTAATTTGTCTACTTCGTCTGATCATCTCGCCACCTTGAAAAGTGTGTTTCAGTGGTTGAAGAATGCGTCTTTAACCCTCAATTTGGCCAACTGTGAGTTTGGAAAGGCTACAGTGACTTACTTAGGGAAACAAGTGGGACGAGGTCAAGTGCACCCAGTAACTGGCAAAGTGGAAGCAATTGTTGCTTTTCCTGCTCCCACGACTCGCCGCCAGTTGCGCAGATTCCTGGGGACGGTAGGGTACTATCGTACTTTCTGTAAGAATTTCTCAACAGTAGTAGCTCCCCTTTCATCTCTGCTTAGTCCGAAGGTACCATTTAAGTGGTCCCAGGACTGTAACTATGCTTTTGAGCCCGCTAAAGCGCTACTTTGTAGTGCCCCAGTGCTTGCCACCCCCAACTTTGACAAACCTTTTAAGTTGGAGGTAGACGCTAGTTTAGTGGGGGTGGGTGCAGTTCTCTTACAGGAAGATGAAGATGGAGTGGATCGGCCCATCAGTTTCTTCTCCCGTAAGTTCAACTCGTGTCAGTCAAGGTACTCCACAATTGAACAAGAGATGCTGGCTTTATTGCTAGCCTTACAGTTCTTTGAGGTATATGTGGGCTCCAGTACCTTGCCTGTAATGGTCTTCACGGACCATAATCCTTTGGTGTTCTTGAAGCAAATGTACAATCAGAACCGCCGCCTTATGCGTGTTACATTCCCCAGTTTCTGTGTTGTGGTTTGTGTATATTCATGTATGTATTTCAGGAGATGGCTTCCTGAAATTCTCTACAAGCAGCTGATTGGTCGGCCCCATTGCCAATTTGAGAGCTGACCCCGCCCACTCATCAGGACGCAGCTGTTTCAAATTACCAACCCCACCTTGTCAGGGATTTCGTCGTCGCTAGACGATATGGCGAAATCATCGTCGGGAAAAGGAGGACCAAAATGCAGCAGGACTGTGTTTGTTCATTTCGAACATTTATTAACTCAAAATGAATACCAAAAACAACAAAACAAACTTACGGTCTACTGACAGTCTTCTCAGGCTCATACATGCTAGACAAAGAACAATCTCCCACAAACACACAGACAAACACACCCAACTAATATAGGAGTTCCAATCAAAGGCAACACCACACAGCTGCCTTCAATTGGAAGTCCACCCCAATTAACTATACATAGAAACAGACTACCTAGACTAAACATAGAATACATGGATCTCAAACAGTGCCCAAAAAACCCCGGAATACTTAAATCAAATGCCCTTACTACAAAAACACCACCCCGAACCACATAAACCAAATACCCTCTGCCACGTCCTGACCAAACTACAATGACAATTAACCCTTATACTGGCCAGGACGTGACACACCTAAAGCTATATAAGCCAGTGTTCTGTTGCTCAGAATGGAAGATGATTGCTGAGAGATATCTGCTAAAAGAGAGAAGGCTAATGGCTGAGGGTCATAGCATGTTAGTTGTTGCTAAGACATTTTGTATGTACTCTATTAGTTGTTGCTGAGGTAGCTGATTGGATAAGTCTGTGTGTCAATAGGACGCAGTGTTTGGATTATTGGAATTGTTACTTACATTTGTGTTTCTGTTTCATTTGTTCCCAGGGGGGAAGGGGAAGGCACTTAGGGAGTGCTTAGGCAAGAGTAGTTTACTGTCTATGCACACTAGGTAAGACCTGGGCGGACGATCCCCTGTATTTTGGTTAGTGCACCAGGTGGTGCTAGTTAGTTAAGTAGTGGGTAGGCAGGTAAGGTAGGAGAGGGGGCTTCGATATTTACTTTCTTTGCTTTGGTTCCGTCCAGCCCCTTTTCCATAAACTTACCATGTGAAGGAATAAATTCCCTGTAAATGGTATTCTCTGCCTTTTTGTCATCCTTACTCACACCTACAGTCCATACCCCTTTCACACCACGGAGAGTTGAGTTGTAGCAGGGTTTTGCGTTCCCTCTTACTAGAGGCGTGCGTAACAGGATGTAAGTTACTTACAGGATGTAAGTAACAATTCCAATAATCTCTTTGGAACAATGCAAGGCACGTGTTTCAAGTGGCCCTTAATAGTTCTGAAAGTACTATGTGAAAGTAATGTAAATTACTGTAGATTACAGAGTTTTCACATTAGGTATTTACATTACCCAATACAATTGACAGAAAATCTATCATTTCCATAATACCTATCCAGTGTATAATCAAAGTTGTGATCAATGAAGGCATCCTCTACAGTCATTCATGCAATATATATATCTATCAGTCATAATTTCAAAATAGGTGTACTGTCTGTAATCAAATGTAAGAGATTAAATGAAACAAATTAAATGAATACTAATTTAAAAAAAAGTTTAGCACACATTAATTCGTATCAAGCCTGTCTTGCCTGCATTTGGCTATAAATTCTCATCAACATCACAGTGTATCATTGTTGTATCATTGTCCTCATTGTTCATTCACTGCAGGACAAACCTTTTGGCATGGCGAATCCAAGCATTGGTCTGCATTGATGTCGTTGCATGCCTCATCAATGGCCAGAACGAGGGTGGTAAGCTCATGGGGATGGCAATCGTACACCTTTCACCTCCATGCCAAAAAAAAAAAATCCTCAATAGGGTTGAGGAAAGGAGATTATGGGTGCAGGGCCACGAATCAGCTATGGGCCCAAATCCATGCCTGAACCACCTCTGCATGGTGGAACCTGACATTGTCTCACACAATTACATATGTGACCCCTTCACCTTGACAGGCCTGCTCAATTTCATTGAGGAACACATTGAGGTGTGCAGCATTGTAGGATCCAAGTAATGGCCTACGTCCTACCACACCATCATTAGAGATCGTTACCACATGGAGATGTTTCCCCCACATTGTCCAGGCACTTGGATGGTCGCTTGTCAGGGGCAGAACGACAGAATTTTACCTTGTCAGCTCAGGGATTCAATCTTGCAACCTTCCGGTTACTAGTCCAACAATCTAACCACTAGGCTACCTATATATATATATATATATATATATATTGTGGCAAACCTCTTCAAAGTTAGGAGCGTTTGTCACAAATTAAGTGGGAAACTGTCACCAAAGTCAGCCCAGAATGAAAGTTCTTTCGAACATGACAGTACCTGTGTGTTTGTTTCGCTGTCCTGGTCCACCCAGGCCGCAGGTAAGGTCAAGGATAGCAGGGTTTGGTACACAAATCTGGTTCTCGGTAGGTCCAGGTCTAAACGCCAACAGGTAAGTCCAAAAGAGTCCAGCTCGTACACGGTAAATCCAGCCAATGTAGATTGTCTCTTTCTCTATGGTTCATAGATCCTTCCCGCCCTCTCTCTCTCTTCCTGGTTTTTTCTTGACCTTTTATCTGTGGGTCGGCTCCACCTTCTGAGGGTTCCCCTTGCTTCTGGGAATTGTAGTTTTGGCAGTCGGCCATTTTGTGATCTGTAGTTCTGATCGGGGTGGCCATTTTAGTGATCGGGCAGAGCCCGTTTATTAGTTCTGCCCTCACATATCTGCCATTTATCACTCGACCCCCTTCTTTGCCACAATATATATATATATATATATATATATATATATATATATATATATATATATATAGTGCCGTACCTGAACATACTTGGCCAGCAGTTGTTATAGATCGTTGTTTCTCTCAAATGGCATCAGGTAAATGTGGTTCATAGATACCTGGTGCCTCTTCAAAAGGCGGGTGATTGTTGGTAGGCTGATGAATGCCACATTGGCAAAGGTGTCATCGTTCTCCTCAATAGCCTGCTTTATTTTGGACAGTCTCATGTTGTTCCTGGCCGTCACTATTTCCAGCACTGCCCACTCCTGCTGGTCGGTCAGCACACGACCATGGGGTCTTATATCAACTCTGACTGTGGAACAGTCAGAATACTGTAACATGTTTTGTGAATTTACATGCGTTACAATATATAATTTACTTTAATGGTAAAGCATAGTGCATGCCCTGCAGACTTACCAGTTCTTAGGATGAAATGTTCTCATGATCGAATTGACAATTGATCTTTTCAGATTGGGGTGAACTAATCTGGCAGCCTCTGCCATGGTAAGGCCTCTGTTTACCACATGGTCAACGACATTGGCTTGGACTTCATTAGACATGGCAGTTCCCTGCCGCCTGCTTCCCTTTCTATCTCTGATGTCCACCTCTTTGACTGTGCCCATGACCCTCTTTGACCTCTTTGATGGGGCCCATGCCCACGTCTCTGATGGGCCCCTTGTCCACGAGCTCTTTGAGTTATTCCTCTCCCTTGCTGTCTATCCTGCTACATGTTGAAACATATTACAAGTGTTTACACACACCCTTTAATATGGTGACCAATTGTGGTTACCACTATGTGAAATCAATTTGCAATAACGATTAGTCATTATGTATGGTTGTCATGTATCATACATATAAATTAGATGTTTATACAGTTGAAGTCAGAAGTTTACATACACTTAGGTTGGAGTCACTAAAACTCATTTTTCAACCACTCCACAAATTTCTTGTTAACAAACTATAGTTTTGGCAAGTCGGTTAGGACATCTACTTTGTGCATGACACAAGTAATCTTTCCAACAATTGTTTACAGACAGATTATTTCACTTAATTGTCACGACTTCCGCCGAAGTTGGTGCCTCTCCTTGTTCGAGCGGTATTCGGCGGTCGTCGTTTCCGGCTTTCTAGCTGCCACCGATCCACGTTTCTTTGTCAATTTGTTTTGTTTTGATTGTTCACACCTGGTTCCCATTACGTTATTATTATTTCCCTATTTAACCCTCTGGTTCTCATTATGTTTTGTGCGTGATTGTTTCCTGGTTTTTGTGTTAGGGTTTGTTATCCCTGCATGGATTTATTGGCTAATTATTTTCCAGAGTAAAGTACATTATTTTAGTCAGTTCTGTGTCCTGCGCCTGACTGCGTCCTCACCTCTGCACAACTGACACTTGACAATAATTCCCTGTATCACAATTCCAGTGGGTCAGAAGTTGATATACATTAAGATGACTGTGCCTTTAAACAGCTTGGAAAATTCCAGAAAATTATGTAATGGCTTTAGAAGCGTCTGATAGGCTGATTAACATCATAAAGTCAATTTGAGGTGTACCCGTGGATGTATTTCAAGGCCTACTTTATGTATGGTATGGTTCCCAATTAGAGGCAGCAGATGTTGGTTGTCTTTAATTGGGGATCATACTTAAGTTCTCCATTGTTCCCACCTGGGTTGTGGGATTTTGTTTGTGTTGGTGCTTGTTTCACCACGTAGTCATGTTGTGTTGCTTGTTTATTGTTTTGGTTGAAGAAGTTTCACTTTAAATAAATATGTGGAACTCAACACACGCTGCACCTTGGTTCGTCTCTTACAACAACCATGACACACATACCTGTAGAGCTAATAATACTTGACTGATAATGCTATCACTGTAGCTACACTGTACTGTAGCTTGTCATTCAGTCATGGTAATGTACAGTATATGGAATTATATTAATATGTTTATGGACATGCTTAAGGAGTTGCCAGTAGGTAGAGATAAGGTTTGAAATTCTGACAACCACAACCTTAAGTGGGCCACGGATCCCAAAAACACTAACATGTTGAGTAAAATATATTTTCTTTGTGTGCCAGTGTCTGTGTAGTTTTCTTTTAAAACACTAACGTATTCAAGATCAGAATCAACTCCAGAATTAGGTATTATTCCTAAACAGAGGGAGTTACAACAGCTAAAAGACACCAAGGCAGGTCCCGATGTTCATGGAAGCTAATGTTTTTTTCCAATGACCCTGTCTGGGTTTTCATGTTTCTTAATAATGATACAATTGGCCAAGACGTGTGCATTAATCACTGAAGGGCAATACATATTTGATAACACGCTGTAATGATGGGGCGGCAGGGTGGCAGGTAGCCTAGTGGTTAGAGCGTTGGGCCAGTTCCCGACAGGTTGCTAGATCGAATCCCCAAGCTGACAAGGTAAAAATCTGTTGTTCTGCCCCTGAACAAGGCAGCTAACCTACTGTTCCAAGGCTGTCATTGTAAGTAAGATTCTGTTCTTAACTGACTTGACTAGTTAAATATTGGAAAAAAAAAAAAAATGATAAGTGACAGACCTGAACTGTTCAATCAATCAGATTTGCTTTATTCCACACTTCTTTTAAAACATACTGCAATTCATTTCAATATGGAACATCACTCAATAATGGAGAAGCAATTGCTATACAGGATATAAAACAAGTTAAAAGATGATTTAGTAAAAATAGTAGTATATACAGTATTTTGTTGGGTTACAATTTGTCAAACCAAGCAAAACAGTCTGGAATCGACAGGAATTGTGAGCATGAGGTGATAGTAAAATCTGACAATGGATCTCCCTAAAGTCACTTACACTAACAGATGTACAACGACAAATACAATGGAAATTTCACACACATATACACAAAATCAACATTTTACCCCACCAAGATGACACTTACTGTATCTAGACTAGCACGTTTTTTGACGAATGTTTTGACATTTGAGTTGATGTGCATCTGCCTCTCAAATAGCCAATGTTAAAGGGATAGTTTAACAGACCCTGTTTCTACTTCCTGAGAGTCATATTCATTTGTTGATACCATTTACAGTATCTGTGTCCAATATGAAGGAAGTTAGAGGTAGTTTCGCAAGCCTAAGTTAACTAGCTTAGCACAAAGGCAAGCAAGCCAGCTACCTCTAACTTTTTTTCATACTGGACGCAGATACACATAAATGGTATCCACAACTTTATCTGAATCTTGGGAAGTATATAAAATTACTCATTGCCAAAATCCCGAATTACCAGATTTGTTCCAGTGTGGATAGAGCCTAATGTGAAAAGGAATGGAAAGGGAAGTGTGCGCTGTCTGGGTTACAATGTTGTGTAACAATTACATCATTGGCCAAGTCTCATGCACAGTCAGTCCAAATGTATTGTAATAACATTAGTGACAGACAAGGACCTTAATTCAAATTACAACATAATATAAAGAATAAGACAATGCATTTCGTAATGCTAATGCTAAACCAATAGACCTAATCCCCTATCTAGCCTAATACTAATTGTTTAAATCACTAATAAAACAAGCCAACATTCACTATAAATGCTAAATAAGTGATGGAGCTTTAGTTAACAATTCTAATGCTAACATTATGTATCTCACAAAATGATATTGCTACATGCCCATATTAAAACAATCAAAACTATTTATCAAATTAACAATTACACAAATTACTCTACGCCTTTGCCATGTCTACGTATGCTGGGGTCACCTTAATTAGGAAGGACACACTCATACTAATGACTAGAATGAAATAAATTAAATGGTAATGACACATCAAACACACGGTTTCCTTACGTTTGATTCAATTGCATTCACTTCATTCCAGCCATTACCATGAGCTGTCCTCTCCTCACCAGTTTCCTGTTACTCCTAGCAATAGTTTGTTACAAAAAAACAGTATTTTTAAAGACTGCAACTAAGTCTAACGTGTCTCTGGCCCTCTTCGACACGGCAGCCTTCCCTCTCTGTAGAGTTGCAGCAGGGGTGAGACCATGACACTGAAAATGTTAACAATAAGCAACATGGGCAAAAAATTGCAGGTAATGTCAAGACTAGATGACTGGCTGACCAAACCAACAACCACCGAGATGGTGCTTGCCAAGATGATTACCAGGTTAGTTAAGATGATGCTAAAAGCTCTCATTTTATGTGAGTGTGTCATCCCCTGTTTCTTCTCTCCCCCTCTGCCCCCCTCTACCTCTCCTGGACCAGGCTGCTTCAGCACACGCAGTATGAAGAAGTAGCAGAGAGAAATGACGGCCATCCCAAGGCAATAGACACCAATGAGCACATAATCTGCTTTTTCCTTAGAACTCATTAAAAGCATACCAAAACAGGCATAAGTGAGGGACAACACCCAGACCATGGTTGAACATGCCACCCTGTACCTCCGGAATCTGTACTTGAGGAAAGCCACAGGTTGGGCCACCGCCAGGTAGTGCTCCACACAGATGCAGCTCTGGATCAGGGGCCTGCAGGTCCAGGAGAGGTCATAGAGGAAATACACAGCCTGCAGGAACATGTCATTCTGGATGAGGTAGTTGACCACGTTAAGGAGAACCTGGACACAGAACATCAGCTCCACTGCAAACAGGTTAATAGGAAAGACCTGAGTGGGTTTAAGACCTCCAGAGAGACTTCCACTCAGAGAGAGCCAAAGGCACCAGACCAGAGCTGGCGTCCCCAGGAGGAAGCACAGGGCCTGCACAGCAAAAATCAGCCATATCACAACAAAGGCCTGGTCCAAGCAAGCAAGATCCAGGTGGTCAAGGTCAGTGTCATTTCCTGAAGAGTCATTCATCCTTGTGGAACAATGTCCGAGCCCTGAGATATCAGAGAGGGGAGATAACACAATTCATGACTATGTTATAAAATGTTGTTGTCAATATACTGTGGTGGCTAATTTCTGCATTACCAAATGAGGAGTTACAAACACACCAGTCCGAGTTAACTACATCTTTAATACTTAATTAAGATACTTTTGCAAAAGTTCTTGACCCCCAATAATGCATTCTCTCGAATTAATCATTTAATGAGGTGATTGCAGAATGGCTACAGGGATCTTTTATAGCAACGATACAGCCCCTTCAACGTACATTGACAAACCACAGATACTTAGTAACAGTTCACAAAGGTTACGTTTTGTATGACAGATATCCATAAAACACATCAGACAGTAACTGCTATGTCAACAGGATTAATGGTATAGCCCAGTATCTGGTCTCAGTACAACTGTCCCTCCCTGGTACGGTATTGAACAGAACTATTTCATCCAATGGCATTTATCAATTGTCAACTCTAGATACTCCCATCTCAAGCAAACCCCCTCTTGACCCCACTCCTGGACAGGCTCACTGGAGGGAGTGAGCCTCTAGGCCATATATTATCACAGGATAAGTGTGAGATCTAAGAGACCATGGTCCCAGACACTGCCATAAACCTCCCCACAATAAGGAAAAGGAGGGTGTGACTTGCTCACAGACATTGTGGAGACAAGTCATTGGTTCCCCAGTAATCACGCCATCCCTTCACATGGTTTAAGCATAGGTAAAGACACATTCCCATGACGACAAGTCTGACCTCTCCCCTCTCTGGGCCCCAAGTGTCTGAGCCCCAGCTAAGGTAGACATGCAACTGAAAAGACACCAGAGTCCAATGGACACTTTCTAATGACAAGTACCTCAAATAAGCATATTATACTAATAAAACATCTTAATTATCTATGTTACCCAACTAATTCTGATTCGTCCACGACAATACTTAAGTATTCAAACCCCTTCACATTTTCCCCAAATTGTTGGTGTGACAGCCTGAATATAAAATTGATAAAATGTACATTTTGTGTCACTGATCTACACATCACACCCCATATTTGTCATGGCTGTCGAAGGGAGTAGACCAAGGCGCAACGGGTTGAGTGCTCATTTTTTACTTTTATTGAACACTTAACGAAAAAACAAGAAAACAAAAACGAACGACAGCTAAACAGTTTTGCAGGCTAAAATACAGCAGTGCAAAAACAACTTCCCACAAAAGACAGGTGAAAAAAGGGCTACCTAAGTATGACTCCCAATCAGCAACAAGAGAGCCATACCAGGCCAACACAAAGAAATACACAACATAGAAAAACCATAGAAATACAAAACATAGAATAATACCCAAAAACCCTGACAACACAAAACAAACACACCCCTGCCACGCCCTGACCAAACTACAATAACAAATAACCCCTTATACTGGTCAGGACGTGACAATATTGTCCAAGTGGATAATTATTATTATTATAAAAATATTTTTTGGGGGGGAGGGTATTTGTTTTGTTAAATAAAAATGAAAAGATGAAATGTCTTGAGTCAAACAGTATTCAATACCTTTGTTATGGCAAGCCTAAATACGTTCTGGAGTAAACATTTGCTTAAAAAAAATCACACAATAAGTTGCATGGACTCACCGTGTGCAATAATAGTGATTAACATTTTTTTTTTATTACTAGCCCATCTCTGTACCCCACACATACAATTATCTGTAAGGTCTGTCAATCTAGTAGGGAATTTCAAGCACAGATTCAACCATAAAGACCAGGGAGGTATTCAAATATCTCATAAAGGGGACTGATAAAAATAATTATAATATCCCTTTGCTCAGGGTGAAGATGTTAATTAGGCTTTGGATGGTGTATCAGTATATCCAGTCACTGTAAAGATACAAACATACTTCCGAACTGAGTTGTTGGAAAGAAAGAAAACTGCTCAAGGATTGTTGATCCATCCTCAGTTTTCTCCTATCACAGCCATCAAACTGACTTACTCCAAAATACTAAAATAATTGACAGAGTGTAAAGAAGGAAGACTGTAAACAATCAAATAATATCCAAAACCATGAATCCTGTTTGCAACAAGGCACTAAATTAATGCTGCAAAAAATGTGGCAAAGGAATTCACTTTTTGGCCTGAGTAAAAAGTGTTAAACTTGGGCAAATCTAACATTACCCATTACTGGGTACCACTCTCCATATTTTCAAGCATGGTGGTGACTTTTTGCATTTGTGGGATACAGAGATGAGGTAGACATTCAAAACATCTTGTTTAACACTGTTATTGCACACTGTGAGCACATTTCTTCCCTTTAATATATTTAGGCTTTCCTTAATTAACAAATGGGCTGAATACTTAATGAGTCAAGTAATCTCAGCTTTAATTTGAAATTAATTTGTAAACATTTTTAAATTCAAAAATCCAATTTGACATTATAGGTTATTGTGAGTAGGTCAGTTACAAAATAATTTATTTAATCAATTTTTTAATTCAAGGCTGTATACAACAAAATGTGTAAATACTTTCTGAAGGCAGCGTATCAGTAAGACTGAAAGAAAACATGAAGAGGGAATGTTTACCGGTTAGCCTGCGTTAACGCACTAAATCATGTTAAAATGTAAAATAACCTACCCAAGTTGTTTTGGTAACTGCTTGATTTTGTGGTGTTCTCTCCTGCAGGAGGCTGAGTCCAACTTGATTTTACTTCACCTGCATGAATGAGTGTATGAGAGAGCCAAAGCTCTCTGTCCTGTGTTCTTCCTAACAAGTCACATGGTGCATTATTTACATATAGACAAATGAAATACGTTTATTTGTCACATGCACATGATACAGCAGGTGTACAAAGTAGAGTGAAATGCTTACTTGCAAGCTCTTCCTCAACAATGCCGTTTTCAATATTAAAAGTAAATACAATAAAAAGTGTAAAATACAAACTAGATTTTAGAAAATAGCACTGAATCAATACTGTCTGACAAAATAAAATCCACACTATACACAAGGTCAGTGCCGAAATCAATATCAATGTGCAGGGATACTGCTGATAAATGGTGCATCTGTAGATGTCCTGAGGATCTGAGGGGCCATGCCAAATCTTTTTCAATAGGCAAATATTCAAACTAGTTCAGTACAGAAACGTGGAAATTAACTACAATGACCATTATTCATTGCTTCTGTTCTTTCCGACCGTGGATAAAAGCGGATCTACTTTGAATAACTAGTACAATTATTTTGTCAACCAGCTAGCTACTATTAGCCTAGCTAAATAAGATGACTTGTTCAATGGGGAACACACTAGATGATTGGCTGGCTGGCATTGCCTGAGCATAGGTGAGATGATAACTTTAAGAAATGAAAAAGAACAAAGTCCACAAATAAAAACAAAATAACATAAACAGCTTCATGCAGCCCACGATCAGCTCCTTGGTTTTGCTGATGTTGAGGGAGAGATTGTTGTCCTGGCACCACACTGCCAGGTTTCTGATCTCCTCCCTGTAGGCTGTCTCTTCATTGTCGGTGATCAGGCCTACCACCGTCATGTCGTCAGCAAACTTAATGATGGTGTTGGAGTCGTGCGTGTCCGAGCATTCATGGGTAACAGGGAGTTAATAACACACCCCTGGGGGTCTGACGTGTTCTCTTGTCCAGGTGTGATAAAGCAGTGTGAAGTGCAATTGAGATTACGCCGTCCATGGATCTATTGGTGCGTTATGCACATTTTTACGTTGTTCCTCTATTGTCCTTTTTAATGTTTGATGTCTCTGCAGAGGTTGTAGTGGGACTTATTTTATGTCCGTGGAGTTACTGTAAATAGTCTCAAAAACTCTGCCCTAGGCAACGTTGACTACAGTCTGGTTTCAATGACTGAATTTTTTGGCATGGAGGAAAAACTGTATGTCACTACCTTATTCGCTTGAATACAACACAATATAGTACTCTAGCAAGATATAGCTTTTTTTAATGAGTGCATTTCACAGGTGGCTATTTGCATCAGTTACCTTCACTAAAACCAATGCAAATGTTTTGCTTGCAATCTTTGGTTTCGAATCGCAGCATTCTACTATATCTGTCTTGTGATTTGTTGGGAGAGTTGTCTGTCTGAAAAGGACAGACCCTTCCTTTACCATGTGGGACGTGACCGTCCCACCTGCGGGACACACTATTCAACAGCCAGTGAAATAGCAGGGCTGCAAATTCAAAACCACCAAAATCTCATAATTCAAATTTCTCACACATACAAGTGTTATACACCATTTTATAGATAAGACTCTCGTTAATCCAACCACATTGTCCGATTTCAAAAAGGCTTTACGGTGAAAGCAAAACATTAGATTATGTTAGGACATCACCTTGACATGAAAAACCACACAGCCATTTTCTTAGCAAGAAGAGGCGTCACAAAAACCCGAAATACAGCTCAAATTAAGCAATAACCTTTGATGATCTTCATCAGATGGCACTCATAGGACTTCATGTTACACAATACATGTATGTTTTGCTCGATAAAGTTCATATTTATATCCAAAAACCCCATTTACATTGGCCCATAATGTTCAGAAATGTTTTTCCTTTAAAAACTTCCGGTGAATGAGCACATCAATTTATAGAAATGATCATCATTAACCTGTTATGGCTAGGGGGCAGTATTTTCACGGACGGATAAAAAACGTACCCGATTTAATCTGATTAGTACTCCTGCCCAGAAACTAGAATATGCATATAATTATTAGCTTTGGATAGAAAACACTCCAAAGTTTCTAAAACTGTTTGAATGGTGTCTGTGAGTATAACAGAACTCATTTGGCAGGCCAAAACCTGAGAAGATTCTGTACAGGAAGTACCCTGTCTGACCATTTCTATTCACTTACCTTTGATGATCTTCATCAGAATCCACTCCCAGGAATCCTAGGTCCACAATAAATGTTGTTTTGTTCGATAAAGTCCATAATTTATGTCCAAATACCTCCTTGTTGTTTACGCGTTCAGTAAGCTACTCCAAATGTAGGAAGCGCGTTAAATTTAAAGACGAAATGTCAAAAAAAGTTATATTTACGTTCGTAGAAACATGTCAAACGATGTATAGCATCAATCTTTAGGGCCTTTTTAACAGAAAACTTCAATAATATTCCAACAGGACGATTCCAATGTCTTGAAAAATGTAATGGAACACAGCTAACTCTCACGTGAATCGTGCCAATGAAGTCATGTCCTTTCCTGAGTCAACAACTTCCAACTTCCTTTTTTAGCTCTCTGTTCACCATAGAAGCCTCAAACAACTTTCTAAAGACTGTTGACATCTAGTGGAAGCTTTAGGAAGTGCAAAATGAACCCTAAGTCACTTGAAATCACTTGAAAAAACTACAACCTCATATTTCCCACTTCCTGGCTGGCTGGATTTTTTTCTCGGGGTTTTGCCTGCCATATGAGTTCTGTTATACTCACAGACATCATTCAAACAGTTTTGGAAACTTCAGAGTGTTTTCTATCCAAATCTACTAATAATATGAGTCTGAGTAGCAGGCAGTTTAATTTGGGCACGCCTTTCATCCAGACGTCAAAATACTGCCCCCTACCCTAGAGAAGTTAACCTCTCTGGGCTAGGCGGGACAAATTCGTCCCACCTACGTAACAGCCAGTGTAATCCAGTGGCGCGATTTTCAAATACCTTAAAAATCCTATTACTTCAATTTCTCAAACATATTACTATTTTACAGCTATTTAAAGACAAGACTCTCGTTAATCTAACCACACTGTCCGATTTCAAAAAGGCTTTACAACGAAAGCAAAACATTAGATTATGTCAGCAGAGTACCCAGCCAGAAATAATCAGACACCCATTTTTCAAGCTAGCATATAATGTCACAAAAACCCAGAAGACAGCTAAATGCAGCACTAACCTTTGATGATCTTCATCAGATGACAACCCTAGGACATTATGTTATACAATACATGCATGTTTTGTTCAATCAAGTTCATATTTATATCAAAAAACAGCTTTTTACATTAGCATGTGACGTTCAGAACTAGCATACCCCCCGCAAACTTCCGGTGAATTTACTAACAATTTACTAAATTACTCACGATAAACGTTCACAAAAAGCATAACAATTATTTTAAGAATTATAGATACAGAACTCCTCTATGCACTCGATATGTCCGATTTTAAAATAGCTTTTTGGTGAAAGCACATTTTGCAATATTCTAAGTACATAACCCAGCCATCACGGCTAGCTATTTAGACACCCGGCAAGTTTAGCCTTCACCAAAATCAGATTTACTATAACAAAAATGTTATTACCTTTGTTGTCTTCGTCAGAATGCACTCCCAGGACTTCTACTTCAATAACAAATGTTGGTTTGGTCCCAAATAATCCATCGTTATATCCAAATAGCGGCGTTTTGTTCGTGCGTTCCAGACACTATCCGAAATGGTAAATCAGGGTTACGAGCATGGCGCAATTCGTGACAAAAAATATCTAAATATTCCATTACCGTACTTCGAAGCATGTCAACTGCTGTTTAAAATCCATTTTTATGCCATTTTTCTCGTAAAAAAGCGATAATATTCCGACCGGGAATCTCCTTTTAGGTAAACAGACAAAGGAAAAGAAAGCTTTCGGTCGACGCGGGCACGAGCCTGAGTCTCACAGTACTGTGACCAGCCACTACCCAAACGCGCTACTTTGTTTCAGCCAGAGCCTGCAAAGCCACGATTCAGCTTTTTGCCGCCTTCTGAGAGACCATGTGAGCTGTAGAAAGTATCACGTTATAGCAGAGATCCTTTGTAATGGATAGAGATGGCAAAGAAGTTCAAGAAATGGTCAGACAGGGTACTTCCTGTACAGAATCTTCTCAGGTTTTGACCTGCCATTTGAGTTCTGTTATACTCACAGACACCATTCAAACAGTTTTAGAAATTTTGGAGTGTTTTCTATCCAAAGCCAATAATTATATGCATATTGTAGTTACTGGGCAGGAGTAGTAACCAGATTAAATCGGGTACGTTTTTTATCCAGCCGTGTCAATACTGCCCCCTAGCCCTAACAGGTGAACAAAGTTAACAGTCTGTCACTGAAACCAGACCTGTAGTCACAGATGCATACGGTCAGGTTTTTGAGACTAGGAGTAAAATGCGTTAGCCCTAGCTTTTAGCTTAGCCCGGATCTCACCATTAACCCATGGTTTCTGGTTGGGATATGGATGGCCGATCACTGTAGGCACGATGTTGTCAATGCACATCCTTATGAAGCCTGTGACTGAGGTTGTAAACTGTGAGGATTCTCAAAACATATTCCAGTCACATGTACAAAACAGAACACCTCTGTACCGTTCATATCAACGTTCCTGTTTCAGCCGGTGTTCCTGTTTCCAGTAAAAGGATAGAGTCATGATCTGATTGGCCAAAGGGAGTCCTTGTATGCATCCTCATGGACAGCGATCCAGAGTCTTAGCGCATCCAGTTGCTCTAAAGACGTGCTGATAGTTCTTTGGCAAAACTTTTTCCAAGTTTGATTACTTAAAGACACAAGTCATGATGAATGTGACACCAGTCAGCCTCTGAATGTCCGCTTTCCTGTTTATTTAGAGCCCTGTAGAGTTTGTTGAGTGCAAAAGTGGTGTTGGCCTGAGGTAGGATGTAGACAGTGGTGATGATAATAGATGAAAACTCTCTGAGAAGGTAGAAGGGTCAACATTTTACCACCAGGTATTCCAAGTCATGTGAACAAAAACAAGAAAGTATATCAATGACACGTCATTGATAAATGAAATTAGAAAATGTGAATAACTTCATTTTTCCTGTGAGGGAACTTTTTTTTGGAATAGTTAAAAAAGCAGACAACACCAACATAAACATAGTAGGCTATACAGAAGACCCACTGGACACAAATCAACATAGTCAACAGACACTTTCAGCCTGTGGACGAGGTTACACATATAAACAGGTCAATAAAATAATAACGTCATAAACATCTGTGACTGCAATATAGAGCTTAAGCAGCAGTGTTTTGAATGGGCGATGTTGCTAGCCATGTCTCAGGGTCGCTGCCCGCGTTGACAGTGGTAGCACAGAGTATATAAACCCAGAGGCCAAGCATCGTCATACTTCCGGGAATGCTTCACTAAGCAGACTTGACAGATTAGACCAGGTTAATATTCCAAAAATATAAAGGCACAATATAGATTCGAGCCAATGTCTTAAGCTGTGCATGTTATTACTCCAACCTTCTGAAAGTGACAAACTGACGCAGTTTCATTTTCGTCAAAAACAACTTTATATCGCAAGAGTTAGTTTGTTGTGACATCCTGCATATGCAAGACGACCGTTAGACCTGATGACGAGTTTCTGTGCATGAGCTTAGCTAGCCAACGTCGCCATGACATCAGCTACAAGCGTGATCGGGGATTTGCTGATGGAGATTCGCTCTAACCTCTGTCTCACTTCTTAATCGTCACATGCCAACCTGTTGTTGTCATTGCCTCTCAAAGAAGTAGCTAGCTAGATAGCACTGCTAGGATTTCTCTCTCTCCGTCTGGCTGGCTGGCTAGTGGCAGTTTCATCCTGCATCTCCATGGATACCGCTGGGGATCATATGAGATGCACACAACAAAAAATTCTAAAACATTCTAATAACTCTGCTGGTTGACCGCTTTTATGCTGTTCATCAGCTGACTCAACTACTCTGATGCACTGCGCACCATTTTCACAAATATAATATCACAGACACTCAAAAACAGGACTGACACCACCCGTCACCATTACAGCGCAAGAAAGAAAGGTGCACCATTGTATGATTTGTTAACAGCAAGTAATTTTATTTTACTAGAAATCAAAATGTATCATGAAGGCACCAAACACAGATTAACAAAATGCATATGATGCCGACACAAACACACACACACACACACACACACACACACACACACACACACACACACACACACACACACACACACACACACACACACACACACACACAGAGATGGAATTTCAACTTGTTCAGTGATTTGCATTTTGGCCTGAGAAAGAAATGGAAGGATCATCACTCATATCAATCAGCACTAGTCTGTCCCAGACACAGGTTAGCCCAGCCACCTGCAAGGGCTGACTCTTTCACCTGCAATATGTAAGTTCTTGGGCGCCCCGACATATAGAATGGGAGTTATAGATCTGTCATTCTCGTTGAAAGCATTAAGAAGCGGTAGATCTGTTCTTTGTGTGCTATTTCTGTGCTACCCATTCCTAATGTTTTTGCGTGTTTTACTTTTGGCTTTGTGCACCATCTTCAAACAGCTGAAAATACAATATTTTGGGTTATTGATAATATATTTCACAGCGGTTTAGATGGTTCGAGGATTCACTACAAAATTACTGATTGTTTTGTCACATAAACTGAAATTAGCCGAACTATTCTAATTTTAGCAACCAGGAAATGGAAGAGCATTTCTGAATATTGCACCATTAATTAAAATCTATTTTCTTTGTGTGTCAGTCTGTGTGTGTAGTTTTCTTTTAAAACACTAATGTATTGAAGATCAGAATCAACTCCAGAATTAAGCCTTACTCCTGAACAGAGGCAGTTACAACAGCTAAAAGACATTGTTGGCTGTCATGCATATAGTCAACAATAATATCAGGTAGGTTCCGATGTTCATTGAGGCTAAAGTTGTTTTCCCAGTGGCTGAGTTTGCATGTTTCTTAATGGTGATACAATTAGCAAAGACAAGTGCATTCATCACTGAAGGGGGATACATATTTGATGACGTGCTGTAATCGTACGTGACAGACAGGGAACGGAGATGTTGACTCACATCTTCTAAAATATTGTAATGTGGAACATCACATCAAATCACATTTTATTGGTCACATACACATGGCTAGCAGATATTAATGCGAGTGTAGCGAAATGCTTGTGCTTGTAGTTCCGACTATGCAGTAATATCTAACAGTAATCTGACAAATTCACAACAACTACCTTATACACACAAATACACATAAATGTAAAGGGATGAATAGAATATGTACAAATAAATATATGGATGAGCGATGGCATTCGGCATAAGCAAGATGCAGTAGATTGTATAGAATACAGTATATATACAGTACATATGAGATGAGTAATGTAGGATATGTAAACATTATTAAAGTGGCGTTATTTAAAGTGACTAGTGATACCTTTATTAAGTCAATTTATTTAAGTGGCCAGACATTTGAGTCTGAATTTAGGCAGCAGCTTCTCTGTGTTATTCATGGCTGTTTAAATGTCTGATGGCCTTGAGATAGAAGCAGTTTTTCAGTCTCTTGGTCCAAGCGTTGATGCACATGTACTGACCTGGCCTTCGGGATGATAGCGGGGTGAACAGGCAGTGGCTTTGTTGGTTGTTGTCCTTGATGATCTTTTTGGCCTTCCTGTGGCATCGGGTGCTGTAGGTGTCCTGGAGGGCAGGTAGTTTGCCCCCGTGATGCGTTGTACAGACCGCACTACACTCTGGAGAACCTTGCAGTTGAGAGCGGTGCATTTGCCGTACCAGGCGGTGATACAGCCCGACAGGATGCTCTCGATTGTGCATCTGTAAACGTTTGTAAGTGTTTTAGATGACAAGCCACATTTCTTCAGCCTCCTGAGGTTGAAGAGGCGCTGTTGCTTCTTCTTCTCCATGCTGTCTGTGTGGGTGACCATTTCAGTTTGTCAGTGATGTGTACGCCGAGGAACTTAAAACTTTCCAATATTCTTGTATCCTGTCAATATGGATGGGGGGGTGCTCCCTCTGCTGTTTCCTGTGGTCCACAATAATTTCCTTTGGTTTGTTGACGTATTTTCCTGACACCAAAGTCTGAGGGCCCTCAGCTCGTTCCATCTTTGTTGGTAATCAGGCATACCACTGTAGGGTCGTCTGCAAACTTGATGATTGAGTTGGAAGCGTGCATGAGAACGCACCCTTGTGGATGAGAACGCACCCTTGTGGGGCCATAGTGTTGAGGATCAGCGGGGCGGAGATGTTGTTTCCTACCTTCACTACCTGAAGGCGGCCCATCAAAAAGTCCAGTACCCAGTTCCACAGGGCGGGGTCGAGACCCAGGGTCTCGAGCTTAATTATGAGTTTGGAGGGTACTAAGGTGTTACATGCTGGGCTGTTGTCAATGAACAACATTCTTACATAGGTATTCCACTTGTCCAGATGGAATAGGGCTGTGTGCAGTGTGATGGCGATTGCATTGTCAGTGGACCTTTTGGGGCAGTAAGCAATTTGGAGTGGGTCTAGGCTACCAGGTAGGGTGGAGGTGGAGGTGATATGATCCTTGACTCGTCTCTCAAAGCACTTCATGATGACAGAAGTGAGTGCAATGGTCATTTAGTTCAGTTACCTTAGCTTTCTTGGGAACAGGAACAATGGTGGCCATCTTGAAGCATGTGGGGACAACAGACTGGGATAGGGATTGGTTGAACATGTCCGTAAACACACCAGCCAGCTGGTTTGCGCATGCTATGAGGACGCATCTAGGGATGCCGTCTGGGCCAGCAGCCATGCGAGGGTTAAGACATTTAAATGGTTTTACTCGCGTTGGCCACGGAGGACAGCCCACAGGTTTTAATAGTTACAGTGGGTACAACATCTCCGATGCACTTGCTAATAAACTCACTCACCGAGTCAGTGTATACGTCAATGTTGTTGTCTGAGGCTATCCAGAACATATCCCAGTCCACGTGATCGAAGCAATCTTGAAACGTGGAATCCGATTGGTCAGACCAGCGTTGTATTTACCTGAGCACGGGCATTTCCTGTTTTAGTTTCTGTCTATAGGCTGGAAGCAGCAAAACTGATTCATGGTCAGATTTGCCGAATGCAGGGCGCGGGAGGGCTTTGAATGCATCGAAGTTCGAGAAGCAATGATCCAGAATTCTACACTCTTCTGGGAAGGCTTTCCACTAGATGTTGGAACATTGCTGCGGGGACTTGGCTCCATTCACCCACAAGAGGATTATTGAGGTCAGGCACTGATGTTGGGCGATTAGGCCTGGCTCGCAGTCAGCGTTCCAATTAATCCCGAAGGTGTTGGATGGGGTTGAGGTCAGGACTCTGTGCAGGCCAGTCAAGTTCTTCCACGCCGATCTCAACAAAGCATTTCTGTATGGACCTCGCTTTGTGTACAGGGGCATTGTCATGCTGAAACAGGAAAGGGCCTTCCCAAAACTGATGCCAAAATGTTGGAAGCACAGAATCATCTAGAATATCATTGTATGCTCTAGCGTTATCAAGATTTGCATTCACTGGAACTAAGGGGCCTTGCCTTAACCTCCACCAAACTTTACAGATGGCACTACGCATTGGGAAAGGTAGCGTTCTTCTGGCATCCGCCAAACCCAGAATCGTCTGTTGGACTGTAAGATGGTGAAGCGTGATTCATCACTCCAGAGAACCTGTTTCTACTGGTCTAGAGGCTAATGGTGGCGAGCTTGACACCACTCCGGCCGACACTTGGCATTGCGTATGGAGATCTCGGGCTTGTGAGAGGCTGTTCGGCCATGGAAACCCATTTCATGAAGCTCATGACGAACAGCTATTGTGCTTACGTTGCGTCCAGAGGCAATTTGGAACTCAGTAGTGAGTGATGCAACAGAGGACAGACAATTTTTACGTGCTACGAGCTTCAACATTCCGCAGTCCCATTCTGTGAGCTTGTGTGGCCTACCACTTCACGGCTGAGCCATTGATCCTAGGTGTTTCCTCTTCTCGATAACAGCACATACAGAGCAGAAATTAGCAGAGCAGAAATTTGACGAACTGACTTGTTGGAAAGGTGGCATCCTACGACAGTGCCACATTGAAAGTCACTGAGCTCTTCAGTGAGGCCATTCTTTTTCCAATGTTTGTCTATGGAGATTGTATGGCTGTGTGCTCGATTTTACACACATGTCAGCAACGGGTGTGGATGAAATAGCCAAATCCATTAATTTGAAGATGTGTCCACATTCTTTTGAATATATAGTGATTCTTACTAATTTCACTTAGATAAACAGCTATGCAAGGTCACATTAAATGGCAATTTCACACAAAAACAATCCCCCTTCCCCAACACTATTTAGGTGAACCATAAAGCACTTGTAAAAAATGTCAAAACCTTGAAATAGCAACAATAGGAATAAATAGGAATAGAACAGAATGATGACCAGATACACAAGACAATCATTCCCCTACAGTGGAGATACCCTTCTCTTTAACACATGATGCAGGTTAATTTCCCAGCCCTGTAGAGGTATAGGAGAGGCTAACTAATGTTACCAAACAAGCTGAAGGAGAAAGTAATGGGGCTCAGACTACACCAGAATGATCTCAAAGAAATATAATCCTGAAGGATTTCCCTGATGATCGTAGGAGAGTAGTTCATCATCAAGTTCAGCAGGATGATCTGGACGTTACCGGAAGCTCTCATTTTCATCAGTTTCCTTCCCTCTTTTTCACAATTTCTCTCCTTCCCTCCATCCCCTGGACCTGGACCTGCTCAGCACCCTCAGAATGGAGACACTGCAGAACAGGTTGATGAACAGAACCAAATGAAGATACCATAGTTGAATTTAACGCCGCCTCGGGCAGAACCCATTTTCACAAGGAGGCAAAGTCTCAGCAACCATGCCACGATCACACAATGTTATTATTGCAAATTGATAGAATTTATTGTAGTTTTTCAAGACAAGTTAAGAAAATACTTTTTCACCGTACCTGCTGTGGTTTGTTCTTATTGGGGTAGAATGAGCGTCTATACCTCTGTTAAGGGGTTATGATTTGGCTTCTACAATATGCTATGAAGAGCGCTCGAAACGAGATGACACTCATCTAGACTAGACTGTATATATATGACTAATGTATTGACATTTACATTGACGTGCATCTGCCATGAAAACACCCAATACTAAAGGGATAGTTTGGGAGGCTTTGTTTCTAGTTTCCGAGAGTCAGATTAATTAGTGGATATACTTTTTATGTATCTGAGTCCAATATGAAGGAAGTTAGAGGTGGTTTCGCAATCCAATGGTAACTAGCTTAGCAGAAATACTGGGCGTCTTTGGGTACAGCTAGCAAGCTAGCTACCTCTTATTGCTTCATACTGGATTTAGATACATAAAAATGGTATCCATGAGTTCGTCTGACTCTCGGAATGTAGATAAAAGGGCCTCATTGCCTAAATCCCGAACTATCGATTTAACGCCAGGGGGGTCAATGTTTTTTCAAGTGTGGGTGGAGACTAATGACTTTCTAGTAGTGTGCACTGTCTGGATTAGAAAGTTGAGTAACAATGACAGCATTAGAAAAGTCTCATGCACATTCAGTCCCCATACATTTAAATATCATGATGTAATCTTAGTGACAGACAAGGAACCTAGGTTCAAAGTAGAACATAACATGAAGAAGTCAATCCATGACTTAATGCTGATGCTTAATGAATAGGCCTAGTCCCATATCTATCCACTTCGTCTTAATATTAATTGTATAATTGATAAACAAACCAACATTCTCTACAAATGCTAAACAAGTGATGCAGCTTTAGTTAACAATTTATTCAAACTATTTATCAGCAACCAAGGTCTAATATAACACAATTTATTATCTGCCCTTTGCCGTGTCTGCTTATGTTTAAACTACGGTTTCAGGCACGAAGGAGTTAGGAATTGATATAATTTTTTTAATTAAGTGCATATTTAACACAACACTCTACAGTCTTTTAGCGGTAGCTTGTCACAAAAACCTGTACTTTTAGTGCCCTCAACTGTAAGTCTAACGTGTCTCTGGCCCTCTTCGGCATGGCAGCCTTCCCTCTCTGTAGAGGTGCAGCAGGGGTGAGACAGGGACACTGAAGATGTTAATGATCATTAACAAGGGGAAGACATTGCAGTAGTAGACAAGACTGGATGACACGGTGCTCCAACCAACAACCCCCGAGATGGAGCTCGCCAAGATAACCACCAGGTTGGTTAAGACGATCCCAAAAGCTCTGATCTTACGTGAGTCTGTTGTACCCTGCTTCTTCTCTCCCCCTCTGCCCCCCTCTACCTCTCTTGGACCAGGCTGCTTCAGCACACGCAGGATGAAGAAGCAGCAGAGAGAAATTACAGCCACCCCAAGGCAATAGACACTATTGAGCACTTAAGCTGCAGCTTCTTCATATCCCATTGAGGTGATTGGAGATCATGCAAACACGAGCGACAGCAGCCAGACCACAGTTGAACACGCCACCCTGTACCTCCAGAGTCTTTACTTGAGGAAAGCCACAGGTTGGGCCACCGCCAGGTAGCGCTCCACACAGATGCAGCTCATTTGTATAAACCTTGCTGTCAGTCTCTCTGACATTTGCGACATTGTTTCAAAATTAAAATTCAATCACCAGCTGTCCCATAGTAATGAACATGTTGGGAGTCGGGACAAGACAGACAGGCAGGCAATGTTACTCAGCCAGTCTAAATCATGAATCAGTTGGCATCATTTTATGGATATATACAAAGAAATGTATTTTGAAAAAAAGGTCAAACGAAATGAATTGCAGCTCGTTTGCAATCAATGTGAAGTGATTGTGTTAGCTGTGTTGTTGTCAAGCTCCTCTAAACAACAGTTTCCTGACAAGTGAGCACATTTTCTATGCCAGGCGAAAACGTGCCTAATTAGCTCATTGTTATGGATATATCCAAATTAATGTCACTAGAAAACAGCTTTAACATGCAGCTACTGTTGTTATTCCTTCTGCACGGTTTGACTTGACTGTAAGTTAGCCGTAGTTAACTAGCAAGCAAGGGATAAGAATGTTGCCAGCCAGTATGGCAATGGAACATTTTAGAGCGAACAACTGGGTTGTGTCCATAGATACAGAACAAAAAGACTGAACGACTGGATCGCGTCTCTGGCAACCAAACCGACAGAAGGAACGGCCAGCCAGCTTGGGTAGCAACCCTAGATCTGTGGTGGGACTATATCTTGTGGAAAGATGAAATAAAATATATATAATTTAACAAAATAAAATATTTGATGAAAATATGTCAATCATTATTTGAACATGTTGGTAACCCCATTGTATAATCTTGATAATGCCATTGAAGCCGGTGTTTGGAGGACATATTGGTACGGCTTGCCAGCCCGCGACTTCATTCTAGGGCCTAACAACACCCGTGCCAATATATCCTCTAAACACCAGCTTCCAGGACATTATCCCTTAATTAGACATTATGGTCATCATACACACTTTCACTAACTAGGCAAGTCAGTTAAGAATAAATTCTTATTTTCAATGACGGCCTAGGAACAGTGGGTTAACTGCTTTGTTCAGGGGCAGAACAACCGATTTGTACCTTGTTAGCTCGGGGATTCGATCTTGCAACCTTTCGGTTACTAGTCCAACACTCTAACCACTAGGCTACGCTGTCGCCCCATGGATTGGGGTCCGCATAGACTGGGCGGTGTGAACCTTTGACTCTCTTTCCAAAACCCCGCCATCGCCAGGAGGATCCCAACGGCACAGATGGTGGAACAAGGCTCCACTTCCCCTAAAAGCAGATAACTGCATGCTGATGGAGCCTGTTGTTGTGGTGGGCTGGACCGGTGTTGGGTATATTTGTCATTGTCCCTGTCACTGTGGATGGCGTGCCCTACACTGCCCTTGAGGACACTGGTACGAGAGTAACCCTGGTGAGGCCAGACATAACTTGGACTCAGTTTGAGCCCACAACTGATCCTTTCTTTGTCAGTGGGCAAACATACAAAATCAGCAGGGGATCAAATACTTTTTTCCCCCACTGTATATACTGTACTCTATACTATCTACTGCATCTTGCCTATGCCATTCGGCCATCGCTCATCCATATATTTATATGTACATATTCTTATTCATTCCTTTACACATGTGTGTATAAGGTAGTTGTTGTGAAATTGTTAGATTACTTGTTAGATATTACTGCATGGTCGGAACTAGAAGCGCAAGCATTTCGCTACACTCGCAATAACATCTGCTATCCATGTGTATGTGACCAATAAAATTTGATTCGATTTTAGGAGGTGGATAGTATGAGTCTCAGAGTATTACAGTACAAGGGGCAGGCAAAATGTAAGTCAAGCCAGGAAAAGAGTCAAATCAGAGTCAGGCAGGTACAGGACGACAGACAGAAAGGTCAGAACTGGGAAGACTAGGAAAAGCAAAAACTAGATCACAGGGAAGACGCTGGGAGGAATTGACGGGACAAGACGAACTGGCAACAGACAAACAGATTAGGCAGGTATAAATGCACGAGGTAATGGGAGACACCTGGTGGGGGTTGAAGACAATCACAAGACAGGTGAAACAGATCAGGGTATGACAAGTCCCTAATTTGGGGTTTCATGTCCTCAAGTCATTGGTTAAGTATTTGATGCCAGTTTCATTGCAAATGCAATGCATTAGTGATTTTGGACCCACATGTTTTGCAAACTGCATCCCTTTTCCCCCCACTACCACATAGTCTTTGAAACCCAATTCAATGATTTTTCAGACCGATGATGCCCTGATTCAGAGGTGGCACCACAGGTCCCAGAGTGGTGGGGCAGTTCTTTGCAGCCCGGACCTTTTCCTACTCTGGTAGCCTTACCAGGTATAAATCAGGACACTATAGGGTCTGACAGTGATTAATTAGTAGTTGTAAAAAAGTACTTATATGGGAATGGGACCAGATTTACATTTTAGTAACTTAGCAGACACTCTTTTCCAGAGCAATTTACAGGAGCAATTAGGGTTAAGTGCCTTGCTCAAGGACTATTAGGTTACAGGCCCAATGCCCTTAACCTCTAGGCTACCGGCTGCCTAGGTATACAAATACTTTCGAAACAGGTCACATGGTTTTAAAGAAATTATAGATTCATTTCAGGTAATAATGTTGGATTGAAAAAGGTTAAGGTAGCCTAGCCAGCCACCCCAAGTTTGTATATAGCCAAAACCAAATTAGTTCACATTCACATTTTCTTCTAACAAAAATAAATGGGCTATAAACATGCTACATAACATTACCAATTGGCCAGAGGGCAATAGGCGACAGGACGCATTGGCGTTGCTTATGCAACCTCAAGCTGCAGTTGTTATCAGTAGCCTAGTTGATCAGACTAAGACATCCTCTCATTTTTCTTCCCCTACAGCAACATTTCTGTGAAGAGTTCTTGCTTGTGTATGTCGGGATTGATGTGTTATCACGTTTGCTATATAAAGTACCAGACACAAGTTTTTTCTTTATTTTTACTATTTTCTATATTGTACAATAATAGTGAAGAGATCAGATCTATAAAATAACACATATGGAATCATGTAGTAACCAAAAAGTGTTGAACAGATCAAAATATATTTCATATTTTAGATTATTCAAACCAGCCACCCTTTGCCTTTGTCACGACTTCCGCCGAAGTCGGCCCCTCTCCTTGTTTGGGCGGCGATCGGCGGTCGACGTCACCGGCTTACTAGTTACCACCGATCTATGTTTCCATGTTCGTTTGGTTTTGTCTTTATTATACACACCTGTTTAAGATTCCCTGATTATGTTTGTCTTGTCCGTGATTGTTTCCTGTTTTGTGATTGTTGGAGGTGTTTTCTCCCAACTCTGTATTTGGATGTGGAAGAAGTTTGATTATGATTTTTAGTAAACACGTTATTGTTTACCCTCATCCATGTGTCCTGCGCCTGACTCCGACACTTCTTCTAACTAAAGCATTACAGCCTTGATGACAGCTTTGCTTACTATATGCATTCTCTCAACCAGCTTTATGTTTTTCCAACAGTCTTGAAGGAGTTCCAAAATATGCAGAGCACTTGTTGGCTGTTTTTCATTCACTCCGCGGCACAACTCATCCCAAACCATCTCAATTGGGTTGAGGTTGGGTAATTGTGGAGGCCAGGTCATCTGATGCCGCCCTCCATCATCTCCTTCTTGGTCTAAAAGCCCTTACACAGCCTGGAGGTGTGTTGGGTCACTGTCCCGTTGAAAAACAAAATGTTAAACACATTGATAAACCAAAAGAGAGATTTCCACCGGTCTAATGTAAATTGCTTGTGTTTCTTGTCCAAGAAAGTCTCTTCTTCTTAATGGTGTCCTTTAATAGTGGTTTCTTGACAACAATTCAACCATGAAGGCCTGATTCACGCAGTCTCCTCTGAACAGTTGATGTTGACATGTGTCTCTTACTTGAACTCTGTGAAGCATTTATTTGGGAAAGGGTAAATGGGGATTCCTAGTCAGTTGTACAACTGAATGTATTCAACTGAAATGTGTCTCCCGCATTTAACCAAACCCTTCTGAATCAGAGAGGTTTTGGGGTCTGCCATAATCGACATCCTCGTCTTTGGCTACAATCTGAGGAGCAGCTCTAATGAACTTCTCCTCTGCAAAATTTGAAACAGTCGCATGACTGCAATCCACATCTCTGGCCAGAACTGTTTATATTTAGGTGCAGGAACGCCAAGATACTTTTGGAGTAATATTTTATTAGAAGTGCAGGAGATCAAGCAGTAGAAGATTTCAGGTGCCGGTTCTCAGCTTTGGTGAACTCCTGCCCAAGTCAGGCACTGGGGTCACTGGTGAACGTAGGGGGTCAGGCACGGCAAGTTATGAGATCAGGTTTTTCCTTTTTCTCTCTTTTCTTGTCCCGACAGTTACTTGTTGCTGTTTCTATAGTTTTTGCGTGGGCTAAGGCCAGACAGAAACCCGTGAGAGTTAGAGTTCAATAAACTATTTTCATATGAGAACTCAAGAACTGTTGTGGACTAGACTACAAAATATTACTTTACTACTGAATTATAACATAGTACCATACTATTTAAACTAACTACATTTTTCACACTCTATATTGTATTATCACGCTAGTATTACTAGCTCTACAGATATTAAACTATATATTAGATCATGATAAAAACATTTAATAAAAACATATTTAACTTGTTTGAGATAATGGTGTGTGGTTAAAATATTTAAAAATATATTTTGAAGATATCACATATGGTTTACCTGTAAGTACAAACGTGTATGTCTGAAGTCCATATGATTGGATAATGTAAGGTGAAAGAGTCAGCCCTTTGCTGGTGGCTGGGTTAACCTGTGGCTGGGACAGACAGGTGCTGACTGACATTAGTGATGATGGTGTCATTTCTGCTTAAGCCAAAATGCAAATCCCTGAGCAGGTTGAAATTTAATCGGTGTGTGACTCTGTGTCTCTGTGTGTCTCTCTCTCTGTGTGTGTGTATGTGTGTGTGTGTGTGTGTGTGTGTGTGTGTGTGTGTGTGTGTGTGTGTGTGTGTGTGTGTGTGTGTGTGTGTGTGTGTGTGTGTGTGTGTGTGTGTGTGTGTGTGTGTGTGTGTGTGCGTGCAAGTGCATTTTGTTAATCTGTTTTGTTCATCATATGTTTTGATAGGATTTCTAGTCAAATAAAATGACCTGCTGTCAACTAATCATACAATGGTGTTCAATTAATCAAAACCCACAGGTGTGTGTATGTAAATAACACAACACGTGACTTGTTAGGAAGAACACAGGACAGAGAGCTTTGGCTAAAATCCCCTATACATGTAGGTGTTGTACCATCGGGTTGATCTCAGAGTTCTCCTGGAGAGAGAAGTACAAATATTGCGCAGCAAACTTTGAGTTACCAAAACAACTAGGGTATGTTATTTTATATTTTAATATAATTGAGTATATGATCTTTGACTAACCGTTTAAAACCTCATGTTTTAATTCAGAGTTTCTGAATTGACCGGACATGACCTAAATATATCAACGTATTTTTATGTATGTTGCATTATTATATTCAATGTATTATAAAATAGTAATGAATCTTGCAATCTCCCTTCTCTCATCTCAGTGGGTTCAGATAATTTACACAAGGATGAATGACTCTTCAGGAAACCACACTTACCTTGACAAATGGAATGTTTGCATGGACCAAGGATATGTTGTGGCAGTTGTGTATGGTGCTGCCGAGTTCCTGTGCTTCCTCCTGGGGACGCCAGCTCTGGTCTGGTGCCTCTGGCTCTCTCTGAGTGGATGTCTCTCTGGAGGTCTCAAACCCACCCAGGTCATCCCTATTAACCTGTTTGCAGTGGAGCTGGTGTTTTGTGTCCAGGGTCTACTTGATGTGGTCAGCTACCTACTCAGCCAGAACATCATGTTACTGCAGGCTAAATATTTCCTCTATCTCCTCTCCTGGACCTGCAGGCCCCTGATCCAGAGCTGCATCTGTGTGGAGCGCTACCTGGCGGTGGCCCAACCTGTAGCTTTCCTCAGGTACAGACTCCGTAGGTACAGGGTGGCATGTTCAACCAAGGTCTGGGTGCTGTCACTCGCATGTTCTTCTATCCTTTTAATTGGTTACGAAAGAACCACATCGTATGTGCTCATTAGTGTCTATTGCCTTGGGATGTCCGTCATTTCTCTCTGCTGCTTCTTCATCCTGCGTGTGCTGAAGCAGCCTGGTCCAGGAGAGGTTGAGTGGGGAAGAGGAGGAGAAAGGAAACAGGGGACCACAGATCCACATAAGATGAGAGCTTTAAGGATCGTCTTATCCAACCTGGTGATTATCTTGACAAGCTCCATCTCGGTGGTTGTTGGTTTGGCCACCCTGTCATCCAGTCTTGACATCATCTGCAATGTTTTCCCCATGTTCCTGATTGTTAACATCTTCAGTGTCATGGTTTCACCCCTGCTGCACCTCTACAGAGAGGGAAGGCTGCCATGCCGAAGAGGGATAGAGACATGTTAAACTTACAGTTTTCGGTGACAATAGAGCGTTGTGTAAAATACACTATGAATTAAAATTGTTCTTCGTACCTGCAACTGTAGTTTACATATATGTAGACAAGGTAAAGGTGTAGAAGAATGTGTCATTTTTTTATTTGACAAATAGTTTTGATTGTTTTAACTTGGTGGCATGTAGAAATACAATTGTGTGATATACTGCACGTTAGCGATATAGTTGTTCTTAACTACAGCTTCTTTAGCATTATAGTGAATGTTTATTTTTTTTGTTAATTATAAAATGTATATTAGGGTGGGCTGGAGAGACAGGCTTGTTCGGTCTATTCATATAGCATTAGCATTGTATAATGGATTACCTTTTTCTTCATATTACGTTGTAATTTGAATTCTTGTCATGTCTGTCACTTAGAACAGGGTTTCCCAAATGCAGTCCTTTTTGCATTTGCACTACAAAGCTGATTCAATAACCAATTCATCATCAAGCTTTGATTATTGGAATAAGCTGTGAAGTGCTTGGGCAAAACCAAATCATGCACCCAGGACCATGTTTGGGAATCCTTGACTTCATAGAGAAATAGGCTTATTCATTTAGCATTAAGTAATGTATTGTCTTTGTTTTATGTTCTACTTTCAATTTAGGGTTCATGTCTGTCACTAAGATTTCATTTTTTTAACCTTTATTTAACTAGGCAAGTCAGTTAAGAACAAATTCTTATTTTCAATGACAGCCTAGGAACAGTGGGTTATCTGCCTTGTTCAGGGGCAGAACAACAGATTTTTACCTTGTCAGCTCAGGGATTTGATCTTGCAACCTTTTAGTTGCTAGTCTAACACTCTAGTCACTAGGCTACCTACCACCCCAAAAGTATGGGGACTGACTGTTCGTGAGACTTGGTTAATTGTGTTATGGTTACGCAACATTCTAGCCCAGACAGTGCACACTCCTAGAAAGCATTATGCTCCATAAACACTGGAAAAAACATGGACCCACCTGAATGGCAAATGCATGTTATTTCAAATGTCAATATATTAGTCAGATGTAGATTAGTCTAGATGAGTGTCATCTTGTGATGGTAACTTTTCAAAGGATACTGTAGGTGCCAAATCCTAACCCCTGGATAGAGGTATATACACTCATTTATCCCCAAGAAGAACAAGCTGCAGAAAGTACAGTGGAAAATCTTGTTTTGAAAAACCACAGTAACTTGCATCAATTTGTGATGGCCCTTTGGTCCAGGTGAATGAAGAGATCTTCACCATCAACCAGTCTGTCATGGAGCTTCTCTACTGCCTCTACTCACTCCTATTGTTCACCAACGTTCTCTTCATCAAAAGTTTCATCTTCATTCTACGAGGGGGTTTTGGCTTGGTCGAGGTCGGACGGCTCTTGTTACAGAGCTGCATCTGTGTGGAGCGCTACCTCGCTGTGGTTCACCCTGTGGCACGTGTGATCATGGCATGTTTACTGATGCTCTGCCTCCTTGTGTCAGTTAGGGTTACCTGAGGAGCCATCTGATTCAATTCCGGTGTCTTCGCAGAGGTTCTGTTCATCGACGTGTTCTGCAATGTCTTCATACTGAGGGTTCTGAGCAGGTCTGGTCCAGGGAATGGAGGGAAGGAGAGAAAGGGTGAAAATAGGAGGGAGGGAACCTGTTGAAGACCAGAGCATCCCATCCTGTCCAGATTATCCTGTTGACCTTGATGTTGAACTACTCTCCTACAATCATTGGGGCATTCCTTCAGGATCAAATTTCTTTGAGATCATTCTCCTTCAGTTTGTTGGGTTGCTTTACTCAACCCCTCCACTACCTCTGCAGGGCTGGCAAACTGCCCTGCATCTGGGTTTAAAGAGAAGGATAACTCCACTGTAGGGAAATTCATGTTTTGAAATTCTAAGGTTATCATTCTGTTCCATTCCTTTTAATAATATTGTTGGGGTAAAGGGGTTGATTGGTGTGCATGTGAAATTCTCATGTTATTTGTTGTTATATAGCTCTTAATCCATGTCAGGGATGGGCAACTTTGATGGGGGTGGGGGGCCACAAAAATCTGAACTCATTGTAATGCTTTTTTTTCGAGAAGTAGAGGAGTCAGGCGCAGGACACAGGGATAAATGTAAACCAACGTGTTTACTCAAAATATCAACAAATCTTCTCATAGAAAAATACATAGTTCGGAGAAACACCTCCAACCACACAAAACAGGAAACAATCACCGACAAGACAAACAGGAAATGCAGAGGTTTAAATAATGAACATAATTAGGGAAATCAAAAACAGGTGTACACAATAAAGACAAAACCAAACGAACAGTGAAACATCGATCGGTGGCAACTAGTAAGCCGGTGACGTCGACCGCCGAACGCCGCCCGAACAAGGAGAGGGGCTGACTTCGGCGGGAGTCGTGACACTCATCATGGGGTATGCAGTCAGAGCCGGCCCTGGCCTTTTGGGGGCGTTATTATAATTTTGTTTGGGGGCCCCTCCATCTTGTGTGTAAAACATTTTACCGGCCTCCCTCTTGACACCACAGTAAAAAAAAGTTAATTTCCTGCAATTCTACAAATGTTTCCTTTGGTTGTAGAGAACATTTTGCAGTTTTAAATTCTACTTGTGTATTCTACTACTCTAACTCTCAACCTTCAGTTGAGACCCCGAAATACATTTTGAGATTTTGCTATCCCCTCATGCGAACAATTACAACCTATTCCTGTCTGTTTTGCTTGATTTGACTAAATGTATACCCATTCCTTTTCTTTGAAAAATCTAGCAGTCACTTTTCTACTATTGAGTGGTGTTCTATTTTTCAATGTATAGCTGTGTTTTAAAAGAAGTGTGGAATAAAGCAAATCTGATTGTTTCAACAGTTCAGGTCCCTCTCTGTCTGTCACTTATAATTACAGCATGTAATCAAAATTGTATCCCACTTCAGTGATAGATGCACCTGACTTGGCTAATTCAATCACCATTATAAAACATGCAAACACAGACAAGGCCACTGGAAAAATACATTTGTTTTCATGAACATCGGGACCTCTCTAATGTTTTCAATGACAATTTGCATTTTAGTTATTGTAACTTCCTGTTTAGGAGGTAGACCTACTACTTCAGAGTTTATTCTTATATTCTTATTCTTATATTCAATATGTTTGTGTTTAAAAAAGAAATAGACACATATGTTTGGGGATTATTGGAACCCTAAAGGATGTGGTTGTTACAAATTCAAACCTTATGCTTGTCTCTCTCTCTACTGGCAACTACTTATGCATGTCTACAAACATATGAAGATTATTCCAAATACATTACCAAAGCTGATTACAAACTACTACTTACTATGCTACATACAGTAATATTACTTTATTATCGAAGTATAACATAGTGCCACAATTCTATTAAAACTAACTTAACATTCCACACATTAACACTACTGTATACAGTAATTGGACCCTGATGTCAGATAAGGTTTACCTGTAAGTACGAACCTGTCCTGTATTCACTATGCATTTAGAGAGAGATCCAGAATCCAAACAACAGACTAATACTGTGTATGTCTGAAGCCCATATGATGTGATTATGTAAGGTGAAAGAGTCAGTCTTTGCCGGTGGCTGGGATAGACAGGTGCTGAGTGAAATGAGTGATGATGCTTCCATTACTGCTCAGGCCAAAATGCAAATACCTGTGCAGGTTGATATTGCGTCCGTCCGTCCGTCCGTCCGTCAGACTGTCTGTCTGTCTGTCTGTCTGTGAGAGAGACACTCCCTTACACGGAACCCAAACCGGCCATGCGCCATTGTGCATACATGTATTTTCTCTCCCTACACATCAAACACGATCACGACACGCAGGTTAAAATATTAAAACAAACTCTGAACCAATTACATTAATATGGGGACAAGTCGAAAAGCATTAAACATTTATGGCAGTTTAGCTAGCTAGCTTGCACTTGCTGGCTAATTTGTCCTATTTAGCTAGCTTGCTGTTGCTAGCTAATTTGTTCAGGGATATAAACATTGAGGTGTTATTTTATCTGAAATGCACAAGGACCTCTACTCCGACAATTAATCCACACATAAAACGGTCAACCGAATCACTTCTAGTCATCTCTCCTCCTTCCAGGCTTTTTCTTCTTTGCACTTTTGTGGTGCTTGACATCTAAACTTTCATAGTATTACCACGACGACCGACAGCTCAGTTCGTCTTTCAATCACCCACGCGAGTTTAAGCATCCGCCATCAATAAAATAAATAATCAAAAACAAGGTTTTGAGGCGCCTGTCCTATATCTAGGAGATATATCTAAGCTCAGGAAATATATACAGTTGAAGTCAGAATTTCACATACAACTTAGCCAAATACATTTAAACTACTTTTTTTTTTTACAATTTCTGACATTTAATCCTATTAAAAAGTCCCTGTCTTAGTTCAGTTAGGATCACCACTTTATTTTAAGAATGTGAAATGTCAGAATAATAGTAGAGAGAATTATTTATTTCAGCTTTTATTTCTTTCATCACTTTCCCAGTGGGTCAGAAGTTTACATACACTCAATTAGTATTTGGTAGCATTGCCTTTAAATTGTTTAACTTGGGTCAAACATTTCGAGTAGCCTTCCACAAGCTTCCCACAATAAGCCCATTCGTCCTGACAGAGCTGGTGTAACTGAGTAAGGTTTGAAGGCCTTGCTCACATACACTTTTTCAGTTCTTCCCACAAATGTTCTATAGGATTGAGGTCAGGGCTTTGTGATGGCCAATCCAATACCTTGATTTTGTTGTCCTTAAGCCATTTTGCCACAACTCTGGAAGTATTCTTGGGGTTATTGTCCACTTGGAAGACCCATTTGCGACCAAGCTTTAACTTCCTGACTGATGTCTTGAGATGTTGGTTCAATGTTTCCACATAGTTTTCCTACCTCATGTTGCCATGTATTTTGTGAAGTGCACCAGTCCGTCCTGCAGCAAAGCACCCCCACAACATGATGCTGCCACCCCCGTGCTTCACGGTTGGGATGGTCTTCTTCGGCTTGCAAGCCTCCACCTTTTCCCCCAAACATAACAATGGTCATTATGGCCAAACAGTTCGTGTCTCATGCTTGTCACTTCTGTGATGCAGAAAATAACCTACACTGTGCACTTTGAGGCTGGGGATCTGGTCTGGGTCTACAGCCCCCTGAGAAAGAAAGGTTGTTTCCCCAAGCTGGACAGTCAATTGGTTGGGCACTGCAGGGTCCTGGAGAGTATGGAATATGTGGTGTACTGGGTGCAGGAAAGGTGGCACTGCACCGTGATAGATAAGTCACCCCCAAAAACAACTCCCTTTGACAATGGCATTCCCCACACACCCAGGCCCGCTCCCCCTCTACCCCCTGTGTCGCTGAGTGGTTCACAATAAAACCAGGCTGTGCCCCCTGTGCCCCCATCATTTCCCCTTTGTCCCTGTCCTCACCCCCTGTCCCCCAGAGTGACAGCCCCCCACCACAGACTGAACACCCTTCGCCATAAGTGGGCACTCTGCCCCCATTATGCCCGTGTAGACAAAAAAGACCTCTGGGGACGAGGGACTATGTGGTGGTGGTACTCTGTAGTGACCCTCCTGGTCAGTTATACGTTACTGTTTATGAGTTTATGGTCATGTTTATGAGTTTCAAAGAGCTTTGAGTGGTCCAGCACGCCAGTCAACCTGCTGTCTGCCAATCACAGGAATGCCTGGAATGTTTTGGTGCCAGGACTCCTTGTGCCTGGTGGACATTCTTTCATTTATGATTTATTGAGGACGTTACCATACATTACCATGACTGAATGACAAGCTACAACTTACTAGCCTACATAAAATGAGTTTACAACTGAAATATAACTGTCACGTTCTGACCAGTAAAGGGGTTATTTGTTATTGTAGTTTGGTCAGGACATGGCAAGGGGTGTTTGTTATATGTGGTTTGGGGTTTGTTGGGCTATGTGTTTATGTAGAGGGGTGTTTGTTTAGAGTGTTCCAGGGTTTTTGGGTTATATTCTATGTTAGTTATGTTATAGTCTAGTCTTTTTAGTTCTATGTTTAGTTTATTGATTTGGCCTTCAATTGGAGGCAGCTGTTTCTCGTTGCCTCTGATTGAAGGTCCTATATAGAGGGGTGTTTTTGTAATGGGAATTGTGGGTAGTTACTTCCTTGTTTAGTGTCTGTGCACCTGACAGGACTGTTAGTGTCGTTCATTGTTTTTGTATACGTGTTTCGTTGGTTTTTCCTTCTTTAATAAAATAAAGAAGATGAGTATACACTTTCCCGCTGCACCTTGGTCCAATCCTTACGACACCCGTTACAGAACTACCCACCACAAACGGACCAAGCAGCGGGGTAAGGAGCAGCAGAGGAATTATATGGACTATGGGGAATCATAGACATGGGAGGAAATTCTGGACGGGGCTGGATCATGGTACCAGGCTGGGGAATACCGTCGCCCACCGGAGGAGATAGAGGCAGCCAAGGCGGAGCGGTGCCGTTATGAGGCTATATATGCGCCGATCGGAAAGCACGAGAGGCACCCCCAAGAAATAATTTGGTGGGGGCGCACACGGGTAGTTTGGCAAGGCCAAGGGTGAGCCCTAAGCCAACTCCCCGTGCTTATTATGGGGAGCGTATGGAGTGGAGAGCCCCGGAGTATGCGGAAGTGCCCATGATCTCGCCCATGCGCACGCACAGTCCGATGTGAGTGATCCCAGCCCCTCACAAGTGCCATGCTAGAGTGGGCATCCAGCCTGGAAAGAGAATGCCTGCGCAGCGCATCTGGCCACCAGTGCGCCTCCTAGGCCCAGGCTACCCTACGCCTGCTCCACGCACGGCAACCATCAGGCCTCTGCACAGCTCTGTTCGCCCTGTGCCAGCACTCCGCTCGTGCAGGGCTACTATTTCCATCCAGCCAGGACGGGTTGTGCAGGAGGTGCGCTCGAGATTGCCAGTGCACCTCCACGGCCCGGTATATCCAGTTCCCACTCCTCGCACTAGCCCTGAGGTGCGTGTCTCCAGTCTGGCGTATCCAAAGCCAGCAGCACGCACCAGGCCTCCAATGCGTCAGCCCAGTCCAGGATGTCCTGTTCCCGCTCCTCGCACTAGCCTTTGGGTGCGTGTCTCAGTCTGGTACCTCCACTACCAGCCCCACGCACCAGGCCTCCAGTGCGTCAGCCCAGTCCTGCTCCTGCTTCTCGCACTAGCCCTGTATGCGTGTACCTAGTCTGGCACTGCCTAAGCCAGCCCCACGCATCAGGCCTTCAGTGCACAGTCCCCGTCCAGAGCTTCCGGCAACAGTGTCTCGTCCAGAGCGTCCGGCAACAGTGCCTCATCCAGAGTGTCCGGCGACAGTGCCCCGTCCAGAGCTTCCGGCAACAGTGCCCCGTAGAGAGAGGGCCCACAGTCCGGAGCCGAGAGAGACGGCCCACAGTCCGGAACCGAGAGAGACGGCCCACAGTCCGGAGTCGAGAGAGACGGCCCACAGTCCGGAGCCGAGAGAGAAGGCCTACAGTACGGAGCCGAGAGATACGGCCTACTGTCCGGAGCCGAGAGAGTCGCCCTACAGTCCGGAATCGGCGCAGCGAGAGTCGCCCTACAGTCCATAATCTGCGCAGCGAGAGTCGCCCTACAGTCCGTAATCTGCGCAGCGAGAGTTGCCCTACAGTCTGTAATCGGCGCAGCGAGAGTCGCCCTACAGTCCGGAATCGGTGCAGCGAGAGTCGCCCTTCAGCGTGAGGTCTCCAGCGACGTGCATCAGCCTGAGGTCTTCAGCGATGCGCCATAGCCCAGAGACTTCAGGAGGGGTAAAATGTAATAAGTATGTAGCGGAGGTGGACAGGTTAGGTTGGGGAGAAAGGCCGGAGCCTGAGCCACCTCCATGGTAGGTGGGTTGGGGAGGGGGGGTGTAGCACAAGAATCGTCGGTGACGGTGGCCACCCTCCCTTCCCTCCCTTTAGTTTGGGATTATTTTTTGTTTTAGGGTTATTTTTGTGTTTTGTTTTAGGTGCATCTGGGGTCTGCACCTTTGGGGGGGGGGGGGGGGGGGGGGGTACTGTCACGTTCTGACCAATAAAGGGGTTATTTGTTATTGTAGTTTGGTCGGGACGTGGCAAGGGGTGTTTATTTTATGTGGTTCGGGGTTTGTTGGGCTAAGTGTTTATGTAGAGGGGTGTTTGTTTAGAGTGTTCCAGGGTTTTTGGGCTATGTTCTATGTTAGTATATTTTAGTCTAGTCTTTTTAGTTCTATGTTTAGTTTATTGATTTGGTCTTCAATTGGAGGCAGCTGTTCCTCGTTGCCTCTGATTGAAGGTCCTATATAGAGGGGTGTTTTTGTAATGGTAATTGTGAGTAGTTACTTCCTTGTTTAGTGTCTGTGCACCTGACAGGACTGTTTGTGTTATTCATTGTCTTTGTATACGTGTTTCGTTGGTTTTTCCTTCTTTAATAAAATGTAGAAGATGAGTATACACTTTCCCGCTGCACCTTGGTCCAATCCTTACGACACCCGTTACAATAACATAGTACCATACTATTAAATTTACAACACATTTCACACATCGACACTATATAGTATTATCACTCTAGTATAATTAGAACTACAAAATATTGTTTGAGAGATGGTCTTTATACTTTTTATGACAATATTTATTTGTTTATTTTATTTCACCTTTATTTAACCAGGTAGGCCAGTGGAGAACAAGTTCTCATTTACAACTGTGACCTGGCCATAAAAAAGCAAAGAAGTGTGACAAAAAACAACACAGAGTTATGCATGGAATAAACAAAAGTACAGTCAATAACACAATAGAAAAATCTATATACAGTGTGTGCAAATGGCGTAAGGAAGGCAATAAATAGGCCATAGTAGCGAAGTAATTACAATTTAGCAAATTAACACTGGAGTGATCGATGTGCAGATGACGATGTGCAAGTAGAAATACCGGTGTGCAAAAGAGCAAAAAAAAGTAAATAAAAACAATATGGGGATGAGGTAGGTAGTTGGATAGGCTATTTACAGATGGGCTGTGAACAGCTGCAGCGATCGGTAAGCTGCTCAGATAGCTGATGCTTAAAGTTAGTGAGGGAGATATAAGTCTCCAACTTCAGCGATTTTTGCAATTCGTTCCAGCCATTGGCAGCAGAGAACTGGAAGGAAATGCAGCCAAAGGAGGTGTTCGCTTTGGGGATGACCAGTATAGTTGCTGGAACGCGTGCTAAGTGTGGGTGTTGTTATGGTGACCAGTGAGCTGAGATAAGGCGGAGCTTTAGCTAGCAAAGACATATAGATGACCTGGAGCCAGAGGGTCTGGCAACGAATATGTAGCGAGGGCCAGCCGACGAGAGCATACAGATCGCAGTGGTGGGTGGCATATGGGGCTTTGGTGGCAAAAGGGATGGCACTGTGATAGACTGCATCCAGTTTGCTGAGTAGAGTGTTGGAGGCTATTTTGTAAATGACATCGCCGAAGTCGAGGATATGTTTGGCAGCGTGAGTGAAGGAGGCTTTGTTGAGAAATATGATACCACATACGTTTCACCTGTAAGTACAAACCTATAAATTATTCACTAAGCAATTAGAGAGAGATCCAGAATCCAAACAACAAACTAATAATGTGTATGTCTGATGCCCAAATGATTTGATTATGTAAGGTGAAAGAGTCAGCCCTTGCAGGTGGCTGGGTTAGCCTGTGGCTGGGACAGACATATGCTGAGTGATATGAGTGATGATCCTTCCATTTCTTGCTCAGGCCAAAATGCAAATCTCTGAGCAGGTTGAAATTCCATCTCTGTGTGTGTGTGTGTGTGTATGTGTATGTGTATGTGTATGTGTGTGTGTGCATTTGGTTAATTTGTGTTTTGTTCATGGTGATAGGTCTTGATAGGATATCTAGCCAAAGAAAATGACATGTTGTAAACAGTCATAGAATGGTGTTTAATTCATCACTGCCCACTGGTGTGTGTATGTAAATAACACAACACGTGACTTGTTAGGAAGAACACAGGACATAGAGCTTTGGATAAAATCACTCATACAAGTAGGTGTTGTACCATCGGGTTGGTCTCAGAGTTCTCCTGCAGAGAGAAGTGTGATTATTGCAAAGCAAAATCTGCATTACCAAAACAACTAAGGTAGGTTATTTTACATTTTAAAATTATTGAGGATGTTATCTTCTGTTAACTGTTTTTCATTTACTCTTCATGTTTTCATTCAAACTTTCTGACAGAATGCACAATGTTTTGACTGAAAAATGTATATCTAAGTATTTGTATGTATGTTGGCAGCATTATATTGAATCAGTATTTTACCAACAATATATTCAAGTCACGAACCTTGCAATCTCCAATCTCTCATACCTCAGTGGGCTCGGATATTGTTCCACAAAGATGAATGCCTCTTCAGATAACCACACACAGTTCAAGTGGAATGTTTGCTTTGACCAGGCCTATGCTGTGCAAATGCTGTACGGTGCTGCCCAGGCCCTGTGCTTCCTCCTGGGGATGCCAGCCCTGGTTTTGTGCCTCTGGCTCTATCTGAGTGGAAGTCTCTCTGGAGGTGTCAAACCCACCCAGGTCTTCCCTATTAACCTGTTTGCAGTGGAGCTGGTGTTCTGTGTCGAGGGTCTCCTTGAAGTGATCAGCTGCCTAATCATCCGGAAAGCTATAATGTTAGGGCAGGCTGTATCTTTTCTCTATTACCTCTCCTGGACCTGCAGGCCCCTGATCCAAAGCTGCATCTGTGTGGAGCGCTACCTGGCGGTGGCCCAACCTGTGGCTTTCCTCAAGTACAGATTCCGGAGGTACAGGGTGACGTGTTCAACCATTGTCTGGGTGTTGTCGCTCACTTATTCATGTTTCGCTATCGCTTTAATGGGTTATGAAGAAACAGCAGCTCATGTGCTCATTAGTGTCTATTGCTTTGGGGTGGCAATCATTTCGCTCTGCTGTTTCCTCATCCTGCATGTGCTGAAGCAGCCTGGTCCAGGAGAAATAGAGGGGGCAGAGGGGGAGAGAAGAAACAGGAGACAACAGACCCACATAAGATAAGAGCTTTTGGGATCATCTTATCCAACCTGTTGATTACCTTTACATGCTCCATTCTGGTGGTTGTTGGACGGGCCACTCTGTCATCTAGTCTTGAAATCAACTGTAATGTCTTCCCCATGTTAATGATAGCTAACATCTTCAGTGTCCTGGTCTCACCCCCGATGCACCTCTACAGAGAGGGAGGGCTGCCATGCCGAAGAGGGCAAGAGACATGTTAGACTTACAGTTGTGGTCACTAAAATAACAGTTTTATGTGACAAACTATCGCTAGCAGACGTTGTGTTAAATACTCATTGACTTAAAACATTTCTGTCAATACTGAGGCGAAGCTTAACTTCTAAGTGCTTGCAACTGTAGTTTAACCTGTTATGGCTAGGGGGCAGTATTTTCACGGCCGGATAAAAAACATACCCGATTTAATCTGATTATTACTCCTGCCCAGTAACTAGAATATGCATATAATTATTAGCTTTGGATAGAAAACACTCCAAAGTTTCTAAACTGTTTGAATGGTGTCTGTGAGTATAACAGAACTCATTTGGCAGGCCAAAACCTGAGAAGATTCCATGCAGGAAGTGCCCTGTCTGACCATTTCTTGGCCTTGTTGATTATCTCTATCCAATACAGGGGATCTCTGCTGTTACATGACACTTCCTACGGCTCCCATGGGCTCTCAGAAGGCGGCAAAAAGCTGAATCGTGGCTTTGCAGGCTCTGGCTGAAAAACATTAGCGCGTTTGGATAGTGGCTGGTCACAGTACTGTGAGACTCAGGCTCGTGCACGAGTTGACTCCATGTTTTATCGTTGAACGAAAACCACCACTCCCAGTCAGAATATTATCGCTTTCTTACGAGAAAAATTGCATAAAAATTGATTTTAAACAGCGGTTGACATGCTTCGAAGTACGGTAATGGAATATTTAGAATTTTTTTGTCACGAAATGCATCGTGCGCGTGACCCTTCGTCACCCTTGGATAGTGTCTTGAACGCACGAACAAAACGCCGCTATTTGGATATAACAATGGATTATTTTGAACCAAACCAACATTTGTTATTGAAGTAGCAGTCCTGGGAGTGCATTCTGACGAAGAACACCAAAGGTAATCAAACTTTTCTAATAGTAAATCGGAGTTTGGTGAAGGCTAAACTTGCTGGGTGTCTAAATAGCTAGCCCTGTGATGCCCGGCTATGTACTCAGAATATTGCAAAATGTGCTTTCACCGAAAAGCTATTTTAAAATCGGACACCTCGATTGCACAAAGGAGTTCTGTATCTATAATTCTTAAAATAATTGTTATGTTTTTTGTGAACGTTTATCGTGAGTAATTTAGTAAATTCACCGGAAGTGTTCGGTGGGAATGCTAGTTCTGAACGTCACATGCTAATGTAAAAAGCTGGTTTTTGATATAAATATGAACTTGATTGAACAAAACATGCATGTATTGTATAACATAATGTCCTAGGGTTGTCATCTGATGAAGATCAAAGGTTAGTGCTGCATTTAGCTGTGGTTTTGTTTTTTGTGACATTATATGCTAGCTTGAAAAATGGGTGTCTGAATATTTCTGGCTGGGTACTCTGCTGACATAATCTAATGTTTTGCTTTCGCTGTAAAGCCTTTTTGAAATCGGACAGTGTGGTTAGATAAAGGAGAGTCCTGTCTTTAAAATGCTGTAAAATAGTCATATGTTTGAAAAATGGAAGTTTTTGTATTTTTGAGGAATTTGTCATTCGCGCCACGCCTATCATTGGATATTGGAGCAGGTGTTGCGCTAGCGGAACGTCTAGATGTTAAACATTCATAGACAAGGCAAAGTGTCGAAATTTTGTGTAATTTTTTGTTTAACTTACATCTAGACGTTCCGCTAGCGGAACACCTGCTCCAATATCCAATGATGGGCGTGGCGCGAAATACAAATTCCTCTAAAATTCGAAAACTTCAATTTTTCAAACATATGACTATTTTACAGCATTTTAAAGACAAGACTCTCGTTAATCTAACCACACTGTCCGATTTCAAAAAGGCTTTACAGCGAAAGCAAAACATTAGATTATGTCAGCAGAGTACCCAGCCAGAAATAATCAGACACCCATTTTTCAAGCTAGCATATAATGTCACAAAAACCCAGAAGACAGCTAAATGCAGCACTAACCTTTGATGATCTTCATCAGATGACACACCTAGGACATTATGTTATACAATACATGCATGTTTTGTTCAATCAAGTTCATATTTATATCAAAAAACTGCTTTTTACATTAGCATGTGACGTTCAGAACGTTCAGAACTAGCATACTTCCGGGGAATTTACTAACAATTTACTAAATTACTCACGATAAACGTTCACAAAAAACATAACAATTATTTTAAGAATTATAAATACAGAACTCCTCTATGCACTCGCTATGTCCGATTTTAAAATAGCTTTTCGGTGAAAGCACATTTTGCAATATTCTCAGTAGATAGCCCGGCATCACAGGGCTAGCTATTTAGACACCCACCAAGTTTAGCACTCACCAAAATCAGATTTACTATAAGAAAAATGTTATTACCTTTGTTGTCTTCGTCAGAATGCACTCCCAGGACTTCTACTTCAATAACAAATGTTGGTTTGGTCCCAAATAATCCATCGTTATATCCAAATAGCGGCGTTTTGTTCGTGCGTTCTAGACACTATCCGAAATGGTAAATCAGGGTCGTGCGCACGGCGCATTTCGTGACAAAAAAATTCTAAATACTCCATTACCGTACTTCGAAGCATGTCAACCGCTGTTTAAAATCAATTTTTATGCAATTTATCTCGTAAAAAAGCGATAATATTCCGACCGGGAATCTGCTTTTCGGTAAATAGAGGGAAAAACAGAAAGAGGGGGGCTGCCAGTGCACGCGCCTAAGCCCTTTGTCCTCTGATAGACCACTTAGCAAAAGCGCTCGTGTGTTTCAGCCAGGGCTTTGAATTACGTCATTCAGCTTTTTCCCGGGCTCTGAGCGCCCATGGAAGCCGTAGGAAGTGTCATGTAACAGCAGAGATCCTTTGTAATGGATAGAGATGACAAAGAAGGGGAAGAAATGGTCAGACAGGGTACTTCCTGTACAGAATCTTCTCGGGTTTTGGCCTGCCAAATGAGTTCTGTTATACTCACAGACACCATTCAAACAGTTTTAGAAACTTGAGTGTTTTCTATCCAAAGCTAATAATTATATGCATATTCTAGTTTCTGTGCAGGAGTAATAATCAGATTAAATCGGGTACGTTTTTTATCCAGCCGTGAAAATACTGCCCCCTAGCCATAACAGGTTAATAAATTGTTTTTATTATTTTAATTTGTTGGCAAGTAGCAATAGCATTTTGTGATATATAGCTTGTTAGCATTAAAGTTGTTGTGAAAAGGGCAAAGGATGCCCTACCCTTTTGGTTTAAAGCTGAGCGATGGCGATGGAGAAACTATCAAATAATGAGGCTCTACATTGTTTTTTTACATTCATGTTGATTACAAACAAAAGAGTTAAACCAACCCTTAGTTTTGGTTCTGATAGGGTGTGAAAGTTGAGCTAAACTCATGATGCATTTATGAGTTATATTCCCTAAGAGTCCATGGTAATATGTCATTCATTAATTTGAAAGTCCGAGAATTAATGTAGCAATCACAGATTGCCGCTTTAACTATAGCTGCGTCACTTATTTAGAATTCAAAGTAATTGTTGGTTTGTTTTATTCATTATACAATTAATATTAGGATGAATGGCTTGATAGGGGACTAGGCTTATTAATTTAGCATCAGAATTAAATAATGGATTGTCTTCTTCATAATATATTGTTGTTTGAATTTAGAGTCCTTATATGTCACTAAGATTTTGTTATGATAAATAAATGTATGGGGACTGACTGCGCATGAGACTTGGCTATTGTTGTCATTGTTAAGCAACATTCTGGCCTTTTCAGTGCAAAATCCTAGAAAGCCATTAGGCTCCTTCCACACTGGAAACATCCCCTGACGTAAACGTTGGATATTTGAATGACAGGTGCACATCAATTCAAATGGTAATGCATTATTCAGATAACGGCTTTTCTAGTTGAGTGTCATCTTGTTTTGAACACCCGTCAAAGCATACTGTAGGTGCCAAAACCCAGGGCAGAGGTATAGAAGGGAGGGAAACTGATGAAGAAGAGGAGAGGCTCCTGTACCGTACACATCATCCCGCTGAACTTGATGCTGAACTACACTCTTACGATCATCAGGGAAATCATTCAGCATGTTGGGTAGCTTTAATCAGCCCCTCCTCTACCACCTAAGGGTTGTGAAACTGGCCTGCATTGGGGGTTAAAGAGAAGGATAACTCCACTGTAGGGGAAAGGTTGTCTTTCATTTCTCTGTTTATTGTTCTGTTCCATTCCTTTTAATCATATTGTTCATTATATTTACAGGTTTTGACATTTGTAATAAGTTAGTTATAGTTCAACTATGTAGTGTGTGTGGGGGGAGGGATGTGGTGTGGGGGGAGGGATGTGGGGTAGGGGGATGGTCTGCCATTTTGTCTTGTATAGCTGTTAATCTAAGTGAAATTAGGGAGATACATTGTGATAATCTAAGTGAAATTAGGGAGATACATTGTGATATTTCCCTGTCACCTCATGCTCACAATTCCAACCTATTCCTGACTGTTTTGCTTGTTTTTACTAAATGTATTCCCATACATTTATGTAGCTAAATCATCTTTTAACTTGTTTTACACCCTGCCAAGCAATTACTTCTCTACTATTGGGTGGGGTTCTATATTGAAATATATTGCTGTATGTTTTAAAAGAAGTGTGGAGTAAAGCATCTGATTGATTGAACAGTTAAAGTCCCTGGCTGTCTGTCTGTCACTAGTAATAATCCATAGTTATATCCAAATATCCTCTGTTTTGTTCGTGCGTTCAAGACACTATCCGAATGGTAAAGAAGGGTGACGCGCACGACGCATTTCGTGACAAAAAATTTCAAAATATTCCATTACCTTACTTCGAAGCATGTCAACCGCTGTTTAAAATCAATTTTTATGCCATTTTTCTCGTAAAAAAGCGATAATATTCCGACCGGGAAAGCGTGTTTAGGTTCAAAGACGAAAGAAAATAAAACATGGGGTCGACTCGTGCACGCGCCTCAGCCCATTGTCCTCTGATAGAGCACTTGCCAAAAGCGCTAATGTTTTTCAGCCAGTGGCTGGAATTACATCATTCAGCTTTTTCCCGCCTTCTGAGAGCCTATGGGAGCCGTAGGAAGTGTCACGTTACAGCAAAGATCCTCAGTCTTCAATAAACAGAGTCAAGAAGCTCAAGGAATGGTCAGAGAGGGCACTTCCTGTACAGAATCTTCTCAGGTTTTTGCCTGCCATATGAGTTCTGTTATACTCACAGACACCATTCAAACAGTTTTAGAAACTTTAGGGTGTTTTCTATCCAAAGCCAATAATTATATGCATATTCTAGTTTCTGGGCAGTAGTAATAACCAGATTAAATCGGGTACGTTTTTTTATCCGGCCATGTAAATACTGCCCCCTACCCCCAACAGGTTAATGAACATATCACATATGGTTTACCTGTAAGTGCAAACCTATACTGTAGGCACTATGCAATTACAGAGAGATCCAGAATCCAAACAACAGACTAACACTGTGTATGTCTGAAGTCCATATGATGTGATTATGTAAGGTGAATGTCCTTGCAGGTGGCTGGGCTAACCTGTGGCTGAGACAGACAGGTGCTGAATGATATGAGTGATGATGCTGCCATTGCTATTCAAATCCCTTAGCAAGTTGACATTACATCTCTCTCTGTCTGTGTGTCTGTGTGTGGTTGTGTGCGGGTGTGTGTGTGTGCGGGAATTGGGTTGTTTGTTTTGTTCATGATAATGTTTTGATGGGATTTCTAGTCAAATAAAATGACTTGCTGTAAAGTAGTCATACAATAGTGCTCAATTCATCTTTTCCCACAGGGGCGTGTTTACGTAAATAATGCAACACATGCCATGTTAGGAAGAACACAGGACAGAGAGTTTTGGCTAAAATCATTCATACATGTAGATGTAGTTCCATTGGGTTGGACACCGCCTTCTGCAGGAGAGAGAACCACAAATATCGCAAAGCAAGGTCGGAGTTACCAAAACTTACTTTACATTTTAACATCAATGAGTACAGTATGTGATCTCCAGCTAACCACATTGCATCACATGTTTTCACTGAAGACTTTCTGAGAAAAAGCACAATGATTTGACTGACAGTAGACCTACATTTATCAAAGTATTTTCATGTATGTTTACATAAGCTCAGTGCATTCGGAAAATATTCAGACCCCTTCCCTGTTTCCAAATTTTGTTACGTTACAGCCTTATTCTAAAATGGATATAATTAATTTAATTAAAATGTCCTCATCAATCTACACACAATACCCCATAATGACAAAGTAAAAACAGGTTTGTATAAATGTTTGCAAATCTATTAAAAATAAAAATAGAAATACCTTAATTACATAAGTATTCAGACCCTTTGCTATGAGACTCAAAATGGAACTCAGGTGCATCCTGTTTCCGTTGATCAACCTTGTGATGTTTATACAACATGATTGGAGTCCACCTGTATTAAATTCAATTAATTGGACATGATTTCGAGGCAAAAGGGTACCAAAAATATTCTGCAGCATTGAAGGTCCACAAGAACCCAGTGGCCTCCATCATTCTTAAATGGAAGAAGCCTGGAACCACCAAAACTCTTCCTAGAGCTGGCCGCCCGGCCAAACTGAGCAATCAGGGGAGAAGGGCCTTGGTCGTTGAGGTGACCAAGAACCCGATGATCACCCTGACAGAGCTCCAGAGTTCCTCAGTAGAGATGGGAGAACCTTGCAGAAGGACAACCATCTCTGCAATACTCCAACAACCAGGCTTTTATGGTAGAGTGGCCAGATGGATGCCATTTCTCAGTAAAATGCACATGACAGCACTCTTGGAGTTTGCCAAAAGACACCTAAAGGACTCTCAGACCATGAGAAACAATATTGTCTGATCTGATGAAAGCAATATTAAACTCTTTGGCATGAATGCCAAGCATTATGTCTGGATGAAACCTGGCACCATCCCTATGGTGAAGCATGGTGGTGGCAAATATCATGCTGTGGGGATGTTTTTCAGCGTCAGGGAATGGGATAATAGCAGGATGATGGGAAAGATGAATGGAGCAAAGTACAGAGAGATCCTTGATGAAAACCTGCTCCAGAGCCCTCAGGACCTCAGACCGGGGAAAAGGTTCACCACCCAACAGGACAACAACCCTAAGCACACAGCCATGACAACGCATGAGTGGCTTCGGGAAAAGTCTCTGAATGGCTTTGGGAATAGTCCCTTGAGTGGCCCAGCTAGAGCTCTGACATGAACAAAATAGAACTTCTCTGGAGAGACCTGAAAATAGCTGTGTAGATACCTGATAGTGCTAGAGAGGATCTGCAGAAAAGAATGGGAGAAACTCCCCAAAAACAGGTGTGCCAAGCTTGTAGCATCATACCCAAGAAGACTCGAGGCTGTTATCTCTGCCAAAATTGTTTCAACAAAGTACTGAGTAAAGGGTATGAATACTTGAGATTCATTTTTTTTTTTACCATTTTTTGAAAAGTTTCTAGAACCTAGTTTTGATTTGTCAATATGGGGTACTGTGTGTAGATTGATGAGGGGGAAAACATTATTAAATACATTTTCAAATAAGGCTGTAACGAATAAGGCTGTAAGGTTGTAACTTTCCGAAAATGTTTCGAGTATTTTGCCAACAATATATTAAAGTCACTGAATTGTTTCATCTCCCCTCTCAAATATCTCAGTGGGCTCGGATATTGTTCCATAAAGATAAATGCCTCTTCAGAAAATCACACTGACAGATGGAACGTTTGCTTGGACCAGGGCTATGTCATGCCAGTGCTTTGCAATGCTGTCTAGGTCCTGTGCTTCCTCCTCAGTATGCCAGCTCTGGTCTGGTGCCTCTGGCTGTCTAAGTGGAAGTCTCTCTGGAGGTCTCAAACCCACCCAGGTTATCCCTATTAACCTGTTTGCAGTGGAGCTGGTGTTATGTGTCGAGGGTTTTCTTGATATGGTCAGCTACCTACTCATCCAGAATGTAATTTTACGGCAGGCCGTTATTGTCCTCTTTTATCTCGCCTGGATCTGCAGGCCCCTTCTCCAGAGTTGCATCTGTGTGGAGCGATACCTGGCGGTGGCCCAACCTGTGGTTTTCCTCAAATACAGACTCGAGGTACAGGGTGGTGTGTTCAACCGTGGTCTGGGTGTTGTCTCTCGCTTGTGCAGGTATTTCTCTCCCGTTAATGGGTTATTAATTAACTGCTGAATATGTGGTCACTTGTGTATATTGCCTTGGGGTGGCCATCATTTCTCTCTGCTGCTTCTTCATCCTGCGTGTGCTGAAGCAGCCTGGTCCAGGAGAGGTAGAGGGGGGCAGAGGGGGACAAAAAAAACAGGGGACGACAGACGCTCCATCCCGGTGGTTGTTGGTTGGACCGCTCTGCTTTCTAGTCTTGTCTACTTCTGCAATGTCTTCCCCTTGTTAATAATCATTAACATCTTCAGTGTCCTGGTCTCACCCCTGATGCACCTCTACAGAGAGGGAAGGCTGCCATGCCAAAGAGGGCCAGACACACGTTAGTCTGACAGTTGTGGGCACTAAAATCACAGGTTTATGTAACAAACTAACGCTAGGAGACTACAGAGCGTTGTCTTAAATATGCATTGTATTAAAATTGCTCTGCCGATGCCATGGTGCATCCTAACTTCTTAGTGCCTGCAACTGTAGTGCAAACACATGTAGGAACTTCAAAGTGTAGAATAATGTGTAATTTGTTATTTGATAAAATGTTTTGGTTGTTTTAATTTGTATGTAGCAATAGTATTGTGTAGGATATAGAACGTTAGTATCAAAGTTGTTGTTAACCTGTTAGGGCTAGGGGGCAGTATTGACACGGCCGGATAAAAAAACGTACCCGATTTAATCTGGTTACTACTCCTGCCCAGTAACTAGAATATGCATATAATTATTGGCTTTGGATAGAAAACACCCTAAAGTTTCTAAAACTGTTTGAATGGTGTCTGTGAGTATAACAGAACTCAAATGGCAGGCCAAAACCTGAGAAGATTCCATGCAGGAAGTGCCCTGTCTGACAAGTTGTGTTTCATCTTGGCTCTTTTTATTGATGACTGAGGATCTTTGCTCTAATGTGACACTTTCTACGGCTCCCATAGGCTCTCAGAGCCCGGGAAAAAGCTGAACAATACCGAGGCAGCCTCTGGCTGAAACACTTTATCGCTTTTGGCAAGTGGCCGATCAGAGTATTATGGTCTTAGGCGCGTGCCCGAGTCGACCCCGTGCTTTATTTTCTTTCGTCTGTTTACCTAAACGCAGATTCCCGGTCGGAATATTATCGCTTTTTTATGAGAGAAATGGCCTAAAAATTGATTTTAAACAGCGGTTGACATGCTTCTAAGTACGGTAATGGAATATTTAGAATTTTTTTGTCACGAATTGCGCCATGCTCGTCACCCTTATTTACCCTTTCGGATAGTGTCTTGAACGCACGAACAAAACGCCGCTGTTTGGATATAACTATGGATTATTTTGAACCAAACCAACATTTGTTATTGAAGTAGAAGTCCTGGGAATGCATTCTGACGAAGACAGCAAAGGTAATAACATTTTTCTTATAGTAAATCTGACTTCGGTGAGTGCTAAACTTGCTGGGTGTCTAAATAGCTAGCCCTGTGATGCCGGGCTATCTCCTGAGAATATTGCAAAATGTGCTTTCACCGAAAAGCTATTTTAAAATCGGACATATCGAGTGCATAGAGGAGTTCTGTATCTATAATTCTTAAAATAATTGTTATGCTTTTTGTGAACGTTTATCGTGAGTAATTTAGTAAATTCACCGGCAGTGTTCGGTGGGAATGCTAGTCACATGCTAGTCACATGCTAATGTAAAAAGCTGGTTTTTGATATAAATATGAACTTGATTGAACAAAACATGCATGTATTGTATAACATAATGTCCTAGGGTTGTCATCTGATGAAGATCATCAAAGGTTAGTGCTGCATTTAGCTGTGGTTTGGGTTTATGTGACATTATATGCTAGCTTGAAAAATGGGTGTCTGATTATTTCTGGCTGGGTACTCTGCTGACATAATCTCATGTTTTGCTTTCGTTGTAAAGCCTTTTTGAAATCGGACAGTGTGGTTAGATTAACGAGAGTCTTGTCTTTAAAATAGTGTAAAATAGTCATATGTTTGAAAAATTGAAGTTTTTGCATAACGCGCCACGGGATTACACTGGCTGTTACGTAGGTGGGACGATTTGGTGCCACCTACCCTAGAGAGGTTAACTAAAGCTGCATCAGTTGTTTAATATTATTGTGAATTGTTGTTTTGTTTTAACTATTATACAAGTTGTATTAATATCAGGTGGCTAGATAGTGTATTAGACTGATTCATTTAGCATTAGCATTAATTCATGGATTGTCTTTTTCTTCATGATATGATGTAATTTGAATTTAGGGTCCTAGTGTGTCACTATGATTACATCATGTTATTCAAATGTATAGGGACTGACTGGTAAAGAGACTTGGCTAATGGTGTCATCATTACTCAACATTCTAACCCAGACAGTGGACAGTCCTAGAAAGACATTAAGCTCCATACACACTGGAAAAAATCTTAGAACCACTTGGCTATTCGAAGAGCAGATGCACGTCAATTCAAAAGTAAATATGTCAGTCTAATATAGGACAGTATAGATGAGTGTCATCTTGCTTTGAACATTCTTCACAGCATACTATAGGTGCTAAATCCTAACCCCCGGACAGAGGTATGGAAGCTCATTCTTCCCCACTAAGGACAAGACGCAGAAGGTACAGTGAAACTCTGGTCTTGAACAAACACAGTAACTTGAATCCATTTGTAATGTTAACGTTGTCTATCTCTTTCAGCTTAATTCCTGTGATGATAAAACTTGCATTTTCCACTAAGTGTTACTTAGATTCAGATACAGTAATATTTTATCCTCTTGTTTTTCTCTCTCTCCCTCTTTGTCTTAGAACACAGCTCTTCCTATTATTCAGAGACTAAAGTAACGGAGGATGTGCAGCAATGAAGGAACCAAACTCCTATTTTCCCGTTCCCGTCAGGTTTAACCACACCGGGTGGTTTGACTATTATGACTCCTGATGCTGGGTGTGGCCCAGATGTCTGCCAGTCTACCTGGGAAGGAAGTTGTTCAACTGCTTTTTGGGCCTGGTCACCAACACCTGGTACCTGTGGCTGGTGGCGTGTGGCCTGTCGGTCCAGTTGAACCAGGAGATCTTCACCATCAACCAGTCTGTCATGGAGCTTCTCCACTGACTCTACTCACCTCTATTGGTCCCCAACATCCTCTTCATCAAATGTTTCACCATTCATTCTGCTAAGGGGTAGATTTTTGGCTTGGTCACAAATGGACGCCCCTCTTTAGGTGCTGCATCTGGCGTTCTATATCCTACACAATACTATTGCTACATACCTGGCGGTGCTCCACCCTGTGGTCTTTGTGTGATCGTGGCATAGATGTTGACATTCTGCCTCCTTTTGTCAATGGGCGTTTCCCGAGGCGCCATCTGATTCAACGCCTTTATCTTCACTGTGGATCTGTTCATTGACGTGTTCTGCAGTGTCTTCATACTGAGGGTTATGAGCAGGTCCGGTCCAGGGGATGGAGGGTAGGGGAAAAATAGTAAAAAAGAGGAGGGAGGGAACCTGATGAAGAGGAGAGGCTAACTACCGTCCAGATCATCCTGCTGACATTGATGCTGAACTACTCTCCTACGATCATCAGGGTAATCCTTCAGGATTATATTTCTTTGAGATCATTCAGGTGTATTCTGACCCACATTACTTTTTCCTTCAGCGTGATGGGAAGCTTTACTGAGCACCTCTTCTACCGCCACAGCTTTGAAACTGCCCTGCATCGGGGGTTGAAGAAAGGATAACTCCACTCTACAGTCTGTGAAACAAAAGTTATATCTAGAACCAAAAAGGGTTATTTGGCTCTCCCCATAGAAAAACCCTTTGAAGAACCCCTTTTGGTTCCATGTAGAATAATTTTTGGTTTCATGTAGAACCCTTTCCACATGTAGAACCCTTTATTTTCTGTTAATCTCAGTGAAATGAGGGAGACAGCGTGGTTTAGCATTATGTTACGTCTACCCTTGATTCCAGGTAGATTTAGCAGTTGATTATCTTCTTCTGAGTGTTGTTCTATATTGAAATGTATTGCTGTATTTTTTCAAAGATGTGTGTACTAAATTAAATTTGATTGATTTAACAGTTCAGGTCCCAGTCTGTCTGTCACTTATGATTACAGCATCTCATCAAATGTGTATCTTCAGTGATGAATGCACATCTTGGTTAATTGTATAAAATCTTGGTTAATTGTATAAGGGAAACATTCTAACCCGAAAAGGGCCTACCAGAAACAAAACATTAGTTTCAATGAACATCGAGAACTGCCTGATGTTTTCATTGGCTATTTGTATGACATTGTCTTTTAGTAGTTGTAACTTCCTCTGTTTAAGAGTAAGGCTTAATTCTGGAGTTGACTCTGATCTTCAATATTTTAAGGTTTTAAAATAAAACTAAAATAAAACAGATACTAAGACAGAAAGACAATACATTTTACTCAACATGTTAGTGTTTTGGGATCCTTGGAACCCTAAAGGATATGGATGTCAGAATGTCCAAATTTTTCCTTGTCTCTATCTACTGGCAATTCCTCATGCATGTCCATAAAGGACAACTTAATGACAAGCTACTACTAACTATTTTCATCAAACTAATGTTTTAATCTTAGTTATAGTGAAACATGAAAATTCTGGTATTCATTTTGGCAGTTGACGAGATCAGCTCTTTTGCTTGGTTGACATTGAGGAATTACTTGGAACCACTATGCCAGGGCTCTCATCTCATCCCTGTAGACTGTCTCCTCATTATTGGTAATCAGGCCTGCCACTGTTGTGTCGTTAGCAATTTTGATGATTGATTTGTAGGAGTGCATAGACACGCAGAGGATTGTACATGGCAACCAAAAGAGTGCTACCTGGAACCAATAAGGTTTCTACCTAGAACCAAAAATGGTTTTACCTGGAACCAAAAAGGGTTTTACCTGGATCCAAAAAGGGTTCTACCTGGAACCGAAAAGGGTTCTCCTATGGGGACAGCTGCAGAACCCTTTTGGAACCGTTTTTCTAAGAGTGTAAGGGAATGGTTGTCTTGCATTTCTCTGGTTATCACTGTGTTCCATTCCTTTTAAACATATTTTTCATGCTATTTAGAGGTTTTGACATTTTTATTAAGATAATTATGAATAAATTAAACAGTGTGTGTTTGGGGAGGGTGATTTCTTTGTGTGTGAAATGTTTATTTTATTTGCCTTTGTATAGCTGAGTCAAATTAGGGAGAACTATTGTGAGATTTTTCTGCCACTGTCACAGTATCCACAGAAAATGGTGCCCCTCCTCGGCCGGGCGGCGCTCGGCGGTCGACTAGCTGCCACCGATCTATGTTTCTGTGTTCGTTGAGTTTTGTCTGTCTAGGTCCGCACCCGTTTCCTTTTCTGTCATTAGTGGGGGGGGGGTATTTAGTTTGTTCCTTTGGGTTTGTTTTTGTGCGGGATTAATTGTTTGTCAGCGGGCAGTGGTGGTTGACGCTGTTGCTGGGTTTTCCTCCAGCGTATTATATTGGATTATTTATTCTTGCCGGGCTGCGCCCCGTGCGTATTTTTCTTCATTGGTAGAATTACCTGTTTTCCCTTTTGGGGTATTGTGCGCTCCCTGTACCTTTTGACCACCGAGTGTTTTGGGTGTGAATAAACTTCGGCACTATTGGACAATAGTCTCCTGCATTTGACTCTGCTCCTTCCTCCTGCCCTAAGTATCCATGACAGCCACCTCATGCTCACAATTCCCACCTATTCCTAACTGTTTTTCTTGGTTTGACAAAATGTAGCCCTTCCCCAGAAATAAACTAGATTAATTACTTTATAGCAGTTGATTCTCTACTATTGAATGATGTTCTGTTATGAAATGTATTGCTGTATCTTTTAAAAGTAGTGTGGAATAAAGCAAATCTAATTAGTTAAACAGTTCAGGTCACTGTGTCTGTTACTTATGATTACATCATGTCATCAAATGTGTATCCTCCTTCAGTGATGAATGCACATGTCGTGGCTAATTGTATCATCATTTCGAGACAGGGCACTGAAAGAAAAAAAAAAACATTAGGTTGCATGAACATCGGGACCTGACTGATGTTTTCATTGGCTATTTGCATGACAGCCAACACTGTCTTTTTGCTGTTGTCACTGCCTCTGTTTAGGAGTAAGGACTAATTCTGGAGTTGATTATGATCTTCAATATGTTTGTGTTTTTACAGAAAACTACACACACACTGACACACAAAGAAAATAGATTTTAATCAACATTAGTGTTTTTGGCATCCTTGGAAATCTAAAGGATTTGTTTGTCAGTTTCAAACCTTATGCTTGTCACTCTATATAAGGGCAACTCCTTATGCCTATAAACATATTAATATTATATAATATTGCGGGGTCCAGTATGCCAGTCACCCTGCTGTCTGCCAATCAAAGGAAGGCATGTAATGTTTCGTCCACTGCAAGTTATAAGACCAGGCTTTTCCTTTGTTCTCTCTCTTTTCTTGTCCCGACAGTGCTTGATAATTGCGGTTTCTTTTGGGTTGTGTTTGGCGTGGACTGTGGCCAGACAGCAGCCCGTGAGAGCTCGGGTTTAATAAATCATTATTATATGAGAGCTCAAGAACTATTGTGGAAATTCGCTCATTTATATATTTTCGAGATCATTACAAATTAAAATTCAGCTAGCTAGCTGACTATGCTGACTAGCTACATGGATTAGACTAGCAATGAAAGGAGACTGAAAATGCTATGAGGCGGCCCGAGAGTGAAGGAGGAGGCAGAAGACGATCAGGTGATGGGGTTGCTTGTGGATGACATCCGAGGATCTGTCTGAGAATTCATGAGGACATAGGGGCACCAGTCTTGCTTGAGAGAGGCCGCTAGACAGATGGCGGCTGAAGTTGGCATGGGTGCATCTTCGTCTGCTCTTGGTGCAGACTCTGGTGGGTGGACCATAGGTGTGACATCGGCGCTGCAATGACAGGGAGGCTGGAGCTCAGAATATAAACAAACATGCTGAACCAGTCACTGGTTGCATCCGTAGATGTTAAGACCCCGAAAGACGGATTGGAAAGGCGGATTGGGAAGTTTTTCTTAACCATGTTGAATTGTTAGGTCATTCATGGGGTCGAATGAATATAAGGCACTTCAGCTAGCTTTTTGCCTCATGGACAATGCTCTGTCCTGTTTGGTATTAGCATAGAGCACAGATGTTATTATGGGGGTTTAGTTGGACCAATGGACATTTTTAGGAAACCCAGACAGGGCCTACTAGATAAAAACAATAGCTTCCATGAACATGGGGACATGCCCTGATGTTTTCATTGGCTATTTGCATGACAGCCATCATTGTCTTAAAGCTATTGTAACTGCCTCTGTTTAAGAATAAGGCAAAATTCTGGAGTTGATTCTGATCTTCAATATTTTCGTGTTTATGTCACGCCTTGTTCTTGGAGATCCTTTTATGTCTCTATTTTGGTTGGTCAGGGCGTGAGTTGGGGTGGGCATTCTATATCCCTTTTTCTATGTTTGGTATTTCTTTGTTTCTGCCGGGTATGGCTCTCAATCAGGGACAGCTGTATATCGTTGTTGCTGATTGGGAGCCATACTTAGGCAGTCTGTTTTCCTTTGGGTTTTTGTGGGTGGTTATTTTCCTGTTTAGTGTTTTGCACCTGACGGAACTGTTCGGTTGTTCTTTTGTTTGCTTGTCGCATTAGTGTTCAGTTTTAACATTAAAATGACGAACACTTACCACGCTGCATTTTGGTCTGATATCTCTTCCCCTTCTTCCGAGGACGACGAAGACCATTACAGTTTAAAAGAAAACTACAGTAAGACACTCAAATAAAATAATTTTACTCAACATGTTGGTGTTTAATGGATCCTTGAAACTCTAAATGAATGCTTGTCTGTCTATCTACTGTCAACTCCTCATGAATGTTGTGGCAAAGAAGGGGGTCGAGTGATAAATGGCAGATATGTGAGGGCAGAACTAATAAACGGGCTCTGCCCGATCACTAAAATGGCCACCCCGATCAGAACTACAGATCATACAATGTCCGACTGCCAAAACTACAATTCCCAGAAGCAAGGGGAACACTCAGAAGGTGGAGCCGACCCACAGATAAAAGGTCAAGAAAAACCAGGAAGGGAGAGAGAGGGCGGGAAGGATCTATGAACCATAGAGAAAGAGACAATCTACATTGGCTGGATTTACCGTGTACGAGCTGGACTGTTTTGGACTTACCTGTTGGCGTTTAGACCTGGACCTACCGAGAACCAGATTTGTGTACCGAACCCTGCTATCCTTGACCTTACCTGTGGCCTGACCAGGACAGCGAAACAAACACACAGGTACTGTCATGTTCGAAAGAACTTTCATTCTGGGCTGACTTTGGTGACAGTTTCCCACTTAATTTGTGACAAACGCTCCTAACTTTGAAGAGGTTTGCCACAATGTCTACAAACATATTAATATTATTCCATACACATTACCATGACTGAATGGCAAATTACCACATACTGGTGTACATAACGTTACTCTTTTTTGTTTGTTATGACCAAGCGGCTCGATTCGGTGTGAAAGTGTTTTTTTATATTGGATAAAAGTATAGAATGTGTATCATACAGTGCAGTTGAAGAACAATGGGAAAGTTATTCTTCTTTGAAAGTTGATATGACCCCACTTTTGAGAAAATGGTTCTTGAATATTTTGGTACACCTACTGGAGAGCTGTTCTTTGTCTACACCCATTCAGCATCGTTCATACCCTCTTAAATCTTAGCCCCACCCATCTTTTTAAGGATTCACATGTGAGGCCATGTGCTAAACAGAGTGAGTACAGTAGTGTACTAAACAACCAAATATTATAAGATTAAAGGCTGGTTTATACTACATCTATCGATATGTCTGTAGACAGTTGTCGCAGTGACATCATGAAAATTCTATTGTTGTCCGACATCAAACTTGTCGTTGTCGTTATGAAAAAGTATAAACACAAAAAAAACAGGCTGAATGACATCAGCAGCCTGGTGGTCCGAAATAGCATAGCTCATGTATTTAAACAGCAATAAACCCATTTGTTTTTTTCACTTATTTAGTACATGTCAATCTAGCAAACCAGGAACAAAAGCAACTTCCTAAACAATGTTTTGGTTCATTTCTAGCTTGCTAGCTTACGTTAAGTTAGCTGGCTAGCCGGTTCAAATAATGACCATACGATATTGCTGACAACGTCTTAACTTTTGCTAATTTGTGTTAATTATTACAGGAAAATAAACTCACAACAAGATACTTATTTACAAATTATTGGCGGGCTAATTTCAGAAAATAGCGTACGGTTGTGAGTGTGACAAAAATAAACGCAAAGCTTAAGGATTATCTACATATACTGAGCAGCTCATGTTATAGACAGATGCGTGCTACATGGAAGACCAGTCCGAACTCATCTCTAGGCATGCTTCAATTTCTGCTCAGGCTGCGAAATGCAAATCCCTGAGCAAGTTGAAATTCCATCTGTGTCTTTGTCTGTGGGTGTACGTGTATGCAAGCATATGCATTTTGTAAATCTGTTTCATTCCATTCTGAAACGTTTTGAAATCTAGTCAAATAAAACGCAATGGTGCTCATTTCGTCACTGCCCACAGGTTTGTGTATGTAAATAACACAACACGTGACTTGTTCAGAAGAACACAAGACAGAGAGCTTTGGCTAAAATCACTCATACATATCAGTGTTATTCCATCGGGTTGGACTTCGGCAGGAGAAAGAACCACGAATACTGCAAATCAAGGTCTGAGTTACCAAAACAACTAGGGTAGGTTTTTTTTTACATTTACATATCACTGAGCTCCATATCTCAGACTACTTGTTTTAAATCTCCTCTTCATGTTTTCATTCAGACTTTCTGAGACAATGTACAATGTTTTGACTGGCATAACAGTAGACAAACATATATCAAAGTATTGTTTTGTATGTTTGCAACAGTATATTGCATCAGTATTTTGCCAACAATACATTAAAACACAGTGATAAATTGTTTCATATCTTAGTGGGATCTGATATTATTCCACAAGGATGAATGACTCTTCAGGAAACCACACTTACCTTGACAGCTGGGATGTTTGCTTGGACCAGTTCTATGTTGTGACAGTGCTTTTCAGGCCCTGTGCTTCTTGCTCGGGATGCCAGCTCTGGTCTGGTGCCTCTGGCTCTCTCTGAGTGGAAGTCTCTATGGAGGTCTCAAACCCACCCAGGTCTTCTCTATTAACCTGTTTGCAGTGGAGCTGGTGTTCTGTGTTGAGGGTCTTCTTGAGGTGATCAGCTACCTATTCATCCATGAGGGTATACTGTTACGGCAGGCTGTGTATTTCCTATATCACCTCTCCTGGACCTGCAGGCCCCTGCTCCAGAGCTGCATCTGTTTGGAGCACTGCCTGGCGGTGGCCAAACCTGTGACCTTCCTCAAATACAGGCTCCGGAGATACAGGGTGTCGTGTTCGACCATGGTCTGGGTGTTGTCGCTCACTTTTGCATGTTCTCCTATCGCTTCAATTGGTTATGAAGAAATCTCAGGTTATGTGCTCGTTACTGTCTATTGCCTTGGGGAGGCCGTCATTTCTCTCTGCTGCTTCTTCGTCCTGCGTGTGATGAAGCAGCCTGGTCCAAGAGAGGTAGAGGGGGGCAGAGGGGGAGAGGAGAAACAGGGGACGACAGACCCACATAAGATGAGAGCTTTTTGGATCGTCTTAACCAACCAGGTGATTATCTTGGCAAGCTCCATCCCAGTGGTTGCTTTTTACGCCATCCCACGCTGCCGATTGTTAACATCTTCAGTGTCATGGTCTCACCCCTGATTCTCCTCTACAGAGAGGGAAGGCTGCCATGCCGAAGAGGGCCAGAGACGCGTTAGACTTACAGTTGAGGGCAACACAGGTTGTTGTGACAAAATCTATCGCTAGGAGACGATAGAGCGTTGTGTTTATAAATGCGCATTGAATTGACATTGTTCTGCCAATTCTGCTGCACAGCCTAACTTCTTAGTGCCTGCAACTGTGGTTTATACATACGAAGACACAGCAAAGGCGTGGACGTTTTGATTGTTTTGATTTGGTGGCATGTAGCAGAAAACATTTGAGATGCATCACATTAGGGTTAGATTTGTTGTTAAAGGGGCAATCTGCAGTTCAAACAACAATGAAGCAGATTCCCCACCACTATTGTTGGGATTGGGCTGGAGAAAGTCTCAAATTAATAGACAGAGCTTTGGGTGCAATGACTGACCAACCATGGTGTCACGTTTTACCAATGTTTTGAGGATTCACAGTGTTTGTTTACATAAATCTGGAAATTCCTTTGGAATTTATTAAATTAGGTAAATCAGCATTAAGTTTTCTTGCACCGTATGGAACAATCTTCAAAATGTTCTTAATTCTAATGTTTTGGTGCCTCTAAGGCAATTCAGAAAGCTGATTGAGGACCTTATTACTGATGAATGTGTTTATTTTTACAACCATATTTTCTTTCTGCTTGAAATTTGAATGTATATTTTCTGTAATTTTTGTATTCAGGGCTTATCTGTGAAAGAGAACTTGGTCCCAGTATGACTCCCTGATGAAATAAACTTTAAATACAATTAATTTAAATGTCCAAGAATGGAGGTAGCAATTGCATATTACCTCTTTTACTAAAGCTGCATCACTTGCCTAAGCATTTATATAATGCAATTAGAATTAGGACGGGGGGCTGGATAGGGGATTGAGCCTATCTTTTTCTTTGTGATCAGTGTCCCGTCCTTAAATTCTTGTTAATCTAACTGCACTGTCTAATTTACAGTAGCTATTACAGTGAAATAATACCATGCTATTGTTTAATAAACAATTTGGGCAGTCTTGATACAGCATTTTTAACAGGAATGCAATGGTTCATTGGATCAGTCAAAAGCTTTGCACATACACTGCTGGCATGTAGTGGACAAAATCTAAATTGCAGCTGGGCTGGAATAATACATTACGGCCTTTCTCTCGCATTTCATAGATGATTGTGTAAATATAATACAAAAGAGCGGTTGGTTTTCTCTTTGAATTATCTTTACCAGATCTATTGTGTTATATTCTCCTACATTTCCACAATCTTCAAAGTGTTTCCTTTCAAATGGTACCAAGATTATGCATATCCTTCCTTCAGGGCCTATGTTACATGCAGTTAGACTTGGGTATGTCATTTTAGGCAAAAATTTAAAGAAAGGGGCGGATCCTTAAGAGGCTTCTCACCTTGTCAGCTCAGGTATTCAAACCAGCTACCATTTTGGTTAATGGGCCAAAGCTCTAAATGCTACCTTATAGCATTAGTGTTTAGCGTAAGCATTAAGTAATGAATTGTCTTTCTATTCATATTATGTTCTACTTTGAATTTACAGTGAATTCTTCAAGATGACTTTTTCAAGATTGTTACATTACAGCCTTATTCTAAAATTGATTAAATAATTTCCCTCATCGATCCCTGAGCAGACAAGGTGAAAATCTGTTGTTCTGCACCTGAACAAGGCATTTAATTAACCCAGTGTTCTTAGGCCATCATTGTTAATAAGAATTTCTTCTTAACTGACTTGCCTGGTTAAATAAAGGTTAAATAAAAAAATCTATCTTCATACAGTACTCCATAATGACAAAGCATGAACAGGTTTTTAGACATTTTTGCAATTTTATCAAAATTAGAAAACTGAAACTATTACATTTACATAAATATTCAGACACTTTACTCAGTACTTTGTGGAAGCACCTTTGGCAGTGTCTACAGCCTCGAGTTTTCTTTGGTATGATGTTACAATCTTGGCACAACTGTATTTTGGGATTTCTCACCTTCTTCTCTTCAGATCCTCTCAAGATCTGTCAGAATGGATGGGGAGCGTCGCTGCACAGCTATTTTCAAGTCTCTCCAGAGATGTTGGAGCGGGTTCATGTCCGGGCTCTGGCTGGGTCATTCAAGGACATTCAGAGACTTGTCCCAAAGCAACTCCTGTGTTGTCTTGCCTGTGTGCTTAGGGTCATTGTCCTGTTGGAAGGTGAACCTTCGACCCAGTCTGAGGTCTTGAGTGCTCTGGAGCAGGTTTTCATCAAGGATCTCTTTGTACTTTGCTCTGTTCATCTTTCCCTCAATCTGACTAGTCTCCCTAAAAAACATCCCCCCCACCCCCCAGGTTTTCTCCAGATGTGACACTTGACAATCAGTCTAAATAGTTCAGTCTTGGTTTCATCAGACCGGGGAATCTTGTTTCTCATGGTGTGAGTCCTTTAGGTGCCTTTTGGAAAACTCCAAGCAGGCTGTCGTGGCTTTTACTGGCAAGTCTACCATAACGGCCTGCTTGGTGTAGTGCTGCAGAGATGGTTGTCCTTCTGGAAGGTTCTCCCATCTCCACAGAGGAACTCTGGAGCTCTGTCAGACTGACCATCGGGTTCTTGGTCACCTCCCTGACCAAGGCCCTTCTCCCCCGATTGCTCAGATTTGCCTGGTGGCCAGCTCTTGGAAGAGTCTTGGTGGGTCTAAACTTATTCATTTTAAGAATGATAGAGGCCACTGTGTTCTTTTGGACCTTCAATGCTGCATAAATGTTTTGGTACCCTTCCCAATATCTGTGCCTCGACACATTCCTTGTCTCGGAGCTCTACAGACAATTCCCTCGACCTCTTGGCTTGGTTTTTGCTCTTACATGCACTGTCAACTGTGGGACCTTATAGATAGGTGTGTGCCTTTCCAAATCATATCCAATCAATTGAATATACCACAAGTAGACTCCAATCAAGATGTAGAAACATCAAGGATGATCAATGGAAACAGGATGCACCTGAGCTCAAATTCATAGCTAAGGGTCTGAATTCTTATGGAAATAAGGTATTTATGTTTTTTCTTTTTTCTAAAAACCTGTTCTTGCTTTGTCATTATGGGGTATTGTGTGTAAATTGATGAGGATTTGTATTTATTTTTAAATCAATTTTAGAACCAGGCTGTAATGTAACAAAATGAGGTAAAGGCGTCTGAATACTTTCTGAATACACAGTAGGTCCTTGTCTGTCACTAAGATTTACATAATGTAATTCAAATGTATGGGGAATGACTGTGCATGAGACTTGGCTAATGGTGACATCGCTACACAACATTCTATCCCAGACAGTGAATACTCCTAGAAAACCATTAAGCTCCATTCAAACTTGAAAATACCGTGGACACCGCTGATATAAAAGGGATAGCTCAGGATTTTGGCAATGAGGCCCTACATCTACATCCCAAGAGATAAATAAAACATGTTATGCTCAAGTTTATCTGTGTCCAGTATGAAGATAGAAGTAGCTAGCTTGCTAGCAGTACCCAAAGACGTATAGCCTTTGTAATAAGCTGGCTAATATTGGCTAGAGCAATTACTTCTACCTTCTTTCACATTGGACGGAGATGCATGAAAATAGTATTCAGGAGGTCATTTGACTCTCAGGAAGCAGTTAAAGTCTCTCGAACTATGCCTTTGACATACTCTATTTTAATGGAAGATGCAGGTCAATCCAAATGTCAACATATTAGTCAAAAAGAGGCAACTCTAGATGAGTGTCATGTTGTTTTGTGTACTCTTCTCAGCATACTGTAGCTGCCAAATCCTAACCCCTGGACAGAGGTATAGATGCTCATTCTTCCCAAATAAGAACAAGACAGATTAGTTAGTGAACTCAATTTCTTACCTTTTCTGAAAAATCTCAGTAACTTGAATCAGTTTGTAATAATAACATTGTCTGTTTTAAAGCTTCATTCCTGTGATGATGAAACTGGTTTTACACTAAATGTTACAAATCTCCAGATCCACTAATAATCTATCCTCTTGGTTTTTTTCTCTCTCCTTCTTTATTTTAGAACGCAGCACTTCCTATTCTTCAGAGTCTAAAGTGACAGACGTGCAGCAACTAAAGAACCAAACTCTGCTTTAACCACTCCGGACTGTTTGACTATTGTGACTCCTGATGCTGGGTGTGGCCTACCTGTCTACCTGGGAACGCAGATGTTCAACTACCTCCTATGCCTGGTCACCAACATCTGCTGCTGGTGGCGGGCGGCCCTTCGGTCCAGGTGAACCAGGAGATCTTCACCATCAACCAGTCTGTCAGGGAGCTTCTCTACTGCCTCTACTCGCCTACATTGGTCACCAATGTCCTCTTCAATGTCCTCTTGGGGCAGCAGGAAGCCTAGTGGTTAGAGCGTGGTTAGAGCGTTGGACTAGTAACCGAAAGGTCGCTAGATTGAATCCCCGAGCTGACAAGGTAAAAATCTGTCATTCTGCCCCTGAAGAAGGCAGTTAACCCACTGTTGCTAAGCTGTCATTGTAAATAAGAATATGTTCTTAACTGACTTGCCTAGTTAAATCATGGTAAAAATGGGTGTGAATTTGCCATTATATTTGTCCTTTTATAAGTTAAATTAGGCAGAAAAATGTAAAGATCTTACTCTCACCTCACTAACCTATTTTTAACTGTTTTGCTTGGCAAAAAATGACCCCGCAAAAATATATAACTTTACAAAATCATATTTTTACTTGTATTACATCACGTAAAGTAGTTACTTCTGTACTTTTGAGTGATGTATTGTATGTTTTAATAGAAGTGTGAAATAAAGCAAATCTGATTGTCTGTCACGTATGATTACAACATGTCATCAAATATCTCCCCCTTCAGTGAATGTATGCACATGTCTTGGTTAATTGTATCACCATTACTAAACTTGCAAACTAAGAAAACGTCACTGAAAAGAAAATATTAGCTTTCATGAATGTTGAAACCTGCCTGACATTTTCATTGACTACTTAATGGCAGCAAACATTGTATTTTATCTGTTGTAACTGCATCTGTTTAGGAGATCTGCCTAATTCTGGAGTGGATTTAGAAATTGTTGTTCAATATTGTGTTTTAAAATATTACCAAACAGAATGACACACCAAAAAAAATTACCCAACATGTTAGTGTTTTTGGTATCCTTGGAAACCTTAAGGATGTGGTTGTCAGAGTTTCAAACCTAATGCTTGTCTCTCTATCTACAGGCAACTCCTTATGCATGTATGTAGCCCTTTACACTCCACAACCCGTATTTGGGTTGAACATTATAAATTGGTTCAATGAAAAGCGCATAAATTGGATGCAGTGGCTATACAGCAAACATGCTATACTTGAGGTCAGAGCTCAGGTCAGGCTCATGGTCTCTGTTTTACATAGCTGTACAGGATTCAACTTACAATACTTTAATTCAAGCGCAACAACAAGATGCCCCCTTCCCTGCCACTAATTGGGCTAACTTTGCACATTTGTTTTGGTCTTAGAAGGAAATGTTGTAAATCAAGAGGTCTCAATGTGTTCTGAAAGTTGAGAAGTTAAGGATTATAATATATGCTGCTTTGATGTCATACAAGCAAACCACACAGTCAAAATGTGCACATTACTTTTGCATATTACAGAAGTCATGTCATTTACAGTATCAAAGATTGTTTGATGTACAATTAAAATAAGGACATTGCATCTTATTATGGGTTGTTCTGAACAGAATGAGCCTATATTTGTCATGTTGTGAAGAACATTAACCGCTGAACATTAGCCATCTGAATGAACTCATAACAGGGTTGTGTTCGAGACCGCCTAAAGCGAGACCGATTTAAGACCAAGACCGGAGCAAATCGAGTCAGAGTCAAGACCGGAGGGGGACAAGGGGTCCGACACCGAGTCAAGACCGAGACCAGTAAAAAGGGAGTCCAATTCAAGACATGATAGTAATTTTGTCAAACCGCCATTGTAGTTCAAAATGTCGAGTGTTTCTGTGTTGATATTTCAGAACAACATACTGTAGATACACAAGCATTTCACTGCACCTGTGATGACGTCTGAAAATCTGTGTATGCAACTTAACTTTGATTTACAAAAGCAGTTACTACAGCTAAAAGACGATGTTGGCTGTCATGCAAATGTTGTTCATGGAAACTGATTTTTTTTCTTCCAGTGGCCCTGACTGTGGCTCTGTCTGGGTTTCATCTTACATTACATTTATGTTGTAGTTGATTAGCAGACGCTCCTATGGTACATACATGCATACACAGTATGCTATATATTTTGTAGCATTACAATATGTAATGCAAAACAGTCAGGAATAGGTTGGAATTGTAAACATGAGGTGATAGTAAAATCAGACAATTTTCTTCCCAATATCACTAATATCACACCATGCACAGACAAATAAAATGGCAATTTTGCACACAATCACCCCCCCCCCCTCCCCCACACACAATTTAGTTGAAACATGAACCAATTATTAAACAAGCCAAAACCTCTAAATAGCATGAACAATATGATTTAAAGGAATGGTACAGAACAATAACATGTGTTAGGTAGAGGAGGGGAATAACTAAAGCAAACGTGTTGTATCTCACAAAATGCTGCTTCTACTTCAAAAATATTAAATAAATAAATTGCACACATTATTATTATTATGCTACGCTATCTCTCTGTATGTTTTAACAACAGTTGCAGGCACTAAGAAGTTAGTGTGCGTTGGGATATTGACAGAAGAATATTCAACACAATGATCTATCATCTCCTACTGATAGTTTGAACCGAAACCCTGTAGTGCCAGCAACAGTAAATCTAACATGTCTCTGTAGAGGTGCATCAGAGGTGAGACCATGACACTGAAGATGTTAACAATCAGGAACATGGGTAAGACACTGCAGTAGTAGTCAAGACTGGATGACTCGATGGCCCAACCAACAATGGAGCTTGCCAAAATTATCACCAGATTAGTCAAGTTGATCACAAAAGCTCTCATCTTTTGTGGGTCACTCGTCCCCTGTTTCTCTCTCCCCCTCTGCCTCTCCTGGACCATGGTACTTCAGCACACGCAGGATGAAGAAGCACCAGAGAGAATTTACTGCCACCCGAACTCAATAGGCAATGCTGAGCACATGACCTGTGGTTTCTTCATTACCTATTAAAGTAATACAAGAACGTGTAAGCGAGCGACCACACCCAGACCACGGTTGAACACGCCACCCTGTAGCTCTGGAGTCTGTACTTGAGGAAAGATACAGGTTGGACCACCGCCAGGTAGCGCTCCACACAGATGCAGCTCTGGATCAGGGGCCTGCAGGTCCAGGAAAGGCTTTAGAGGAAATGTACAGTCTCCCGTAACATGACATTATGTATGAGGTAGCTGGTCACTTCAAGGAGACCCTCAACACAGAACACCAGCTCCACTGCAAACAGGCTAATAGTGAAGACCTGGGTGGGTTTGAGACCTCCAAAAAGACTTCCACTCAGAGAGCCAGAGGCACCAGGCCAGAGCTGGCGTCCCCAGAAGGAAGCACAGGGCCTGGGCAGCACCAGAGAGCACCATCCCAACATAGCCGTGGTAAAAACAAAACCCCCAGCTGAAGTTAGTGTGGTTTCCTGAAGAGACATTCATCCTTGTGGAACAATATCCGAGCCCACTGAGATATGAGAGAGGAGAGATTTCACAATTAATTACTTTATGTTTAAATATATTGTTGGCAAAAACAATTCTGCAATAAACTGATGCAAAAATACATGAACATAATTTGCTATATCTATATTTCTACTGTCATGTCAGTCAAGATATTGTTCCTTGTCTCAGAAAGTCTGAATGAAAATATGAGATGTAAAATGGTTAGTGGAAGATAACATCCTCAATTATTATAAAATGTACAATAACCTACCCTAGTTATTTTGGTAACTCAGACCTTGATTTGAGATATTCAAACTTCTCTCTCCTTGAGAACTCTGAGGCCAACCCGATTGTACAACACCTACATCTATGGGTGATTTAAGCCAAAGCACTATGTCCTGTGTTCTTCCTAACAAGTCACTTGTTGTGTTATTAACATAGACACAACTGTGGGTATTGATAAATTGAGCACCATTGTATGGCCATTTTACAGCAAGTGATTATATTTGACTAGAAATCCCATCAAAACATAAAATCAACGAACAAAAGACAAGACAAAATGCATATGCCAAATGTTTCACATTTACACGCACACACACTGATGCAATGTCAACCTGCTCAGGGATTTGCATTTGGCCTGAGCAGAAATGGAAGCATCACCACTCATATCACTCAGCACCTGTCTGTCCCAGCCACAGGTTAACCCAGCCACCTGCAAGGGCTGACTCTTTCACCTTACATAATCAAATCATATGGGCTTCAAACATAGACAGTACTAGTCTGTTGTTTGGATTCCGTCTTTTTATAATTACATAGTGATTACAGAATAGGTTTGCACTTGCAGATAAACCATATGTGATATCTTAATAAAAAAAAAAACATACTGTACATTCTGTTTAAAAACACAATTTCTCAAATGTTTTTTATTTAATGTATTCATCATTATCTAACATAGTCACATTGTCCAGTTATAATAATATTATAGTTTTAATCCAATAGAGTTAATCTGTGAATTAGTTTCAATAGTATGTTATAATTCAGTAGTATTCAGTAGTAAATTAATATTATATAGGCTAGTAATTAGCGGCTTGTCAATCAGTCATGGTAATGGATTGTAATGATTTTTGGACTCCAACTCACAACGAACAGGAGGGCTTTCAGGGAGCCGCTCAAACACCATCTCTGCAGGGGTGCAGATCTCTCTATCAGCAAGAGTAGGGCAGGAAATGGAGTTTTGGACAGGGGTTGGGACCATGGGCAGGTGCTTGTCCCAGTCACTCTGGTGTTCTGCAGATATGATGACACATGATGAGCAGCTGCTGTGCAAGTGCGATATTGATGCGCTCAACGAGGCCATCACTCTGTGGGAGAAGCGTAGTACTGTGTGTCTTGTGCATACTTAGGTGCTCATCGGGACAAAAATGTCTGCCTTGGTCGCTGTGAATGGACTCTGCAGCGACAAAGAGGCTGAACATAACTGCTGTATTGGGGTTGACGATGGTCTCTGCTTCCAGGTTACGCAAAGCACAGAACTCTGTGAGAACCGAGCGGTTTACACTGTCTGTAGCGAGGAACTACATCCATGGGAACCCCAACTGGGAACTGTTGGAGCTGAATGTAGGAGTAACCTGGAGTGCCCTTTCTGGCTCTGCAGCTGTCACGGTGGTGACAAAAGTCCGCCACATCCATTTTGTGCTGACTGCAGTAGAAGCCCAAGCGGAGGCGGCAGAGGGTTTTGGGACCCCAAAGTGTCCTCCATGCATGCCCTGGAACACAGCCTGCCGCAATGCTTAGGGGACCACCACCTGCCACCTGTTTCCTCATATAGCTCCTTCCATGCTTGCTGTAGCTCAGCGAGCCGCAGAGCCTAAAACGTTGACCACAGCCCTTTGGTTGTGTGTGAGGAAGCCACCAACTCTTCCAACTATGGTCTCTGCTCCTCCATCCACTGTAGCACTGACTTCAGGTCTGTGTCCTGCTGCTCCACCAACTGTAGGACTTACTTTAGGTCTGTGTCCTGCTCCTCCACCCACTGTAGCACTGACTTTAGGTCTGTGTCCTGCTCCTGCCTCCACGTAGCCATGTCGACAGCCTGCAGTTCACAGCAGACAGGAATGCTCACCTAGAATGCTGAGGCACAGACCCCTCTTCAAAACACAGCTCTCTCTCACGGGCCTCTTACTGCCCACAGTGATGGTACTTGTCTGCATTACAGGGCCGGCAGGACATGGAGTCGGCGTTAGCGGGGGGTGCCCCCGCCCTGTGTACCACTGTGAATTCTTGCATCTAAAGTTCATCTAACCAACGTGCGACCTGTCTCTGTTTTTTTGAAAGACATGAGTCACTGGAGAGAGGAGTGGGCAGTTCTTACAGTGAAGGACAAGACCCACAGGTAGTAATTGAAGTGTTTAATGGACTCCTCTAAAGCGAGGAACTCTCACAAGATGAGAGTAGCGGTGCTCGTGTTTGTTGAGTGTACGTCACCACTCTGTCCTTCTGGCTCCACCTGGGCCAGCACCCCACCCATGCACACATTGCTCACACCTGAGTCCAGGATCAAAAGCAAAGGTGTGGTGGGGTGGGGGGGGGCAAGCACGAGGGCCTCGAATCAGTGCACGCTTGAGGGGGTTGAAGGCATCCTGTCACACCGCTGTTCATGTGAAGGCCTCGTGGCACTCCTCTGTCCAGGTGAAGGCTTCCTGGCACACCCCTGTCCATGTGAAACCCCGTGCAAACCCTCTTGTAGTATGAGGCCGGCCGGGCCAGGAAGTACTTCAGCTGCTGCTGGTGGTCCGCTTCTACTGGTCTCGGACAGACCACACATTGTGCTTCATAATGCTGATTCCCTCTTCCCCCACTCGGTGCACCAAGAAGGACACCTCACTGCTCATGAAGTGGTACTTCACAGTGTGGAGCTTCAGGCTTATGGCAGCCACCTATTCCAACACACGCTGTAGAGCCCCCAGGGCAGACTGCAAGGAGCTGCCATAGGCCAGGATGTTGTCGAGGTAGACCAGATATTCCTGTCGGGGATACCAGCCATCAAACTATCCATCGACCACTCAAATGTAACTGGATCGTCGGAGCGTTGCACAGGACCTTGAACTGGTGGAGAAAACATTTTAGAGGGGCACCCGGCAGCAGTCACTATGGAGGTCCAGAGAACCAGGAGGACACCTTAACTAAGTCCAGCACAGCCGCCTGTAGTCCGCACAGAATGTCAGCTTGTCCTCCTTCTTAGGAACCATGACCACTGGTGCAGCCCAGGGGCTCGATGAATTCTGCTCGCTGCATCTCCAACACAGCCTTGTCTGCCACCTCCTTGTGTATTAGCAGGATATGGCGGGACGTATCTTGATGGGCCGAAGGCCCCCTGTGTCGATCTCGTGCTGCACGAGATGAGTTTAACCCACCTCCTCCTCAATCAGAGCAAATCTATCTCTGAACTCTAACAGAAACTGCCACAGCTGTTTCTGCTGCTTGGGGTCAAGGCCATCACAGTTCGTCCTCCATATCTCATTCACTGTGGACAGTCTCTTCTCCTCTCCCGTCTGAGGTAGCTGGACTGGACGAAGTGAAGGTTGGCAGGCATGGGTCTCCGCTGCCTTGACAGCCTGAGTAAGGGGGTCATTGGTCTCTGTGAATGTGACATTACGGGGGAGCATGGTTACTGCAAGACCTCCATGGATGCTCAGTGTTCACCAGTCCAGGTCTAGCTGGCAGCCTGTGCTCCTAAGTCCAACCCCAGGATACAGGAGTCCTGCACCGCAACCACCCACACAGGATGATAGACAGTCCTGCCCCTTACTGTAAGAGTTGTTATCCCCTTCTCAGTGGAACTGAGTCTAACCTGGTACAATTACTGGTCTCACCAGTGTTACCTTGGACCGGGCAGGTCACCCCCTCCACAGTGACAGGGACATAACAAAAGTAAACTGACATTATTTGTTGCTTATTTCTTTACTTTTTAGATGCATATAATGTCCAGGGCATAACCTAGCCTGGTGGAACCAGATTCACATTTTACAATATCTGAAGTGAAATAGACAGGTGAACGCAGCGATCTGATTGGTTCCACCACGCTAATCAGAACCGCCGTTGACCACCATTGTTTGTGTGAACAACCAGGGGCCAGGAGCTGATCTACGCTGATATGGCCATCAATGGGGCTCTGGCAAAGACCTCACCTCCAGCCTCACCTCTTCCTTGCTCACCAACGGCCGTCGATGGGGAGAACAGAATTAGGTAGGTTTAGTGTTACCTGTTCAAACTTCAACATAGTACATGTTTGTGTTTCAGATATCACCTATCCCTAACTGCCATAGAGAGTGACTGTGTACTTTTTCACAGATACATGAGATGTAGAGAGACCTGGCACTCAACACATCCACCATGAGGTATTACTAATAATACAGCACAGCACAAATGTCCAGTAATAGCAACACCATTTTTATCACGTGTCACGAATGATCTCTGCCTCAACTCTGCCTATTCTACACATTGATTGTAGATGCTCTTGCCAGACGGAAGCCTCAGTCGTTTAATGGGCAGACCATAATTGAGTAGGATTTATCTGACCTGTTCAAGCTTCAACATAGTACCCGTTTGTGTGTCAGAAATTACCTATCCTAACTGTGATATAACAGTGACTATGTGTGTACATTATGTGTTCACAGAAACATGTATGGAGCCAGCACCTCCAATGCTTCCCACAATTGTGTTAAGTTCGCTGGATGTCACTTGGGTGGTGGACCATTCTTGATACACACTGGAAACTGTTGTGTGAGAAACCCGGCAGCGTTGCAGTTCTTGACACAAAACCGGTGCGCCTGGCACATACTACCTACCATACGCCGTTCAAAGGCACTTAAATCTTTTGTCTTTCCAGTTCACTTTCTGAATAGCACAGAATCACAATCTATGTCCGAATTGTCTTAATGCTTAAAAATCCTTCTTTAATAAAACTTGTTAGGGATTGGGTCCTTTTTTCAGAATTTCTGCCTGACAGACGTGCCCTAAGTAAACTGCCTGTTACTCAGGCCCAGAAGCCAGGATATGCATATAATTGGTAGCATTGGATAGAAAACACTTTGAAATGTCTGAGACTAAAATAGAATTGATATGGCAGGCGAAAATCCGAAGAAAAACCAACCAGAATTATTTATTTATTTATTTGAGGTCCCAGGCTCTTACAATGGAAAGCTATGGGTCCTATGTAATTCCGGCTCCTAGATAGCAATTCCTATGGCTTCCACTAGATGTCAACAGTCTTTGTTCATTCACTGGTGTCCCGCTAGTGGGACGCCCAGCCTTAAATTAACTTGGTTTGGAATCAGCCCCCTATGCAATTGGAGAGATCTGGAATCCAAACAAAAAACAAATACTGTGTATGTCAGAAGCCCAAATGATTTGATTATGTAAGGTGAAAGAGTAAGGTGAAACCTGTGGCTGGGACAGACAAGTGCAGAGTGATATGAGGGATGATGCTTCTATTTCAGCTCAGAGTAAAATGCAAATCCCTGAGCAGGTTGACGTTGTGTGTGCGTGATTAGTTTACAGCAAGTCATTTTATTTGACTAAAAATCCTATCAAAACGTATCATGAACAAAACACAGATTAACAAATTGCAAATGCTGCACACACATACTGTACACACACACACACACACACACACGGAATTTCAACTTGGTTTGGGATTTGCATGTTGGCCTAAGCATCGAACTCAGCTCCTGTCTGTCCCAGCCACAGGTTAATATGTGATGTGTTGTAAGGTGTAGTTAATTTTAATAGTATGGTACTATGTTACAATTCAGTAAAAAAGTAATATTATGTAGGCTAATAAGTATTATAATACTATATAGAGTGTTAATGTGTGAAATGTGTAGTTAGATTTAATAGTATGGTACTATGTTACAATTCAGTAATAAAGTAATATTATGATGGCTAGTAAGTAGTATAATATATAGATTGTTAATGTGTTAATATGTAGTTAGTTGTAATTGTATGGTACTATGTATTTATTCAGTAATAATGTAACACTATGTAGGCTAGTAAGTAGTATAATGCTATATGGAGTGTTAATGTGTATTAATGTGTAGTTCGTTGTAATAGTATGGTGGTATGTTATAATTTAGTTGTCATTCAGTCATGGTAATGTATACATATTAATATTCAAACGTTTATAGACATGCATAAAGAGTTGCCAGTAGATAGAGAGACAAGCATACGGTTTGAAATTCTGACAACTACATCCTCTAGTGTTCCAAGGATCCCAGAATCACTAACATGTTGAGTCAAATGTATGTTCTTTTTGTGACAGATTCTGTGTGTAGTTCTTTTTTAAACCACAGAAATATTGAAGAACAGAACCAACTCCAGCCCATCTCCTAAACAGAGGCAGTTACAACAGCTAAAAGACAATGTTGGCTGTCATGCAAATAGCTAATGAAAACATCAGGCAGGTCCCGATGTTCATGGAAGCTTTTTCCAGTGGCCTTTTCTGGGTTTATACTATGTCTCTGAATGGTGTAACAATTAGCCAAGATGTGCAATCATCACTGAAGCGGGATACATATTTCATGACATGTTGTGACAATAATGCTAATACGAACTCGGACCCAAGCGCAGAGAAACACAGCAGGCAGAGGTGAGGGAAATCCAGAACATTTAAACCTGTCTGGGCTAGGGGGCAGTATTTTCACAGCCGGATAAAAAACGTACCCGATTCAAACTGGTTACCACTCTTGCCCAGAAACAAGAATATGCATATTATTAGTAGATTAGGATAGACAACACTCTGAAGTTTCTAAAACTGTTTGAATGGCATCTGTGAGTATAACACAACGCATATGGCAGGCAAAAACCTGAGAAAATTCCAAGCAGGAAGTGGCCTGTCTGCGAATTTGTAGTTCTTTTGATGCTCTATCAAAACTACAGTATCTGTGGGGTTACGTTGCACTTTCTAAGGCTTCCATTGGCTCTCTAAAGCCTTCAGAAAGCGGATTGAGGCGTCTTCTGTCTCTGGGCAGAGTATAGTAGCTCAGTTTCTTAGTCGTCTGCCTGGTGACAAACAGATTGGATATGCGCGTTCAGGCGAGCATGCTGTTTTTTCTTTTCCTCTTTGAATGAATACACTATTGTCCGGTTGGAATATTATCGCTATTTTACAAGAAAAATACCATAGAAATTTATTTTAACCTCTAGGGTAGGTGGCACCAAATCGTCCCACCTACGCAACAGCCAGTCTAATCCCGTGGTGCGATATTCAAATACCTTAGAAATGCTATTACTTTAATTTCTCAAACATATGACTATTTTACACCATTTTAAAGACAAGACTCTCCTTTATCTAACCACACTGTCCGATTTCAAAAAGGCTTTACAACGAAAGCAAAACATTAGATTATGTCAGCAGAGTACCCAGCCAGAAATAATCAGACACCCATTTTTCAAGCTAGCATATAATGTCACATGAACCCAAACCACAGCTAAATGTAGCACTAACCTTTGATGATCTTCATCAGATGACAACCCTAGGACATTATGTTATACAATACATGCATGTTTTGTTCAATCAAGTTCATATTTATCTCAAAAAACAGCTTTTTACATTAGCATGTAACGTTCAGAACTAGCATACCCCCCGCAAACTTCCGGTGAATTCACTAACAATTTACTAAATTACTCACGATAAACGTTCACAAAAAGCATAACAATTATTTTAAGAATTATAGATACAGAACTCCTCTATGCACTCGATATGTCCGATTTTAAAATAGCTTTTTGGTGAAAGCACATTTTGCAATATTCTAAGTACATAGCCCAGCCATCACGGGCTAGCTATTTAGACACCCAGCAAGTTTAGCCTTCACCAAAATCAGATTTACTATAACAAAATGTTATTACCTTTGCTGTTCGTCAGAATGCAGTCCCAGGACTTCTACTTCAATAACAAATGTTGGTTTGGTCCTAAATAATCCATCGTTATATCCAAACAGCGGCGCTTTGTTAGTGCGTTCAAGAAACTATCCGAAATGGTAAATCAGGGTTACGAGCATGGCGAATTTCGGGACAAAAAAATTCTAAATATTCCATTACCGTACTTCGAAGCATGTCAACCGCTGTTTAAAATCAATTTTTATGCAATTTATCTTGTAAAAAAGCGATAATATTCCAACCGGGAATCTGCGTTTCGGTAAATAGAGGGGGAAAAAAAGAAAGACGGGGGCGACCAGTGCACGCGCCTAAGCCCACTGTCCCCTGATCGGCCACTTGACAAAGGCGATAATGTGTTTCAGCCTGGGGCTGGAATGACGACATTCAGCTTTTTCCCGGGCTCTGGGAGCCTATGGGAGCCGTGGGAAGTGTCACGTTACCGCAGAGATCCTTTGTTTTGGAAAGAGATGTCAAAGAAAGCCAATAAATGGTCAGACAGGCCACTTCCTGTAAAGGAATCTCTCAGGTTTTTGCCTGCCATATGAGTTCTGTTATACTCACAGACACCATTCAAACAGTTTTAGAAACGTTAGGCTGTTTTCTATCCATATCTAATAAGTATATGCATATTCTAGTTACTGGGTAGGAGTAGTAACCAGATTTAAATCGGGTACGTTTTTTATCCGGCCGTGTAAATACTGCCCCCTAGCCCTAAGAGGTTAAACAGCGTTTGACATGCTTCTAAGTACGGTAATGTCACAAATTGTCATGGAGAGAAGAGGACCAAGGCGCAGCGGGATTGTGGACACTCATGTTTATTAAAGAAAACATTTAAAGCATCCACTTGAACAAAAAACAGTACTTGCAACAGTGTGGCAGGCTCAAACAAACGCAGTGCACACAAACAATCTCCCACAAAAGGCACATACAAACACACCCTAATATATGGGACTCTCAATCAAAGGCAAATGGACAACACCTGCCTTCAATTGAGAGTCCCAACCCCAATTGACCACACAGACATACAACAGCTAGATCAATCATAGACATACATAACAAGGAACAGTGCCCAAAAACCCCGGAATACACAAATCAAATCCCCTACAACAAACAAACCACCCCGAATCACATAAAACGAATACCCTCTGGCACGTCCTGACCAAACTACAATAACAATTAACCCTTATACTGGCCAGGACGTGACAGGTAATGGAACATTTAGATTTTTTTGGTCTCGAATTGCGCTCGCGCGTTACCCTTTAGATAGTGACCTGAACGCACGAACAAAACGGACGTATTTGGACATAACTATGGATTATTTGGAACAAAAACAACATTTCTTGTGGAAGTATTCCAATTTTTCTAATTCTAATTCTGAGTTTAGTGTGCTTCGAACTTGGCGGGTGTCAAAATAGCTTGCCGTGATGGCTGAGCTATGTACTCAGAATATTGCAAAATGTGCTTTCGCCGAAAAGCTATTTTAAAATCTGACATGGCGATTGCATAAAGGAGTTCTGTATCTATAATTCCTAAAATAATTGTTATGTATTTTGTCAACGTTTATGATGAGTAATTTAGTAAATTCTGCTCTGTTGTTTCATCGCCTCCAACGCCTTCAAAGGACTGCTGTTTGAGACTAAAAGCCCAACATGGATTGACAATGCCTCCACAGCCAAATTTCTAAGGTTTGCATGCGCTGCCTAAGGACCGTATGCGGAAGAGGTGGTTGGAGTTCATTGATCCTCAAGTCTGCACCACTAATACCCAGCTTGGTTTGCCATGAGCAGTAGTGGTGAGTATTACCAGAGATAACCTCCATTGGTAAATCTGATCGTAACACCTGAACAGTCAGTCCCTATACATTTGAATAATATGATGCAATCTTAGTGACAGACAAGGATCCTACGTTCAAAGTAGAACATAACATGAAGAAAAAGACAATCCATTACTTAATGCTGATGCAAAATGAATAAGCCGAATCCCATATATAGCCACCCTTTCATAATATTACATGTACTGTATTTAATTGTTAATAAAACAAACCAACAACTATCAAGCGCAATACAAAATGTTCAACTCTCTAATAAAACAAACTAACATTCACTACAAAAACTAAGATGTGATGTAGCTAGCATGTTGTATCACTCATCTCTGTGTCATGGAAATTCTCTCTCTCCTCTATTCTCATCCTCCTAGATCTATCTGCTGCCTTTGGCACAGTGAACCATCAGATCCTCCTCTCCACCCTCTCAGGGCTGTGCGTCTCAGGATCTGTACACTCTTGGATTGCATCCTACCTGGCAGGCCGCTTCTACCAGTTGTCGTTAAGAGGATTTGTGTCTGCAGCACGTACTCTCACAACTGGTGTCTCCCAGGGCTCGGTTCTATGCCCTCTCCTCTTCTTTCTGTACACCAAGTCACTAGGCTCCCTCATATCCTCACATAGTCTCTCCTATCATTGCTATATTGGGATGACACTGAAATACTTTTCTCCTCCCCCTTCTGACACCCAAGTGGCGACACGCATCCCCAATCTCAGCATGGATGTCGGCCCACTACCTCAAGATCAACCTTAACAAGACGGAGCTGCTCTTCCACTCTGTCATTCTCTGAAAACATCAGAGCAGTGACTCGCTCCTCCAGGTTTATTCTCTACAACATCCGTAGAGTACGACACTGCCTCACACAGAAAGCAAACACAACTCTTGATTACTGTATCTAGCTGTTGCCTGTGCTCCCCACTTGTTCCATCAAATCCCTGTAACTTATACAGAACGCTGCAGCTCGCCCGGTGTTCAACCTTACCATGTCACCCCGCTCCTCTGCACACTCCACTGGCTTTCATTTGAAGATTGCATCCACTGCAAGTCCATAGTGCTTGCCTACAGAGCAACAAGATGAACTGCCCCTCCCTACCCAGAGGCTATGCTCAAACCCTATATCCCGAGCACTCTTTTTTGCCACCTCTGGTCTCACAGGAGGGCAGGTCCCGCTCAGCCCAGTCCAAGCTTTTCTCTGTCCTGGCACCCCAATTGCAGAACCAGTAAAAAGGACATTTTAGTTGGCTTATGGTGGAGAAATGAACATTACTTTCTTTGGCAACAGCTCTGATGGACATTCCTGCAGTCAGCATACAAATTGCACTCTCCCTCAAAACGTGAGACATCTGTGGCATTTGTGCACAGTAATCAGCTTTTTATAAAGTAATAAGCTTTTTGTGAACATGGAACATTTCTGGGATATTTTATTTCAGCGCATGAAACATGGGATCAACACTTAACATGCTGTGTTCATAGATTTGTTCAGTGTACATAGTATTAGCACTCCAGAATTATTACCTCTACTGATATGTGACTCTATTTTATAAACAAACAAAAACTTGTTTGAGAAATGGTCTGTGTTTGAAAAAATATAGTATGTTTTTTTAATGAAGATATCACATATTGTTTACCTGTAAGTACAAATCTATACTGCATTCAAAATGCAATTAGAAAGAGATCCAGGATCCAAACAACAGACTAGTACCGTGTACAGTGGCTTGCAAAAGTATTCACCCCCCTTGACATTTTTCCAATTTTGTTGCCTTACAACCTGTAATTGAAATAGATTTTTTTGGGGGGGTTGTATCATTTGATTTACACAACATGCCCAGCACTATGAAGATGTAAAATATTTTTCATTGTGAAACAGACAAGAAATAAGACAAAAAAACTGAAAACTTAAGCATGCATAACTATTCATCCCCCCAAAGTCAATACTTTGTAGAGGCATCTTTTGCAGCATATACAGCTGCAAGTCTCTATAAGCTTGGCACATCTAGCCACAGGGATTGTTCAAGGCGGAACTGCTCCAGCTCCTTCAAGTTGGATGGGTTCCACTGGTGTACACCAATCTTTAAGTCATACCACAGATTCTCAATTGTATTGAGGTCTGGGCTTTGACTAGGCCATTCAAATACATTTAAATGTTTTCCCTTAAACCCCTTAAGTGTTGCTTTAGCAGTATGCTTAGGGTCATTGTCCTGCTGGAAGGTGAACCTCTGTCCCAATGTCAAATCTCTGGAAGACAGAAACAGGTTTACCTCAATAATGTCCCTGTATTTAGCACCATCCATCATTCCTTCAATTCTGACCAGTTTCCCAGTCCCTGCAATTGAAAAATATCCCCACAGCATGATGCTGCCACTACCATTCTTCACTGTGGGGATGCTATTCTCGGGGTGATGAGAGGTGTTGGGTTTGCGCCAGACATAGCGTTTCCCTTGATGGCCGGAAAGCTAAATCTTTGTCTCATCTGACCAGAGTACCTTCTTCCATATGTTTGGGGAGTCTCCCACATGCCTTTTGGCTAACACCAAATGTGTTTGCTTATTTTTTTCTTTATGCAATGGCTTTTTTTCTGGCCACTTTTCCGTAAAGCCCAGCTCTGTGGAGTATACGGCTTAAAATGTCCTATGGACAAATACTCCAATCTCCTCTGTGGAGCTTTGCAGCTCCTTCACGGTTATCTTTGGTCTCTTTGTTGCCTCTCTGATTTATGCCCTCCTTGCCTGGTCTTTGAGTTTTGGTGGGCGGCCCTCTGTTGGCAGGTTTGTTGTGGTGCCATGTTCTTTCGAATTCTTTAATAATGGATTTAATGGTGCTCAGTGCGATGTTCAAATGTTCTGATATTTTTTATAACCCAACCCTGATCTGTACTTCTCCACAACTTTGTCCCTGACCTGTTTGGATTGCTCCTTGGTCTTCTTGGTGCCACTTGCTTGGTGGTGCCCCTTGCTTAGTGGTGTTGAAAACTCAGGTGTGTATATACTGAGATCATGTGACAGATCATGTGACACTTAAATAAAGTCCACCTGTGTGCAAACTAACTAATTATGTGACTTCAGAAGGTAAGTGGTTGCACCAGATCCTATTTAGGGGCTTCATAGCAAAGGGCGTGAATACATATGCATGCACCACCTTTCCGTTTTTGTTAACTTTAAATGCACCAATTTTGACTTATTTGGGGATGTCCATTACATGAAATCCAAATAAAAATCAATTTTAATTACAGGTTGTAATACAACAAAAAAGGAAAAACGCTAAGGGGGGTGAATACTTTTGTATGGCACTGTATGTCTAAAGCCCATATGATTTGATTATGTAAGGTGAATGAGTCAACCCTTGCAGGTGGCTGGGCTAACCTGTGGCTGGGACATACAGGTGCTGAGTGAAATGAGTGATGACGCTTTCATTTCTGCTCAGGCCAAAATGCAAATCACTGAGCAGTTTGAAATTCCATCTGTGTGCGTGCATGCAGCATTTGCATGTTGATCTGAGTTTTGATCATTCATGATACATTTTGAATTCTAGTCAACTAAAATTACTCGCTGTAAACTAATCATGCAATGGTGCACTTTTTTTCCCCTTGTAATGAGTTGTGTCTCCTCTCTGTCACGTCTATTTCCATAATTATTTTGTGTTTTTGTCATATAACCTCTGTGAAAATGAGTGCATTGAGTCAGCCGATGAACAACATAAAAGGGACCAACCAGCTGAGTTTGAGCCTTTTAGCGTGTGTGCATCTCAACATGATCCCCGGTGGTATCCATGGAGACGCAGGATGCAAATGTCCACTAACAAGCCAGCCGGATGGAGTGGGAGAGAGAGAAAAGCTTAGCCTTGCTAGCTAGCTAGCTACTTCTTTGAGAGGCAATGACAACATGTCGCTGTGGGGGGAGGAAGAAGTAATGCAGAGGCTCAAACAAATCTCCATAATGCTGCCGTGTGAACTTCATGAACTACCACCAAAGATTGCATTCTGTTATATGTTTGGTGGTAGTTCTGGCTGCACTGGCTGCATCTCTGCCTTGTACGGCACTGATCTCGACTGCAAGGCTCTACAGAAGGTGTCGAGAACAGCCCAGTCTATTAATGGGGGCGAACCCCCAGCCATCCAGGAAATTCATACCAAGCGGTGTCTGAGGAAGTCCCAGAAAATTGTCAAGGACTTCAGCCATCCCAGCCACAGACTGTTCTCGTCTGACAGGTGGTATAGGAACATCAGGTCTCGGACCAACGGATCCAAGACAGTTTCTATCTCCAAGCAAAAAGACTGCTGGACAGCTAATCAATGGCTGTCTACATGCAGTATAACCATGGACTATCTACACTGACTCTATGCACAGTCATAGAACTCTGTCCACATATTCACACACACACTTTCAAAAGTATTTACCCCATTGGCATTTTTCCTATTTTGTTGCCTTACAACCTCGAATTAAAATATTGTTTGTATCATTTGATTTACCCAACATGCCTACCACTTTGAAGATGCAAAATATATTTTCTTGTGAAACAAACAAGAAATAACACGAAATAAATTTAAGAACTTGAGCATGCATAACTATTCATCCCCCCAAAGTCAATACTTTGTAGAGCCAACTTTTGCAGCAATTACAGCTGCAAGTCACTTTGGGTGTGTCTCTATAAGCTTGGCACATATAGCCACTGGGATTTTTGCTCATTCTTCAAGGCAAAATGGCTTCAGCTTCTTCAACTTGGATGGGTTCTGCTGATGTACAGCAATCTTTATGTCATACCACCGATTCTCAATTGGATTGAGGTATGGGCTTTGACTAGGCCATTCCAAGATATTTAAATGTTTCCACTCGAGTGCTGCTTTAGCAGCTTGGGGGTAGAAGTTGGCTTGGGGGTAGAAGCTGTTGAGGAACCTTTCTGTCCTAGACTTGGCGCTCCGGTACCGCTTACCGTGTGGTAGCAGAGAAAACAATTATCTCTGACAATTTTCTGGTTTTCTTCTGACACTGCCTATTATATTGGTCCTGGATGGCAGGAAGCTTGGCCCCAGTGATGTATTGGGCTGTTCGCACTACCTTCTGTAGCGCCTTACGGTCAGATGCTGAGCAGTTGCCATACCAGACAGTGATGCAACCGATCAGGTTGCTCTCGATGGTGCAGCTGTAGAACCTTTGAGGGTCTGGCGATGACATACCAAATCTTGAGGGGGAAAAGGTTTTGTCATGCCCTCTTCACGACTGTCTTGGTATGTTTGGACCATGATAATTCGTTGGTGATGTGGACACCAAGGAACGTGAAAGTCTCGACCTGCTCCACTACAGCCCCGCCAATGTTAACCTCTTGGGGCTAGGTGGGACGCTAGCGTGCCACCCGTGGTGCACTCCATCAAGAGCAGGTGCATTTCAAGAGCGGCAAATTTGAATCCAAATAAATGTCAAAATTCAAATTTTTCAAAAATACAACTATTTTACACCATTTGAAAGATAAACATCTCCTTAATCTAACCACGTTTTACGATTTCAAAAAGGTTTTACGGCGAAAGCATAAATTTAGAGTATGTTAGGACAGTACATTTACAAGAGTTGTGTGTAATGTTTTGTCAAGTCAAAGACAGGGTCACCAAAACCATAAAACCAGCTAAAATGATGCACTAACCTTTTACAATCTCCATCAGATGACACTCCTAGGACATTATGTTAGACAATGCATGCATTTTTAGTTCTATCAAGTTCATATTTATATCCAAAAACAGCGTTTTACTATGGCATTGATGTTGAGGAAATCGTTTCCCTCCAATAACCGGCAGTCAAGTCAGCGTCACAAATTAAATAATTAAAATTAGAAAACATTGGTAAAATATTATATTGTCATTTAAAGAATTATAGATTTACATCTCTTGAACGCAATCAACTTGCCAGATTTAAAAATAACCTTACTGGGAAATCACACTTTGCAATAATCTGAGCACTGCGCCCAGAAAAATACGCGTTGCGATACAGACTAGACGTCATGTTGGGGAGATCTAAAATCGAAAATACTATGTAAATAATCCATTACCTTTGATTCTCTTCATCAGATGTCACTTCCAGGTATCACAGGTCCATAACGAATGTAGTTTTGTTCAAAAAAGCTCATCATTTATGTCCAAAAATCTCCGTCTCGTTAGCACATGATGTAAGCCAGCCGGACTTCTCGTCATGAACGAGGGGAAAAAATATATTTCCGTTCGTTCAAACATGTCAAACGTTGTATAGCATAAATCATTAGGGCCTTTTTTAACCAGAACATGAATAATATTCAAGGTGGACGAATGCATACTCTTTTATAACGTATTGGAACGAGGGTACCCAACATGAACTCGCGCGCCAGGTGTCTAATGGGACATCATCGTTCCATGGCTCTTGTTCGGTCAGATCTCCCTCCAGAAGACTCAAAACACTTTGTAAAGGCTGGTGACATCTAGTGGAAGCAATAGGAAGTGCCGAAATATTCCTAAGCCCCTGTGTTTTTCAATGGGATAGGTTTAAAGTCAATACAACACATCAGGTATCCACTTCCTGTCAGAAAATGTCTCAGGGTTTTGCCTGCCAAATGAGTTCTGTTATACTCACAGACACCATTCAAACAGTTTTAGAAACTTTAGAGTGTTGTCTATCCATATATAATAAGTATATGCATATTCTAGTTACTGGGTAGGATTAGTAACCAGATTAAATCGGGTACATTTTTTTTATCCAGACGTGCAAATGCTGCCCCCTAGACCCAACAGGTTAACCTCTCCAGGGTAGGGGGCAGTATTTGCACGGCCGGATAAAAAACGTACCCGATTTAATCGGGTTATTACTACTGCCCAGAAACTAGAATATGCATATAATTGTTTGATTTGGATAGAAAACACCCTAAAGTTTCTAAAACTGTTTGAATGGTGTCTGTGAGTATAACAGAACTCATATGGCAGGCAAAAACCTGAGAAGATTCCTTACAGGAAGTGCCCTCTCTGACGATTCCTTGGCCTTCTACACTCTCTTTATTGAAAACTGAGGATCTCTGCTGTAACGTGACACTTCCTACGGCTCCCATAGGCTCTCAGAAGGCGGCAGAACGGTGAATGATGACTTTGCAGCCCATTGCTGAAAAACAGTAGCGCATTTGGATAGTGGTCGATCAGAGAACAATGAGACTGGGGGCGCGTGCACGAGCCGACACCATGTTTTTATTTTTTCGTCTTTGAACGAAAACAGGGTTTCCCGGTTGGAATATTATTGCTTTTTTACGAGAAAAATCGCATAAAAATTGATTTTAAACAGCGGTTGACATGCTTTGAAGTACGGTAATGGAATATTTAGAATTTTTTGGTCACGAAAAGCATCGGGCGCGTCACCCTTCGTCACCCTTCGGATAGTGTCTTGAACGCACGAACAAAACAGAGGATATTTGAACATAACTATGGATTATTTTGAACCAAACCAACATTTATTATTGAAGTAGAAGTCCTGGGAGTGCATTCTGACAAAGAACAGCAAAGGTAATCCAATTTTTCTTATAGTAAATCTGAGTTTGGTGAGTGCCAAACTTGGTGGGTGTCAAAATAGCTAGCCCGTGATGGCGAGCTATCTACTCAGAATATTGCAAAATGTGCTTTTGCCAAAATGCTATTTTAAAATCGGACATAGCGATTGCATAAAGGAGTTCTGTATCTATAATTCTTAAGATTATTGTTATGTTTTTTGTGAACGTTTATCGTGAGTAATTTAGTAAATTCACCGGAAGTTTGCGGTGGGTATGCTAGTTCTGAACGTCACATGCTAATGTAAAAAGCTGGTTTTTGATATAAATATGAACTTGATTGAACAAAACATGCATGTATTGTATAACATAATGTCCTAGGAGTGTCATCTGATGAAGATCATCAAAGGTTAGTGCTGCATTTAGCTGTGGTTTGGGTTTATGTGACATTATATGCTAGCTTGAAAAATGGGTGTGTGATTATTTGTTGCTATGTACTCTCCGAACATAATCTAATGTTTTGCTTTCGCTGTAAAGCCTTTTTGAAATCGGATAATGTGGTTAGATTAACGAGAGTCTTCTCTTTCAAATGGTGTAAAATAGTCGTATGTTTGAAAAATAGAAATGATTGCATTTTTGAGGTTTTGTATTTCGCGCCATGCTCTTCCACTGGCTGTTGAATAGAGTGGGATGGTGAAGATTGAATCCTACTACGCGGGCTCTGACACTCGTTGGATGTGGCAGGGCTTGAAAACGATTACGGACTACAAAGCGCATATCCAATCTCTTAGTCACCAGGCAGACCACTGACAAACTGAGCTACCATACTCTGCCCAGAGACAGGAGACGCCTCAATCTGCTTTCTGAAGGCTTTAGAGAGCCAATGGAAGCCTTAGAAAGTGTAAGGTAACCCCAGAGATACCGTAGTTTCGAAAGGGACTAGAAAGAAGAACTACAAATTCTCAGACAGGTCACTTCCTGATTGGAATTGTCTCAGGTTTTTGCCTGCCATATGAGTTCTGTTATACTCACAGACACCATTCAAACAGTTTTAGAAACTTCAGACTGTTTTCTATCCAAATCTACTAATAATATGCTTATTCTCGTTTCTGGGAAAGAGTAGTAACCAGTTAAATATCGGGCCGTGAAAATACCCGGCCGTGAAAATACTGCCCCCTAGCCCAGACAGGTTAAACCTGTATTGACGCTTTGCTTGTTTGATTGTTCATCTGAGGCATAGCATGGTTTCTTATAAGCATCCAGATTAGTCTCCTACTCCTTGAAACCGGCAGCTCTAACCTTTAGCTCAATGCAGATGTTGCCTGTAATCCATGGCTTCTGGTTTGGATATGTACGTACAGTCACTGTGGGGAAGACGTCGTTGATGCACTTATTGATGAAGCCGATGACTGAGGTGGTGTATTCCTCAATGCCATTGGATGAATCCCAGAACATATTCCAGTCTGTGCTAGCAAAACAGTCCTCTAGTGTAGTATCCGTGTCATCTGACCACTTCCGTATTGAGCGAGTCACTGGTACTTCCTGCTTTAGTTTTTGCTTGTAAGCAGGAATCAGGAGGATAGAATTATGGTCAGATTTTCTAAATGGAGGGTGGGGGAGAGCTTTGTATGCATCTCTGTGTGTGGCCACCTTTCCAAATGTCAGTTCGTCAGAATTCTGCCACGCTAGAGCTACTGTAAGCGCTGTTATTTTGAAGTTTAAATGTCTAACTGCAACGACCACTCCGCCGTGATGTGGTAGGCCACAGAAGCTCACAGAACGGGACTGCTGAGTGCTGAAGCGCGAAAAAAAATGCCTATCCTCGGTTGTAACACTCACTACCTAGGTCGAAAATTGCCTCTGGAAGCGACATCACCACAAGAACTGTTCATCAGGACCTTCATGAAATGGTTTTCCATGGCCGAGCAGCCGCACAGAAGCTTAATGTCACCATGTACAATGCGAAGCGTCAGCTGGAGTGGTGTAAACTGGCTTAAAACCTCTTAGGGATCCCTTAAACTCGAATCCAGTTTCCGGGATAGATTTGACAACATCTGGTGAAATTGCAGAGCCCCAAATACAAACTACAGAAATATAAATATTTAACATTCATATAAATACAAGTGTAATACATCAAAATAAAGCTTAACTTCTTGTTAATCCAGCCGCTGTGTCAGATTTCAAAAAGGCTTTACTGCGAAAGCACACCATGCGATTATCTGAGGACAGCGCCCCGCATACAAAAACATGAAAACCATTTTTCAACCAGTCTAATGCAACACAAAAGTCAGAAATAGCAAAAAAATAAATCGCTTACCTTTGAAGATCTTCATCTTTTTGCAATCCAAAATGTCTCAGTTACACAATGAATGGTTGTTTTGTTCGATAAAGTCCTTCTTTATGTCCCAAAAATGTCCATTTATTTGGCGCATTTGATTCAGAAATACACCGGTTCCAACTCGCCCAACTTGCCTACAAAGTATCTAATAAGTTACCTGTAAACTTGGTCCAAACATTTCAAACAACGTTTTAATCCAACCTCAGGTACCCTAAAATGTAAATAATATATAAAATTTAAGACAGAATAATCTGTTTCCAATACCGGAGAAAAACAACACGGAGCGTGCTCCTGTTCACGTGCACCAAAATACTAGAGACCTTATGAGTGACACATGGAAAGAATAGGATGACTTCTTCATTTCTCAAAAGAAAACATCAAACAATTTCTAAAGACTGTTGACATCTAGTGGAAGCCATAGGAACTGCAATCTGGGCCTTGATAAATCAGGTTTCCCATAGAAAAGCAATGGAAAACAGAATGACCTCAAAATGTTTTCCCTGAATGGATTGTCCTCAGGGCTTCGCCTGCCAAATCAGTTCTGTTATACTCACAGACATTATTTTAACAGTTTTAGAAACTTTAGAGTGTTTTCTATCAGAAGCATACCCTAGCTTCGGGGCCTGAGTAACAGGCAGTTTACTTTGGGCACGCTTTTCATCCGGACGTCAAAATACTGCACCCTAGCCTTAACAAGTTTTAAGTGTCTTCACTTATTGCAAATCATGTGAAAGGATGTGTTGATTAATAGGGAACCAATTCATTGTCTGGGCGCCAGTCACTCCCTCCTTTGGCCTTGGGGGAGATAAGGGCTGAGATAGGATGTGTGGGGTAGTGTCTGGAACGATTGCACGACTTCTCTGATGTTGCAGCTATCTTGGGATATAGTAATGGTTAAAGAACAATGGTTTTTCTTGAGAAAGGGGTATCTGGAGCTGACAATTGATTTATGCCATAGAATGAGTTGGTGTTTTTGTACAATAGGGTACCAGGGACGAAATGGGAGTCTTGCCTTTGGGGCCGAACTCTGTACAATGAGAACAGTCTGTACAGCAGATACTGTCAACTGTGAATTATTAGTATCTTTCTTACAAATTCTAACCTTGTGACCCATTCCACACATCTGTTGTTTGTCATGAACATTCAGGGGGATGAACTTTGCTATAGAAGGTCTTTGTATTATTTGTCTTGGGGCTCTCAATGAAGCACCTACGGGTCATTATCGCAAAGCACTCACATCATTTACTTGTGTCTCTGGTATGACCTGCTTTCCTTATTAATAAGTGAACAAAGATTTAGTTTATGTAGAACTCTGACTTGTGTGATTAGTGTGTGTCTCCTCATGTGATAATGCAGAACATACCACCGCACTGTATCCTCTACATGTACCAAATAAACTTTTATATGATTTGTGTGTATGTAAATAATGCACCATGTGACTTGTTAGGATCAACACAGGACAGAGAGCTTCAACTCATTCATGTTGTTAAAATCAGGTTGGACTCAACCTTCTGCAGGAGAGAACACCACAACTATTGCAAAATCAAGGACTTACCAAAACATCTAGGGTAAGTTATATTACATTTTAACATCAGTGAGTATGATATTTCAGGTTAAATGTTTTACATCCCCTCTTGAGGTTTTCTTTCAGACTTAAGGAGATACGGTGCCTTCAGAAAGTATTCATACCGTTTGACTTTTTCCAAAAATGTTTGTTTTGCAGCCTGAATTTAAAATGGATTAAATGTATTTTGTTTGTCACTGGCCTACACACAATACCTCATAATGTCAAAGTGGAATTATCTTTTTAGACATTTTTACAAATGAATGAAATATTTGAAATGGCTTGACTCATTAAGTATTCAACCCCTTTGTGATGGAAAGCCTAAATAAGTCCAGTAAAAATGAGCTCACTCTCTGTGCAATAATAGCATTTAGCATGACAATTGAATGACTACCTTATCACACATAAGGTCCCTCAGTCGAGCAGCGAATTTAAAATATAGATTCAACCACAAAGAGCAGGGAGGCTTTCAAATGTCTTGAAGAGAAGGTCACCTATTGGTAGATGGTTAAATATATGGCTAAAATACATTGAATATCCATTTGAGCATGGTGAAATTATTAATTACACTTTGGATGGTTTATCAATACACGTGACTGAAACTGGAACCGACTGTCACAATACATGTACTCAGTGGATTTGTAGAAATTAATGCAATATTTGAGGCTCTCTTTCTCTCACTAACTGATTGTACAATTTACACATACAGTATATATTTTCAGCTTGTGAGTGTGTGATATGGGAGTTGGAGACATGTTTATTTTGACATAAATGTCTAACTTTCAACACCCCTGCAGCACAAGCTCTGGGGGCCCATGCGGCTGTCATTGATGTAAAAAAAGTATATATTTTTTATAAATAATTTTGACAGTAACACTCCAAAAAGTAATTCGTAAACTATTTAATATCCAAATGTACTAGGAAGGTACGTTTGTTCTTGGGTTTTGAGGATGTGAGTGATCAACGTCAGGGCGCCAGGTAGCCTAGCGGTTAGAGCATTGGTTCAGTAACTGAAAGGTTGCTGGCTCCAATACCCGAGCCAAGAAGGTGAAAAACCTGTTGATGCGTCCTTGAGCAAAGCACTTAAACCTAATTTGCTCCAGGTCGGACGTCAATGTAAATAAGAATTTGTTCCTAACTGACTTGCCTAGTTAAATAAAAAAGTGCCTCAGTCCTTGACAGTAAGGGGGTATCGGTAAAAACAAATTCTATCGTCAAGGCTACGACGGCACCAGTGGAACTTACTCAGGACTTGACAATTCATACAGCTTTTCTATTCTGATCATGGAATTCTTTTTTTCTAAATATAAACTAGCTGGCTAGCATTTATGAGGCCAAAAACATGTTCCTCACACGCTAGGAATGTATTTCCTCCAATGGTATTATGAAAAGTTGACTCTTGCTCCCAAAACACACATTTTCTGAATACTTGTGAGGGGCGTGCTGCGTGGCCCAATGTAATTGCTTTCAGTAGCCTGATTACATCTAGTTTCAGGAGAAATCCGCACACAATGCCTCCCTGACCCCCTCCTGAATTGGTCAGCCAGATCTTAACACAATCTGATCACAATGCAACTTTTGTGCATCTAGTGCTGACTTTCAATGCAACCTTTGTATTCTGATAGCAGAAGTAACATGTACAGTAAGTGTCAAGTGTAGACACAGCCACTGTTTTGGAATCTCTGGAACAGGATGTCTGGTTACTGGACAGCCAATAAATTGGCAGATGCAAGCATATTATTACGTATATTTAGCGGAAAATAATTCTTGAGGGCTCAAACAGTCTTTTTCCTCATGCTGGTGAAACGGCATTTGAGCTGGCCTACTAACTAATAACCACTCTTTGGAAAGATGAGTCTCTCACAATGGTGTTCTCCGTTTTGCTCTACGACCCCCACAAACCCCAGGTGAAGTGGGAAAATGTGCCAACTTTTATCTACAGCGCCCGAACCGTTTGGGCGACAAACTACCTGTAGAAACAGGAGACTCTTATGAGCACAATGGTGTTGTTCGTTTTGCTCCTGCAGTCAGCATGCCAATTGCACTCTCCTGCAAAACGTGAGACTCTGATCTGCATTGTGTTGTGTGACAAAACTGCAGATTTTATTTTTTGGGGGTCGCCAGCAAAAGGCACACCCGTATATTTATCGTGCTGTTTAATGAGCTTCTTGATATGCCACACCTGTCAGGTGGATGGATTATCTTGGCAAAGGAAACATTTTGTTTCACAATTTTTGAGAGAAATAAGCTTTTTGTGTGTGTAACATTTCTGGGGTCTTTTATTTCAGCACAGGAAACATGGGACCATCACTTTACATGTTGCGTTTATATTTACGTTCAGTGTAGAACCTAAAATGTTTATTTGGCTGTTGTTTGAGGAGAGTGCACAACAACAGCAAACTTATCATGGCAAATGGTTTGATACATTCACCTCTGAAGGTAAATAATGTACTTAAATTCAGTAATCTTGCTCTGATTTGTCATCCTGAGGGTCCCAGAGATAAAATGTAGCATAGTTTTGCTTGATAAAATCAATTTTTATATTCAAATGTAAGAACTGGGTCCTAAATTTGGAACTCCTGAAGTTTCTGGCTCCACACCTACCCCGCCATCTAGATGTGTGAAAGTTAGTGTATAAGCAAATTACCCATTATGTATGACATTCCTGGGAGTGTGTAAACTTACATTTTGTATTACCATATTATTTTTGTATGTCCTCTATGGTTATGTACTTAAAAATGTATCAATTTACCAATTTGGCACATTTGGGCAGACTTGATACAAAATCAATTGTCACGTCCTGACCAGTATAAGGGTTATTTGTTATTGTAGTTTGGTCAGGACGTGGCAGAGGGTATTTGTTTTATGTGTTCGGGGTGGTGATTTATTTAGTAAGGTGTTTGATTTATTATTTCTGGGTTTTGGTTTATGTTCTATGTTTTGTATTTCTATGTTCTTTCTAGTTCTTCGTATATCTATGTTTAGGTTAATGGGGGGTTGGACTCTCAATTGGAGGCAGGTGCTTTCTCGTTGCCTCTGATTGAGAGTCCTATATATGGGTATGTGTTTGGGTTTTGTATTTTGTGGGTAGTTTATTTCACACTGCTAGTATTCTGTATAGCCTGTGAAACTGTCACCTGTCGTTCTTCGTTTTCTTGTTTTCTGTGTTCACTTTATTCAAATTAAATATAAAGATGAGCATTCATATCCCGTCTGCGTTTTGGTCATCCATTCCCAACGACAGCCATTACATCAATGTCTTTTGGACAGAAGACTAAACCAGGTTTTCCGCTAAGATTTTGCCTTCAGCTAGGACCTCCCAGTCCTAGCTGATGAAAAGTATACCCATTACATGATACAGCCACCACCATGCTTGAAAATATGGAGAGTGGTACTGTTGTGGAAATTCAGTACTAAGAGAGATTTGGTCCTTTCTTCAAACAGTCATCTTTTTTTAATATTGATTAATTATTGCAATAATGAGGCTGGTCGACCCCCCCCCCCCCCCCCCCCACCCTTGAGTGTTGGACCGAGTAACCTAACCTTTACACAAATGTAGAGTACTATATATTGCTGACACTAACAATGCTCAGACATGGTTGGTTCAACCCCCCTCATGCAGACCAAGGAGCATCGTAAGTCACTTTGGCTTCATCCTGTCATTATCTGCATGTGGGTTGTTGTCTTAAACCCACCCTGACTTAGATTCCCAGATGCAAGGATGATTTTGAGACAATGAAGGACTGTTATACTCCTAAGCTATCTCTAGTAAAACACATTCTTGTCTATGTAATGCAGTCTTTAACTCATTTGTCAGCTCAAGCAATCTCCAGTGACCATACTCCCAGGTTAGCTGCACGGAACTAGAGTGGAGCCCATGAAAACACATGCATTAGCAGGACAGAAATGTCTTACTATTGGTTAAATATTAATTGTTAACCATTAATATCAAATAAACTAGGTAAATTTGTCATTTTTCTATTACAGTACCCAGGGGTGTGTTTTGTTGGATTGTTCAGGACAAAAAGTTAATTCATTTGGCAACATTTTTACAGTATTACTTTAGTGCCTTGTTGCAAACAGGATACATGTTTTGGAATATTATTTTTTTCCAGAAAGTTGGGTTAGAATGTTGGAGTAACTACAATGTTGATCCATCGTCAGTTTTCTCCTATCACAGCCAATAAACGTTGTAACTGTTTTAAAATCACCATTGCTTCATGTTGAAATCCTTGTTTTCTTTCTTTCCGGCAACTCAGTTCGTAAGGACGTCTCTGTCTTTACAGTGACTGGGTGTACTGATGCATCACCCATTGTGTAAATAACAGCTTCAACATGTGCAAAGGGATATTCAGTGTCTCCCTTTTTTATGTTGACCAATCTACCAAATCAATGCACTTCCCTCGTCTTTATGGTTAAATATATGGTTGAAATGCACTACTCAATTGACGGACCTTACACATAATTGCAAGTTTGCGGTACAGAGATGGGATTTCTTAAGCAAATGTTTACTCATTAACTTATTCAGGCTTTCCATAACAAAGGGGTTACATACTTTTTGACTCAATACATTTCATACAATACATCCCTTTGACATTTTTGGGTATTATGTTTAGATCAGTGACACAAAATCTAAATGTAATACATTTTACATTTAGTCTGGCAACCAAATTTTTTTGAAAGTCAAGGGGTGTGAATACTTTTTGAAAGCACTGCACGAATATTGCCAACAATGAATTGTGTATTCTCTCCTCTCTCATATCTCAGTGGGCCTGGACATTGTTCCACAAGGATGAATGAATCTTCAGGAAATGACACTGACCTGGAACACTCGGATGCTTGCTTGAACCAGGGTGCTGTTGTGGCCATGCTGATCCTTGCTGCCAATGGCCTGTGCTTCCTCCTTGGGGCGCCATCTCTGGTCTGGTGCCTCTGGCTCTCTCTGAGTGGAAGTCTCTCTGGAGGTCTAAAACCCACCCAGGTCTTCCCTATTAATCTGTTTGCAGTGGAGCTGGTGTTCTGTGTCAGTGGTCTCCTTCAGATGGTCAGCCCCTTCATCGAGAATGACATGTTTCAGCAGGCTCATGAATTCCTATTTGACCTCTCCTGGGCCTGCAGGCCCCTACTCCAGAGCTGCATTTGTGTGGAGCGCTACCTGGCAGTGGCCCAACCTGTGTCTTTCCTCAAGTACAAACTCCGGAGGTACAGGGTGTCGTGTTCAACCATGGTCTGGGTGTTGTCGCTCACTTATGCATGTTTTGATATTGCTTTATTGGGTTATGAAGACACCAAAGATTTTACGCTCATTAGTGTCTATTGCCTTGGGGTGGTCGTCATTTCTCTCTGCTCCTTCTTCATCCTGCGTGTGCTGAAGCAGCCTGGTCCAGGAGAGGTAGAAGGGGGCAGAGGGGGAGAGAAGAAACAGGGAACGACAGACCCACAAAAGATGAAAGCTTTTGGGATCATCTTAACCAACCTGGTGATGATCTTGGCCAGCTCCATCTCGGTGGTTGTTGGTGTGACCACCATGTCACCCAGCCTTGACATTACCTGTAATTTAAACTTCTTCATGTTGCTAATTGTTAACATCTTCAGTGTCATGGTCTCACCCCTGATTCACCTCTACAGAGAGGGAAGGCAGCCATGCCGAAGAGTCCCAGAGACATGTTAGACTTATAGTTGTGGGCATTAAAGTACAGGTTTTTGTGAAAAAAATATCATTATGAGACACAGGAGGCTGGTGAGGGGTTGACAGCTCATAATAATGGCTAGAATGAAGTGAATGCCATTCATTTGAGCCTGTCCTCCCTAATTAAAAGTTTCACCAGAATACATAGACAGACCTGTTGTCATAATTTAGTACCCATCATCAAGCAACAGATTGTGTTATCACCCAACAGACGTCATCAGAGCAACAGTACTGTCTAAACTCGGTTTGTTGTTTTTATTAAATTGTTTTCTTGAAACACTTTTTAATCATAGCTCAAGTTTTTATTTCTACAAATTCCGCGATGAGGTTAACCTTTTTGGCTGGGACCTCAAGTTTGTGTTCCAGATTCCTGTTAAGTAGCAGGTAGCTGCTAGCCGTCATGAAAACGGAGCAGGCTAACGGTAGAAGAGCTTTTATCCACGGCTGGGCACAAATGCTTTAGATGTGACATGAGTGCCACACAATCACAAGATGAAGATAAGGTGGAACTGAACAATGGACAGGGATGTCTGCCCTAAATGCACCACCATCAAACAGCTTAGAGAAGAGATCCTCCGGCTGCTCGCTTGGCTGCGAGAAAATGATAACCTGCTTTCTAAATAAACCGACCTTGCTGAAGCCCAGGCAAACCGAATCTTTCGGCTACTAGTCCAACGCTCTAACCACTAGGCTACCTGCCACCCCGTTACCTCGAGGCAGGGGCAGAGTGTCCCACAATTAATGAATATAGCACTTTTAAATGATATGTTTTACTAGTGAATGCTCTTTCTTGTGAAGGACCTCATTACGTAGCACAAAGTTCATTGGATATTGCTCACTGAAACATGGCTGTCTTCAGACTGTAGTGTCGCTCTTATCGAAGCCTCCGCCCAGACTACAGCTTTTCATAAAAGGGAAAAAGTGCCTCTATTTTTTCTAAAGCTCTCAGCCTTAAACACATTTCATTTGGATACTTTGGGTCTTTGGAGCATCATGCTATATTGTTTAAATGTCAGCCTCCAGTGCTGGCCATAATCCCGTATAGGCCACCAAAGCACTGCCCCACTTTCTTTACTGATTTCTCTGAACTGTTGTCTATTTCTCTTGAGAACTATGATAAAATCATTATGTTGGGTGATTTTAACATACATTTAATATACAATATATGAATCTTTTGAGCTATATAGACTTTATCCAACATGTTACTCTACCCACCCCTAACAGCTGCCATTCTCTGGACCTGGTTATAACCTAGGGGCTTTTTATTGACATATCCTCTATTGTTGATGTTGCTTCATCTGATCACCACTGTGTATTTTTTACTACCTTGTTGCCCATAGCAGAAGGTAACACTTAACACATTATTAAGAAACACTATCTTACCTCTGAAGTTGCTACAGATTTTATTGAGTGTTTATGATATTTTAGTATATAACTTTAATAGCAAATTAAGTGCAACCATTGATAACATGGCTCCAGTAAAGTTGAAAAAGGCCACATCTAAACAGATTTAAGAGACATTGCAGAGTGGAAGTGTAGAAAGTCAAAGTTCCATGTCCATTATGATATTATGAGAGAGCAACTTGGCATATATAAGAAGGCAATTAGACATGCCAGATGGGTTAATTTTTCTAACTAAATCACTAATAATTAGAAATTATTTCTCGACCATTGATGGGCTGATAAATCCTACCCCTCGTAAACCTATTTGAACTTTCCCCCACATCTAAACGTGATGAGTTTGCGGCCTAATTCAGAGATAAGATAACAAATATTTGTCTGGGTATCAATCAAGCGTGACCTGATGAGAAGTTTGATGATATGTGACCTAGCCTTCCACGCAAAGGCACTATGGCGTTATTTTCCCTGGTTGACACAATCATGCTCAGGGAAGTGATCACAAATTAAGCCTTCTATCTGCCTTCTCAATCCTAACCCCACCACCTTCTTCAAAACAGTTTTGTATTGCATATCTGAAGAAGTGCAAACTATTGTTTTTCACTCCCTGATCACAGGCAATTTCCCCACTGCACTAAAAACGACTTTGGTTTCTTCAGCTCGTAGCAACTTTCAGCCAATATCCAACCTTCCATTCTTAAGCAAATTTGTGAAAAAATTGGTTTTCAAATGGAGGATTTTAGCTCCACAGATAAATAATTACACTGTATTAGTGATTTAACCCCATAGAGCCAATTGACGAAAACCTGCATCAATCTATGTAATATAATACAGTAAAACAATATGTCAATCAGTTTTTTTTGCATTGAAACTTCTTACATATTTAAAAAATATCTTAAAACAACCCTTTTTAGATATGCTTTTCCTTTGGGTGCCTTTTTAGTCTTTCAGCTTTTATTGTCTAGTAAATACTTATTTTTTAACTTTCATTGTGTTTTATTAGTTTTTACCTGTGAAGTGAATTGCGTTGCATTAATGTCTGAAATGTGTTATATCAATAAAGTTTGATACTTAGACACAGTTGCGGGCACTAAAAGTAAAGGCATTTGTGTCAAACTATAGCTAGGAGACGTTAGAGAGCTGTGACAAATATGCATTTAATTAAAATTGTTCTGCCAATACTCATGACAAATACTTCACTCAGTAAGATCACTCCGACAAAATTATATGGTCACTCCCACTAAGGACAACTCTGAATAGTTGATATCTCAGGCCTATATGTGATGTGTGTGCAAAAGCATGGGGGTGACGTTACAACAACACACTTGGGAAAATTACAATTGGCTCAGAACAGGGCAGCACTGCTGGCCCTTAAATATACACGGAGAGCTAACATTAAAATAATATGCATGTCAATCTCTCATGGCTAAAAGTGGATGAGAGATTGACTTTGTCACTACTTGTTTTTGTAAGAAGTGTTGACAAGCTGAATGTACGGAGCTGTCTGTTTAAACTACGAACACACAGCTCAGACACCCATGCATACCCCACAAGACATGCCACCAGAGGTCTCTTCACAGTACCCAAGTCCAGAACAGACTATGGGAGGTGCACAGTACTACATAGATCCATGACTACATGGAACTCTATTCCACATCAGGTAACTGATGCAAGCAGTAGAATCAGATTTCAAAAACAGATACAAATACACCTTACCAAGGAACAGTGGCAACTGTGAAGAGACACACACAAAGGTACAGACACATGCATACGCACACAAATGCTAGCACACTCTACACACACGTAATATTGTTCTATGGTGGTATTATACTTTTTTTGTAGATATGTAGTGGTGTAATAACACTATGTGATGTTTTGTTTTATGTGAGATGTAAGTGCCTTAAAGGGTTTTATACCCAAGGAAGAGTAGCTGCTTCCTTGGCAAGAGCTAGTCGGGATCACATGCCTCCGCTCAAAAGATCAGCCACAAAATGTTGTCACCATTGTAATCAAGCCCTGGTCTCCAGCATGGGAAGAGAAGAGGAATACCTGGCGCTGTAGTCTAAGGCTGGAATACTCCAAATCATGGTGGCTTTGACACACACACAAATGCCAGCTTGGCAGGTCCATCAACAAATTGAAATTCCTCTCCCCACGACAGTAACCTATGGACCAGAGAGAACCTTCATAAATCAGCAGAACATTAATAACCTATTTATTGACCCTGTAATACTTAGTTTAAAGTCAGACCCCCTTGGTCAACCAAACAACAGTGCAGGGCATGCACGCTGAAGTAAAGGGCAACTACACTTAACAAGTTTCTTCAATTTTTCCCAGACTTCAAAAGTAATCCCCTGATGTGGTTTAAGCCTTATTGTGAGCAGAGAACATCTAAATGTGTTGTTTTTCTATTTAAAAATAGTGAGGAAAAAAACAGAGAGAAAAAATGGGGGACTTCCAAATCCTGGAAAAACTCTAATAAAACAGCTGTGTATGACTGCACTTTAGAATATGTGTCATCCTGCAGCACAGCATTTTTGGGAAAGCTCAGGTACAATATTGGCTATGCACCCAAGATGGAAAGAGGTTGGGCCATTCTATAATGTTTTATAATATATATACTATTTTTTATTTAGCATAGGCTTTCATCCAAAGCCACTTACAGTCCTGCGTGAATAAATGTCCCAAGACCCACTTTCCTGGTGTTGCAATGCTCTAACAAGATGTATGACATGGTTATAAATGCTTTGTGAAGCCTCAATTTATTCTGATTTCATAAAGCCTTTATTAAGCAGTGCTTATGCCACCCATTATACATTTATAGAAAATAATGCCATTGCTGATTATATGTTGTTTTTCATTAATTTGGCCATTTTCTCTAAAGCCATATGGTCTATCTACTAGAAATGCACGGACAATATGGACAGACATAAAACATTGATAATTATTCAAGCATAAATTACCAAAAATACGATAGGTTGCCATATGAGGTCAGTGTTGGCGCGCTGCTGGAGCCACGCGTCAAGGGGGGGTACTGTCACGACATCCGCCGAAGTCGGTCCCTCTCCTTGATCGGGCGACGTTTGGCGGTCGACGTCACCGGCCTTCTAGCCATCGCCGATCCACTTTTCATTTTCCATTTGTTTTGTCTTTGTCTTACACACCTGGTTTCAATTCCCCAATTACTTGTCCATTATTTAACCCTCTGTTCCCCTAGGTTTGTTTGTGAGTAATTGTTTGTCTTGTATATGGTCCGTTATTGTGGGCTCGGTATATTGTGTTGTTTTTGTATATACTTGAGTAAATACGTTGATTACTCATATCTGCTGTCCTGCGCCTGACTCTTTACACCAGCTACACACATGCCGCTTACATTATGCATGTATACTGAACAGAAATATGTCTAGAAACACAATTTAATATACCGTATCAACCCTCTTGGTCAGCTATGTGTAACTGTTTCTGAGTTTATGGTCTCCAGACAGTTTAACATGTTGCTTTTCCTTTAGTTTTTTTTGGCATGGGCTACGGCCAGACAGTCTTCATTTGTTTTCATTTGATAACTCAAAACAGTTGCTGACAGTCCCTCATTTATGATTTATTGAGGTCATTACATTGGTATCAGAAGTAAAAACTGGTGGGTAGACCAAAGGTGTGACAATGATGCTGCAATGACGGAAAGGCTGGGGCCCAGAATTTAAACAAACATGGTGGCCCAGTCTCTGGTCACATCTGTAGCTATTAAGACCCTGATGGACTCCCTGGTCACATCCGTACAGTGGTTATTTTAGCATATCCCACCAGCAGAGTTTCCCTTACCACTGCTACAGTGGCTTCCGAAAGTAATCACCCCCCTTGGCATTTTTCCTATTTTGTTGACTTTATACCTGGAATTAAAATAGATTTTGGGGGATTTGTATCAGTTGATTTACACAGCATGCCCACCACTTTGAAGATGCAAAATATTTTTTCTTGAGCAAACAAGAAATAAGACTACAAAACTGAAAACTGGAGAGTGCATAACTATTCACACCCCCAAAGTCAGTACTTTGTAGAACCACCTTTTCCAGCAATTACAGCTGCAAGTCTCTTGGGGTATGTCTATATAAGCTTGGCGCATCTAGCCACTGGGATTTTTGCTCCAGCTCTTTCACGTTGGATGGGTGTACAGCAATCTTTAAGTCATACCACAGATTCTCAAATGGATTGTGGTCTGGGCTTTGACTAGGCCATTCCAAGACATTTAAATGTTTCCCCTTAAACCACTCGAGTGTTGCTTTAGCAGTACGTTTAGAGTCATTTGTCCTACTGGAAGGTGAACCTCCGTCCCAGTCTCAAATCTCTTGAAGAATGAAACAGGTTTCCCTCAAGAATTTCCCTGTATTTTGCGCCATCCATCATTTCTTCAATTCTGACCAGTTTCCCACCCCCTGCCGATGAAAAACATCCCCACAGCTTGATTCTGCCACCACCATGCTTCATGAGAGGTGTTGGGTTTGCGCCAGACATAGTGTTTTTCTTGATGGCCAAAAACCTCAATTTTATTCTTTTCTGAACAGAGTACCTACTTCCATATGTTTGTGGAGTCTCCCATATGCCTTTTGGCGAACACCGAACGTGTTTGCTTATTTTTTTCTTAAGCAATGGCATTTTTCTGGCCACTCTTCCGTAAAGCCCAACTCTGTGGAGTGTACAGCTTAAAGTGGTCCTATGGACAGATACTCCAATCTCCGCTGTGGAGCGTTGCAGCTCATTCAGGGTTATCTTTTGTCTCTGTGTTGCCTCTCTGATTAATGCCCTCCTTGCCTGGTCCGTGAGTTTTGGTGGGTGGCCCTATATCCCTATTTATGTTTTCTGTCTCTGTGTGCCAGTTCATCTTGTTTGCCAAGTCAACCAGCGTTTATCTCCTAGCTCCTATTTTTCCCCAGACTCTGTTTATCCTAGTTTCTTAATCAATTTTTTTTATTGGCCAATCTGAGATATGTATTTTTCTGTGCAACTCTGACTAGAACGCCAGCATCCCGGAGTCGCCTCCTCACTGTTGATGTTGAGACTGGTGTTATGCGGGTAGTATTTATTGAAGCTGCCAGTTGAGGACTTGTGAGGCGCCTGTTTCTCAAACTAGACACTCTAATGTACTTGTCCTCTTGCTCAGTTGTGCACCGGGGCCTCCCACTCCTCTTTCTATTCTGGTTGTATATATAACTGGTTAGAGCCAGTTATATATAGATGTCTTGGCTAATTGTATCACGATTAGGAAACATGCAAACCCAGACAGGGCCACTGAATAAAAACGTTAGCTTTCATGAATATCGGGACCTGCTTGATGTTTTCACTGACTATTTGCATGACAGCCATCTTTGTCTTTTAGTAGTTGTAACTGCCTCTGTTTAGGAGATAGGCCTAATTCTGGAGTTGATTCTAATCTTCAATATGTTTGTGTTTTTAAAGAACTATACACACACACTGACACACAAAGAAAATAGATTTTACTCAACGTGTTAATGTTTTTGGGAACTCCAAAAGATGTGGTTGTCAGAACTTCAAACCTCATGCTTGTCACTTTACCTAAGGGCAACTACTTGTGTCTATAAACATAGGATTATTATTTATTGTTGCGGTGTCCAGCATGCTGTGTTGGAGATGCAGCGGGTAGACTTCATAGGGCTGCACCAGTATTCATGGCTCCTAGGAAGAGGGGCAAACCGACGTTCTGTGCAGAATACAGGCAGCTGCACTGGACTTGGTTAGGGCGTCTTCCTGGTTCTCCTCACTGTGCTTTGGCCTGTGCAACGCCCCAGCTACTTTGGAGCAGTTGATGGACAGGGTGATGGCTGGTATCCCCGACATGAGTGTCTGGTCTACCTCGACAACATCCTGGTCCAGGACAGCTCCTTCAACTTCTCTAGGGTAGGGGGCAGTATTTTGACGTCCGGATGAAAGGCGTGCCCAAATTAAACTGCCTGCTACTCAGGCTCAGAAGGTACGGAATGGGGTTCCGCTAGCGGAATGTCTGTGCATAAGAGGTTAAACGGCCTACTACTCGGGCCCAGAGTCAAATATTTGCATATTATTAGTAGATTTGGATAGAAAACACTCTGAAGTTTCTAAAACGGTTTGAATGATGTCTGTGAATATAACAGAACTCATATGGCAGCCAAAAACCTGAGAAAAATCTAACCAGGAAGTGTGGAAATCTGACGCTTGTAGTTTTTAAGTGATTGCCTATACAGTACACAGTAACTTCGGGTTCAATTTGCACTTCCTAAGGCTTCCACTAAATTTCAACAGTCTTTAGAACGTTGTTTCATGCTTCTACTGTGAATATGGAGCGAACAAGAGGGCCTGGAGTCAGATGAGTGAGGAAATGACATGAGCTCAGAGACGTGCACTCAAGTGAGTGTGAGCTGTGTTCCTTTTCTTTTCTGAAGACATTGGAATTGCTCGGTTGGAATATTACTGAAGATTTATGTTAAAAACATCCTAAAGATTGATGCTATACATCGTTTGACATATTTCTACGAACGTAAATATAACTTTTTTTTACTTTTCTTCGTGACATTTTCGCACGCTTCCTGCATTTGGAGTAGTGGACTGAACGTGCGAACAAAAAGGAAGTATTCGGTCATAAATGATAGACTTTATCGAACAAAACAAACATTTATTGTGGACCTGGAATTCCTGAGAGTGCATTCTGAGGAAGATCATCAAAAGTAAGTGAATATTTATAATATTATTTCTGAGTTTTATTGACTCCACAAAATGGCGGGTTTGGTTTCGTGTCTGAACGCTGTACTCAGATTCTTGCAAAGTGTGCTTTCGCTGTAAAGTTTTTGTTGAACTCTGACACAGCGGTTGTATTAACTTCTCTAGGGCAAAGTAGGAAAGGGGAGAATCCCATGTAACAATGAAATCGTCCCACCTACTCAACAGCCAGTTGAACCCGTGGCGCGTTATTCAAATACCTTAGAAATGCTATTACTTCAATTTCTCAAACATATGACTATTTTACACCATTTTAAAGACAAGACTCTCGTTAATCTAACCACACTGTCCGATTTCAAAAAAGGCTTTACAACGAAATCAAAACATTGGATTATGTCAGCAGAGTACCCAGCCAGAAATAATCAGACACCCATTTTTCAAGCTAGCATATAATGTCACATAAACCCAAACCACAGCTAAATGCAGCACTAACCTTTGATGATCTTCATCAGATGACACACCTAGGACATTATGTTATACAATACATGCATGTTTTGTTCAATCAAGTTCATATTTATATCAAAAACCAGCTTTTTACATTAGCATGTGACGTTCAGAACTAGCATACCCCCCGCAAACTTCCGGTGAATTTACTAAATTACTCACGATAAACGTTCACAAAAAGCATAACAATTATTGTAAGAATTATAGATACAGAACTCCTCTATGCACTCGATATGTCCGATTTTAAAATAGCTGTTCGGTGAAAGCACATTTTGCAATATTCTAAGTAGATAGCCCGGCATCACAGGGCTAGCTATTTAGACACCCACTAAGTTTAGCCCTCACCAAAGTCAGATTTACTATAAGAAGAATGTTATTACCTTTGCTGTTCTTCGTCAGAATGCACTCCCAGGACTTCTACTTCAATAACAAATGTTGGTTTGGTCCCAAATAATCCATAGTTATATCCAAATAGCGGCGTTTTGTTTGTGCGTTCAAGACACTATCCGAAAGGGTAAATAAGGGTGACGCGCACGACGCATTTCGTGACAAAAAAATTCGAAATATTCCATTACCGTACTTCGAAGCATGTCAACCGCTGTTTAAAATCAATTTTTATGCAATTTTTCTCGTAAAAAAGCGATAATATTCCGACCGGGAATCTGCGTTTAGGTAAAAAGACGAAAGAAAATAAAGCATGGAGTCGACTCATGCACGCGCCTAAGCCCATTGTCCTCTGATCGGCCACTTGCCAAAAGCGATAATGTGTTTCAGCCTGGGGCTGCCTCGATATCATTCAGCTTTTTCCCGGGCTCTGAGAGCCTATGGGAGCCGTAGGAAGTGTAACGTTACAGCAAAGATCCTCAGTCTTCAATAAACAGAGACAAGAAGAACAAGATCTTGTCAGAGAGGCCACTTCCTGTAAGGAATCGTCTCAGATTTTTTCCTGCCATATGAGTTCTGTTATACTCACAGACACCATTCAAACAGTTTTAGAAACTTTAGGGTGTTTTCTATCCAAAGCCAATAATTATATGTATATTCTAGTTACTGGGCAGGAGTAGTAACCAGATTAAATCGGGTACGTTTTTTATCCGGCCGTGTCAATACTGCCCCCTACCCCCAACAGGTTAACGAGAGTCTTGTCTTTAAAATGCTGTAAAATAGTCATATGTTTGAGAAATTGAAGTAATAGCATTTCTAAGGTATTTGAATAACGCGCCACGGGATTCAACTGGCTGTTGAGTAGGTGGGACGCAAGCGTCCCACCTAGCCCAGAGAGGTTAATAAACAAAACAAGAAAATGTACGAACGAACAGTATTGCAGGCTAACACAGCAGTGCAACAACAACTTCCCACAAGGGACAGGTGAAACAGGGTTACCTACGTATGACTCTGATTGAGAGCCATACCAGGCCAACACAAAGAAATACACAACATAGATAGAGCATAGAAATATGCAACATAGAACATAACCAAAACCCCGGCATACTCTAAACAAACACCCCTCTACATAAACACATATAACAACAAACCCCAAACCACATAAAACAAACACCCCCCTGCCACGGCCTGACCAAACTACAATAACAAATAACCCCTTTACTGGTCAGGACGTGACAGTCACAATACTTACAAAAATGGCTTAAGTTCAAAGTCTATGTTGAGACCGAAGGGTGCAAGGGTCTTTAAGTTAAAGATCCAGGCAGCCTCTCGTTTTAACAATAAATTATCAAGGTCACCCCCTCTCCTAGGGAGGGTGACATGTTCGATGCCAATATAACGCAGAGACAAAATCGAGTGGTTTGCTTCCAAAAACTGGGCCGCAACTGGGTAAGTCAAGTTTTTGCACCTAATGGTGCTACGATGCTCTGAGATACGTACTTTTAATTCACGCTTTGTTTTACCCACATACTTTTTACCACAAGGACAAGTTATAAGATAAATAACTGCCTTAGTGAAGCGCGTAATAACACCTTTGATTGCAATCGATTTCCCTGTTTGTGGGTGTTTGAAGGATCTACATTTATAAGTGCCATTGCATTGAGCACAGCCATTACACTTGTAATTTACATCCAGTAGGGACGCAAGTAGACGTTGTTCAGGAATATCTTGGGGTGGTAAATCAGAGTGTACCAATTGGTCTCTGAGATTTCTGCCCCGCGAGAATACAACCAAGGGAAGGTCAGAAAACACATTACCAAGACTATCATCGGATTTTAGAATGTGCCAATGTTTGTGAACGATTCCCTTAATTTGTTCAGAGCACTTTGAATAGCGGGTAGTCAGAACGCAAGAATGCGTCTTTTTGCGAGACTGACCTTGAAAAAGGTCATGTCTCATTTTGTTTTGAATTTTATCAATGGCAATATTAATCTGATCATTTTTGTAACCCCTCTCTTTGAACTTTCTTTGCGTCTCAGCCATATTTCTGTCGAAATCTGATTGTTTTTTGCAAATTATTTTGATTCGACAGAATTGGCTGTAGGGCAAACTATTTTTCAAGGGAAGTGGGTGACAACTGTCAGCCCTCAACAAACTGTTACGATCATTAGGTTTCCTGTAAAGATCAGTCTATAGAACGTTATTTTCACACAAGATCAGAAAATCAAGAAAACTGATTTGACGTGTATCAGATAGCAGAGTAAATCTCAAATGTTCAGAACAGGAGTTAAGAAAAGCATGGAATGCCTGGAGCTGTCACCCTCCCTAGGAGAGTGGGTGACCTTGATCATTTATTGTTAACCTGTCTGGGCTAGGGGGCAGTATTTTCACGGCCGGATAAAAAACGTACCCGAATGAAACTGGTTACTACTCTTTTCCAGAAACGAGAATATGCATATAATTAGTATATCTGGATAGAAAACACTCGAAAGTTTCTAAAACTGTTTGAATGTTGTCTGTGAGTAAAACAGAACTCATATGGCAGGCCAAAACCTGAGAAGATTCCATACAGGAAGTGCCCTGTCTGACCATTTCTTGTGCTTCTGTGGCATCTCTATTGAAAATACAGCATCTCTGCTGAAACGTGACATTTTCTAAGGCTCCCATAGGCTCTCTGAAGGTGCCAGAAAGTGGAATGAGATCTCTGCTGTCTCTGGGCTAGGTACAGGAGCGCTGTCAGTGAGTGGTCAGGCTAGTGGCTCAGAGACAGGAGATGCGCGGCCCCGAGAAGTGGCCATGTTTTTCTTTCAGCCTTTGAACGAAATCAACGTAGCCCGGTTGGAATATTATCGCTATTTTACGAGAAAAATAGCATAAAAATTTATTTTAAACAGCGTTTGACATGCTCCTAAGTACGGTAATGGAATATTTAGAATTTTTTTGTCACGACATGCGTCCGCGCGTCACCCTTCGGATAGGGACCTGAACGCACAAACAAAACGGAGGATATTTGAACATAACTATGGATTATTTTGAACCAAAACAACATTTGTGGTTGAAGTAGAAGTCCTGGGAGTGCATTCTGACAAAGAACAGCAAAGGTAATCCAATTTTTTTATTAGTAATTCTGAGTTTACTGAGCCTCGATGTTGGCGAGTGTCTGTTTAGTTAGCCTCTGATGGCGAGCTATGTACTCAGAATATTGCAAAATGTGCTTTTGCCCGAAAAGCTATTTTAAAATCTGACACCGCGATTGCACAAAAGAGTCCTGTATCTATAATTCTTTAAATAATGTATGTATTTTGTAAACGTTTATCAATATAAATATGAACTTGATTGAACAAAACATGCATGTATTGTATAACATAATGTCCTAGGAGTGTCATCTGATGAAGATCATCAAAGGTTAGTGCTGCATTTAGCTGTGTTTTTTTTTGTGACATATATGCTAGCTTGAAAAATGGCTGTGTGATTATTTCTGGCTGGGTACTCTCCTAACATAATCTAATGTTTTGCTTTCGCTGTAAAGCCTTTTTGAAATCGGACAATGTGGTTGGATTAACGAGTGTCATCTTTCAAATGGTGTAAAATAGTCATATGTTTGAGATATTGAAGTTATAGCATTTTTAAGGTTTTTGTATTTCGCGCCACGGAAAACCACTGGCTGTTGAATAGAGTGGGATGCTGACGTCCCACCTAGCCCTGACAGGTTAAAGGGCCAACCAGGGTGACTTGTTGCTCTAAAACACAGATTGATCTGGTGTTCAATAATAAACCAGAGAGAGTGACTAAATCATTCAATATGGTTACTGGTCTATCTGATCATAATCTGACACTTACAGCCAGAAATCTTTCTAAGAACAGGTTTAACCTCTCTTTTGTTAGAAATTCTGATCAACTCAGAATACCTAAGAGTGAATACAATTATTTTGAAAACGCAATTAAGGGAATTAACTGGAATTATCTCTTGTCCTATACAGATGTGGAAGCTGATAGTCAGGTTTTGCTATCCACAGTCCAGACTACATTAAATGGCTTCCTAAATAAAATCAAAACCAAACCTGGCCAAAAGTGTACTTTTCCTTGGCTAAATGGAGAAAACTTGAAACTGATGAAAGAATTAGAGCATGACAGACGTAGGTTTACCATGTTGAGAAATAAGGTAATGAAAGAAAACTCTGACAGGCCAGGGCAAACTTTTTTATTAACATAATTGGTGAAAAAAAGGGAAATTTGAAATTGATCTGGGAGAATATAAAAAAGTTAACAGGGAAAGACCATAGTAACACTGCAAAAAGACTAGAAATCATGATGAATGACAATCTAAAACAGGATGCAGTCGAAATAGCAATAGCCTTCAATTCCTACTTTGTTGACTCTGTCAGGGTACTAACACATAACCCCTCCACTTGTTTCTTGGGCTCAGTGCTAGTGAATGACACTCAACTTGTCTTCACCATAAGCAAGGTTTCTGAGTCAGAGGTGAACAAGGTGATTAGCTCACTAAAACACTCTAAAGCCAAAGATGTGTTTGGGCTGGATTACTAAGGTCACCAATACATCTATTGGTCAGGGGGTGTTTCCAAGGATCTGGAAGTCGGCCATAATAACGGCCATCTTTGAATCGGGTGACCCTGCTGATGTAACTACAGGCCCATTAGTATACTACCTGTGGTGTTGAAGGTTGTTGAAAAATGTGTAGCAGAGCAATTGATTGCCGACCTAAACAACAGCCCCTTCACATTACACTCCATGCAGTTTGGCTTCAGAGCTAAACACTTCACAGAAATGGCCAACTGCTTTCTTCTGGAAAATGTGAAGTCCAAGATGGACAAAGAGGGCATTGTTGGGGCTGTGTTTCTGGACCTAAGGAAGGCTTTTGATACTGTTAACCATGAGGTTCTCATCACAAAATTGTCCAAGTTCAACTTTTCCCCCTGATACCTTGAGATGGATGAAATCTTACCTTGAACGCAGAACTCAGTGTGTCAGAGTAAGCAATGAGCTGTCGCCCACTCTCAGCTATGACGTGGGCGTGCCCCAAGGGTCAATACTGGGGCCCCTCCTGTTCAGCCTGTACATTAATGATATGCCTTCTGTCAGTATTGGGTCAGATATCAAATGTATACAGATGATACAGTGGTATATGTGCATGCAAAGAGCAAACAACAAGATCTCACTACTGTAATGGTCCAGGTTACAAAGTGGCTCAGTGACTCATGTTTGCATCTCAATGTGAAAAAAACAGTGTGCATGTTCTTCACAAAGAGGGCAACTGATGCTAATGAGCCAGATGTCGATGTGTCAGGAGAGAAGCTCCAGGTGGTTTATACAAAAGTTTTGACTACAGAGGTAGCAAAACTGTACTTCAAATCTATGATACTCCCCCACTTATTAATGATCATTAACATGGGGAAGATATTGCAGGTGATTTCAAGACTAGATGACAGAGTGTCCCAACCAACAACCACTGGGATGGAGTGCTCCAAGATGATCACCATGTAGGTTAAGACGATCACAAAAACTCTCATCTTATGTGGGACTTTCGCCGCGTTTCTTCTCTCCCCCTCTGCCCCCTCTACCTCTCCTGGACCAGGCTGCTTCATCACACGCAGGATGAAGTAACAGCAGAGAAAAATGACGGCCACCCCAAAGCAATAGACACTAATGAGCGCAAAACATTTGGTTTCCTCATAACCCATTAAAGCGATATCAAAACATGCATAAGTGAGTGACAACACCCAGACCATGGTTGAACACGCCACCCTGTACCTCCGGAGTCTGTACTTGAGGAAAGCCACAGGTTGGGACACCGCCAAGTAGAGCTCCACACAGATGCAGCTCTGGAGCAGGGGCCTGCAGATCCAGACGAGGTAATAGAGTACATACACAGCCTGACGTAACATTAAAGCATTCCGGATGAATAGGTAGCTGATCACCTCAAGGAGACCCTCGCCACAGAACACCAGCTCCACTGCAAACATGTTAATAGGGAAGATCTGGGTGGGTTTGTCACCTCCAGAGAGACTTCCACTCAGAGAGATCCATAGGCACCAGACCAAGGCTGGTATCCCCAGGAGGAAGCACAGGACCTGGGAAGCACCGTACAGCATTTGCACAGCATAGCCCTGGTCAATGCAAACATACCAGCTGAACTGTGTGTGGTTTCCTGAAGAGGCATTCATCCTTGTGGAACAATATCTGAGCCCCCTGAGATATGAGAGAGGGGCGATTACTAGATTTATGACTTTATGTTTTAATATATTGTTGGCATTATACTGATGCCATATACTGATGCAAATATTCATAAAAATACTTTGATATAGATAGGTGTACTGTTGTCTTTAAAAACATTGTGCATTGTCTAAGAAAGTCAGAATGAAAACATGAAGAGAACATGCAAAATGGTTAGCCGAAGATAACATTCTCCATTAGGTTAAAATGTAAAATAACCTACCTTAGTTGTTTTGGTAACGCAGACATTGCTTTGCAGTATTCATACTTCTCTATGCCAGAGAACTCTGAGAACAATGTGATGGTACAGTGCCTACATGAATGAGTGATTTTTGACAAAGCTCTCTGTCCTGTGTTCTTCCTAACAAGTCACATGTTGTTTTATTTACATACACACATTGATGAATTGAACACCATTGCATGTTTAGATTACAGCAGGTCATTTTATTTAGCTAGAAATCCTATCACCATTAACAAAACACAGATTGAAAAAATGCACACACGCACGCACACACACACACACACACACACACACACACACACACACACACACACACACACACACACACACACACACACACACACACACACACACACACACACACACACACACACACACACACAGAGAGAGAGATGGAATTTCAACTTGCTCAGTGATTTGCATTTTGGCCTGAGCAGAAATGGAAGGATTATCACTCATATCACTCAGCACCTGTCTGTCCCAGCCACAGGTTAACCCAGCCACCTGCAAGGACTGACTCTTTCACCTTACATACCGTAATTTCTGGACTATAAGCCGCAACTTTTTTCCCACGCTTTGAACCTCGCGGCTTAAACAATGACGCGGCTAATATATGGATTTTTCCCGCTTTCAATTTTTTTGGGGGAAATCCTTTTTTTTGAAATCCTTCACTAAAACGGGCCGCATGCGAAGAGCAACTTATGGTCAAGTCTGCCAGTGGGTCCTGACAGCGTGGAGCATTGTCAAAAAATCCACTATCATCAACGGGTTTCGAAAGGCTGGACTGCGCGTGTTGAAGAGGGCTCAGCGGGGGATTTGCCTCCGGATGAAAGTGACGAGAGCGACAATAAAAACGATCCAATATCGGATGAAGCAATTCTGAGGCTATTCAACTCCGACACCGAAGGAGATGACTTCAGTGGTTTCAGTGCACAGGAGGAGGAAGATAGTGACCAATGACTTTCATGGTAGGCTACTGTTCACTGCTAATTATTTCTTTTTTGTTACAAGCCGTGTTTCGTTAAAGCCTATTTATTTTTGTTACAAGCCGTGTTTCGTTAAAGCCTATTTATAGGGTTAGGGTTAGGGTTAGGGTTAGGGTTAGACCTAACAAAATGCGTCTGGCCGGGATTTGTAAATCGCCCAAAATGTCCGGGATTCGGCTTTTGCTTTCTACAGTCCCATTCATTGTGTGCGTTTTTGGGGTTTTACATTGCTTTGACCTTTCTCTTTAGGTCCCGCCTTCTCACACACCACCATTGGTGGGTCATGTAGGCCTACGCAAACATTGGTCAAACTGCATCTCAGTCATTACCCTCACCATGGCAACAGCCGAGAGACAGAGCAGCAGCTTGCTTGTCAACAGTGGCACATGGCTCCAGAACAGCGTAAAAATGCCCAAACGCAAATGTAAATTCACAGACGATTTACAGAGAAAATTCCCGTGTTTTCGTCTTGGTTGGGATCCGTTTGAAGCAGAATGCATGACCTGCAAAGCTGGCACGTACGTGTCAGTGTCAAATAAAGATGCTAGCAACCTAGAAGCCCACATAAGCTCCACAAAACACAAAATTGCAGCTAAAGGAGAGAGTTCGTCAGGTAAATTAACTTACTATTTTGTGAGAGCAGGTAAAACAGAAGATGCTGTTACTGCTGCGGAGGGAGTTTTTGCATTCCACAACACGAAGCATCACAATAGCTACATATCAATGGACTGCACGTCTGCCTTGTTAAAAAAGGCTTTCCCTGATTCCGAGACTGCGCGAAAATTTTCAAGCGCTCATACTAAGACCGAAGCAATTGTTAACGCTGTGATAGCACCACATTCTGTCGACATAGCTCAGAAAGCACTAGAAGACATACCTTACTGTGGTTTTCCACTGATGGGAGCATTCATGGTGCTGTGAAAATAATCCCTCTGCTTATTCAGTATTTTAATTGGAAGAATGGTGGCGTGCAAAGTAAATTAGTCGAAGTTAAAAACACTCCAAATGAGACAGCTGATACTAGGGTGACCATACGTCCTCTTTTTCCCGGACATGTCCTCTTTTTTGAAAACTAAAATATGGTCACCCTACTATTTATTTTTGTTACAAGCCGTGTTTCGTTAAAGCCTGTGTAAAGTTCATTTGTTTCAATGTATAGGCACCTGCGGCTTATAGACATGTGCGGCTTATTTATGTTAAAAAATAATAATTAATTCAATTCAGTGGGTGTGGCTTATATTCAGGTGCGCTTAATAGTCTGGAAATTACGGTAATCAAGTCATATGGGCTTCAGACATAAATACTATTTGTGTTGTTTGGATTCTGGATCTCACTCTAATTGCGTAGTGAATACAGTATGGGTTTGTACTTACAGGTAAACCCTATGTGATATATTCATAAAAAAAATATTCATTCTATATTTAAACACAGACCTTTTCTCAAACAAGTTAAAAAACATGTATTAAATGTATTTGGCATGATCTAATGTCACATGTCTGTAGTGTTAATAATACTAGCGTTATAATACTCTATAGAGTGTTGATGTGTGAAATGTGTAGTTAGTTTTAATAGTATAATACCATGTTATGATTCAGTAATAAAACAATTGTATGTAGACTTGTAAGTAGCTTGTCATTCAGTCCAGGTTATGCATGGTAATGGCCTCGATAAATCATGAATGAGAGAATGTCCACAACAGTGCTTGAATTCTCTAATGAAAAATGCCCGGCTGTCCATCAGGCACAATGAGGCCTGGCAACAAAACATTACAGGCATTCCTTTGATGTTCAGTCTGTGGTAGGGTTTGAGTTTGAGTTTATTTTTATTTTTACAGGGACAGTGCACATTAATCAACGTTTGAGTAAAAGTTCCTGTTTCGTCCAGTCGGCAAATTTTCAACCTCAGTCCCTGGGCAGGTTTTTAAAAACAAGTAAAATAACAATACAGACAATCAATGATCAGTGAGCACACGCAGAGCAACATTGCCCAAAAAGCAACAAGACAAAATCCATAAAAGCAACAAAGTGTTTCCACACCTCACAAGCTACAGACAACATGGAAATCGGCAATACACAGCTAGGGATTGTGTTCACAAGTCTGATTGGCCTTTATCCATGTCTTCATGTTTTTTGTGAAGGTGTGATAGGTGGTACTGTTGTGTGTGTCTGACGGCAGTGTATTCCAGACATGTGAAGCTCTCACAGAGAAAGCAGATTAACTAAAGGTACTTTCCTTTTAAGGGGAAACATTTAAATGTCTTGGAATGGCCTGGTGAAAGCCCAGACCTCAATCCAGTTGAGAATCTGTGGTATGACTTAAAGATTGCTGTACACCAGCGGAACCCATCCAACGTGAAGGACCTGGAGCAGTTTTGCCTTGAAGAATGGGCAAAAATCCCAGTGGCTAGATGTGCCAAACTTATAGAGACATACCCCAAGAGAGGGGGGGGGGTGAATAGTTGTGCACGCTCAAGTTTTTAGTTTTTTTGTCTAATTTCTGAGCTAAATGGTAGAGCTGCCGCTTTCAAGAAGCGGGACACTGCCCCAGAAGCTTATAAGATATCTCACTATGCCCTCCGATGAACCATCAAACAGGCAAAGCATCAATACAGGACTAAGATTGAATTGTACTACACAGCTCCGACGCTCGTCGGATGTGGCAAAGCTTGCAAACTATTACAGACTACAATGGAAGCACAGCCGGGAGCTGCCCAGTGACACCAGCCTACCAGACAAGCTATATTATTTCTATGCTTGCTTCAAGGCAAGAAACACTGATGCATGCATAAGAGCATCAGCTGTTTCGGACGACTATGTGATCATGCTCTCCATAGCCGATCTGAGTAAGACCTTTAAACAGGTCAACATTCACAAGGCCGCAGGGCCAGACGGATTACCAGGACATTTACTCTGATCATGTGCTGGCAAGTGTCTTTACTGACATTTTCAACCTGTCCCTGACTGAGTCTGCAATACCAAGATGTTTCAAACAGACCACCTTAGTCCCTGTGCCCAAGAACACTAAGGTAGCCTGCCTAAATGACTACTGACCCGAAGCACTCACTGTAGCCATGAAGTGCTTTGAAAGGCTGGTCATGGCTCAAATCAACACCATCATCCCAGAAACCCTAGACCTAGTCCAATTTGCATATGTCCCAACCGATCCACAGATGATTCAATATCTATTGCACTCCACACTGCCCTTTCACGCCTGGACTAAAGGAACATATATGTGAGAATGCTATCCATTGACGACAGCTCAGCATTCAACACCATTGTGCCCTCAAAGCTCACCACTAAGCTAAGGACTCTGGGACTAAACACCTCCCTCTGAAACTGGATCCTGAACTTCCTGACAGGCCGCCCCCAGGTGGTAAGGGTAGGTAACAACATATCTGCCACGCTGATCTTCAACATGGAGGCCCCTCAAGGGGTACGTGCTCAGTCCCCTCCTGTACTCCCTGTTCACTCATGACTGCATGACCAGGCACGACTCCAACACCATCATTAAGTTTGCCGATGACACAACAGTGGTAGGCCTGATCACCAACAGCGGAGACCTATAGGGAGAGTCTATAGGGATGAGCCTATAGGGAGGAGGTCAGAGACCTGGCAGTGTGGTGCCAGGACAACAACCTCTCCCTCAACGTGAGCAAGATAAAGGAGCTGATTGTGAACTACAGGAAATGGAGTGCCGAATACGCCCCCATTCACATTGTTGGTGTTGTGGTGGAGCGGGTTGAGAGTTTCAAGTTCCTTGGTGTCCACATCACCAACAAACTATCATGGTCCAAACATATAAAGACAGTTGTGAAGAGGGCACAACAACACCTTTTCCCCCTCAGGAGACTGAAAAGATTTGGCATGTGTCCCCAGATCCTCAAAACGTTCTACTGCTGCACCATCGAGAGCATCCTGACCTGTTGCATCACCGCCTGGTATTGCAACCACTCGGCATCTGACTGTAAAGGCGCTACAGAGGGTAGTGCATCACTGGGGCCAAGATTCCTGCCATCCAGGACCTATATACTAGGTGGTGTCAGAAGGCCCAAAATATTGTCAAAGACTCCAGTAGCCAAAGGGATAGACTGTTAGTCAAGTCTAGGTCCAAAAGGCTCCGTAACAGCTTCTACCCCCTAGCCATAAGACTGCTGAGCAATTAATCAAATGGCCACCCGGACTATTTACAATGCTGCTACTCGCTGTTTATTATCTATGCATAGTCACTTTACCCCTACCTACATGTACAAATTACCTCAACTAACCTGTACTCCCCTCTATTGACTCGGTACCGGTACTCCCTGTGTATAGCCTTGTTATTGTTTTTTTATTGTGTTACTTTATTTAGTAAATATTTTCTTAACTCTATTTCATGAACTGCATTGTTGGTTAAGGGCTTGTAATTATTTCACGGTAACGTCTACACCTGTCGTGTTTGGCGTACGTGACAAATCAAATTTGATTTGATTATCTTGGCAAAGGAGAAATGCTCACTAACAGGGACATAAAACAAAATTTGTGCACAAAATTTGAGAGAAATAAGCTTCCTGTGTGTATGGAAAATGTCTGGGATCTTTTATATCAGCTCATAAAACAAGGGACCAACACTTTACATGTTGCCTTTATATTTTTTTTCATTATAGAACCAATATATATATATAAGCAAATTCATACTTTCTCATCTTTTGGTTGCTAGAGAGTCATTCATTCGATTAGCTCGATATTTATGGACGCAACCTAGTCATTTGTTCTTTATGTTCCGTTGCCATGCTCACTGACAACGTTCTTATCCCTTGCTTACTAGCTAGCCAGCTAGTTATAGCTAACACAGTCACAACCTCTGCAGCCAGAATAACAGCAAAGTAAGTGTTTTCAATTGACATTCATTTGTTTACATCCATAACAATATGCTGATAATGCCCTCTTTTGCCTGGTATAGCTGGAGAAATGTATTTTCTTATCAGGACACAAGTCAACACTGACTGTTAAATATGAGGAGATCACATTGCATGTCAAACACTCACATGTTGGCTGTCGTGCAAATAGCCAATGAAAACAGGCAGCTCCAGATGTTCTACTTGTTTTTTCCAGTATGACATGTCTGAGTTTGCATGTTTCCTAATGGTGATACAATTAGCCAAGCCATGTGCATTCATCACTGAAGTGGAATACATATTTGATGACATGCTGTAGTCATCAGTGACAGACATACAGGGAGCTGAACTGTTGAATCAATCAGTTTTTCTTTATTCCACACATCTTATAAAGCATACAGCAATACATTTCAACATAGAACATCACTCAAAAGCAGAGAAGCAATTGCTATTCCAACCTGGACTGTATCTCCCTCCCTTTAGTATGATATGATACGTTTTGCATGGTATGAATTAATTTGTTGATGTCCATCATCCATTTTGTGTGTTACGAATTACAATTCGTATGATATGTTACAAATTGGAATTCAAACAATATTTTATGATATGTTAAGAATTGTAGTTAGCTAGGTGGCTTACGTTAGATAGTAGCTAATGTAGCTAAATGTTAGCTAGGCAAAGGGAGAGCGGTTAAGGTTAACGGAATGGTTAGCTAAAATGCCAAGTAGTTGCAAAGTTGTCTATGATGAGATTTGAACACACAACCTCAGGTCGTGTTAAGGTTTTGAGTAGGGTTTATTTTTTATTTTACCTTGGCAGGTCAGTTAAGAACAAATTCTTATTTTCAATGACAGGCAGTGGGTTAACTGCCTGTTCAGGGGCAGAACAACAGCTTTTTACCTTGTCAGCTCAGAGACTTGAACTTGCAACTTTTCAGTTACTAGTCCAACACTCTAACCACTAGGCTACCCTGCCGCCCCAGGGTTAAGGGTTAAAGGTTAGGGGAAGGGATAGCTAACAATCTAACTAGATGCAAAGTAGCAAAAATGTATTAAGTATTTCCAAAATTCCTAATAAAATTAAATTGTCTGTGATGAGATTTGAATAAGCAACCTTTGGGTTGTTAGACATTTGTGTTATACAGCTAGCCAACCACCCTCCGTTTGTTTTTGCCTTAGGTAACCTTCTGTCTTATGTAACTATACCAAGCTTAATATATCATACTAATTTGAGTGCCCCTTATTTACTTTTACTATGGTATCTCTAGTCGAAACCAGGCTGGCTATACAGCATTTAACACAAGTTAATAGATGACTTTGCAAAGTTAATATATATTGTACTACATATTTTTCTGTGGTTACAAACCAAACAAAACAGTTAAGAATAGATTGGAATTTTGAGAATGAGGTGATAGCAAAATCATTAAAAAATATCAGTAATTTCACTTACATTCACTTACACTTACTCTTTACATACAATGACAAGTAAAATCACAATTTCACATACAACAAATGACCCTTTTACCCCTCCCGCCCCCACACACACACTGTTTAGTTGAACCATAAACCATGTATTAAACATGTAAAACCTGTAAATAGCATGAGCAATATGATTAAAAGGAAGGAAACAGAATAATAACCAGAGAAATATAACGACAACCATTCCCATACAGTGGAGTTATCCTTCTCTTTAATCCCAGATGGCAGGTTAGTTTCCCAGCCCTGTGGAGGAAGAGGGGCTGAGTAAAGCTAACCAACACGTTGAACAAGAAAGTAATCAGAGTCAGAATACATCTGAATGATATGAAAGATATATGATCCTAAATGGATCCTATAGTTGGCTAATGTATTGACATTTGAATTGACGTGCATCTGCCATTAAAATAGCCAATGTTAAAGAGATAGTTCGGGAGACCCTTTTCTACTTCCCGAGAGTCAGGTGAACTCGTGAATACCATGTTCATGTATCTGTGCCCAATATGAAGGAAGTTAAAGGTAGTTTTGCAATCCAATGCTAAATAGCTTAGCACAAATACTGGATGTATTCAGGTACAGCAAGCAAAATACATCTAACTTCCTTCATACTGGACGCAGATACATGAAAATGGAATTCATGAGTTCATCTAATTCTTAATAAGTAAAAAAATCACATTGTATCTATTTAACATCAGGGGTTTATGTTTTTTTACTGTGTATATAGTGTCTTGGTTAGAATGTTGAATTACAGACAACTTTAGCCAAGTCTCATGCACAGTCAGTCCCAATACATTTGAATATAAATTATGTAATCTTACAAGTTCAAAGTAGAACGACTGTGTGAAGAATACAATCTATTACTTAATGCTGATGCTAAATGAATATGCCTAGTCCACTATCTAGCCACCCCGTTCAAATATGAATTGTAAAATGAGTTAAAGGAACCAACATTCAATATGAAAAAATGAAAAACAAGTGATGCAGCTTTAGTTAACAACAATATGCAATATCTCACAAAATACAATTGCCACAAGTCACCCAAAAAAATGTATCGAAATTATTTTTCAAATAAACAATTACACCAATTATTATATGCCTATGCCGTGTCTACATATGTTTAAACTACAGTTGCAGGCATGAAGAAGTTAGACTGCGGCGCGATATTGACAGAACAATTTTAATTCAATGTATATTTAAAACCTGTTAGGGCTAGGGGGCAGTATTTACACGGCCGGATAAAAAACGTACCCGATTTAATCAGGTTAATACTACTGCCCAGAAACTAGAATATGCATATAATTATTGGCTTTGGATTGAAAACACCCTAAAGTTTCTAAATGGTGTCTGTGAGTATAACAGAACTCATATGGCAGGCAAAAACCTGAGAAGATTCTGTACAAGAAGTACCCTCTCTGACCATTCCTTGGGCTTCTTGGCTCTGTTTATTGAAAACTTAGGATCTTTGCTGTAACGTGACACTTCCTACGGCTCCCATAGGCTCTCAGAACCCGGGAAAAAGCTGAATGATGTAATTCCAGCCCCTGGCTGAAAAACATTAGCGCCTTTGGTAAGTGGTCTATCAGAGGACCATCAGACTGAGGCGCGTGCACGGGCGACCTCATGTTTTTACTTTCTCTCTCTTTGAACTAAAACACAGATTCCCGGTCGGAATATTAGCGCTTTTTTACGAGAAAAATGGCATAAACATTTATTTTAAACAGCGGTTGACATGCTTCGAAGTACGGTAATGGAATATTTAGACATTTTTTGTCACGAAACGCGTCGGGCGCGTAACCCTTATTTAACCTTTCGGATAGTGTCTTGAACGCACAAACAAAATGCCGCTATTTGGATATAACTATGGATTATTTGGGACCAAACCAACATTTGTTATTGAAGTAGAAGTCCTGGGAGTGCATTCTGACGAAGAACAGCAAAGGTAATAACATTTTTCTTATAGTAAATCTGACTTTGGTGAGGGCTAAACTTGGTGGGTGTGTAAATAGCTAGCCCTGTGATGCCGGGCTATCTACTTAGAATATTGCAAAATGTGCTTTCACCGAAAAGCTATTTTAAAATGGGACATAGCGATTGCATAGAGGAGTTCTGTATCTATAATTCTTAAAATAATTGTTATGTTTTTTGTGAACGTTTATCGTGAGCGTCACATGCTAATGTAAAAAGCTGTTTTTTGATATAAATATGAACTTGATTGAACAAAACATGCATGTAATGTATAACATAATGTCCTAGAAGTGTCATCTGATGAAGATCATCAAAGGTTAGTGCTGCATTTAGCTGTGGTTTGGGTTTATGTGACATTATATGCTAGCTTGAAAAATGGGTGTCTGATTATTTCTGGCTGGGTACTCTGCTGACATAATCTAATGTTTTGCTTTCGTTGTAAAGCCTTTTTGAAATCGGACAGTGTGGTTAGATTAACGAGAGTCTTGTCTTTAAAATGGTGTAAAATAGTCATATGTTTGAGAAATTGAAGTAATAGCATTTCTAAGGTATTTGAATAACGCGCCATAGGATTCCACTGGCTGTTACGTAGTTGGGACGATTTCGTCCCACCTACCCTAGAGAGGTTAACGCAATACATTATCGTCGACTAGCATTAGTTTGTAACAAAAACCTGTACATTAGTGCCCTCAACTGTAAGTCTAACGTGTGTCTGGCACTCTTCGGCATGGCAGCCTTCCCTCTCTGTAGAGGTGCAGCAGGGGTGAGACCATGACACTGAAGATGTTAACAATCAGCAAGATGGGGGAGACACTGCAGTTTTCATACAGACTGGATGAATGCCTGGCATAACCAACAACCACCGGGATGGAGCTCGCCAAGATGATCACCAGGTTAGTTAAGATGATCCCAAAAGCTCTTATCTTATGTGGGTCTGTCGTCCTTTGTTTCTTCTCTCCCCCTCCACTCCCCTCTACCTCTCCTGGACCAGGCTGCTTCAGCACACGCAGGATGAAGAAGCAGCAGAGAGAAATGATGGCCACCCCAAGGCAATAGACTGTAATGACCACATAAGCTGCTGATTCTTCATAACCCATTAAAGTGATAGCAGAACATGCATAAGCAAGCGACAGCACCCAGACAATGGTGGAACATGCCACCCTGTACCTCTGGAGTCTGTACTTGAGGAAAGTCACAGGTTGGGCCACTGCCAGGTAGCGCTCCACACAGATGCAGCTCTGAAGCAGGGGCCTGCAGGTCCAGGCAAGGTAATACAGGATGCAAGTAACCTTCCGTAACATGATGTTCTTGCTGAGGAGATAGCTGATCACCTCAAGTAGACCCTGGACACAGAACACCAGCTCCACCACAAAAAGGTTTATAGGGAAGATCTGTGTGGTTTTAAAACCTCCAGAGAGACTTCCACTCAGAGAGAGCCAGAGGCACCATACCAAAGCTGGGGTCCCCAGGAAGAAGCACAGGGCCTGGGCAGCATGGAAAAGTACTGGCGCAACATAGCCCTGGTCAATGCAAACTTCCCAGGTGTCAAGGTAAGTGTGGTTTCCTGAAGAGTTATTCATCCTTGTAGAACAATATACACGAGCAAACTGAGATGTGAAAGAGGGGAGATTTCACAATTCATGACATTATGCTTTAATATATTGATGCAATATACTGATGCAGACATAAATAAAAATACTTGGATATGCATAGGTCTACTGTTATTTCAGTCAAAACATTGTGCATTGTCTCAGAAAGTCTGAATGAAAACATGAAATGTAAAACGGTTAGCTGAAGATCACATGTTAAAATGTAAAATAACCTACCCTAGTTGGTTTGGTAAGTCAGACTTTGCTTTGCGATATTCGTACTTCTCTCTCCAGGAGAACTCTGAGACCAACCCTATGGTACAACACCTACATGTATGAGTGATTTTAGCCAAAGCTCTCTGTCCTGTGTTCTTCCTAACAAGTCACGTGTTGTGTTATTTACATACACACCCATGTGGACATTGATGAATTGAGCATCATTGTATGATTTGTTTATAGCAGGTAATTTTATTTGACTAGAAGTCCTATCAAAACATAAATACTGAACAAAGCACAGATTAACAAAATGTATATGCTGCATGCATGCTCATGCAAGGAATCACACACACACACACACACACACACACACACACACACACACACACACACACACACACACACACACACACACACACACACACACACACACACACAAACAGAGAGAAACACAAAGAAATGTAATTTCAACCTCCGCAGGGATTTGCATTTTTGGCCTGAGCAGAAATGGAATCATCATCACTCATGTCACTCAGCACCTGTCTGTCCCAGCCACAGGTTAGTCCAGCCACCTGCAAGGACTGACTCTTTCACCTTACGTAATCAAATCATATGGGTTTCAGACATACACAGTATTAGTCTGTTGTTTGGATTCTGGATCTCTTTATTAATTGCACTGTGCCTACAGTGTAGGTTTGTACTTACAGGTAAACCATGTGATATATTCATTTAAAAAAAATACAGGCTATGTTTAAACACACACCATTTTTTAATAAACAAGTGAAATGTTTATTTATTTATGTATTTATCCTGATCTAAAATAGTCACGTATCTGTAGTGCTAATAAAACTAGAGTTATATTACTATACAGACAGTCAGTGTGAAATGTGTAGTTAGTATTAATACTATGGTACGATGTTGTAGTTCAGTAATCAATTAATATGTATTACTAAACAGATGCACTTACAACAAAAGACAATGTTGACTATCATGCCAAATAGCCAATGAAAAAATCAGGCAGGTCCCAATATTCATGGAAGCTACTGTTTTTTCTCCAGTTTCCTTGTGTGGGTTTGCATGTTTCACAATGGTAATACAATTCACCAAGACAGGTTTTTCATCACTGAAGGGGGATATATATTTGATGACATGCTGTAATCTTAAGTGACAGACAGACATGGACGGACCTGAACTGTTTAATCAATCATATTTGGTTTATTCCACACTTATTTTAAAACAAACAGCAATACATTTCAATATATAACACCACTCAGAAGTAAAGAAGCAATTGCTACACATGTCATTTTGCTAAACAAAGTATGGGTATACATTTTGTCAAACCTCATTTCACTTAGGTTAACAGTTATACAACAAATATAATGGCAATTTCTCACACACACAAACATTAAAGGACATGTCTGGGACCCACCGAGAACTTACAAGGAACTAGACAAAGGTCAACCAGAGAACGTTTCCTTGCAACCCTCACACAAAGTTCTTAGAACGTTTTTACAACGTCAGTGGGATAACGTCACGCTGAAACCCTTAAGGAACCGGAGGGGAATCTCTTCAGGACGTCCCCTGTTTATTGGGTAGTGGCGTGGACGCCAAGCTCTCGACCCGCTCCACTACAGCCCCGTCGATGTGGGATGGGGGCGTGCTCTCCTCTCTTTCTCCTGTAGTCCATGATCAGCTCCTTGGACTTACTGACGTTGAGGGAGAGGTTGTTCTCCTGCACCACAATGCTAAGTCTCTGACCTCCCTGTAGTCTTTCTACCACTGCTGTGTCGTCAGCAAACTTGATGATGGTGTTGGTGCCGTGCTTGGCCATGCAGTCATGGGTGACAGGGAGTACAGGAGGGGACTAAGCCCACACAACTGAGGGGCCCCTGAGTTAATGGTCAGTGTGGGGGAGGTGTTGTTGCCTTAAATCACCACCTGGGCATGTATGCTAGTAAGTAAGAGCTTATCATTGCATGTATGCACAAACGAATGTAAGTTGCTAAGAATAAAAGCATATGTTAACTGGCATATATTATTATATTATAATTTCAGTTGTGGTAATGTATAAGGAATTATATTCATGTTTGTAGACATGCATGAGGATTTGCCAGGAGATAGAGAGACAAGCATGAGGTTTGAAATTGTGACAACCACATCATTTAGGATACCAAGTATCCCCAAAACACTAACATGTTGAGTCAAATCTGTTTTCAATGTTTCTGTCACTGTGTGCAGTTTTTCTTTCAAAACACAAGAATATTGAAGATCAAGAATCAGGCCTTAATCATTACAACAGCTAAAGGACAATGTTTTTTGTAATCCATACAAGTATAGCCAATGAAAACATCAGGCAGGTCCCGATGTTTTTGGAAGCTGATGGGTATTTCCAGTAGGCCTGGTCTGGGTTTGCATGTTTCCAAGTGGTGATACAATTAACAATTATATTTCACAGAATGCTATTGCTACATGCCACCAAATTAAAACAATGAACTCTATATTGAACTAAAATTAAATGCAACATATTAAGTGTTGGTCCCATGTTTCACGAGCTGAAATAAAATATCCCAGAAATGTTCCATATGCACAAAAGCTTGTTGGTCTCAAATTGCATGCACAAATTTGTTTACATCCTTGTTAGTGAGCATATATCCTTTGCCAATATAATCCATCCACTTGAGAGGTGTGGCATATCAAAAAGCTGATTAACAAGAAGCTCCAGCACCTTGTGCTGGAGACAATAAAAGGCCACTCTAAAATGTGCAGTTTTGTCACACAACACAATGCCACAGATGTCTCAAGTTTTGAGGGAGCTTGCAGTTGACATGCTGACTGTAGGAATGTCCATCAGAGCTGATTCCAGAGAATTTAAGTTTCATTTCCCAACCATAATCCGCAGACCATGTGTAACCACGCCAGCCCAGGACCTCCACATCCGGCTTCTTCACCTGCGGGATCGTCTGAGACCAGCCACCCGGAAAGCTGATGGAACTGTGGGTTTGCAAAACCAAATCATTTCTGCACTATCTCAGGGAAGCTCATCTACGTTTTCATCATCCTCACCAGGGTCTTGACCTGACTGCAGTTCAGAGTCGTAACCGACTTCAGTGGGCAAATGTTCACCTTTGATGGCAACTGGCACGCTGGAGAAGTGTGCTCTTCACGGATGAATGCCGGTTTCAACTGTACCGGGTAGATGGCAGACTGGGCTGATGTCAATGTTGTTAACAGAGTGCTCCATGGTGCCAGTGGGGTTTTGGTATGGTCAGACATAAGCTACGGACAATGAGCACAATTGCATTTTATCTACAGCAATTTGAATGCTCAGAGATACCTTGACGAGATCCTGAGGCCTATTATTGTGCCATTCATCCGCCGTCATCAGCTCTAATTTCAGCATGATAATGCACGCCCACATGTTACAAGGATCTCTACAGAATTACTGGAAGCTGAAAATGTCCCAGTTCTTCCATGTCCTGCATATTCACCAGACATGTCACCCATTAAGCATATTTGGGATGCTATGGATCGAGGTGTACGACAGTGTGTTCCAGTACCCGCCAATATCCAGCATCTTCGCACGGCCATTAAAGAGGAGTGGTACAACATTCCACAGGCCACAATCAACAGTGTGATCAACTCTATGCGAAGAAGATGTGTCGCGCTGCATGAAGCAAATGGTGGTCACACCAGATACTGACTGGTTGTCTGATCCACACCCTGAGGTCTATTGTGAGGCCCATTATTCTTTAAAGGTACAGTATCTGTGACCAACACTTGCATATCTGTATTCCCAGTCATGTGAAATCCATAGATTAGGGCCTAATGCATTTATTTCAACTGACTGATTTCCTTATGAACTGTATTTCATTCAAATCTTTGAAATTGTTGCATGTTGAGTTTATATTTTTATTCAGTGTATATACAGTTGAAGTTGGAAGTTTACATACAGTTAGGTTGGAGTCATTAAAACTTGTTTTTCAACCACTCCACAAATTTCTTGTTAATTAACAATCTATAGTTTTGGCAAGATAGTATTAGGACATCTACTTTGTGCATGACACAAGTCATTTTTCCAACAATTGTTTACAGACAGATTATTTCAATTATAATTGAATGTATCACAATTCCAGTGGGTCAGAAGTTTACATACATTAAGTTGATTGTGCATTTAAACAGCTTAGAAAATGACAGAAAACGATGTTATGTCTTTAGAAGCTTCTGATAGGCTAATTGACATCATTTGAGTCAATTGGAGGTGTACCTGTGAATGTATTTCAAGGCCTACCTTCAAACTCAGTGCCTCTTTGCTTGACATCATGGGAAAATCAAAAGAAATCAGCCAAGACCTCAGAAAAGAAATTGTAGACCTCCACAAGTCTGGTTCATCCTTGGGAGCAATTTCCAAACGCCTGAAGGTACCACCTTCATCTGTACAAACAATAGTAAGCAAGTATAAACACCATGGGACCACGCAACTGTCATACCGCTCAGGAAGGAGATGCGTTCTGTCTCCTAGAGATGAACGTACTTTAGTGCAAAAAGTGCAAATCAATCCCAAAACAAGAGCAAAGGACCTTGTGAAGATGCTGGAGGAAAGAGGTAAAAAAATATCTATATCTACAGTAAAATGAGTCCTATATTGACATAACCTGAAAGGCTGCTCAGCAAGGAAGAAGCCACTGCTCCAAAACCGCCGTAAAAAAGCCAGACTACGGTTTTCAACTGCACATGTGGACAAAGATTGTACGTTTTGGAGAAATGTCCTCTGGTCTGATGAAACAAAAATAGAACTGTTTGGCCATAATGACCATCGTTATGTTTGGAGGAAAAAGGGGGATGCTTGCAAGCCAAAGAACACCACCCCAATCGTGAAGCACGGGGGTGGCAGCATCATGTTGTGGGGGTGCTTTGCTGCAAGGGGGATTGGTGCGCTTCACAAAATAGATGGCATCAGGAGGAAGTAAAATTATGTGGATATATTGAAGCAATATCTAAAGACATCAGTCAGGATGTTAAAGTTTGGTCGCAAATGGTTCTTCCAAATGGACATTGACCCCAAGCATAATTCCAAAGTTGTAGCAAAATGGCTTAAAACTTGTTGGGGCTAGGGGGCAGTATTTGCACGGCCGGATAAGAAACATACCCGATTTAAACTGGTTACTACTCTTTTCCAGAAACGAGAATATGCATATAATTAGTAGATTTGGATAGAAAACACTCTAAAGTTTCTAAAACTGTTTGAATGGTGTCTGTGAGTATAACAGAACTCATATGGCAAGCAAAAACCTGAGAGAAATCCTACCAGGAAGTGGAAATCTGGATGTGTGGGCTCTGTTCAAGTCATTGGCTATTGGACACACAGTGAAATAGTAATCATTGTGCACTTCCTAAGGCTTCCACTAGATGTCGACATTCTTTCTAAAGTTGTTTGAGGCGTCTACGATAAACAGAGACCTAATGACAGGGCTGGGAAGTTGGTGACCCAGGGAAGGCCATCGCCTCTTTGGCGCTCGTTCACGCGAGCTGTAGCTCCGTTCCAAAGCTTTTTTCAAGACACAGGAACCGTCCGGTTGAAATATTACTGAATCTTCACATTCTCAAGGCCCTAAAGATTGATGCTTTACAACGTTTGACATGTTTGAACGAATGTAAATATATTTTTTTGGACTGTTCGTCGTGTGATTTTCGGCGCGCTTCCGACATTTTGAGTAGCTGAACGTAACGCGCGAACAACATGGAGTTATTTGGACATAAATTATGGATTATATCGAACAAAACAACATTTGTTGTGGACCTGGGTTTCCTGGAAGTGCCTTCTGATGAAGACTACTAAAGGTAAGTGAATATTTATAATGCTATATAATATATTAGATGCTCCAAGATGGCGGCTAACTGTATTGTGTAGTGTATTTTTCTGAGCTCACTACTCAGATTATATCAAAGTGTGCCTTCCCAGTAAATTTATTTTGAAATCTGGCAATGCGGTTACATTCAAGAGATGTTCATCTATAATTCTTTGAATGACAGTTTAATATTTTATAAACGTTTTTGACGAGTAATTTTGTAAATTGTAGTGCTGATTCACAGAGGGAAAATATTTTATGAACGTCACGCCCCAATGTAAAATGCTGTTTTTATATATAAATATGAACTTTATCGAACAAAAAATGCATGTATTGTATAACATGATGTCCTAGGAGTGTCATCTGATGAAGATTGTCAAAGGTTAGTGCTGCATTTAGCTGTGGTTTGTTTTTTTGTGATGCATGTAGTTGCTTGGAAAATGGATGTGTGATTATTTCTGGCTGGGTACTCTCCTAACATAATCTAATGTTTTTCTTTCGCTGTAAAGCCTTTTTGAAATCGGACAACCTGGTTACATCAAGGAGAGTCTTATCTTTCAAATGGTGTAAAATAGTCATATGTTTGAGAAATTGAAGTAATAGCATTTTTAAGGGTTTTGTATCTCGCGCCACGCACTGCCACTGGCTGTTGAGTAGAGTGGGACGTTGACGTCCCAGGTGTTCCAGACAGGACCACAAAGTCAAGGTATTGGAGTGGCCATAACAAAGCCCTGAACTCAATCCTATAGAAAATTTGTGGGCAGAACTGAAAAAGCATGTGCGAACAGGAGGCCTACAAACCTGACTCAGTTACACCAGCTCTGTCAGGAGGAATGGGCCAAAATTCACCCAGCTTACTGTGGGAAGCATGTGGAAGAATACCCAAAAGGTTTGACCCAAGTTAAACAATTTAACCTCTTACATCTAGACGTTCCGCTAGCGGAACACCTGCTCCAATATCCAATGATACGCGTGGCGCGAATTACAAATTCCTCAAAAATACAAAAACTTAAATTTTTCAAACATATGACTATTTCACAGCATTTTAAAGACAAGACTCTCCTTTATCTAACCACACTGTCCGATTTCAAAAAGGCTTCACAGCGAAAGCAAAACATTAGATTATGTCAGCAGAGTACCAAGCCAGAAATAATCAGACACCCATTTTTCAAGCTATCATATAATGTCACAAAAAACAAAACCACAGCTAAATGCAGCACTAACCTTTGATGATCTTCATCAGATGACAACCCTAGGACATTATGTTATACAATACATGCATGTTTTGTTCAATCAAGTTCATATTTATATCAAAAACCAGCTTTTTACATTAGCATGTGACGTTCAGAACTAGCATACCCCCAGCAAACATCCGGTGAATTTACTAAATTACTCACGATAAACGTTCACAAAAAACATAACAATTATTTTAAGAATTATAGATACAGAACTCCTCTATGCACTCGATATGTCCGATTTTAAAATAGCTTTTCGGTGAAATCACATTTTGCAATATTCTCAGTAGATAGCCCAGCCATCACGGCTAGCCATTTAGACACCGACCAAGTTTAGCCCTGATCAAACTCCGATTTACTATTACAAAAGTTTCATTACCTTTGTTGTCTTCGTCAGAATGCACTCCCAGGACTGCTACTTCAATAACAAATGTTGGTTTGGTCCAAAATAATCCATCGTTATATTCGAATAGCGGCGTTTTGTTCGTGCGTTCAATACACTATCTGAAATGGTATAGAAGGGTCGCGCGCATGGCGCAATTCGTGACAAAAAAAATTCTAAATATTCCATTACCGTACATCGAAGCATGTCAACCGCTGTTTAAAATCAATTTTTATGCCATTTTTCTCGTAGAAAAGCGATAATATTCCGACCGGGAATCTCCTTTTCGGCAAACAGAGGAAAAAAATCACAAAGACGGGGCGGTCAGGTCACGCGCCTAAGCCCAGAGTCCCTTGATCGGCCACTTGTGAAAGGCGATAATGTGTTTCAGCCTGGGGCTGGAATGACGACATTCAGGTTTTTCCCGGGCTCTGAGCGCCTATCGACGACGTAGGAAGTGTCACGTTAGAGCAGAGATCCTTAGTAAAAGATAGAGATGGCAAAGAAGTTCCAGAAATGGTCAGACAGGCCACTTCCTGTAAAGGAATCTCTCAGGTTTTGACCTGCCATTTGAGTTCTGTTATACTCACAGACACCATTCAAACAGTTTTAGAAACTTTAGGGTATTTTCTATCCATATATAATAAGTATATGCATATTCTAGTTACTGGGTAGGATTAGTAACCAGATTAAATCGGGTACGTTTTTTATCCAGCCGTGAAAATACTTCCCCCTAGCCATAAGAGGTTAAAGGCGATGCTACCAAATACTAATTGACTGTATGTAAACTTCTGACCCACTGGGAATGGGATGAAATAAAAATAAAGCTGAAATAAATCATTCTCTCCACTATTATTCTGACATTTCACATTCTTAAAGTAAAGTGGTGATCCTAACTGACCTAAGACAGGGAATTTTTACTCTGATTAAATGTCAGGTATGTGAAAAACTGAGTTTAAATGTATTTATCTAAAATATATGTAAACTTCCGACTTCAACTTTAACAACAACAACAAGATCCCCAAAAATCGAATTAAATGCGTATTCAACACAATGATCTATTATCTCCTACTCCGCATCTGTCAGTCTAACGTGCCTATGGCCCTCTTCGGTATGGCAGTCTTCCCTCTCTGAAGGTGCATCAGGGGTGAGACCATGACACTGAAAATGTTAACAGTGAATAACGTGGAGAAGACATTGCAGAGGTTTTCAAGACTGGATGACAGACAGGGTGGCGTAACCAATTACCACCGGGATGGAGCTCGCCAAGATAATCACCAGGTTGGTTAATATGATCCCAAAAGCTCTCACCTTATGTGGGTCTGTCATCCCCTGTTTCTTCTCTCAACCTCTTCCCCCTCTACCTCTCCTGGACCAGGCTGATTCAGCACACACAGGATTTTTTATTTATTTTATTTAATCTTTAATTAACCAGGTAGGCCAGTTGAGAACTCGTTTACAACTGCGACCTGGCCAAGATAAAGCAAAGCAGTGCAACACAAACAACAACACAGAGTTACACATGGAATAAACAAACATAGAGTCAATAATACAATAGAAAAAGTCTATATACAGTGTATGCAAATGAGGTAGGATAAGGGAGGTAAGGCAATAAATAGGCCATAGTGGCAAAATAATTAAAATATAGCAATTAAACACTGGAGTGAGATGTGCAAGTAGAGATACTGGGAAGAGCAATTTTGCAAAGGAGCAAAATAAATCATATAAATAACAGTATGGGGATGAGGAAGTTGGATGGGCTATTTACAGATGGGTTACGTACAGGTGCAGTGATCTGTGAGCTGCTCTGACAGCTGGTGCTTAAATTTAGTGAGGGAGATATGAGTCTCCAGCTTCAGTGATTTTTGCAGTTCGTTCCAGGATGAAGAAGCAGCAGAGAGAATTGACATTCACCCCAAGGCAATAAATAGTTTGCTATAGTTTGCTAACTGTCTCTCTCAAAGAGTGCAGTGTTTTAAGTCAGAAAATCTGCTGTCTCAGCCACTGCCTGTCACGAAGGGAGTACCCTAAGGCTCAATCCTAGACCCCACAGACACTCCAATCTCCGCTGTGGAGCTTTACAGCTCCTTCAGGGTTTTCTTTGGTCTTTTTGTTGCCTCTCTGATTAATACCCTCCTTGCCTGGTCTGTGAGATTTGGTGGGCGGCCCTCTCTTGGCAGATTTGCTGTGGTGCCATATTCTTAAATTTTTTAAATAATGGATTTAATGGTGCTCTGTGGGATGTTCAAAGTTTCAGATATCTTTTTATAACCCAACCCTGATCTGTACTTCTCCACAACTTTGTCCCTGACCTGTTTGGAGAGCTCCTTGGTCTTCATGGTGCCGCTTGCTTGGTGGTGCCCCTTGCTTAGTGGTTTTGCAGACTCTTGGGCCTTTCAGAACAGGTGTAAATATACTGAGATCATGTGACAGATCATGTGACACTTACATTGCACACAGGTGGACTTTATTTAACTATTTATGTGAATTCTACATAGCAAAAGGGGTGAATACACATGTACGCACAATTTTTCATTTTTATTTTAAAAAAAAATTAAACAAGTTCTTTTTTTCAATTAAAACTTCACCAAATTGGACCATTTTGTGTATGTCCATTACATGAAATCCAAATTAAAATCAATTTAAATTACAGGTTGTAATACAACAAAATAGGAAACATGCCAAGGGGGATGAATACTATTGCACTGTACCACATTAGGACTAAGCAAAAAAAGGTTTTTAGAAATGTTTGCCAATGCATAAAAAATTAAGAACAGAAATACCTTATTTACAAGTATTCAGACCCTTTGCTATGAGACTCGAAATTGAGCTCAAGTGCATCCTGTTTCCATTGATCATCCTTGAGATGGTTCTACAACTTGATTGGAGTCCACATGTGGTAAATTCAAAATCACACACCTGTCTATAAAAGGTCCCACAGTTGACAGTGCATGGCAAATCAAAAACCAAGTCAAGAGGTTGAAGGAATTATCCACAGAGCTACGGGAAAGGATTATGAACGGTGCAAAATACAGAGACCCTTGATGAAAACCTTCCCCATCCAACTTGACAAAGCTTGAGAGGATCTCGGAGAAGAATGTGAGAAACTCCCCAAATACAGGTGTAACAAGCTTGTAGCATCATACCCAAGAAGACTTGAGGCTGTAATCACAGCCAAAGGTGCTTCAACAAAGTACTAAGTAAAGGTACTAAGTAAATACTTATGTAAATGTGATATTTCCATTTCAAGAAATTATAAATAAGCAAACATTTCTAAAAAAACTGTTTTTGCTTTGTCATTATGGATTATTGTATGTAAATTGATGAGGGGGAAAAAATTATTCATTTTAGAATAAGAATGTAACAAAATGTGGAAAAAGTCAAGGGGTCTGAATACTTTCGGAAGGCACCATACATAGATAGGTCTACTGTCATGTCAATCAAAGCATTTTGCATTTTCTCAGAAAGTCTGAATGGAATCATGAAATGTAAATCAGTTAGCCGAAGATCAGATACTCATTGAAGTTAATTAAATTGTAAAATAACCTAACCTAATTGTTTTGGTAACTCTAACCTTGCTTTGCGATATTCGTGTTTCTCTCCTGTAGAAGGCTGTGTCCAACAAGATCATCTGTATGTATGATTGATTTTAGCCAAAGCTCTCTGTACTTTGTTTTTCCTAACAAGTCAAATGTTGCATTATTTACATAAACATACCCCTGTGGGCAAAGCAAAATTCAGCACCATTTATTTGACTAGAAATCCTATCAAAACATATGAACTACCTAAAAGATGTACAAAATGCATGTGCTACATGCACGCAGATCCACAAAAGCAAGCACACACACACACACACACACACACACACACACACACACACACACACACACACACACACACACACAAACACACACATAGATGGAATTTCAACCTGCTTTTGTTTTGAGCAGAAATGGAAGCATCATCACTCATATCATTCAGCACCCGTCTGTCCCAGCCACAGGTTAGTCCAGCCACCTGCAAGGACATTCACCTTACATAATCACATCATATGGACTTCAGACATACACAGTATTAGTCTGTTGTTTGGATTCTGGATCTCTCTGTAATTGCATAGTGCCTACAGTATAGGTTTGTACTTACACGTAAACCATATCTTCATTAAAATAATTACAGACATTATGTGTTTAAACACAGACCTTTTCCCAAATAAGTCAAACACTTTTATTTACTGTATTTATCATGATCTAAAACAGTCACATATCTGTAGTGCTAATAATAGTAGAGTGATAATACTATCTAGAGAGTTCATGTGTGAAATGTGCAGTTAGTTTTAGTAGTTATAATTCAGTAATAAGTTAATATTATAATAATAATGTTATATAAGCTTGTGTGTGTGTAGTTTTCTTTTAAAACACAACAATCTAGAAGTTCATAACGAACATCAGAATTAGGCCTGTCTCCTAAACAGAAGCAGTTACAACAGCTAAAACACAATGTTGGCTGTCATGCAAATAGCCAATGAAAACATTATGGCAGGTCCCCATGTTCATGGAAGTTAATGTTGTCGTTTTTTTCCTGTGGTCCTGTCTGGTTTGGGTGTTTCGCAATGGTGATGCAATTAGCCAAGACAGGCCCATTCATCACTGAAGGGAGATATATATTTGATGACATGTTGTAATAATAAGTGACAGACAGGGACCTGAACTGTTGAATTAATCAGATTTGCTTTATTATACAATTCTTTTAAAACATTCATCAACACATTTCTATACTGAATAAAAATGTAAACACAACATGCAACAATTTCATTGATTTTACTGAGTTACAGTTCATATGAGGAAATCAATCAATTGAAATGAATTCATTAGGCCCTAATCTATGGATTTCACATGACTGGGAATACAGATATGCGTCTGTTGGTCACAGATACCTTTAGAAATAATGGGCCTCACAATGGGCCTCAGGATCTTGTGACAGTATTTTTGTGCATTCAACTTTCCATCGATAAAATGCAATTGTGTTCGTTGTCTGTAGCTTATGCCGGCCCATACAATAACACCACCACCACCATGGGGCATTCTGTTAACAAAGTTGACAACAGCAAACCGCTCGCCCACACGACGCCTTGCACGTGGGAGAAGGGCCTTGTGTTGTGTGGCCGGTTAGACGTACTGCCAAATTCTCTAAAACGACGTTGGAGGCAACTTATGGTATAGAAATTAACATTCAATTCTCTGGCCACCGCTCTGGTGGACATTCCTGCCGTCAGCAGTCCAATTGCACGCTGAATCAAAACTTGAGACATCTGTCAATGCAAATACCCCGGGTAGCCATTTTACTTACTGTTCAGCAGTCTTATGGCTTGTGGGTGGAATTGTTAACCTGTTTGGGCTAGGGGGCAGTATTGAGAATTTTGGAAAAAATATGTGCCCATTTTTAACTGCCTCCTACACCAACTCAGAAGCTTGTTCAGGTTTGGATAGAAAACACCCTAAAGTTTCTAAAACTGTTTGAATGGTGTCTGTGAGTATAACAGAACTCCTATGGCAGGCAAAAACCTGACAAGGTTTCATGCAGGAAGTGGCCTGTCTGACAAGGAGTCGTGCGTCTTGCATCTGTTTATTGAAGAGTAAGGATCTTAGCTGTAACGTGACAATTCCCAGGGCTCCAATAGGCTCTCAGAACCCGGGAAAAACCTGAACGATGACGAGGCAGCCTCTGGCTGAAACAGATTATCGCCTTATCCAAGTGGCCGATCAGAGGACCATTGAATGAGGCGCGTGCACGATTCGCCCCCGTGGAGAAATTTCATTCGGCTGTTTAGCTTATTGCAGATTCCCGGTCGGAATATTATCGCTTTTCTACGAGATAAATGGCATAAAAATTGGTTTTAAACAGCGGTTGACATGCTTCGAAGTACGGTAATGGAATATTTAGACATTTTTTGTCACGCCATGCGCCATGCGCACGACGTTATTTACCATTCGTATAGTGTCTAGAACGCACGAACAAAACAGAGGATATTTGGATATAACGATGGATTATTTGGGACCAAACCTACATTTGTTATTGAAGTAGAAGTCCTGGGAGTGCATTCTGACGAAGAACAGGTAAGGTAAGAACATTTTTCTTATAGGAAATAGGATTTTGGTGAAGGCTAATCTTGCCAGGTGTCTAAATAGCTAGCCGTGATGGCTGGGCTATGTACTTAGAATATTGCAAAATGTGCTTCATCCGAAAAGCTATTTTAAAATCGGACATATCGAGTGCATAGAGGAGTAATGTATCTATAATTCTTAAAATAATTGTTATGCTTTTTGTGAACGTTTATCGTGAGTAATTTAGCAAACTGTTAGTAAATTCCCCGGAAGTTTGCTTTTTCTGAACGTCACATGCTAATGTAAAAAGCTGTTTTTTGATATAAATATGAACTTGATTGAACAGACATGCATGTATTGTATAACATAATGTCCTAGGTGTGTCATCTGATGAAGATCATAAAAGGTTAGTGCTGCATTTAGCTGTGGTTTGGGTTTTTGTGACATTATATGCTAGCTTGAAAAATGGGTGTCTGATTATTTCTGGCTGGGCACTCTCCTGACATAATCTAATGTTTTGCTTTCGTTGTAAAGCCTTTTTGAAATCGGACAGTGTGGTTAGATTAAGGAGAGTCTTGTCTTTAACCTGTTGGGTCTAGGGGGCAGCATTTGCACGTCTGGATAAAAAAAATGTACCCGATTTAATCTGGTTACTAATCCTACCCAGTAACTAGAATATGCATATACTTATTATATATGGATAGAAAACACTCTAAAGTTTCCAAAACTGTTTGAATGGTGTCTGTGAGTATAACAGAACTCATTTGGCAGGCAAAACCCTGAGACATTTTCTGACAGGAAGTGGATACCTGATGTGTTGTATTGACTTTAAACCTATCCCATTGAAAAACACAGGGGTTTAGGAATATTTTGGCACTTCCTATTGCTTCCACTAGATGTCACCAGCCTTTACAAAGTGTTTTGAGTCTTCTGGAGGGAGATCTGACCGAACAAGAGCCATGGAACGGTGATGTCCCATTAGACACCTGGCGCGCTACTTCATGTTGGGTACCCTCGTTCCAATACGTTATAAAAGAGTATGCATTCGTCCACCTTGAATATTATTCATGTTCTGGTTAAAAAAGGCCCTAATGATTTATGCTATACAACGTTTGACATGTTTGAACGAACGGAAATATATTTTTTCCCCTCGTTCATGACGAGAAGTCCGGCTGGCTTACATCATGTGCTAACGAGACGGAGATTTTTGGACATAAATGATGAGCTTTTTTGAACAAAACTACATTCGTTATGGACCTGTGATACCTGGAAGTGACATCTGATGAAGAGAATCAAAGGTAATGGATTATTTACATAGTATTTTCGATTTTAGATCTCCCCAACATGACGTCTAGTCTGTATCGCAACGCGTATTTTTCTGGGCACAGTGCTCAGATTATTGCAAAGTGTGATTTCCCAGTAAGGTTATTTTTAAATCTGGCAAGTTGATTGCGTTCAAAAGATGTAAATCTATAATTCTTTAAATGACAATATAATATTTTACCAATGTTTTCTAATTTTAATTATTTAATTTGTGACGCTGACTTGACTGCCGGTTATTGGAGGGAAACGATTTCCTCAACATCAATGCCATAGTAAAACGCTGTTTTTGGATATAAATATCAACTTGATAGAACTAAAAATGCATGCATTGTCTAACATAATGTCCTAGGAGTGTCATCTGATGGAGATTGTAAAAGGTTAGTGCATCATTTTAGCTGGTTTTATGGTTTTGGTGACCCTGTCTTTGACTTGACAAAACATTACACACAACTCTTGTAAATGTACTGTCCTAACATACTCTAAATTTATGCTTTCGCCGTAAAACCTTTTTGAAATCGTAAAACGTGGTTAAATTAAGGAGATGTTTATCTTTCAAATGGTGTAACATAGTTGTATTTTTGAAAAATTTGAATTTTGACATTTATTTGGATTCAAATTTGCCGCTCTTGAAATGCACCTGCTGTTGATGGAGTGCACCACGGGTGGCACGCTAGCGTCCCACCTAGCCCCAAGAGGTTAAATAGCTGTAAAATAGTCATATGTTTGAGAAATTGAAGTAATAGTATTTCAAACGATTCAAAAATCGCGCCACTGAATTCAGGTGGCTGTTACGTAGGTGGGACGAATTCGTCCCGCCTTGCCCATACCTGTCTCCTCCCTTTCATCTACACTGATTGAATAAGGGATATAATACCTTTCACCTGGATTCACCAGGGCCTGGTTTACCTATAGCGATGGAATTTAGGCTTACGATGCTTCTTTTCTACAATGGCCGAAGATGTAAAATTCATTTTCCAAAACACCATACAGAGATAACGGTTGCTAAATGCGTCGTTGGAGAATGTTTCAATTCTAATGGGATCAAATGAAAGGGAGCGTTCCTCTCGGATCAGTTTTCTCCATTCAAATACTTCCTTAAAAGTAAGAGGTTCGCTATAGGGGGCAGTATTTTCACGGCCGGATGAAAAACGTACCCAAATTAAACGGCCTACTACTCGGGTCCAGAGTCAAATATTTGCATATTATTAGTGGATTTAGAAAGAAAACACTCTGAAGTTTCTAAAACTGTTTGAATGATGTCTGTGAGTATAACAGAACTCATATGGCAGGCAAAAACCTGAGAAAAATCCAACCAGGAAGTGGGAAGTCTGAGAATTGTAGTCTTTCAGACCATTTTCTTTTGAAACTACAGTGTCTGTGGGGTCAACTTGCACTTCCTTAGGCTTCCACTAGATGTCAACAGTCTTTACAAAGTTGTTTGAGTCTTCTATGGTGAATTTTGACCGAATAACAGCCGGTTCAAGCAGTGGACAGTCTGAGGTCATGTAGTTACTTCATGCGCTTTGACGCATGGATAGCATTTTTCATTTTTCTTCTGTAATGAATACGCTATTGTCCGGTTGGAATATTATCGATTGTTTATGTTAAAAACACCCTAAGGTTTGATTGGAAACAGCGTTTGACATGTTTCTACAAACGGTAATGGAACTTTTGAGCTTTTCGTATATTGATTTGCGCCCCTGTCTCATGCATTTGGAATAGTGTTCTGGACGCGCCAACAAAACGTAGGTATTTGGACATAAATTATGGACTTTATCAAACAAATAAACATTTCTTGTGGAAGTGGGAGTCCTTCCAAGTGCATCCCGCCGAAGATCAGCAAAGGTATGAAAATATTTATAACAGTATTTTAGAGTTTTGACGACGCCGTGGCTTAACGGCTAACTGTATAGCTTGCATTGATGGCGGAGCTCTGTACTCAGAATATTGAACAATGTGCTTTCTCCGTAAAGTTATTTTGAAATCTGACACAGCGATTGCATTAAGAGGTAGTATATCTATAATTCTTTAAATAATTGTTATATATTTTGTCAACGTTTATGATGAGTATTTCTGTAAATGAATGTGCACATTGTGGTCATTCACCGAAAGTTTTAGAGGCTAATCATTTTCTGAACATCATGCGCCAATGTAAAATGCTGTTTTTGGATATAAATATGAACTTGATCGAACAAAACATACATGTATTGTGTAACATGATGTCCTAGGAGTGTCATCTGATGAAGATCGTCAAAGGTTAGTGCTTCATTTTAGCTGGATTTTGGGTTTTTGTGACACATCTCCTTGCTAGGAAAATGGCTGTGTGGCTTTCTTGTTTAGGTGGTGTCCTAACATAATCTAATGTTTTGCTTTCGCTGTAAAGCCTTTTTGAAATTGGACAACGTGGTTGGATTCAGGAGAAGTGTACCTTTAAAATGGTGTAAAATAGGCATATGTTTGAGAAATTGAAAATATTAGATTTTTTATTTTTTGAATTTCACGCCTACTGTTCCATTGGCTGTTGGCTAGGCGTTCCGCTGGTGGAACGGGGTTCCGCTAGCGGAACGCCTAGATGCACTTAGTTAATTATGTTCCTTATTTAACCATCTGGTTCCCCCATGGTTTTGTGCGCGTTTGTTCGTTGTAAGTTGGTCAATATTTGTGAGCTTGTATATTTTCCTTCTTGGAATTTTTGTTGTTTTGAGTAAAGTTACGCAATTACTCATCTCTGTGTCCTGCGCCTGACTCTGCCTTACCTGCTACACCTAGACGCCTTACACTTTGTTCATACACTGCTGCCATCTATTGACCAAAATCTAAATTGTGCCTATACTCCTAAGTTATATAATGGCCTTTCTCTTGCATTTCAAAGATGATGGAGAAAAAATATAGAGAAAACAAATGTTTTTTCTTTGTATTATCTTTTACCAAATCTAATGTGATATATGCTCCCACATTCATTTCACATTTCCACAAACTTCAAAGTGTTTCCTTTCAAATGGTATCACGAATATGCATATCCTTGTTTCAGGTACTCAGCTACAGGCAGAGGTATGGATATGTCATTTAAGGCAACAAAAAAGTGTAAGATCCTTATTAAAGAAGGATATTTTAAAAATTGAGACAATTGAGACATGGATTGTGTATGTGTGACATTCAGAGGGTGCACGACCCACGTGGAGTTCCAGGTCTCCGGCAGCCTCTGGAACTGCCGGTCTGCAGCCAACAAGGCTGAGTTCATCTCAGCCTATGCTACCCTCCAGTCCCTAGACTTCCTGACGCTGACGGAAACATGGATTACCACAGATAACACTGCTACTCCTACTGCTCTCTCTTCGTCTGCCCACGTGTTCTCGCATACCCCTAGACCATCGAGCCAGCGGGGTGGTGGCACTGGAATCCTCATCTCTCCCAAGTGGACATTCTGTCTTTGTCCAGTGACCCATCTGTCTATCTCCTCATTTGAATTCCATGCTGTCACAGTTACCAGCCCTTTCAAGCTTAACATCCTTATCATTTATCGCCCTCCAGGTTCCCTTGGAGAGTTCATCAATGAGCTTGACGCCTTGATAAGTTCCTTTCCTGAGGATGGCTCACCTCTCACAGTTCTGGGTGACTTTAATCTCCCCACGTCTACCTTTGACTCATTCCTCTCTGCCTCCTTCTTTCCACTCCTCTCCTCTTTTGACCTCACCCTCTCACCTTCCCCCCCTACTCACAAGGCAGGCAATACGCTTGACCTCATCTTTACTAGATGCTGTTCTTCCACTAATCTCATTGCAACTCCCCTCCAAATCTCCGACCACTACCTTGTATCCTTTTCCCTCTTGCTCTCATCCAACACTTCTCACTCTGCCCCTACTCGGATGGTATTGCGCCGTCCCAACCTTCGCTCTCTCTCTCCCGCTACTCTCTCCTCTTCCAGCCTATCATCTCTTCCCTCTGCTCAAACCTTCTCCAACCTATCTCCTGATTCTGCCTCCTCAACCCTCCTCTCCTCCCTTTCTGCATTCTTTGATTTTCTCTGTCCCCTATCCTCCAGGCCGGCTCGGTCCTCCCCTCCTGCTCCGTGGCTCGACGACTCACTACGAGCTCACAGAACAGGGCTCCGGGCAGCCGAGCGGAAATGGAGGAAAACTCGCCTCCCTGCGGACCTGGCATCCTTTCACTCCCTCCTCTCTACATTCTCCTCTTCTGTCTCTGCTGCTAAAGCCACTTTCTACCACTCTAAATTCCAAGCATCTGCCTCTAACCCTAGGAAGCTCTTTGCTACCTTCTCCTCCCTCCTGAATCCTCCTCCCCCCCCCCTCCTCCCTCTCTGCGGATGACTTCGTCAACCATTTTGAAAAGAAGGTTGACGATATCCAATCCTCGTTTGCTAAGTCAAACGACACCGCTGGTCCTGCTCACACTGCCCTACCCTGTGCTTTGACCTCTTTCTCCCCTCTCTCTCCAGATGAAATCTCGCGTCCTGTGACAGCCGGCCGCCCAACAACCTGCCCACTTGACCCTATCCCCTCCTCTCTTCTCCAGACCATTTCCGGAGACCTTCTCCCCTTCCTCACCTCGCTCATCAACTCATCCTTGACCGCTGGCTACGTCCCTTCCGTCTTCAAGAGAGCGAGAGTTGCACCCCTTCTGAAAAAACCTACACTCGATCCCTCCGATGTCAACAACTACAGACCAGTATCCCTTCTTTCTTTTCTCTCCAAAACTCTTGAACGTGCCGTCCTTGGCCAGCTCTCCTGCTATCTCTCTCAGAATGACCTTCTTGATCCTAATCAGTCAGGTTTCAAGACTGGGCATTCAACTGAGACTGCTCTTCTCTGTGTCACGGAGGCTCTCCGCATTGCTAAAGCTAACTCTCTCTCCTCTGCTCTCATCCTTCTAGACCTATCTGCTGCCTTTGATACTGTGAACCATCAGATCCTCCTCTCCACCCTCTCCGAGCGCGGCCCACGCTTGGATTGCGTCCTACCTGACAGGTCGCTCCTACCAGGTGGCGTGGCGAGAATCTGTCTCCGCACCATGCGCTCTAACCACTGGTGTCCCCCAGGGCTCTGTTCTAGGCCCTCTCCTATTCTCGCTATACACCAAGTCACTTGGCTCTGTCATATCGTCACATGGTCTCTCCTATCATTGCTATGCAGATGACACACAATTAATATTCTCCTTTCCCCCTTCTGATAACCAGGCGGCGAATCGCATCTCTGCATGTCTGTCAGACATATCAGTGTGGATGACAGATCACCAGCTCAAGCTAAACCTCGGCAAGACGGAGCTGCTCTTCCTCCCAGGGAAGGACTGCCCGTTCCATGATCTCGCCATCACGGTTGACAACTCCCTTGTGTCCTCCTCCCAGAGTGCTAAGAACCTTGGCGTGATCCTGGACAACACCCTGTCATTCTCCACTAACATCAAGGCGGTGACCCGATCCTGTAGGTTCATGCTCTACAACATTCGCAGAGTACGACCCTGCCTCACACAGGAAGCGGCGCAGGTCCTAATCCAGGCACTTGTCATCTCCCGTCTGGATTACTGCAACTCGCTGTTGGCTGGGCTCCCTGCCTGTGCCATTAACCTCTTGGGGCTAGGTGGGACGCTAGCGTGCCACCTGTGGTGCACTCCATCAACAGCAGGTGCATTTCAAGAGCGGCAAATTTGAATCCAAATAAATGTCAAAATTCAAATTTTTCAAAAATACAACTATGTTACACCATTTGAAAGATAAACATCTCCTTAATCTAACCACGTTTTACGATTTCAAAAAGGTTTTACGGCGAAAGCATAAATTTAGAGTATGTTAGGACAGTACATTTACAAGAGTTGTGTGTAATGTTTTGTCAAGTCAAAGACAGGGTCACCAAAACCATAAAACCAGCTAAAATGATACACTAACCTTTTACAATCTCCATCAGATGACACTCCTAGGACATTATGTTAGACAATGCATGCATTTTTAGTTCTATCAAGTTCATATTTATATACAAAAACAGCGTTTTACTATGGCATTGATGTTGAGGAAATCGTTTCCCTCCAATAACCGGCAGTCAAGTCAGCGTCAGAAATTAAATAATTAAAATTAGAAAACATTGTTAAAATATTATATTGTCATTTAAAGAATTATAGATTTACATCTTTTGAACGCAATCAACTTGCCAGATTTAAAAATAACCTTACTGGGAAATCACACTTTGCAATAATCTGAGCACTGTGCCCAGAAAAATACGCGTTGCGATACAGACTAGACGTCATGTTGGGGAGATCTAAAATCGAAAATACTATGTAAATAATCCATTACCTTTGATTCTCTTCATCAGATGTCACTTCCAGGTATCACAGGTCCATAACGAATGTAGTTTTGTTCAAAAAAGCTCATCATTTATGTCCAAAAATCTCCGTCTCGTTAGCACATGATGTAAGCCAGCCGGACTTCTCGTCATGAACGAGGGGAAAAAATATATTTCCGTTCGTTCAAACATGTCAAACGTTGTATAGCATAAATCATTAGGGCCTTTTTTAACCAGAACATGAATAATATTCAAGGTGGACGAATGCATAGCCTTTTATAACGTATTGGAACGAGGGTACCCAACATGAAGTAGCGCGCCAGGTGTCTAATGGGACATCACCGTTCCATGGCTCTTGTTCGGTCAGATCTCCCTCCAGAAGACTCAAAACACTTTGTAAAGGCTGGTGACATCTAGTGGAAGCAATAGGAAGTGCCAAAATATTCCTAAACCCCTGTGTCTTTCAATGGGATAGCTTTAAAGTCAATACAACACATCAGGTATCCACTTCCTGTCAGAAAATGTCTCAGGGTTTTGCCTGCCAAATGAGTTCTGTTATACTCACAGACACCATTCAAACAGTTTTGGAAACTTTAGAGTGTTTTCTATCCATATATAATAAGTATATGCATATTCTAGTTACTGGGTAGGATTAGTAACCAGATTAAATCGGGTACATTTTTTTTATCCAGACGTGCAAATGCTGCCCCCTAGACCCAACAGGTTAAACCCCTACAACTCATCCAGAACGCCGCAGCCCGTCTGGTGTTCAACCTTCCCAAGTTCTCTCACGTCATCCCGCTCCTCCGCTTTCTCCACTGGCTTCCAGTTGAAGCTCGCATCCGCTACAAGACCATGATGATTGCCTACGGAGCTGTGAAGGGAACGGCACCTCCATACCTTCAGGCTCTGATCAGGCCCTACACCCAAACAAGGGCACTGCGTTCATCCACCTCTGGCCTGCTGGCCCCCCTACCTCTGAGGAAGCACAGTTCCCGCTCAGCCCAGTCAAAACTGTTCGCTGCTCTGGCACCCCAATGGTGGAACAAGCTCCCTCACGACGCCAGGACAGCGGAGTCAGTCACCACCTTCCGGAGACACCTGAAACCCCACCTCTTTAAGGAATACCTAGGATAGGATAAAGTAATCCTTCTAACCCCCTCCCCCTTAAAAGATTTAGATGCACTATTGTAAAGTGGTTGTTCCACTGGATATCATAAGGTGAATGCACCAATTTGTAAGTCGCTCTGGATAAGAGCGTCTGCTAAATGACTTAAATGTAAATGTAAATGTAATGGGAAAGACAAAATATTTAAGTGCATTGGAACAGGGTATGATAGTAGGTACCGGTTTGAGTGTGTCAAGAACTGCAACGCTGCATAGTTTTTAACCTCTATGGGCAAGGCGGGACGAATTCGTCCCACCTACGTAACAGCCACCTGAATTCAGTGGCGCGATTTTTGAATCGTTTGAAATACTATTACTTCAATTTCTCAAACATATGACTATTTTACAGCTATTTAAAGACAAGACTCTCCTTAATCTAACCACACTGTCCGATTTCAAAAAGGCTTTACAACGAAAGCAAAACATTAGATTATGTCAGGAGAGTGCCCAGCCAGAAATAATCAGACACCCATTTTTCAAGCTAGCATATAATGTCACAAAAACCCAAACCACAGCTAAATGCAGCACTAACCTTTTATGATCTTCATCAGATGACACACCTAGGACATTATGTTATACAATACATGCATGTCTGTTCAATCAAGTTCATATTTATATCAAAAAACAGCTTTTTACATTAGCATGTGACGTTCAGAAAAAGCAAACTTCCGGGGAATTTACTAACAGTTTGCTAAATTACTCACGATAAACGTTCACAAAAAGCATAACAATTATTTTAAGAATTATAGATACATTACTCCTCTATGCACTCGATATGTCCGATTTTAAAATAGCTTTTCGGATGAAGCACATTTTGCAATATTCTAAGTACATAGCCCAGCCATCACGGCTAGCTATTTAGACACCCGGCAAGATTAGCCTTCACCAAAATCCTATTTCCTATAAGAAAAATGTTCTTACCTTTCCTGTTCTTCGTCAGAATGCACTCCCAGGACTTCTACTTCAATAACAAATGTAGGTTTGGTCCCAAATAATCCATCGTTATATCCAAATATCCTCTGTTTTGTTCGTGCGTTCTAGACACTATACGAATGGTAAATAACGGTCGTGCGCATGGCGCATGGCGTGACAAAAAATGTCTAAATATTCCATTACCGTACTTCGAAGCATGTCAACCGCTGTTTAAAACCAATTTTTATGCCATTTATCTCGTAGAAAAGCGATAATATTCCGACCGGGAATCTGCAATAAGCTAAACAGCCGAATGAAATTTCTCCACGGGGGCGAATCGTGCACGCGCCTCATTCAATGGTCCTCTGATCGGCCACTTGGATAAGGCGATAATCTGTTTCAGCCAGAGGCTGCCTCGTCATCGTTCAGGTTTTTCCCGGGTTCTGAGAGCCTATTGGAGCTCTGGGAATTGTCACGTTACAGCTAAGATCCTTACTCTTCAATAAACAGATGCAAGACGCACGACTCCTTGTCAGACAGGCCACTTCCTGCATGAAACCTTGTCAGGTTTTTGCCTGCCATAGGAGTTCTGTTATACTCACAGACACCATTCAAACAGTTTTAGAAAATTTAGGGTGTTTTCTATCCAAACCTGAACAATAATATGCATATTCTAGCTTCTTAGTTGGTGTAGGAGGCAGTTAAAAATGGGCACATATTTTTTCCAAAATTCTCAATACTGCCCCCTAGCCCAAACAGGTTAATGCTCAATAGTTTCCTGTGTGTATCAAGAATGTTCCAGCATCCAAAGGACATCCAGACAACTTGGCACAACTGTGGGAAGCATTGGAGTCAACATGGGACAGCATCCATGTGGATTTCTTTGATACCTTCTAGATTCCATGCCCCAAAGAATTGAGGCTGTTCTGAAGGCAAAAGGGGTTGCAACACAATATTAGGAAGGTGTTCCTATTGTTTTGTGCACTCAGTGTATATTTTTGTGGTTACATTTTGTGAAACCAAGCAAGACATATAGGGATAGGCTGGAATTGTGAGCATGAGGTGATAGTAAAATCCATAAATAGTCTCAATTTTACACTCAACAAATGATCCTTTGCCCCCCCCACACACACACACACACACACACACACACACTACTTGGTTAAACCATTAACAACTTATTAACAATGTAAAAACCTGTAAATAGCATGAGCAACATGATTAAAAGAAAGGAAACAGAATAACAACCAGAGAAATACAAGACATCAATTCCACGGTGGAGTTATCATTCTGTTTAACCCAAGGTGCAGGTCAGTTTCCCAGCCATGTGGAGGTGGAGGAGGGGCTGAGTAAAGCTACCCAACACAATGAAGGAGAAAGTAATTGGGGTCAGAATACACTTGAATGATCTCAAAGAAATATGATCCTGAAGGATTGCCCCGAAGATCTTAGGAAAGTATTTCAGCATCAAGGTCAGGAGGATGATCTGGACGGTACAAGAGGCTCTCTTCAGGTTCCCCCCCTTTTCTTTTTCACCCTTTCTCTCGTTCCCTCCATCCCCTGGACAGGATCTGCTCAGCAACATCAGTATGAAGACAACGCAGAACACGTCAATGAACAGAACCACGGCAAAGATAACAGCATGTAATTTGATGCCGTCTGTGGTAGCACCCGCTGACACAGGATAAGCAGAGTGTCAGCAAACATTATACGGTTATACATGCCTGCCTGTATCTCAGGGGTTTGTTCAGGTAGACCAGAGGGTAGCCCACCGCAATGTAGCGCTCCACACAGATGCAGCACTGTAACATGGGTAGTCCAATCTCGTCCAAGCAAGAAATGTACCTCCTGGCAGAATGAAGGGTCAACTTTTGATGAAGAGGACGTTGGTGACCAATAGAGGTGAGTAGAGGCAGTAGAGAAGCTCCATGACGGACTGGTTGATGGTGAAGATCTCCTGGTTCACCTGGACCGAAGGGCCACCCGCCACCAGCCACAGGTACCAGGTGTTGGTGACCAGGCCCAGGAGGCAGTTGAACACCTCTGTTCCCAGGTAGACTGGCAGACAGGTGGGACACACCCAGCACCGAGAGTCAAAATAGTCAAACCCCCGGTGTGGTTCAACCTGACGGAATCAGGAAAAGAGGAGTTTGGTTCCTTCATTGCTGCACGTCCTCTATTACTTTAGTCTCAGGAGAATAGGAAGAGCTGTGTGGAGAAAGAAAAAAAAACAAGAAGAGAGGTAATTAGTGGATCTGAAGCGGTATAACACTTAGTGTAACACAAGTTTTATCATAACAGGAAGTAAGCTAATACTCATGGATAGACAATGTTATTATTACAAATTGATTGAAGCTACTGTGGTTTTTGAAGGCAATGGAAGAAATTTTGTTTTCATTGTACCTTCTGCGGTTTCTTCTTATAGGGGAAGAATGCGCGTCTATACTTCTGTCCAGAGGTTAGGATGTGGCACCCACAGTATGCTTTGAAGAGGGCTCAAAACAAGAATACACTCATCTAGACTAGCATATATTTGACTAATGTATTGACTTTTGAATTGACGTGGATCTTTCATTAAAATAGCTGATGCTAAAGATATAGTTTGAGAGGATCTTTATCTACTTCCTGAGAGTGAGCTTGTGGATAGCATATTGATGTACCTGCATCCAATTTGTAGAATCCAACAATCCAATGCTAAGTAGCTTAGCACAAAGACTGTACATTCCTTCATACTGGATGCAGATACATAACAATGGTATCCACCAGTTCTTCTGACTCTTGATAAGTAGATAAAGGGTCTCATTGCCAAAATCCTGAACTATCCCTTTAACGTCAGGTGGGTCCAAGTTTTTTCCAGAGGCCTAACCCCATGTCTAGCCACCCTGTCCTAAAATGAACTGTATAGTTAAATAAACAAACCAATATTCACAATATTAAGCTAAACAAGTGATGCAGCTTTAGATAACAACATCTCTAATGCTAACGTGACATATCTCACAAAATGCTATTGCTACACGCCACAAAATTAAAACTATCCAAACGATTTAATTAAAATATGATATGTTAAACTACAGTTGCAGGCACTAAGAACTTTTTTTTAAATTCACACAACACTCGATAGTCTCCTAGCATTAGTTTGTCACAAAGACCTGCACTTTTAATGCCCGCATCGGTGTCTCTGGCCCTCTTCGGCATGGCAGCCTTCCCTCCCTGTAGAGATGCAGCAGGGGTGAAACAATGACGCTGAAAATGTTAACAATCAGTAAGATGGGGATGGCATTGCAGTTGTGGACAAGACTGGATGACACGGTGGTGTAACCAAAGACAACCGGGAAGGAGCTCGCCAAGACAATCCCCAGGTTGGTTGATACAATGCCAAAAGCTCTCATCTTATGTGGGTCTGTCGTACCCTGTTTCTTCTCTCCCCCTCTGCCCCCCTCTACCTCTCCTGGACCAGGCTGATTCAACACACGCAGGATGAAGAAGCAGCAGAGGGAAATGACGACCACCCCAAGGCAATAGACACTAATGAGCACATAAGCTGTGATTTCTTCATTACCCATTAAAGGGATAGGATAGCATGCACAAGAGAGTGTCAATACCCAGACCACGGTTGAACACACCACCCTGTACCTCCGGAGCCTGTACTTGAGGAAAGCCACAGGTTGGGCCAGTGCCAGGTAGCGCTCCACACAGATGCAGCTCTGGAGCAGGGGCCTGCAGGTCCAGGAGAGGTTATACAGGAAATAAACAGTCTGTCGTAAAATTACATTCTGGTTGAGTAGGTAGCTGATCACATTAAGGAGACCCTGGACACAGAACACCAGCTCCACTGCAAACAGGTTGATAGGGAAGACCTGGGTGGGTTTCAGACCTCCAAAGAGACTTCCACAGACAGAGCCAGAGGCACCAGACCAGAGCTGGCGTCCCCAGGAGGAAGCTCAGGGCCTGGGCAGCGACGAACAGCACTATCCCAACATAGCCATGGTCAAAGCAAACATCCCAGTTGTCAAGGTAAGTGTGGTTTCCTGAAGAGGCATTGATCTTTGTTAAATAATATCCGAGCCCACTGAGATGTGAGAGAGGGGAGATTACACAATTCATCACTTTATGTTTTAATATATTGTTGGCAAAATACTGATACAATATACTGATGCAAACATTCATAAAAATTATTTTATATAGATAGGTGTACTGTTGTCTGTAAATACATTGTGCATTGTCTCAGAAAGTCTGAATTAATACATGAATAGGAGATAACATACTCAGTGATGTTAAAATGTAAAATAACATACCTTAGTTTTTTGGAAACTCGTACCTTGATGCGCAATATTCGTAGTTCTTTCTCCTGGAGAAGGCTGAGTCCAACCCGATGGTACAACACCTACATGTATGAGTGATTTCATCCAATACTGTCTGTCCTGTGTTCTTCACAACATGTCACGTGTGGGTGAATTGAACACCATTGCATATCATTTGACTAAAAATCTCAACGTATCAAGAAGGAACAAAGCACAGATTAACAAAATGCAGATGCTTGCACACACACACACACACACACACACGGAATTTCAACCTGCTCGGGTATTTGCATTTTGGCCAGGCATCATCAGTCTGCACCTGTCTGTCCCAGCCACAGGTTAGCCCAGCCACCTGCAAGGACTGATTCTTTCACCTTACGTAATCAAATCATATGGGCTTCAGACATACACAGTATTAGTCTGTTGTTTGGATTCTGAATCTCTAATTGCATAGGGAGTACTTTACAGGTTTGTACTTACAATTAAACAATATGTGATATCTTCATTAAAGTAACAATCGTTGTATGTTTAAAAACTCAAAAGAAGTGTAAGTTTGTTTAATTCAGTAATAAAGTAATATTATGTAGGCTAGTAAGTAAAAATCAAATCAAACTTTATTTGCCACATGCGCCGAATACAAGTGTAGACTTTACCGTGAAATGCTTACTTACAAGCCCTTAACCAACAGTTCAGTTCAAGAAGAAAATATTTACCAAGTTTACCAAGGCTAAAAAAAAAGTAATAACAAAAAGTAACACAATAAGAATAACAGTAACGAGGCTATATACATGGGGCACCGGTACTGAGTCAGGTTGCAGGGGTACTGTCATAAGCGTCGTTGTAGGTAGACCAAAATGCAGCGGGTATGTGAATGCTCATCTTCCTTTTATTGAAGAAAAACCCAAACAAAACACTTACACAAAACAAAAACCGAAACTGTCCCGTAAGGTGCTCAGACTTTACACGGAAACAACCACCCACAAACACAAGAGAAAATTAACCCACTTAAATATGGCCTCCAATTAGAAGCAACAACAACCAGCTGTCTCTAATTAGAGGTCGTTCCCAAAACTAACATAGATATAGAAAAACTAGAAAACCCACATAGAAATAGAAAACATAGAACATAAACCAAAAACCCTGAAACACACTAAACAATCACCCCCTGCCATGCCCTGACCACACTACAATAACAAACAACCCCTTTTACTGGTCAGGACGGGACAGGTACAGGCTAGTCGAGGTAATCTGTACATGTAGGTGGGGGTAAAGTGACTATGCATAGGTAACAAACAAACAGCGAGTAGCAGCAGTGTACAAAAGGGAGGGGGTCAATGTAAATTGTCCAGTGGCGATATTTATGAATTGTTCAGCAGTCTAATGGCTTGGGCAAGCACTGTTTAGCCTCAAAATGTGGTTAATACTATAATTTTGATATCATGAATCAATGCGTCCTTAGCTCTGTCTATGAATTTGAGAGTTTCTCCAACCCCATCCCTCTGCTTTTTATCAAAACAATAGACGGGGAATCCACTTTGTTATTGTTTGATTTGCAGACTGCCCCTTTAAAAACAACTCAACTGCAATTCTGCTCTGTCTCACAAAGTTCTATTGCTATATGCCACCAAATGAAAACAATCCAAACTATCAATTAAAACATTATACAAATCATTCTACGCCTTTGATTGTTTACATATGTTTAAACTACAATTGCAGGCAGTAAGAAGTTAGGCTGTGCCACGGTATTGGGAGAATAATTTTAATTCAATGCATATCTTGTCACGACTCAGGATATGACCCAGATGCAGACACGGGAGGCGGATAGTACAGTTATTAGATTAGTTAACATAAACACGGGGGCAGGCAAAGGGCAGGTCGAGGGCAGGCAGAGGTTCGTGATCAGGTCAGAGTCAGGCAGGTACAGGATGGCAGGCAGGCTCGGGGTCTGGGCAGGCAGAATGGTCAGAACCGGGAAAAACTACATAACAGAACTTGAGAAACAGGAAGGCGGGAAAGAACACTGGTAAGACCTGACAAGACAAGATGAACTGGCAACAGACAAACAGAGAACACAAGTATAAATACACAGAGGATAATGGGGAAGATGGGCGAAATCTGGAGGGGGTGGAGACAAGCACAAAGTCTGGTGAAACGGATCAGGGTGTGACATATTTAACACAATGCGCTATCGTGTCCTAGGGAAAGTTTGCAACAATAACCTCTACTTTTAGTGCCTGCAACTGTAAGTCTAGCGTGTCTCTGGCCCTCTTCGGCATGGCAGCCTTCCCTCCCTGTAGAGGTGAATCAAGGGTGAGACCATAACACTGAAGATGTTTACAATCACCAACATGGGAAAGACATTGCAGTAGTACTCAATACTTAATGACAATGTGGCATAAACACCAACCACCGGGATGGAGCTCGCCAAGATAATCACCAGGTTAGTTAAGACGATCCCAAAAGCTCTCATCTTATGTGGGTCTGTCGTCCCCTGTTTCTTCTCTCCCCCTCTGCCCTCCTCTACTTCTCCTGGACCAGGCTGCTTCAGCACACGCAGGATGGAGAAGCAGCAGAGAGAAATTATGGCCACTCCAAGGCAATACACACTAACAAGCACATAAGCTGAAATTTCTTCATAACCCATTGAAGCGATAGGAGAACATGCAAAAGAGAGCAACAACAGCCAGACCATGGTTGAACAGGCCATCCTGTACCTCCGGAGCCTGTACTTGAGGAAAGCCACAGGTTGGACCACCGCCAGGTAGTGCTCCACACAAATGCAGCTCTGGAGCAGGGGCCTGCATGTCCAGGAGAGGTTGTAGAGGAAATACACAGCCTGCCGTAACATTATAGCCTTCCGGATGAACAGGTAGCTGATCACTTCAAGGAGACCCTCAACACAGAACACCAGCTCCGCTGCAAACAGGTTAATAGGGAATACCTGGGTGGGTTTGAGACCTCCAGAGAGACTTCCACTCAGAGAGAGCCAGAGGCACCAGACAATAGCTGGCGTCCCTACGAGGAAGCACAAGGCCTGGGCAGCACTGAAGAGCACTGTCACAACATAGAACTGGTCCACGCAAACATCCCAGTTGTCAAGGTAAGTGTGGTTTCCTGAAGAGGCATTCATCCTCGTGGAACAATATCCGAGCCCACTAAGATATGAGAGAGGGTTGATTAAGCAATTTATCACTTTTTCTTGAAATATACATATTTGGCAAAATACTGATGCAAAATACTGAGAAGTAAAATAAATAGCCTGAGATAGCATACTCAATGACGCTAAAATGTAAAAAAATCCTTCCTTAGTTTTGGTAACTCAGACCTTGACTCAAAATATTCGTGGTCCTTTCTCCTGCAGAAGGCTGAGTCCAACCCAATGGAATAACACCTAGACATATGAGTGATTTTAGCCAAAGCTCTTGGTCCTGTGTTCTTCCTAACAAGTCACGTGTTGTCTTATTTACATAGTCACACACCTTAGGGCAGTGATACATTGAGCACCATTGCATTTTATTTGACTAGAAGTCAAAACGTATCACGAAGGAACAAAATGTAAAAAAATGTGGAAGCTTGCACGCACAGACACACACACACACAAATATACAATTTCAACCTGCTCAGTGATTTGCATTTTGCGCCCTGAGCAGAAGTGGAAGCATCATCACTCATATCACTCTGCACCTGTCTGTCCCAGCCACAGGTTAACACAGCCACCTGAAAGGACTGACTCATTCACCTAACATAAATCATACGCACTTCAGAAATACACAGTATTAGTCTGTTGTTTGGATTCTGGATCTCTCTCTAATTGCATAGTGAATACTTTATAGGTTTGTACCTACAGGTAAACCATATGTGATATCTTCATAAACAAAAACATTCATTCTATGTTTAAAAACAGACTTTCTCAAACAAGTGATTTTTTTTTTATTTCAAGTTGTCACGTTTGTTATAATGGACGGACCAAGGCGCAGCGTGAGTTGAGTTCCACATCTTTATTTAAAGTTAAACTTAAACAAAACAATAAACAAACAATGAAACGTGAACTACGTGGTGCTGAATGCACTCACACCAAAACAATATCCCACAAATGCAGGTGGGTACAGGAAGATCTTAAGTATGATCCCCAATTAGAGACAACGAATATCAGCTGCCTCTAATTGGGAACCATTCTAAGAGCACCAACATAGAAATTAAAAAACTAGAACACCCCCTAGTCACACCCTGACCTACAACACCATAGAGAACCAAGGGCTCTCCATGGTCACGGCGTGACAGTACCCCCCCAAAGGTGCGGACTCAAAGGTGCAAAACCTGAAACCAAATGGTGAGGGTAGGGGGGGTGACTAGTGTCGGTGGCGGCTCTGGTGCGGGTCGTAGCCCCCGCCCAGACCTCGGATCCGGCCATGGCGCCGGGCTGAACACCATGCCTGGACTGGGCATCGGCGCAGAGGAAGGCTCCGGCCTTGGAGCGGTACTGGATGCCGTGCCTGGACTGGGCACCAGCGCAGAGGAGGGCTCCGGCCTTGGAGCGGACTGGACACCGTGCCTGGACTGGGCACCGGCGCAGAGTGTCCTCTCACTACTCATCCAAACATGCACTGGAGCAGTCTCCTGAGGTGTTTTGGGGACCACCATCTGCCATCTCTCCTCTCCTGTTGCTGGCTCCTTACATGCTCGCTGTACCACGCCAACAGGCCAAAGCAAAGAAACTTGAACTGCCAGTACCATCTGGTGATGGAAAAAGCAGTTTTGCTCTAGCCTCTGGGGAGAGAGGCACCTGGCAGTAACCACTGCAGAGGTCCAGTGAGGAGAAGAAGGAGGACACTCTAACCAAGTCCAGTGCAGATGCCTGTAGTCCGCACAGAACGTCAACTTGTCCCCCTTCTTAGGAACCATCACTAATGGTGCAGCCCAGGTGTTGTCTGAAGTCTCTATGAAGTCTGCCCACTGCATCTTCAATACAGCCTTGTGTGCCGCCTCCTGGTGTGCCAGCAGGATATGGGGGGGACGCAGCTTGATGGGCTGAACGTCCCCTGTGTCGATCTTCTCTTGACCCAGTTTCATCTGACCCACCTCCTCCTCACTCCTCACTCTACCAGCAATTGCCACAGCTGTTCCTGCTGCTTGGGATCAACACCATCACAGTTCCTCCCCCATACCTCCCCCATATCACTCCCATATCTCCCTTCTCTCCTCTTCCGTCTGAGGTAGCTGAGCTCGTGGGGGGGGGGGGGGGGGGGTATTGCCCAGGCTCATGTAAGGACGTGTCATGGAGGTAGCTGGGGGAATATAACACACAGCCGTAGGTGACAGAGGGGCTGGGAGCCATGGGTCTTCTCCGTTGCTTTGACAGCCTGAGTAAGGGGGTCGATGGGCGGCGTAAATGTGACATTAGGGGGGCCCATGGTGACTACAGGCCCTCAATGAACGCTCAGATTGCCTAGATGGCAGCCTGTGCTCTTTAGAAAGACCAACCCCAGGATAGAGGAGTCCTGCAAAGCCGCCACTCACACAGGATGATGCATAGTCCTGCACCCTACTGTAAGAGTCCTTATCCCCATTATCCCCTTCTCTTTCATGGGTGCCAGCTTACCTGTGATTGTGAGGAGCTGCACAACCAACCTGATACAATGTCTGTCCTCACCAGGGTTACTGTGGACACAGCCTGCCCAGATGGCCTGGCTGGGAACACCCCCAGAAGACCATGTGGCCAGAGTGTATGTTACTGTGTATTGGTAGTGCTACATGCTGTCTGTAGAGCTACATGCTGTCTGTAGTGTTACATGCTGTCTGTATTGTTACATGCTGTCTGTAGTGCTACATGCTGTCTGTAGTGATACATGCTGTCTGTATTGAAACATGCTGTTTGTAGAGCTACATGCTGTCTGTAGTGCAACATGCTGCCTGTAGTGCAACATGCTGTATATAGTGCTACATGCCGCCTGTAGAGCTACATGCTGTCTGTAGTGCTACATGCTGTCTGTATTGCTACATGCTGTCTGTAGTGCAACATGCTGTCTGTAGTGATATATACTGTCTGTAGTGCTACATGCTGTCTGTAGTGCTACATGCTGTCTGTAGTGCTACATGCTGCTTGTAGTGCTATCTAATGTATATAGTTCTACATGCTGTCTGTAGTGTTACATGCTGTCTATAGTGATATATGCTGTCTATCGTGCTACATGCTGTCTGCCGTGCTACATGCTGTCTGTAGTGCTACATGCTGTCTGTAGTGCTATATGCTGTATATAGTGCTGTCTGTAGTGCAACATGCTCTATACGGTGCTACATGCTATCTGTAGTGTAACATGCTGCCTGTAGTGCAACATGCTCTATATAGTGCTACATGCTGTCTGTAGTGCTACATGCTGTCTGTAGTGCAACATGCTGTCTGTAGTGCTACATGCTGTCTGTAGTGCTACATACTGTCTGTAGAGCTACATGCTGTCTGTAGTGCTACATGCTGTCTATATTGCTACATGATGTCTGTAGTGCTACATGCTGTCTGTAGTGTTACATGCTGTCTGTAGTGCTCCATGCTGTATATAGTGCTACATGCTGTCTGTAGTGCAACATGCTGTCTGTAGTGCTACATGCTGTCTGTAGAGCTACATGCTGTCTGTAGTGCTACATGCTGTCTGTATTGCTACATGCTGTCTGTAGTGTTACATGCTGTCTGTAGTGTTACATGCTATCTGTAGTGCTACATGCTGTCTGTAGTGAAACATGCTGTCTGTATTGCTACATGCTGTTTGTAGTGCTATCTTATCCATATAGTTCTACATGCTGTCTGTAGTGTTACATGCTGTCTGTAGTGTTACATGCTGCCTGTAGTATTACATGCTGTCTATAGTGATATATGCAGTCTGTAGTGCTACATGCTGTCTGTAGTGCTACATGCTGTCTGTAGTGCAACATGCTGTCTGTAGTGCTACATGCTGTCTGTAGAGCTACATGCTGTCTGTAGTGCTACATGCTGTCTGTATTGCTAAATGCTGTCTGTAGTGTTACATGCTGTCTGTAGTGTTACATGCTATCTGTAGTGCTACATGCTGTCTGTAGTGAAACATGCTGTCTGTATTGCTACATGCTGTTTGTAGTGCTATCTTATCCATATAGTTCTACATGCTGTCTGTAGTGTTACATGCTGTCTGTAGTGTTACATGCTGCCTGTAGCATTACATGCTGTCTATAGTGATATATGCAGTCTGTAGTGCTACATGCTGTCTGTAGTGCTACATGCTGTCTGTAGCGCTACATGCTGTAAATAGTGCTACATGCTCTCTGTAGAGTAATGTACTGTCTGTAGTGCTACATGCTGTCTGTAGTGCTATATGCTGTATATAGTGCTGTCTGTAGTGCAACATGCTCTATACGGTGCTACATGCTATCTGTAGTGTAACATGCTGCCTGTAGTGCAACATGCTCTATATAGTGCAACATGATGTCTGTAGTGCTACATGCTGTCTGTAGTGCAACATGCTGTATGTAGTCCTACATGCTGTCTGTAGTGCTACATGCTGTCTGTAGAGCTACATGCTGTCTGTAGTGCTACATGCTGTCTATATTGCTACATGATGTCCGTAGTGCTACATGCTGTCTGTAGTGTTACATGCTGTCTGTAGTGCTCCATGCTGTATATAGTGCTACATGCTGTCTGTAGTGCTACATGCTGTCTGTATTGCTACATCCTATCTGTAGTGCTACACGCTATCTGTAGAGCTACATGCTGTCTGTAGTGCTACATGCTGTCTGTATTGCTACATCCTGTCTGTAGTGTTACATGCTGTCTGTAGTGTTACATGCTATCTGTAGTGCTACATGCTGTCTGTAGTGAAACATGCTGTCTGTATTGCTACATGCTGTTTGTAGTGCTATCTTATCCATATAGTTCTACATGCTGTCTGTAGTGTTACATGCTGTCTGTAGTGTTACATGCTGCCTGTAGTATTACATGCTGTCTATAGTGATATATGCAGTCTGTAGTGCTACATGCTGTCTGTAGTGCTACATGCTGTCTGTAGCGCTACATGCTGTAAATAGTGCTACATGCTGTCTGTAGTGCAACATGCTGTCTGTAGCGCTACATGCTGTAAATAGTGCTACATGCTCTCTGTAGAGTAACGTACTCTCTGTAGTGCTACATGCTGTCTGTATTGCTACATGCTGTCTGTAGTGCTACATGCTGTCTGTAGTGCTACATGCTGTCTGTAGAGATATGCTGTCTGTAGTGCTACATGCTGCCTGTATTGCTACATGCTGTCTGTAGTGCTACATGCTGTTTGTAGTGCTATCTAATGTATATAGTTCTACATGCTGTCTGTAGTGTTACATGCTATCTACAGTGATATATGCTGTCTGTAGTGCTACATACTGTCTGCAGTGCTACGTGCTCTCTGTAGTGCTACATGCTGTTTATAGTGCTACATGCGGTCTGTCGTGTAACATGCTGGCTGTAGTGCAACATGCTGTATATAGTGCTACATGCTGGCTGTAGTGCAACATGCTGTATATAGTGCTACATGCTGTCTGTAGAGCTACATGCTGTCTATAGTGCTACATGCTGTTTGTAGTGCTTTCTAATATATAGTTCTACATGCTCTCTGTAGTGTTACATGCTATCTATAGTGATATATGCTGTCTGTAGTGCTACATGCTGTCTGTAGCGCTACGTGCTCTCTGTAGTGCTACATACTGTATATAGTGCTACATGCTGTCTGTAGTGCTACATGCTGTCTGTAGAGCTACATGCTGTCTGTAGTGCTACATGCTGTCTGTAGCGCTACATGCTGTAAATAGTGCTACATGCTGTCTGTAGTGCAACATGCTGTCTGTAGCGCTACATGCTGTAAATAGTGATACATGCTCTCTGTAGAGTAACGTACTCTCTGTAGTGCTACATGCTGTCTGTATTGCTACATGCTGTCTGTAGTGCTACATGCTGTCTGTAGTGCTACATGCTGTCTGTAGAGATATGCTGTCTGTAGTGCTACATGCTGTCTGTATTGCTACATGCTGTCTGTAGTGCTACATGCTGTTTGTAGTGCTATCTAATGTATATAGTTCTACATGCTGTCTGTAGTGTTACATGCTATCTACAGTGATATATGCTGTCTGTAGTGCTACATACTGTCTGCAGTGCTACGTGCTCTCTGTAGTGCTACATGCTGTATATAGTGCTACATGCGGTCTGTCGTGTAACATGCTGGCTGTAGTGCAACATGCTGTATATAGTGCTACATGCTGGCTGTAGTGCAACATGCTGTATATAGTGCTACATGCTGTCTGTAGAGCTACATGCTGTCTATAGTGCTACATGCTGTTTGTAGTGCTTTCTAATATATAGTTCTACATGCTCTCTGTAGTGTTACATGCTATCTATAGTGATATATGCTGTCTGTAGTGCTACATGCTGTCTGTAGCGCTACGTGCTCTCTGTAGTGCTACATACTGTATATAGTGCTACATGCTGTCTGTAGTGCTACATGCTGTCTGTAGAGCTACATGCTGTCTATAGTGCTACATGCTGTTTGTAGTGCTTTCTAATATATAGTTCTACATGCTCTCTGTAGTGTTACATGCTATCTATAGTGATATATGCTGTCTGTAGTGCTACATGCTGTCTGTAGCGCTACGTGCTCTCTGTAGTGCTACATACTGTATATAGTGCTACATGCTGTCTGTAGTGCTACATGCTGTCTGTAGTGTTACATGCTGCCTGTACTGCTCCATGCTGTATATAGTGCTACATGCTGTATATAGTGCTACATGCTGTCTGTTTTGCAACATGTTGTCTGTAGTGCAACAGGCTGTATATAGTGCTACATTCTGTCTGTAGTGCTACATGCTGTCTGTATTGCTACATGTTGTCTGTAGTGTTACATGCTGTCTGTAGTTTTACATGCTGTCTGTAGTGCTACATGCTGTCTGTATTGATGCATGCTGCCTGTATTGCTACATGTTGTCTGTAGTGCTACATGCTTTCTATAGTACTACATGCTGTCTGTAGTGCTATATTCTTTCGTATTGTTACATGCTGTCTGTAGTGATACATGCTGTCTAGTGTTACATGCTGTCTGTAGCGCTATATGCTATTTTACTGTAGCGCTATATGCTATTTTACTGTCTGTATGTTGTCTGTGGTGCTCTTTGTTGTCTGTAGTGCTACATGCTGTCTATAGTTCTACATGCTGTCTGTAGTGCTACATGCTGTCTGTAGAGCTACATGCTGTCTGTAGTGCTACATGCTGTCTGTAGTGCTACATGCTGTATATAGTTCTACATGAATTCTATAGTGCTACATGCTGTCTGTAACGCTGTATGCTCTCTGTATTGTTACATGCTGTCTGTAGTGATACATGCTGTCTATAGTGCCATATGCTGCAAGCATATGAGAGCATACATGCTGTCTGTCATGCTATATGCTGTCTGTCATGCATTTTACTGTCCGTAGTGCTATATGTTGTCTGTAGTGCTCTTTGTTGTCTGTAGTGCTACATGCTGTCTATAGTACTACATGTTGTCTATAGTGTACATGCAGTCGGTAGTGCTACATGCAGTCTATAGTGCTACAGCACGAATTAGTTCAGTTCTTTCAGCCACCCATGCAAACTTTTCCGGCAGTTGTCTGCTCTGCACCACAGGATGCACAGTGGGTGTATCTGTCACGTTTGTCGTTGGAAATGGAGGACCAAAACGCAGCAGGTAAGTGCAGGCTCATCTTGACGTTTATTTATTTTCAAAATGAATGCCAAAATAACAAACCACGAGAATGAACGAACAACCAACAGTCTGGCAAAGCATAGGCTCTACACAGAACAATCACCCACAAATAACAAACACAAACACACCCTCATATATGGGACTCTCAATCAAAGGCAGATAGACAACACCTGCCTTCAACTGAGAGTCCCAACCCCAATTAACCAAACATAGAAACAGACATACTAGACAAAATCATAGAATACCTGAAAACCAAACAGTGCCCAAAAACCCCGGAATACTTAAACCAAATGCCCCTTCAACAAAACACACCACCCCGAACCACATAAAACGAATACCCTCTGCCACGTCCTGACCAAACTACAATACCAATTAACCTTATACTGGTCAGGACGTGACAGTATCTCCACATTCCATTTCATCTGGGTCTGTGTGCAACTCTCTGTAGGAGAGAGCGCCTGAACTGGTCGCGTGCCAGCTCGCTCTGCACGGAGGGGGAATGTGAGATTATGTCCATGAGTGAGGCTCTCAATGTCATTAGCTAGCACTGGTAGTGGCTCCCTTGGCTGCCTGCATCTCTTACTGAGTTCAGAGCGCATCAGCTCGTGTTGTAAAAAATGTCCGTTGCTCCAACTAAACCCCCATAATAATGTCTGTCCTCTTTGCTAATACATTTCAAACAGGCAATATCTATGAGTTCCAAAGCTACCTGAAGTGCCTTATCTTCATTTGACCCACCTGAATGAGTTAACAGTTCAAACTGGGCACTAAAAACTTCCCAATCCGCCTTCTCAATCCGTCCTTCGGGGTCTTAACAGCTACGGATGCGACCAGGGACTGGTGCACCATGTTTGTTAACATTCTGAGCTCCAGCCTTCCTGTCATTGCAGCGTCGATGTCACACCTCTGGTCCGCCATCTGCAAGGGCTTACTCTTTCGCCTTACAAAATCAAATCACATGAGCTTCAGAAATATACAGAATTTGTCTGTTTTTTGGATTCTGGACCTCTCATAAATTGCATAGTGCATACAGTGTAGGTCAGGGTTTCTTTGTGTCCCAGGGGTGATTTCTTTTGGCAAAAATATCACATACATTTTCTTGTGTTTTTTTGATACAATTTTCATTGTTAGACATAAAAGACTGTAAAATCACCAGGAAATCAGCTCAAAGTAATTTTATTTTAGGAAATCTCTTCAGATTTATTCCGACACTTAAATAGACAGGCATTTGTGATCGTATCCTAATACAATAAAGTTTAAAGGTGAACCTTTGGCCCAGTCTGAGGACCTGAGAGTTCTGGAACAGGTTTTTATCAAGGATCTCTCTCTGTACTTTTCTCTGGTCTTCTTTCCCTCGATCCTGACTATAGAATGGCGCCGGAGGAGATGGCTGCCACTTTACTGCTCCTAACCAATTGTGCTATTGTGTGTTTTTTTTGCGCTATTTGTAACTTATTTTGTACATAATGTTTCTGCCACCATCTCTTATGACCGGAAATTGTTTTTGTATATCAGCACAGCGATTACTCACCTCATACTTGACCAAGATTTTTTCTTTAATGAGTCGGAGGCGAAGGATTTACTTCAGAAACCCGACAATTCCCAAATCCCTGTCACTCACATGAAGAAGGGACGGGGATATTGGGGACGTAGGTCGGGGTGTAAGGATCCGACAGCGAGTGAGTAATCCCCTTCTACCATCAGTCCTATTAGCCGACGTGCAATCATTGGATAACAAAATTAATGAGCTCCGATCAAGACTATCATAAAAACGGGACATAAAAAACTGTAATGCCTTATGTTTCAACGAGTCGTGACTGAACGACGACATGGATAACATACAGCTGGCTGGGTTTTCGATCCATCGGCAAGATAGAACAGCTGCCTCTGGTAAGACAAGGGGTGGTGGTCTGTGTTGATTTGTAAATAACAACTGGTGCACAAAATCTAAAATTAAGGAAGTCTCGAGATTTTGCTCTCCTGAGGTAGAATATCTCATGATAAGCTGTAGACCACACTATTTACCAAGAGAGTTTTCATCTATATTTTTCGTAGCTGTCTATTTACCACCACAAACCGACGCTGGCACTAAGATGGCACTCAACGAGCTGAATAAGGCCATAAGCGTACAAAGCTCTCCCTTGCCCTCCATTTGGCAAATCTGACCGTAACTCTATCCTCCAGATTCCTGCTTACAAGCAAAAACTACAGCAGGAAGTACCAGTGATGTGCTCAGTGGTCCAATGAAACAGATACTAAGCTACAGCACTGTTTCGCTATGTTCCGAGAGTCATCCAATGACATTGAGGAGTATATCAGTCACGGACTTCATTAAGAAGGTGCGAACAACGCTGAATGGGTGTAGACAAAGAAGAGTTCTTCTGTAGGTGTACCATAACATTGAAGGGCCATTTTCTCAAAAGTGTGGTTACAAGTTTATCATCTTTCAAAGCAGAATTTCTTCCCATTGTTCCTCAGCTGTACTATATGATATACCATGTTCTAGCTCTGAGTCTTTACTTTTATCCAAAGTAAAAATAAAGCACAATTTCAAATTTTGCTACGTTAGACCGAATCGAGCCAGTCGGAGTTGAAAGTAGGTAGACAGACAAGCATAAGGTTTCAAATTCTGACAATCACATCAGTTTCAATTATTCCAAAAACACAAACATGTTGAGTAAAATCTATTTTCTTTTTGTGTCTCTGTGTAGTTTTCTTTTATATATATATATAGAAGACTTCAAGACTCAACTCCAGAATCAAGCCTTACTCCTAAACAGAAGCAGTTACAGCAGCTAAAATACGTTTTGTCTGTAATGCAAACAGCCATAGAAAACATCAAGGCAGGTCCCCATGTTCATGGATGAGAAGCCCTTCCAGTAGTTCCTGTCTGGGTTTGCATGTTTACTGATGGTGATACAATTAGCCAGTACATGTGCATTCACCACTGAAGTGTGATACATATTTGATGACATGCTGTAATCATATTGTAAGTGACGGACAGACAGGGACCTGAACTGTTGAATCAATTTGATTTGCTTTATTCCACACTTCCTTTAAAACATACATCAAACCATTTAAATATAGAACACCACTCAATAGTAGACAAGCAACTGCTATACATTAAGTAAAACAATTTAAACATTATTTAGCAAAGTTAAAATAGTAGTATTGCTTTTTTGGGGTTACATTTTGTCAAACTAAGCAAAACAGTTCAGAATAGGTTGGAATTGTGAGCATGAGGTGATAGTAAAATAACACCTAACCCCACACACACACTATTTAGTTGAACAATGAACCAGAAAAAAAAAGTTAAACATCTACATAGTATGAACAACATGATTAAAGGGAATGGAACAGAATGATAACCAAAGAACTGCAAGAAAACCATGCCCCTACAGTGGAGTTATCCTTCTCTTTAACCCAGATGCTGGACAGTTTCCCAGCCCTGTTGAGGTAGAGGAAGGGCTGAGTAAAGCTACCCAACACGCTGAAGGAGAAAGTAATGGGGATCAGAATACACCTGAATGATCTCAAAGAAATATCATCCTGAAGGATTTCCCCGACGATCGTAGGAGAGTAGTTCAGCATAAAAATCCGCAGGATGATCTGGATTGTACGGGAGGCTGTCTTTTTCATCAGGTTCCCTCCCTCCTCTTTTTCACCCTTTCTCTCATTCCCTTAATCCACTGGACCGGACTGGATCAGCACCCTGAGCATGAAGACACTGCAGAAGATGTTGATGAACAGAACCGTGGCGATAAACCGGCCTTGTAGCACCCATTGACACAAGGAGGCAGTTTCAGCAACAATGCCACAATCTCACATGCTGCCCTGTACATCAGGTCTGTACTTGAGGAAGACCACAGGATGGAACATCGCCAGGCAGCAATCCACACAGACGCATCATTGCAACATGGGCCGTCCGACCTCGAACAAGCCAGAAATGTATATCCTTGCAGATTGAAGGGTTAAACTTTGATGAAGAGGACGTTGGTTACCAATGGAGGTGAGTAGAGGCTTGTACAGAGAAGCTCCATGACAGACTAGGTTGAAGGTGATGATCTCCTTGTTCACCTGCACCGAAGGGCAGCCAGCCACTAGCCACCTGTACCAGGTGTTAATGACCAGGCCCAGGAGGCAGTTGAACACCTTCATTCCAAGGTAGACAGGTGAGTCATAATAGTCAGGTGTGGTTCAGCCTGATGGGATGGGGAAAAGAAGAGTTTGGTTCCTTCATTTCCGCACAGTCTCTGCTTTAGTCTCAGAAGAATAGGAGGAGCTGAGTTCTTAGACATAGAGGGAGCGAGAAACAACAGGAGAGGTAATAGTGGATATGGAGAGGTGTAACAGTGAAACACGTATTGAAGTTATTGTGGTTTTTCAAGAAAAGGATATACATTGAGTTTCCACTGTACCTGCTGTGGCGTATTCTTCTCAGGGAAGAATGAGTGTCTATACCTCTGTCCAGGGGTTAGGGTTTAGAACCTACAGTATGCTGTGAAGAGTGCTCGGAACAAGATGACACTCATCTAGACTTTATTTGACTTATGTTAAAACCTGTTTGGGATAGGGGGCAGTATTTTCACGGCCGGATAAAAAACGTACCCGATTTAATCTTGTTACTACTCCTGCCAAGAAACTAGAATATGCATATAATTAGTAGATTTGGATAGAAAACACTCTAAAGTTTCTAAAACTGTTTGAATGGTTCTGTGAGTATAAAATAACTCATATGGCAGGCCAAAACCTGAGAAGATTCCATACAGGAAGTGCCCTGTCTGACAATTTGTTCTCCTTCTGTGGCATCTCTATCAAAAATACAGCATCTCTGCTGTAACGTGACGTTTTCTAAGGCTTCCATTGGCTCTCAGAAGGCGCCAGAAAGTGGAATGACGTCTCTGCAGTCTCTGGACGAAAAACAGCAGTTTTTGTGAGTGGTCAGGCAGGGAACAATGACACTGGAGATGCGCATCCATGTTTTTCTTTCAGTGTTTGAACGAATACAATGTCGCCCGGTTGGAATACTACTGCTATTTTACGAGAAAAATTGAATAAAAATTGATTTTAAACAGCGTTTGACATGCTTCGAAGTACGGTAATGGAATATTTTGAAATCTTTTGTCACGAAATGCACTCGCTCGTCAGCCTTTGGATAGTGACCTCAACGCACGAACAAAACGCACAATATAACTATGGATTATTTCGAACCAAAACAACATTTGTTGTTGAAGTAGAAGTCCTGGGAGTGCATTCTGACGAAGAACAGCAAAGGTAATCAAATTTTTCTTATAGTAATTCTGAGTTTAGTGAGCACCAAACTAGGTGGGTGTCAAATTAGCTAGCCTGTGATGGCCGAGCTATCTACTCAGAATATTGCAAAATGTGCTTTCGCCGAAAAGCTATTTTAAAATCTGACACCGCAATTGCATAAAGGAGTTCTGTATCTATAAATCTTAAAATAATTGTTATGATTTTTGTGAACGTTTATCGTGAGTCATTTAGTAAATTCACCGGAAGTTTGCGGTGGGTATGCTAGTTCTGAACATCACATGCTAATGTAAAAAGCTGTTTTTTGATATAAATATGAACTTGATTGAACAAAACATGCATGTATTGTATAACATAATGTCCTAGGAGTGTCATCTGATGAAGATCATCAAAGGTTAGTGCTGCATTTAGCTGTGGTTTTGGTTTTTGTGACATATATGCTTGCTTTGAAAATGGCTGTGTGATTATTTTTGGCAGGGTACTCTCCTGACATAATCTAATGTTTTGCTTTCGCTGTAAAGCCTTTTTAAAATCGGACAATGTGGTTAGATTAACGAGAGTCTTGTCTTTAAAATGGTGTAAAATAGTCATATGTTTGAAAAATTGAAGTTATAGCATTTTTAAGGTATTTGTATTTCGCGCCACGCTCTACCATTGGATATTGGTGAGGCGTTCCCCTAGCGGAACGTATGTCCCTAACAGGTTTTAAGCATCTGCCATTATAAAAGCCAAAATAACAAACATGGGCCTCAATTCAATGTACAACATAACATGAAGAAAAAGCAATCCATTAATTAATGCTGATGCTAAATGAATAGGTCTAATCCTCTATCTAACCACCCTATCCTAATACTCATTGTATAATCATTAAAAAAAAAAATCACTATAATGCTGAACAAGGAATGAAGCTTTGTTTAAAACAACTATAAGTCTAACGTGTTGTATCTCACCAAAGTAAAACAATAAAAACTATTTATCAAATCAAAAAATTACACTAAATCTTCTACGCCTTTGCTGTGTCTACATATGTTTAAACTATAGCTGCAGGCTCTAAGAAGTTGGACGGCGCTGCGGTATTAGCAGAGCAATTTGAATTCAATGTGTACTTAGAACATTGTGTTATCGCCTCCTAGCATTAGTTTGTCACAAAAGCCTGTCCATAAACTGTAAGTCTAACGTGTCTCTGGCCCTCTTCGGCATGGCAGCCTTCCCTCTCTGTAGAGGTGAATCAGGGGTGAGACCAGGACACTGAAGATGGTAACAATCAATAACATGGGAAAGACATTGCAGTTGTGGTCAAGACTGTATGACACGGTGGCATAACCAACCACAACCGAGATGGAGCTCGCCAAGATAATCACCAGGTTGGTTAAGATGACCCCAAAAGCTCTCATCTTATGTGGATCTGTTGTCCCCTGTTTCTTCTCTCCCCCTCTGCCTCCCTCCACCTCTCCTGGACCAGGCTTCTTCAGCACACGCAGGATGAAGAAGCAGCAGAAAGAAATGACAGCCATCGCAAGGCAATAGACACTAATGAGCACATAACCTGCGTTATTTTCGAAACCCATTATAGTGGTAGAACATGCATAAGCGAGAGTCAACACCCAGATCAATGTTGAACATGCCACCCTGTACCTCCGGAGTCTGTACTTGAGGAAAGCCACAGGTTGGGCCACTGCCAGATAGCGCTCCAAACAGATGCAGCTCTGGATCAGGGGCCTGCAGGTCCAGGAGAGGAGATAGAGGACATATTTAGCCTGCAGTAACATGATGTTCTGGCTGAGTAGGTAGCTGACAACCTCAAGGAGATCCTGGACACAGAACACCAGCTCCACCGCAAACAGGTTAATAGGGAAGACCTGAGCGGGTTTCACACCTCCAGAGAGACTTCCACTCAGAGAGAGCCAGAGGCACCAGACCAGAGCTGGCGTCCCCAGGAGGAAGCACAGGGCCTGGGCAGCACCGTACAGCATTGGTACAACATAGCCCTGGTGAAAGCAAACTGTCCAGCTGGTTATGTAAGTGTGGTTTCCTGAAGAGGCATTCATCCTTGTGGAACAATATCCAAGCCCACTGAGATATGAGAGAGGAGAGATTACAAGTTTCATTACTTTATGTTTTAATATATTGTGGGGAAAATACTGATGCAATATACTGATGATCATTTAACCAGGCAAGTCAGTTAAGAAAAAAATATTATTTACAATGACAGCCTTCCCCAGCCAAACTGGGCCAATTATGCACCGCCCTATGGGACTCCCAATCATGGCTGGATGTGATTCAGCCTGGATTTGAACCAGGGACTGTAATGACGCCTCTTGCAGTGAAGTGACATCTTTTGCACTGAGATGCAGTGCCTCAGACTGCTGCGCCACTCAGGAGCCCGATGTAAACATTCATAACAATACTTAGATATACGTAGGTCTACTGTTATATCTGTCAAAACATTGTGCATTGTCTCAGAAGGTCTGAATTAACAGGAGATATAAAACGGTTAGCAGAAGATAACATACTCAGTGATGTTAAAATGCAAAATAACCTACCTCAGTTGTTTTGGTAACTCAGACCTTGCTTTGCGATATTCGTACTTCTCTCTCCAGGAGAACTCTGAGACCCTATGGCTCAACACCTACATGAATGAGTGATTTTAGCCAAAGCACTATGTCCTGTGTTCTTCCTAACAAGTCACATGTTGTGTTATTTACATAAACACACCTGTGAGCAGTGATAAATTGAGCACCATTGCATTTTTAGTTTACAGCAAGTCATTATATTTGGTTAGAAATCCTATCACCATGAACAAAACACAGATTAACCAAATGCAGTCACGCACAAACACACACACAAATACCACACACACACACACACACAGATGGAATTTCAACCTGCTCAGAGATTTGCATTTGGCCTGAGTAGAAATGGAAGGATCATCACTGATAACCCTCAGCACGTGTATGTCCCAGCCACAGGCTAACCCAGCCACCTGCAAGGGTTGACTCTTTCACCTTACATAATCAAATCATATGGGCTTCAGACATACAACATATTAGTATGATGTTTGGCAATCTGGATCTCGCTAAACTCTTTGAAACTCATAAACATGATCACAAACTCATAAACAGCTACAGATAATTGTCACTACAGAGTCCCCCCACCATAGAGTCCCTCATCCCCGGAGGTCTATTTTGTCTGCACCGGCATAATGGGGTTAGTGTCCACTCGTAACAAAGGGTGTTCAGTCTTTGGTAGGGGGCTATCACTCTGGTGGACAAGGACAAGGGGTGAAATAATGCGCTTACAGGGGGCACAGACTGTGTTTCTGGTGAACCACTCAGTGACACAGGGGGTACAGGGGGAGTGGGCAGTCTGGAGCCATGTCTGAGGAGCCTGGGTGTGTGGTGGAATGTCATTGCCAGAGGAAGGGGTTGTAGGGGCAAAGAGGCCCCTTTTTACGGGGCTAACTTATTCCTGCAGTGCCACCTTTCTCCCCCTGGGAGACAGCTGGACCCAGTACACCACCTCTTCCATACTCTCCAGGACCCTGCAGTGACTGTCCAGCTTGGGGCAACAACCTTTCTTTGTCAGGGGGCTGTAAACCCAGACCAGCTCCCCAGCCTCAAAGTGCATGTTGTAGTTTGTTTTCTGCCTCACATCTGCATTCAGCAACTGCTCACTGGCGAAGGTGTGGACTGACTCCAGGCAGTCCTGGTCTCCTGGCATATCCGGCCCAGGAGAACAGGAGAGCTATCAAGGGGCCGCCCGAACCTGATGATCATCTTTCTCTGTCAGGTGTAGAGTCGATGGTGTCTTGGACAGTGGTGCGGCACGCCATGTGGACCATTGTCAGGTGCTTGTCTCAGTCACATTGGTGTTGGCAGAGATGATGGTCTGCTGCTGTGAAAACATTTTGTTGAAGCGCACCACGAGACCATCGCTCTGTGGGTGAAGCAGAGTGGTGTGTGTCTCGTGCATACGCAGTCACTCACATACGGTGATGAACATCGCTGTGAATGGACTCTACAGCGCCAAACTTCCCGAACCGATAGTGTCCAGTCACTAGTCCTCCATACATGCCCTGGAGCACAGTCTCCTGCAGTGTTTTGAGAACCATCACCTGCCACCTCTCCTCTCCTGTAGATGGCTCCTTCCATGCTTGCTGTAGCACGCCATCAGCCGGCCGCAGAGCCTCGAACTTTGACCACAGCCCTTTGGTTGCACAGGAGAGCTCCGACACCTCTGCCAATGGAAAGAGTGCCTCCGCTGGCTAAAGGTCTTTATACTTCTCTTGCTTCTGCCTCCATTGAGACGCATCGACAGCCTGAAGCTCACAGCAGACAGGTACGCACACCTGGCATGCTGAGGCACAGACCCCCCTCCTCCGCACATTGCTCTCTCTCACTGGTCTCTTTCCACTCACAGTGGCAGTGTTCAAATAAACCTACCATTAAAGTTATAGACTGATCATTTCTTTGTCAGTGGGCAAATGTACAAAATCAGCAGGGGATCAAATACTTTTTTCCCTCACTGTAGTGCTGATTCCCTCTTCCCCCATTTAGCCTAACATGGACACCTCTCTCCTCATGAGGATCCTGGCCCAGTCCAAGATCGAAATCCTTGGACTGAATGCCAAGAGTCACTTCTGGAGGAAACCGGGCACCATCCCTACGGTGAAGCATGTTGGTTGCAGCATCATGCTGTGGGGATGTTTTTCAGCAGCATGGACTGGGAGACTAGTCAGGATGGCCGGAAAGATGAACAGAGCAAAGTACAGAGAAATCCTTGATGAAAACCTGTTCCAGAGTGCTCAGGACCTCTGACTGGGGCAAAGATTCACCTTCCAACAGGACAACGACACCAAGCACACAGCCACGAATATGCAGGAGTGGATTCGGGACAAGTCTCTGAACGTCCTTGAGTGGCCCAGCCAGAGCCCGGACTTGAACCCAATCGAACATCTCTGGAAAGTCCTGAAAATAGCTGTGGAGCAACGCTCCACATCCAACCTGACAGAGCTTGAGAGGATCTGCAGAGACGAATGGGAGAAACTCCCCAAATACAGGTGTGCAAGCTTGTAGCGTCATACCCAAGAAGACTCGAGGCTGTAATCACTGCCAAAGGTGCTTCAATAATCCACTGGGTCAAGGGTCTGAATATTTATGTAAATGTCACATTTCAGTGTTTTATGTTTAATAATAATTTCATTTAATATCAAATATCATTTGCATATATAAAAAAAAACGGTTTTTGCTTTATGATTATGGGGTACTGTGTGTAGCTTGCTTGAGGGGAAAAAACAGTTGAATCAATTTTAGAATAAGGCTGTAACATAACAAAATGTGAAAAATGTAATTAAGTGGTCTGAATAATTTCCAAATGCACTGTATATCTGCCATTCAAATAGCCAACATTTAATGTGCGTCTGCCATTTAGAGGAGTCCATGTTTTTTCCAGTGTAGATGAAGCCTAATGTTTTTTTATGAGCGTGCACTGTCAGGGCTAGAATGTTGAGTAAGGATGACACTATTAGCCAAGTCTCATGCACAGTCAGTCCCCATACATTTGAATAACATTATGTAATATAATCAGGGTTTCACAACCTCGGTCCTGGGAGCACAGTTAGTAGTGCTAGAGCAAAAACCACAACGTGCACCCAGGGGAGGGTCCAGAACGTGGGAAACCCTGATCTAAGTGACAGACAATGACCTAAATTCAAATTACAACATAAATGAATAGGCCTACTCCCCTATCTTGCCACCCTGTCCTATTACTACTGTATAATTTGTAAAACAAACCAACATTGACTGTAATGCTAAACAAGTGATGTAGCTTTAGTTAACTCTAATGCTAACATGATATATCTCACAAAATGCTATTGCTACATGCTATCAAACTAAAACAATCAAAACTATTTATAAAATAAAATGTGTGCCAAGGCCATATCTACATATGTTTAAACTACAGTTTAAACTAAGAAGTTAGGCTGTGCTGCGGAACTGACAGATAATTGTTTTTCAATGTGTATTTAACACAGCACTCTATTGTCTCCTGTAAAGGGGACTGACTGTGCATGACAATGTTTGACAGTGTACAACAAGTTTGTAAAAAAAAACTGTACTTTAGTGCACGCAACTCTAAGTTTAACGTGTCTCTGGCACTCTTCGGCATGGCAGCCTTCCCTCTCTGTAGAGGTGCAGCAGGGGTGAAACCATGACACTGAAGTTGTTAAGAATCAGCATCATGGGGGTGACATTGCAGTTGTAGTCAAGACTGGATGACAGGGTGGCCAAACCAACAACCACCGAGATGGAGCTCGCCAAGATAATCACCAGGTTGGTTAAGACGATCCCAAAAGCTCTCATCTTATGTGGGTCTGCCGTCCCCTGTTTCTTCTCTCCCCCTCCACTCCCCTCTACCTCTCCTGGACCAGGCTGATTCAACACACGCAGGATAAAGAAGCAGCAGAGAGAAATGATGGCCACCCAAGGCAATAGACACTAATGAGCACATAAACTGTGTTTTTTACATAACTCATTAAATGGATTACAAAAAATGCATTGGTGAGCGACAACACCCAGACCATGGTTGAACACGCCAGCCTGTACCGCCGGAGCCTATACTTGAGGAAAGCCACAGGTTGGGACACCGTCAGGTAGCGCTCCACACAGATGCAGCTCTGGAGCAGGGGCCTGCAGATCCAGGACAGCTGATAGAGGAAGTAAACAGCTTTCCATAAAATGACATTCTGGCTGAGTAGGTAGCTGACCAAATCAAAGACAACCTCGACACAGAACACCAGCTCCACTGTGAACAGGTTTATAGAGAAGACCTGGGTGGGTTTGAGACCTTCAGAGTGACTTCCACTCAGAGAGAGCCAAAGGCACCAGACAAGAGCTGGCATCCCGACAAGGAAGCACAGGGCCTGGGCAACATGGTAAAGCTTTGGCACAACATTGCCCTGGTCCAAGCAAACATCTCAGGTGTCAAGGTAAATGTTGTTTCCTGATGAGTCATTCATCCTTGTGGAACAATCTCCGAGCCCACTGAGATATGAGAGAAGATTACACGATTCATGATGTTATGTTTTAATGTATTGTTGGCAGTATGCTTATACCATATACTGATGCAGTTATACATTAACAGTACTTTGATATACATATGTCTACTTTTGTCTGTAAAAACATTGTGCATTGTCTCAAAAAGTGTGAATGAAAACATGAAGAGGAGCGTTAAAACAATCAGCCTGATATACTCAGTTAAAATGTAAAATAACCTACCTTAATTACATCTAGACGTTCCGCTAGCAGAACACCTGCTCCAATTTCCAATGATGGGCGTGGCGCGAAATACAAACTCCTCGAAAATCCGAAAACTTCAATTTTTCAAACATATTACTATTTTACACCATTTTAAAGACAAGGCTCTCCTTTATTTAACCACACTGTCCGATTTCAAAGCAAAACATTAGATTATGTCAGCAGAGTACCCAGCCAGAAATAATCAGACACCCATTTTTCAAGCTAGCATATAATGTCACAAAAAACAAAACCACAGCTAAATGCAGCAGTAACCTTTGATGATCTTCATCAGATGACACTCCTAGGACATTATGTTATACAATACATGCATGTTTTGTTCAATCAAGTTCATATTTATATCAAAAACCAGCTTTTTACATTAGCATGTGACGTTCAGAACTAGCATTCCCACCGAACACTTCCGGTGAATTTACTAAATTATTCACGATAAACGTTCACAAAAAACATAACAATTATTTTAAGAATTATAGATACAGCACTCCTTTATGCAATCGCGGTGTCCGATTTTTAAAATAGCTTTTTGGTGAAAGCACATTTTCCAATATTCTGAGTAGATAGCCCGGCCATCATGGCTAGCTATTTTGACACCCACCAAGTTTGGTACTCACCAAACTCAGATTTACTAGAAGAAAAATTGGATTACCTTTGCTGTTCTTCGTCAGAATGCACTCCCAGGACTTCTACTTCATCACCCAATGTTGTTTTGGTTCCAAATAATCCATAGTTGTATCCAAATAGCGGCGTTTTGTTGTGCGTTCAAGACACTATCCGAAGGGTAACGAAGGGTGATGTGCCCGGCGCGTATCGTGACAAAAAAATTCAAAATATTCCATTACCGTACTTCGAAGCATGTCAAACGCTGTTTAAAATCAATTTTTATGCAATTTTTCTCGTGAAAAGCGATAATATTCTGACCGGGAGTCGTTGTTTTCGTTCAAAGACTGAAAATGTAAACATGGAGTTGTCTCGTGCACGCGCGCCCCAGTCTCATTGTTCTCAGATCGACCACTTACCAAATGCGCTATTGTTTTTCAGCCATAGACAGCAGAGTCATCATTCAACGTTCTGGCGCCTTCTGAGAGCCTATGGGAGCATTAGAAAATGTCACGTTACAGCAGAGATCCCCTGTTTTGGATAGAGATGGCAAAGAAGGCCAAGAAATGGTCAGACAGGGTACTTCCTGTACAGAATCTTCTCAGGTTTTGGCCTGCCATTTGAGTTCTGTTATACTCACAGACACCATTCAAACAGTTTTAGAATTTTTGGAGTGTTTTCTATCCAAAGCTAATAATTATATGCATATTCTAGTTTCTGGGCAGGAGTAATAATCAGATTAAATCGGGTACGTTTTTTATCCGGCCGTGAAAATACTGCCCCCTATCCATAACAAGTTAATAGTGTTGGTAACTCAGACCTTGATTCACAATATTGGTGGTTCTCTCTCCTTCTGAAGGCTGAGTCCAGCCTGATGGATTAACACCAACATGTAGGAGTGATTTTAGTCATAGCTCTCTGTCTTCTGTTCTTCCTAACAAGTGACGTGTTGTGTTATTTACATACACACACCTGTGGGCATTGATGAATTGAGCACCATTGTAGTTTATTTGACTGTAAATCCTATCAAAACACAAATGTACAAAATGCATATGCTGCATGAACGCACATGCACACAAGAAAACACATACACGCACGCACACACACACAAACACGCACACACACACACACACACACACACACACACACACACACACACACACACACACACACACACACACACACACACACACACACACACACACAGAAAGACAAATATGCAATTTCATCCCGCTCAGTGATTTGCATTTTGGCCTGAGCAGAAATGGAAGCATCATCACTCATATCACTCAGCACTTGTCTGTCCCAGCCACAGGTTAACCCAGCCACCTGCAAGGGGTGACTCTTTCACCTTACGTAATCAAATCATATGGGCTTCAGACATACACAGTATTAGTCTGTTGTTTGGATTCTGGATCTCTCTGTAATTGCATAGTGCCTAAAGTATAGATTTGTACTTACAGGTAAAAGCTTCATGAGACTCACCGAGAATCCATCACTTCTATGATTACCTCCCCTATACCTGTCACTCCCTTTGGTTCATTCCCAAGGCTGTATTAGTTATATTTTACATGTCCAGACGCTACTCTTGTTTTGTACTGTTCCATGTTTATTGAATTATTAAGTTCTGTACTTGTGTTACAGAACACCGCCTCAACAAATGGAAGCAACAGGGATTTTCTGGTGACTTTGGGTAAAAAAAAACGCCAATCATGCTTCAGCTGGCACGACAGGCTCCCAAAGCTCAGCTGGCTCGACAGGTTCCCATGCCTCAGCTGGCTCGACAGATTCCCATGCCTCAGCAAGCTCGAGAGGTTCCCACGCCTAAGCAGAAGCGACCGGCCACCGCACTTCAGCTTGCTCGACAGGTTCCCATGCCTTAGCTGGCTCGACAGGATCCCATGCCTCTGCTGGCTCGACAGGCTCCCACGCCTCTGCTGGCTCGACAGGCTCCCATGCCTCTGCTGGCTCGACAGGTTCCCATGCCTCAGCTGGCTCGACAGATTCCCATGCCTCAGCAAGCTCGAGAGGTTCCCACGCCTAAGCAGAAGCGACCGGCCACCGCACTTCAGCTTGCTCGACAGGTTCCCATGCCTTAGCTGGCTCGACAGGATCCCATGCCTCTGCTGGCTCGACAGGCTCCCATGCCTCTGCTGGCTCGACAGGCTCCCACTCCTCTGCTGGCTCGACAGGCTCCCATGCCTCTGCTGGCTCGACAGGCTCCCATGCCTCTGCTGGCTCGACAGGCTCCCGCGCCTCTGCTGACTCGACAGGCTCCCACGCCTCTGCTGACTCGACAGGCTCCCGCGCCTCTGCTGACTCGACAGGCTCCCATGCCTCTGCTGACTCGACAGGCTCCCGCGCTTCTGCTGACTGGACAGGTTCCCGCACCTCAGCAGACTCGGCAGGTTCAGGTGCCTCAGCAAGCTCCTGGTCCTCGGGACCATCCCTCTGGGTGGCGTCGTCCTGCGGCTGGAACCATGCATCAGGGAGACGTGAATCACTCCCCCTTTCCGGCACTTGATGTCACTTCTTTACGTATCATTATGCACACCTGCCACCATCGTTACGCGCACCTGCGCCTCAATGTTCTCCATCACTTCTTTATTTACCTCCCCTATATCTCTCACACCCTTTGGTTCATTCCCCAGGCAGTATTCGTTTTGTTTTTCATGTCCAGACGCTACTCTTGATTTGTATTGTTCCATGTTTATTGTATTATTAAAGTCACACCCTGTACTTGTTTCTCGACTCCCAGCATCTGTGTTACACATATCAGGAAGCTGATTAAACAGCATGATCATTACACCGGTGAACCTTGTACTGGGGACAATAAAAGGCCACTCTTAAATGTGCAGTTTTGTAACAAAACACAATGCTACAGATGTCCCAAGTTTTAAGGTGGGTGTGCAACTGGCATGCTCAATGCAGTAATGTCCACCAGAGCTGTTGCAAGATAACTAAATGTTCATTTCTCTACCATAAGCCGCCACCAATGTCATTTGTGAGAATTTGCCAGTACTTCCAACCGGCCTCACAACCGCAGACTACATGTAACCACGCCAGCCCAGACCAGCCACCCAGAAAGCTGGTGAAACTGAGGAGAATTTATGTCTGTAATAAAGCCCTTTTGTGGGCATAAACATATTCTGATTGGCTGGGCATGGCACCTCAGTGGATGGGCCTGCCTCCCAATTTGGTAGGCCTATGCCCTCCCAGGCCAACCCATGGCTGTGTCCCTACCTAGTCCTGTGAAATCCATAGATTAGAGCCTAATGGATTTATTTCAATTGACTGATTTCCATATATGAACTTTAACTCAGTAAAATAATTGAAATTGTTGCATATTGCGTTTATATTTTGTTCACTGAGACATAAACTGAACAAGTTCCACAGACATGTGACTAACAGAAATTGAATAATGTGTCCCTGAACAAAGGGGGGGGGGGGGTCAAAGTCAAAAGTAACAGTCAGTATCAGGAGGCTGAATAAATGTGGCTTGTCACCAAAAACACTCACAAACTTTTACAGATGCACAATCGAGAGCATCCTGTCGGGCTGTATCACCGCCTGGTACGGCAACTGCTCTGCCCACAACCGTAAGGCTCTCCAGAGGGTAGTGAGGTCTGCACAACGCATCACCGGGGGCAAACTACCTGCACTCCAGGACACATACACCACCCGATGTCACAGGAAGGCCAAAAAGATCATCAAGGACAACAACCACCCGAGCCACTGCCTGTTCAGCCCGAAATCCTCCAGAAGGCGAGGTCAGTACAAGTGCATCAAAGCTGGGACCGAGAGACTGAAAAACAGCTGCTATCTCACGGCCATCAAACTGTTAAACAGCCACCACTAACATTGATTGGCTGCTGCCAACACATTGGCTCAAATTTCTAGCCACTAAATAAATGGAAAAATTGGATGTAATAAATGTATCACTAGTCACTTTAAACAATGCCACTTTATATAATGTTTACATACCCTACATTACTCATCTCATATGTATATACTGTACTCTATACCATCTACTGCATCTTGCCTATGCCGTTCGGCCATCGCTCATCCATATATTTATATGTACATATTCTTATTCATTCCTTTACACTTGTGTGTATGAGGTAGTTGTTGTGAAATTGTTAGATTACTTGTTAGATATTACTGCATGGTCAGAACTAGAAGCACAAGCATTTCACTACACTCGCATTAACATCTGTGTACCATGTGTATGTGACCAATAAATGTGATTTTATTTTTTGATTTGATTTGAAACAGTGTTTACACCCTTTACAATGAAGATCTGTGAAGTTATGTGGATTTTCATGAATTATCTTTAAAAGACAGGGTCCTGAAAAAGGGCCATTTCTTTTTTATTTGTACATATACTACCATTCAAAAGTTTGGGGTCACTTAGAAATGTCCTTGTTTTTGAAAGAAAAAAAAAAAATAACATCAAATTGATCAGAAATACAGTGTAGGCCAGTTTTATCGCTTCTTTAATCAGAACCACAGTTTTCAGCTGTGCTAACATAATTCCAAAATGGTTTTCTAATGATCAATTAGTATTTTAAATTATAAACTTGGATAAGCCAACACAATGTGCCATTGCAACACAGGAGTGATGGTTGCTAATAATGGGCCTCTGTGCGCCTATTCCATAAAATAAATCTGCCTTTTCCAGCTACAATAGTCATTTACAACATGAACAATATCTACACCGTATTTTAATGGGCAAAAAAATGGCTTTTCTTTCAAAAACAAGGACATGTCTAAGTGACCCCAAACTTTTGAATGGTAGTGTATATACAAAGTGTTAATGTGTGAAATATGTATTTAGATTTAATAGTATGGTACTATGTTCTAATTCATTAATTAAGTAATATTATGTTGGATAATAAGTAGTAGCTTATCATAACATGCGTGCACACAATGACTGTAATTTGCTAAGAATTTGCAAAATGGCATATATTATAATAATATAATTTAAGTTGTTGTAATATAAATTGAATAATATTCATGTTTGTAGACATTCATCAGGAGCTGCCAATAGATAGAGAGACAGGCATAAGGTTTGAAATTCTAACAATCACATAATTTAGGGTTCCAAGGATCTTTTTCTTTGTGTGTGTGGTTTTCTTTTAAAACACGGAAATATTGAAGATCAGATTCAACTCCGGAATGTTGCCTTACTCCTTAACAGAGGTAGTGACAACAGCTAAAATACAATGTTAGCTGTCATGTAAATAGTGAATGAAACATCTGGTAGGTCCTGATGTTTATGGAGGCTAATGATTTTTTTTTCCAGTGGCCTTGTCTGGTGTGCATTCATCACTGAATACATATTTTATGACATGCTGTATTTATTTAACTATGCAAGTCAGTTAAGAACAAATTCTTATTTACAATGACAACCTACCCCGGCCAAAGCTGGGCCAATTGTGCGCCGCCCTACGGGACAACCTGGATACCAACCAGGGACTGTAGTGATACCTCTTGCACAGATGCAGTGCCTTAGACCACTGCGCCACTTGGGAGCCTTTCCAATCAATCAGATTTGCTTTATTCCACACTTCTTTTAAAACATAGAACAATACATTTGAATACAACAACACTCAAAGTAGAGAAGCAACTGCTATACAAACCTGGACTCAGGTGTAGATGTAACATAGTAAATGTAAGTCTACCTCCCCTCCATTTAGTATGGTATGTTACCTTTCGCATGGTAGGTATTAGTTTATGGATGCCTATCATTCATTTCGTATGATATTTTGAACACATTTTGAATATGTATGATATGTTATGAATTCTAACTTGTTGTTGGTAACGTTAGCTAGGTGGCTTGGTGGTAGGTGTCTAACATTAGCTACGCTAGGGGTTAGTGTTAGGAGTTAATGTTAAGAGTTAGGTTAAGTGGTTAAGGTTAGGGTAAGGTGCTAAAATGCTAAAGTTGTCCGTGATAAGATTAGAAAATGCAACCTTTGGGTTCCTAGACGCTCAACCATCCATCCGGGCCAAACACCCTCATTTCATTTTTGCCTTAATTAACCTTCTGTTTAATGTAACCATTCCACACGTAACATATCATACTAATTTGAGTGTCCCTTGTTTATGTTTACTTTGTTACGTCTAGTCTATGATAACAGGCTGGCTATACAGCATGTCATTTTTTTATTTTATTTTTATTTCACCTTTATTTAACCAGGTAGGCAAGTTGAGAACAAGTTCTCATTTACAATTGCGACCTGGCCAAGATAAAGCAAAGCAGTTCGACAACATACAAAAACACAGAGTTACACATGGAGTAAAACAACATACAATCAATGATGCAGTAGAAATTAAAAAAAAATAAAAAATAAGACTATATACAATGTGAGCAAATGATGTGAGATAAGGGAGGTAAAGGCAAAAAAAATGCCATGGTGGCAAAGTAAATAAAGTATAGCAAGAAAAACACTGGAATGGTAGATTTGTAGTTTGAAGAAAGTTCAGAGATAAAATATAAATAATATGGTGCAAAGGAGCAAAATAAATAAAATAAATAAATACAGTAGGGGAAGAGGTAGTAGTTTGGGCTAAATTATAGATGGGCTATGTACAGGTGGAGTGATCTTTGAGCTGCTTTGACAGCTGGTGCTTAAAGCTAGTGAGGGAGATAAGTGTTTCCAGTTTCAGAGATTTTTGTAGTTCGTTCCAGTCATTGGCAGCAGAGAACTGGAAGGAGAGACGACCAAAGGAGGAGTTGGCTTTAGGGGTGACCAGAGAGATATACCTGCTGGAGCGCGTGCTACAGGTGGGTGCTGCTATGGTGACCAGTGAGCGGAGATAAGGGGGGACTTTACCTAGCAGGGTCTTGTAGATGACCTGGAGCCAATGTGTTTGGCGACGATTATGAAGCGAAGGCCAGCCAACGAGAGCGTACAGGTCGCAGTGGTGGGTAGTATATGGGGCTTTGGTGACAAAACGGATGGCACTGTGATAGACTGCATCCAGCTTGTTGAGTAGGGTATTGGAAGCTGTTTTGTAAATGACATCGCCGAAGTCGAGGATTGGTAGGATGGTCAGTTTTACGAGGGTATGTTTGGCAGCATGAGTGAAGGATGCTTTGTTGCGAAATAGGAAGCCAATTCGAGATTTCACTTTGGATTGGAGATGATTGATGTGAGTCTGGAAGGAGAGTTTACAGTCTAACCAGACACCTAGGTATTTGTAGTTGTCCACAAATTCTAAGTTAGAACCGTCCAGAGAAGTGATGCTGGACAGGCGGGCAGGTGCAGGCAGCGATCGGTTGAAGAGCATGCATTTAGTTTTACTTGTGTTTAGGAGCAGTTGGAGACCACGGAAGGAGAGTTGAATGGCATTGAAGCTCGTCTGGAGGGTTGTTAACACAGTGTCCAAAGAAGGGCCAGAAGTGTACAGAATGGTGTCGTCTGCATAGAGGTGGATCAGAGATTCACCAGCAGCAAGAGCGACATCATTTATGTATACAGAGAAAAGAGTTGGCCCAAGAATTGAACCCTGTGGTACCACCATAGAGACTGCCAGAGGTCCAGACAGTAGGCCCTCCGATTTGACACACTGAACTCTGTCAGAGAAGTAGTTGATGAACCAGGCGACGCAATCGTTTGAGAAATCAAGGCTACTGAGTCTGCCGATGAGGATGTGGTGATTAACAGAGTCAAAAGCTTTGGCCAGGTCAATGAATACGGCAGCACAGTATTGTTTCTTATCGATGGCGGTTACGATGTCGTTTAGGACCTTGAGCGTGGCTGAGGTGCACCCATGACCAGCTCTGAAACCAGATTGCATAGCGGAGAGGGTGCGGTGGGATTCGAAATGGTCGGTAATCTGTTTGTTGACTTGGCTTTCGAAGACCTTAGAAAGGCAGGGTAGGATGGATATAGGTCTGTAGCAATTTGGGTCAAGAGTGTCACCTCCTTTGAAGAGGGGGATGACAGCAGCTGCTTTCCAATCTATGGGAATCTCAGACGACACGAAAGAGAGGTTGAACAGGCTAGTAATAGGGGTTGCAATAATTTCGGCAGATAATTTTAGAAAGAAAGGGTCCAGATTGTCAAGCCCCGCTGATTTGTAGGGGTCCAGATTTTGCGGCTCTTTCAGAACATCAGCTGAATGGATTTGGGAGAAGGAGAAATGGGGGAGGCTTGGGCGAGTAGCTGTGGGGGGTGCAGTGCTGTTGAATGCAGTAGGGGTAGTTAGGTGGAAAGCATGGCCAGCCGTAGAAAAATGCTTATTGAAATTCTCAATTATAGTGGGCTTATCGGTGGTGACAGAGTTTCCTATCCTCAGTGCAGTGGGCAGTTGGGAGGAGGTGTTCTTATTCTCCATGGACTTTACAATGTCCCAGAACTTTTTAGAGTTGGAGTTGCACGAAGCGAATTTCTGTTTGAAAAAGCTAGCCTTGGCGTTTCTAACTGCCTGTGTGTATTGGTTTCTAACTTCCCTAAAAAGTTGCATATCGCGGGGGCAGTTCGATGCTAATGCAGAACGCCACAGGATATTTTTGTGTTGGTTAAGGGCAGTCAGGTCTGGGGAGAACCAAGGGCTATATCTGTTCCTGGTTCTAAATTTCTTGAAAGGGGCATGCTTATTTAAGATGGAGAGGAAGGCATTTTTTAAAAATAACCAGGCATCCTCTACTGACGGGATGAGGTCAATATCCTTCCAGGATACCAGGGCCAGGTCGATTAGAAAGGCTTGCTCGTTGAAATGTTTCAGGGAGCGTTTGACAGTGATGAGTGGAGGTCGTTTGACCGCTGACCCATTACGGGTGCAGGCAATGAGGCAGTGATCGCTGAGATCTTGGTTGAAAACAGCAGAGGTGTATTTAGAGGGCACGTTGGTTAGGATGATATCTATGAGGGTGCCAGTGTTTGCGGCTTTGGGGTTGTACCTGGTGGGTTCATTAATAATTTGTGTGAGATTGAGGGCATCAAGCTTGGATTGTAGGATGGCTGGGGTGTTAAGCATGTCCCAGTTTAGGTCACCTAGTAGCACGAGCTCTGAAGATAGATGGGGGGCAATCAGTTCACATATGGTGTCCAGAGCACAACTAGGGGCCGAGGGGGGTCTATAGCAGGCGGCAACGGTGAGAGACTTGTTTTTGGAGAGGTGGATTTTTAAAAGTAGAAGTTCAAATTGTTTGGGTACAGACCTGGATAGCAGGACAGAACTCTGCAGGCTATCTCTGCAGTAGATTGCAACACCGCCCCCTTTGGTCGTTCTATCTTGTCTGAAAACGTTGTAGTTAGGGATGAAGATTTCAGAGTTTTTGGTGGACTTCCTAAGCCAAGATTCAGACACAGCTAGGACATCCGGGTTGGCAGAGTGTGCTAAAGCAGTGAATAAAACAAACTTAGGGAGGAGGCTTCTAATGTTAACATGCATGAAACCAAGGTTATTACGGTTACAGAAGTCATCAAAAGAGAGCGCCTGGGGAGTAGGAGTGGAGCCAGGCACTGCAGGGCCTGGATTCACCTCTACATCCCCAGAGGAGCAGAGAAGAATAAGTATGAGGGTACGGCTAAAAGCTATAAGAATTGGTCGTCTGTGACGTCCAGAATAGAGAGAAAAAGGAGCAGGTTTCTGGGGGCGATAAAATAGCTTCAAGGTATAATGTACAGACAAAGGTATGGTGGGATGTGAGTACAGAGGAGGTAAACCTAGGCATTTAGTGATTATGAGAGAGATATTGTCTCTAGAAACATCATTGAAACCAGAAGATGTCATAGCATGTGTGGGTGGAGGAACTGAGAGGTTGGATAAGGTATAATGAGCAGGGCTAGAGGCTCTACAGTGAAATAAGCCAATAAACACTAACCAGAACAGCAATGGAGAAGGCATATTGACATTAAGGAGAGGCATGCTTAGCCGAGTGATCAAAGGGTCCAGTGAGATTCAGACAGCTAGCCGGGCCATAGGTAGCAAGCTGGTGGAAGATGGGAGGGAGGTCTGTTTTTAGCCACCTCGTGCGTTTCCGTCTGTGGGTTAGTGGGGTTCCGTGTGGAAGGGGGGACCAGTCCAAGTTGGCAAAATAGTTAGTTATAGTGGCCCAAGAAAAGTGTCCGATAGACCTATTCAGATCGCAGCCGAAAAGACAGCTAACGATTAGCGGGCCGCAGATGGGCGATCAGGTTACGTCGCGACGGAGGGGCCAGTTGGATAACTCCCTCGGGCAGATAACGTCGGTGGTCCAGTCGTGAAGACCCGATGGGGCTCCGCATCGGCAGTAAAACGGGTCAGGATAGGTGAGTTGTAGCCCAGGAGACACTTCAGCTGGCTAGCTCAGGAATAGCCCAGGAGTGGCTGACGGAACTCTTCAGCTGGCTAGCTGGCTAGCTCCGTAATAATGTGTGTTAATTCCGTGACCGACGTTGCCAATAGTCACTCAGGTAGCAGCTAGTTAGCTGCAAGATCCAGGTGTAAATGTCCGGAGCCTGCGGTAGAAATCGGGGAAAGGAGAGAGAATAGGTCCGGTATGCTCTGGTCTGAGTCGCGCTGTACAAAAACTGGCGATAGCTTTTCGAGCTAATGGATAGCTGAGGACAGCTAACCGTGGCTAGCTGAACTTCAACGTTAGCCAGTGAAAATGGCTAACCTCTTGCTAGCTTCTGTTGTGGAATTCAGATGAGGTAAATAATACTTTCTTTTTTAAATTGGTGAGGCGGGTTGCAGGAGAGTGCTTTGAGGTTGAGTTTTTAGAATAAAAAAAAATATATATATATATAAAAAGATAAGTGAAGAAAAAATATGTAAATATATATATACACGGGACACGACAAGAGGAGGGTAGAGGACGTCTGAACTGCTACGCCATCTTGGAAAAAAAAGATGAAAGATAATAATAATATAAGATGAAAGATGTCTTCGCAAATAAAGAAAGTTAGCATACACTGAGTGTACAAAACATTAGAAACACTTGCTCTTTCCATGACAGACTCACCAGGGTGGGCCCAGTTTCCCAAAAGCATCTTAAGGCTAAGTTCACCGTTAGAACCTTCATAGGAGCATCATTAAATCTCCGAGCTGTTTCCCAAAATCATTGTTTTTAGCGTAGCACTTGAAAACGCTCGTAATCTAACACCTGCCTCAGACCACTCGTAGAACAGCCAAGCGCTTGATTAAATGGTTTTTCGCCCTCCTACAGCACTTTATACAAAGAAAAATCTCTGTTAAACATAGAATCACATGGTTTGTCTATCTCTATGTGACCTCCGATAACTTCAGAAAAAAGTTGCCAATGTCTTTGTAATTGATACAAATAATAAACTTATATAAACTTAAAATGATGCTTCAAATGAAAACTGAGATGACTGCATTAAAATATTATTTTGCTACATAGAAATATCGGGATATATTTTGTCAAAACAAGCAAAACAGTCACGAATAAGTGGTAATTGTGAGCATGAGGTGAGAGAAAAATATCAACATGCATCTCCCTAATTTCACTTAGATGAACAGCTATACAAGACAAATAAAATGGCAGACCCTTCCCTGCCCCCCCCCCCCCCCCCCCCCCCACACACACACACACACACACACTACTTAGTTGAACTATAACCAACTTGTAAAAAAGTCAACATCTCTAAATAGCATGAACAATATGACTAAAAGGAATGGAACAGAATGATAAGCGGAGAAATGCAAGACAACCATTTCCCTAAAGTGGAGTTATCCTTCTCTTTAACACCCCAATGCAGTACAGTTTTCCAGCCCTGAGGTGATAGAGGAGGTGCTGAGTAAAGTTACCCAACACACTGAAGGAGAAAGTAATGGGGGCCAGAAAACACTTGAATGATCTTAAAGAAATATGATCCTGAAGGACTGCCCTGATGATTGTAGGAGAGAAGTATAGCATGCAGGATGATCTGGAAGGTATGGGAGGCTGTCTTCTTCATCAGGTTCCCTCTCTCCTCTTTTTCACCCTTTCTCTCCTTCACTCCATTCCTTGGACTGGACCTGGTCAGTATGAAGACACTTCAGAACACGTTGATGAACAGAACCTATGCGAAGATACCGGCGTTGAATCAGATGGCTACTCTGGTAACTCCCTTGACACAAGGATGCAGTGTCAGCAACCATGTCACAATCACACATGCCATAGGGTGGACCACTGCCAGGAAGAGCTCCACACAGCTCTGGATCATGTGCCTTCCGACCTCGACCAAGCCAAAACTCCCTGGCAGAATGAAGGGTAAAGCTTTTGATGAAGAGGATGTTGGTGACCAACAGAGGTGAGTAGAGGAAGAAGAGAAGCTCCATGACAGACTGGTTGATGGTGAAGATCTCCTGTTTCACCTGCACCGAAGGGGCCACCCGGCACCAGCCACAGGTACCAGGTGTTGGTGACCAGGCCCAGTAGGCAGTTGAACACTTTCATTCGCAGGTGGACTGGCAGACATGTGGGCCACACCCAGCACCAGGAGTCATATTAGTCAAATCCCCCAGTATTGTTAAACCTGACGGGAACGGGAAAAGAGGAGTTTGGTTCCTTCATTGTTGCACGTCCTCTGTTACTTTAGTCTCTGAATAATAGGAAGAGCTGTGTTCTAAGATAAAGAGGAAAACAAGAGGAAAAATTATTAGTGGATCTGAAGCGGAGTAACACAGTGTAAAATGAATTTTATCATCACACGAATTAAGCTTAAATAGTGAGAGATTACAAATTGATTGAAATTACTGTTTTTTTAAGACAACGTCAAAAATGAGTTTCCACTGTACCTGCTGTGGCTTGTTCTTATCGGAGAAGAATGTGGCTGTACCTCTGTCCAGGGGTAAGGATTTGGCTCCTACAGTATGCTGAGAAGAGTTCTCAACACAAGATGACACAAGATGACTTATTTAGACTAGCCTTTATTTGACTAATGTATTGACATTTGAAATTAAGTGCATTTGCCATTAAAATAGCTAATGCTATATCAGGGGGGTCCACATTTTTTCTAGTGTGTATGAAGCTTAATGGCTTTCTAGAGGTGTTCACAGTCTGGGTTAGAATGTTGAGTAATGATGACACCACTAGCCAAGTCTCATGGGCAGTCAGTCCCCATACGTTTGAATAACATTATGACATGTTAGCGACAGACAAGGACCCTAAATTCAAATGACAACATAACATGAAGAAGACAATCCATGAACTAATGCGGAATGAATAGGTCTAATCCCCTATCTAGCCAACCCATCCTAATATTATTTGCATAGTTAATAAAACAAACCAACGTTTACAATAATACTAAACAAGTGATGGAGCTTAAGTTAACAACAAAACTCTAATGCTAACGTGATGCATCTCACAAAATGCTATTGCTACATGCAACCAAATTAAAACAATGAAAACTATATATCAAAAGAAAATTACACATTGTTCTACATGTGTTTAAACTACAGTTCCAGGCACTAAAGAAGTTAGGCTGTGCCATGGTATTGGCAGAAATTTGAATTAAATGTGTATTTAACACAACACTCTATCGTCTTCTAGTGATAGTTTGTCACAAAAACCTGTAAGTCTAACGTGTCTCTGGCCCTCTTCGGCATGGCAGCCTTCCCTCTCTGTAGAGGTGCATCAGGGGTGAAACCATGACACTGAAGATGTTAACAATCAGGAACATGGGGAAAACATTGCAGATGATGTCAAGACTGGATGACAGGGTGGCCAAACCAACAACCACCGAGATGGGGCTTGTCAAGATAATCACCAGGTTGGATAAGATGATCCCAAAAGCTCTCATCTTATGTGGGTCTGTTGTCCCCTTTTTCTTCTCTCCCTCTCTGCCTCCCTCTACCTCTCCTGGACCAGGCTGCTTCAGCACACGCAGGATGAAGAAGCAGCAGAGAGAAATGACAGCCACCCCAAGGCAATAGACACTAATGAGAACATAAGCTGCAGTTTGTCCATAACCCATTAAAGTGATATGTGAACATGCGTAAGTGAGCGACAGCAGCCAGACCACGGTTGAACACGTCACCCTGTACCTCCGGAGTCTGTACTTGAGGAAAGCCACAGGTTGGACCACCGCCAGGTAGTGCTCCACACAAATGCAGCTCTGGAGCAGGGGCCTGCATGTCCAGGAGAGGTTGTAGAGGAAATACACAGCCTGCCGTAACATTATAGCCTTCCGCATGAACAGGTAGCTGATCACTTCAAGGAGACCCTCGACACAGAACACCAGCTCCGCTGCAAACAGGTTAATAGGGAAGACCTGGGTGGGTTTGAGACCTCCAGAGAGACTTCCACTCAGAGAGAGCCAGAGGCACCAGATAATAGCTGGCTGCCCAGTCCCTCTGCATCCTCCTGGGGATGACAGCCTTCAGACAACTCCTGAGGTCCAGCGGGGGCCGAGGTCTCAGTTGCAGCCGTCCCCGACAAAGGTGCCATGGCTGGAGCGGCAATATAGTCACACCGAATGGGGGGGGGCTGTCCGAGAGACAACTTATTGCTGCTGTTTCTCTATATGACTGTCCCATGGTTTCCACGCAACCTGTTGGAGAGGGCTCCACTGACAGGAGGAAGCCCAGGATCTGGTCTTCTGTTGCATAATGCACATATGGCTCTGTATATTCTGCACAATACGTACTACAGTGGAGTAGGCTGCATATATGATATATGCAGCGATGTTCACGGTGCTGCAACTCCCTGGTACACCAATGTAGAAGAATAATCCACACGCTGGGTTGTTGGGGATGCGGTACCACCAGGTGCTGAGTAGTATCCCAAAAGTGGAGGAGAGGAATCCTAGGGTCCATGCTGCACCATCTGCAGGCCATTATTTACTGGACCACAGGTGGGCAGTGTTGAAAGCAGTAGCGGTTAATGGGTAATTGGGTAATTTAGAAAAACAAAAAAACATAAATACCTTATATACATAAGTATACAGACATTTTGCTATGAGACTCAAGATTCAATTGATTGAACATGATTTGGAAAGGCATACACCTTTCTATTTAAAGTCCCACAGTTGACAGTGCATGTCAGAGCAAAAACCAAGCATTGAGGTCGAAGGATTTGTCCGTAGAGCTCCAAGACAGGATTGTGTCAAGGCACAGATCTGGGGAAGGGAGGCAAAAAATGTCTGCAGCATTGAAGGTCCCTGAGAACACAGTGGCCTGCATCATTCTTAAATGGAAGAAGATTGGAACCACCAAGAGTCTTCCTGGAGCTGGCCGCCCGGCCAAACTGAGCAAGAACAACTATCTCTGCAGCACTCCACCAATCAGCATCATACTGTTGGGATGTTTTCAGCGACAGGAACTGGGAGACTAGACAGGATCGAGGAAAATATGAACAGAGCAAAGTACAGAGAGATCCTTGATGAAAACCTGTTCCAGAGCACTCAGGACCTCAGACTGGGGGCGAAGGTTCACCTTCCAACAGAACAATGACCCTAAGCACACAAACAATACAACGCAAGAATGGATTCGGGACAGGTCTCTCAATGTCCTTGAGTTGCCCAGCCATAGCCCGTACTTCAACCCAATCAAACATCTCCGGAGAGACCTGAAAATAGCTGTACTTGCAGCGACGCTCCCCATCCAACATGACAGAGTTTGAGAGGATCCGCAGAGAAGAATGGGAGAAACTCCCCAAATACAGGTGTGCCAAACTTGTAGCGTCATACCCAATTAGATTCAAGGCTGTAATCACTGCCAAAGTTTCTTAAAAAAAGCACTGAGTAAAGGGTCTGAATACATTTACATTTACGTCATTTAGCAGACGCTCTTATCCAGAGCGACTTACAAATTGAATACTTATATAAATGTGATATTTCAGTTAAATTTTTGCAAGATTGTATTAAAACATGTTTTTTCTTCATCATGATGGGGTATTGTGTGTAGAATGATTATGGGGAAAAATATATTGAATCCATTTTAGAATAAGGCTGGAACGTAACAAAATGTGGAAAAAGTTAAGGGATATGAATACTTTCCAAATGTATTGTTTTGCATGTACAGTAACAGACAGTTCCATGTCCTACAGCATAGTCAAGCAAGTAAATTATTTCCACATTGTCAGACCACTAAACAACTGTTGATTTAGAACCACAGAGAGTTATCGCAAGTTTCATAGAAAACAGGAGCTGCCTCCACTATTCCAGCACCATTTCAACTTCAACATTTCAAAATCTTCAAATCACCTCTGCTTACTGTAGTCTTATACAGGGACAACTAAAAGATCAAAAAATTATTTTGTCCAATCAACATAAGCTAAATATGATGTGGCTGTCCATGGTTCTGATTTCTGTGTGCGTGTGCATGTGTGTGTGGGGGGGTGCGTGCTCATTCGTGGAAGTAGAAAAACATGTTGACTCACCCTACTTGTAGAAAAACACCAATGCCATCCTCCTCTCTTTCATGTTGATGAAATGGTCTATCAATCTGCCATACAGTACATGCTTTTATTTATTTGTTGTCCTAGGCTACCTAGCTAGAATGCTTGCTCGCTAGCCTAACTTCCATTCTTGGGCAACGTCAGCTTGTTAACATTAGCCTACTCCATCTAGCTACATATTGAACTTCCATCCTCTCAGGCCAGCAGCACAACAATTTATCAATTAATGGTTGGATCAGAATCGCTCTTGTAATCATTGGCCAGTACGGAGAATTAAGTAAAACCACAAGTACATTCTCTTTTAAAATATGTTGAATTTCTTTACCCTTGTGTGGCGTTCAGGTCAGTGGGACCCATTTTGTATATTTACTAAAAGAAACATTATAAAATGAATACTGTTTTCAACCTGATAATCATTGGCCTAGGCTAATTTTCTGTGAAGAACATGTAAAAGAACACATTTTCATTGAGGGCACACTGTGCACCCCCCTACAGATTTATATTACATATGTGGTGTTCGGGTCCACTGGAACCGAGAGTAATAAAAGTGTGAAAAAGTGTGTAGGTGAAAACAAGCAAAAATGAAACAAAAAGGTTTGCTGTGTGCATTCACTCTGTCTTCCTCCTCTCTGGGCCTGCTGTTTCAACATAGCACCAATAATCTGTCTGTCTCCCTGCCTGTCTGCCTTTCTCCAACTTTTCTCGCAGTTTTTACCTTTTGTAGGATGTGAAACTACACAATGTCTTGTGGGAACCTGCACAATGTTATTACAATACATTATTTTGTAAAAAAAATGCAGTATATTCCAAGACTCTAGCCAAGCCAGGTGCAAATTGGTGGAGGGACACAATAAATAAATAGCTTTGCATGTGTAGCTCCTTACCACAATCAATCAGTATGGCAAAAATAATCTCTGCTCAGAGGGCCTTAGAGGGCCTCTTCCACTTTGGAAGAATTTTCAGAATATGAATGTCTCTGTCAATTCGGAGTCTGACAGTGAGTTGGAAGAAGAGGATGAGATTGAACCTCAGCCAGCCCCAGGACCAGCCCGTCAGCAGCCAGCCCCTAGGACCAACACGTCAGCAACCAGCTCATCAGCAGACTGCAGGAGGAGAAATATGGATGTCAACATTTTCCTGCCCAAGGAATGAGCCACCCCACATGGCTGCCAATGTGATAAGGATACAAGCAGGGCTGACGCGGATGGCGGTTACTCATGTGCAGGACATAAAGTCTTCTTTTGAACTGTTCATCCCAGACACCATCCAGAAAATCATTCTGGAATGCATTCATTTGGAGGGAAGTTGTGTTTTTGGAGAGTGATGGAAGGAGATAGACCAAACTCATTTACATGCATACTTTGGGGTTCTTATCCTCTCCAGCGTCTCATCCCGTCAGCGGGATCAAAATCCAGCGAAAAATCATATCGCCAATTAGCATTAAAAAAAATCATAATAAAAAATAAAAAATCATAATATATATATATTTTTTTTATAGATACACCTCTCCTGAATCGACCCACGTCGTCCGATTTCAAAAAGGTTTTACAGGAAAAGCAAATCATTAGATTATGTTAGATGAGTCCATCGTAAAAAGCAGCTTCATAGCCATTTTCCGACCAACCACTTGCATCACATATAATCAAAAAACAGCTAAATGCAGCACTAACCTTTTACAAACTTCATCAGATGGCACCCCTAGGACATCATGTTATACAATGCATGCATTATTTTGTTCAATAAAGGTCATATTTATATATAAAAACAGCATTTTACATCGGCGTCTGACGTTGACTAAATAATTTCCCCTCAAATGCGTCCCGGTAAACAATGCTACAATTCCCTAAATTACTATCCGATAACGATTTTTTAAATTTATATTGTCAATCTAACATTTATAGATGAATATCTCTTGAGAACACCTGTCATACCAGATTTTAAATTAACTTTACTGGGTAATCACACTTTGCGATAAAAGGAGATGCGATACTCAGAAAATGAGCTAATATACAGAGCTCGGCGCCATCTTGGCACAATCGCATGTCACATCTCATCTTGTATAATATTGTCAATAATCGCCTACCTTTAGTTGTCTTCATCAGAAAGCATCCCAGGTCCACAACAGATGTATTTTTGGTCGAAAAAGTCCATACTTCACGTTCCATTAGCCTGCTGTTGGTAGCGCGTCCTTGGGCTCTCTCCAAATTCTCCGATGTGCGCAGGGCTGAAGTTTCGGATAAAATGATTCTCCCGCCTGTAGGTTCGTTCAAACATGTCAAACGTTGTAAAACATTAATCTTCAGGGCCTGTAACACCAAGAGAGCCAATAAGATTCGAGGGGGATGATTTAATTGTCTTTCAAACCCATTCCAAAGGTGGGGGTAGACATGGCCGCCGGCGTCATAATGGTGATGGCCCATCCCCTGTGACCAATTTCCAAAGTCTCATTCACTGAGTTTCGACTGTATAAGGCTCAAACCACTGTGAAAAGACTGGCGACATCTAGTGGAAGCAATCGGAAGTGCTCACTGAACCATGGTTAACGGTGTGATTTATAGGGAAAGATGAGAAGTCGAGTCCACAATTCTGAATTCCACTTCCTGTTTCAATCGGTCTCGGGGTTTTGACTGCCATTTGAGTTCTGTTATACTCACAGACACCATTCAAACAGTTTTAGAAACTTTAGGGTGTTTTCTATCCATATATAATAAGTATATGCATGCCCTAGCTTCTGAGTTTGATTAGTAGGCCGTTGAAAATGGGAACGATTTTTTTTCAAAATGCGCTGTGGCGCCCCCTATCCTAGGGTATCCTCAAGACCTTGCTGGTGTTTTCAGATCCAATGGGGAACCCACAGAATTCATGTGAGATACAGAAACTGGCAGAGAACTTTTCCGTGCAAAACAATGTCTCTGGAACAATTCCACATTATTTCCATGATTATCCGCTTCGATAACCGAGACACCAGACCAGCTCAGTGGCAGGGAGACTAGCTAGCTGCAATTAGGTCAGTGTGGGACATGTGGGTGGACCACCTTCCCCGTTTTACAACCCTGGGCCCAACATTACTGTTGATGAGCAGCTTATGCCATTTAAGGGCCACTGCCCCTTCAGGCAGTAAATACCGTCTAAACGCTAAAAATGGAATCCAGATCTGGGCTGCCTGTGATGCTGCTTCATCATATGAGTGGAACTTGCAAGTGTATACGGGGAAGCCAGATGGAACAGCCCTTGAGAAGAACCAAGGGATGCGGGTTGTTCTGGATGTGACACAGGGACTCCGTTGCCGCAACATCACATGCAATAACTTTTTACTTTGCACAAGCTGTGACAGGAGCTCATCAAGAGGAAGCTGACAATGGAAGGAACAGTACAAAAAAAAAGCCAGAGCTACAGAAACAATTGCAACACCCCTCCCCCAGACAAACACGATTTAGTTAAAGCATAAACGACTTATTACAAATGTCCAAACCTCTAAATTGCATGAACAATATGATTAAAAGTAATGAAACAGAATCATAAATTGATAAATGCAAGAAAATCAGTCCCCTACAGTGGAGTTATGCTTCTCTTTATCCCAGATACAGTTAACAAGAAGTCTAATGCTAACATGATGTATCTCACAAAATGCTATTGCTACATGCCATCAAATTAAAACAATCCAAACTATTTTACATGCCTATGCCTTGCCTATGCATGTTTAAACTACAGTTGCAGGTACTAAGACGTTAGGCTGCGCTGCGGTACTGGCAGATTTGTTTTTGATTCACACAAGGCTCTATTGTCTCCTAGCATGTTTGTCACAAAAACCTGTACTTTTAGTGCCCGCAACTGTAAGTCTAACGTGCTCTGCCCCTCTTCGGCATGGCAGCCTTTCCTCACTGAGGTGTATCACGGGTGAGACCATGACACTGAAGTTAACAATCAGCAACACGGGGATGACATTACAGTTGTAATAAAGACTGGATGACACAGTGGCTTAACCAACAACAACCGGGATGGAGCTCGCCAAGATGATATCAAGGTTGGTTAAGACGATCCCCAAAGCTCTTATCTTATGTGGGTCTGTTGTCCCCTGTTTTTTCTCTCCCGCTCTGCCTCCCTCTACCTCTCCTGGACCAGGCTGCTTCAGCACACGCAGGATGAAGAAGCAGCAGAGAGAAATGATGGCCACGCCAAGGCAATAGACACTAATGAGAACATAAGCTGTGATGTTTTGATAACCCATTAATAAAGGGACAGGAGAACATGCATAAGCTAACAGCAATACCCAGACCATGGTTGACCACGCCACACAGACGCAGCTCTGGATCAAGGGCCTGCAGGTCCAGGAGAGGATATAGAGGAAATAACCAGCCTTCTGTAAAATGGCATTCTGGTTGAATAGGAAGCTGACCACATTAAGGAGCCCCTCGACACAGAACACCAGCTCCACTGCATACAGGTTGATAGGGAAGACCTGGGTGGGTTTGAGACTTCCAGTGAGACTTCCACTCAGAAAGAACCAGAGGCACCAGACCAGAGATTGCGTCCCCAGCAGGAAGCACAGAGCCTGGGCAGCAAAGAACAGCACTATCCCAACATAGCCGTGCAAACATCACAGTTGTCAAGGTAATTGTGGTTTACTGAAGAGGCATTCATCCTTGTGGAACAAACATCACAGTTGTCACGGTAATTGTGGTTTTCTGAAGAGGCATTCATCCTTGTGGAACAAACATCACAGTTGTCAAGGTAATTGTGGTTTACTGGAGGCATTCATCCTTGTGGAACAATATCCGAGCTCACTGAGATTTGAGAGAGGAGAGATTACAAGATTCATCACTTTATGTTTTAATATATTGTTGCCAAAATACTGATACAATATACTGATGCAAATATTCATAAAAATTATTTGATATACATAGGTCTACCGTTGTCTGTAACAACACTGCGCATTGTCTCAGAAAGTCTGAATTAAGACATGAATAGGAGATAATATACTCAGTGATGTTAAAATGTAAAATAAAATACCCTATTTTTTGTGTAACTCGTACCTTGACGCGCAACAGTTCTCTCTCCTTCTCTCTTCGATGTACCTACATGTATAAGTGATTTCTTGCAAAGCTCTCTGTCCTGTGTTCTTCCTAGCAAGTCACGTGTTGTGTGATTTACATACACACACCTGTGGGTGAATTGAACACCATTGCATTTTATTTGACCAGAAATCCAAACGTATCAAGAAGGAACAAAACACAGATTTACATTTTTTTATTTTTTTATTTAACCTTTGTTTAACTATGCAAGTCAGTTAAGAACAACTTCTTATAATTCTACCACGGTCAAATCCGGACGACGCTGGGCCAATTGTGCGCCACTCTATGGGACTCCCAATCACGGCCGAATGTGATGCAGCCTGGTTTCGAACCAGGTACTGCAGTGACGCCTATTGCACTGAGATGCAGTGTCTTAGACCATATCAACAAAATGCAGATGCTTGCACACACAGATGGAATTTCGACCTGCTCAGGGATTAGCATTTTGGCCTGAGCAGAAATGGAAGCATCACCACTCATATCACTCATTGTCCGAATCCTATGCCTTCCCATACCATAACTCTACAGCCACCATGGGGCACTCTGTTCACAACATTGACATCAGCAAAACGCTCGCACACAAGACGCCATACACTTGGTCTGCGGTTGTGAGGTCGGTTGGACGTACTACCAAATTCTCAAAAATTACGTTAAAGGCTTATGGTATAGAAATTAGCGTTAAATTATCTGGCAACAGTTCTGGTGGACATTCCTGCAGTCAACATGCCAATTGCACTTTCCCTCAAAACTTGAGATGTCTTTGGCATTGTGTTGTGTTATAAAACTGTACATTATAGAGTGGTCTTATACTGTCCCCAGCATCACGCTGTTTAATCAGTTACTTGACATGCCACACCTCTCAGCTGGATGGATTAATTTGATAAAGGATAAAATGCTCAATAACAGGGATGTAGCCAAATTTGTGCACAGAATTTGAGAGAAATAAAAATGTTGTGCATATGGAAAATATCTGAGATCTTTTATTTCAGCTCATGAAACATGGGACCAACAATTTACATGTTGCATTTGCCTTTTTATTCAGTTGATATAGAACATCACATAGAAGTAGAGAAGCAACTGCTATACAGGATGTAACACCAGTTAAAATATGACTAAGCAAAGTGAAAATAGTAGTATATGTTATTGGGGTTACATTTTGTCAAACCAAACAAAACAGTCAGGATAGGTTGGAATGGTGAACATGAGGTGATAGTAAAATCTCACAATGTAACTCCCTAATTTCACTTACATTAACAGCTATACAATGACAAATACAATGAACATTTCACACCAAACAACCCCTTAATCCTCTTCCCCACTTCTCACACTGTTTAGTTTAACCAGAAACCACTTACTACAAATGACAAGACCTCAAAATAGCATGACTAAAAGGAATGGAACAGAATGATAACCTGAGAAATGAAAGACAACCATGCCCCTACGGTGGTTATCCTTCTCTTTAACCCCCGATAAAGGGGAGTTTCCCAGCCCTGTGGAGATAGAGGGGCTGAGTAAAGCTACCCAACACACTGAAGGAGAAAGTAATGAGGGTCAGAATACATCTGAATGATCTCAAAGAAATATGATCCTGAAGGATTTCCCTGATGATCGTAGGAGTAGTTCAGCATCAAGGTTCAGCAGGATGATCTGTGCCCTCCCTCCTCTTTTTTACCCTTTCTCTCCATCCCTCCATCCCCTGGATCAGTAATAATGCTAAATGAATAGGCCTAATTGTATAACTAATAAAACAAACCAACATTCACTATAAGTGATAAACAAGTGATGACGCTTTAGTTAAAGTGGCAATCTGCATTTGGGACATCCATTCTTGGACTTTCAAATGAATGATATACGCCCATTGGATCTTGAAATATATTACTTAGAAATGCCTCATGAGCTTAGTTCAACTGTCATACACTATCAGAACCTAAAATAAGAGCTTGTTTAACTTCTTTGTTTGTTAAAAAACATCAATGTAAACCAACACCGCATAGTCTAAAAACTATCATTTTGATATCATGGCTGGTCAGTCCTTGCATCCATAGCTCTGTCTATGAATTAAAAAGTTGCTTTTTACAAAAACAATGGTAGGGACGGTTTGATTGCCCCTTTAACAACAATTATAAAGCTTATGTTCTGTATCTAACAACATTCTATTGCTACAGGCCACCAAATTAAAACAATCCAAACTATTTATCAAATATAATAGTACACAAATCCTTCTACATCTTTGCCATGTCTTTGTATGTTTAAACTACAGTTGCAGGCACTCAGAAGTTAGGCTGCGCCGCGGTATTGACATAAGAATTTTAATTCAATGGGTATTTAACAAAACCCTCTATCATCTCCTAGCGATAGTGCCCACACTCGTAAGTCTAATGTGTCTCTGTCCCTCTTCGGCATGGCAGCTTTCCCTCTCTGTAGAGGTGCATCAGGGGTGAGAACAAGACGCTGAAGATGTTAACAATCACCAAAATGTTGATGACATTGCAGTTGTAGTCAAGACTGGATGAAAGGGTGGCATAACCAACAACTATCAGGATGGAGCTCGTCACCAGGTTGGTTAAGATGATCCCAAAAGCTCTCATCTTATGTGGATCTGTTGTCCCCTGTTTCTTCTCTCCCCCTCTGTCCCCCTCTACCTCTCCTGGACCAGGCTGGATCAGCACACGCAGGATGAAGAAGCAGCAGAGGGAAATGACGGCCACCCCAAGGCAATAGATACCAATTATCACATGAGCTGCTGTTTCTTCATAACCCATTAAAGCGATAGCAAAACATGCGTAAGTGAGCGACAGCAGCCAGACCACGGTTGAACACGCCACCCTGTACCTCCAGAATCTGTACTTGAGGAAAGCCACAGGTTGGACCACCGCCAGGTAGCGCTCCACACAGATGCAGCTCTGGATCAGGGGCCTGCAGGTCCAGGAGAGGTAATAGAGGAAATATACAGCCTGTGTTAACATGATGTTCTGTACGAGGTAGCTGATCACCTCAATGAAACCCTCCACACAGAACACCAGCTCCACTGCAAACAGTTTAATAGGTAAAACCTGGGTGGGTTTGAGACCTCCAGAGAGACTTCCACTCAGAGAGAGCCAGAGGCACCAGACCAGGGTTGGCATCCCCAGGAGGAAGCACATGGACTGGACAGCACCAATAAGCACTGGCCCAACATAGCCCTTGTTAAGGCAAACATTCCAGCTGAAGTAAGTGTGATTTCCTGAAGAGGCATTCATCCTTGTAGAACAATATCCGATCCCACTGAGATATGAGAGAGGGTAGATGACAAGTTTCATGACTTTATGTTTTAATATACTGTAGGCAACATACTGATGCAATATACAGATGTCAACATACATAAAAATGCTTAGATATACGTAGGGCTACTGGTATTTCAGTCAAAGTATTGTGCATTGTCTCAGAAAGTCTGAATGAACACATGTTATGTAAAACGGTTTGCCAAAGGTAACATGTTATAATGTAAAATAACCTACCCTTGTTGTTTAAGTAAATCAGAGCTTTCCTTATGATATTTGTGGTTATCTGTCCTGCAGAAGGCTGAGTCCAACCTGATGGAACAAAACATCCATGAGTGATTTTAGCCTAAGCCACTTGTCCTGTGTTCTTCTTAACAAGTCACGTGTTATTTAAATACACACACCTGTGGGCGTTCATGAATTGAGCACAAATGAATGATTAGTTGACAGCAGGTCATTTTATTTGACTAGAAATCCTATCAAAACATATCATGAACAAAACACAGATTAATTATAAGGCATAAACACACACACACACCCACCAGCACACGCACACACACACACACACACACACACACACACACACACACACACACACACACACACACACACACACACACACACACACACACACACACACACACACACACAGATGCAATTTCAACTTACTCAGTGATTTGCATTTTGGCCTGAGCAGAAATGGAAGCATCATCACTCATATCACTCATCACTTGTCTGTCCCAGCCACAGGTTAACCCAGCCACTTGCAAGGGCTGACTCTTTCACCTTACATAGTCAAATCATATGGGCTTCAGACATACACAGTATTAGTCTGTTTGGATTCTGGATTGCTCTGTAATTGCATTGCGTATACAGTATGGGTTTGTACTTACAGGTAAACCATATGTGATATATTCATAAAAAAACTTACATTCTACGTTTAAACACTCATCATTTCTGAAACAAGTGAAACATTTTTATGTCATGTATTTATCATGAAAAAAAACTCTTTAAAGATAATAGTATAGTGTTAATACTATGTAGCCTATATAGAAGGTATTAGTACTATGTACACTATATAGAAATGGTTAATACTATGTAGCCTATATAGAAGGTGTTAATATGTAGCCTATATTGAAAGTGTTACTACTATGTAGCCTATATGGAAAGTGTTAGTACTATGTAGCCTATATTGAAAGGGTTACTACTAAGTAGCCTATATTGAAAGTGTTAATACTATGTAGCCTATATATAAAAAGAGTTACTACTATGTAGCCTATATAGAAAGAGTTACTACTATGTAGCCTATATTGAAAGTGTTAATACTATGTAGCCTATATAGAAAGTGTTAGTACTATGTAGCCTATATACATTTACATTTTTACATTTTAGTCATTTAGCAGACGCTCTTATCCAGAGCAATTTACATTAGTGATTGCATACATTTCATACATTTCATTTAATTTCATGCATTTTTTATTTTTTTTGTACTGGCCCCGCGTGGGAATCGAACCCACAACCATGGCGTTGCACACAACCGGCTGGCGTTGCAAACACCATGCTCTACCAATTGAACCACAGGAAAGCCCGGAAAGTACTATGTAGCCTATATAGAAAGTGTTAGTTGTCACGTCCTGACCAGTAAAGGGGATATTTGTTATTGTAGTTTGGTCAGGACGTGGCTGGGGGTGTTTGTTTAGAGTGTTTCGGGGTTTGTTGGGCTATGTTCTTATGTAAGAGGGGTGTTTGTTTTATGTGTTTCGGGGTTTGTGGTTAATGTTCTATGTTAGTATATTTCGATGTTCGTTCTAGTCTTTCTATTTCTATGTTTAGTTAATGGGGTTGACCTTCAATTGGAAGCAGCTGCTCCTCGTTGCTTCTAATTGAAGGTCCTACTTATTAAGAGGGGTGTTTTTTCTATGGGATTTGTGGGTAGTTGTTTTGTGTATAGCTGTATGCCTTACAGGACTGTTCGTCGTCGTTATTTTTGTATACGTGTGTTTTGTTTTGGTTTTCCTTCTTTCTGCCAAATAAAAATAAGATGAGTATACACATTCCCGCTGCACCTTGGTCCAATCCTTATGACGCCCGTGACAGAACTATCCAGCAGAAACGGACCAAGCAGCGGGGATTGGAGCACCAGCCTGAAGGATGGACCTGGCAGAAGGAACGGCAATTATGGGAGGACAAGTTACGGGAGCTACGGGAGCCTGAGAGGCAGCCCCAATAAATATTTTGGGAGGGCCACACGGGTAGTTTGGCTGGGCCAAGTTTGAGCCCAAAGCCAACTCCCCGTGCTTATTATGGGGAGCGTGTGGATTGGAGAGCGCCGGTGTACTCGGAAGTGCGCACGATCTCGCCCATTCGCATGCTCAGTCTGGTGCGAGCGATCCCAGCCCCTCGCAAGTGCCGTGCTAGAGTGGGCATCCAGCCTGGAAGGAGGATGCCTGCGCAGCGCATCTGGCCACCAGTGCGCCTCCTAGGCCCAGGCTACCCTACGCCTGCTTTACGCACCGCAACCATCAGGCCTCTGCACAGCCCAGTTCGCCCTGTGCCAGCACTCCGCTCGTGCAGGGCTACTATTACCATCCAGCCAGGACGGGTTGTGCAGGAGGTGCACTCCAGACCTCCAGTGCCTACTCATGGCCCGGTGTATCCAGTTCCTGCTCCTCGCACTAGCCCTGAGGTGCGTGTCTCTAGTCTGGCGCTTCTAAAGCCAGCACCACGCACCAGGCCTCCAGTGCGTCAGCCCAGTCTAGTACGTCCTGTTCCCGCTCCTCGCACTAGCCTTGGGGTGCGTGTCTCCAGTCTGGTACCTCCAGTACCAGCCCCACGCACCAGGCCTCCAGTGCGTCAGCCCAGTCCAGAGCTTCCGACAACAGTGCCCCGTCCAGTGTGTCCGGCAACAGTGCCCCGTCCAGAGTGTCCGGCAACAGTGCCCCATCCAGAGTGTCCGGCAACAGTGCCCCATCCAGAGTGTCCGGCAACAGTGCCCCGTCCAGAGTGTCCGGCAACAGTGCCCCATCCAGAGTGTCCGGCAACAGTGCCCCATCCAGAGTGTCCGGCAACAGTGCCCCGTCCAGAGCTTCCGGCGACAGTGCCCCATCTAGAGATGCCCCACAGTCCGGAGCCAGCAGAGACGGCCCACAGTCTGGAGCCAGCAGAGACGGCCCACAGTCCGGAGCCAGCAGAGACGGCCCACAGTCCGGAACCGAGAGAGACGGCCCACAGTCCGGAACCGAGAGAGACGGCCCACAGTCCGGAACCGAGAGAGACGGCCCACAGTCCGGAACCGAGAGAGACGGTCCACAGTCTGGAACCGAGAGAGACGGCCCACAGTCTGGAACCGAGAGAGACGGCCCACAGTCCGGAACCGAGAGAGACGGCCTACAGTCCGGAACCGAGAGAGTCGCCCTACAGTCCGTAATCGGCGCAGCCAGAGTCGCCCTACAGTCTGGAACTCCCAGCGACGCGCATCAGCCCAAGGTCTCCAGCGACGCGCATCAGCCCGAGGTCTACAGCAACGCGCCTTAGCCCTGAGCCTTCAGCGGGGGTCGACAGGTTAGGTTGGGGACCTAGGCCGGAGCCTGAGCTGTCACGTCATAGTATATTTCGATGTTCGTTCTAGTCTTTCTATTTCTATGTTTAGTTAATGGGATTGACCTTCAATTGGAAGCAGTTGCTCCTCGTTGCTTCTAATTGAAGGTCCTACTTAAGAGGGGTTTTTTTCTATGGGATTTGTGGGTAGTTGTTTTGTGTATAGCTGTATGCAGTATATCAAATGTATTTATATAGCCCTTCTTACATCAGCTGATATCTCAAAGTGCTGTACAGAAACCCAGCCTAAACACATTCCCGCTGCACCTTGGTCCAATCCTTACGACTTCCGTGACATTAGTACTATGTAGCCTATGTAGAAAGTGTTAATACTATGTAGCCTATGTAGAAAGTGTTAGTACTATGTAGCCTATATAGAAAGTGTTAGTACTATGTAGCCTATGTAGAAAGTGTTAATGTGTGTTGGTAATAGCTTCTACACAGTGAGTGAGGAGAAGACCTTAGCTAGGACATCCATCTCCCTTTCACCACCTCCCTGTCTCTCAACCCAACACTATGACAGCTGACTACCCCAAAGAAGCCCCCCATAGCCCCACCTTTCTTCCTCCACATGCCCCCTTCCTCCCAATGCCCCGCATCCCACCATCCCACCCCCAGACCAAGGAAGTGCATAAGGACATTCCTCCCCTGGCTGGTGTGAGGCCCCCTCTTCCTCCATGCTCTGTCAGCCTGGCCCTGACTGATGCACTTGTACCTCTTACTCAGCTGTCTGGCTGGAAGACGAGACTTCACTTACACATGATTAAGGTCCCCTAGTCCTCTGCTTGACCTGGAATCCCCTCAACATATCCACAAGGGCTGTCCCTTTGTAGCCACCAGTCCAGCAGTGTTTGTACAGGACAGCAGCTTTTTGTCACGTGAGGACATAAAGTGATGGCTATGTGTCTGTGATTATAGATTGAGGATGCAGTAGAGGGTCTAGAATGGTCTGGGGTAGGTTCCCTGTACAAAGCTTACACACGGGGTCAGCATTGGGTCTTTATTAGGTTCCATCGAGCTCTGTATCGTATGTATGGTTGTGTCAACAGAGCTACGTAAAACAGCAGGGGGCTGAGAGTGTGGGGAGGGAGGGAGGGAGGGAGGGAGGGAGGGAGGGAGGGAGGGAGGGAGGGAGGGAGGGAGGGAGGGAGGGAGGGAGGGAGGGAGGGAGGGAGGGAGGGAGGGACTGGAGAGAGAAACAGAGTGGAGACAGTTGTGGGTGAGGAAACATGGGGCAGAAAGAAGGACTGACAGAAGATGAGCAAGCTGAGTGACGTTGTGAGGAACGCTGGACAGTTCAACTACAACAAGACAAACATGTGTTCCCGAATACTCTAATTCTGTCTGAAGACTCTGAAGACTCTACATTCTGAACACTACATTCTGAAGACTCAAGATTCTGAAGACTCTACATTCTGAAGACAGCTATACGGATTACTACTACTTTGATCTGCCTGGGTCTACAGCTGTCCTGGATCGGCCTGTAGTCATTATAGACCAGTGTTATCTGGACCTGTCCTGGATCAGCCTGTAGTCATTATAGATCAGTCTTAACTGGACCTGTCCTGGATCAGCCTGTAGTCATTATAGATCAGTCTAAACTGGACCTGTCCTGGATCAGCCGGTAGTCATTATAGACCAGTGTTCACTGGACCTGTCCTGGATCAGCCTGTAGTCATAATAGACAATTGTTAACTGCATCTTTTCACTGGGATCTGGTCCCATTGGTCTGTGAGTCCCAGACAGTCCGGCCAGGAGATGCAGAAGAACAATAAGAAGAACCGGGTCCAGAACATGGGCCAGCAGCAGAGACCTCTAGCTTGCACAGCCTTGACCAAACCAGGCAACAAGTGAGTCAGGTCAGGGTTCAGGAGTCAGAGGGTATAATACAGGGGGTGAAGGGTAAATGGGTGAAGTGGGTGAAGTGCGTTGTAAAGGGATCTGGGGGTATGCTGTTTTGGTGCGCTTTGTAAATAAAGCAGGCATCCGTTTGCTTTAGGTGTGTGTACACGTGTTTGTTGTGGGATGGCATTTGTGCTAAATACCAACACAGCTTTTTAGATGGTCTTCTACCATGTTTGTTTGTGGTCTAGAATGAAACACTACCAGAAGTACTGTACCTTTCTTGCTACCTTTACTACCAATCAAACTGGTACTTGATTACTTTCTGATCCTTGAAAGAATGTAATTTGCACAGTCGCTAATTCAGCCACAAAATAATTTAGTGTTTAATACAGTGACTTGGCTAACAGTGCCGGGTCGGCGTACTGTGACTCAGCTAGTAATTCTATACTCAATGACTGTGGTAGTGCAACGCTTTAACTCAACTACTAGAGTAAGACATTGTGGAATTCTTTCTGAATCTTCTATCAAAGTGATCAGGTCAAATTTAGCCCAAACCTTTTCCCATAAAGTGGTGTAAAGTGTTGACGAGGTGGTTTATTACCAACTTTTGAAGTCATTTTTTTATGTACTGTGTAAACTAGTAATCTTTTCTTGTTTCTGTCTAGAAATTACAAATACTGTATATATATATATATATATATATATAGATAGTGCGGTATGTTGTGAACTAGATGTTTTTATTTGCTGCAGACAGCTGCAAGCCGAGTAGCAGTCCCCATAGGCTCCAACTTGTCATCACTCTTTTATTGTAAGCCCAACAGACAGTAAGTTTCTAGTGTTGCCCCATCCAACGGCTTAAATCAGTAAATGCTTAGTGCACAGTCAGAGGCGCATCACATCACAGTAAATGAGACCACTGACAGCCAACCCAGTCAGTCGGTGATGAAGGACAGGGGGGTAAATAAATAAACAGACTGGCAGAAAAACAGTTTTAGTACAGTGACCACATTTAAATTATACAAATGTGGGACAACAGGATGATTTTGCAGGACATTCACAGTTTTGGCCGCATGAGATATTTTCTTTTTTTGACTATTCAGCTAACCATCCTAAAATCTCATAAGACATTTGGTGGTGTGTTTGGTGTGACAGTAACATTGTTCTATGCCATTATATTTGGTTGTGTTATGTAGAATACTAACTAATCATTATGTGATCTTCCAAGACATTGATTCAGCTTTGATCTAACTTGACTAAATGAGCACCATTGTGAAAAGTGGCTGAGCAACACTCCGGTGTACTCAGGCAGCACTACAGCCCTGCAATGAACGAGCTAATTGAAGCGAAGCTACTCTTTTGCCTCGTGCAAAATGTAGTGATGCAGAAACAAGAAACCACATGTGTTTTATGAAAATCTGGCATTATGTGGCCAAGGAAACAATTCTGGTTTGTCTCGGGGAATGTAAAACTGTCAACGGTGTGCGCAACTGGTAACTTAAGTCAGGTGCAGGAGAGCAGAGATGAGTGAACAGGCACACTTTATTTGGCAGAAGGAAAACAGTCGGACGCAACTGCGTAACGACACTCCCGCCAAAGGCAAAAGCGAATAGCGCACTAGTCACACAAATAATGGCCACCAGTACTTCCCACTCAGACAGCGCACCGTCTGACCGATCCCAGGACGGCCAGAGGAGGGTGACGTATGGGCCCAATAAATAAACCGGTCACGGACAGCAGACGGAATGTACAGACGCCCAGCGGGACACTGGAGGGGAGCGGGCTCCGCACATAACGCCTGCTCAATGTCCGCGTCCAGCTCCCACACCACCGGCGCTACCAGGCAGGAGGCCGGGAGGATGGGAGTATGATCCATGGGCCGCTCCTCTGTGTCATACAGCCGAGACAGTGCGTCTGCCTACACATTTTGGGAACCTGGTCTGTAAGAAAGGATGAAGACAAAACGGGTAAAAAACATGGCCCACCTTGCCTGACGAGGATTCAGTCTCCTCGCTGCCCGGATGTACTCCAGGTTGCGGTAGTCAGTCCAGATGAGAAAAGGGTGTTTAGCCCCCTCAAGCCAATGTCTCCACACCTTCAAAGCCTTGACCACAGCCAACAGCTCCCGGTCCCCCACATCATAGTTTCGCTCCGCCGGGCTGAGCTTCCTCGAGAAGAAGGCACAGGGGCGGAGCTTCGGTGGCGTGCCCGAGCGCTGAGAGAGCACGGCTCCTATCCCAGCCTCGGACGCGTCCACCTCCACTATGAACGCCAAAGAGGGATCCGGATGGGCCAGCACGGGAGCCGAGGTAAACAGAGCTCTTAAGTGACCAAAAGCCCTGGCCGCCTCAGCCGACCACTGCAAACGTACCGGTCCCCCTTCAGCAGTGAGGTAATGGGAGCCGCTACCTGACCAAAACCCGGTGGTAGTTGGCTGCACCTCCTTTACCGTAGTGAGAGTCGGCCAATTACACACGGCTGAAATGCGGTCACTCTCCATCTCCAGCCCTGAGATGGAAATGCGGTACCCTAGGAAGGAGACGGACTGTTGGAAGAACAGGCATTTCTCAGCCTTGACGTACAGGTCATGCTCCAACAGACGACCAAGCACCCTGCGCACCAGGGACACATGCTCGGCGCGTGTAGCGGAGTATATCAGAATGTCATCAATATACACCACTACACCCTGCCCATGCAGGTCCCTGAAAATGTCATCTACAAAGGTTTGGAAGACTGACGGAGCATTCATCAACCCATACGGCATGACGAGGTACTCATAATGGCCTGAGGTAGTACTGAAAGCCGTCTTCCCTCCCGGATATGCACCAGGTTGTAAGCACTCCTGAGATCTAGTTTGGTGAAGAAGCGCGCCCTGTGCATTGACTCAATCGCTGTGGCTATGAGAGGTAGCAGGTAACTGTACCTCACAGTGATCTGGTTTAGACCTCGATAGTCAATACATGGGCGCAGACCTCCCTCCTTCTTCTTCACAAAAATTAAACTCGAGGAGGCGGGTGAAGTGGAGAATGTATCCCTGACGCAGCGATTCGGAGATATATGTTTACATACACGCCGTCTCCGCCTGTGACAGGGGATACACGTAACTTCCTGGGAAGTGTGGCGTCTACCAGGAGATTTATCGCACAATCCCCCCGTCGATGGGGTGGTAATTGAGTCGCCTTCTTTTTGGAGAAGGCGAGAGACAAATCGGCATATTCAGGGGGGATGCGCACGGTGGAGACCTGGTCTGGACTTTCCACCATAGTAGCACCAACGGAAACCCCTAAACACCTCCCTGAGCACTCCCATGACCACCCCGTGAAAGCCCTCTTTTGCCATGAAATGGTGGGGTCATGACGAGCTAACCAGGGAAGGCCAAGTACCACAGGAAACACAGGAGAGTCAATGAGGAAGAGACTGATTCTCTCCTCGTGACCCCCCTGCGTCACCATGCCCAGGGGAGTGGTGGCCTCTCTAATCAACCCAGACCCTAGTGGTCGACTGTCCAAAGCGTGAACTGGGAAAGGCCTAACCACTGGAACAATGGGGATCCTTAAACTATGGGCGAATGCTCTGTCAATAAAATTCCCAGCCGTGCCTGAATCGACGAGTGCCTTATGCTGGGAATGCGGGGAAATTTTACATGCACAAACATGTGTACAACAGAGGGCTCTGGATGAGAGTGGTGCAGGCTCACCTGGGTTGACGCCAGAGTGCCCTGCCTGCTGCCTTGATCCCCAGATGAACCAACCCGGCACTGACCGGCAGTGTGACCTCTGCGGCCACAGATGGTGCACGTGAAGGCCCCTCCTCCGGTCTCCCTGAGGGCAGCACCTCCCAGCTCCATAGGCACCAGAGCGGTAGTGCTGGGAGAGGGAAACGACAGAGCCCTCTCTGGGCGTCCGCGGGTGACCAGCAGGTTATCCAACCAAATGGACAGGTCTACCAGCTGGTCGAAGGTGAGGGTGGTATCCCTGCAGGCCAACTCCCGACGGACATCCTCGCGCAGGCTGCAGAGGTAGTGGTCGATAAGGGCCCTGTCTTTCCTTCCCGCTCCGGCGGCCAGGGTGCGAAATTCCAGGGCGAACCCCTGGGTGCTCCTCGTGCCCGAGGAGTCAACGACCACCTGCCTCAGGTGGAAGAGGCGTTCACCCGCCGCTCTACCCTCGGGCGGGTGGTTGAAGACTGCCCGGAAGCGGCAGGTGAATACCTCGAAGTGGTCCAACACCGCATCTCCTTCTCCCCACATGGCATTAGCCCACTCCAGAGTTCTCCCCGAGAGGCACGAGATGAGGGAGGACACCCTCTCCCTTCCCGAGGGAGCTGGGTAAACGGTGGCCAGGTATAGGTCCAGCTGTAGTAGGAAACCCTGGCAGCGTGCCGCCGTCCCATCATTATTCCCTGGGAAGGGCGAGACGCATCCCACAGGGACCGGGTACAGAAGGAACGATTAGTCATAACCCCTGTTGTGCTGGTGGAGGCGCTGGAGGGACTCTCTGTCTCTCCCAGCGGTCCATGGTCTGGGCGACGCGGTCCATCGCGGCGCCGAGATGTTGCAGCATCGCTGCATGCTCTCTGATGCGCTCCTCGACCCCTACATCTGGGGTACCTGCTCCTGCTGACTCCATGGTAGGTGTGTAATTCTGTCAACGGTGTGCGCAACTGGTAAACTGATGTCAGGTGCAGGAAAGCAGAGATGAGTGAATTGGCACACTTTATTTGGCAGAAGGAAAACAGTCGGACACAACTGCGTAACGACACTCCCGCCAAAGGCAAAAGCGAATAGAGCACTCATCACACAAATAATGTACAGCATACAATACCATGGGTTCCAAACAAGACCCGGCGAAAAACCAGCACACATGACACGTATGTTCACACATGCACACATGACACGATGAGGGATGTAAAACAGGTGTGCGAAAAAACAAAACAAAACAAATGGAAATGAAAGGTGGAGCGGCGATGGCTAGAAGACTTTCGAGCGCTGCCCGAACAAGGAGAGGAGCCGACTTCGGCGGGAGTCGTGACAAAAACAGGATTGAGTGAAGTAGCAGTAAATATGAAAGCAACACAAATGTGAAATGACCGTATGTCCTATTTTTCAGTCTAATACAGCTATTTGCTTAGTTTTGTAGCTCTTCATCGGTAGCACACTTTTTGTAAGTAGTTAGGCATAACTGTCCTCTCCAAGTTTTGCTGGAATTTAGCCCGAAAAAGTTTGAGAATTGGCTGATAGGTCTATGACATTGGCCAAACATCTGGTCTTGCGCAGAATATCAGATCTCAACAATGACTGGATAAGTTTTTTATGTCACCAGTAACACATCCTTATCATATACAGTGCATTCGGAAAGTATTCTGACCCCTTGAATTTTCTATATTTTATTATGTTACAGCTTTATTCTTAAATTGATTAAATTGCTCCCCATCCAACCTGACAGAGCTTGAGAGGATCTGCCGAGAAGAATGGGAGAAACTCCCGAAATACAGGTGTGGCAAGCTTGTACAGTAGCGTTATACCCAAGGATGGGGTGCATCGCTGCACAGCTATTTTCAAGTCTCTCCAGAGATGTTCGATTGGGTTCAAGTCCGGGCTGGGCCACTCAAGGACATTCAGAGACTTGTCTCAAAGCCACTCCTGTCAGGTTGTGACAAAGTACAGATCTCTCTTTACTTTGCTCTGTTCATCTTTCCCTTGATCCTGACTAGCGTCCCAGTCCCTGCCATTGAAAAACATCCCCACAGCATGATGCTGCCCACACTACGTTTCACCATAGGACCGGTGCCAGGTTTCCTCCAGATGTGACACTTGGCATTCAGGCCAAAGAGTTAAATCTTGGTTTCATCAGACCAGATAATCTTGTTTCTCATGGTCTGAGACTCCTTTAGCTGCCTTTTGGCAAACTCCAACCGGGCTGTCATGTGCCTTTTACTGAGGAGTGGCTTCCATCTGGCCACTCTACCATAAATGCCTTATTGGTGGTGTTGCAGAGATGGTTGTCCTTCTAGAAGGTTTTTCCATCTCCACAGAGGAACTCTGGAGTTTTCAGAGTGACCATCAGGTTCTTGGTCACCTCCCTGACCAAGGCCTTTATCCCCCTATTGCTCAGTTTGGAAGTGTGGCCAGCTCTAGGAGGAGTCTTGGTGGTTCCAAAGTTCTTCCATTTAAGAATACTGGAGGCCACTGTGTTCTTGGGGACATTCAATGCTGCAGAAATGTTTTGGTACCCTTCCCCAGATCGGTGCTTCGACACAATCCTGTCTCGGACGTCTACGGACAATTCTTTCGACCTCATGGCTAAGTTTTTGCTCTTACATGGGACCTTATATAGACAGGTGTGTGCCTTTCCAAATCATGTCCAATCAATTGAATTTACCACAGGTGGACTCCAATCAAGTTGTAGAAACATCTCAAATATGATCAATGGATTCAAGATGCACTTGAGCTCAATTTCGAGTCTCATAGCAAAGGGTCTGAATACTTATGTAAATAATGTATTTCAGTTTTATATATATAGGTTGCAGGCCGGACCACATGTTGTCTCAGATTGTGCGGGACAGTCCCATATTTCGTCCCACGTCCCGCAATATATATATATATATATATATATATATATATATATATATATATATATATGTATATGTAAGTTTACCTGTTTTCGCTTTTTCATTATGGGGTATTGTGTGTAGATTGATGAGGAAAGAAAATAATTTTATACATTTTAGAATCAGGCTGTAATGTAACAAAATGTGCAAAAGGGGAAGGGATCTGAATTATTTCTGAATCTTTTCATAAGCACAATGTGACCGCAAGTGACTGACTGAAATTCTGGAGAAACCTATAAAATAAATCTAAGTGAGTGACGTTTGAATTTGTTGATCAAATGCTGGACATGATTGTTTGGTTGCGGGACGTGGGACGAAATATGGGACTGTCCCGCACAATCTGGGACAACATGTGGTCACTCTATAGTGATAAGTCTAATTAAGGACGGATCATTTACTATTGTATTCAAAGTATACTTACAGTACCAGTTAAACGTTTTTTTGCTTTATTTTTACTATTTTCTACATTGTAGAATAATAATGAAGACATCAAAACTATGAAATAACACAAATGTATAGTAGTCTCTAAATACCATGGAAACATTAGCAGCGTTAGCGAGGTATTAGGGATTGATTCCTGTATAGCAGTCTCTAAAGACTGCGAGCACAATACTGTAACTCATTAAGACAAAGACTCATGACATCCAATGTATCATCCTATCATTATAGGGTTGAACACTAACTAACGAAGGTTTAAGCTTAAATAAATCAGCTGTTTAATGTACTTGGTCGGGTGGGAGGTGGGAGTTGAGGATGCTAAGTTGGAAGCGTATGATGCATCGTCTTGCTCTGGCAGACTCTCTGAGGGGTATATGGGGGATAAAAGTTTTACGATTGGCAGCTGCCTGAGTCACTCACAGACACTGGTCAGAGAGCAGTCTCACCTGTCGCATTCCTTTTTTTTAAACCACTGTCTGGTCTTGTGGCTTTGGCCTTGGATTTGTTTGCTACATACGTACAATAACATATTCAAGCTTGTAGAGTCCAGTAAGAACAAAGTACAGTTGATAGGGTGTGTCCATGGCTGTGATAGTGACTGTTCTGGCTTGACACTTGACACAAGTTGGAGCTTTCTGAGCCCTACAATCCACTGTTTTCCCTGCTAACACCCCCTGGGTTTCCACAGTTTTCCATGCAAAAACTTTACATTTTAGTCATTTAGCAGACGCTCTTATCCAGAGCGACTTACGGTAGTGAATGCATACATTTCAATTAATTTCATACATTTTTTTTTTTTTTTTTGTACTGGCCCCCCGTGGGAATCGAACCCACAACCCTGGTGTTGCAAACACCATTGCAAACACCATGCTCTACCAACTGAGCCACAGGGAGGCTGGGTTTCCACCCCCTGGGTTTCCACTGTTTTCCCTGCTAACATCCCCTGGGTTTCCACTGTTTTCCCTGCTAACACCCCCTGGGTTTCCACTGTTTTCCCTGCTAACACTGTTTTCCCTAATTACACTGTCTCACTTCCCTACTGTCTGTGGGTGACCCTTTAACCCTCACATTAACCTAGTTCTAGGACTGTTTCCCCACTCTCTGTGTGTGACCCTTTAATTCTCTCATTAACCTAGTTCTAGGACTGTTTCCCCACTCTCTGTGTGTGACCCTTTAATTCTCTCATTAACCTAGTTCTAGGACTGTTTCCCCACTCTCTGTGTGTGACCCTTTAATTCTCTCATTAACCTAGTTCTAGGACTGTTTCCCCACTCTCTGTGTGTGACCCTTTAATTATCTCATTAACCTAGTTCTAGGACTGTTTCCCTACTCTCTGTGTGTGACCCTTTAATTCTCTCATTAACCTAGTTCCAGGACTTGTAAGAATCTTTAAAACCTACTTGATTAGAGGTTCAAACAGGGTCTTAAATAAGCCAAATGATCAGATCATGACGTGCGGGTGTGATCTTCTCCTAATATGGACTATTGTCTATTTCACCGCAGTCAGAATGCTCTCTCAGAATGATCTCTCATAAAGATTGTGAAAACACCACAGTAAGTACGTGCATAACCTATACCTCATCAAACTGCATGGCTTTCCACTGACATATCATGCCATGGGCTGCCGAGGATCTAAAATAAACACTCTAAAAAGGCTGGCCATGTCAGAGCTACGCAAGAGAAAACAATAAAATACATTTATACACATGCAATGTGACAGTCACAGGTGGCCACTGTGGGTCAAGGGGGCCTTATAAATGTCCTTTAACTGTCTAAAGCAACTAGAATCCGGCCTGCATCTTTTCACAGTGGTGGGCTTGTAAACTAAAGGTGTAAATCAAAGCGTTTAATACAGTGGCAACGCTGTCTTTCAGGCGCGTTGTTTGACTGCTTTGTGAGTCAGGGAATCAATTAATCAATGCCTGACAAACACTCGTGCCCCACAAAACATCACAAGGCATGGCAGTAAAGTTTTCATTGCACTTGTTAAAAGGTCAAGACTGGTGACTTTTATGCCAGGACAAAAGTCACCAGATTAAGAGTGAAATATCCAGATAAACCTTAATTATATGTGGCCACAGCTGGAATTGAATCCACGACCCATGGCGTTGCAAGTGCCATGCTCTACCGACTGAGCCATAACACCAAACGTCTCGTTATTGTTATTACACGTGTGGTGTTGTGCTGCAGTCCATTGCCTTTGTGCATACATATACCTAACTGAGATTATTTCAGCCCTTCAGTCACTTGAGGAGATTCATATCACACCTAACGATTACTGATCTCATCTGTTGGAAGCAGTTTGAAGGGTCAGTTTATGCCAAGGGGGATCTGAGTGGGGCACTCTAGGTCTGGGTAAGGGTTCTGGGGTCTGCCAAGTAACAGAGGCCGAGAGAACGTCCCTCCTCCCCTCCTCCCCTATTCCTCTCCTTAATCACACAGCAAGACCCACTGGACCCACGCACTGTAGGATAGGGATGGGCAATTCCAGTCCTCACGGGACAGACACTTTTTCCCCATCCCTGGCAAACACAGCTGATTAAACAAATTGCATTCTAAACTGAAGATCATGATTAGTTGATTATTGGAGTCAGGTGTGTTAGCTGGGGATGGGGCAAAAGTGTGACACCGATCAGGCTCCTGAAGACTGGAGTTGGCCATCCCTGCTGTAGGACATCACTTTGAATGTGTGTGATTGAAATTAGATGTACCTGAATGTGAATACATCATAATCACAAGATGCTTGTCAATGAAACACAGTCTGCATGACCTTTACGATGCCCACATGCGATGGGACGGCACGTAGGACGGTATAACTAAATCATACTATAGATACAGCAGAGAATAAAGTGTCAAAATCTGTGATGGTCTATAACAGTGGTTCTTAACTCTGGTCCTCGAATACCCTCAACAGTAGATATTTTCTTGTTGTCCCAGACTAACACACCTGATTCAATTTGTCAACTAATCATCAGACCCTCAATGAGTTGAATCAGGTATGTTTGTCCGCAGCTACAACAAAAATGGGTGCTGTTGGGGGTACTCAAGGACCGGAGTTGGGAACCACTAGTCTATAATGTTGTCCCTTAGTAACGGCTTAGCTGAAATGCGCCAAACCTATTTTGAGGTGCTTATTAAACACGAGTTACCTATATCCCATTGCCTGTAGGAACATAAAGTCATGCTAATGTGCCTTATCATCAGGTTCTTCTGGGTTTATTTTTATTTGGTGGTGTGCCCCTCTGCACAGAAATGTCACACCGTGTACCTGAATAGCACAAATTAGCGATGTGCTAGACGGACAAGATGGCCACCGTCCATTAGCAATGCTCTAGTTGATTGGTTAAAGGGGGAAGGCGATATCGTAAGTCATTGTATTTGCTGGCAGTAAATCACTTGGAACTGGCCGCTGCCCAACAGGCACTACGTAACATAGTTATTAGCATCGCATAACATCCATTTATAAAGCTTTAGCTCAGGCACTTTTAGCTTAAGGGACACATTGTATGGGCGTGACAGAATGTTTTTACACAACTGGGAAACTTTGTCGTTCAGTAGGTAGGTTCTGACTGTAGCAGTCTCAGCAGTGACCTCCTTCACTCTTGGGAGCGAGAGGAGTCTTAGTCTGCATCCCGAATAGCACCCTATTCCTTAAATAGTATACTACTTTTGTCCAGAACCCTGTGGGCATCCCTGTGGGCCCTGGTCAAAAGTAATGCACTGTGTGAAAAAGGCTGACATTTGCAACGTTGCCTTAGAGTGATCGCCACTAGCCTATACCCACCACGCCTGGGTCTAAAAATAAGAGGAGTCCTAAAAAAGATTTATGTACTAAGCACTCGTGATGGGCACTTGAGAGAGATGGTGTCAGAGAGAGAGAGTGTGAGAGAGAGTGTGAGCTAAATGAACTGTTAGTGAGCGAGAGAGGGAGAGAGAGAGAAAATATGGTTTAGTTGGTGATTGTTGTTTTTTAGGTCTCCTCCTTACTACTGGTATTCTGCAGCCAACCGTATGATACATTTTAATTGCTACAGTGCGACATTCTCTCATTGAATCTCCATTCTGCATTTCTATTGCCCAGTAATTTGCATGGAGCTGTTGATGGCTTAGCCACTCTGGGATGTTTGAGGGAGTGGAACTGAACGGCTGGCGACACTGTTAATTTACACCCCCTACTACGGCGTTCCGCTCAAAGTCATGAAGCCTACACCTGTCATGCATTACTGCCACACTGCAAAGAGGGGTCGGGGTGGGAGACCAACAGGGTAGTTCAGTGGTGTTACATTGAGTGATTCATCCAATCCAATCCCTTTGGATGTAATAGATACGTTAGTGGTTGTCTAGGCAACAGTGTGGGCAGATTCAGTTAATCTACTGAGGAGTATTCATGATGTGCAAACAAAGCTACATTTCCCTATTGATTGTGTTGTTACTTGGTCTAACTATGTTCTGTTGTAGGAGTTGATAGGAGTTGACCTTAACCACTGGTTCCAGGGTCAGATATTAAGTTCTATCCTAATGAGGATTTAGGCTGAGGATATCTGATCCTAGGTCTGTGTTTAGGGGCCAGTTCAACCTCAAGGTTAGGGGCCAGTTCAAACTCAAGGTTAGGGGTCAGTTCAGTCTCAAGGTGGATTGCTGAGATACCTCTCTAGCACAGAGGTTTTCAAACCTCTCCTCTTGGACCCCAGTAGTTTCACAATTTAGTTGTACCCCTGAACTCTTTCACCTGATTCACATATTCAAGGGCTTGATTATTATATAGTTGACAAGTTGAGTCATGTGTGTTAGCTTTGGAATACATCGAATACATGGAGCGGCTGGGGGTCCGTAGGAGAGATTTTCTCTAGCATGGAAGTCTGACTTCTGAATTCAGTCGGACTGAATCCTCTCCAGTCCACCACCTGCTCTTAATTAGTCCTACACTGTAGTACTGTATTACACATTAATGATATCACAAGCCAGACTGGAAGCCAATCCATTATGCAGCACTGTTAACACCCAGGCTGTTTTCCCCTCGCTTTCACTGCTGATGATGCAAACCCCATGGGGGGGAAGTGAGAAACATCCCATACCGCTCTGTTTGTCCCACCTGGGGCACCCGTATCATTTTCATCCTGTCTGCACCAAATCACTTCAGTGTCTCCTCTCATCCCTCCGAGGTTGATTTGAAACCCCACGCACGTGCCTTCACAACCCGACTCCCCCCACAACCCGTCACCTTTGTCCCAGCACCTAGGGTAGGCTTACGACAGCAACGACAACCATACACCATGCATCAGCAGTAGTAGTTGGAGCTCTGTAATCTGAGGACGCGGGCGGCTGATATAAGAGAGTGTTGGGTCTACGGAAACAAGATGGGCAGTGAGAGTATACTTGTTAGGGATATTCTGGTAGCAAGAGCACATGATCATCTTATTAAGTTGAGACTGGCGAAATAGAGAGACGTTATTTTCTCAGTGTGGTCAGTCATGAGGTTTGATTAATAATTTGATATGATTATTATATACATGTACTATGCCACCGAAATAGCCTGGACATAAAAAAATGGTAGGCCCCTATTTGATTTGAAATTGTAGTCATACAGACACAGTTTATGGAATGCCTGGAGGATTTACAGACATGTTCTGTTTCCCCCCAACAATAACCATATTATTACCTGTGAAAATAACATGTCACATGCATCACCATCATCATCATCTTCTTTTCCCTTAGAATGGGAAAGTAACTGAACACACCCTCCACCGTCATGGAGGGACAGTAGTCACTGGCTTGTCTTCACATGCTCATGCAACACGCCTAGCAACAGCATACATCTTGTCATCTTGTGATATGGTTGGTATTTTTGTTTTGTACACATACAAGATGGCATACGTACATCTCCATTAGCCTATGCTGTCTGCCTATGATCCACATATCTCCCTGCCTACGTTTGCTAGCCGTCCCGTCCGTTCCTTACCCTATCCTGTCAACATTGTGAGCACTTGTTTATCCATTCAGACAGGTGTTTGAATAATGTGCCTCTCTGTCCAATAAATAATGATTGTCATGAGGCTGAAGGGTGAGGCGCGGGGCTAAGGGGTAAATTTACGACAGCCAAATGTATCTTTCACCTCATTGATCATGAAACGTGAGTGACTCCAAAGAACTCTGTCGAACAGGTGCGGTGGCGAGGGGTAGGGGCCCTGGGGCGGTGGCAAGGGGTAGGGGGAGATGAGAGAGAAAGAAAGGGGGGAGTGGAGTAAGGGACACAGCAAGGGAGTCAGGCAGGTTGGGTGATGGGAATTTGCATGATGAAGAAAAAAAATCTATAATCTGACTCATTCAGAGGTGAGGTGGATTCCAAAGGCAGGGGTTGTGTGTTTTTCATCCCCACGACATGTCTCCAAATCTAGCATCGGCCGCTGTGGGGTATGGGGGACATTGCCCACAGGTGCACTTTGGTGACGCAAACAGCAACTAGTTATGACAGGAAATATGATTGAGAGGCAAGTCATTCGGACCCCCACCACCACCAAACCCACTGAGAGAGATAGCGCATACAGTACATAATGTTGTCAGATAGTTCATCCCCGTATCGATTACCAGTCCGGCATGGATGGATCATGTGTTACTGTGTCTGTTTTTAAATGTTTCTGCTATCGAATACATCGCTTGGATCAGATGTCTGTGGCATGTTTAAATACACCGGCATGCTGTCTCTCATTCCTTTTCTCGCTCGTCCCCCCTTCTCTCAAACATACAGCTTCTGTCTCTCATAAACACATGCACACACACACACAAAATGCCCATTCTCTAGGACCTAGGCCTATATCTCACAAACACACTATTTCTCTTTCTCACACGTGCACAGCCTCTGTCTATCCCTCTCTCTATCAGTGTGTGGATGACAGCAGTTTAATATGACCCAGGGGGAATGAAGGCAGTTGCCGTTACAAGCCTGATAATTCGTCAAGTGACAAGCTAATGAGAGGGTCATGGGAGCTTTGGCCACAGACACACCGGAATGTTGGGAACAGCCAATCACAGGACACAGTCAATTCCATACAACTTTATTTATTCCCATCAGGAGTGACTTTAAAAATCAATTTAGACATGTTTGCATTGTTAAGAGAAAGACATAGTAGTGTTGAGGTTGATGCAGTCTCAAATCCTAATTTAGCCTCATCCTGATTTATGTACTATTTTGAAAAAAATAAAAGTGTACAGTACATAACAGTAGGTGTCTAATACAGAAGCATGTAACACAAGTTTCCCATAACAAATGTCTAATATCTCAATATTGACCAAATATGCAATCTGTCATAACTTCACAAAACAATTGCAAATAGGAGCACTAAATAACTCTGATTTATGCTGGTAGTGAAGTAGAAACGTTGTTTTTAGTTTACATAAATTATATTGATGAATAAACTATAATTTACACATTTTGATAGAAAATAAGATACTGTATGTGTGGCGTACGTCTTTTTTGAGCAGAAAAAGCGCAATACGATTCGATTTAATGCCTAAGATTTAATAATTGGTTCTGCTCTCGATTAGTCAGCCTGTTTTCATTGTAGGGCTTTTTGCGCAAGCGGTTATATCCTTCGTCAAAGCGAAGAGAAGAGCTGATTTCAACAGGTCCCACAAAGACAAACAAAGAACCACACCCGGTATTGTATGACAGGTAGCTATGTCTAAACAGATTATTTTACAAAATAGCATCTTCACGGATATTAATCACCGTTCGTTTCGGTGATAAAATACCATTCATGCTTTCTCGTTCTGCTACTGGCATCGCAGCAAAAAACAAAATGGCCTTACAATGCAGCTAGCTAGCTAACTGGCCTAACGTTAGGCCTGGAAAGCTGCATTTAGTCGGACACTGCAGCTAGTCAATGTGGAACGTGTTTATCTGCAAACGTAAGTTATAAAACGACAGGAATGTATTTGCACGAGTGCACAGCTGGATGGTACTAGTCAATAAAATGGTCATTACAGCAGCTTGCTGATTAGGTTAGCTAACTAGCATTGTAACTAACTGTCCTTATTTCAACTGGTTAGCATCAGAGCGAATCAAGGCGTTTGTAATTAAGTGGCATTTGACATCTTGTGCAGTTTTGTATATAATGTATAGGCTAACTTTACAGTACAGTTAGAGCAAGTCGTGTTTTTATATTAGCGATCTAACTCATGTAAATGAATACCCGGCCACCTACAGCTATGTTGCTAGTAGCCCAATAATGGACTAGAAGCTAAGGTCGGAGTAACGTTGTAGTGCAAGGGCCTTACCGTTACATCTTCTATTTAGAGGCTAATTGGCTCTGGCAGCCAAATAATCCATCTAAATGTGAATCGATTTTCAATTGCGTTATGGTTCTAGAAACATAAAGCTGTCTACTTTCATATCACATCAAAACAATTTCACAAATGGAAAATATACAGTTACTGTTTTAAAGGTCGGCTTTGGGCAAAAATAACGTATTCAAACGGTATAACTGATCAATGCACCATCATACCAGGTCATTTAATGCTTAAACACAAAATTGGATTACTAAGATATTTGACCAAAGTGCCATTTCTCCAAAAACAAGTCTTTTGAAATGACGTCAACACTTATGTAGTTACTGGCAAACGAACTAGCTACGTCGGTTTCGGTGCGCATGACCTGAATGACTTAACAACCACCAAAGACACACCCTATTTCTCTTTTGAAAATTGAGAAAGGGGAGGAGTTGGACCAGGTTAACGCAGTTGCTGCTGATAGTATATTTGTGACTACAGGTTTGTGGCGTCCGTCTTCCGTTTTCCGTAAATAAGCACTGTAACATGGAAATATGGCAGTGTGGGAAACCTAACCCTATGAAGCTGTGTAGTAATTTAACCTTTTTGTTTTATGAAAATTATTTCTCGTTGATATGTTCCGTATGTTTCCCTAACTGTACTGCAAGTGATTCATGTTAAAGTTTAGAGAAAGTGTCTGGGCTTTTATGGCCAGACATATGATCATCCAGTGGAGGCTGGTGGGAGGAGCTATAGGAGGACACTCATTGTAATGGCTGGAATGAAATTAATGGAACGTAGTCAAACGTGGTTTCCATATGTTTGTGTTTGATATTGTTGCATTATTCCATTCCAGCCATTACTATGAGCCCGTCCTCCTATAGCTCCACCCACCATCCTCCATTGCTGTCATCAATAGGTGCTAAAGGTAGTTAGCCTCTATCAATGGAGTATGTTCCTAGTTACTGCACTCATTGTCATTTGATCATAATCCTATATACTTGTCCTTTCTTATGCATAGAACTTCTCCTCTTTGAGACTGATGTATGATGCCAACACAGATTAGCTTCTAACTAACCTATCCCTAATATCCACACAAGCTTGCTTGATCGGTGGACTAAATTTGTTCAGGATGCTGATGGACTTCTCAGTTACAAGATAGACTATCATCAGAGTCTAATGGCAAAATGGCGTTTACTCATCGACTCCTTAAGGCGTCAGCATGCTTCAGTTCAACTGGAGCCTATGCGACCCGAACGAGTGTAATCAGACTCCCTTAAAATACTTTTCTCTTGAAAAATTAGAAAAAGGCTACAATAGCACTTTGTCCATTTTTGAGACGCCGGAGCCAGTATATACTTCCTCAAAATCGTCAGAATTAATCTAAGATAACTCAAGAAATCGGTCATTAATTGTAATGTTTTTGCAGAGGAGATCTTAGTCGCCCAATTTTACATCTAACTAAGATGTTTGGTGCAGTATTTCTCAATGAAAAAATGTGCGCGAAAATGAGCAGTCTCTCATTGAATGACAACAAAGACTTTATTGAATAATCCCTACTGTTGACCAGGCACAGATGAAATGGGCGTAGACTTCGGCTACTACCGACTTCGGCTTGCCTCGAGAGAAAAATGTCTGTGCCCGAACAACCAAAGAAAACTTTACTGAAGTCCAAAACAAACAAAAACGTCACAATGTCATCATAATACATGCACAAACCCTTCTGAACTGGGAAGGATGCGGACACCTTTACAATTGAATCGGTCTGTCATCTGAAAAAGGTGTAAAAAATACTGCTGTTTGGGCTTCTATCGAATTTATGTATAAGAATTTTTCCCTTAATATTCCTTGTTTCAGGTCAACATCATATCAAATTGTACATATATTTGAATACAAGCAAGAATCAAGATTACATAAAACATAACATAAGCAACAGAAAACAAAAGTGACAGGGCTGGTTGGTATACCATATTTTACATTAGAAACTGGGTGGTTCGAGCCCTGAATGTTGTTTGGTTGACAGCTGTGGTATATCAGACTATACCACGAGTATGGCAATACATTTATTTTTACTGCTCTAATTATGTTGGTAACCAGTTTATAATAGCAATAAGGCACGTCTGGGGTTTGTGGTATATGGCCAATATACCATGGCTAAGGCCTGTATCCAGGCACTCCGCGTTGTTGTGATTAAGAACAGCCCTTAAACGTGGTATATTGGCCATATACCACACCCCCTCTTCCCTTATTGCTGAAATATACCAGTATGTGGTGTACGGACCGGTTTGGGTTTTTACTTTACCTTCTATAATGGTATTTCAGTGTTTGGTTTGTTAAATTTGATACGCCATGTGTAATGTCCATTTTTATACTTTACTCCACTACTTGAGTCATCTCTTTCTGCTCTCTTTCTGTGCCGCTTTCCACACAGACCTAGCCCCGCTAGCTAATAAATGTCAGAGAAAATGTAACTAGCTATACAGCCTGATAATACCAGTGATGGTGTAGACCTAAATCAGAATGTTTGTGCAACATTATCTTCAAAATCAGAGGGATACGTGAAGCCTGAGTATGTTCACTACATGCAGTAGCTAAGAGAACATTAAATGTAGCCAAAGATTATAGGGTCCCCTAGGAAACACTTACCAACACTTTTGTTGCTACCCTGTCTCCTCCCTGGCATTTTTGTTCATTTTCATGTCAACCAACACTGTATTCAAAGTGTCAGCTATTATATTCTAACTATAGAATTAGAATAATACATTTCCATGATTCCAACATGATTCCAATTTGGTTTAGGTCCACTCAGTCCCTTAAGGGGGCAAGGTAAATGCCAATAAATACACAGCCGTTCTGAGTGAGTGATCACCGTCAACCTATGGTGAAGAATTTCTATCCTGATGGGAGTGGTCTCTTCCAAGATGACCATGTCCCCATCCACAGGGCACGAGTGGTCACTAAATGGTTTGTTGAATGAAAATGATGTAAACCATATGCTATGGCCGTCTGTCACCAGATCTTAACCCAATTCTACACCACCATCAATAAAACACCAAATGATGGAATTTCTTGTGGAAGAATGGTGTTGCATCCCTCCAGTAGTGTTCCAGACACTAGTTGAATCTGCCAAGGCGCATTGAAGCTGTTCTGACGGCTCGTGGTGGTCCAACGCCCTATTAAGACACTTTGTTGGCATTCACTTCATTTTGACAGTTACCTGTACATTTCATAACATAATTACATTTTTATTACATTAACAAAAATAAACCTTCTTTCTTATTACCCATGACACTTCTCAGGGTATGTGCAAGATTAGGGGAAAAGATTCCCCCGCCTTTGTTCTGAAGTATGGAATTTGTTTTCTCCAGTGGCAGCCTTTTAAAAATCTCATAATAACACTGATTTTTATAGTAGGTTGCTGGTCTTTTATCCAAATCAAAATAATCAATTTGCAGGCCACAAAGTGTATATATATTTTTAGGAGATTGAGTTGTGCTAGTGTAAGTAAAGGCCTGTTTTCTGTGACACCTGATACAAGTAGCAACGGGTCCATTCTTCTAGGACATCTTAACATGCCCATTAGCTCAGTTTAGATTTTCTCCCAGAAAATTGTTTGTGGTGGGTAGGTCCAAAACAAGTGCCATTGGGTACCTTTCATTGTTGTACTTATTTGTGTACTTACTAGAGGCTGACCGATTATGATTTTTCAACGCCGATACCGATTAACCCTAACCCCAAAAAAGATGATACAGATTAATTGGCCGATTTTTATTACAAAAATATATTTTTGGGGGGGTTTAATTGTATTTATTTATTTGTAATAATGACAATTACAACAATACTGAATGAACACTTTAACTTCATATAATACATAAATATGATCAATTTAGCCTCAAATAAATAATGAAACATGTTCAATTTGGTTTAAATAATGCAAAAACAAAGTGTTGGAGAAGAAAGTAAAAGTGCAATATGTGCCATGTAAAAAAGCTAACGTTTAAGTTCCTTGCTCAGAACATGAGAACATATGAAAGCTGGTGGTTCCATTTAACATGAGTCTTCAATATTCCCAGGTAAGAAGTTTTAGGTTGTAGTTATTATAGGAATTATAGGACTATTTCGCTCTACGATTTGTATTTCATATACCTTTGACTACTGCATGTTCTTATAGGCACTTTAGTATTGCCAGTGTAACAGTATAGCTTCCGTCCCTCTCCTCGCTCCTACCTGGGCTCGAACCAGGAACACATCGACAACAGCCACCCTCGAAGCAGCGTTACCCATGTAGAGCAAGGGGAACAACTACTCAGAGCGAGTGACGTTTGAAATGCTATTAGCGCGCACCCGCTAACTAGCTAGCCATTTCACATCGGTTACACCAGCCTAATCTTGGGAGTTGATAGGCTTGAAGTCATAAACAGCGCAATGCTTGAAGAATTGCGAAGAGCTGCTGGCAAAACGCACAAAGGTGCTGTTTGAATGAATGCTTACGAGCCTGCTGCTGCCTACCATCGCGCAGTCAGACTGCTCTATCAAATATCAAATCATAGACTTAATTATAACATAACACACAGAAATACGAGCCTTTGGTCATTAATATGGTCGAATCCAGAAACTATCATTTCGAAAATGAAACCGTTCCGTATTTTATCTAACGGGTGGCATCCCTAAGTCTAAATATTCCTGTTACATTGCACAACCTTCAATGTTATGTCATAATTATGTACAATTCTGGCAAATTAATTACGGCCTTTGTTAGGAATAAATGGACTTCACACAGTCCGCAATGAGCCAGGCGGCCCAAACTGCTGTATATACCCTGACTGCTTGCACGGAACGCTAGAGAAGTGACACAAATTCATGTTAGCAGGCAATATTAACTAAATGTGCAGGTTTAAAAATATATACATGTGTATTGATTTTAAAGAAAGGCATTGATGTTTATGGTTAGGTACATTGGTGCAACGACAGTGCTTTTTTTCGCAAATGTGCTTGTTAACTTTTTGAGGCTGTCCCTCCCACCGTGCAGCCAGTGAAAAATCAGAGCTCCAAATTCGAAAACAACAAAATGTCATAATTCAAATTTCTGAAACATACACCTATTTTACACCATTTTATAGATAAACATCTCCTTAATCCAACCACGTTGTCAGATTTCAAAAAGTCTTTACGGCGAAAGCATAAAGTTAGATTATGTTAGGACAGTACATAGACAAAACATTACACACAGCCATTTTCAATGCAAGGACAAGCGTCACCAAAAGCAGCTAAAATTATGCACTAACCTTTGACAATCTTCATCAGATGACACTCCTAGGACATTGTTAGACAATACATGCATTTTTTGTTCTATCAAGTTCATATATCCAAAAACCTCATTTTACATTAGCACGTGACGTTCAGAAAATGTATTTTCCCCCAAACCTCCGGTGAATCAGCACAACAATCTACAAAAAAACTCGTCATAAACGTTGATAAAATATTAAACTGTTATTCAAAGAATTATAGATTAACATCTCCTGAATGCAACCGCATTGACAGATTTCAAAATAACTTTACTGGGAAAGTACACTTTGCAATAATCTGAGTACCGCGCTCAGAAAAATACATCAGGCAATTACAGATACCTGCCATTTTGGAGTCATCTAAATGCATAAATAGCATTATAAATATTCACTTACCTTTAATAATCTTCATCAGAAGGCACTTCCAGGAATCCCAGGTCCACAATAAATGTAGTTTTGTTCGATGAAGTTCATAATATATGTCCAAATAACTCCATGTTTGCGCGTTCAGTAAGCTACTCAAAATGTAGGACGCGAGAGGAAAATGTCACGACGAAAAGTAAAAAAAGTTATATTTACGTTTGTTGAAACGTGTCAAACGTTGTATAGCATCAATCTTTAGGGCCTTTTTCAATCAGAACTTCAGTAATATTCTAACCGCATGATTCCAGTGTCTTGAAAAACGTTTTGGAACACAGCTTACTCTCGCGTGAACCCGTGCAAATGAACTGATGCCCTTCCCTGGGTCACCAACTTCCTTTGTTGGCTCTCTGTTCACCATAGAAGCCTCAAACAACTTTCTAAAGACTGTTGACATCTAGTGGAAGCCTTAGGAAGTGCAAAATGAACCCTAACTCACTGTGTTCAATAGGCAGGGACTTGAAAAAACTACAGGAACCAGATTTTCATTTCCTGCTTGTATTTTTCTCAGGTTTTTGCCTGCCAAATGAGTTCTGTTATACTCACAGACATCATTCAAACAGTTTTGGAAACTTTAGTGTTTTCTATCCAAATCAAATAATTTGCAAATATTTGACTCTGGGCCCTAGCATTAGGCCGTTTGCTCTGGGCACGCTTTTCATCCGAAATCGAAAATACTGCCCCCTATAGCTTGACAGGTTAAATCATAACCCGTTTGTCGAAGTAGGCTGTGATTCGATGAGAAATTAACAGGCACCGCATCGATTATATGCAACGCAGGACACGTTAGATAAACTAGTAATATCATCAACCATGTGTAGTTAACTAGTGATTATGTTAAGATTGATCGTTTTTTATAAGATAAGTTTAATGCTAGCGAGCAACTTACCTTGGCTTCTTGCTGCCCTCGCGTAACAGGTAGTCAGCCTGCCATGCAGGTTCCTCGTGGAGTGCAATGTAAGGCAGGTGGTTAGAGCATTGGACTAGTAACCAGAAGGTTGCAAAAACAAATCCCCGAATCCCCGCTGAACAAGGCAGTTAACCTGTTAGGGCTAGGGGGCAGTATTGACACGGCTGGATAAAAAACATACCCGATTTAATCTGGTTACCACTCCTACCCAGTAACTAGAATATGCATATACTTATTACATATGGATAGAAAACACCCAAAATTTTCTAAAACTGTTTGAATGGTGTCTGTGAGTATAACAGAACTCAAATGGCAGGTCAAAACCTGAGAGATTCCTTTACAGGAAGTGGCCTGTCTGACCATTTCTTGAACTTCTTTTCCATCTCTATCATTTACTAAGGATCTCTGCTCTAACGTGACACTTCCCACGTCGTCCATAGGCGCTCAGAGCCCGGGAAAAAACAGAATGTCGTCATTCCAGCCCCAGGCTGAAACACATTATCGCCTTTCTCAAGTGGCCCAAGTGGCTCAAGTGGCCCAGCTAGACACTAGCTTATGCGCGTGACCCCGACCGCCCCCGCCTTTGGGATTTTTTCCTCTGTTTGCCGAAAAGGAGATTCCCTGTCGGAATATTATCGCTTTTCTACGAGAAAAATGTCGTAAAAATTGATTTTAAACAGCGGTTGACATGCTTCGAAGTACGGTAATGGAATATTTAGAATTTTATTGTCACGAATTGCGCCATTTACTTCTTTACTATTTCGGATAGTGTCTGGAACGCACGAACAAAACGCCGCTATTCGGATATAACGATGGATTATTTTGGACCAAACCAACATTTGTTATTGAAGTAGAAGTCCTGGGTGTGCATTCTGACGAAGACAACAAAAGGTAATCAAACTTTTATAATAGTAAATATGATTATGGTGAGTGCTAAACTTGCCGGGTGTCTAAATAGCGAGCCCGTGATGCCTGGGCTATGTACTTAGAATATTGCAAAATGTGCTTTCACCAAAAAGCTATTTTAAAATCGGACATATCGAGTGCATAGAGGAGGTCTGTATCTATAATTCTTAAAATAATTGTTATGCTTTTTGTGAACGTTTATCGTGAGTAATTTAGTAAAATGTTAGCGAATTCCCCGGAAGTTTGCTAGTTCTGAACGTCACATGCTAATGTAAAAAGCTGTTTTTTGATATAAATATGAACTTGATTGAACAAAACATGCATGTATTGTATAAAATAATGTCCTAGGGTTGTCATCTGATGAAGATCATCAAAGGTGAGTGCTGCATTTAGCTGTCTTCTGGGTTTTGGTGACATTATATGCTGGCTTGAAAAATGGGTGTCTGATTATTTCTGGCTTGGTACTCTGCTGACATAATCTAATGTTTTGCTTTCGTTGTAAAGCCTTTTTGAAATGGGACAGTGTGGTTAGATTAACGAGAGTCTTGTCTTTAAATGGCTGTAAAATAGTCATATGTTTGAGAAATTGAAGTAATAGGATTTTTAAGGTTTTGAAAATCGCGCCACAGGCTGGCAGTGGCTGTTACGTAGGTGGGACGCAAGCGTCCCACCTAGCCCATAGAGGTTAACCCCCGTTCCTAGGGCGTCATTGAAAATAAGAATGTGTTCTTAATCTGACTTGCCTAGTTAAATAAAGGTGTAAAAAAATGGCATATCGGTGAACAAAAATACCAATTGTTATGAAAACGTGAAATCGGCCCTAATTAATCGGCCATTCCGATTAATCGGTCGACCTCTAGTACTTACAAGTTATTCTTTTATTGGCCTTTGTATCAAATTGATGGTAAGTCTAATGGTGTTGAATAGTTAACATTGCTTTGCTTTTCCACCCTGTAAAAGAGCATGACTGCAAGATGTTTAAGAGAAGATGATGGAATTTCCCCTCCCCTCAATTTAAAAGGAAACAAAAACAGTGAAATCATAGACATTTCTCACTACATAGGGACCCCCTCCTGTAAGAAAACCAAAAAGAAGAAACAATACAAGCAAATCAAATTTGAGGAGGCCCAGCATCTGTAATCCTGTTTCTGCTTTCCACCTCTCAGCTTCGCGTTGCTCACAGAAAGTCGATCCCAGCTCTACCCTCTATCAGCTTGGGCAGATAGGGCAGCCAGCGCCTTCGGTACCATAGGCCGGGGAACCCCGTTCCTCTTCGGACCGTCTGCGGCTATCCGCCTGGCCCAGATCGAAGCCCAGCTAGCCCTGCACCAACTGAGCATCATCGCCGCTGCCAGTAACCACGGCAACCAGCAACTGGCCCTGCTCAACCTTCTCCAGCAAGCAGCTGCCAACAACATCGCTCAGCCGCTCGCCCCTGTCATGTACCAGCCTCAGCAACAGGGGGCACCCTTCAACAGGCCCAGGAACATGCCATACCATCAACAACAACCGGGCCACTCTACGGACGGCAACAACATGGCCCAGATGAACAGCTACCAGGCGGGTCAGTTCCCGCCGCAAACACGGCTACCCGAGGAGCTGGAGTCAGCGATCTCTGTCCGTGTTCAGGGCGGGAGGGACGAGGACCACCGACTACTCAACCAGAATACCCAGATCTCCCGGCAGCACTGTGTAGATCCCCGCCTGCATGGGGACGGTCAGGGTGGGAGTTCAGAGACTGCCTATTCTAACAGCAACAACCTTGTCTCGCTCTCCTGCGATGACCAGCAGAATCAGATGCAAGATGTGGACTGGTCCAACTACCAGACTCCCAGTAAACTCTTTGGTCTCAATCAGCAGCAGCACCTCCAGCAGTCCTCCCACTCTCATGCTAACCCCAACAGCGGGCATTCAGGAGGGGGCATGCAAAGCTGGAATGCTCCTGTTTCTGAACTGGGTCGTCCACAGGGTGGAAACATGCAGGGTCTGTACGTACCCGAGAGCGCAGGCAGTATCCTGGCCGGCTTCGGTTTGTCAAACGATGACCTGGAGGTTCTCAGCCACTACCCTGATGACCAACTAACTCCAGACACTCTGCCCTTCATCCTACGTGACATACAGATACACAAAACAAACAGAAACACAGGCCCTCCTGCGTTCTCTCAAACTCACCCTGCTATTCCTAACCTGCCGCCACCGCCGCGTCCTTCTCCACCACAGCGGCATCCTGTACATTCATGTACGACCAACATCCCAAGTTTTCTGAGTGTGACGCAAACGGCGGGTAAAGTTATCGACTACGGCCACGCGAGTAGGGCAGCGGAAGAGGGTAGAGACTCTTACAAACGCGAGCTACCGCCTAAGGAGAGAGCGACTAAACCAGAGTCAAAGCCCACGGGTTCGTCTTTGAAACGTAAAGCTGAATCCCCAAGGCGGCACGACGACGACTCTGACTCAAAGAAAGACAAAGACTACAGGAGGCGTGCTCCAATCCCCGACGCTCACAAGCACAAAAGAACGCCCGTCAGAGAGCCGCCATCAAGATCTCGGTCGGAGCGCGAAGGGTCCAGATCAAGGCCACAGTTCAAAGCCAGGAGTGAGTCGTCAAAATCAACCAGACCCTCCGGTGCCAAACGCAGCTCTAGCGCAACCAAGAGGCTCCCAACACCCACCATGATAGGTGATTTCTCGGCGGACCCTCCGAAGGTGTACCCCCACACCTGCTCCCTGTGCGACATGCAATGTGAACGGGCTAAGGTGAGTACCGTACCTGTACCGCACACGTTGTTCGCCAAGCAGAGATTTTGTTTTTGTTAAACGGATACTTCAGGATTTTGGAGTCTGATGAACTCGTGGATACCATTTGTTGTCTCTGCGTCCAGTTAGGAAGCTGCTAATTAGTGTTAGCGCAATAACTGGAAGTCTTTGGCAACTGCTAGCATGCTAGTAGATACCATAGACTTCCAGTTGTTGTGCTGATGCTAGTTGGCTTTGGCTCACAAAGTAACTTCTAACTTCCATCATACTGGATACAGAGAAATGGTATCAATGAGTTCCTCTGGCTCTGGGGAAGTAGATAAAGGGCTTCATTGCCAAAATCACAAAGTATCCCTTTAAGCTTTTATAAAGGCCCAATGCAGTTAAAGGAAAAATCCACTCAAACTATATTTTGGTATTTGTTTCCATTAGTCCACGGTTGATACAGTACCACAGTGTTTTGAATGTCAGCAGTCAAGTTTTCAAGATATTGGACTTTCAAGAAGCAAAGTGTCACTTGCCACATTGTCATGATGATGCAAAACCTTTTGGGACTAATGAAGAAAGAAAAAAAAAAAGTTTTGGGGTGGATTTTTCTTTTAAACACCATAACCACTTTTACATACACACCAGGCATAAAACACAGTGAAATACATCACATAATATTTGATTCTACTTTCAAAAATATGCATAGTTTAAGCAATGGTTTAACAGTTCTGATTCACATAAACAATTTGCACGTTTGGTGAGCTTATGCCGATTGAAACACCAGGTTTTCTGTGCAATCTTTCAAGTTATTTGGACATGTAAATACCTTAATCGGCATTCCAGCGGTGATCTGCAGTTGTGCTAGCACCAGCTGAGCGAGCCGCCGTCTTTAGCGAGAGTGAAGTGAAAATCGGAACAACAATGTATGCATCTTTACAAATAGTTTTCACATACAAACTTTATATGTCCGTAATCAGAATCAAATATGCTTCCCAAAAATAACATGGTCGCTGTGGTAGAATGTATATTTTGATTGGCAATTTTCTGCATTTGTCAGTGCCATCAGGTAGCCTGATTTGCAGATGTGTCCATGTAAACAGCACTATTAAGGAAATCGTTCTTCTTGCAAAGCATGTAAATGTTTTTATTAAACTATTTTATTGATCTGACTATCCACAATAATCGCATTATTGTGTGCATCTAACCGTACACGGTGTCTTCTCCTTTCAATCCATATATGGTTGGTGTTACTGTTGAGTTGTTCAACAATTAAAACAACTAAACACTAAAGGAGAGAAAAAAAGAAAAAAAATTGCTCCTGAAAAAGTAGCCTGACCCTTACTCTGCTGATGATGAAGAAGATGAAGATTGCAGAAGACATGGATATAACTGCAAAAGCTGACTCGTATTTGTGGTGAAGAGGACTAACTTTACCCAGTATTCACTCTTCTGCAGTGCACAAAAACATTATCAATGCTGTTTTAATACAAGAAACACCATTTTGCAATTTACATTTTTCTTTTTTACAGGTTGTTGCCAAAATGTCTCTTTTGATAACTTCAAATTTTGAAACTTTCTTTAGTACTTTGCCATTTGATGCCTCAAACTTGAACAAATAGTATCAATGCATATATTTTTGATAGTTTGTTGAGGAATGCATTCAAGATGTGGAAGACCTATACATATCAACAATACCCCTAAATATACATAACATTTCCACCACTCTCCTTAATGCTTACATAAGCATAGGCACTATGGTGGTGTAAATGTGATCCTACCAATCACATCTCTCTGCTGGACTCTGGTAGATATCTAACCATTATTTCTTTATTTTCTTTTGTTTTTTTCCTCACAGGACTGGATCGATCACGTGAACACAGTCAACCACACAGCTAGCTGCAGAGATCTGCGCAACAAGTGGGTGTTTAAACAATAAATAAATTGCTAAATCTATGCTGACAGTTAAAATCCTTATGTCTATTGAAGCACCCATCAGTCTAAGTAAAAAATTAAATATATCCCATCAAAATCCATCAGTTTAAGATGTCAGATATCAGTTGTTTTTTTTTTGCATGGGCTGTGTCTCAATCCATCACATCCGCCTATGTCAGCCTTCCGCGTCCATGATAGGTGGCTGAGCTACAGCGGTGTTTATCAGACCATGAGACATCCTGAAAATCAGTCTTCTCAGAATCAAATATGCTTCCCAAAAATAACATGTTCGCTGTGGTAGAATGTATATTTTGATTGGCAATTTTCTGCATTTGTCAGTGCCCTCAGGTAGCCTGATGCCAGATGTGTCCATGTAAACAGCACTATTAAGGAAATCGTTCTTGCGAAGCATGTAAACGTTTTTATTAAACTATTTTATTGATCTGACTATCCACAATAATGATGTCTGTAGGGTCCGAACGGTTTGAGAAGTGTCATGTGACTCGTCTGAAGTCGGTAACGCTGATGTGCCAACTACTGTCTGTAGCGTCCGAGCCATTTGCTCTACATACTATGACCCCACTATGGGTGACTCACGAACATGATGGTGTTCTCCGTTTTGCTCCATGACCTTCTGAAGCTAACCCTTAAAAACAAATGAAGTAAGGAGGAGTTAGTTTTGTTCCAACAAAAATAAGGGGTTAAATAAAACAAAACATTTCCTGAGCTTTCTTATATCCTAGATATAGGACAGACATTCCAAAACCTTATTCTTTATGATACATTTTTTTACAGCCTTTTTTTTTGTTGCCATTTATGAATGTGTTATTCAATGCATTTCTATGGGCTATAGGAGGCCACATTCAATATTTCCTAAAATATAGATATATTTTTTTAGCTTTTTGGGGATTCTTAAAGGTGTACTAGAAATTTGAAATCAAATAGCTATATGATCCATGGTATGACCATCTTAAAACAATTCCTTATGTTAGCTTAGTACCTCTCCCCCACAACGGCTTAGACTTTTAGAGTTAACTAACCCATTAATACTCACTAATAACCCATGGCTGGTGTACTCATGTCTCTTCTTTCCCCCCCAAAGGTATCCAGACTGGAATCCAAATATCCCAAGGTGAGAGATGTTCCTAAAATGTAGGACTACCTATTTTTCACCCTGATTGTCCAATCGTACCTTTTTGAGATTACAACTGTGCAACTGACAAACCACCTATCATTTTCCTCTGGTGGTGTTGTATGTCACTGGGTTTTTGAATCACATATAATGTCATATTGTTCTTCTGACTCCTCTCTCCCCTCTTTGCCCCAAACCAGGAGGGACCCGTCTCAAGGTCAGGATGCCTGTGCCACCTGGCATTCCCTAGAACGCTCTCCCTCCCGCTCAGTCTCCCGTTCCTTGTCCTGGTCCCCCACCCCTCCTCCGGGCAGAAGGATCTCTCCGCCCACCTCCCATGGACACGCCCCCCACACCTCTGGCCGGCACAGCCCCTCCCAGTCCCATCGCGGTTCTGCCTCCAGCGCTCACAGGCCGGAGAAGAGAACCAGCGAATCCTCAGGTAAGCCACTTTTGTCTAGATGCTAATCTGGGCTAGTGGTTGACATGGTTTCCCAGACCCAGATTAACCATATTCCTGGAGTGCTAGTCTGTTGGCACTGTAATATATCTGCCCTGTGCTACATCGTCATAACCCAGACATCATTTGTTACCCCTACCTCCAGGGATATCTACTGTAAAATATCAAATCAAACTTTATTTGTCACATGTGCAGACCTTACCGTGAAATGCTTAGTTACAAGCCCTTAACCAACAGTGCAGTTCAAGAATAGTAAAGAAAATATTTACTAAATAAACTAAAGTAAAAAAATAACACTAACAATAACGAGGCAATATGCAGAGGTTACTGAGTCAGTGTGCGGGGGTACAGGTTAGTTGAGGTAATTTGTACATGTAGGTAGGGGTGAGGTGACTGCATAGATAATAAACAGTGAGTAGCAGCAGTGTACAAAACAAATGGGGGGGGGGGGGGGGTCACTGTAATAATCCGGTGGACATTTGATCAATAGTTAAGCAGTCTTATGGCTTGGACGCTGTTAAGGAGCCTTTTGGTCCTAGACTTGGCGCTCCGGTACCGCTTGCCGTGCGGTAGCAGAGAAAACATTCTGACTTGGGTGTAGAGATTAAATGGTATGAAAATTACATTTCACGATTATAGTGACACAAATTATCACGGTCATCAGTATTATCTCGGTATTGTTAAGATGTGCTGGAAATGTAAAAAAAAATAAAAAGTACTGATACACACACTGAAATCATTTCACCAAGTTTTATATTAAAATTAGCAGCACTATGCACTTTTTGTGTGCATAAACATTAACCATTAAATAAACATAAAAATCTCTCCTTCATAAAGAAATAAGGTGCTGCTGGCCTAGCATCCTGTATGTATGTATGTATGTATGTATGTATGTATGTATGTATGCATCTTTGTTCACTACTTAACTTCTATGGGCTAGGTGGGACGTCACCGTCCCACTCTATTCAACAGCCAGTGGAAGAGCGTGGCGCGAAATACAAAACCTCAAATGCAATAATTTCAATTTTTCAAACATACGACTATTTTACACCATTTTAAAGACAAGACTCTGGTTAATCTAACCACATTGTCCGATTTCAAAAAGGCTTTACAGCGAAAGCAAAACATTAGATTATGTCAGGAGAGTACATAGCCACAAATAATCACACAGCCATTTTCCAAGCAAGCATATATGTCACATAAACCCAAAACACAGCTAAATGAAGCAATAACCTTTGATCTTCATCAGATGACACTCCTAGGACATTATGTTATACAATACATGCATGATTTGTTCAATCAAGTTCATATTTATATCAAAAACAGCTTTTTACATTGGCATGTGATGTTCAGAACATGCATTCCCACCCAAAACTTCCGGTGAATTTACAAAATTGCTCACCATAAACGTTGACAAAATACATAACAATTATTTTAAGAATTATAGATACAGAACTCCTTTATACAATCGCTATGTCAGATTTTAAAATAGCTTTTCGGCGAAAGCACATTTTGCAATATTCTGAGTACATAGCTCAGCCATCACGGCTAGCTATTTTGACACCTGCCAACTTCGGGGCTCACTAAACTCAGAATTACTGTTAGAGAAATTGTATTACCTTTGCTGATCTTCGTCAGAATGCACTCCCAGGACTGCTACTTCCATAAGAAATGTTGTTTTGGTTCCAAATAATCCATAGTTATGTCCAAATACCTCCGTTTTGTTCGTGCGTTCAGCTCACTATCCAAAGGGTAACGCGCGAGCACATATCGAGACAAAAAAATTCTAAATGTTCCTTTACCGTACTTAGAAGCATGTCAAACGCTGTTTAAAATCCAATTTTTATGGATTTTTTCTCGTAAAATAGCGATAATATTCCAACCGGACAATAGTGTATTCATTCAAAAAGGAAAAGAAAAAATAGCATGGTCGCGGGACTGCGCATATCCAATCTCTTAGTCACCAGGTAGACCACTGACAAACTGACCTACTATACTCTGCCCAGAGACAGGAGACGCCTCAATCCGCTTTCTGAAGGCTTTAGAGAGCCAATGGAAGCCTTAGAAAGTGTTACGTAACAGCTTAGATGCTGTAAATTCGATAGAGATGCATTAGAAGGACCACAAATTGCCTGACAGGCCACTTCTTGGTTGAAATCTTCTCAGGTTTTTGCCTGCCATATGAGTTCTGTTGTACTCACAGACACCATTAAAACAGTTTTAGAAACTTTAGTGTTTTCTATCCAAATCTACTAATTATATGCATATTCTAGTTTCTGGGCAAGAGTAGTGACCAGATTAAAACAGGCACGTTTTTTTAACCCGGCCGTGAAAATACTGCCACCTATCCACAACAGGTTTTAACACTGAACGCTTCAGTTTACTTTACTGAGAAGCTATTAGCAAGTTAAACAAATCATGACCTTTTCCCACATGTATTGAGCTAAAAGTTAACTTACCTTGCATTCACTATAAAGTACTGGGTGGAGGTCACGAAGATGACTCCAGAAATGTTAAGTGTTGTCCCCTTTCGCAGCAATTTAAAATAAAATGTTTGCATGTTTCTGCAGACAGGGTGACCATTTTCGATTTAAGTTTCCCTCCGCACTCTTGTAAAACCCAAAATACGACCACACTTCAGATTTGGTCCTCTTAGAAGGCTGAAAAATCTCCTGAGCTCTGTCACACCCTTCCGCCGTGTTTTCGCACAAAACCCACATTGCATGCTGCGCCTGCGTCACTGTTGCTAACTTTGGTTGATGCTGGATGGTATTTACCGTGAGTTATTCAAACCGTGGTAATCAAATACGGTTTTAATGATAATTCAAATTTGAAACGGTAATACAAACCGTTGAATTTTACCATGGTTTATCGTGAAACGGGTAACCATTTCATCCCTACTTGGGTGAATGGAGTCTGACAATTTTATGGGCTTTCCTCTGACACCGCCTATTATATAGGTCCTGGATGGCAGGAAGCTTTGCCCCAATGATGTACTGGGCCGTACGCACTACCCTCTAGCGCCTTACTGTTAGATGCCGAGTGGTTGCCATACCAGGCGATGATGCAACCGGTCAGGATGCTGTCAATGGTGCAGCTGTAGAACTTTTTGAGGATCTGGGGACCCATGCCAAATCTTTTCAGTATCCTGAGGGGGAAAAGGTTTTGTCATGCCCTCTTCACGACTGTCTTGGTGTGTTTGGAACATGGAGTACAGGAGGGGACGAAGTACACACCCCTGAGGGGCCCCATTGTTGAGGATCAGCGTGGCAGATATGTTGTTGCCTACCCTTACCACCTGGGGGTGGCCTGTCAGGAAGTCCAGGATACAGTTGCAGAGGGGGTTGTTTAGTCCCGAGGGTCCTTAGCTTAGTGATGAGCTTCGTGGGCACTATGGTGTTGAACACTGAGCTGTAGTCAATGAACAGCATTCTCACATAGGTGTTCCTTTTGTCCATGTGGGAAAGGGCAGTGTGGATTGAGATTGTGCTTTGAGTCCTGCCACATCCGACGAGCGTCAGAGCCGGTGTAGTAGGATTCAATCTTAGTCCTGTATTGACACTTTGTTTGTTTGATGGTTCGTCTGAGGGCATAGCATGATTTCTTATACGCGTCCAGATTAGTGTGCCGCTCCTTGAAAGGGGCAGTTCTAGCCTTTATGCGGATGTTGCCTGTGATCCATGGCTTCTGGTTGGGATATGTATGTGGGGATGACGTTGTCGACGCACTTATTGATGAAGCTGATGACTGAGGTGGAATGCTCATCAATGACATTGGATGAATCCCGGAACATATTCCAGCCTGTGCTAGCAAAACAGTCCTGTAGCATCCGCATCATCTGACCACTTCCGTATTGAGCGAGTCACTGGTACTTCCTGCTATAGTTTTTGCTTTTAACCTCTTATGGCTAGGGGGCAGTATTTTCACGGCTGGATAAAAAACGTACCCGATTTAATCTGGTTACCACTCCTACCCAGTAACTAGAATATGCATATACTTATTACATATGGATAGAAAACACCCTAAATTTTCTAAAACTGTTTGAATGGTGTCTGTGAGTATAACAGAACTCAAATGGCAGGTCAAAACCTGAGAGATTCCTTTACAGGAAGTGGCCTGTCTGACCATTTCTGGAACTTCTTTGCCATCTCTATCTTTTACTAAGGATCTCTGCTCTAACGTGACACTTCCTACGTCGTCCATAGGCGCTCAGAGCCCGGGAAAAACCTGAATGTCGTCATTCCAGCCCCAGGCTGAAACACATTATCGCCTTTCTCAAGTGGCCGATCAAGGGACTCTGGGCTTAGGCGCGTGACCTGACCGCCCCCGTCTTTGTGATTTTTTTTCCTCTGTTTGCCGAAAAGGAGATTCCCGGTCGGAATATTATCGCTTTTCTACGAGAAAAATGGCATAAAAATTGATTTTAAACAGCGGTTGACATGCTTCGAAGTACGGTAATGGAATATTTAGAATTTTTTTGTCACGAATTGCGCCATGCGCTCGACCCTTCTTTACCATTTCGGATAGTGTCTTGAACGCACGAACAAAACGCCGCTATTCGGATATAACGATGGATTATTTTGGACCAAACCAACATTTGTTATTGAAGTAGCAGTCCTGGGAGTGCATTCTGACGAAGACAACAAAGGTAATGAAACTTTTGTAATAGTAAATCGGAGTTTGATCAGGGCTAAACTTGGTCGGTGTCTAAATGGCTAGCCGTGATGGCTGGGCCATCTACTGAGAATATTGCAAAATGTGCTTTCACCGAAAAGCTATTTTAAAATCAGACATATCGAGTGCATAGAGGAGTTCTGTATCTATAATTCTTAAAATAATTGTTATGTTTTTTGTGAACGTTTATCGTGAGTAATTTAGTAAATTCACCGGATGTTTGCTGGGGGTATGCTAGTTCTGAACGTCACATGCTAATGTAAAAAGCTGGTTTTTGATATAAATATGAACTTGATTGAACAAAACATGCATGCATTGTATAACATAATGTCCTAGGGTTGTCATCTGATGAAGATCATCAAAGGTTAGTGCTGCATTTAGCTGTGGTTTTGGTTTTTGTGACATATATGCTTGCTTTGAAAATGGCTGTGTGATTATTTTTGGCAGGGTACTCTCCTGACATAATGTAATGTTTTGCTTTCGCTGTAAAGCCTTTTTGAAATCGAACAATGTGGTTAGATTAACGAGAGTCTTGTCTTTTTAAATGGTGTAAAATAGTCATATGTTTGAGAAATTGAAGTTATAGCATTTTTAAGGTATTTGTATTTCGCGCCACGCTCTACCATTTGGATATTGGTGAGGCGTTCCGCTAGCGGAATGTCTGTCCCTAAAAGGTTAACTTCTCTGGGCTACGTGGGACGCTACTGTCCCACCCACGGTACACACTATTCAACAGCCAGTGAAAAATCAGAACGCCAAATTCGAAAACACAATGTCATAATTCAAATTTCTCAAACATACAACTATTTTACACCATTTTAAAGATAAGACTCTCGTTAATCTAACCACGTTGTCCGATTTCAAGAAGGCTTTACGGCGAAAGTATAAAGTTAGATTATGTTAGGACGGTACATAGACAAAACATTACATACAGCCATTTTCAATGCAAGGACAGGCGTCGCCAAAAGCAGAAAACCGCTAAGTTATGCACTAACCTTTGACAATCTTCATCAGATGACACTCCTAGGACATTATGTTAGACAATACATGCATTTTTTGTTCCATCAAGTTCATATTTGTATCCAAAAACTCAATTTTACATTGGCGCGTGACGTTCAGAAAATGTATTTCCCCCAAAACTGTCGGTGAAAGGGCATATCAATTTAAAAAAATACTCATCATAAACGTTGATAAAATATTAAACTGTTATTCAAAGAATTATAGATTAACATCTCCTGAATGCAACCGCTTTGACAGATTTCAAAATAACTTTACGAGGAAAGCACACTTTGCAATAATACAGATTTTCATTTATTTTTTTCATTTCACCTTTATTTAACCAGGTAGGCAAGTTGAGAACAAGTTCTCATTTACAATTGCGACCTGGCCAAGATAAAGCAAAGCAGTTCGACAACATACAAAAACACAGAGTTACACATGGAGTAAAACAACATACAATCAATGATGCAGTAGAAGAAAAAAAAATAAAGACTATATACAATGTGAGCAAATGATGTGAGATAATGGAGGTAAAGGCAAAAAAATGCCATGGTGGCAAAGTAAATAAAGTATAGCAAGAAAAACACTGGAATGGTAGATTTGTAGTTTGAAGAAAGTTCAAAGATAAAATATAAATAATATGGTGCAAAGGAGCAAAATAAATAAAATAAATAAATACAGTAGGGGAAGAGGTAGTAGTTTGGGCTAAATTATAGATGGGCTATGTACAGGTGCAGTGATCTGTGAGCTGCTCTGACAGCTGGTGCTTAAAGCTAGTGAGGGAGATGAGTGTTTCCAGTTTCAGAGATTTTTGTAGTTCGTTCCAGTCATTGGCAGCAGAGAACTGGAAGGAGAGACGACCAAAGGAGGAGTTGGCTTTAGGGGTGACCAGAGAGATATACCTGCTGGAGCGCGTGCTACAGGTGGGTGCTGCTATGGTGACCAGTGAGCGGAGATAAGGGGGGACTTTACCTAGCAGGGTCTTGTAGATGACCTGGAGCCAATGTGTTTGGCGACGATTATGAAGCGAAGGCCAGCCAACGAGAGCGTACAGGTCGCAGTGGTGGGTAGTATATGGGGCTTTGGTGACAAAACGGATGGCACTGTGATAGACTGCATCCAGCTTGTTGAGTAGGGTATTGGAGGCTATTTTGTAAATGACATCGCCGAAGTCGAGGATTGGTAGGATGGTCAGTTTTACGAGGGTAAGTTTGGCAGCATGAGTGAAGGATGCTTTGTTGCGAAATAGGAAGCCAATTCTAGATTTAACTTTGGATTGGAGATGATTGATGTGAGTCTGGAAGGAGAGTTTACAGTCTAACCAGATACCTAGGTATTTGTAGTTGTCCACAAATTCTAAGTCAAAACCGTCCAGAGAAGTGATGCTGGACAGGCAGGCAGGTGCAGGCAGCGATCAGTTGAAGAGCATGCATTTTGTTTTACTTGTTTTTAGGAGCAGTTGGAAGCCATGGAAGGAGAGTTGTATGGCATTGAAGCTCGTCTGGAGGTTAGAACCTCTTCAGCGTCTCATCCCGTCAGCGGGATCAAAATCCAGCGAAAAATCATATCGCCATTAGCATAACAAAATTTAATAATTTGAAGAAAAAAAGAAAAAAAATGTTTTTTTCGTTTTATAGATACACCTCTCCTGAATCGACCCACGTCGTCCGATTTCAAAAAGGTTTTACAGGAAAAGCAAATCATTAGATTATGTTAGAGGAGTCCATCGTAAAAAGCAGAAACATAGCCATTTTCCGACCAACCACTTGCATCACAAATAACCAAAAAACAGCTAAATGCAGCACTAACCTTTTTACAAACTTCATCAGATGACACACCTAGGACATTATGTTACACAATGCATGCATTCTTTTGTTCAATAAAGTTCATATTTATATATGAAAACAGCATTTTACATCGGCGTCTGACGTTGACTAACTATTTTCCCGTCAAAAGCATCCGATGAAACAGTGCTACATTTTACTGAATTACTATTCGAAAACATGTTTAAAATGTAATATTGTCATTCTAAGATTTATAGATGAATATCTCTTGAAAGCACCTGTCATACCAGATTTAAAAATAACTTTACTGGGTAATCACACTTAGCGATAAAAGGGGATGCGATACTCAGAAAATGACCTAGTAAATACAGCTCGGCGCCATCTTGGAACAATCGCAGATCACATCTAATGTTGTATAATATTGTCAATAATCCCTTACCTTTAGTTGTCTTCATCAGAAAGCACTTCCAGGAATCCCAGGTCCACAACAGATGTATTTTCGGTCGAAAAAGTCCATCCTTTATGTTCCATTAGCATGCTGTTGTTAGCGCGTCTCAAGGCAGTATCCAAAAGCTCTGCCGGCCGCGGGACAGCCGTGTCGGGAAAAAAGCAATTTTTTTCCCATTTAGGTACGTTCAAACATGTCAAACGTTGTATAACATAAATCTTCAGGGCCTGTTTCAACAAGAGAGCCAATAAGATTCGAGGGGGACGATTTCAATGTGTTTCAAAACATTTCCAAAGGTGGGGGTAGACAGGGCCGCCGGCGTCATAATGGTGATGGCCCTCCCGCTGTGACCAATTTCCAACGCGTCTCATTGACTGAGTTTCGACAGTAGAAGGCTCAAAACACTTTGTAAAGACTGGCGACATCTTGTGGAAGCAATAGGAAGTGCTCAAATAACGATAGTTCACGGTGTGAATAATAGGCAACGACGTGAAGTTGAGTCCACAATTCAGAATTCCACTTCCTGTTTCAATCGGTCTCGGGGTTTTGACTGCCATATGAGTTCTGTTATACTCACAGACACCATTCAAACAGTTTTAGAAACTTTAGGGTGTTTTCTATCCACAGGTATTAATTATATGCATATCCTAGCTTCTGAGTCTGATTAGTAGGCCGTTGAAAATGGGCACAAATTTTTTCCAAAATGCGCTGTGGCGCCCCCTATCCTAGGGTAACGTCAAGAGGTTAACACAGTGTCCAAAGAAGGGCCAGAAATATACAGAATGGTGTCGTCTGCGTAGAGGTGGATCAGAGATTCACCAGCAGCAAGAGCGACATCATTGATGTATACAGAGAAAAGAGTTGGCCCAAGAATTGAAACCCTGTGGTACCCCCATAGAGACTGCCAGAGGTTCGGACAGCAGGCCCTCCGATTTGACACACTGAACTCTATCAGAGGAAGTAGTTGGTGAACCAGGCGACGCAATCGTTTGAGAAACCAAGGCTACTGAGTCTGTCGACGAGGATGTGGTGATTTACAGAGTCAAAAGCTTTGGCCAGGTCAATGAATACATCAGCACAGTATTGTTTCTTATCGATGGCGGTTACGATGTCGTTTAGGACCTTGAGCGTGGCTGAGGTGCACCCATGACCAGCTCTGAAACCAGATTGCATAGCGGAGAGGGTGCGGTGGGATTCGAAATGGTCGGTAATCTGTTTGTTGACTTGGCTTTCGAAGACCTTAGAAAGGCAGGGAAGGATGGATATAGGTCTGTAGCAATTTGGGTCAAGAGTGTCACCTCCTTTGAAGAGGGGGATGACAGCCGCTGCTTTCCAATCTATGGGAATCTCAGACGACACGAGAGGTTGAACAGGCTAGTAATAGGGGTTGCAATAATTTCGGCAAATAATTTTAGAAAGAAAGGGTCCAGATTGTCAAGCCCAGATGATTTGTAGGGGTCCAGATTTTGCAGCTCTTTCAGAACATCAGCTGAATGGATTTGGGAGAAGGAGAAATGGGGGAGGCTTGGGCGAGTAGCTGTGGGGGGTGCAGTGCTGTTGAATGCAGTAGGGGTAGTTAGGTGGAAAGCATGGCCAGCTGTAGAAAAATGCTTATTGAAATTCTCAATTATAGTGGGCTTATCGGTGGTGACAGAGTTTCCTATCCTCAGTGCAGTGGGCAGTTGGGAGGAGGTGTTCTTATTCTCCATGGACTTTACAATGTCCCAGAACTTTTTAGAGTTTGAGTTGCAGGAAGCAAATTTCTGTTTGAAAAAGCTAGCCTTGGCATTTCTAATTGCCTGTGTGTATTGGTTTCTAACTTCCCTGAAAAGTTGCATATCGCGGGGGCAGTTCGATGCTAATGCAGAACGCCACAGGATATTTTTGTGTTGTTAAGGGCAGTCAGGTCTGGGGAGAACCAAGGGCTATATCTGTTCCTGGTTCTAAATTTCTTGAAAGGGGCATGCTTATTTTAGATGGTGAGGAAGGCATTTTAAAAAAAATAACCAGGCATCCTCTACTGACGGGATGAGGTCAATATCCTTCCAGGATACCAGGGCCAGGTCGATTAGAAAGGCTTGCTTGTTGATAGCTGCCATTTTGGAGTAATCTAAAATCCTAAATAGCATTAGAAATATTCACTTGCCTTTAATAATCTTCATCAGAAGGCACTTCCAGGATTCCCAGGTCCACAATAAATGTTTTGTTCGATAAAGTCCATAATTTATGTCGAAATACCCCCTTGTTGTTTGCGCGTTCAGTTAGCTACTCCAAGTGTAGGAAGCGCGCGGAAAATGTCACGACAAAGTCAAAAAAAGTTATATTTACGTTCATTCAAACATGTCAAACATGGTATAGCATCAATCTTTAGAGCCTTTTTATCTTAGAACTTCAATAATATTCCAACCGGACGATTGCATTGTCTTGAAAACGTTTTGGAATACTGCTACCTCACGTGAACGAGCATCAGAAACCCATGTAATTTTCTGAGTCACCTACTTCCATGTGCTCTTGTTCGCTCTGTGTTTACCGCAAAAGCCTCAAACAACTTTCTAAAGACTGTTGACATCTAGTGGAAGCCTTAGGAAGTGCAAAATGAACCCAAAGTCACTGTGTTTGAAAGGCAATGGCTTGAAAAGACTACAGGCATCAGATTTCCATTTCCGGGTTGGATTTTTCTCAGGTTTTTGCCTGCCAAATGAGTTCTGTTATACTCACAGACATCATTCAAACAGTTTTGGAAACTTTAGTGTGTTTACTATCCAAATCTACTAATAATCTGCAAATATTTGGCTCTGGGCCTGAGTATTAGGCCGTTTACTCTGGGCACGCTTTTCATCCAAAAGTGAAAATACTGCCCCCTATACCCCAACAGGTTAATATTACAGACATATGTTACCCCTACAGCCAGGGATATCTACTGTAATATATTTACGTCATTATAGCCCAGACATCTGTTACCCCAACATCCGGGGATATCTACTGTAATATATTTGCGTCATTATAACCCAGACATCATCTGTTACTCCTACCTCCAGGGATATCTACTGGGAGCTCCTCTCGAGAAGGCCTGAAGCGTTCCAGAAATGACCCCGCCAAGTGTGCGACTGACCACGGCAACAGAGCAGGGGTTTCTGGAAAACACGAGTCCGGGAAACGTGAGTCCTATTTGTCATCCACCAGCAAGTTTCCGGCGTCCATGTCTGAGAAGCCACATCGTCCACCTTCCTCTGCTTCCTCTAAGCCAGGCGCCAAGCCAGCGGCCGGGAAGGAGACCGCCCTAGGACAGGACTCAGAGGTGTGCCCTTCACAGAGCTTTTGGTTCAATCTTTTGTTTGCTATGCACAGTGTCATTAGGACTTTTAAGATTAACTACGTTATCAGTAATAATTACTTTCAGTAGTAATATCATTTAGGGAAATTTCACAAATTGAATTAGAACTAACTTATAAGGATAGCAGCTTCTTCACACTCCCATCCAACCCAAGCAGTGCTTGTAAACCTTCCTTCCTTGATTTTTAGGTCCAGTCCTCCAATGCGCCACAGAAGAAGCCGACTCCAACGCTGCAGAAGAAGAATCCTCCAGGTTCCTACTTGCTCTATCTGACGGGCCTCCCTGTAGATGCCAAGTACCAGGAAGTGGTGTCACTGGTGCAGTCCTTCGGCAAGGTCACTAATGTCCTCATCATCAGGAACGAGGAGGGGGAGGAGAACCAGGGGCAGCCGCAATACAGTAAAGTGAGTATAGATAACTGTGTGGGAGTGTCAAGTTAGGCATCATACACTTTAATGCTAAGTGTGGTGTCTTTTTGATAAATATGAAGACATCTTGTTTACCCCCTTGAGTCGATTTCACCGGCCGGCCCTGCATAATAAAAAAAATCCCCATCAAAATCCCTCAGTTTAAGCATTGTTGTGGACTTAACATCTAATTTGTTTGTTTTCCTGTTTATAAAAGTGTGATTTTTTTTTTTTTTTTTTGGAGAGCGAAAACCTGAAAAAAATGGAAACCTGGGAAAACTAAACATGGAATTTGGGGGGAAAACTGAAACTGATTTTATAGGGCTCAATAAATATGCTGAAGCATGGGGTAGGCCCCTTTGCATTTATTCTATTATCCCAGATGTGATCTTTTAACTGGTTAGCTTCCAAAAAGTAAATGTGGACTGTTGTAACATCTTCAAAGTGCGCCAGGCAGATATATTGGTAAAGTCTTCCTGAAATCGTCCATATTGTTTTGTCGTGGCGGGAATGATTTTGCCGTGGCACAGCACTACATATAAATGACTGCAGCGGAAACACTGATACACTATATACAAAGGTATGTGGACACGACGTCAAATGAGTAGATTCGGCTATTGCTGCCACACCCGTTGCTGACAAATGTATAAAATCGAGCACACAGCCATGCAATCTCCATAGACAAACCTTGTCAGTAGAATGGCCTTACTGAAGAGCTCAGTGACTACCAACATGGCACCGTCATAGGATGCCACCTTTCCAACAAGTCAATTGGTCAAATTTCTACCCTGCTAGAGCAGCCCCGGTCAACTGTAAGTGTTGTTATTGTGAAGTGGAAACGTCTAGGAGCAACAACGGCTCAGCCGCGACGTGGTAGGCCACACAAGCTCACAGAACAGCACCGCCAAGTGCTGAAGGACGTTGCGCGTAAAAATCGCCTGTCCTCGGTTGCAAAACACTACTGATTTTCAAACTGCCTCTAGAAGCAACGTCAGTACAAGTACTCTTCGTCGGGAGCTTCATGAAATGGGTTTCCATGGCCGACAGCCACGTACAAGCCTAAGAACACCATGCGCAATGCCAACAATCGGCTGGGGTGGTGTATAGCTTGCCGTCATTGGACTCTGGAGCAGTGAAAACGCGTTCTCTGCAGTAATGAATCACTTTTTACCATCTGGCAGTCTGACGGATGAGTCTGGGTTTGGCGGATGCCAGGAGAACGCTACCTGCCCCAATGCATGGTGTCAACTGTAAAATTTGGTTGCGGAGGTGTAATGTTCTGGGGCTGTTTTTCATGGTTCGAGCTAGGCCCCTTAGTTCCAGTGAAGGGACATCTTAACGCTATAGCATACAATGACATTCTAGACTATTCTGTGTTTCCAACTTTGTGGCAACAGTTTGGGGAAGGACCTTTACTGTTTCAGCATTACAATGCCCCCGTGCACAAAGCAAGGTCCATACAGAAATGGTTTGTCAAGATCGGTTTCGAAGAACTTGACTGGCCTGCACAGAGACCTGACCTTAACCCTATCGAACACCTTTGGTATGAATTGGAACGCCCCCTGTTGAGCCAGGCCTAATCGTCCAACATCAGTTCCTGACCTCACTAATGCTCTTGTGCCAGGGACCTCACGATATGTATTGCGATTCAATGTTCCAACATAATGCTCACGGTATGTCTGTTGCAAAGGTACAAGAGAGAGCCATGATAAAACAAGTTTTGATCTGTCATGGAATTAAGTGAAATAAAAAATGGCAATAAAAGATGGAAAACAAGCTATGAAGCAAGAATACTGGTGCAGGTACAGCCCACTAGTGCAAAAATAATATTGAGATATGTAACTGTACCCCCCCATCACTAGTTTTGGATCCATCTTTCTAACCTCTGCCCCTCTCGGTGTCTCTGTTCCTCCAGGCCACTGTTTGCATGCAGAAAGAGCAGGACGCTAAAGCGCTGGCTGAGTGCCTCACTCTCAACATACGGGAACACCCCATCTCTGTCTCCGACCAGGTTTGTCCCGCCCTACTTACCGTACCAAAGCCACCTCAGCTCCCAGCTGGGTATTCATCCACTGGATTGTAAATCATAGAATTGGCTCATGTTTCCCTTGTAGTGAGGAAGATAGTAATGACAGAAAGAGGAGAAAATTAAATATAAAGGTGATGATTGATCAAATTGAATGTTTATTTCTTTGTTTTACAGAATGGCGAGGAGGAGATTACTTCCTCGATACCTGTCATTATAAAAGGGTAAGTATTATGCATTACCTGTATATACTAGGGTTATCTTTGACCCCTGAACTTTGCCACTTATGTGTTATTACGGAGGCAATTCTTCACACATTTCACTACTCTCCATAGAGAACTGATCGGTGCTCCCAAGACACCTGCAGCCCCGAACGAGGCCAACTTGACTGTTAAAGGCCCAGGTAAAAAAACATAAAATTATATAGTGCATTTTGTTTCACCAACGCCCTATGTATTCTGCTCAAAAGTATTGCACTAAATAGCAAGTAGGGTGCCAGCCTTAGATGTCTTGATTAATATACAACTAATGATGTTTGATAGACCTGATCAATAAGAGTTGTGAAATTGAACATTTTTTTCCCCCACAGAAGCCAGCGTTGGGCAGAAGAATTCAAATGAGGTGCTTTATTTTTGTTTCTGTCTCTTATTTGCCAGTATGTCTATTACAATTTTTTTATTAAGTATTTCAATATTATATATCACATCTACAGAAATACAATTGACGGTTGTCACGTGCCAAATACGTGTAGATTTTACTCTGAAATGCTTATTTACAAGCCCTTAACCTCTTGGGGCTAGGTGGGACGCTAGCGTGCCACCCGTGGTGCACTCCATCAACAGCAGGTGCATTTCAAGAGCGGCAAATTTGAATCCAAATAAATGTCAAAATTCAAATTTTTCAAAAATACAACTATGTTACACCATTTGAAAGATAAACATCTCCTTAATCTAACCACGTTTTACGATTTCAAAAAGGTTTTACGGCGAAAGCATAAATTTAGAGTATGTTAGGACAGTACATTTACAAGAGTTGTGTGTAATGTTTTGTCAAGTCAAAGACAAGGTCACCAAAACCATAAAACCAGCTAAAATGATACACTAACCTTTTACAATCTCCATCAGATGACACTCCTAGGACATTATGTTAGACAATGCATGCATTTTTAGTTCTATCAAGTTGATATTTATATCCAAAAACAGCGTTTTACTATGGCATTGATGTTGAGGAAATCGTTTCCCTCCAATAACCGGCAGTCAAGTCAGCGTCACAAATTAAATAATTAAAATTAGAAAACATTGGTAAAATATTATATTGTCATTTAAAGAATTATAGATTTACATCTTTTGAACGCAATCAACTTGCCAGATTTAAAAATAACCTTACTGGGAAATCACACTTTGCAATAATCTGAGCACTGTGCCCAGAAAAATACGCGTTGCGATACAGACTAGACGTCATGTTGGGGAGATCTAAAATCGAAAATACTATGTAAATAATCCATTACCTTTGATTCTCTTCATCAGATGTCACTTCCAGGTATCACAGGTCCATAACGAATGTAGTTTTGTTCAAAAAAGCTCATCATTTATGTCCAAAAATCTCCGTCTCGTTAGCACATGATGTAAGCCAGCCGGACTTCTCGTCATGAACGAGGGGAAAAAATATATTTCCGTTCGTTCAAACATGTCAAACGTTGTATAGCATAAATCATTAGGGCCTTTTTTAACCAGAACATGAATAATATTCAAGGTGGACGAATGCATAGTCTTTTATAACGTATTGGAACGAGGGTACCCAACATGAAGTAGCGCGCCAGGTGTCTAATGGGACATCACCGTTCCATGGCTCTTGTTCGGTCAGATCTCCCTCCAGAAGACTCAAAACACTTTGTAAAGGCTGGTGACATCTAGTGGAAGCAATAGGAAGTGCCAAAATATTCCTAAACCCCTGTGTTTTTCAATGGGATAGGTTTAAAGTCAATACAACACATCAGGTATCCACTTCCTGTCAGAAAATGTCTCAGGGTTTTGCCTGCCAAATGAGTTCTGTTATACTCACAGACACCATTCAAACAGTTTTGGAAACTTTAGAGTGTTTTCTATCCATATATAATAAGTATATGCATATTCTAGTTACTGGGTAGGATTAGTAACCAGATTAAATCGGGTACATTTTTTTTATCCAGACGTGCAAATGCTGCCCCCTAGACCCAACAGGTTAACCAACAATGCTTTAAGAAATAGAGTTAAGAAAATATTTACTAAATAAACAAAAGTTTTTTTTTTTATATTTAAAAAGACAATTACGTAATAGATAATAAACAGCGAGTAGCAGCAGTGTAAAAACAAAGGGGGGGGGGGGGGGGGGGGGGCAGTCAATGTAAATAGTCTGGGTGGCCATTTGCTGAACAATTAATCAGTCTTGTGGCTTGGGGATAGAAGCTGTTAAGGAGCCTTTTATTCCTTGACTTTATTACTGCTTTCTGTGCGGTAGCAGAGAGAACCGTCTATGACTTGGGTGATTTATTTGGGGGGGGGGGGCTTCCTCTGACACCACCTAGTATATAGGTCCTGGGTGTCGGGAAGTTTAGTGTTCCAGCATAGTGTTTCAGTTCATCTTTAACACTTTCAAACAATAGAAAACAGGGAGGCAGCCAGCCAGCCAGTCAGCGGTGTCTGAGCTGTAAGATTAAATGGGTTTCCCAACAGATACACAGGGAGCAGGTGAAGCCAACGAGGAAGAGGAAGAGGGGCTGTAGAGCGGGACAGGTCGAGAGACTCAAAAGACTGCAGAGGGAAAACAAGGTGCAGAACTGAACTGATATCTCATAGGCCCAGGCAGGGGATGCTACATTATGGAACGTTTAGATAGAAATCTATCATGTAGATTAGACTTGATTTAGCCCCGTCAGGACAGGTAGAATAGGAAATTGTATGACTCAGCTTTATTCATAATATCTCTGTATACAACGTTCTGACCGTTTTCTTTTGTTACCTCACTGAATACGCCGTCTTGATTATGACGGTCTTTGTCTCCTGTGGTTTGACCTTTTTTAGAGGGGCATGGTCAAGATTACTGGACTTCCTGAAAGCGGCTGCTCCGAGATTGATATCGCCAAGCTGGCCCAACCCTTCGGAAAACCTGTCAAGATCCTACTCATCACCAAGCCCAGTGAGGTAGGCACGTTATCCACAATACATCACTCACTTTCACATTGATTTGCATTATGTGGCTTAGGGCAGTGTTTCCCAACGCTGGTCCTCCATTACCCCAACAGTACACCCTGGACAAGCACACCTGATTCAACTTGTCAACTAATCATCAGGCCCTCAATGAGTTGAACCAGGTGTTTGTCCAGGGCTACTCAAAAATGTATATTGGTACTGAAGGACCAGGTTTGGGAATTTGATTCCCACATAGGACCTGCTGTATATTGTGTCAATGTTCTGTCAGATGCTTTGGGTAAAATAGTCAGTATAATGGAAATATCATATGATTTTCACATCGATTTTTTTTTTTAAACAATATATCTTGTTTACCCAATATCTTGTATACCCAGTATACCCAAGACTGTTGCTGACTGTTTGTGGTCCTCCCCAGGCTCTGGTCACCATGCAGGATGTGGAGTCAGCCCAGGAGATGGTGAAAGTTTACAATGACATGCCTGTCTGCATCAACGACTCTGTTCTGAACATGAGCCTGCTTCCAAACCTCCTGGTGGACTTCAACAGACCGGTAAGATAATGTGGCTTGACTGACTGATCCCTATTAGCTCCTAGTGGAGCACAGGCCTGAACTGTGCATCTCCAGCGTCCTCTGTTCTGGGCAGTTTTCTTCACTTAATTCCAGGTGGTTGCTGCAGGGTATGATGATAAATGTTCACTATGAAAAGGATGTTTTTGCACATTCAACTTATTTTTCACTGATCTGATTCAGTGATGACATAAAGAACTTTTCATTCCATTTTATTACCACAGGTGGCACTTTTCCATTCATTGATGGGACCCAGGAATCCTGTTAGTGTGAGTATTTTACTGTTTCTTCAGCTAACCTAAAAGGCTCTTAATAATAGCATTGTTGCTACCCCAAGACAAAGGTAGAAAAACACAGACAATCCCACCTGATTACGACCTGCATGTTAAAACATTAGGTTAAATCATGAAATGAATCACACCCAAGAGCATATATTATTGCAGAGTCCCTTTACAATTTCTAACAACTATTTAGAAAGTTGAGCTTCTTCCAGTAATTGGTACAAGTAAAGTTGTTTGTAATTCCAATACGTCCTGCAGAAGGCGGAGGTGGGAGGTGATGATGACTGGAACCGTCTCCTGGTTGTCAGTAACATCCCGGCCACGCCCTCCGGCCCAACAGAGATCCAGAAACTGGTCCAGCGCTTCGGCACAGTCCAACAGACTCTGGCACTCAAGGACAAGGTGAGGGACCTGTGGGTGGGGAGGGGTGTGTGTTGGGGGGTGGCGGGGATGTCTTTATGTGCTCAAGTGTCTGTCAAGGGGAGGGACATCTTAGTGAGGAACGTTTGTTTTTGTGTGAGGTTTAAGTGTTTGTGTCTTGCATCTACCCTGCCTACAGTAATTCCACACCATCCATCCAATCCTGTTTTCTTTACCCCATGCAGATCATCTTTGAGATGGGAACAGCAGACATGGCCAAGAGTGTCTTCAACCGCTTCCAGAAGTTTCCCTGCATTGTTCAGAACAACAAGCTCGCCTTCTCCTGGAAACCTGATCCCAAGATTGATCTACCTAAAGTCGACATCTCTGCTGCCGGCTCAACGGCTTCAACCGGTGACAATGACTCCCAGACTGCAGAGACTACTATGCCCCCTGGTGGCCAGGAGGACTCACTGTCTCAGTCAGGATTAAAGGTGGAGTCAGGAACAGGGGTTGATACTAAGGTTGAAGGACAGGAGGTTCAGCCAGGAAATCAAGGGATGAAGGTTGAAGGAGAGGTTCAAGCCACAAAGGAATCTCCAGCATTAGGAGGTAAGGATCAAGAGAAGGAGCCTAATGCATCTTCCGTACAGCCAGCAGGAGTGAACCAGAGAGAAGCTACAAAACCCAACATAGACCAACCTCGAGGTCAGGGTGGAGAGGAGGTCACAGAGAAAGTTGCAGACATTTCAACAACGGAGTCCGAAGAAACTGAAGAACCAGTCTCCTCGGCTGCTACCTCTGCTCCTCAAGCTGCTAAACCAGAGACTGAGAAAATGTCAGTTTCCAGTTCCACAACAGCCACCTCCGCCCCAGCCCCAAAAGTGATGGCGGCCATCATAGAGGCCTTACGACAGGAGAGCAGGAACAGATCCTCTACCAAGGTTTCCACCGAACAGGCTGCAGCTGAGAATCCTCCAGGTAAACAACCAAAAGATAAGGAGACTCCAGATGTTCAGGCTGCCCCCGCTCTTCCCAGAGTGACCCCAGAGATCCTGAAGGTGCTGCTGGAGGAGTGCAGGGTCCGGTCCTCCAGTAGGGCCGGCGCTGAGCAGGCCAGGAAGGAACAGGACCAGGCGCCCCCTGCAGGCCAAAAGCCATCCACTGGAAACCGAAGAGACCACAGTGGAGACAGGGAGCCTGGAAGAGAGCAGGTCACCAAGAGGAAGACCCGTGAGGAGGAAAGGGAGGAGAGGGAGAGCGCGAGGAAGGAGAGGGAGAAGAGGCTGAAGGCCCAAGAGGAGGAGAGGGAGAAAGGAAGGAGAGAGAAGAGGTGGTCCCACAGGGAACGGTCATCAGGATCACCGGGGTCCAGGTCCTCTATGAGGTATGACGGGAGCCGGCGCAGTGGGAAGAGCGGCGCCAGGTCTGAGTCCAGGAGAGGAAACGGAGAGGAGAAACAGCAGGTAGGAGAGAGGCTAGTGTGTTGGTATTCACTCTATATACAGAGAGGACAAAACATTAACAACACTTTCCATGACAGACTGTCCAGGTGGAAACTATGATCCCTTATTGACGCCACTTGTTAAATTCACTTCAATCAGTGTAGATGTAGATGAAGGGGAGGAGACAGGTTAAATAATGATTTTCAAGCCTTGAGACAATTGAGCCATGGATTGTGTATTTGTGCCATTCAGCGGGTGAATGAGCAAGAAAAAATAATTGTGCCTTTGAACGGGGTGTGGTAGTAGGTGCCAGGCGCACTGGTTTGTGTCAGACCCAGCAGCGTTGCAGTTCTTTTCACACTCAAAGTTTCCCGGTGCGTATCAAGAATGGTCCACCACCCAAAGGACATCCAGCCAACTTGACACAACTGTGGGAAGCGTTGGAGTCAACAGGCCAGCGTCCCTGTGGAACGCTTTCAACACCTTGTAGAGTGTGGGGGGGTGAAACTCAATATTAGGAAGGTGATCCTAATGTTTGGTATACTCATATATGGATGGAGAGAGAATCTCCACTGAACCAGAGTGTCGTATACCCATCATGAATATAGAATGCCAATATCAACTTTCCAAACATTTTGGGGAATGACTTGCCATTTTGAGGAAAGCAGTGGTTTTATAGTTAACTGTTCCCTGTCTTCTTTCAGGAAGAGGAGGAGTTAGGTGAGAACCACATCCCCTTCGACATGGCGGACTTTGTGACTGTGGACGAGGTGGGGGAAGTAGCTGCGGTGCCCCGTCCTCTCCCCGAGACTACCACAGAGGTGACTGAGGTTATGGAGGTGACCGTCAACGACCCTGTGACCACAGCCCTTGAGGCGGAGCAGCAGGCACCAGATGACACAACACCGATGGAGGTGGAGGGTGAGCCTAGGACAGCCAAGGTACAGGAGGAAGCTCTGGACAAACGAGAACAGAAGGAGGGGTTGTCCCCAGCAACCACAGAGGAGGGGTCAGTGAAGACTGCAGAGGGAACTGGGGAGGTGACAGAGGAGAAAGTTCCAGACTGTCAGGATTACATCATCAAAGAGGTCAGTGTGTCTAGTCACATTCCTAATTTGTGTAATCCCTTTCCTAAAAGGAAGGCTTCAACCCTATAGCATTCTACAACGAGCAGATCTGTGAGAAGACTACTTCAACCGAGGAAGGAGAAAATTAAGTGTTTCTAAAGTGTGAACACGACCCCAATCTTGTCTAACATTACTCTCCTTCAGCCTGTGGTCACTGTGCCGAAGACGACCTGTGACGAGGTCACTGAGGAGTCCAAGGTGAAAGGTCACGATGAGGCCACACCCACAGACGCACCTGCTGGAGAAGAGGAAAAGGAGGCTGGACGAGTGGAGGATCTCAACATTGGGACGTTTCTGACGGTGGACGAGGTGGGACAGGTGGAGGAAGACGGGGGGAAGAGGTCTGCTGAGACGGGTAAGAAACATACTGTATATCACTGCTATGCTCGTCTTGTGAAAGCCTGTCATTGTAAATAAAATCGGTTCTGCTGTGCTTACCTGTATAAATGTTTTTTTAAATTTTTTAATTTAAGATGTGGTAGGAAACTGGCCAGTAGAGGTAAGAAACAAACTTTATGTTAAGTCAATCTGCAACATATTTGTCTGAGGAGACTGGGTTGTGTTCAGTAGCGAAACGTTTTGAAATGGAGGTAACTACCCTCTGGTTTGCCACAGGAGGAAAAAGACTACAGGTAGAATGATGTTTTGAGAAATGGTAGCCAGCCACTGAATGCATAGTAGTGGTTGAGCTGGCCACCTGCATTTTGTTAAGTGGTCAAAGAATGGCATCCTGGTTTACATAGATTAGTGGTTGTGGTCATTGTAGAGGAGTGGTAGTGGTGAGGTCAGATAACCAACCCTATGTAATAGGGGTGTAATGGTACAAGCATTAGTACTGAACCGTTCGGTATGGAGACCTCAGTTCGGTCCGCACTGTGAACCCGAATGAGTAGATAAATAAGACATCTGTATGTGTATATACAGTACCAGTCAAAAGTTTACACACCTACTTATTCCAGGGTTTTTCTTTATTTGTATTATTTTCTACATTGTAGAATATTAGTGAAGTCATCAAAACAATTAAATAACACATATAGAATCATGTAGTACCCAAGAAAGTGTTAAACAAATCAAAATATGTTTGAGATTCTTCAAAGTAGCCACACTTTCCCTTGATGACAGCTTTGCACACTCTTGGCATTCTCTCAACCAGCTTCACGAGGTTTTCACCTGGAATCCATTTCAATTAACAGGTGTGCCTTGTTAAAAGTTAATTTGTAGAATGTGTTTCCTTAATGCGTTTGAGTCAGTTGTGTTGTGACATGGTAGGTGTGTGTTGTAACTTTGTATTGATTAATGTGACGACTGCTGTTCATCGAATTATTAACCATTTGTAATTACGTGATTTAATGAGTCAGGTAATTATTAACCTGGGGCACCATGGGAAAGTTTTGGCTTTGAGTTTCTATTTCCCAAATTAACTCAAAGAATATCAGAATATTGTTTTTACAACAGTCGCTAATTAATTTCCTCTACAGTCTCATTCTGAACGTTGCATAATCTGTGAATCTGCACAAACCCGAGTCTCACTAAAAGGTCTGTAGCACACCAATTGAGTTGATTAGTAAATAACAAGTTAAAATTATAATATAAGATGCAGTCTAGGCTATTGATTAGAACATAGTACAATGAAACAGTTCCCTAGTGTGCCAACACTTGCGTGTTACACGAAAATTGTGATTTCAAAAGAGAAAGAGAGTGCACGAGAGAAAAGCACACTTGGGTACATTTGTGAACTATGCTTATTTTAACCCTAACCTTGCCCCGAACTGCCGCTCTTATGGGTCAGAATATAATGATGTAATTACGTGTCAAAGGTCTCTGATGGGGTGTCTCCTCGTGGACCGAGTTCCTCCTTCTCTTCTGATGGCGAAACTTCTGTTGTTACCGGGTGTGACCCTCTGATTGTCCATACAACGTCTGTGTCCTTTCTCTTAGTGGTCTGTTTCCACACCCTTTTTCTGAAAGTGGGGTCTTCTGAGGACGGCTAATCAGCCATATAGGGGGTTCCAGCGTGAGAATGAAAGCAGTGTAGACACATGGTTCCTTGGCGAGAATAACCGTGTGGTCCAGCTTGAATTCACCCTGTTAGACACAGCTACTCATCCGTAGCATAGATTGTTAAAAGGTTCCTTTGTCTTCTTCAACCTCGTGTTGCATTTTGGGTTTACAACTAATTCGGTCCTTGGCTGCAGCTCGTTATGTTATAATGTTGTTTCTTAACTCACATGTTTTATACCCTCGGGTCAGAAGTGGGCCTTTCAGCCTGTAGGGCAAGTTCTCTGGGTGTAACTAGTTACGAGGCAAGGTCTGGATTTTACTCAGATCCAATTTAGACAACTAACTTCACATTTCATCTTAAAAAAACAAAAAAAAACATTCTCTTTGATCTGGACATTTTCCACACAACGTACAGTAAATATCAAGTACATGTTGTGAAAACTCTTCTAGTTATAACGTTTTCATTATAACGTCGTCATTTAACTTTTAATAACAAAAACAACATTTTAATATTTCATCTGTCGTCATTACTACCATTTTGTCTGATGAAACATATTGTCCATTTATTGCATGTTACTGTTCTGAGGTAGGTTCTCCATAGGCCCATCATACATTCCATTCCTCCATACTGAGAGGACAAAGGGATTTTGTCTGCTGCTTTAAGAGTTACAATGGGCAGGAGGTGTCATAAATCCCCCACCTCCATACCTCTCCATCTCTTTCCCCACTGATGGGTGTGAGAGATATCTCTGTGGGATTATGGTCCACAGTAATCTGACCCGAACATGCCATTCATGACAGGTGGTATACAGAAGATAGCCCTATTTGGTAAAAGACCAAGTCCATATTATGGAAAGAACAGCTCAAATAAGCAAAGTGAAACGAAGTGCGTCATTACTTTAAGACCTGAAGGTCAGTCAATCCAGATAATGGTCAACAACTTTGAAAGTTTCTTCAAATGCAGTCGCAAAAACCATCAAGCGCTATGATGAAACTTGCTCTCATATGGACCGCCACAGGAAAGGAAGACCCCCACAGGAAAGGAAGACCCAAAGTTACCTTTGCTGCAGAGGATAAGTTCAAAGCAAAGAAACCACTACTAAAGGACACCAATAATGTGTAACAACACCTGCACAGGATCGGTACATCCGAACATTACCATTTTTTTTATTTAACCTTTATTTAACCAGGTAGGCCAGTTGAGAACAAGTTCTCATTTACAACTGCGACCTGGCCAAGAACAAGCAAAGCAGTGCGACAAAAAACAGAGTTACACATGGGATAAACAAAAGTACAGTCAATAACACAATAGAAAAATCTATATACACTGTGTGCAAATGGAGTAAGGAGGTAAGGAAATAAATGGGCCATAGTAGCGAAGTAATTACAATTTAGCAAATTAACACGAGTGATAGTTGTGCAAGTAGAAATACTGGTGTGCAAAAGAGCAAAAAAATAAAAACATCACACCTGTGGGACAGGTACAGGATGGAAACAACAACTGCCCGAGTTACACCAGGAACACACAATCCCTCCATCAGTGCTCAGACTCTCCACAATAGGCTGAGAGAGGCTGGACTGAGGGCTTGCAGGCCTGTCGTAAGGCAGCTCCTCACCAGACATCACCGGCAACAACGTCGCCTATGGGCACAAATCCACCGTCGCTGGACCAGACAGGACTGACAAAAAGTGCTCTTTACTGACGAGTCGCGGTTTTGTCTAACCGGGGATGATGGTAGGATTTGCATTTATCGTCGAAGGAATGAGCCTTACACCGAGGCCTGTACTCTGGAGCGGGATTGAGTTGGAGGGTCCGTCATGGTCTGGGGTGGTGTGTCACAGCATTATCGGACTGAGCTTGTTGTCATTGCAGGCAATCTCAACGCTGTGCGCTACAGGGAAGAACATCCTCCTCCCTCATGTGGTACCCTTACTGCAGGCTCATCCTGACATGACCCTCCAGAATGAGGGTAGCCTTCCCTGTAGCTCAGTTGGTAGAGCATGGTGTTTGCAACACCAGGGTTGTGGGTTCGTTTCCCACGGGGGGCCAGCACAGAAAAAAAATGTATGAAATGTATGCATTCACTACTGTAAGTCGCTCTGGATAAGAGCGTCTGCTAAATGACTAAAATGTAAATGTAAATGTAATGACAATGCCACCAGCCATACTGCTCGTTCTGTGCGTGACTTCCTGCAAGACAGGAATGTCAGTGTTCTGCCATGGCCAGCGAAGTGCCCAGATCTCAATCCCATTGAGCACGTCTGGGACCTGTTGGATTGGAGTGTGAGGTCTAGAACCCCCCCCAGAAATGTCCGGGAACTTGCAAGTGCCTTGATGGAAGAGTGGAGAAACATCTCACAGCAAGAACTGGCAAATCTGGTTCAGTCCATGAGGAGGAGATGCACTGCAGTACTTAATGCAGCTGGTGGCCACACCAGAAACTTACTGACTTTTGATTTTGACCCCCCCTCCCTTTTTTTGGTTCAGGGACACTTCCATTTCTGTTAGTCACATGTCTGTGGAACTTGTTCAGTTTGTCTCAGTTTAGTCTTATGTTCATACAAATATTTACACATGTTAAGTTTGCTGAAAATAAATGCAGTTGACAGTGAGAGGACGTTTCTTTTTTTTGCTTAGTTTATATACAGAAATGTAATTTGAGAAAAGGTCAAATGAAACAAAATGCAGCTAGTTTGCAATCTTTCCAGCTTCAGTTTGAAGTGATTGTGTTAGCTGTGTTGTTAGCTAGCTCCCCTGAACAACAGTGTCCTGAAGAGTGAACATATTTTCGATCCCAGGCGAAATTGCGCCTCATTAGCTCATTGTTACCAATATATCTAAATAAATGTCACTAGAAATCAGTTTATTCAAATGCGGCTACTTACTGCAGCTGTTTTTCTGGTTGCACTTTTTGACGTGGCTGTAAGTTATCCCTTGCTAGCTAGCCAACTACGGCTAAGAACGTTGCCAGCAGGTATGGCAATGGAACATTTAGAGCAAACAACTGGATTGTGTCCATAGATACAGAACAAAACAACTGAACGACTGGGTCACTTCTCTGGAACCCGAACCAATAGAACGAACGACCAGCCGGCTTTGGTAGCAACCCTAGATTGGTGTTGGAACTATATCTTGTGGAAGGATGAAAATTAGTATGAATACATTCATCAAAATAACAATTAAAATATGTAAATCATTATTTGAATATGTTGGTAACCCGTTTTATAAAGGTTATAATACACACAAAGCTGGTGTTTGACACGGGCCTAACAACACCCGTGCCAATATATCCTCAACACTGGCATCTCTGGCATTCACATAATGAACATAAATGGAATCTGGGATACCAACACTATTTTTATTAAATAAAGTTAACAGTAACGGTTGGCATTTCATTTTCCTGCTGTACTGAAACTGAACCGTGACCCCCCCCCCCCCCCCCCAAACACTGCAATACGTACCTAACCGTGGGTTTGGTGAACTGTTACAGTCCTAGTATGTAGATCAATGGTAGCTATGGTAACCACTATACAGCTAGATTATAAAATGTGTTAGAGGTGAACTCAGCCAAATCAATGGTGGAGGCAAGTGCATTTTAACCTGGTTACCAGTCTGTTTTGTGTTGTTATGCCACTCCTCGTCATGGCATGATGGCATAAAAAGATGGGTTCTTTGAGAAGTAGAAAAAGATGGTTGATTGACAGCCTGAAACCACATTAGTTGGATTGTTTCTAAGGTGTCAGTGATTTTTATTTTTGTGATTTCATGTTTTAAAGACTTTTCACAACAACAACAAAAAATGTTTTCCTTCCTTGTAAGGACATTCTGGTGATTTGTCAGGTCTAGGAAAACCCACACAACCAACAAGCAGAACAGTTAAAACAAACAATGCTAAAGTCTCAGTGATGACCCTGCTCCTTCCTCCATCTTCTCTTTCATCTCTCAGTGGAGTCTAAGCGAAGGAGGACATCTCAGGAGGAGAGAGAGGAGGAGACAGCGAGGAGGAAGATGAAGATGGAACCCCTCTTTTATAAAGACTACATCATCCCCCCTTTCAACCCTGACTGCCCTGTCGGTGAGACTCAAATGATGTTGCTTTTGACAGTTAACTAATTGTTGAAATTGATTAGGGTAGTTCTAATGATAAACTAGTCAAGCGTATCTATTATCAGAATACTGTCTTTGTGCTAGGTGTGTGTGTTTACCTAGGCCCCATCGTATAATCACATCAGTTGTATGTTTTAAATCTGGTTTTGTTTCTGGTCTGTTTGGTCACTATCAGGAATGGAGTTTCTGGTCCCCAAGTCAGGCTTCTTCTGCAAGGTGTGTTCTAAGTTCTACAGCGGAACTGACGAGGCCGAGAAGAACCACTGCAAGACCCTCAAACACCATCAGAACCTGGAGGTGAGAACCAAAAACAACCAATCAGCCACAACTGAAAGTCAACCTCCAATCAGAAAGAACATTTTGACAATCGGGGATGGGGTCAATTCCATTGAGTAAATTCAGTTGGCAAAACAAATTTTGAATTTCATTTTGCTTCCTGAATTGAAACTTCAAAAAAAAAACTTTAAAAAATATTGTTTTTATTGTCCAGGTGTTACGTGTTTGATTATTAATACATTGATACTCAGGAGTGGGGAATGAGGTGAAGGAATGTGTCTGGTCATGGAAACCATCCCCAGACAGGCTTAAGTTTGGCAGCAGTGGCTCTCTCTCGTGGAACCCTTATGTTCCGCATATGAATCAACATTATCTAGTAACAAAGATACTCATGATTGTCTTTTTATTCTTCTACAGAAGTCCCTGGAGAAGTGGAGAGTGAAGAAAGACTGACTCTCCATGATGAGATGAAGCGTTAAATATTGACTATCTGTGACCCAACCACTGACTGACTGATTCATTCCTGTCTTAACTCTTTTCCCACTTCTTGTTTTTGTTTTTCTTCCCCGTGGGTCCAATCTCTCCCTCTCACACTCACAACTATAACTGTTTCATTTAGTTAGTTATTTCCCCATGATATAGAAGATAAGTGATTCAATAGCGAAAAATTAAAGTAGAAACCAGTGTACAATGAAAATAAAGTGTTTTATTCAATCACTGTGTCTGTTTTGTAATTGAAACCATCCTTTGAAGACATGTTTACCAGAGTAATCTTTTACCCTTATTCAATACAACTGTATTCATCCCTCCAGGGCAAACCTGTCTATCTACTTATGCAGCATCCTGATTTTGAATACTGTTAGTTCAGCAGTGTGGTTTCCCCTGGATGTCCATGCGCACCAAGAGAAATGTACTGATTTCCATGTTCAACTCATGCATGGACCATTAGCTTCCCCCAGCAATAGCACAGCTAGCCACTGTGCTAAAACGGCTAACCTCCTGTTAACATGGAAATATATTAGACTTGGCTTTAGTTAAATTTATCGTGCTCTTTTATATACAGTAGCTATTTCAAATCTATACATTCCAATGACTCACTACTTCACTGCAACAGTTGATTTCTGTAAAAGAGAATTATGTCACTATAAATGCATTAAAACAAACAATACATGTTTTGTATTTATCTGACATCGATGAGACAGCCAATAGGGAGGAGGTCAGAGAACTGGCAGTGGTGTCAGGACAATCTCTCAATGTGAGCAAGACAAAGGAGCTGATAGTGGACTATAAGAAAAGGAGGGACGAACAGGCCCCCATTAACACCGACGGGTCTGAAGTGGAGCAGGTTGAGAGTTTCAAGTTCCTTGGTGTCCACATCACCAACAACGAACATGGTCCATACACACCAAGACTGTTGTAAAGAGGGAACGACAGCACCTCTTCCACATCAGGGGACTAAAGATTTGGCATGGGTCCCCAGATCCACAAAAAGTTCTACAGCTGCACCATCAAGAACATCCTGACAGGTTGCATTGTATGATAGTGATCAAACAGACCAGTACATCACTGGCACCAAGCTTCCTGCCATCCAGGACCTATATATTAGGTGATGTCAGAGGAAGGCACAAACAATTGTCAAAGACTCCAGTCAACCAAGTCAGAAACTATTCTCTCTGCTACCGCATGGCAAGCGGTACTGGAGCGCTAAGTATAGGACTAAAAGTCTCCTTAACAGCTTCTACCCCCAAGCCATAAAACTGCTGAACAACTAAACTAATCTAATGGCCACCCGGACTATTTACATTTAACCCCCACATTTAGTTTTTATGCTACTGCTCATTGTCTATGCATTCACTTTACAAATTACCTTGATTAACCTATACCACTGCCCCCCCCCCCCCCCTGTATATAGCCTCGTTATTATGTACATTTCTTGTGTTACAGTACAGTTACAGATGGATTAGATTTTATAAAAAAAAAATTACTTTAGTTTATTTAATAAAATATTTACTAACTCTATTTCCTGAACGGCATGGTTGGTTAAGGGCTTGTAAGTAAGCATTTCACGGTAAGGTCGACACCTGTTGTATTCTGTGCATGTGACAAATAACATTTGATTAATTACATTTTGATACCTTAACAGAATGTTTTAATAAGATTGTAGCCTAGGCCTACTCTGCTGACTGACAATAGAGCAGTAAAAACAACCTTGTCTTGAATGCAACCATGTTATCAAAAGTATTTATTTGTATTATAGCTAACCCCTCATACCCTTTTCATAACCTTAACCTAATTCTCAACCTGCTACGTTAATTCTCATAACCTACTACGAAAGTCAAATATAACATTAATTTGACAAAAGTTGAATCCCTTCTAGCCATGACCATGAAAAGGGAAGATAAATTGTACAATATGATGTCCATATAGCCTGGAGGAGGTAATTATTGTCACACAAAAAAACAGTGGCACTGGCCCAATGATAATTTGTTGACAACTGTGTTTATGACAATGTATTGACATTATAGCATAGGACAAAGGCCTCAATGGGATAGGACAACCTGCTGTGTTGACTATTGGTTGTTCCAGCCCAACAATTAAGAGCCCTGACAGTATAGGTGACCTGAAGCAGTGATATTCTAACGTCAGGTGTGCTTTTCATTTGTTTATGTACTGTAGGTTTGCCAGCTGACCTCTATCAAGACACCCATGACGACTGTATTCCCACTGTGAAGATGAGCAATGCTGCAGCAACATCAGCTTCTACTTCTACTACTTTGTCTTGTTCCAGATTTGAAAGGAGACACCCCTCAGTTATACAAGATGGTTTGGTCCATCTGCATGATTCTGTTGTGCCATTTCAATAGAGAGCACCTTCACCTTGTCATGAAAAAAAGCCCCATTTAAAAATATACTGAACAAAAATAAGCAACAATTTAAAATATTTTACATTTTCAGCTTCCAGGATTTGTTTACAGATCCTTGTGACATTTGGCCGTGCAATATCATGCTGAAACATGAGGTGATTGCAGCGGATGAATGGCACTACATTGGGCCTCAGGATCTTGTCACTGTATCTGTGCATTCAAATGGCCATCGCTAAAATGCAGTTGTGTTCACTGTCTGTAGTTTATGCCTGCCCATACCATAACCCCACCGTCACCATGGAGCACTCTGTTCACAATGTTGACATCAGCAAACCACTCGCCCACACAACGCCATACACGTGGTCTGCGGTTGTGAGGCCGGTTGGACGTACTGCCAAATTCTCTAAAATAACGTTGGAGGCGGCTTACATTAGAGAAATTAACATTCAATTCTCTGGCTTGATTTCAAGCTCCCTCAAAACTTGAGACATCTGTGGCATTGTGTTGCGTGACAAAACTGCACATTTTAGAATGGCCTTTTATTGTCCCCAGCACAAGGTTCACCTGTGTAATGATTGTGCTGTTTCATCAGCTTCCTGATATGCCAAACATGTCAGGTAGATGGATTATCTTGGCAAATAGATAATGCTCACTAACAGGGATATAAACACATTTGTGCACAAATTTGAGAGAAAACGCTTTTTGTGTTTCTGGAAAATTGAAGGGATGTTTCATTTCATTTCAGCTCATGAGACATGGCACCAACACTTTACAGGTTGCGTGCATATTTTTGTTCAGCAACATGCAAAAGAATATTGTTTATATTGTAAACATACTGTCATTTAATAAGTCTATATTGTTTTATGGGTGAAATGAATGAAAAGTACTTTGTGTCATCTCTGCTTTGTCTTGACCCACTGAATACAATGCATTGCTTATAGCCCAACTCTTTTTTTAATGTATTTTACATTTGAAACACATTTAGTATAGACAATGTAGTTTTTGTGGTAGTCTTATGCAAACCATCTTCATTATTACAGTGGCACCTCCCAGCTCATTTGAGTTAGCCTTCACAAAAAGTTCATGTAGCAAGCAAGCTAGCTAATAATAGCTACATAGGTTATCATTTTCAAAGTATATTTACTTACTTGAATAGGTTTCCCCACTGCCTCATTTTTCTGGGTTCTTAGAAAAACGAAATAATGGGAAATCTTCCCAAAGTTTGGTGCGTTTGCTCGGTGAATTGTGACACAACTGCAAGCCCTCTATAGGTGCTGTCACTTAAAACCTGTTAAGGTATAGGGGGCAGTATTTTCACGGCCGGATGAAAAATGTACCCAAATTAAACGGCCTACTACTCGGGCCCAGAAACTAGGATATGCATATTATTAGTAGATTTGGATAGAAAACTGTTTGAATGATGTCTGTGAGTATAACAGAACTCATATGGCAGGCAAAAACCTGAGAAAAATCCAACCAGGAAGTGGGAAATCTGAGACTTGTAGTCTTTCAGACCATTTTCTATTGAAACTACAGTGTCTGTGGGGTCAATTGGCACTTCCTAAGGCTTCCACTAGATGTCAACAGTCTTTACAAAGTTGATTGAGTCTTCTATGGTGAATTTTGACCGAATAACAGCTGGTTCAAGCAGTGGACTAGCTGAGGTCATGTAGTTAGTTCATGCGCATTCACGCATGGCTAGCATTTGTATTTTTCTTCTGTAATGAATACGCTATTGTCCGGTTGGAATATTATCGATTATTTATGTTAACCTGTTGGGGATAGGGGGCAGTATTTGCACGGCCGGATAAAAAACGTACCCGATTTAATCTGGTTACTACTCCTGCCCAGTAACTAGAATATGCATATAATTGTTTGATTTGGATAGAAAACACCCTAAAGTTTCTAAAACTGTTTGAATGGTGTCTGTGAGTATAACAGAACTCATATGGCAGGCCAAAACCTGAGAAGATTCTAAACAGGAAGTGCCCTCTCTGACCATTTCTTGGCCTTCTTTGTCATCTCTATCCAAAACAGAGGATCTCTGCTGTAACGTGACACTTTCTAAGGCTCCCATAGGCTCTCAGAAGGTGCCAGAACGTTGAATGATGACTCTGTAGTTACTGGCTGAAAAACAGTAGCGCATTTGGTAAGTGGTCCATATGAGAACAATGAGATGGGTGCGCGCGTGCATGTGAAGAGTCCATTTTCTTCTTTGAGTCTTTGAATGAAAACAACTTCTCTCGGTCGGAATATTATCACTATTTTATGAGAAAAATCGCATAAAAATTGATTTTAAACAGCGTTTGACATGCTTCGAAGTACGGTAATGGAATATTTTGAAATTTTTTGTCACGATATGCGCCGGCGCGTCACCCTTTGGATAGTGTCTTGAACGCACAAACAAAACGCCGCTATTTGGATATAACTATGGATTATTTGGAACCAAACCAACATTTGTTGTTGAAGTAGAAGTCCTGGGAGTGCATTCTGACGAAGAACAGCAAAGGTAATCCAATTTTTCTTATAGTAAATCTGAGTTTGGTGAGTACCAAACTTGGTGGGTGTCAAAATAGCTAGCCTGTGATGGCCGGGCTATCTACTCAGAATATTGCAAAATGTGCTTTCACCGAAAAGCTATTTTAAAATCGGACACCGCGATTGCATAAAGGAGTTCTGTATCTATAATTCTTAAAATAATTGTTATGTTTTTTGTGAACGTTTATCGTGAGTAATTAAGTAAATTCACCGGAAGTGTTCGGTGGGAATGCTAGTCACATGCTAGTCACATGCTAATGTAAAAAGCTGGTTTTTGATATAAATATGAACTTGATTGAACAAAACATGCATGTATTGTATAACATAATGTCCTAGGAGTGTCATCTGATGAAGATCATCAAAGGTTAGTGCTGCATTTAGCTGTGGTTTTGGTTTTTGTGACATTATATGCTAGCTTGAAAAATGGGTGTCTGATTATTTCTGGCTGGGTACTCTGCTGACATAATCTAATGTTTTGCTTTCGTTGTAAAGCCTTTTTGAAATCGGACAGTGTGGTTAGATTAACCTCTCTAGGGTCGGCGGGACCTACTCAACAGCCAGTTGAATCCCGTGGCGCGTTATTCAAATACCTTAGAAATGCTATTACTTCAATTTCTCAAACATATGACTATTTTACACCATTTTAAAGACAAGACTCTCGTTAATCTAACCACACTGTCCGATTTCAAAATTTCAAAGTGATCCTTGGGACATCAAGCTGGTACTTCCAAACTGATCTTGGTAAAAATAAAAGGGATGAACTCTTCCAACCATTCCTCTGTCCTCTCTGGCTATGCGGAAACCGATTCCTCTATCGGCACTGCCTGCTATGCAGTCAATCTCATCCTCAGTCTCCCCACCAATGTCTACGTGGCTGATAGTGACGGAGCGGGAGAAACGATGGCCTCAGAGTTCTTCGCTCTCAACCTGGCCGTATCTGAGATCCTCTACTGCCTGTGTTCTGTCTTCTTCTTTGTCCATATACACCTCCCTGTCCCCCCTCTCACAGCTCTATTAACATTCTGTGGTGGTTTTCTCATCTTTGGTCGGACCCTGTTCCAGTGCTGTATATGTTTTGAACACTACCTGGCGGTGGTCCACCCTGTTGTCTTCCTGAAGTACAAACTCCTCAGATACAAAGTGGCATGTTCTGGGATAGTCTGGTTGGTTGTGATCGGGTTCTGTCTTACTTTTATGCTGGCAAAGAGCCTAAATGTTATATATTTCGTGGCTTTGGGTAAAATTCTGTTCTTCATTTCCTTCATGTTATTTTGCTGCCTCTCAGTTCTCAGGGTTCTGAAACGTCCAGGGCCGGGGGAAGGGGAGAGGGAGGGGACAAATAACATGAAGATGAGGGAGTTTAAGATCATTTTGATTATCATGGTGGTGTCATGACGTTGGCCTGTGGGTAAGGTTTATGACCCCCCCCCCCCATAAATACCTTTCTCCCTTCCCCTCTCTGAGTCTACTGAAGGACTTGAATAGCCTGTGTTAAATATAGAGAGTCTGGGAACATCAAACAAATGGGGAAAAGGAACCATATTTTGTTAATAAAACCAGTTGGAAATATGCTTGATAACGTAATGAGTATGGATTTCATTTCAGTTGTCATCTGAGACAATATGATTGATGACAGGACGACATAAACTGTACCTGGGAAAGTATCCACCCTCTAGTTATCAGAGTCACATGGAATTGTTATGCAATTGAAATGTTTGATATGGAAATTGTTTGTTAGGAGATTAAATGTAATTTTAGCTTCCCAGTTAAGAGAATTGGGTTTTCATAAGGAAAGTGCCCTGCTCGATCAGTGGCCCAACCCTGTGAAGAGACAGGGGTTAGAAACGATGAAACACCTCCCTCCCCCTCTCCACTATATAAGCCTTTGACGAAAAGATAACCAGGTTGTTCCAGTGCGGGAGGTCTGCAGCATCTACGTTAGAAGGACACACATGTCAAGACCAGAACTAAGCCAACCTCGGCGTGAGCTTTGGTGGCGAATGGTATGAACTTTGAGCTTATTCACTACGGAAGTGCTACTTCCTAGCCGTTGAGTTAGCAGCGGCCGCTGCTTACGTGGGCTAGGAAAGGACGGACGACGGATCCAGTCTAACAACCAGACGAAGATACCACCACGTATCCAATTGACGACCATTGACATTCTTCCGGCCAGGAAGATCTGTTGGCCAACCCCACCAGCATCTACGACCAATCTACCAAAGCGCAGCTCAGAGTAAATATTTATTGCATTTTCCTTTTCCAAATGGGCGGTAATTTAGAATGCATAAGATAATGTATTTACGATAGCATAGCTGCTGTTTCTCTGTTCCTAAATCTTCCCGCTCTTTCATTCAAGCCCAACCCCCTTTCCTTTGTGTAACCAGCCGTCATATCTGTTCCGTCTACCGGGACGTTTTCTGTATGACATCATTGTATTCTGTGTATATGTAATTCTGTGTGATTAGTTAGGTATTTAGTAAATAAATAATTAAACCCAATTTTGTATTGCTGATTCAACTTGTTAGCCAGGGTTCGTGAAGATAGCCAAGAATTTACAACTTTCATTATGAGACTGAAAATAAGACAAGGGTTAATATTGACTGCTATCGATTATTTTAAGAGTTTATTCGGGAAGATAACAGCTCTATAAACGTTCTTCCGTGGTGCCCCGACTTTCTAGTTAATTACATTTACATGATTAGCTTAATCAGGTAATATTAATTACAGAGAAATCATTTTATAAGTTAGCATGTCATATCACTTAATCCGGCATAGCCAAAGACACGACAGTGGCTATGATGGTGAACTACCTCCCATGGGTAATGATTTTACCTTTCATTGGAATATTAGATTTGGGGCAGTTCCTTTCAGCCATGTATGTTTGTACAGCCCCTCCTCTACCTCCACATGGCTGGGAAACTGCCCTGTATCAGAGGTCTTTAAGAGAGTTGATACTCAAAGTTTCACCTTATACAGATTGCCAGTTGTAACCTGTTTGTTTCCACCTGATAATTGATAGCTTGTAAGAGGTTGATAGTTGTTGATGCTCTGGCAAAAATATGTTTGTGTTTTGATAAGGGTTGCAAAAGTATGGTAATTTCCCCTAAATTCCCAGGTTTTCCCGAAATCCTGTTTGGAAGATTCCTGGCATGAGAAAGGAATAAGCAGGAAATCCTGAATTTTGCATGCCTTGGTTTGATTTATTCCCTCTTACATGGGAAGATTACCTATCGATCTTCTTGCTTCACATTGTAGCTTTATATATGAAAGTTTTTAATATTGAGATGGAACGATAAGACTTACTTTGTACATGGGTTAAGTCTTGTGTATTTCATGTTTACAACATTTTTAATTTTTTTTTGAATCCTTCACATTTAATAAATATGTGTGTAGAACGACTCATGTAGCTGTTTTTTTCTTTATGTAGAGCAGAGAAAATCAGCCAGTGATACATTCAGAAAATATATTTTTTTAAATTGCATACACATTTTGGGTCTCTTAGATGGGTCTGGGTCCAGTCAGGGAGTCCAATTTACAGTAGCTATTACAGTGAAATAATATCATACTATTGTTTGAGGAGAGTGCACAGTTATGAACTTTAAAAGTTATTTATAAACCAATTAGGCACATTTGGGCTGTATTGATACAACATTTTGAACATAAATGCAATGGCTCTTTGAATCAGTCTAAAATGTTGCACATACACTGCTGCCTTCTAGTGTCAAACATCTATATTGTGCCTAACCTGGAATGTTACATTTTGGCCTCTCTCTTGCATTTCAAAGATGATACAATTTTTTCTTTTTTTTTTTTTCTTTCAAATGGTGTCAAGAATATGCATATCCTTGCTTGAGGTCCTGAGCTATAGGCAGTTAGATTTGGGTATCACATTTTAGGCGAAATTTGAAAAAAATGGTCCGATCCTTAAGAGGTTTTTCACTGACTTGCCTAGTTAAATAAAGGTTAAATAAAATAAATAAATACAGTCAGGTGCCCAGTTTCGCTCGCTCATATGCTTTCACCAGTGAGCTACATTCAGCCTTAACAATTGAAGGAAAATGATGAAACACAGAAGAGAACAAAATATGAACTATGTTATGTTTTTATTTTTTATTGTTCAGTCTTTTGGGGAAGCCTGACTTCTCTTGGCATCCATGAATACACGCTACTGTTTGAATTTTAGGTCGAAGGCAGTCTGAAACAGCACACAGGTGTTTAGGAAGGAAGGCAGGGGGACAGGCAGGATGCAGGGGGACAGGCAGTGGGGCAGGCAGGGGGACAGACAGGGGGCAGACCGTCCTCTTCTCGGGGCTCTGGTCTGCAGGTATGATCCTGTTTTGTTTGTTCCTTTGTAGGTTTACTTAGTTTCCACTCAGTCATGTTCACACACACAGATTAATACATCCATGCACCTTACATTATGACATTTCCACACCTCATTCCTTTTTCTTTGTTTAAAGTTAATAGTTTGGTTTATAATAAAGAACCTTTTCATTGGCCTATACCTGTTGTTCATGTCCCCTCATTTTTGCCACAGGCTATGAGCCGGCCTGTGACAAGTGGGGGCTCATCTGTAAGTTAAAGTTAATTGTTCTTTAGTATTTTAGTTTACTTCAACGTTTTGTCATAGTTGGTTAAGGCTTTGTCTAGATTGTCTTTGCTTTATTGATACGTTTGTTTATTTGTAATTTGGCTTATTTGACTATTGTTTTATAGTTAACTTGGGGTAGTTTAGTTCAGATTGCCAATTTTTTTGTTTGATGGGATGTTTTGGTTTGGCCAATATTGTTGGAGAGAGTGTTGAGGGCATGTGTTCTTTTGGTTCAGTTAGCTTGGTAGCTAAATTTGGTTAACAATTCACTCTGGGTTTTTCTGGGTTTTTGTTCAAGTGGGAGTCCTTATCAGCGAGTGTCAATAGGAGGCTTGTGGTGCTTTTGTTTTAGGTGGCAGTGAACGTGGGTAGAGCTTCCCTTTTCCCCTACATCGGCCCGGGAGCACCTCCGTGGTTATGGGGGGGCCGCCAGTTTCTGGTTGTCTTTTCCACTCCACTGGTTTTGTATGCATAAAACCCCACCACATGTGACTGCACGAAGACCAGGGCCAGTTAGTTAGTTGTTTTGGAGGATAGAGGGGTGTGGCTCCTGTCCTTGAACCCAGACTGACAGCAGGTGAGTTGTGTATTTTTTTTGGAGCATTTGTAATAGTTGTATTGGTTGAGGAAAATGTCTTCCATTCTGAGTAGTTTGTTTCAAGCTCCTTCAGGGGTAGCCTTAGAGTTGTCTACTAAGGAGCAGTTAATTGAAATTGCTGAACATTATCAGATTGAGATTGTTGATTAAAACAAATAGAGACTGTTAAAGCTAAATTAAAGCAGGGTCTTAAGGAAATAGGTGTTTTTCAGGGTCAGTCTGCTAGTAGTGAGGGTACAAGTTCAGTCTTTCATTAACTTTTGAGCAGCAGAGGGAGCTGTTGCAAATGCAATTGGAGATAGCGTTTCTCAATCGCTCTAATAGACCAAAAGAATTACCAGTTTGATGTTTCACAGAATCTTTGTTTGTTGCCTAAATTTGATGAGTCAGATCCAGACACATACTTTGCTTTATTTGAGCGTATTGCGGAAGCTAGAGCTTGGTCAGATTTGGACATGACTATGTTGTTGCAATGTGTACTTACAGGTAAAGCACGTGAGGCTTTTGCAGCACTGAGTGTAGGGTGAATGTAAAGTGCATGGATGCATGAATCTGTGTGTGTGAACATGACTGTGGCTCAGTTGGTAGAGCATGGTGTTTGCAACGCCAGCATGGTGTGTGCAAAGCCAGGGTTGTGGGTTCAATTCCCACGGGGGGGCAGTACAAACATTTTTTATGAAATGGATGCATTCACTACTGTAAGTTGCTCTGGATAAGAGCGTCTGCTAAATGACTAAAATGTAAAAAAAATTATGTAGGGTGCATGAATCTGTGTGTGGGAACATGACTGAGTGGAAACTAAATAAACCTACAAAGGAACAAACAAAACAGGATCATACCTGGAGAAGCAGGGAGAGAGAGAGAAGAGTGGTTAGTGAAGCAGTTTATACCCTGAGCCCAGGTGGCTCCAATCACGCCAGCTCCAATCACTAACGACCCTCCTCTGCCTGCAGGAGGAACCGTCCCTGCACTGCAGAGGGGCCGTGACACCCGCCTCCTTAAAATGAGTGTCCCACCCTCAACCCAAATTACAACCCAACATATTTAAAACAATCCAAAATTCCCCTAAAAAAAAAACGGATACCAGTCCCAGCTCCTAGCAGTAGCCCCGTGTCCCCTAGCTGACTGTCCGTCCTCAAACTCAGCAGCCCTGGTAGCTGGGGAGCAATTTAAAGAGAAAAGAGGCGCAGACAGCCCGCAGGGGTCAGCAGAGAGAAAATACAAACTAGGCTAAAGGAGCACGGGACAGAGCATCAGCAATGATATTATCCTTACCACTAATGTGTCTAATATCCAGGTTGAATGGTTGCAAGAACAAAACCCAACGCATCAGGCGCTGGTTGGGATTTTGCAGGGACTTCAGAAAAACAAGTGGGATGTGGTCAGTGAACACAGTTAAAGGGGTTAAACCAGAACCAACATAGACCTCGAAGTGCTGTAAAGCCCAAATGAGACCTAAAACCTCCTTTTCAATTACAGAATAGCTTTGCTGATACTTCTTAAATTTCCGGGAAAAGAAACTGACTGGACACTCAACATTGTCATCATTTTCCTGGAGAAGCACAGCCCCAGCACCGATTTGACTGACGTCTAAATGCAATTTGAAAGGTTTCCCAAAATTTGGTGCTACCAACACGGGTGCCAAACACAAAAGAGCCTTAACTGCATCAAATGCCTCTTGACACTGGGTGGACCAGATAAATTCGCTCTCTCTCGCTCTCGCTCTCTCTCGTTCTCGATACTGACCGGAGCTGGAGGGACAATGACTTCAGAGTTCTTCTCTCTCAACCTGGCCGTGTCTGAGATCGTCTTCTGCCTGTTTTTCTATCTTGTATTTTATCTGGCTACACCATCCCACAATCGTTGTCTTGTACATCATGGTATTTTCTTACGGTTTTCTAATGACAGGCTGTCCATTTTTCCAGTACTGTATCTGTGTAGAGCGCTACCTGGCAGTGGTCCACCATGTTGTCTACCTGAAGTACAAACCCCTGAGATACAGGGTGAGGTGTTGTCTGGCTGATGGTGCTTGGATCCTGTCTGTTCTTTATGTTTGGGAGTGAAACATTCTTTCTTTTATGTTTACTGGGGTAAGGTTCTGATGTTTTTGTTTTGGCTATCCTGCTGTCTCTCAGTTCTCAGGGCTCTGAAATGTCCCTGGGAGGGGACAAATAACATGAAGATGAGGGCCTTCAAGATCATTTTGATTGTAATGTTGTCTAGGGTGGTGAATTATCTTCCATATGAGGTAACTCTACCTTTAAAAGCTTGTTTGAATGTTGCTGAGGTTTTGTTAGCCTTAAACATTTGTTTGACCATCAATGTGATTACTAGGTTGGTGCAGCCCTTCCTACCTCCACAGGGCTGGGAAACTGTCCTGTTTCAGACTACTCTAAGAGATAATAGAGGCTAGATAATCGGCTTGATGTAGTCCACCTGAATCCAAGGGTGAATGTTCTAATAAAGGTTAAATAAAAATGTAATTGTTAATTGTTAACTAGCTACAGCATGTTTGTCGTTGACAGACTTTACATATATACAGAGGGTACCGTTACCGTGTCAATGTGCGGGGGTACAGGTTAGTCGAGGTCATTTGTACATAAAGTGTAACTATGCATAGATAATAAGCAGTGCGTAGCAGTAGTGTAAAAACAAAGGGGGAAGGGGGGTGTCAATGTAAATAGTCTGGGTGGCCATTTTATAAATTCTTTAGCAGTCTTATAGCTTGGGGGTTGAAGCTGTTAAGGAGCCTTTTGGACCTAGCCTTTGCGCTCCGGTACCGCTTGCCGTGCGGTAGCAGAGAGAACAGTCTATGACATGGGTGACTGGAGTTTTGACACCGCGTAGTATATAGGCCCTGGATGGCAGGAAGCTTGGCCCCAGTAATGTACTGGACCTCACTCGCTACATTCTGTAGCGCCTTGCAGTCAGATGCCGAGCAGTTGCCATACCAGGCGGTGATGCAACCGGTCAGGATGCTCTCAATGGAGCAGCTGTATAACTTTTTGAGGATCTGGGGACCCATGACAAATCCTTTGTCTCCTGAGGGGGAAAAGTTGTTGTGCCCTCTTCACAACTGTCTTGTTGTGTTTGGACCATGATAGTTTGTGATGTGTGTAACAGTGTAGGTTCCGTCCCTCTCTTCGCCCCAACCCGGGCTCGAACCAGGGACCCTTGCACACATCAACAACTGACACCCCACGAAGCATCGTTACCCATCGCGCCACAAAAGCCGCGGCCCTTGCAACGCAAGGGGAACAACCACTTCAGGTCTCAGAGCGAGTGACGTCACCGATTGAACCGCTAATAGCGCGCACCACCGCTAACTAACTAGCCATTTCACATCGGTTACACTCACCCCCCCTTTGACCTCCTCCTTTTCCGCAGCAACCAATGATCCGGGTCACGGCACCAATGTAACAGTGTAGGTTCCGTCCCTCTCTTCGCCCCAACCCGGGCTCGAACCAGGGACCTTTGCACACATCAACAACTGACACCCCGCGAAGCATCGTTACCCATCGCGCCACAAAAGCCGCGGACCTTGCAACGCAAGGGGAACAACCACTTCAGGTCTCAGAGCGAGTGACGTCACCGATTGAACCGCTAATAGCGCGCACCACCGCTAACTAACTAGCCATTTCACATCGGTTACATGTGGACACCAAGTATCTTGAAACTCTCGACCCGCTCCACTACAGCCCCGTCGATGTTAATGGGGGCCTGTTTGGCCCTCCTTTTTCAATAGTCCACAATCAGCTCCTTTTTCTTGCTCACATTGAGGGAGAGGTTGTTGTCCTGGCACCACACTGCCAGGTCTCTGGCTTCCTCCCTATAGGCTGTCTCATTATTGTCGGTGATCAGTCTTACCACTGTTATGTCGTCAGCAAACTTAATGATGGTGTTGGAGTCATGCCTGGTCTTGCAATCGTGGGTGAACAGGGAGTACAGGAGAGGACTAGACACACACACCTGACGGGCCCCAGTGTTGAGGATCAGTGTGGCAGACGTGTTGCTCTCAGCATATCTGTATTTAATTGTTAAATGGGCCATTAAGGTTTTTAATAAAAGTGTGTATATTACATGTTTACTTTGTGTTTTTCTTCTTTGGATACTCAATAAATACTTGTTCTGAACTACACATGTATCCTTCTATTATTTGTTGTAAAGCAGAACATTTCCAGACCTCATTACTATAGTACTTACTATAACATGTGAAGAAGCTACAGCTAACAAAGAAGACCAAATGTCAGAAGACACTGTCATTAAAACCTCTTATCCAAATATCCAAATCTAACTGACTGTAGCTCAGGACCTGAAGCAAGAACATGCATATTTTTGATACCATTTGAAAGGAAATACCTTGAAGTTTCTGGAAATGTGAAATTGATGTTGGATAATATAACACATTAGATCTGGTAGAAGATAATACAAAGAAGATAATATGTTTATTTATTATTATTATTAAAAAATATATATACACTGCTCAAAAAAATAAAGGGAACACTTAAACAACACAATGTAACTCCAAGTCAATCACACTTCTGTGAAATCAAACTGTCCACTTAGGAAGCAACACTGATTGACAATACATTTCACATGCTGTTGTGCAAATGGAATAGACAACAGGTGGAAATTATAGGCAATTAGCAAGACACCCCCATTAAAGGAGTGGTTCTGCAGTGGTGACCACAGACCACTTCTCAGTTCCTATGCTTCCTGGCTGATGTTTTGGTCACTTTTGAATGCTGGCGGTGCTTTCACTCTAGTGGTAGCATGAGACGGAGTCTACAACCCACACAAGTGGCTCAGGTAGTGCAGCTCATCCAGGATGGCACATCAATGCGAGCTGTGGCAAGAAGTTTTGCTGTGTCTGTCAGCGTAGTGTCCAGAGCATGGAGGCGCTACCAGGAGACAGGCCAGTACATCAGGAGACGTGAAGGAGGCCGTAGAAGGGCAACAACCCAGCAGCAGGACCGCTACCTCCACTTTTGTGCAAGGAGGAGCAGGGGGAGCACTGCCAGAGCCCTGCAAAATGACCTCCAGCAGGTCACAAATGTGCATGTGTCTGCTCAAATGGTCAGAAACAGACTCCATGAGGGTGGTATGAGGGCCCGACGTCCACAGGTGGGGGTTGTGCTTACAGCTCAACACCGTGCAGGACGTTTGGCATTTGCCAGAGAACACCAAGATTGTCAAATTCGCCACTGGCGCCCTGTGCTCTTCACAGGTGAAGCAGGTTCACACTGAGCACATGTGACAGACGTGACAGAGTCTGGAGACGCCGTGGAGAACGTTCTGCTGCCTGCAACATCCTCCAGCATGACCGGTTTGGCGGTGGGTCAGTCATGGTGTGGGGTGGCATTTCTTTGGGGGGCCGCACAGCCCTCCATGTGCTCGCCAGAGGTAGCCTGACTGCCATTATGTACCAAGATGAGATCCTCAGACCCCTTGTGAGACCATATGCTGGTGCGGTTGGCCCTGGGTTCCTCCTAATGCAAGACAATGCTAGACCTCATGTGGCTGGAGTGTGTCAGCAGTTCCTGCAAGAGGAAGGCATTGATGCTATGGACTGGCCCACCCGTTCCCCAGACCTGAATCCAATTGAGCACATCTGGGACATCATGTCTTGCTTCATCCACCAACGCCACGTTGCACCGCAGACTGTCCAGGAGTTGGCGGATGCTTTAGTCCAGGTCTGGGAGGAGATCCCTCAGGAGACCATCCGCCACCTCATCAGGAGCATGCCCAGGTGTTGTAGGGAGGTCATACAGGCACGTGGAGGCCACACACACTACTGAGCCTCATTTTTACTTGTTTTAAGGACATTACATCAAAGTTGGATCAGCCTGTAGTGTGGTTTTCCACTTTAATTTTGAGTGTGACTCCAAATCCAGACCTCCATGGGTTGATAAATTGGATTTCCATTGATTATTTTTGTGTGATTTTGTTGTCAGCACATTCAACTATGTAAATAAAAAAGTATTTAATAAGATTATTTCATTCATTCAGATCTACGATGTGTTATTTCAGTGTTCCCTTTATTTTTTTGAGCAGTATATATTCATCTTTGATATGCAAGAGAAAGGCCAAAATGTAATATTGCAATTTAGATTTTGACCACTAGATGGTGTATATGCAAGTTTTAGATTGATCCAATGAACCAGTGCATTTCTGTTCAAAATCAACTCTGCCCAAATGTGCCTAAATGGTTGGTTGATACATAACTGTGCACTCTCCTCAAACAATAGCATAGTATTCGTTCACTGTAATAGCTACTGTAAACTGGACAGTGCAGTTAGATTAACAAGAATGTAAGCTTTCTGCCCATATCAGATATGTATGTCCTTGGAAATGTGCTTGTTACTTACAATGTCATGCTAATCACATTAGCGCGTGTTAGCTCAACAGTCCCATGGGGGTGGACACCTATCCCGAGGTTAACCTCTGCATACAAATGTTAGTCTCTTTATAATGTTTTGTCTACCGGTTTGCCTTTTATAGTACTTGGTAAATTACTTACATTTCTTCTAGCATTTGTGACCTGTTTCAGGAAATTAGGCGCATTTCGCTGGTCACTACTTCACAGGAGAGCCGTTTGAACGTAAACATTTTACAATTTTTGGGGGGCAGAAATGCCTTCTCGAACATGTGGATTGTCATGTGCCTTAGTAAAGAACTTGAACGCCATCTGTAAATACTTATAAAATTGTTAAATTACGAGCCAAGTTGGTTTAGCCAAAGAAAAAGGCAGCAACCATCCCGCTAGCCATGATTGGCTGAGATAATGAGTGGGCTTGACATGCCGAGAGATGAGTTTGGTTTGGTCTGCCATATAGAATGCTTCTGTCTATTTGAGCTGGTCAGTATATCTAGGTAATGCTGTCTAACACAGTTTTTTTTTATAGAAACGTATTGTGTATTAAAACTGCATAAGTGTTGCTCTCCACTTTCTGGAGTACTGAGTTTTGAAATCAGTGGAATTTGAGTATGATAGCTAAGGAGATGGAGAAAACACCTGTCTCCGGTTTACATCTTCAAACTAAGAGCAACCAAGGCATCCGACAGGAGATGCGTCCAACAATAAATTATGTATACGGGTAAGATATTCTAGCTAGCTAAATGTTTGGATATTACACGTTTCTAATTTTGACAGAAAGAGACATTTGTTTGGCTTGCTATAGACCAATGTTAGCTAGCTAACATTGAACCTGGTTGGTTAGCTACTTGCAGATTCATGCAGGGTAGTAACGTCATGAGTTGTGACTATGGTTCAAAGCACTTCATGATGACAGAAGTGAGTGCTACGGTGAGATAGTCATTTAGCTCAGTTACCTTAGCTTTCTTGGGAACAGGAACAATGGTGGCCCTCTTGAAGCATGTGGGCACAGCAGACTGGGATAGGGATTGATTGAATATGTCTGTAAACACACCAGCCAGCTGGTCTGCGCATGCTCTGAGGACACGGCCGGGGATGCCGTCTGGGCCTGCAGCCTTGCGAGGGTTAACACGTTTAAATGTTTTACTCACCTTGGCTGCAGTGAAGGAAAGCCCGCAGGCTTTGGTAGCGGGCCATGTTAGTGGCACTGTATTGTCCTCAAAGTGAGCAAAACAGTTGTTTAGTCTGTCTGGGAGCAAGGCATCGTGATCCGCGACGGGGCTGATTTTTCTTTTGTAGTCCGTGATTGACTGTAGACCCTGCCACATACCTCTCGTGTCTGAGCCGTTGAATTGCGACTCCACTTTGTCTCTGTACTGAGGCTTAGCTTGTTTGATTGCCTTGAGGAGGGAATAGCTACACTGTTTGTATTCGGTCATGTTTTCGGTCACTTTGCCCTGATTAAAAGCAGTGGTTCGCACATTCATTTTTGCTACTAATCACGACTGTGATTATGATCGAAGAGAATTCTCTTGGTAGATAATGCGGTCGGAATTTGATAGTGAGGTATTCTAAGTCAGGTGAACAAAATTACTTGAGTTCCTGTATGTTGTTATGACCACACCACGTCTCGTTAATCATAAAGCATACACCCCCACCCTTCTTCTTACCAGAGAGACGCTTGTTTCTGTCTGTGCGATGTGTGAAGAAACCAAGTGGCTGTACCGACTCAGATAGCGTGTCTCGAGTGAGCCATGTTTCTGTGAAACAAAGAACGTTACAGTCTCGGATGTCTCTCTGGAATGCTACCCTTGCTCGGATTTCGTCTACCTTGTTGTCAAGAGACTGGACATTGGCGAGTAGTATGCTCGGGAGCGGTGCGCGATGTGCCGTCTACGGAGCCTGACCAGAAGGCCCCTTTTTCTACGACGTCGTTGTTTTTGGTCGCCTGCTGGGATCCGATCCATTGTCCTGGGTGGTGGGCCAAACAGAGGATCCGCTTCGGGAAAGTCGTATTTCTGGTTGTAATGTTGGTGAGTTGACGTTGCTCTTATATCCAATAGTTCCTCCCGACTCTATGTAGTAAAACCTAAGATTTCCTGGTGTAACAATGTAAGAAATAACACATAAAAAAGCTAAATACGGCATAGTTTCCTAGGAACGCGAAGCGAGGCGGCCATCTTTGTCGGCACCGGAAACAAAGAGAATAAATAAAGTACTGCATGACTGTTTTATAAACAATATCGAGAATTATAATAATCAACATTGCAATGAGAGCTTGGTGACAGCTTGGTAAGTCAGTTCTGTCTCATATGTCTGCAGGGTGTATCACTAACCATGATCAAAGTAGGTAACAGTAAACATGTAGTCCCCCATGAATGATGCAGTATGAATGAATGCCCCTTGGGTCAATCAGTGTCATTTTGTAAAACCTCTATGGCAAGACACATCATTCACACACGTTTTTATTTTCGGGACAGTGTTGTCTGAGGTATTGCGTGTGACTTACGGATGGATCTAAGGAAACAGATCGACAATTTTAGTGTGGGGAACAATATAATTATTATATTTCAATATATTTATCTTTGAAATCAATGGCACGTTCCAGCTATAATGGTGTCATAAAACTCAATACTTCTGCACTGACCATCATATTGTGTAACTAGGGCCATGAGTCTTTTCTGCCCATTTGACCTTACTGTGTTTGGAAAAACTCAGGGCCCTATCCATCCATGGTGTCTGAGAGTGTGGTTCTGGGTGAGGGAGGGAAGAAGGGAGGGTGGGAAGGAGGACAGAGAGAGGGAGGGAGGTAGGTAGGACCGGAGCTAGAGATGGAGCGAGGGAACCCTGGTGAAAAGTAGTGCACTAAATAGGAAGTAGGGTGCCATTTGGGATGGAACCACTGACTGACTGATTAATTCCTGTCCAGTCTTTAACTCTTCCCCCCTCTTTCCTACTTCCTTGTTTTTGGTCAAGACTCGCTTTCTCTCATTCTCTCTCGCTCGCTCGCTCGCTCGCTCTCTCTCAATTTCAATTTATGATGCTTTATTGGCATGGGAAACATATGTTTACATTGCCAAAGCAAGTGAAATAGATAATAAACAAAAGTTAAATAAACAGTAAATATTACACTCACAAAAGTTCCAAAAGAATAAAGACATATCAAATGTCAACAATGTGCAACAGTTAAAGTAAAATAAATAAACACAAATATAGGTTGTATTTACAATGGTGTTTGTTCTTCACTGGTTGCCCTTTTCTTGTGGCAACAGGTCACAGATCTTGCTGCTGTGATTGCACACTGTGGTTTTTCACCCAATAGATATGGGAGTTTATCAAAATTGGATTTATTTTGGAATTCTTTGTGGGCCTGTGTAATCTGAGGGAAATATGTGTCTCTAATATGGTCGTACATTTAGCAGGAAGTTAGGAAGTGGAGCTGTTTCCAACTCATTTGTGGGCAGTGCGCACATTACTTGTCTTCTCTTGAGAGCCAGGTCTGCCTATGGCGGTCTTTCTCAATAGCAAGGCTATGCTCACTGAGTCTGTACATAGTCAAAGCGTTCCTTAAGTTTGGGTCAGTCACAGTGGTCAGGTATTCTGCCAGTGTGTAGTCTTTATTTAGGGCTAAATAGCATTCTAGTTTGCTCAGTTTTTTAAATTCTTTCCAATGTGTCAAGTAATTATCATTTTGTTTTCTCATGGTTTGGTTGGGTCTAACTGTGTTGCTGTCCTGGGGCTCTGTGGGTTCTGTTTGTGTTTGTGAACAGAGCCTCAGGACCAGCTTGCTTAGGGGACTCGTCTCCAGGTTCATCTCTCTATAGGTGATGGCTTTGTTATGGAAGGTTTGTGAATCGCTACCTTTTAGGTGGTTGTAGAATTGAACGTCTCTTTTCTGGATTTTGATAATTAGCTGGTATCGGCCTAATTCTGCTCAGCATGCATTATTTGGTGTTTTATGTTGAACATGGAGGATATTTTTGCAGAATTCTGCATGCAGAGTCTCAATTTTGTGTTTGTCACATTTTGTGAATTCTTGATTGGTGAGCAGACCCCAGACCTCACAACTATAAAGGGCAAGGGGTTCTATAAGAGATTTAAGTATTTTTAGCCAGATTAAAATGTCAATTTTTATGTTCCTTTTGATGGTATAGAAGGCCTTTCTTGCCTTGTCTCTCAGATCGTTCACAGCTTTCTCTCGCTCTCTCGCTCTCTCTCTCACTAATATCTTAATTTTTTTAGAGCGCTCTTTTCCCATGATAAAGAAGTGACACAATACAGATAAATTTAAGTAGAAACCAGAATATACTGAACAAAAATATAAACGCAACAAGTAAAGTGTTGGTCCCATGAAATTAAAGATCCCAGAAATGTTTCATAATCACAAAAAGCTTATTTATCTAAAATGTTGTGCACACATTTGTTTGCATCCCTGTTAGTGAGCATTTCTCCTTTAGCAACATAATCCATCCACCTGTCAGGTGGGGCATGTCAAGAAGCTGATTGAACAGCACGATCATTACACAGGGGTACCTTGTGCTGGGAAAAATAAAAGGCCACTCTAAAACGTGTGGTTTTGTCACACAACACAATGCCACAGATGTCTCAAGTTGAGGGAGAGTGCAATTGGCATGTTGACTGCAGGAATGTCTACTAGAGCTATTGCCAGGTAATTTATTGTTAATTTCTCTACCATACAACGTCATTTTTAGAGAATTGGGCATTACGTCCAACCGGCCTTACAACCGCAGCCCACGTGTATGGCGTTGTGTGGGCGTCTGGTTTGCAGATGTCAACTTTGTGAACAAAGGGCCCCATGGTGGCAGTGGTTCTATGATATGGGTAGGCATAAGCTACAGACAACGAGCAGAATTGCATTTTATCGATACCAACTTGAATGCAGAGATACCGTTACGAGATCCTGAGGCCCTTTGTCATGACATTCCTCTGCCACCATCACCTCACGTTTCAGCGTGATAATGCATGGCCCAATGTGCAAGGATCTGTACACAATTCCTGGAAACTGAAAATGTCCCAATTCTTCCATGGCCTGCATACTCACCAGACAACACACATTTTTCATGTTTGGGATGCTTTGGATCAACGTGTACGACAGTGTGTTCCAGTTCCCGCCAATATCCAGCAACTTCGCACAACCATTGAAGTGGAGTGGGAAAACATTCTAGAAGCAACAGCCTGATCAACTCTATGTGAAGGAGATTTGTCATGCTGCATGAGGCAGATGGTGGACACACCAGATACTGACTGGTTTTCTGATCCACTCCCCTAGTTATTTTAAGGATCTGTAACCAACTCATGCATGTCTGTTTTCCCAGTCATGTGGAGTCCGTAAATTACGATCTAATGAATTTATTTCAATTGACTGATTTCGTTATATAAATTGTCACTTAGTAAAATCTTTGAAATTGTTGCATGTTGCGTTTATACTTTTGTTCAGTATAAAATGTATTCAATCCATTGCTTCGTTTTGTAATTGAAGCCAATATTTGATCATTTAAAGGCAGAGATGTTCTCCAGACAATTCAACTTTTACATTCATGTTTACCTACAGTACTTATGCAGCGTCTTTCTGATTTGAATACTGTTAGTTCAGAAGTGTGGTTTCCCCTGGGTGTCCATACGCACCAAGGGAAATGCACTGATTTCCATGTTCAAATCATGAACGGCCCTTTAGAGGTGACAGGTAGCCTAGTGGTTAGAGCATTGGGCCAGTAACCAAAATGTTGCTAGATCAAATCCCTGAGCTGACAAGGTAAAAATTTGTCATTCTGCCCCTGCACAAGGCAGTGTTGTGTCTTTGGCATCATTAAAACGGAAGACATGTTTATAAAATAACTCTCTGTAATTATTATTACGCGATTAAACTGATTAATCGTGTAACTGTAATTAACTAGAAGGTCGGGCACCAGTTGGTAGAGCATTGTGTTTCCAACGCCAGCATAGTGTATGCAACGCCAGGGTTGTGGGTTTGATTCCCACGGGGGGCCAGTACAAAAAAAAATGCATGAAATGTATGCATTCACTACTGTAAGTCGCTCTGGATAAGAGCGTCTGCTAAATGACTGAAATGTAAATATGGTTACAAGGAAATGATAGGAGAATGTGCCCTAGTGGGCTAAACTGGCATGGTGGCTTGTTACACAAAGAAAGGGGGTTGGTCTTGAATGAAAGAGCGGGAAGACTGAGGAACCAAGAAAGCAGCTATGCTCTTGTAAATACAGTATTGTATGCATTCTAAATTACTGCCCATTTGGAAAAGGAAAATGCAATAAATTTTTACTCTGTGCTTCAGTAGGTTGGTTGTAGATGTTGGCCATAAGATCTTCCTGTCCTCGGAAGAATGTCACTGGTGGTAAAATGGTTACGTTGTAGTATCTTCGCTGTGTGTTAGACTGGATACGTCTGTCCTTTCCTAGCCCACGTTTACAGCGGCCGCTGCTAACTCAACGGCTAGGAGGTATCACTTCTGTAGTGAATAAGGGTTCAAAGTTCATACCATTCGCAACCAAAGCTCACGCTGAGGTTGGCTTAGTTCTGTATTTGACATGTGAGTCCTTTTAACGCAGAGGCTGCAGACCTCACGTACCCGGAACAGGCTGGTTACATTTTGTCACTGGCTTATATAGTGGCGAGGGGAGAAAGGTGTGTTTCATCCTTTATAACCCCTGTCTCTTCACAGGGACGGGCTACTGATTGGTCAGGGCTCTTTCCTTATGAAAACCCAATTCTCTCATTTGGAAGCTAAAATTACATTTAATCTCCTAACAAACAGTTTCAATATCAAAATTTAAATTGCACAACAATTCCATGTGAATCTGATAATTAGAATGTGTAGACTCTCCCAGGTACAGTTTGTCGTCCTGTCATCAGTCAATGTCTCAGATGACAACCGAACTGACATCCATACTCATTAAGAAATGTAGCAAGATGGCTAGCTAGGTAATAAATGAATCCCAACGCATGACATAACATTATTTAGCAAGCCAGCCAGCTAACTTTAGCTAGCTTGCTAACAGTACACTTTAACTTCTTACCGATCATTGGGAAGCTAGCATCACACCTCGACAACATCAGGTAAAATTGCAGAGCGCCAAATTCAAATTACAGAAATCGTAATATTACACATTCATGAAAATACAAGTGTCATACATCATTTAAAAGCTTAACTTCTTGTTAATCCAGCCGCTTTGCCAGATTTCAAAAAGGCTTTATGGCGAAAGCACACCGTGCGCCCCGCACACACAAGCATTACATACATTTTCCAACCAAGCAGAGGCATCACGAAAGTCAGAAATAGCGATAAAATAAATCACTTCCATTTCAAGATCTTCATCTGGTTGCAATCACAAGGGTCCCAGCTACATAACAAATGGCCCTTTTGTTCGATAAAGTCCTTCTTTATATCCCAAAAAGGTAAGTTTCAATGGCGCGCTTGACTCAGTAATCCACCGGTTTCCCTCGATCAAAATGCATGCAAATGAATCCTGTAAGTAACGAATAAACTTCTTCCAAACATATCAAACAACATTCCTAATCAATCCTCTGGTACCCTAATATGTAAATAAACGAACAAATTTAAGACGGAGAATACCAGAGACCATTACTGGAGATAGATAACGAAGTGCACGCCCTCACCGGAACACGCAACAAACACTACAGCCATAATGGGAGCCACTTAGAAAAACTACAAATTCTAGCTAATTTTACAATAAAAAAAGCCTGAAACCCTTTCTAAAGACTGTTGACATCTAGAGAAAGCCCTAGGAACTGCAATCTGGGAGGTCTTCCTTTTATATTCCCATTCCCAGCCATTGTAATCAGTGGTGAGCTGAAAAAAATAATTCTGGATGGATTGTCCTCAGGTTTTCGCCTGCCATATCAGTTCTGTTATACGCACAGACATTATTTTAACAGTTTTGGAAACTTTAGAGTGTTTTCTATCCAATACTACCAATTATATGCATATCCTAGCTTCTGCGCCTGAGTAACAGGCAGTTTACTTTGGGCACCTCATTCATCCAAACATCCGAATACTGCCCCCTAGCCCAAAGAAGTTAACGTGAAATGAAAATACTTTGTCAAAATTAGAGTGGAGTCTTTTGTTAAGACATGTAGCTAGCTAGCAACAATGGACCATCATCACAACTCATGACGTTACTACCCTGCATGAATATGCAGGTAGCTAACCGCCAGGTTCTATGGCTATAACTAGTAAAGCAAATGTGTATGAGATACGAAGAATGAGATCATACACATAACATTAGCTAGCGACACAGCCAGCTAATGTTAGCTAGCTAACAGTACACTTGAAATGAACCTACTTTCTGTCAAAATTACAAACGTGTATTATCTGAAAGTCTTACCAGTATTCATCATGGTTGGACGCGTCTCCTGCCTGATGCCATGCATGGTTGCCTTAGTTTGGCGATGTATTCCAGACTGGTGTTTCTTCATCTCCTTAGCTATCATACTCAAATTCCACTGATTTCAAAACTCGGTCCTCCAGAAAGTGGAGAGCATACACATAATGTTAGCTAGCGAGCCAGCCAGGTAATGTTAGCTAGCTAACAGTACACTTTAACTTGACATTAGGTTTAAGCATTTTTACTACGCGATACATTAAACAAAAGCAGTGTTCGACACAATTACCTAAACATACTGACCAGATCCAATAGACAGACGTGTGCTATATTGTAGACGAATCCAAACTCATCTCTCGACATGTCCAGCCCACTCATTGTCTCAGCCAATCATGGCTAGCGTGAAGGTTGCTGACTTTTTCTGTGGCTAAACCAACTAGGCTCATAATTTAACAATTGTATTCGTATTTACAGATGGCATACATGTTTGATATTAAGGCATATGAATGTTCACATGTTCGATAAGGCATTTCTGCCACAAAATGCATTTTGATTTAAAAAAAATTACATTCAAACAGCTCTGTTGTGCAGTTGTGACTTGCGACATACGCCTAGTTTCCTGAATCGGATCACATTTATCAGTGTTCGACTAAACGGAATGAGCAGCAGCTACGTTTGGCTACATGCGGACCGTTAGTGGAATTCCCGCGAGAGAGTAACAGTTAATGTGAATGGATGTTAATTATTGGACTAAGCTACCTGTATTTGACATTGTGTTGTTATTTCGCTGAACACTAGATGGTATAATTTTATTTTTGGCAGTGAAATTAAGCTACTCACCCAAATGTTTAGCCCCATTGGAAAATACAGTGCCTTGACAAAGTATTCATCCCATTTGGTTTTTTCCAATTTTGTTGCATTACACCATGTAATTTAAGTTGATTTTTATTTGGATTTCATGTAATGGTCATACACAAAATATTCCAAATTGGTGAAAAAAAATTACACGTTTCCAAAAATTATAAAACATAAAAAAAGGAAAAGTTGTGCGGCATATGTATTCACCCCCTTTGCTATGAAGCCCCTAACTAAGATCTGGTGCAATTACCTTCAGAAGTCACATAATTAGTTAGATTGTACACAGGTGGACTTAATTTACAGTTGAAGTCGGAAGTCAACATACACATAGGTTGGAGTCATTAAAACTTGTTTTTCAACCTCTCCACAAATTTCTTGTTAAGGCTTGGGGGTAGAAGCCGTTAAGGGTCTGTTGGTTCCAGACTTGGTGCATCGGTACTGCTTGCCATGCGGTAGCAGAGAGAAAACAGTCTATGTGGCTGGAGTCTGACATTTCTTGTGGCCTTCCTCTGACACCGCCTGGTATAGAGGTCCTGAATGGCAGGGAGCTCGGCCCCTGTGGTGTATTTGACTGTACGCAATACTCTCTGTAACTGTTATGCCCTAATCTGTTTCACCTGTCTTTGTGCTTGTCGCCACCCCCCTCCAGGTGTCGCCCATCTAAACCCATTATCCCCTGTGTATTTCTACCTGTGCTCTCTGTTTGTCTGTTGCCAGTTCGTTTTGTTTCATGAAACCTACCAGCATTTATTCCCCTGCTCCTGTCTGTTCTTACTCCTGTTTTCTGGTCCGTCCCGGTTTGACCACTCTGCCTGCCCTGACCCTGAGCCTGCCTGCCGTTCTGTACCTTGCCCCAACTCACTGGAATATTGACCACTCTGCCTGCCCTGACCCTGAGACTGCCTGCCGTTATGGACCTTTTGCACCCTCTCTGGATTACTGACCTCTTCCTGCCTTTGACCTGTAGTTTGCCTGCCCCTGTACTAGAAATAAACTTTTGTTTCTTCGACACTGTCTGCATCTGGGTCATACCTGATAGTAGCACCTTGCGTTCGGATGCCAAGCAGTTGACATACCAAGCGATGATGCAGCCAGTCTAGATGTCCTCAATGGTGCAGCTGTATAATTCTTGAGGATCTGAGGGCCCATGTCAAATCTTTTCATTCACATGAGGGGGAAGAGGCATTGTCGTGCCTTCTTCATGACAGTGTTGGTGTGTGTGTACCATGTCAATTCCTTAGTGATGTGGACACAGAGGAAAAATCGCGATCCACTCCACTACAGCCCCAATGATATGGTTTGAGTCGTTCTTGGCCCTCTATTTTCTGTTGTCCACGATCAGCTCCTTTATTGTTGTCCTGGCATCACACTGCCAGGTCTCTGACAACCTCTGTAAAGGCTGTCGCATTGTCGTCGGTGATCAGGCATACCACTTTCATGTCGTCAGCAAACATAATGTTGTTGTTGGAGTCGTAGGTGGTCATGCAGTAGTCGGTGACAGGAGGGGACCAAGCACGCACTCCTGAGGGGCCCCATGTTGAGGGTCAGCGTGGCGGATGTGTTGTTGCCTACCCTCACCACCTCGGGGTGGCCCATCAGGAAGTCCAGGACCCAGTTGCAGAGGGAGGTGTTCAGTCCCTGGGTCCTGAGCTTAGTGGTAAGCTTAGAAGGCACTATGGCATGTTATATTCCAGCAAAAAGCAAGAAATTCAAGAAAACTGAATAAATGTAAGCATTTGGCTAATCAAGAAAGTTCAGTCTTGGAATCATGTATCAAGGATCAGGATGAGAGTGTCTGCTAAATTAGTAAAATGTAAAATGAAAGTAAAAGATGGAGAGAGATAACAAGTGAGAATTCTATACCATGATGTATTTTGGGGAATTTATATCAATTACACTGTTTTTTGGTTAGGGGTTAGGGTAAGTGTAAAGGTTAAGGGTTAGGTTTAGGGTTAGGGAAAATAGGATTTTGAATGGGAATCCCACAAGGATAGTAAAACAAACATTAGTGTGTGTCTACAAGTCACCATAGTAACAAAGTATATCTCTGTAGAACACAGAGTGTCAGCAGATAGCATTAGACATAGACAACTATGTGCAGAAAAGGACTGGGATGCTTGTTGAACTTTACATGTTGTTGTTATGACACCACACTTTATAAGAAAACCTTTATCTGCAACCCTTATCAGTTATATGTTATAGTTATAATATCATAAAGGCCTTAACCCAAAACCCATAGTGACCTCATCAATAGAAACAGAAATCTTGGGTACTGTAACAGCTAAGGTGTTGGGTTGACAGTCCTAAGGTCCCTGAAACAAGTCCCTGACAGGACTATCCTCTGACTTCGCTACAGTATAGTGAAATATTACCCTAATTTGGCTGTTATTATTCATGGTGTGTGTAAAGTTGTACGCTGAGTGTCGGGAAGCAAGTTCAGAGAGTGAATACATTTAATAAATAAATGAACATGAACAAAACAAGAAACCCTAACAGCTCAGCGACATGAATCAGAAACAAAAACAATAACGCTTAGGGAAGGAACCAAAGGGAGTGACATAAATAGGGCAGGTAATCAAGGAGGTGACGGATTCCAGGTGAGTGTCAATAAGCGCTGGTGCGCGTGACGATGGTGACAGGTGTGTGTGTGTGTGTAATAATCAGCAGTCTGGTGACCCAGAGGCCAGAGAGGGAGTATACGTGACAGTGTGCCACAGACTACGCCATCTTAGAGCAGGGTATCAAACTCGATTCCTGGAGAGCAATAAGTCTGCTGGTTTTAGAGTTTTGTTGTTAACCTGTTGGGGCTAGGGGGCAGTATTTGCACGGCCGGATAAAAAACGTACCCGATTTAATCTGGTTACTACTCCTGCCCAGTAACTAGAATATGCATATAATTATTGGCTTTGGATAGAAAACACCCTAAAGTTTCTAAAACTGTTTGAATGGTGCCTGTGAGTATAACAGAACTCATTTGGCAGGCCAAAACCTGAGAAGATTCCTTACAGGAAGTGGCCTGTCTGACCATTTCTTGCCCTCCTTGATCATCTCTAACAAATACAGGGGATCTCTGGCATGACGTGACACTTCCTACGGCTCCCATGGGCTCTCAGAAGGCGGGAAAAAGCTGAACGATGTAATTCCATCCCCAGGCTGAAACACATTAGCGCGTTTGGCAAGTGCTCTATCAGAGGGCCATTAGACTGAGGCTCGTGCATGAGGGGATAGCATGCTTTTACTTTCACTCTCTTTGTAATAAAAAACGATTTCCCGGTCGGAATATTATGGCTTTTTTACGAGAAAAATGGCATAAAAATTGATTTTAAACAGCGGTTGACATGCTTCGAAGTACGGTAATAGAATATTTAGAATTTTTTTGTCACGAAATGCGCCGTGCTCGTAACCCTTATTTACCCTTTCGGATAGTGTCTTGAACGCACGAACAAAACGCCGCTATTTGGATATAACAATGGATTATTTGGGACCAAACCTACATTTGTTATTGAAGTAGAAGTCCTGGGAGTGCATTCTGACGAAGACAGCAAAGGTAATAACATTTTTCTTATAGTAAATCTGACTTTGGTGAATGCTAAACTTGCTGGGTGTCTAAATAGCTAGCCCTGTGATGCCGGGCTATCTACTTAGAATATTGCAAAATGTGCTTTCACCGAAAATATATTTTAAAATCGGACATATCGAGTGCATAGAGGAGTTCTCTATCTATAATTCTTAAAATGATTGTTATGTTTTTTGTGAACGTTTATCGTGAGTAATTTAGTAAATTCACCGGCAGTGTTCGGTGGGAATGCTAGTCACATGCTAGTCACATGCTAATGTAAAAAGTTGGTTTTTGATATAAATATGAACTTGATTGAACAAAATATGCATGTATTGTATAACATAATGTCCTAGGGTTGTCATCTGATGAAGATCATCAAAGGTTAGTGCTGCATTTAGCTGTGGTTTGGGTTTATGTGACATTATATGCTAGCTTGAAAAATGGGTGTCTGATTATTTCTGGCTGGGTACTCTGCTGACATAATCTAATGTTTTGCTTTCATTGTAAAGCCTTTTTGAAATCGGACAGTGTGGTTAGATTAACGAGAGTCTTGTCTTTAAAATGGTGTAAAATAGTCATATGTTTGAGAAATTGAAGTTTTTGCATTTTTGAGGTATTTGAATATCGCGCCACGGGATTACACTGGCTGTTGAGTAGGTGGGACGCAAGCGTCCCACCTAGCCCATAGAGATTAAACCTGAAATTGATAACTGGTGATTGGTGTCTCCTCTCTTCTTGGGCCTTTTGTTATAGTGTCTCTCCTTATAACTGAGAAATGTAAATATATAGGCTACATCCATACATCAAATAACTGCCTACATACCTGTGTGGCATCACACTGCAAACCTCTGTAGCTACACACAAAGACCACATGAAATGCAAATATCCTCCTCAGTGTGACAGGAAACACAACTATCATTATAGTTGATGAGGATGTTGCTGTTTTTAAAAAAGGCCTACTTGTTCAACACAGAGTTGGGAAATGCTCCATGCTAGCCAAAAAAATAGATATATTTTGCCTAGCATATTGTAGCAGAAAATAAGTGTCAGGGATTTCTTCGTCGTCAGACGATATGGCGAAATCATCGTCGGAAAATGAGGACCAATATGCAGCAGAGTTGAGATAGTTTATTTTGAACATTTAATGAACTCAAAAATGAACATAAAAAATAACAAAATAAACGATTTACAGACAGTCCTGTTAGGCTCACTCATGCTAAACAAGAAACAATCTCCCAAAAATACACAGACAAACACACCCAACTAATATAGGACTTCCAATCAAAGGCAACACCAAACAGCTGCCTTCAATTGGAAGTCCACCCCAATTAACTCAACATAGAAACAGATTACCTAGACTAAACATAGAATTACATAAACAAGGAACAGTGCCCCAAAACCCCGGAATACATCAATCAAATGCCCTTTTAGAAAAAACACCACCCCGAACCACATAAACCAAATACCCTCTGCCACGTCCTGACCAAACTACAATAACAATTAACCCTTATACTGGCCAGTACGTGACAATAAGTTATTTGTCAAGTTGTTCAGTATAAAAGTGTCAGAAGAATTTTCTATCCCAATGATAATAACTAACAATCAACAAGCTTTGACTAATCCCCAAGGTTTGTAAGACACTGGCTTAAGAATAATTAGGCAAAGACTCAGCTTCTGCAAAAGGTTCATAGAGTTTATTCAGAGAACGTTCTGAAGTCCACAATACAAAGACATTCATTTTATGCTCACTCCCTACTTACGCACATACCTCCACACAAACAGTAGATGTCCTAAACACATACATACACACGAACAGTAGGTGAGTTGTATCCCTCCCCGGAGTTCTCACCACTGTTAATCACTACCCAGCGCTGTCTGTTCCTTTCCCCCGAGATTAGAGGAACCATGAGAGTTACTCCCTTTCTTCTCTAAGTTCTCGCTAGGTCGGGTCAAACAGTCTAATTGTTCTTGCTATTTTCTTAGGCACACTCATACACCCATACATTTCTCTTCCTCCCGGGTCTCTACTAGACCTTATGGGACTAATGTTTAGTACTTTAATTATTAATTATACATGCTACTTAATCTTACATCTAGACGTTCCGCTAGCGGAACACCTGCTCCAATATCCAATGATAGGCGTGGCGCGAATTACAAATTCCTCAAAAATACAAAAACTTCAATTTTTCAAACATGACTATTTTACAGCATTTTAAAGACAAGACTCTCCTTTATCTAACCACACTGTCCGATTTCAAAAAGGCTTTACAGCGAAAGCAAAACATTAGATTATGTCAGCAGAGTACCCAGCCAGAAATAATCATACACCCATTTTTCAAGCTAGCATATAATGTCACAAAAAAAAAACACAGCTAAATGCAGCACTAACCTTTGATGATCTTCATCAGATGACAACCCTAGGACATTATGTTATACAATACATGCATGTTTTGTTCAATCAAGTTCATATTTATATCAAAAACCAGCTTTTTACATTAGCATGTGATGTTCAGAACTAGCATTCCCACTGAACACTTCCGGTGAATTTACTAAATTACGCACGATAAACGTTCACAAAAAACATAACAATTATTTTAAGAATTATAGATACAGAACTCCTTTGTGCAATCGAGGTGTCCGATTTTAAAATAGCTTTTCGGTGAAAGCACATTTTGCAATATTCTGAGTACATAGCCCGGCATCACGGGCTAGCTATTTAGACACCCAGCAAGTTTAGCCTTCACCAAAGTCAGATTTACTATAATGCATGACGCATTTCGTGACAAAAAAATTGTAAATATTCCATTACCGTACTTCGAAGCATGTCAACCGCTGTTTAAAATCAATTTTTATGCCATTTTTCTCGTAAAAAAGCGATAATATTCCGACCAGGAGCAGTGGTTTTCGTTCAAAGATAAAACATGGAGTCCCCTCGTGCACGCGCCTGAGTCTCACAGCTTTTTGCCGCCTTCTGAGAGCCCATGGGAGCTGTAGGAAGTGTCACGTAACAGCAGAGATCCCCTGTAATGGATAGAGATAATCAAGAAGGCCAAGAAATTGTCAGACAGGGCACTTCCTGCATGGAATCTTCTCAGGTTTTGGCCTTCCATTCAAACAGTTTTAGAAACTTTGGAGTGTTTTCTATCCAAAGCTAATAATTATATGCATATTCTAGTTTCTGGTCAGGAGTAATAATCAGATTAAATCGGGTACATTTTTTATCCGGCCGTGAAAATACTGCCCCCTAGCCATAACAGGATAACTACTAATTACTAATTAGTTACGTTTCAGGGTTGGATTCTTTAATCATTTACCTTTAAACCAATTACTCCCTTATCAAAAAGGCTTACTGATTTGTATTGTATAGAGACTACAATGTCTCTGCAAAGGTTAATGACAGTGTCTTCTGACATTTGGTCACTCTTTGTTGGCTGTAGCCTCCTCACATGTTATAGTAGTATAGAAAATGAGGTCTGGATGTTTTCTCTGCTTTACAACAAGTAAAAGAAGGATATATGTGTAGTTCATCACAAGCATTTATTAAATATCCAAAGAAGAAATACATCACATTGAAGGTGAAACATATGTTAAAGGCCAAAAAATATAGAAGATAATTCATGACAATAGACACCATGATAATCTAAATGATCATGAAGGTCCTGATCTTCATGTTATTTGTGCCTTCGCACTCCCCTCCCCCCGGCCTGGGACATTTCAGAGCCCTGAGAACTGAGAGGTAGCAGAAGAGATTTAACACAAAAAACAATACAACAGATCTTTCATCTACCAGCATAAAGAACAGACAGGACCAATGCACCATCAGCCAGACAAGACTACAACACCCAACCCTGTATCTCAGGGGTTTGTAATTCAGGTAGACCACAGGGTGGACCACTGCCAGGTAGCGCTCCATACAGATACGGCTTTGAAACAGGACGGCCGGTGTAGAGAAAATCATAAGAAAAGAACATGATGCATGAGACAACGATTGAGGGGTTGTGTAACCAGATAAAATACAAGATTGAAAACAAGCAGAAGAGGACCTCAGACATGGCCAAGTTGAGAAAGAAGAACTCTGAGGCCATCGTCCCTGCATCTTCAGTCAGTATCAGCCATAGAATGTAGACATTAGTGGGGTGTTATGAGAATTATGTTCTCAATGTTAACTCCAATTAACATACTCAGTCTGCCTCCCAGAATGGGTAAGATTCTGGTTGAATAACACAGACGGAGGCCCAGCTTACAAGATTCAGAAGTGTTTATTCACGAGTGCGCTCTGAAGTCCATTGTACAGAGACATCATTATATACCATGTTCCGTATTTACGCACACACATACACACAAACATTAAGGCCCAGATCTCTTAACACTATAGATCATTACCCAGCCGACAGTTTCATTCCTCTGAGATTAGGGAAACCTTGAGGAGGATTCCCTCTCATATCTTAAACCCTCAGAGTTCAAGCTAGGGCAGGTCAACCACAGTTTAACAGTTCTTGGTGTTTACTTAAACAGAGAGACACACATTCTTCTCTTATCTTAGTCCAACCTCGTTAGACTTAGGCTCACTCTACATGCTATATAGACCATATCCCTAATAGTTAAGTCTCAGGGTAGAATTATTTAATCATTACATTCAAACATATAAATTCCTTTACATGGGGAGACCCAGGATGATGTTGATTGCTAAGGAAGCAGTGCTGATTGATTTGATATGGTAAAAGTAGCCAGCCAGTGGGTCTTCAGGAATGGAATAGTTGGTAGCTGGAGTTGAGGTATTGATCGCCTCACTTCGTGTAGTTCTGATGTGTGAAGGAAGCTGAGAGAGAAAGAGAGAGAGAGTGTGTGAGAGAGAGAGAGAGAGAGAAGGAGAGAGGAGAGAGAACGAGACAGGGATAAATGCATTAAATTAATTGTCAACCCCAGATCATACAATATACAGCACATTTAAGTAGCCTTTTGAGGTGTTTCCTCAATAGAAACTGAAAACACAAATTCCTGTAAGATTTTCATAAATATATATTTTTAAATTCTGCTTTGAAAATTCTGAATTCCCGAACAGGGGAAACCCTCAGAAGTGAACTGAATACTTATTCTACAGCAACAATTAAGATTTTGACAAAGAAAAATAACAATTTCAAATCTTGACTGATGGAGCTCTTCTCCCTCCTGGAAAGTCTGTGTCCATCAGTAACTAAATGCTGGGTCACACACAATAGACACAACATAACAGGGGCAAACCAGATGGAAAAGGAGGGGGTGCTTCCTACCCTTATCCAATGAGAATGCTCATCTTATTTTTTTAACCCCACTCGAAACATTTTCCAATTGCTGTGTCCTGAACACAAGTCAAGTCTATTGCGCCCAGCTTGAACACCGGTGAGTCACAAACAGGTGCAGCAGGTCATTACACCTATACAAATGACTGTGTTTGACAGAACCCAATGGCCATGAGCAGTCTATGATTGATTGAGGAGGTTTTGTACAGGCTTGTTCACACCGCAGGCCTTAATGCTCAAATCAGATTAGTTTATCAAATCAGTTTTGGAATACTGACTGTCCAAACAATACTGACTGTCATGACAGCAAGTTACAAGTGACCAAATCGGATTTGTGTGCGGTCAGACATCAGCCGTTTGTTGACATGTCTGCTCTAGTTGTCATAGTAACAACTGGTGTGTGTGCCGTGGTGTAGGCTGATTGGTGCTTGTGCTTCCTATCACTCAGAAGTTATGTTGCAAGCTAAGGTGACAACAATGCCTGGCATGAACGTTTCCCAGTTGCTTTGAATGTTCAAAATCACAGTGTAAGAACACTTTTACATCCTCAAAGGATAAGATGATCCAACTTTCAAACTAGTCCTTTTTGGCTAGCCACAGCAGTCAACTAGCTAGCTAGGTAGCTGTTTAGCTTTCTAGCAAATTCACTATTTTGTTTGAAAACAAAAATTGGATTTGAGTCACTTCAAACTGCCAATATGAACAAGGCTTAAGTGGCAGCAAATATACAGAAGCTAGGGACAGGAGACTTACTAACAGTGCCGGGGCATAAAAACACACAACAAAATTCAGATATAATTTATTATTTAACAAACGCACTTATCCAGGCAGGTTAGACGTACTGCCAAATTCTCTAAAATGACATGATGGTACATTTTCTGAACATGAATTCTCTGGCAACAGCTCTGGTTGACATTCCTGCAGTCAGCATGCCAATTGCATGCTCCCTCAAAACTTGAGACATCTGTGCACATTTTAGTGACTTTTTATTGTCCCCAGCTCAAGGTGCACCTGTGTAATGATAATAATGTTTAATCAGCTTATTCATATGCCACACCTGTCAGGTTGACAGAGGAGAAATGCTCAATAACAATAACAGGGATGTAAAGAAATGTATGCAGAACATTTATGAAAAATAATGTCTTATATTTTTTATTTCTGGGACCAACAGTTTACATTTTGCATTTAAATTTATGTTTAGTGTAAATTGGTTTAAATTCCCTTTCTCTCTATTGAGTCACTTCTCTTCGATATCATGGGAAAAGAGCTTTCTAACAAAATGAAACATATTTACATCAGAGAGAGAGAGATTCAGAGAGAGAGAGATTCAGAGAGAGAGAGTGAGAGAGAGAGAGAGAGAGAGAGAGAGAGAGAGAGAGAGAGAGAGAGAGAGAGAGAGAGTCTGTACCCATGGGGAAACAAAAACAAGGACGTGAAAAAGGGAGAGAAAGAGTTAACCTGTTACGGCTAGACTTAAAAGACAGGAATGAATCAGGCAAAATGGAACCCTATTTCATATTTAGTGCACTACATTTCACCAGGGCTCCCCCGCTCCAGCCCTAGCTCCCACCCTACCTCCCTCTCTCCCTGCCTTACCCAGAACCTCACCCTCAGACAACACACCTAAACACCTGTTGATCACGTCTGTAAACTGATGCTGCCCATCACTCTCAGCCTCCCCACCAAGACACCTGTGTTGCTCCGGTCTGTAAACTGATGCTGCCCATCACTCTCAGCCTCCCCCACCAAGACACCTGTGTTGCTCCCATTTGTAAACTGATGCTGCTCATCACCGCACTAGATGGACCACACCTGACATGCAAATGTTTTCCACTGATTATGACAACATTAAGATATGTTTAGTGTGGTTGCAGAAGTATTCAATGTTGTTTAATTCCATTTTATGACACCAGAATAGTGGGAACTGATCATTGAAATAGTATAATTGTATTTGTTATTGTAATTATGTCACATCCTGACCAGTATAGGGGTTATTTGTTATTGTAGGTTGGTCAGGACGTGGCAGGGGGTGTTTGTTTTATGTGGTTCAGGGTGTGTTTTGTGTATGTGTTTAGGTAGTGGGGTATTTGATTTATTAGTCCGGGGTTTGTTAGTCATTGTTCTATGTTAGTATATTTCTATGTTCTATCTAGTCTTTTGTATTTCTATGTTTAGTTAATTGGGGTTGGACCTTCAATTGGAGGCAGCTGGTTATTGTTGCCTCTGATTGAGGGTCCTATAATTAGGAGTTTGTTTTTCATGGGTTTTTGTGGGAGATTGTTCTTGTTTAGCTGTTTTGCCTGACGAGACTGTCAAGTTCGTTTTCTTGTTTTGTATATGTTTTATGTGTTTTCCTTCTTCACTATAATAAAAGAAGATGAGTGTACATTTTCCCGCTGCGTTTTGATCTCTACCCTACGACACCCGTGACAAATTATTGCAATATGCATACATATTCTTTATTTATCCTCTTTAAAGCAGACAGACATGGAGCTCCTAAATAAGTATGTATTTCATTTCATCAACCCAACAGTATTTACAATCTAACTTTCAAGAGAAAACAATGTAAAAGCTTGGTGCCAGTCTGTTTCTGCATTAGCCAGCTGAATGGTCTGTCTCTCTGGCAATAACATATCACCAGGTCTTTTTACAAACAGGTACATTATGGCCAGGATTCAATTCAAAGCCGAGCTATATCCCCCTTGACATTTCCAAATTCAGCCAACATCGGAAGCGTTTATCTTGAATGCCATATCAGTGAATGCAGTTCCATTGCCTTTAAAAGCTGCATTGTCTACAAGCGCTTTGTTTTGAACCCCGGCCTATATATCACAATCATTTTGCTACATATGGACGATTTTAGTAGTACTTGGGCTGGTTTACACTCTATGTGGGTACATAAACTGCAGACCCAATATTATCAACACAAAATCTATAGAGTGGTTAATCAAACCATCACTTTCTAGGCTACTGATTAAATTGGAAATACATTCAAACATTATGAATTGGAAAACAATAAAATCCATTTGAAGAATATTATACATTTAAATTCACAAATTCAAATGAAATATAAAGATATATTTTATAAACATTTTTAAAGCACTAATGCGTTGAACAGATTTAGACTTTTTGTCTTAGAGACCTCTGATACAGGGCAGCTTCCCAACCCTGCAGAGGTAGAGGAGGGGCTGCAAAAACCCAGAGATTACAATAATGCAGAAACAAATGGATAGGCCTAAAGAAAAGTTAATGTATGGAATGTAACATTTAATCGATAACACCAGTACTAGTGGGAGTTGAGACACAGTAGCATACACCAGGATAATCAAAATTACCTTAAAGGCCTTCATCTTAATGCTGTTTGTCCCCTCCCTGTCCCCATCCCCTGGCCCTGGACGTTTCAGAGCCCAGAGAACTGAGAGGCAGCAGAATGACATCAGAAGGAAATAGATCAGAGACTGGCCAAGGACAGAGTAGAAGAACATTGGTGAAAGTGTCTCTAACAAAGATAGACAGCAGGACCCAAGAACCATCAGCCAGACAACACTACAACACCCAACCTTGTATCTCAGGGGTTTGTACTTCAGGAAGACCACAGGGTGAACCACTGCCAGGTATCGCTGTAAACAAATACAGCACTGGAACAGGGGACGACCAGAGAAAATTAACCCAAAAGAAAAAGAAGCAGCTTTGTGGACAAGATTAGAATGGACATATTTGTCTGACTGGAGTTCAGCTATGCGGACGGCATTAAAGAGGCAGAAGAGGATCTCTGACACAGTCAGGTTGAGAGCGAAGAACTCTGAGGCCATCGTCCCTCCCGCTCCGGTCAGTATCAGCCACAGGATATAGACATTGGCTGGGAGACCCAGGATGATGTTGATTGCATAGGAGGCAGTAAGCATGGGGATAAAACGTACCGAAAGGACACTTTCTTCACCCGTATCAATCAGGGAGATTGGAGGAGATGTGGACGTGTCATTGAATTTAGATGAGTTCATCTCAACGAATTATGTAACTGTAATGTCCAAAAATTGTTGCGATCTATAAGAAAGGAGAAAAAGAGAGAGAGGTAGAGAGAGAGAGCGGTAGAGAGAGAGAGATAGGTAGCGAGAGAGAGGTAGAGAGATAGAGAGAGAGAATGAGGGAGGGTTGGAAGGATTGTTATACAAGCAGAAAGACACTGCAAAGTATTTCTCTCACAATATTTGCATTCTTTGCTTAAATATGCACATATAATCGTGCTATTGCCACTGCAATAGGGTGTTAGTGTTTTTTTGACCTGTTTTAAAAATAAACACAAAAATTCTGAGAACCGTCAACTACGTGTGCAGCCTTGTTAGAATCACAATAAAGCACACAAAAAACCTGAGGAAGATAAATTAAGAAAGATAATCTATTGTTAACTTATGCACTGCACATGATCACTTTCTAAACGTGACAAAATATCAAAATGTGTCCATATATTTTCATAAATTGTTATGTTTTTGTTCACAACTACATTCATCTATATCAAATGAGATTTAAATTCAAAATGGAAATCGTTTAAAAATACAAATGGAACAATTTAACTCACCTGTAGCCAATTGATGCTGTGACTCTGTCCTCTGAGGTGTGGTGTGTTGTGTCTGTCACAGGTGCTGGACCTGATAACCTGCAACTATATATCCAAATCTCTGCCCTACTCTGCCCTGCCTCACCTGAGTGCCGTGTCATTTCAACCTAGTAATGCAAACAACAATGCATCCTAAATGGCACTCTATTCCCTGATAAAAGTTAGTGCACTATACTGTATAGGGTGGCATTTTAAACGTTGGCCAGAGCACAGACAAGAGCGGTGTCATATTCTAGGCAAATAACAAGCTACATTTGTTTTGATAAGCTTGCATTCAATTGCCCCTCCTTGCTACTCACAACCAGCTTCCTTTCCCCCTGTCACGAGCAGAGTTATGGCTGATATAATATGAAATGGTCCACCGGTTTTTCTTAATTAATTTAACATATGAAGATTGGAAAACATGTCTTTTTTTTAAGTTGAATATGTGTTCTTTATGACGGAATTATTTTACAACCTTGCACTACCGAAAAGACAATCTGTTCATGGAACGACTCAGTCACTTCTTCCTCAGAGACCTCTGATACAGGACAGTATCCCAGCCCTGTGGAGGCAGAGGAGAGGCTGCACTAACCCACAGATCACAAAGATGGATAAAGAAATGGATAGTGACAAAACAACAACAACACAACCTGATGAAGGACATTGTACAAAGACATAATTACAATCATAGGCAGGTAGTTCAACATCATCGACACCAGGATAATCAACATGAACTTAAAATTCTTCAGAGTATTTGTTAATGGAATTATTTTATCCCCATGATAATAATTAACAATCAATAAGCCTTGACTAATTCCCAAGGTTTGTAAGACAATGGGTTAAATAATTAAGCAAGGACTCAGCTTTCTGCGAAAGGTTTGTACAGTTTATTCAGAGAACGTTCTGCCCAACATTAACAAAGAAGTTCATTTTATCCTCTCTCTCCATTTACGCACACACCTCCACACAAACAGTAGGTGAATAGTATCTCTCCCCTGACTTCTCACAACTGTTAATCACTATCCAGCGCTGTCTGTGCCTTCCCCCGAGATTACTGAGACCTTGAGAGTTACTCCCATCTTTGCCTCCAAAGCCTCTCGAAGTTGCTAGGTCAGGTAGAACAAATGTCTACAGTCCTCTTAGGTCCATTAATACGCACACACATTTCTCTTCCTTTCCAGCCTGTACTAGACCTTTATGGGACTTACATTCAGTACTTTAACTATTCATTATACATGCTACATCAACTACTAAATAGATAAGTTTCAGAGTGGATTCTTTATTAAATTTACTTTTTATCATTTATTTCACTTATCATTCCACCCCTAAATGATTAAATAATACACTTTGATAATCAAACGCTATAAGGAAACACTGATAATCAAACGCTATAAGGAAACACAACTGGGATACAAGAGTTAACCTGTCTGGGATAGGGGGTAGTATTTTCACGGCCGGATAAAGAACGTACCCGATTTAATCTGGTTACAACTCCTGCCCAGAAATGAGAATATGCATATTATTAGTAGATTTGGATAGAAAACACTCTAAAGTTTTAAAACTGTTTGAATGGTGTCTGTGAGTATAACAGAACTCATATGGCAGGCAAAAACCTGAGAAGATTCCAAGCAGTAAGTGCCCTGTCTGACAATTTGTAGTCCTTCTGTTGCATCTCTATCGAAATTACAGTATCTGAGCTGTTACGTGACACTTTCTAAGGCTTCCATTGGTTCTCTAAACCCTTCAGAAACCGGATTGATACGTCTCCTGTCTCTGGGCAGAGTATGGTAGCACCGTTTGTCAGTGGACTGCCTGGTGACTCAGAGATTGGAGATGGGCATTCACATTACCTCGCCATTTTTTCTTTTCCTCTTTGAATGAATACAACATTGTCCGGTTGGAATATTACCGCTATTTTACGAGAAAAATAGCAGAAAAATTGATTTTAAACAGCATTTGACATGCTTCTAAGTACGGTAATGGAACATTTTGAAATTGTTTGTCTCAAAATGCGCTCGCACGTTACCCGTTGGATAGTGACCTGAACGCACGAACAAAACGGAGGTATTTGGATATAACTATGGATTATTTGGAACAAAAACAACATTTGTTGTTGAAGTAGCAGTCCTGGGAGTGCATTCTGATGAAGAACAGCAAAGGTAATACAATTTTTCTAATAGTATTTCTGAGTTTAGTGAGCCCCGAAGTTGTCTGAATAACTAGCCTTGATGGCCGAGCTATGTACTCAGAATATTGCAAAATGTGCTTTCGCCGAAAAGCTATTTTAAAATCTGACATAGCGATTGCATAAAGGAGCTCTGTATCTATAATTCTTAAAATAATTGTTATGCATTTCGTCATCGTTTATGATGAGTAATTTAGTAAATTAAACGGAAGTTTTGGGTGGGAACGCTATTTCTGAACATCACATGCTAATGTAAAAAGCTGTTTTTTTTATATAAATATGAACTTGATTGAACAAAACATGCATGTATTGTATAACATAATGTTCTAGGAGTGTCATCTGATGAAGATCATCAAAGGTTAGTGCTGCATTTAGCTGTGGTTTGGGTTTTTGTGACATATATGCTTGCTTTGAAAATGGCTGTGTGATTATTTTTGGCTGTGTACTCTCCTAACATAATCTAATGTTTTGCTTTCGCTGTAAAGCCTTTTTGAAATCGGACAATGTGGTTAGATTAACGAGAGTCTTGTCTTTAAAATGGTGTAAAATAGTCATATGGTTGAAAAAGTGAAATTATTGCGTTTTTGAGGTATTTGTATTTCGCGCCACGTTCTTCCATTGAATATTTGGCAAGGTGTTCCGCTAGCGGAACGTCTAGATGCAAGAAGTTATTAAAGGGATAGAGTGAGATTCTGGCAAATAAGCCCTTTATAGAGGATACAATCCCGATAATGGGATTGGTTGGGCAACAACCAGTGAGATAGCACGGCGCGATATTCAAAACAAAATAATCTCAAAATTAAAATTCAAGTATTATACGGCATTTTAACCTCTTACATCTAGACGTTCCGCTAGCGGAACACCTGCTCCAATATCCAATGATAGGCGTGGCGCGAATTACAAATTCCTCAAAAATACAAAAACTTCAATTTTTCAAACATATGACTATTTTACAGCATTTTAAAGACAAGACTCTCCTTTATCTAACCACACTGTCCGATTTCAAAAAGGCTTTACAGCGAAAGCAAAACATTAGATTATGTCAGCAGAGGACCCAGCCAGAAATAATCAGACACCCATTTTTCAAGCTAGCATATAATGTCACAAAAAACAAAACCACAGCTAAATGCAGCACTAACCTTTGATGATCTTCATCAGATGACACACCTAGGACATTATGTTATACAATACATGCATGTTTTGTTCAATCAAGTTCATATTTATATCAAAAAACAGCTTTTTACATTATCATGTGACGTTCAGAACTAGCATACCCCCCGCAAACCTCCGGTGAATTTACTAAATTACTCACGATAAACGTTCACAAAAAACATAACAATTATATTAAGAATTATAGATACAGAACTCCTTTGTGCAATCGAGGTGTCCGATTTTAAAATAGCTTTTCGGTGAAAGCAGATTTTGCAATATTCTGAGTAGATAGCCCAGCCATCACGGCTAGGTATTTAGACACCCACCAAGTTTAGCCCTGACCAAACTCCGATTTACTATTAGAAAAGTTTGATTACCTTTGGTGTTCTTCGTCAGAATGCACTCCCAGGACTGCTACTTCAATAACAAATGTTGGTTTGGTTCAAAATAATCCATTGTTATATCCAAATAGCGACGTTTTGTTTGTGCGTTCAAGACGCTATCCGAAGTGTAAATAAGGGTCACGAGCATGGCGCATTTCGTGACAAAAGATTTCTAAATATTCCATTACCGTACTTCGAAGCATGTCAACCGCTGTTTAAAATCGATTTTTATGCCATTTTTCTCGTAAAAAAGCGATAATATTCTGACCGGGAATCTGCGTTTAGGTAAAAAGACGAAAGAAAATAAAGCATGGGGTCGACTCGGGCACGCGCCAGAGTCTCACAGTACTGTAACCAGCCACTATCCAAACGCGCTACTTTTTTTCAGCCAGAGCCTGCAAAGCCACGATTCAGCTTTTTGCCGCCTTCTGAGAGCCCATGGGAGCCGTAGGAAGTGTCACGTAACAGCAGAGATCCCCTGTATTGGATAGAGATAATCAAGAAGGGCAAGAAATTGTCAGACAGGGCACTTCCTGCATGGAATCTTCTCAGGTTTTGGCCTGCCAAATGAGTTCTGTTATACACACAGACACCATTCGAACAGTTTTAGAAACTTTGGAGTGTTTTCTATCCAAAGCTAATAATTATATGCATATTCTAGTTTCTGGGCAGGAGTAATAATCAGATTAAATCGGGTACGTTTTTTATCCGGCCGTGAAAATACTGCCCCCTAGCCATAACAGGTTAAAGATACTCTACTCATTAATCCAATCACATTGTCCGATTTCAAAAAGGCTTTATGGTGAAAGAAAAACATTAGATTATTTTAGCATAGCACCTCAGCAACAAAAAAAAGCTATTTTCCAAGCACGATAGCCATCACAAAACCAGATATACAGCTAAAATTAAGAAGTAACCTTTGACAATCTTCATCAGATGACACTCCTAGGACATCATGTTAGACAATACATGCATTTTTTGTTCGATCAAGTTTATATTTATACCCAAAAACCCAATTTTTACATTGGCGCGTGACATTCAGAAAATGTTTTCTCCCCATAACCTCCCGGTGAATAGGCCCATTTAATTTACAGAAGAACTCATGAACGTTGAAAAAATGTATAACAATTATTTAAAGAATTAGAGATAATCTACTCCTTTATGCAACCACTTTGTCAGATTTCAATATAACATTACGGAAAAAGCACATTGTTCAATATTCTGAGTACAGAACTTAGCCTTCTATGCTAAGCTATACAGTTAGCCTACAACCACGACGTCGACAAATCTCTAACAATATGTTAGAAATATTTACTTACCTTTGCTGATCTTCGGTGGAATGCACTCGGATGGGCACCCACTTCCACAAGAAATGTTCATTTGTTCTGCAAAGTCCATCATTTATGTCCAAATACGTCCGTTTTGTTGACCCATCCAGAACACTTTACAATGCCATGTGGCGTGGACGCAAATCCATATACGAAATGTTCAAAGTTCCATTACCGTTTGTAGAAACACGTCAAACGATGTTTACAATCAATCCTTTAGGGTATTTTCTTACGTAAAATTGTGATAATTTTACAACCGGGCAATAGCTATTCATCCCAGAAGAAAAATATAAAAACGATGACTTCACGTGCACACACATCATAAGACAACTCTCCTCAGACTGGCCAATGATTGACTGAGCCAAAATGATCTGCCCGGTAACAGCTGACGGTTGAAACCAGTTCATAAAGATTGTTGAAGCCAATGGAAGAGTTAGGAGGTGTAACGTAAATCCTATGTCACTGTAGTTTTCCAAGGGATTCAAAACAAAAACTACATTTCTAAATTCTCCCACTTCCTGATTCAATTTTTCTCTGTTTTCTTGCCTGCCATATGTGTTCTGTTATACTCACAGACACCATTCAAACAGTTTTAGAAACTTCAGAGTGTTTTCTATCCAAATCTACTAATAATATGCATATTCTATTTTCTGGGCCAGAGTAGTAACCTGTTTAAAATGGGTATGTTTTTCATCCGGCCGTGAAAATACTGCCCCCTAGCCCCTAGAGGTTAACCCCATTGTCATATGAACTCATGAATGCCATTTGTATGTCTCTGCGTCCACTATGAATGAAATTACTGGTAGCTTCGAGAGTTAGCCGTTCCTTTAGACCTCCAGTCATAGTGCCAACTCTGGTTAGCATTGGCTAACAAAACTACCTTAAACTTCCTTCATACTGGATGCAGAGACATATAAATGGTATCCATAAGTTCATCTGACTCTGGGAAAGTAGAAAAATGGCGTGTGTGCCAAAATCTCAAACTACCCCGTTTAAATAGACATTAATATATATAAAGGAGCGCCCCATAGAAATAGAATAGCTAGAATGGAAATTGCCATTCATGTCAACATTGTGAGTGTACCCAATTATATTTCTACGGTTGTACCACCTCTGCCTCACTGGCACCTTGAGGTAGCAGGGTAGTTTCCCAGCACTGTGGAGGGGCTGCACCAACCCACAGAACACCAGGAGGAAAATGTTGAGAGCATTGTGCAAGCAGAACCCTTCAGCACTGATGGAGTCTTACAACAGGTAAATTATCTCTGTGGGAAGGTTGTTGAGCAACATCATTGCCATGACAACTGATGCAATAAGGAATGCTCTCTTGTTCATGGGGTTCATCACTTTTTTCTGCCAACCTTCCTCCTCTTCTCTCCATCTCTAACTGCCCTGGTGTTGGGCATTTCAGGACATGTAGGATGGAGAGGCTGCAGAATAAATTGACCAATAGGAAGAGCAGGATGTAGTTGAGTGCGCAATGGATGAGGTACTGAGTTGCGTAGAGGGAAATAGCAGTCCCTGTGAACATCAGCGTGACTCCCCAAGCCCCGGTCACCCACCCTGTACCTTAAGGGTTTGCAGTTCATGTATACCACATGGTGGACCATCGCCAGGTGTATGCGATGACTCTGAAGTGACTCTGGTGTCTTGTGATGAGTTAACGGAGTCGGCTACCGGGCTAAACAGGCTGTGTACAATCTCTACGAGGGCCATGTTGAAATTGAAGATCTCCATGGCGATTAGGAATGAATGGAGAGGACATACTTCAATGTCTGAACCAAACATAGAGCGACAAGGTTTTTCCAGAACACAGATGGTATGCAATTCAATGAAAATATATGAAGTAAGAGATACATTTAAACAGTTCACTTAAATGTTTATTAATTAACAAAAGCATTGTAAAATGTAATTCAGAATTACCGTTCAGTAGATTGCAATTAATTTATGACATGCATTTCCAGACATTTACATTTAATGTAAACCCACTATCATAAATAATCCACATGACATACCTGGATGGAAAACTCATGGTCTCTGTGTGAATGTATCATAGACAGAGATTGTGATTCTAGAGCCTTCTCTCTGAACTTAATCTCATACCGGCTCTCCTTTTCCTATTCAAGCACTGGACACACGACCATTGGGATCCGGCACAGTTACGCAGATAACCGCACCACTCACCCTCACCGTGGGACCCATGCACCAGGAAAGCCTTTCCTTCTTCATCACCTCTGCACCTGTACACAAGGTAATCCCCAGCCTCCCATGGCTCCAACGTCACAATCACATGTTCGAGTATGAAAATTACGGCCTGGGGACCAGGATGCCGGAGGACTTGCTTTCCCGTACCCTGTGGTTCCACGCTGGTTGAGGACCATGTGAATCCCCACCAGCCTATCAATCGGTCCTGCTGTATCGGTGGCCCAGTATGTTGGGACGTATAAGAGTCGACTTCCGCCAGGCTCTGGAGCGGGAACCCGCTCCTGCCACCTGCCCTCCGGAACGCATCTACGTTCCCACAGGGGTAAGAGATCGGCTGTTAACCTCTATGGGCTAGGTGGGATGCTTGCGTCCCACCTACTCAACAGCCAATGTAATCCCGAGGCGCGATATTCAAATACCTCAAAAATGCAAAAACTTCAATTTTTCAAACATATGACTATTTTACACCATTTTAAAGTCGACTCTCGTTAATCTAACCACACTGTCCGATTTCAAAAAGGCTTTACAACGAAAGCAAAACATTAGATTATGTCAGCAGAGTACCCAGCCAGAAATAATCAGACACCCATTTTTCAAGCTAGCATATAATGTCACATAAACCCAAACCACAGCTAAATGCAGCACTAACCTTTGATGATCTTCATCAGATGACAACCCTAGGACATTATGTTATACAATACATGCATGTTTTGTTCAATTAAGTTCATATTTATCCTCTCTGGGCTAGGCGGGACGAATTCGTCCCACCTACGCAACAGCCAGTTGAATCCCGTGGCGCGATTTTCAAATACCTTAGAAATACTATTACTTCAATTTCTCAAACATATGACTATTTTACAGCATTGTGAAGACAAGACTCTCGTTAATCTAACCACACTGTCCGATTTCAAAAAGGCTTTACAACGAAAACAAAACATTAGTTTATGTCAGCAGTGTACCCAGCCAGAAATAATCAGACACCCATTTTTCAAGCTAGCATATAATGTCACAAAAACCCAAACCACAGCTAAATGCAGCACTAACCTTTGATGATCTTCATCAGATGACAACCCTAGGACATTATGTTATACAATACATGCATGTTTTGTTCAATCAAGTTCATATTTATATCAAAAACCAGCTTTTTACATTAGCATGTGACGTTCAGAACTAGCATACCCCCCGCAAACTTCCGGGGAATTTACTAACAATTTACTAAATTACTCACAATAAACGTTCACAAAAAGCATAACAATTATTTTAAGAATTAGAGATACAGAACTCCTCTATGCACTCGATATGTCCGATTTTAAAATAGCTTTTTGGTGAAAGCACATTTTGCAATATTCTAAGTACATAGCCCAGCCATCACGGGCTAGCTATTTAGACACCCAGCAAGTTTAGCCTTCACCAAAATCAGATTTACTATTACAAAAGTTTGATTACCTTTTGTTGTCTTCATCAGAATGCACTCCCAGGACTGCTACTTCAATAACAAATGTTGGTTTGGTCCAAAATAATCCATCGTTATATCCGAATAGCGGCGTTTTGTTCGTGCGTTCCAGACACTATCCGAAATGGTAAATCAGGGTCGCGAGCATGGCGCAATTCGTGACAAAAAAAATCTAAATATTCCATTACCGTACTTCGAAGCATGTCAACCGCTGTTTAAAATCCATTTTTATGCCATTTCTCTCGTAAAAAAGCGATAATATTCCGACCGGGAACCTACTTTTAGGTAAACAGAGGAAAGAAAACAAGACCTTCGGTCGACGCGGGCACGAGCCTGAGTCTCACAGTACTGTAACCAGCCACTACCCAAACGCGCTACTTTGTTTCAGCCAGAGCCTGCAAAGCCACGATTCAGCTTTTTGCCGCCTTCTGAGAGCCCATGTGAGCCGTAGGAAGTGTCACGTTATAGCAGAGATCCTTTGTAATGGATAGAGATAATCAAGAAGGGGAAGAAATGGTCAGACAGGGTACTTCCTGTACAGAATCTTCTCAGGTTTTGACCTTCCATTTGAGTTCTCTTATACTCACATACACCATTCAAACAGTTTTAGAAACTTTGGAGTGTTTTCTATCCAAAGCCAATAATTATATGCCTATACTAGTTACTGGGCAGGAGTTGTAACCAGATTAAATCGGGTACGTTTTTTATCCAGCCGTGTCAATACTGCCCCCTAGCCCTAACAGGTTATATCAAAAACCAGCTTTTTACATTAGCATGTGACTAGCATGTGACTAGCATTCCGACCGAACACTGCCGGTGAATTTACTAAATTACTCACAATAAACGTTCACAAAAAACATAACAATTATTTTAAGAATTATAGATACAGAACTCCTCTATGCACTCGCTATGTCCGATTTTAAAATAGCTTTTCGGTGAAAGCACATTTTGCAATATTCTAAGTAGATAGCCCGGCATCACAGGGCTAGCTATTTAGACACCCAGCAAGTTTAGCACTCACCAAAGTCAGATTTACTACAAGAAAAATGTTATTACCTTTGCTGTTCTTTGTCAGAATGCACTCCAAGGACTTCTACTTCAATAACAAATGTTGGTTTGGTCCCAAATAATCCATTGTTATATCCAAATAGCGGTGTTTTGTTCGTGCGTTCAAGACACTATCCGAAAGGGTAAATAAGGGTTACGAGCATGGCGCATTTCGTGACCAAAAAATTCTAAATATTCCATTACCATACTTCGAAGCATGTCAACCGCTGTTTAAAATCAATTTTTATGCGATTTTTCTCGTAAAAAAGCGATAATATTCCGACCGGGAAGTCGTTTTTTATTACAAAGAGAGTGAAAGTAAAAGCATGCTATCCCCTCATGCACGAGCCTCAGTCTAATTGCCCTCTGATAGAGCACTTGCCAAACGCGCTAATGTGTTTCAGCCTGGGATGGAATTACATCGTTCAGCTTTTTCCCGCCTTCTGAGAGCCCATGGGAGCCGTAGGAAGTGTCACGTCATGCCAGAGATCCCCTGTATTTGTTAGAGATGATCAAGGAGGTCAAGAAATGGTCAGACAGGCCACTTCCTGTAAGGAATCTTCTCAGGTTTTGGCCTGAGTTCTGTTATACTCACAGACACCATTCAAACAGTTTTAGAAACTTTAGGGTGTTTTCTATCCAAAGCCAATAATTATATGCATATTCTAGTTACTGGGCAGGAGTAGTAACCAGATTAAATCGGGTACGTTTTTTATCCGGCTGTGCAAATACTGCCCCCTAGCCCCAACAGGTTAACCTGGGTTCCCAGGTATCACTCGCACCAACCAATCCCTCTCCAAGAAGTACTGGTGGCGCACCTTGGCGCAGGACGTCACCCACTATATCAACTCATGCTCCATTTTTACTTAAGCCAAATCTCCCCGGCACGCTCCAGCAGGGAAACTACTTCCCCTTCCCGCGCCTCACATTTGGTCACATTTGTCCATAGACTTTGTAACTTATCTTCCGCTCTCTGATGGTTGTACCACTGTGGTTGTTATTGGCAGATTCTCTAAGTCCTGCCGTTGTATCCTTCTCTCTGGTCTACCTACCGCTCTCCAGGTCACTGAGGCACTATTCCAGCAGGTCTTCCGGTACTATGGCCTTCCAGGACATTGTTTTGTTTCTGACCTTGGTCCCCAGTTCACGTCGCTGGTCTGGATAGCCTTTATGGAAAAGCTTGTAGTCAAGGTCAGCCTCACATCTGGGTACCGGCCTCAGTCCAATGGGCAGGTGGAGAGGACCAACCAGGAGCTGGGGAGGTTCCTAAGGAGACTCTGCCAGGACCGGCAAGGTGAGTGGGCCCGGTTCCTTCGCTGGGCGAAATAATCCAGAACTCACTTCAACATTCCTCCACCGGTCTGTCTCCCTTCCAGTGCATCCTGGGTTATTAGCCAGACCGAGGCCCCTGCAGTGGATGAGTGGTTCCGGGCACGCAGATGTGTAGAACGAATCCCACGTGAGGATCCGTAGGGCCATCCGCGGACAGAAGGATCAGGCTGAACGCCACCGCAGTGAGGCTCCAGTGTTCCATCCTGGTGATCATGTCTGGCTCTCCACCAGGAACCTCCTGCCCTGCTGGAAGCTGAGCCCCCAGTTTGTGGGCCCCTTCAAGGTCCTCCGGAGGGTCAACGTGGTAACCTATCATCTCAAACTCCCCACCAACTACTGGATATCACCTTCATTTCATGTTTCCTTCCTTAGGCCGGCGGTTCCAGGTCCCATGGCTGATGCCGTCCCCCACGACACCCTGCTACGGCAAGGTAATAATTGTTTTATTTATTTAACTTTGCAAGCCAGTTAAGAACAAGTTCTTATTTACAATGACAGCCTAGGAACAGTGGGTTAACTGCTGTCATGACGTTGGCCTGTGGGTAAGGTTTATGACCCCCCCATAAATACCTTTCTCCCTTCCCCTCTCTTTCTGACCCTACTGAAGGACTTTTGAATAGCCTTTGTTAAATATAGAGAGTCTGGGAACATCAAACAAGTGGGGGGAAAGGAACCATATTTCCGTAATAGAACCAGTTGGAAATATACCACGTACTTAACAAAATTGTACCAGAGCGCAGAATAATTGATGCATTTTTGAACACTCAACACTCAACATGTCCGGTTTCAGTGCACGTCGGCAACAAAGCACAATTAATTTGTTGCCAGCAACACAGGTACAGTCAGCAACGCTCTGGATAACGTGAAAAAAGCCTAACGAGCTCTGCTAGGGCAAGGAAAATGGTCAGAGTGGGGTGTTCTCTCATTTTGTGTCTGGAAGTAGCTAGCCAATGTTTGCCAGTTAGCTTCGGTGCTTGACTATAGTTGTGAGGTGAGAGCTTTCGGAACAACCCTACTTATTGGCCAGAGCGTCCAGTGTACGCTCTGAATGCGAATCCACAGATGTTCAGTGAGCTGTTCTCTCTCTCTTAGATGTCTAGAAGTAGTTGGCAAGTTAGTACAGAAAGCACCGATCAACCCTTAGCCCCATCCATTTATGTAAGGCTTAAGAGGGTGTGAACAATTCTGAATGGGTGTAGACAAAGAAGGGCTCTCGAATAGTAGCCCAATAGTAGTACCAAAACATTGAAAGACAGTTCTCTCAAAAGTGAGTTTACAAGTTGATCAACTTTCAAAGCAGAAATACTTTCCCATTGTTTCCTCAAATGCAGTGTATGATATACCATTTTGTAGCTCTGAGTCCCTACTTTTATCCAATGTTAAAAACAGAAATTCAAATGCTGCAACATAAGACTGAATCAGAGTGGTGAGTCACAAATGGTTAAAAAGAGTAAGGCCCGCGTCCATAGAGACACATGCCAGCTCTACTGGTAGTGCTGCTACTACCAGCAGTACTACACCTGCACCTGTCGACGACATAAGTTGTTCTGCTTCCACGAGCACATCCAAGGCTAGCATCAGTAATTCTACATTTGTTGTTAGCCCATCTAGCAAGAACACTGACAGTTGTGTATCTGATGCAGCCGAAGAGCTACTGCCCCCTTACCCGGGAAAGCACTGAAACACGGACAGGTATGTAGGTCCATCGATGAGGTGCAAATATGATGATAGCTTCATTGATTTGGGGTTCACTTATATTGGAAGTAGTGCCTTTTCTCAGCCACAGTGTGTTATATGTGCAAAAGTACGATCTCACAACTCGATGAAACCTCCACTCTTGGGCTGACATTTAGAAACAAAACATGCCAATTTGAAAAATAAGCCACGGGAGTTTTTTGAGCGAGAATTAATGCAACTTTCGAGTAGTAAGACATGTATAAAAGCAATAGATACCAGTAATAAGAAGGGGCTAGAAGCGTCTTATATGGCAAGCTATCGAGTGGCTAGGACAGGTAAGCCCCATACTTTTGTGGAGGACTTAATTCTTCCTGCTGCTGCGGATATGGCTGGGACAATATTGGGGAAAAGGCCAAAAAAACTGTACGGACAATGCCTTTGTCAGACAACAATGTTTCATGGCACATCAGTGACATGGCAGGGGATGTTTTGAAACAATTACAGCTTCTCATACAAGCCAGTGAACTCTATGGATTACAGCTGGATGAGTCAACAGACAAGGCTGGCCTGGCACAGCTCCTGGTATATGTCTGTTACGTTTATGGGGGGTCAATTAAGGAAGACATCCTCTTCTGCAAACCACTGGAAACCAGGACAACAGGAGAGGATATTTGTAAAGTACTGGACAGCTTTGTGACATCAAATGGACTTTGGTGGTCAAGATGTGTTGGTGTCTGAACTGATGGCGCAAAAGCCATGACAGGGAGACATAGTGAAGTTATATTGCCCGTGCAAGCATTTGCTCCCAACAGCACTTGGGTACACAGCAGCATCCATCGAGAGGCTCTTGCTGCCAAGGAAATGCCTGACAGCTTGAAAGACGTTTTGGACACTACAGTGAAAATGGTTAACTTTGTTAACCTGTTAGGGCTAGGGGGCAGTATTTGCACGGCTGGATAAAAAAAATGTACCCGATTTAATCTGGTTACTAATCCTACCCAGTAACTAGAATATGCATATACTTATTATATATGGATAGAAAACACTCTAAAGTTTCTAAAACTGTTTGAATGGTGTCTGTGAGTATAACAGAACTCATTTGGCAGGCAAAACCCTGAGACATTTTCTGACAGGAAGTGGATACCTGATGTGTTGTATTACCTTTAAACCTATGCCATTGAAAAACACAGGGGCTGAGGAATATTTTGGCACTTCCTATTGCTTCCACTAGATGTCACCAGCCTTTACAAAGTGTTTTGAGTCTTCTGGAGGGAGATCTGACCGAACAAGAGCCATGGAACGATGATGGCCCATTAGACACCTGGCGCGCGAGTTCATGTTGGGTACCCTCGTTCCAATACGTTATAAAAGAGAATGCATTCGTCCACCTTGAATATTATTCATGTTCTGGTTAAAAAAGGCCCTAATGATTTATGTTATACAACGTTTGACATGTTTGAACGAACGTAAATATATTTTTTCCCCTCGTTCATGACGAGAAGTCCGGCTGGCTTAGATCATGTGCTAACAAGACGGAGATTTTTGAACATAAATTAGTTTTTTTGAACAAAACTACATTCGTTATGGACCTGTGATACCTGGAAGTGACATCTGATGAAGAGAATCAAAGGTAATGGATTATTTACATAGTATTTTCGATTTTAGATCTCCCCAACATGACGTCTAGTCTGTATCGCAACGCGTATTTTTCTGGGCGCAGTGCTCAGATTATTGCAAAGTGTGATTTCCCAGTAAGGTTATTTTTAAATCTGGCAAGTTGATTGCGTTCAAGAGATGTAAATCTATAATTCTTTAAATGACAATATAATATTTTACCAATGTTTTCTAATTTTAATTATTTAATTTGTGGTACTGACTTGACTGCCGGTTATTGGAGGGAAACGATTTCCTCAACATCAATGCCATAGTAAAACGCTGTTTTTGGATATAAATATGAACTTGATAGAACTAAAAATGCATGCATTGTCTAACATAATGTCCTAGGAGTGTCATCTGATGGAGATTGTAAAAGGTTAGTGCATCATTTTAGCTGGTTTTATGGTTTTGGTGACCCTGTCTTTGAATTGACAAAACATTACACACAACTCTTGTAAATGTACTGTCCTAATTTCTTGTTAATCCAGCCGCGGTATCAGATTCAAAAAGGCTTTACTGCGAAAGCAAACCACGCGATTATCTGAGGACAGCGCCCCGCAATACAAACACATTAAAAACATATTTCATCCAGGCAGGTGCGACACGAAAGTCGGAAATAGCTATATAAAAAATGCCTTACCTTTGATGATCTTCTTCTGTTGGCACTCCAAAAGGTTCCAGTTACATCACAAATGGTCATTTTGTTCGATAATGCCCTTCTTTATATCCATAAAAACTCAGTTTAGCTTGCGCGCTTCAGTTAATAATCCACCCAGTTTCCCTCCATCAAAATGCATACAAAATGAATCCCAAACGTTACTAATAAACTTTTCCAAACAAGTCATACAACGTTTATAATCAAACCTTACATACCCTAATACGTAAATAAACGATAAAATTTAAGACTGAGAATCGATATTGTCTTTACCAGAGTAAAATACCAAAGAACACCAGATGCAGGTACCATCAGTCCAGTAAAATAAAAAAGCTAATTATTTAAATTCAAGCTCCACAGTGCCTCACAAGTGCTAAACCAACTGATCTACATTGTTATCAAAGCTCGAGTTTTTAAATATAATATGGTCTGATTAACAATATTGGCAGGCCAATCATATAGCCAATATGTTGTGATATTGTATTAGGCCAACTGCCCAAACCTCATTCCTACAAAACTGTTTGCGTGAGGTTAATGTAAAAAAAATACAATCTGAGCAATAGATCTCAGCGTGCTTTTTGACTGCGAAAGTGATCTTGACTCAGAAAAGTTTGGTGACCACTGCCCTAAAGGATGTTGTTTTCTACACTATCCTCTAAAGGATGTAGTTCTCTACCCTATCCCCTAAAGTTGTGCACTATATTGGTAATAGGATGCCATTTAGGACTCCCCCTATGTTTAATATTGGATCAGGATCTAACATCATGCTGAGGGAGTGATATTCAAAGTGATGATCATAATTTAAAATGACAAGTATACAGTTTAAATAATACATTTGGAATTAACAGAACTTGAGCCCTTGTCAGAAGAGGTAGTGATTTCAGAGAGTTCCCTGTCCTGCAGAAGAGAGTGAGTTTATTTGTATAATACAGAATTCCCAGTGTAGATTTAGGTTTTCAGGGTGGGAGAGGTCCAGTCCTACAGATAAGAGTGAGATTATTTTTTAAATCATAAATTGTAGAACGAGAATAAACACTAAAAGCAAACAATTAAGTTATCTTTGTTTAATTATATCTGATAATATCTACATAATGCTTCAGTAATGTCTTATGAGAAGATATTGATGCATTACAGCCATTCATATCATAGGTTCAACAGCATATTTAAATGTTTTCATTATCATTCTTAATAACAATGCGACTCTGAACAGTGATTTAAATGGATTGATTCTGTGGTTTAGTTTAGTTTAGTTATTTTGTTTGAAAGTAAAAGCAGTGAAGTCCCAAATGGCACCCTATTCCCTATACAGTGCACTGTTTTTAACCAAAGAACTTTGGGCCCTGGACAAAAGAAGTGCACTAATTAGGGAATACGGTGCCAGCCAAGGCCGCCTTCCTCCAAATGTGCTCTCATTAGACAGTCAAAGTGGCTGAGCTACAGAGGTAAACAAACATGGCCAGCAGCTAAGGCTGCTGATGCAAATTCCTGGAGATGTGATGTAAAACTCTGGGTGTGTCACAGAGGTTAAGAGATCATTTAGGCAAATTAAGTTGTTGAGAATATTCTCGTAATGAAAACTTCTATAGACGTACATTAAATATATTATTATTAAATGTTACTTATTTCATTCATGTATTGTTTATAATGTTTTTTATTTCTTTACATTGACTGAGATATCCATTTTACAGAAATCAACTGTTGGACTGAAGTAGTGAGTCATTGGAATACATTTTATTTAAATTGCATCTGCACGTGAAAGAGCAAGACCCCTTAACTCAAGCCAAGCCTTATACTTTCCATGGTAACAGGAGGTTAGCTGTTTAAGAACAGTGGCTTGCTGTGCTATGGCTAGGGGAAGCTAGTGGTCCGTGCATGAGTTGAACATGGAAATCAGTGCATTTCCCTTGGTGCGTATGGACACCCAGGGGAAACCACACTTCTGAACTAGCAGTATTCAAATCAGAAGGATACTGCAAAAGTAGGTCAACATAATTGCCCCTGAAGGGATGAGTAAAGTTGTATTTTATTGAATTGACTAAAAATATTAAATTGTCTGGTAAACATCTCTGTCTTTAAATGATCCAACATTGGCTTCAATGACAAAACGGTGACACAGATTAAATAAAAAAACACTTTATTTTCATTGTACACTGGTTTCTATTTTAATGTCTCACTCTTCTATATCATGGGAAAAGTTTTCTAACAAAATAAAAAATATATTGACTGAATTGAAATGGAATCTTCCCAAACTTAGGGTGAAAATGTTCTTGCTGATTGTTTCTTGATTGTCAGTATTGTGGCTGATTGGTTGTTTGGGGTTCTCACCTCCAGGTTCTGATGGGTGTTTGATGCTCCTGCAGTGGTTCTTCTTGGCCTCGTCAGTTCCAATGTAGAACTTAAAACACACCTTGCAGAAGAAGCCTGACTTGGGGATCAGACACTCCATGGGACCTATGTAAACATACACACACTGCACCTAGCACCAACACAGTATTCTGATAATAGATAAGCTTGACTAGTTTATCATTAGAAATACCCTAATCAATTATAACAAGTAGTTGATTGTAGTTGATTAAGTCAGGACTGTGTGTGTGTGTGTGTGTGTGTGTGTGTGTGTGTGTGTGTGTGTGTGTGTGTGTGTGTGTGTGTGTGTGTGTGTGTGTGTGTGTGTGTGTGTGTGTGTGTGTGTGTGTGTGTGTGTGTGTATATACATGTGTGAAAAATCTATAAAATGTTAATCACAAAAAAAAAACACTGAACCTTTGGAAACAATCCAACTAATGTAGTTTCAGGATGTCAACCAATCATCTTTTTCAACAACCTCTAAAAAAACACTGCTTTTTGTGCCATCATGACACTCCTTGCCATGTTTGACATGATGAGGAATGGCAAGGAGTGGAATAAGAGCACCAACAGACTGGAACCTAGGCTAACATGAGCTTGCTACCACCATTGATTTACCTTCCATGGCTGAGTTTTCCTCTACCACAGTTTAACATCTAACCATCTAGTGCTTACCATAGCTATCACTGTTTAACATCTAGCCATCTACTGGTAACAATTGCTACCGCAGTTTAAAGTGGAACATTTTAACAACATTGAATCTTATACAAATCTGTTCATATACACACCCAGGAAGAATGACACTTTTCTTTACATTTTCAGACAAGCGAACGCAACAAGCAACAATTTCAAAGATTTTACTGAGTTACAGTTCATATAAGGAAATCAGTCAATTTAAATAAACTCATTAAGCACTAATCTATGGATTTCAAATAACTGGGAATACAGATATGCATCTGTTGGTTACAGATACCGTACCTTAAAATAAAAGTTAGGGTCGTGGATCAGAAAACCAGTGTCGGGTGTGACCATCATTTGCCTCATGCAGCGTGACACATCTACTTTGCAAAATGTTTATCAGGCTGTTGATTGTGGCCTGTGGAATGTTGTTGTGCCACTCCTCTTCAATGACTGTGCGAAGTTTCTGGATATTGGTGGGAACTGGAACACACTGTTGTACACACTGATCCAGACCATCCCAAACATGCTCAATGGGTGACATGTCTGGTGAGTATGCAGGCCGTGCAAGAACTGGGACATTTTCAGCTTCCAGGAATTGTGTACAGATCCTTGCGACTTGGGGTGGTGCATTATCATGCTGAAACATTAGGTGATGGCGGCTGATGACAATAGGTCTCAGGATATTGTCACAGTAGATCTGTGCAGTCAAATTGCCATTGATAAAATGCAATTGTGTTCATCATCTGTAGCTTATGCCTGCCCATACCATACGCCTACCGCCACCATGGGGCACTCTACTCACAACGTTGACCTTAGCAAACTGCTCACCCACACCACAACGCCATACACGTGGTCTGCAGTTGTGAGGCCGGTTGGACCAAATCTCTAAGACGACACTGGAGGCGGCTTATGGTAGATCATTTAACATCTGTGACAATACTGCACATTTCAGAGTGGCCTTTTGTTGTGCCCATCACAAGGTGCACCTGTGTAATGATCATGCCATTTAATCAGCTTCTTGATATGCCACACCGGTCAGGTGAATGGATTATATTGGCAACAGAGAAATGCTCACTAACAGGGGTGTAAACAAATTTGTGCACAACTTTTTTGAGAAATAATATTTTTCTGCATTTGGAACATTTCTGGAATCTTTTATTTCAGCTAATGAAACATGTGCCCAACACAACATTTTCGTTCGGTGTAGTTAAAACTTCTCAGGGCTACGTGGGACGCCAGCGTCCTACCTGCAGGACACAGCCAGTGAAATATCAGGGCGGCAAATTCAAAAACAACAAAATGTCATAATTCAACTTCCTCAAACATACCACTATTTTACAGCATTTTAAAGATACACTTCTCCTTGATGTAACCACATTGTCCGATTTCAAAAAGGCTTTACAGCGAAAGCAAAACATTAGATTATGTTAGGAGAGTACATAGACAAAAATAATCACACAGCCATTTTCCAAGCAAGGACATGTGTCAATAAAACCCAAAACACAGCGAAATGAAGCACTAACCTTTGACGGTCTTCATCAGATGACACTCCTAGGACATTATGTTACACAATACATGTATGTTTTGTTTGATAAAGTTCATATTTATATCCAAAAACAGCATTTTACATTGGAGCGTGATATTCAGAAAATGTATTCCCACCAAAACTACGGTGAATGTGCACATAAATTTACAAAAATACTCATCATAAATGTTGACAAAATACATAACAATTATTTTAAGAATTATAGATAGACTACTCCTTTATACAACCGCTGTGTCAGATTTTAAAATAGCTTTACGGAGAAAGCACATTTTTCAATATTCTGAGTACATAGCTCAGCCATCACGGCGAGCTATTCAGACACCCGCCAAATTCGGGGCAACCTAAACTCAGAATTAGTATTAGAAATATTGTATTACCTTTGCTGATATTCGTCAGAATGCACTCCCAGGACTGCTACTTCCACAAAAAATGTTGTTTTTGTTCCAAATAATCCATATTTATGTCCAAATACCTCCGTTTTGTTTGTGCGTTCAGGTCACTATCCAAAAGCATGATGCGCGAGCGTAATTCGAGACACAAAACATCAAAATGTTCCATTACCGTTCTTAGAAGCATGTCAAACGCTGTTTAAAATTAATCTTTATGGTATTTTTAACGTAGAATTGCGATAATTTTCCAACCGGAAAATAGCATATTCATTCACGAAGAAAAAGAAGGAACAGCGTCCTCGCGTGACTGCGCATATCCAATCCCTTTGTTGCCAGGCAGGCCACTCAGTAACTGAGCTCCTATAATCTGCCCAGTGACAGGAGAATGCTCAAACCACTTTCTGAAGGCTTTAGACAGCCAATGGAAGCCTTAGGAAGTGCAACGTAACCCCACGGATACTGTAGTTTCGAAAGAGACTAGAAAGAAAAACTACAATTCTCAGATCCTCCACTTCCTGGTTGACTTTTGCCATATGAGTTCTGTTATACTCACAGACACCATTCAAACAGTTTTAGAAACTTCAGAGTGATTTCTATCCAAATCTACTAATAATATGCATATTCTAGTTTCTGGGCCAGAGTAGTAACCTGTTTAAATTGGGTACGTTTTTCATCCGGCCGTGAAAATACTGCCCCCTACACCCCAACAGGTTAAAACAATGTCAGTTCCACTTTAACATCTAGCCATCTAGTGTTTACCATAGCTACCACAGATTAACATCTAGCCATCCAGCGGTTACCATATGTACAACTTATCTACATACAGTTGGTTATCTGACCTCACCACAACCACTCATCTACAATGACCACAATCACTAATCTATGTAAACCAGGTTAACTTTCATTTACCACTTATCAACAAAAGATGGGTGGCCATCTCAACCACTACTATGCAGTAGGCTGACTAAAATATCTCAAGCACTATTCTACTGAAGAGCTGGCTTGCCTGTTGTCTTTCCTCCTATTGCAAGGCAGAGGCTCATACAACCTTCACCCCTTGTTTCAACCCCTGGCTGAGGCTCCTCTCCTTCAGCATTGGTATTGACCTCTGTCTCTGTCTCAACCCTTATTCCTGACTGAGAAAGTGAGTCCTCCTGTTTAGTATCAACCCCTGTCCCTGTCTACACCTTTATTCCTGACTGAGAAAGTGAGTCCTGTCAACCAGAGATCGTAGTTCCCACGGTATACCTTTGCCACCAGTTGGACATGTCGACTGGAAGGTGTATCAGTCATAAGATCATGCTCAGGATCAGGTTTACACCCCCACCAAGACACCTGTGTTCCTCCTGTCAGTTTACCGATGCTGCCCATCATCTCACTTAATGGACCATACCTGACATGCAAATGTTTCCCACTGGTTAAGACAACACTAAGCAATGTTAAGTATGGTGGCTACTGATACAAATGTCATTGTATTTGTTATTGTATTTATTGTTAATATATACAGCTCAAAAAAATAAAGGGAACACTGAAACAACACAATGTAACTCCAAGTCAATCAAACTTCTGTGAAATCAAACTGTCCACTTAGGAAGCAACACTGATTGACAATAAATTTCACATGCTGTTGTGCAAATGGAATAGACAACAGGTGGAAATTATAGTCAATTAGCAAGACACCCACAATAAAGGAGTGGTTCTGCAGGTGGGGACCACAGACCACTTCTCAGTTCCTATGCTTCCTGGCTGATGTTTTGGTCACTTTTGAATGCTGGCGGTGCTTTCACTCTAGTGGTAGCATGAGGCGGAGTCTACAACCCACACAAGTGGCTCAGGTAGTACAGCTCATTCAGGATGGCACATCAATGCGAGCTGTGGCAAGAAGGTTTGCTGTGTCTGTCAGCGTAGTGTCCAGAGCATGGAGGCGCTACCAGGAGACAGGCCAGTACATCAGGAGACGTGGAGGAGGGCAACAACCCAGCAGCAGGACCGCTACCTCCGCCTTTGTCCAAGGAGGAGCACTGCCAGAGCCCTGCAAAATGACCTCCAGCAGGCCACAAATGTGCATGTGTCTGCTCAAATGGTCAGAAACAGACTCCATGAGGGTGGTATGAGGGCCCGACGTCCACAGGTGGGGGTTGTGCTTACAGCGCAACACCGTGCAGGACGTTTGGCATTTGCCAGAGAACACCAAGATTGGCAAATTCGCCACTGGCGCCCTGTGCTCTTCACAGATGAAAGCAGGTTCACACTGAGCACGTGACAGAGTCTGGAGACGCCGGGGAGAACGTTCTGCTGCCTGCAACATCCTCCAGCATGACCGGTTTGGCGGTGGGTCAGTCATGGTGTGGGGTGGCATTTCTTTGGGGGGCCGCACAGCCCTCCATGTGCTCGCCAGAGGTAGCCTGACTGCCATTAGGTACCGAGATGAGATCCTCAGACCCCTTGTGAGACCATATGCTGGTGCGGTTGGCCCTGGGTTCCTCCTAATGCAAGACAATGCTAGACCTTATGTGGCTGGAGTGTGTCAGCAGTTCCTGCAAGAGGAAGGCATTGATGCTATGGACTGGCCCGCCTGTTCCCCAGACCTGAATCCAATTGAGCACATCTGGGACATCATGTCTCGCTCCATCCACCAACACCACATTGCACCACAGACTGTCCAGGAGTTGGCGGATGCTTTAGTCCAGGTCTGGGAGGAGATCCCTAAGGAGGACATCCGCCACCTCATCAGGAGCATGCCCAGGCATTGTAGGGAGGTCATACAGGCACGTGGAGGCCAAACACACTACTGAGCCTCATTTTGACTTGCTTTAAGGACATTACATCAAAGTTGGATCAGCCTGTAGTGTGGTTTTCCACTTTAATTTTGAGTGTGACTCCAAATCCAGACCTCCATGGGTTGATAAATTGGATTTCCATTGATTATTTTTGTGTGATTTTGTTGTCAGCACATTCAACTATGTAAAGAAAAAAGTATTTAATAAGATTATTTCATTCATTCAGATCTAGGATGTGTTATTTTAGTGTTCCCTTTATTTTTTGAGCAGTGTATATTATTAATATACAGACATATCCTCTATTCATCCTCTTTAAAGAAGACAGACAGACAGACAGACAGGGAGATCCTTAATAAGTATGTATATAATCTCATCAACCCAACAATAACTACACTGTAACTTTCAAGAGAAAACACACGTAAATGTTTGGTGCCAGTCTGTTTCTGCATTAGCCAGCTGAATGGTCTGTCTCTGCCAATAAACTATCGAGCTAATGTGAAAACCGAATGACACCAAGTCTATTTACAAACAAGTATATTATGGCCAGGATTCAATATGAAACTCTTCTATACAGTTTTTTTCGGAAAGTATTCGAAAACCCATGACTTTTTCCACATTTTGTTGCGTTACAGCCTTTATCTAAAATGGATAAAACAATTATAATCCTCATAAATCTACACACAATGCCCCATAATGACAAAGCAAAAACAGGTTTTTAGAAATTGCAGCAAATTTATTAAAAATAGATACCTGTAATATCACATTTACATTTTAGTCATTTAGCAGACGCTCTTATCCAGAGCGACTTACAGTAGTGAATGCATACATTTCATTTTTTTATTTATTTTTTTATTTTATTTTTTTTGTACTGGCACCCCGTGGGAATCGAACCCACAACCCTGGCGTTGCAAACACCACACTCTACCAACTGAGCCACAGGGAAGTATTCTGACCCTTCACTGAGCCACAGGGAAGTATTCTGACCCTTTACTCAGTACTTCGTTGAAGCACCTTTGGCAGCGATTACAGCCTAGAGTATTTTGGGGTATGGTCTCTACAAGCTTGGCACATCTGAGTTTCTCCCATTCTTTTCTGCAGATCCTATCAATCTCTTTCAGGTTGGACGGGGATCATCGCTGCACAGCTATTTTCAGGTCTCTGCAGAGATGTTCTATAGGGTTCAAGTCCGGGCTCTGGCTGAGCCACTCAAGGACATTCAGAGACCTGAAGCCACTCCTGTATTTTCTTACCTGTGTGCTTAGAGTCATTGTCCTGTTGGAAGGTGAAGCTTTGCCGCAGTCTGCGGTCCTGAGCGCTTTGGAACAGGTTTTCATCAAGGATCTCCCTGTACTTTGCTCCGTTCATCTTTCTCTCGATCCTGACTAATCTCCCAGTCCCTGCTGCTGAAAAACATCCCCAAAGCATGAAGCTGGTACAACAATGCTTCACGTTAGGGGTGGTGCCAGGTTTCCTCCAGACGTGACGCTTTGCGTTCAGGCCAAAAAGATCAATTTCAGTTTCATCAGACCAGAGAATCTTGTTTCTCATGGTCTTAGAGTCCTGTAGGTGCCTTTCGGCAAGCTCCAAGTGAGCTGTCATGTGCCATGTACTGAGAAGTAGCTTCCGTCTGGCCACTCTACCGTAAAGGCCTGATTAGTAGAGTGCTGCAGAGATGGTTGTCCTTCTGGAAGGTTCTCCCATCTCCACAGAGGAACTCTGGAGCTCTGTCAGAGTGACCATCGACTTCTTGGTCACCTCACTGACCAAGGCCCTTCTCCTCCGATTGCTCAGTTTGGCCAGGCGACCAACTCTAGGAAGTCCAAACTTCTCCCATTTAAGAATGATGGAGGCCACTGTGTTCTTGGGGACCTTCAATGCTGCAGAATTTTTTGGGAACACTTCACCAGATTTGTTCCCCGACACAATCCTGTCTCGGAGCTCTACTGACAATTTCTTTGACTTCAGGGCTTGGTTTTTGCTCTGACATGCACTGTCAGCTGTGGGACCTTATAAAAACAGGTGTGCACCTTTCCAAATCATGTCCAATCAATTGAATATACCACAGGTGGACTCCAATAAAGTTGATGAAACATCTCAAGGATGATCAATGGAAACAGGATGCACCTGAGCTAATTTTCGAGTCTGATAGCAAACAGTCTGAATACTTATGTAAATGAGGTAATTCTGTTTTTTATTTATAATACATTTTCAAAAAATTCTAAAAAACCTTTTCGCTTTGTCATTATGGGGTATTATGTGTAGATTTATGAGCAAAACATTTATTTAATGACTGGCCAAGGATAAAGTAGACGAACACTGGTAAAATGTTCTCAAACACACACAGACAGCAGGACCCAAGAACCATCAGCCAGACAACACTACAACACCCAACCCTGTATCTCAGGGGTTTGTACTTCAGGAAGAGCACAGGGTGGACCACTGCCAGGTAGCGCTCTACACAGATGCAGCACTGGAACAGGGGACGAACCGGCGCTCAAGAAACCAAAAGAAAAAGCTACAAGATATGAAAGTGTAGTTGTAGGAATGTGATTGTTGACAAGGACAAAGACAGAAAACAAGCAGACACAGCCAGATTGAGAGAGAAGAACTCTGAGGCCATCGTCCCTTACACTCCGGTCAATATCAGCTACAGAACACAATGTCTTATTGAACACATCTAATGATATTATCCAAATTCAACAAATCTAGCACATATTCTCATTGGTTGTTAAATCAGAGATACAGTCAAAGACAAAATAAACCAACCTGAATAGACAGTCTTTTCTTCTTGTCTGAAGGTGAAGGGGTGACGTTAGGTTTGACAAGCTGAAGCAGGAGTGCAGACATTATTAACACACCTTCACTCAGTCTCTCAGTGAGTTAGTTTTGCATCATCTGCATTCCCTGGTGGGTGGAGATTTCACTTTAGGACCAATGGAATGGCAAAGGAACTCACCCAGTCACTCACTCCTTCCCTTCCTTCCTCCCCACCCTTACTACCTCACTCGATTGCTCACTCATTCACTCACTCACTTCCCCCCTCCCTCCCTCCCTCCCACCCACCCACCCGCTCTCCCTTCCTCCCTCACCCATAATCACGCCCTCAGCCACGCCCACCAAGACACATGTGATGCTCCCGTCTGTAAACTGTTGCGGCACATCACCTCACTTGGACCAAAACTCACATGCAAATGTTTTCCATTGGTTATAACAACACTAAGTGATGTTTAGAATGGTTGAAGATAGTATGGCGTGCTGTGTAAAATGTGTTATGGATGGATAAGAGTCTGAGTATTCCCAAACCAGGTAAGGTCAAAAGGTCAGGAAAAGCTAATAGCCCTAGTTACACAATATGGTGGTCAGTGCAGAAGTATTCAATGTCAATTTTATGACAACATTATAGCTTGAACTTCCCCATGATTTTAAGGATAAATATATTGAAATATGATAATTTTATTGCCCACACTATAAAGGGGGGAGGGGCTGTGGATCTGTCTCCATCCGTCTGTCCGTTAGTCACACTCAGACCCCACTGTCCCGATTTCGATTAAACTTGGGTGAATTATGTGTCTTGCTATAGACATCCGGCATTTACAAAATGACACTGATTGGAAAGATGGTGCCCTTTAAGAGATTTAAAATGCAAACTTTTTTACGAAATTTTACGCCTCTCACCCCATTTGACCTAGACATGAGATTCGGTACATAGGTCCCTCCCCTCAAAAGGAACAAATTTGCATCACGGACCCATAAGGTCCGCCATTATGGATTTTCTGCCATTTAGAATTTTTTGAAAAACACTTAAAACGCTACTCTTCTGTCACTGAATGACCGATCTGCACAAAACCTGATATGTGACATCTGCGGAAAAAAGTCTCTCATCACAATATTTTCCAGAATAGTACCTAAAACAACATTGCTGCTGTTGACCAATAAACATTCACATGGGCGTGGTCTGGCACATGAATTTATTTAAATCAGTAAGGGACGTTCATATTGTAACACAATTTGGTAGACATATTGCGAACACTGTCAGGACTCAACATAATTTAGAACATTTATATCGACCACACGGTGGCAATACAACTGGCACATGATTATATTTCTTGATCTGTTTGACTCGGAGTGCTGAAATTTGGCACACATACTCAGGGATATGAGTTAACCCACACTATATCTCAGACACCACTGGCCCAATTTTGATTAAACTTGGGTGAATGATGCGCCTTGCAATACAGACCTGTCATTTGAAAAAAATAATACACTGATAGGCCCAAGGGTGCGCTATAGCAATCAACTGTACGTATGTTAGTCACATGCAAAATCTCAGACACCAATGACCCAATTTTGATGAAACTTGGGTGATTGATGCGTCTTAGCATTGAGAGCTGTCATTTACAAAATTACACTGATTAGCCCAAGGTGGGTGCTGCACCATTTGTGGGGGACTACATATTTACTGTTGCCAATTTTATCATGGTTAGTGAACAGCCCAACAGTCATACGAGACAGAACTTCATTACCAAGCTGTCACTAAGCTCTCTGTCTCATCCAACACAGGCCAGGTTGAGAGAGAAGAAATCTGAGGCCATTGTCCCTCCCACTCCAGTCAGTATCAGCCACAGGACATAGACATTTGTGGGGAGACCCAGAATGAGGTTGATTGTATAGGAGGCAGTGTAGATGGATGTGATTTGTGCATAGAGAGCAGCTACTGAAGAACTGTTTGTCTCTGAGATGTTCATGTCTTCACCTTCTGTACTGGTGTGTGGGGCTTCAATATTCTACAACAATAAATATGTTTCACTAAGATTTGTTATGTTGCAATGCAGCAGTAAAGCATGAATGAATCAATCATGAATCAATCAAAGGAACCAAGATTGGGTTCAACTCCATTTCAACTCAAACAATTAGAACATGCATCAATACGAGCACACAATAAGTGACTTTGGGACCTTTAAAAGATCCATCTAAATAATATGTATTATTATTAATAAAATGACATGTTACTGAATTTACTCACTCAATGTCTTTTTGAAAACCTCAAATGATATTATCTAATTGAACAAATCTAGCACATATTCTCATTGGTTCTTAAATCAGAGATACAGTCAGAGACAAAATGAACAAACATGAATAGACGGTGTTCTCTTCTTGTCTGAAGGTGAAGGGATGACGTTAGGTTGACAAGCTGAAGCAGGAGTGCAGACATTAACACACCCTCACTTAGTGACATTTTTTTGCATCACCTGGTGCCCCTGGTGGGCAGAGATTTCACTTTAGGACCAATGGAAATAGAACTCGCCCACACCCTCCCACCGTCACTGCCCCTTCCCTTCCCTTCCCTTCCCTTCCCTTCCCTTCCCTTCCCTTCCCTTCCCTTCCCTTCCCTTCCCTTCCCTTCCCTTCCCTTCCCTTCCCTTCCCTTCCCTCACCCACAACCACACCCTCAGCCACTCCCACCAATACATGTGTGTTGCTGACTTCTGTATACTGTTGCTGCCAATCATCTCACTAGATGGATCACGTCTTACATGCAAATGTTTTCCACTGGTTATTACTACACTAAGTGATGTTTAGTGTGGTTGAAGAGAATATGTTGTGCTGTGTAGAATGTGTTGTGAATAGGTAGGGCCCTGAGTTTTTCCAGACCAGGTCAAAAGGTCAAGTAAAACTACAAGATCTAGTTACACAACATGGTGGTCAGTGCAGAAGTATTCAATGTCAATTTTATGACACCATTAAAGCTGGAACTGCCAATTGATTTCAAGGATAAATCTATTGAAAAGTTATTATTTTATTATTTGTTAATATAAAACAAATGATTCCAGAAATATCCTTTTGTTATCCTATTTAAAGAACACAGACTGACAGGGAGCTCCTTATTAAGGTATTTAATCTCATCAACCCAACATTATTTGGGTTGTCCAGAGCCCAGGATTGAACCTGACCACCTCTGTAAAGGCTGTCGCATTGCCGTCGGTGATCAGGCATACCACTTTCATGTCGTCAGCAAACATAATGTTGATGTTGGAGTCATGCGCGGCCATGCAGTAGCAGGTGACAGGTGGGGACTAAGCACGCACTCCTGAGGGGCCCCATGTTGAGGGTCAGCCTGGCGGATGTGTTGTTGCCTACCCTCACCACCTGGGGGCAGCCCATCAGGAAGTCCAGGATCCTTTTGAAGAGGGAGGTGTTCAGTCCCTGGGTCCTGAGCTTAGTGGTGAACTTTGAAGGCGCTATGGTATTTTATATCGCAGCAAAAAGCAAGAAATTCAAGAAATTGAATAAATGTAAGCATTTGGCTAATCAATAAAGTTCAGTCTTGGAATCATGGATCAAGTATGAGGATAAGAGCGGCAGGTAGCCTAGTAGTTGGGGCGGCAGGTTGCCTAGTGGTTAGAGTGTTGGGTCAGTAACCAAAAGGTTACTAGATCAAATTCCTGAGCTGACAAGGTAAACATCTGTCGTTCTGCCTCTGAACAAGGCAGTTAACCCACTGTTCCTAGGCTGTCATTGTAAATAAGAATTTGTTCTTCACTGACTTGCCTAGTTAAATAAAGGTTAAATGAATGAGTTTCTGCTAAATTAGTAAAATGTAAGTAAAAGATGGAGAGAGATAACAAGTGAGAATTCCATACTATGATCTATTTTGAGGAGTTTATATCAATGACATTGTTTATTGGTTAGGAGTTAGGTTTCGGGTAAGGGTTAGTGTAAAGGTTAGGGTTAGGTTAAGGGTTAGGTTTAGGGCTAGAGAAAATAGGATTTTGAATGGGAATCCCCACAAGGATAGTAAAACAAACATTTGTGTGTGTCTACAAGTCACCATAGTAACAAAGTATATCTCTGTAGAACACAGAGTGTCAGCAGGTAGCATTAGACATAGACAACTATGTACAGAAAAGGACTGGGATGCTTGTGGAACTTTACATATTGTTGTTATAACACTACACTTTCCAAGAAAACCTTTGTCTGCAACCCTTATCAGTTATATGTTATAGTAGTATAAAACCTATAGTGACCTCGTCAATATGAACAGAAATCTTGGTGTACTGTAACAGCTAAGGTGTTGGGTTGACAGTCATAAGGTCCCGGAATCAAACCCCTGCCAGGACTATCCTCTGACTTCGCTACAGTATAGTGAAATATTACCGTAATTTGGCTGTTATGACCCTTTCAATAATATTTGTTCATCTGGCTGTTATTATTCATGGTGTGTGTAATGTTGTACGCTGAGTGTCGGGAAGCAAGTTCAGGGAGTGAATACATTTAGTAAATAAATTAACATGAACAAAACAAGAAACAATAACAGCGCACCGACATGAATCAGATACAGAAACAATAATGATTAGGGAAGGAACCAAAGGGAGTGACATAAATAGGGCAGATAATCAAGGAGGTGACGGATTCCAGGTGAGTGTCAATAAGCGCTAAAGCGTGTGACAATGGTGACAGGTGTGTGTAATAATCAGCAGTCTGGTGACCCAGAGGCCAGAGAGGGAGTATACGTGACAGTGTGCCACAGACTACGCCGTCTTAGAGCAGGGTATCAAACTCGACTCCTGGAGAGCAATATGTCTGCTGGTTTTAGTGTTTTGTTATTAAACCTGAAATGGATAACTTGTGATTGGTGTCCCCTCTCTGCTTGGGCCTTTTGTTATAGTGTCTCTCCTTAGAACTGAGAAATGTAAATCTATAGGCTACATCCATACATCAAATACCTGCCTACATACCTGTGTGGCATCACACTGCAAACCTCTGTAGCTACACACAAAGACCACATGAAAGGCAAATATCCTCCTCAGTGTGACAGGAACCACACCTATTATTATAATTGATGAGGATGATGATGTTTTTAATAAAGGCCTACTTGTTCAACACAGAGTTGGGAAATGCTACATGCTAGCCAAAAAATAGATAATTACTTGCTACGATATTGTCACAGCTGTCTTCAGAAATGGACCAAAATGCAGCAGAGTTAGTATTCATCCTTCAATTTAATTGGAACGAACACTATACAAGAACAAAAACAAGGAAACTGACAGCCAACAGTCCTGTCAGGTGCAACCACACTGAACAAGAAACAATTACCCACAACCCCAAAGAAAAACACACAGTCCTATATAGGACTCCCAATCAAAGGCAACTCAACACACCTGCCTTCAATTGGGAGTCCTAATCACCAACACAACCATTCACACACACAAAAACCCTGCCACATCCTGACCAAAACTAATCCAATTGCTCCCTCTGCTGGTCAGGATGTGACAGATATGCCTAAATATAAGTTATTTCTCAAGTTGTTCAGTATAAAAGGCTTACTGATTGTATTGTATAGAGACTACAATGTCTCTGAAAAGGTTAATGACAGTGTCTTCTGACATTTGGTCGCTCTTTGTTGGCTGTAGCCTCACATGTTATAGTAGTATAATAATGAGGTCTGGACGTTTTCTCTGCTTTACAACAAGCAAAAGAAGGATACACGTGTAGTTCATCACAAGCATTTACTAAATATCCAGTGTTGATGGTGAAACAAATGTTAGAGGCCAAAAAAAAACTTGTATATGTACCTCATATACTGTATGTATTTTTCTGTTTGTATTTGAATTTATTATGAATACCCATTAGCTGCTGCCAAGGCATCAGCTACTCTTCCTGGAGTCCAGCAACATTAAGGCAGTTATATATAATAAAAAATATTACATTACATGACACTTTCCAATCTTTTGTGTCTGTGCCCATGTGTGTGTCTCTTCACAGTCCCTGCTGTTCCATAAGGTGTATTTTTGTACATTTTTTTAAATATGAATCTACTGCTTACATCACTTACCTGATGTTGAATAGAGTTCCATGAAGCCAGTAAATACAACAGTAACAAGACTTTTGAGGACGAGATGGTCTTATCTATTCAGAGGGATTATACAGTGGCTTGCAAAAGTATTCACCCCCTTGGCATTTTTTCTATTTTGTTTCCTTACAACCTGGAATTAAAATATATTTTTGGAGGGTTTGCATCATCTGATTCACACAACATGCCTACAACTTTGAAGATGCAAAATATTTTTTTATTGTGAAACAAGCAAGAAATTAGACAAAAAAACTGAAAACTTGAGCATGCATAAATATTCACCCCCCCCCCAAAGTCAACACTTTGTAGAGCCACCTTTTGCAGCAATTACAGCTGCAAGTCTCTAGGGGTATGTCTCTATAAGCTTGGCGCATGGATATTTGCCCATTCTTCAAGGCAAAACCGCTCAATCTCCTTCAAGTAGGATGGGTTCCGCTTGTGTACAGCAATCTTTAATTTCTTTGGGATAGGGGGCAGTATTTTCACGGCCGGATAAAAAACGTACCCAATTTAATCTGGTTACTACTCTTGCCCAGAAACTAGAATATGCATATAATTAGTAGATTTGGATAGAAAACACTCTAAAGTTTCTAAAACTGTTTGAATGGTGTCTGTGACTATAACAAAACCCATATGGCAGGCCAAAACCTGAGAAGATTCGAAGTAGGAAGTGGCCTGTCTGCGATTTTGTGGCCTGAGTTACAGGCTGTTAGATTTGGGTATGTTATTTTAGGCAAAAATGTAAGAAAAAAATAAATCACCAACAGTGTCACCAGCAAAGCACCCCCACACCATCACACCTCCTCCTCTGTGCTTCGCGGTGGGAACCACACATACAGATATCATCCATTCACCTACTCTGCATCTCACGAAGCCACGGTTGTAGTGCAATGCGTACTAGCGGCAGAGAAGTCAGGCGCAGGAGAGCGAAAACTGATTTACAATGGTGTCGTTCAATATCCATAAACCACCATCAACAGAACAATACAACAAATGGGTCAAACAAAACCCGGTACATACCAGCATACCGTGCATACGCACTACAAGAAACAATTACCGACAAGGACATGACGGGGAACAGAGGGTTAAATACACAACATGTAATTGATGGAATTGGAACCAGGTGTGATGGAAGACAAGACAAAACCAATGGAAAATGAAAAGTGGATCAGCGATGGCTAGAAGGTCGGTGACTTCAACCGCCGAATACCGCCTGAACAAGGAGAGGGACCAACTTCGGCGGAAGTCGTGACAACGGTGGTTGGAAACAAAAATCATCAGACCATAGGACAGATTTCCACTAGTTTAATGTCCATTGCTCCTGTTTCTTGGCACAAGCAAGTCTTTTCTTCTTATTGGTGTCCTTTAGTAGTCGTTTCTTGACCATGAAGGCCTGATTCACGCAGTCTCCTCTGAACAGTTGTGTCTGCTACTTGAACTCTGTGAAGCATTTATTTGGGCTGCAATCTGAGGTGCAGTTAACTCTAATGAACATATCCTCTGCAGCAGAGGTAACTTTGGGTCTTCACTTCCTGTGTCGGTCCTCATGAGAGCCAGTTTCATCATAGTGCTTGATGGTTTTTGTGACTGCACTTGAAGAAACGTAAACATTTCTTGACATTTTCCGGATTGACTGACCTTCATGTCTTAAAGTAATGATGGACTGTCATTTCTCTTTGATTATTCGAGCTGTTCTTGCCATAATATGGACTTGGTCTTTTACCAAATAGGGCTGTCTTCTGTATACCACCCCAACCTTGTCACAACACAACTGATTGGCTCAAACGCATTAAGAATGAAAGAAATTCCACAACTTAACTTTTAACAAGGCACTCCTGTTAATTGAAATGCATTCCAGGTGACTACCTAATGAAGCTGGTTGAGAGAATGCCAAGAGTGTGCAAAGCTGTCATCAAGGCAAAGGGTGGAAAGTTTGAAGAATCTCAAATATAAATATATTTTCATTTGTTTAGCACTATTTTGGTTGATACATGATTCCATATGTGATATTTCATAGTTTTGATGTCTTCACTATTATTCTACATTGTAGAACATAGTAAAAATTAAAAAAACAGTAAAAATAGTAAATAGTAAAAATAAAAATATATCTCAGCTTCTTACTCTACAGAATTTTAAGTTCATGTTGATTATCCTGGTGTCTATGATATTGAACTACCTCCCTTTGAATGTAATTATGTCTTTGTACAATGTCCTAGATCAGGTTGTGTTGTTTTGTCACTACCCATTTCTTTCTCCATCATTGTGATCTGTGGGTTAGTGCAGCCTCTCCTCTGCCTCCACAGGGATGGGACACTGTCCTGTGTCAGAAAATTAAATATTTTATTTCACCTAATTTTAACATTCCGTCACAAAGAACACGTTCAACATGAATAAAAAAAAATCCAGTCTCCAGAGGTTAAAATAAGAAAAACGACTACAAAAGGTTACAATTCAACTAACAACGTTGACTTTAACAGGGTGGACCATTTCATCTTAATTCAGCCATAACTCTGCTTGTGACTGGGGGAAAGAAAGCTGGTTGTGAGTAGCAGGGAGGGGCAATTGAATGCAAGCTTAACAAACAAATGTTTCTTGTAATTTGCCTACAATCTGACACCGCTCTTATCTGTGCTCTGCTCAGCGTTGAAAATGGCACCCTATACCCTATACAGAATAGTGCACTAACTTTTATCCCATATGGATCTGGTCAAATGTAGTGCAATTTATAAGGAATAGGGTGCCGTTTTGGATGCTTCGTGGTCTACATCACCAGGTTGACGTGAAAGGGGAGGGCAGAGCAGGGCAGAGATTTGGATATTCAGTATGAGGTTATCAAGTCCAGCACCTGTGACAGACACAACCCACCACACCTCAGAGGACAGATACACTGCATTGATAATAGGCTACAGGTGAGTTAAATAGTTTCATTTTCATTTTTAAATAAAACTTTTCATTTGGGATTGAAATCTCAATTGATATAGATTGATGTAGCTTGTGAACAAAAACACAAGATGAAGACAAATATATTTTAATCTGAATATTGCCAATTTATGAACATGTGTAGTGCATATATTACCTACAAAGGAATGTAAGAGAGTGTTTTGTGTGCTTCATTGTGATTCTAACAAGGCTGCACACCTAATTGACTGTACCCAGCGTTTTTTTAGTTATTTTTCAACCAGGTAAAAAAATTGCTTTTCCGGAGTAGTACCTAACACCCTATTGCAGTCCCAGTAGCATGATTATATGTGCATTTTTAAGTAAAGAATGCAATTATTGTGATAGAAAAACTTTGCAGAATCTTGCTGCTTGTATAACAATTCTCTCTCTCTCTCTCTCTCTCTCTCTCTCGCTCTTTCTCCTTTCTTACAGTTATCAATAATTTCACACATTACAGTTACATAATTCGTTGAGATGAACTCATCTAAATTCAATGACACGTCCACATCTCCTCCAATCTCCCTGATTGAGCCTGGTGAACAAAGTGTCCATGTGGTACGTTTTATCCCCATGCTTACTGCCTCCTATGCAATCAACATCATCCTGGGTCTCCCCACCAATGTCTATATCCTGTTGCTGATACTGACCGGAGCGGGAGGGACGATGGCCTCAGAGTTCTTCGCTCTCAACCTGACCGTGTCTGAGATCCTCTTCTGCCTCTTTAATGCCGTCCGCATAGCTGAACTCCAGTCTGACAGATATGTCCATTCTGATCTTGTCCAGAAAGCATCTACTTTTTCTTTTGGGTTAATTTTCTCTGGTCGTCCCCTGTTCCAGTGCTGTATCTGCGTAGAGCGCTACCTGGCGGTGGTCCACCCTGTGGTCTTCCTGAAGTACAAACCTCTGAGATACAGGGTGATGTGTTGTAGTGTTGTCTGGCTAATTGCTCTTGGGTCCTGCTGTCTATCTTTGTTAGAGAACTTTTCACCAATGTTCTTCTACTCTGTCCTTGGCCAGTCTCTGATCTATTTCCTTCTGATGTCATTCTGCTGCCTCTCAGTACTCTGGGCTCTGAAACGTCCAGGGCCAGGGGATGGGGAAAGGGAGGGGACAAACAGCATTAAGATGAAGGCTTTTAAGATAATTTTGATTATACTGGTGTATGCTACTGTGTCTGAACTGCCACAAATACTGATGATATCTGCTAAACGTTGCGTTCCATATATGGACTTTTCTTCAGGCTTGTCCATTTCTTTCTGCATCATTTTAATCTTTGGGTTTGTGCAGCCCCTCCTCTACCTCCACAGGTTTGGGAAGCTGCCCTGTATCAAATGTCTCTAAGACAAAAAGACAACATCTCTTCAACCCATTAGTGCTTTAAAAATGTACAAAATGTCATTATATTCATGTTCTGTTTTTTCATGTTCATTTGTGAGTTAGAATGTATGCTTTTCATCTATATGGATTTATTGTTTTCCAATTCATGATGTTTGAATGTATTTACAAACTTATTGTGATATAAACTATAGGCCGGGATTCAAACCGATCGCGCTTGTAGACAATGCAACTTTTAAAGGCAACGGAACCGCATTCACAGATATGGCATTCAAGGTAAACGCTTCCGATTTTGGCTCAATTGGAAATTACCTTTAAATGTCAAGCGGGATATAGCACAGCTTTGTATTGAATCCTGGTCATAATGTACTTGTTTGTAAAAAGACCTGGTGTCATTCTGTTCTAACATTAGCGTGATATGTTATTGCCAGAGAGACAGACCATTCAGCTGGCTAATGCAGAAACAGACTGCCACCAAGCTTTTGCATTGTTTTCTCTTCAAAGTTAGATTGTAAATACTGTTGGGTTGATGAGATTAAATACATACTTATTAAGGATCTCCCTGTCTGTTTGTCTTCTTTATAGAGAATGAATGAAGGATATGTATGCATATTTAATAATTAATAAAATAATAATATTTAAATATTCTTCAATTTAATGATCGGTTCCCACTATTCTGGTATCATAAAATTAAATTAAACAACATTGAATACTTCTGCATCCATACTAAACATATCTTAATGTTGTCATAATCAGTGGAAAACATTTGCATGTCAGGTGTGGTCCATCTAGTGCGGTGATGAGCAGCATCAGTTTACAAATGGGAGCAACACAGGTGTCTTGGTGGGGGAGGCTGAGAGTGATGGGAAGCATCAGTTTACAGACCGGAGCAACACAGGTGTCTTGGTGGGGGAGGCTGAGAGTGATGGGCAGCATCAGTTTACAGACCGGAGCAACACAGGTGTCTTGGTGGGGAGGCTGAGAGTGATGGGCAGCATCAGTTTACAGACGTGATCAACAGGTGTTTGGGTGTGTTGTCTGAGGTGCGGTTCTGGGTAAGGCAGGGAGAGAGGGAAGTAGGGTGGGAGCTAGGGATGGAGCGGGGGAGCCCTGGTGAAATGTAGTGCACTAAATATGAAATAGGGTTCCATTTTGCCTGATTCATTCCTGTCTTTTAAGTCTAGCCGTAACAGGTTAACTCTTTCTCCCTCTTAACTCTTTCTCACCTTTTTTCACTTCCTTGTTTTTGTTTCCCCTCCCCATGGGCACAGACTCTGTCTCTCTCTCTCACACTCTCTCCCTCCCTCCCTCTCTCTCCCTCTCTCTCTCTCTGAATCTCTCTCTCTGATGTAAATATGTTTCATTTTGTTAGAAAGCTCTTTTCCCATGATATCGAAGAGAAGTGACTCAATAGAGAGAAAGTGAATTTAAACCAATTTACCCTGAACACAAATTAAAATGCAAAATGTAAACTGTTGGTCCCAGAAATAAAAGAAATAAGACATTATTTCTCTCAAATGTTCTGCATACATTTCTTTACATCCCTGTTATTGAGCATTTCTCCTTTGCTAACCTGATAGGTGTGGCATATCGATAAGCTGATTAAACATTATGATCATTACACAGGTGCACCTTGAGCTGGGGACAATAAAAGGTCACTAAAATGTGCACAGATGTCTCAAGTTTTGAGGGAGCATGCAATTGGCATGCTGACTGCAGGAATGTCAACCAGAGCTGTTGCCAGAGAATTCATGTTCAGAAAATGTACCATCATGTCATTTTAGAGAATTTGGCAGTACGTCTAACCTGCCTGGATAAGTGCGTTTGTTAAATAATAAATTATATCTGAATTTTGTTGTGTGTTTTTATGCCCCGGCACTGTTAGTAAGTCTCCTGTCCCTAGCTTCTGTATATTTGCTGCCACTTAAGCCTTGTTCATATTGGCAGTTTGAAGTGACTCAAATCCAATTTTTGTTTTCAAACAAAATAGTGAATGTGCTACAAAGCAAAACAGCTACCTAGCTAGCTAGTTGACTGCTGTGGCTAGCCAAAACTAGTTTTCAAACTAGTTTGAAAGTTGGATCATCTTATCCTTTGAGGATGTAAAAGTGTTCTTACACTGTGATTTTGAACATTCAAAGCAACTGGGAAACGTTCATGCCAGGCATTGTTGTCACCTTAGCTTGCTACATAACTTCTGAGTGATAGGAAGCACAAGCACCAATCAGCCTACAGCACGGCACACACACCAGTTGTTACTATGACAACTAGAGCAGACATGTCAACAAACGGCTGATGTCTGACCGCACACAAATCCGATTTGGTCACTTGTAACTTGCTGTCAGGACAGTCAGTATTGTTTGGACAGTCAGTATTCTAAAACTGATTTGATAAACTAAACTGATTTGAGCATTAACCTATTTAATCCCATCAGTCACAATAGTGACCGTAAAAAAACGTTTTCAGTTATAAGGCTATAACAATTTTACTGAATGATGTATCAATGCATTTCCAGAAAATTTTGAAATAATAAAGGGTCTCAATGAAATATGTGCAATGTCACATGTTTAGTGTAAATTGTCACATGACCAGAGCTGTTTACTTCCTGGTTGCACCATGAGAAGATAATGGCTGCATCAAAGCTCCCAAACAAAAGGTTAGTAAATTATGTTAACATAAAGATAGGACAAAGATTTTTGGTACACATCATCTGTACAGTGTCTCGTATTGATATATGTATTTGCAATTACTCAACTTTGTTCAGTGTGGTCATAGAATGAGTAAACATGTTGATGGCAACAATAGTGACGGGCGGGATAACACAGTGCATCCAGGTATACACATACTTATACACATACATAGTTCTTGTTCTACCTAACTTTCTACTCTGTTCTTTCTTTTAGTTTCACTTTGAGTCAAGTTCCAGATATGTTGGATCTAGGTGACCGCCCAGACAAGGCATGCAACATTGCAGCTATCCCTCAAAATGAGAAAGATGCTGTCCTCAGTGATTGTGATAGCGATGGGCCAGATATGGACTATGAGGGGGAGACAGGCCATTTGCCAGCCAGGCTGTTGAATGCATATGCTGAACCTATGAAAACAGATCATGACAGGAACAATGTTATCAGTGATGATGATGATGACCTACCCCTCACCACCCCCCCTCCCCCATCCACCACCCTCCACTCTTGATAATGAAGAGCCAACGGCCTCTACCCGCCAGAGGGCCCAGTCAGAAGAGCGAAGGGCAAAGCTGCAGGTGGTCAAAAATAAAGATTGAGTGTTCAAACGATCGAAGAGGCCTGCCACATCTGTGATTCCAAAACACATAGTATTCAGCTCAAATGCTGCAGAATGTGTAAAACAAAGAAGCCCCAACCCAAAGGATGTTTTCCTACTAATGTATCCACCCACCCTAAGAGAGATCTCCATTGAAATGTCCAACCTCTACTCCACCCAGACCAAGCACAAGCAACTGTATCTGAGTATGGATGAGCTCCTTACATTCTATGGGATCCTTATCCCATCTGGGTACAGCTCTGTTCCAAGAAGACACATGTACTGGTCACTTGACAGTGATGTACACAATGAAAGCATTTCAGATGCAATGCGGTTAAATCGCTTTGATGTAATAATGGCCTCAGTTAATATGGTTGACAACACAAAGATCTCTGACGACCCATTTTTTAAGGTTCATCTTCTCCGAGATCAATCAGTCATACAGTCATGCCATTTCAGGAATGGCTGTCAGTGGATGAGAGCATGATCCGATACTATGGCCGACATGGATGAAAGAAATTCATAAGAGGGAAACCAATCCGGTTTGTTTACAAGCTATGGAGCCTTGCCTCATCCAGTGGTTACATGTATCACATGGAGCTATATGGTGGATCCCACACTTTCCTCACTGAGACTGGGTTGGGTCAGGGACCCAGTGTCGTTCTCAGTCTTGCAGAGAAATCTCAGGTGCCTCAAGGTTGCAAGTTCCTTCATGACAACCTCTTCACTTCGCTTGCACTCCTCGATGAAATGGCAAAAAGAGGATATGGGAGCTCTGGAACGATGAGGCAAAATCGTCTGTTTGATGTCCCATTCAAGCCACAGAAGGACTTCATGAAGTTACCCCGGGGAACCTCTGAGATTCTGACCCAAGGAGAAAAGTTGCTGGTCCATTGGAAAGAAAATGACATTGTCATAGTGGCAACAAACATGGAGGAGAAATACAGTGAGACCTCTCTCAAGAGATGGAACAAGGAGCGACGTGCCTTTGACAAAGTACCACAACCAAAATGCATCAACCGATACAATGAGCACATGGGTGGTGTTGACCTTCACGACCTACAGGTTTCAAGATACAAAATCTCGATCGGATCTTAGAACTGGTGGTGGCCCATCTTTGCATGGTCTCTCAACAGCGCACTCGTAAACAGCCATTTATTTTACAGAGACGTTATAAGAGGGATCATCGACCTGCTCACCTTCTCATGGATAGTGACACAGTCTCTTATGCAAAAGTTTGGCACGAAACCACTGAGCCACAGAAGATCTCTACTGCTGCTACTGTTGAAGATCAGGCAAGATATGACAACACTTTTCACTGGCCAATCATCACGATGCACCGGTTCCATAGATGTTGTCATTGTGACAAATGCACTACCTATGCATGTGAGAAATGCAAAGTGCCACTGCACATTGAGTGCTTCAAGATATACCATGGACAGAAGAAAAGGAGATAAGATTGAATAAAAAAGGGTTGAAAAGCCAATAAAAAAAATGGAAAAGTCAATAAAGGGTGAGGAGAAGCAGTACAACGGACTCTACGAAGAAAAGAAAAGTTGACGAAAAAGACAATCAAAATGACTGAAATGTTTTTGGAAAAAAAGGTCAATTGATTCAAGATGTAATGTATGACAGTAGGTCTGACTGATCCTAGTTTAAAATAGTGATGCACAAACTAATCGTGCATTTAGTTCTGAAGCCTACCTCTGTGATATATATATATTATTTTATTTTGTTCAGTGTAGGCCTCTACTTGAATGCATAATCTACAGGCTACCTCTATCCTAAATGTTACATTTCTGTTCAATGTGAATGAATCACACGACTGCTTTACAGTTGTTAGTGAATGTTGCACTAAAATGTCACAATGAATATTGCACTAAAGTACAACTTAAAATGTTGCACTAAAGTAACAATGTTACAATGTATGTTACAATATTGAAATATGTTGATGGTTGTTGTTTTTTTGTCTTTCCTCTCAGTATTCGTATCCGTGTTGCATAAGGGTTTTTGATATGTAAAATAGTCACACTAGAATGTGATGGGGCATTCTAGTGGCAATGTTGGGGACTGCCAGTGACAGAGTTTTAAATGTGTTAATAACTGGGCTAGGATATATAAGAATTTTGATGACTGCATAGGAGAAATATGTTAATTCAGTATGCGTCACATTATCCCACCGTTCACAATTGTGACCGACCATAAAACACACTTTTTCACCTGCTTTTCCATGAAAATGTAAAAAAATAATGATTGATTATTTCAAAAGGTTAATAATGACACATGATTTGGACACTTTCATTTCTGAGAAAAATTTGGGATTAAATGGGTTAAGGCCTGCAGTGTGAACAAGCCTTTACAAAACCTCCTCAATCAATCATAGACTGCTCATTGCCATTGGGTTCTGTCAAACACAGTCATTTGTATAGGTGTAATGACCTGCTGCACGTGTTTGTGACCCACCGGTGTTCAAGCTGGGCGCAGCATTTGGAAAATGTTTTGAGTGGGGTTAAAAAACTAAGATGAGCATACTCATTGGATAAGGGTAGGAAGCACCCCCTCCATTTCCATCTGTTTTTCCCCTGTTATGTTGTGTCTGTTGTGTGTGACCCAGCATTTAGTTACTGATGGACACAGACTTTCCAGGAGGGAGAAGACCTCCATCAGTCAAGGTTTGAATTATTTTCTTTTTCTTTGTCAAAATCATAATTGTTGCTGTAGAATAAGTATTCAGTTCACTTCTGAGGGATTCCCCTGTTTGGGAATTCTGCATTTTTTTCAAAACAGAATTAAAAAAAAAATTATGAAAATCTTACAGGAATTTGTGTTTTCAGTTTCTATTGAGGGAACACCTCAAAGGCTACTTAAATGTGCTGTATATTGTATGATCTGGGGTTGACAATTAATTTAATGTGTTTATCCCTGTCTCGTTCTCACTCCTCTCTCCTTCTCTCACTCTCTCTCTTTCTCTCTCTCTCTCTCTCTCTCTCTCTCTCTCAGCTTCCTTCACACATCAGAACTACACGAAGTGAGGAGATGAATACCTCAACTCCAGCTACCAACTATTCCATTCCTGAAGACCCACTGGCTGGCTACTTTTACCATATCAAATCAATCAGCACTGCTTCCTTAGCAATCAACATCATCCTGGGTCTCCCCACTAATGTCTACATTCTATGGCTGATACTGACTGAAGCTGCAGGGACGATGGCCTCAGAGTTCTTCTTTCTCAACTTGGCCATGTCTGAAGTCCTCTTCTGCTTGCTTTCTATCTTGTATTTTATCTGGTTACATGACCCCTCAATCGTTGTCTCATGCATCATGTTCTTTTCTTATGGTTTTCTCTTCACCGGCCGTCCCGTTTCAAAGCCATATCTGTATGGAGCACTACCTGGCAGTGGTCCACCAGGTGGTCTACCTGGAGTACAAACCCCTGAGATACAGGGTTGGTTGTTGTAGTGTTTTCTGACTGATGGTGCTTTGGTCCTGTCTGTTCTTTATGCTGGTGGATGAAAGACCTGTTGTATTTTATGTTTACTTGGATGAAGTTCTGATGTTGTTTGTGTACATTTCTATTCTGCTGCCTCTCAGTTCTTAGAGCTCTGAAATGTACCGGGCCAGGCGAAAGGGGAGAGGGAGGGCACATAACATAAAGATCATTTAGATTATCATGGTGTCTATAGTGATGAGTTATCTTCTACAGTGAGGGGAAAAAAGTATTTGATCCCCTGCTGATTTTGTACGTTTGCCCACTGACAAAGAAATTATCAGTCTATAATTTTAATGGTAGGTTCATTTAAACAGTGAGAGACAGAATAACAACAACAAAAAATCCAGAAAAACGCATGTCAAAAATGTTATAAATTGATTTGCATTTTAATGAGGGAAATAAGTATTTGACCCCCTCTCAATCAGAAAGATTTCTGGCTCCTAGGTGTCTTTTATACAGGTAACGAGCTGAGATTAGGAGCACACTCTTAAAGGGAGTGCTCCTAATCTCAGCTTGTTACCTGTATAAAAGACACCTGTCCAAAGAAGCAATCAATCAATCAGATTCCAAACTCTCCACCATGGCCAAGACCAAAGAGCTCTCCAAGGATGTCAGGGACAAGATTGTAGAACTACACAAGGCTGGAATGGGCTACAAGACCATCGCCAAGCAGCTTGGTGAGAAGGTGACAACAGTTGGTGCGATTATTCGCAAATGGAAGAAACACAAAAGAACTGTCATTCTCCCTCGGCCTTGGGCTCCATGCAAGATCTCACCTCGTGGAGTTGCAATGATTGTGAGAACGGTGAGGAATCAGCCCAGAACTACACGGGAGGATCTTGTCAATGATCTCAAGGCTGCTGGGACCATAGTCACCAAGAAAACAATTGGTAACACACTACGCCATGAAGGTCTGAAATCCTGCAGCGCCCGCAAGGTCCCCCTGCTCAAGAAAGCACATATACATGCCCGTCTGAAGTTTGCCATTGAACATCTGAATGATTCAGAGGACAACTGGGTGAAAGTGTTGTGGTCAGATGAGACCAAAATGGAGCTCTTTGGCATCAGCTCAACTGACCGTGTTTGGAGGAGGAGGAATGCTGCCTATGACCCCAAGAACACCATCCTCACCATCAAACATGGAGGTGGAAACATCATGCTTTGGGGGTGTTTTTCTGCTAAGGGGACAGGACAACTTCACTGCATCAAAGGGACGATGGACGGGGCCATGTACCGTCAAATCTTGGGTGAGAACCTCCTTCTCTCAGCCAGGGCATTGAAAATGGGTCGTGGATGGGTATTCCAGAATGACAATGACCCAAAACACACGGCCAAGGCAACAAAGGAGTGGCTCAAGAAGAAGCACATTAAGGTCCTGGAGTGGCCTAGCCAGTCTCCAGACCTTAATCCCATAGAAAATCTGTGGAGGGAGCTGAAGGTTCGAGTTGCCAAACGTCAGCCTCAAAGCCTTAATGACATGGAGAAGATCTGCAAAGAGGAGTGGGACAAAATCCCCCCTGAGATGTGGGCAAACGTGGTGGCCAACTACATGAAACGTCTGACCTCTGTGATTGCCAACAAGGGTTTTGCCACCAAGTACTAAGTCATGTTTTGCAGAGGGGTCAAATACCTTTTTCCCTCATTAAAATGCAAATAATTGTATACAATTTTTGACATGCGTTTTTCTGTATTTTTTTGTTGTTATTCTGTCTCTCACTGTTCAAATAATCCTACCATTAAAATGATAGACTGATCATTTTTTTGTCAGTGGGCAAACGTACAAAATCAGCAGGGGATCAAAAACTTTTTCCCCTCACTGTATGTAGTTCGGTACAAGTATTTTTTTTACTATCCAAAGAAGAAAATCACCAATTGAACATGTAATATACACTTTTTTTTTTAAATTATACATTGTACAATATGGGTATTATTAAATACAGATATGAAAGTAATGTATAGTTATAGTTCTATAAATAATTTAAAAATCTATTTTTCCACGTCAGCAACAAACATGTTTTAATTAGTTTACAATGTTATGTTCATATCTTTAATTTAACCGTTATTTAAGCAGAGAGTCATGTTGAGACCATGGTCTCTTTTGCAGATGAGCCCTACATGAACACATCAATAAACAATTATTATCAAATCAAATGTATTTATATAGCCCTTCTTACATCAGCTGATATCTCAAAGTGCTGTACAGAAACCCAGCCTAAAACCCCAAACAGCAAGCAATGCAGGTGTAGAAGCACGGTGGCTAGGAAAAACTTCCTAGAAAGGCCAAAACCTAGGAAAAAACCTAGAGAGGAACCAGGCTATGAGGGGTGGCCAGTCCTCTTCTGGCTGTGCCGGGTGGAGATTATAACAGCACATGGCCAAGATGTTCAAATGTTCATAAATGACCAGCATGGTCAAATAATAATAATCATAGTAGTTGTCGAGGGTGCAACAAGTCAGTAACACAAGAGTAAGTGTCAGTTGGCTTTTTCATAGCCGATCTTTGAGAGTAACTCTACCGCTCCTGCTGTTTCTAGAGAGTTGAAAACACCAGGTCTGGGACAGGTAGCACGTATGGTGAACAGGTCAGGGTTCCAGTAGGTCTGGGACTAGCACGTCCGGTGAACAGGTCAGGGTTCCATAGCTGCAGGCAGAACAGTTGGAACTGGAGCAGCAGCACGGCCAGGTGAACTGAGGACAGCAAGGAGTCATTAAGCCAGGTAGTCCTGAGGCATGGTCCTAGGGCTCAGGTCCTCCGAGAGAGAGAAAGAAAGAGAGAAAGAGAGAGAGAATTAGAGAGAGCATATTTAAATTCACACAGGACACCAGAAAAGACAAGAGAAATACTCCAGATGTGACAGACTGACCCTAGCCCCCCGACACATAAACTACTGCAGCATAAATTTCTTCCAAGATGGCGTAGCAGTTCAGAGGTCCTCTACCCTCCTCTTGTCGTGTCCCGTGTATATATATATTTACATAATTTTTTTTTTCTTCACTTATCTTTTTATATATATTTTTTTTAATTCTAAAAACTCAACCTCAAAGCACTCTCCTGCAACCCGCCTCACCAATTTTAAAAAGAAAGTATTATTTACCTCATCTGAATTCCACAACAGAAGCTAGCAAGTGTTTAGCCATTTTCACTGGCTAACGTTGAAGTTCAGCTAGCCACGGTTAGCTGTCCTCAGCTATCCATTAGCTCGAAAAGCTATCGCCAGTTTTTGTACAGCGCGACTCAGACCAGAGCATACCGGACCTATTCTCTCTCCTTTCCCCGATTTCTACCGCAGGCTCTGGACATTTACACCTGGATCTTGCAGCTAACTAGCTGCTACCTGAGTGACTATTGGCAACGTCGGTCACGGAATTAACACACATTATTACGGAGCTAGCCAGCTAGCCAGCTGAAGAGTTCCATCAGCCACTCCTGGGCTACTTTTTAGGGAAGTTAGAAACCAATACACACAGGCAGTTAGAAACGCCAAGGCTAGCTTTTTCAAACAGAAATTCGCTTCGTGCAACTCCAACTGTAAAAAGTTCTGGGACATTGTAAAGTCCATGGAGAATAAGAACACCTCCTCCCAACTGCCCACTGCACTGAGGGTAGGAAACTCTGTCACCACCGATAAGCCACTATAATTGAGAATTTCAATAAGCATTTTTCTACGGCTGGCCATGCTTTCCACCTAACTACCCCTACTGCATTCAACAGCACTGCGCCCCCCACAGCTACTCGCCCAAGCCTCCCCCATTTCTCCTACTCCCAAATCCATTCAGCTGATGTTCTGAAAGAGCTGCAAAATCTGGACCCCTACAAATCAGCTGGGCTTGACAATCTGGACCCTTTCTTTCTAAAATTATCTGCCGAAATTATTGCAACCCCTATTATTAGCCTGTTCAACCTCTCTTTCGTGTCGTCTGAGATTCCCATAGATTGGAAAGCAGCTGCTGTCATCCCCCTCTTCAAAGGAGGTGACACTCTTGACCCAAATTGCTACAGACCTATATCCATCCTACCCTGCCTTTCTAAGGTCTTCGAAAGCCAAGTCAACAAACAGATTACCGACCATTTCGAATCCCACCGCACCCTCTCCGCTATGCAATCTGGTTTCAGAGCTGGTCATGGGTGCACCTCAGCCACGCTCAAGGTCCTAAACGACATCGTAACCGCCATCGATAAGAAACAATACTGTGCTGCCGTATTCATTGACCTGGCCAAAGCTTTTGACTCTGTTAATCACCACATCCTCATCGGCAGACTCAGTAGCCTTGGTTTCTCAAACGATTGCGTCGCCTGGTTCACCAACTACTTCTCTGACAGAGTTCAGTGTGTCAAATCGGAGGGCCTACTGTCTGGACCTCTGGCAGTCTCTATGGGGGTACCACAGGGTTCAATTCTTGTCCAACTCTTTTCTCTGTATACATAAATGATGTCGCTCTTGCTGCTGGTGAATCTCTGATCCACCTCTACGCAGACGACACCATTCTGTACACTTCTGGCCCTTCTTTGGACACTGTGTTAACAACCCTCCAGACGAGCTTCAATGCCATTCAACTCTCCTTCCGTGGTCTCCAACTGCTCCTAAACACAAGTAAAACTAAATGCATGCTCTTCAACCGATCGCTGCCTGCACCTGCCCGCCTGTCCAGCATCACTTCTCTGGACGGTTCTAACTTAGAATTTGTGGACAACTACAAATACCTAGGTGTCTGGTTAGACTGTAAACTCTCCTTCCAGACTCACATCAATCATCTCCAATCCGAAGTGAAATCTTGAATTGGCTTCCTATTTCGCAACAAAGCATCCTTCACTCATGCTGCCAAACATACCCTCGTAAAACTGACCATCCTACCAATCCTCGACTTCGGCGATGTCATTTACAAAATAGCTTCCAATACCCTACTCAACAAGCTGGATGCAGTCTATCACAGTGCCATCCGTTTTGTCACCAAAGCCCCATATACTACCCACCACTGCGACCTGTACGCTCTCGTTGGCTGGCCTTCGCTTCATAATCGTCACCAAACACATTGGCTCCAGGTCATCTACAAGACCCTGCTAGGTAAAGTCCCCCCTTATCTCCGCTCACTGGTCACCATAGCAGCACCCACCTGTAGAACGCGCTCCAGCAGGTATATCTCTCTGGTCACCCCTAAAGCCAACTCCTCCTTTGGTCGTCTCTCCTTCCAGTTCTCTGCTGCCAATGACTGGAACGAACTACAAAAATCTCTGAAACTGGAAACACTTATCTCCCTCACTAGCTTTAAGCACCAGCTGTCAGAGCAGCTCACAGATCACTGCACCTGTACATAGCCCATCTATAATTTAGCCCAAACTACTACCTCTTCCCCTACTGTATTTATTTATTTTATTTATTTTGCTCCTTTGCACCATATTATTTATATTTTATCTCTGAACTTTCTTCAAACTACAAATCTACCATTCCAGTGTTTTTCTTGCTATACTTTATTTACTTTGCCACCATGGCATTTTTTTGCCTTTACCTCCCTTATCTCACATCATTTGCTCACATTGTATATAGTCTTATTTTATTTTATTTTTCTACTGCATCATTGATTGTATGTTGTTTTACTCCATGTGTAACTCTGTGTTTTTGTATGTTGTCGAACTGCTTTGCTTTATCTTGGCCAGGTCGCAATTGTAAATGAGAACTTGTTCTCAACTTGCCTACCTGGTTAAATAAAGGTGAAATAAATAAATAAAAAATAAATACTGGAGGATGAGACAGGAGGGGTCAGGGGACACTGTGGCCCCATCCGATGAATCCCCCGGACAGGGCCAAACAGGTAGGATATAACCCCACCCACTTTGCCAAAGCACAGCCCCTACACCACTGGAGGGATATCTCCAACCACCAACATACCATCCCGGGACAAGGCCGAGTATAGCCCACAAAGATCTCCGCCACGGCACAACCCAAGGGGGGGCGCCAACCCAGACAGGAAGACCACGTCAGTGACTCAACCCACTCAAGTGACGCACCCTTCCCAGGGATGGCACGGAAGAACACCAGTAAGCCCGTGACTCAGCCCCTGTAATAGGGGTAGAGGCAGAGAATCCCAGTGGAAAGAGGGGAACCGGCCAGGCAGAGACAGCAAGGGCGGTTCGTTGCTCCAGCCTTTCCGTTCACCTTCACAACCCTGGGCCAGAATACACTTAATCATAGGACCTACTGAAGAGATATGTCTTCAGTAAAGACTTAAAGGTTGAGACTGTGTCTGCATCTCTCACATGGGTAGGCAGACTATTCCATAAAAATGGAGCTCTATAGGAGAAAGCCCTGCCTCCAGCTGTTTGCTTAGAAATTCTAGGAACAATTAGGAGGCCCGCATCTTGTGACCGTAGCGTACGTGTAGCTATGTACGGCAGGACCAAATCAGAAAGATAGGTAGGAGCATGCCCATGTAATGCTTTGTAGGTTAGCAGTAAAACCTTGAAATCAGCCCTTGCCTTAACAGGAAGCCAGTGTAGGGAGGCTAGCACTGGAGTAATATGATCAAATTTGTTGGTTCAAGTCAGGATTCTAGCAGCCGTATTTAGCACTAACTGAAGTTTATTTAGTGCTTTATCCGGGTAGCCGGAAAGTAGAGCATTGCAGTAGTCCAACCTAGAAGTAACAAAGGCATGGATTAATTTTTCTGCGTCATTTTTGGACAGAAAGTTTCTGATTTTTGCAATGTTACGTAGATGGAAAAAAGCTGTCCTTGAAACAGTCTTGATATGTTCTTCAAAAGAGAGATCAGGGTCTAGAGTAACGGTGAGGTCCTTCACAGTTTTATTTGAGACGACTGTACAACCATCCAGATTAATTGTCAGATTCAACAGAAGATCTCTTTGTTTCTTGGGACCTAGTGTTTAAAAGTAGAATGTTTGCAGCCATCCACTTCCTTATGTCTGAGACACAGCCTTCTAGCGAGGGCAATTTTGGGGCTTCACCATGTTTCATTGAAATGTACAGCTGTGTGTCATCCGCATAGCAGTGAAATTTAACATTATGTTTTCGAATGACATTACCAAGAGGTAAAATATATAGTGAAAACAATAGTGGTCCTAAAATGGAACCTTGAGGAACACCGAAGTTTACAGTTGATTTGTCAGAGGACAAACCATTCACAGAGACAAACTGATATCTTTCCGACAGATAACCTCTTACAACTAGACATTCCGCTAGCGGAACACCACTCCAATATCCAATGATTGGGCGTGGCGCGAAATACAAATTCCTCGAAAATCCGAAAACTTCCATTTTTCAAACATATGACTATTTTACACCATTTTAAAGACAAGACTCTCCTTTATCTAACCACACTGTCCGATTTCAAAAAGGCTTTACAACGAAAGCGAAACATTAGATTATGTCAGCAGAGTACCCAGACAGAAATAATCAGACACCCATTTTTCAAGCTAGCATATAATGTCACAAAAACCAAAACCACAGCTAAATGCAGCACTAACCTTTGATGATCTTCATCAGATGACACTCCTAGGACATTATGTTATACAATACATGCATGTTTTGTTCAATCAAGTACATATTTACATCAAAAACCAGCTTTTTACATTAGCATGTGACGTTCAGAACTAGCATTCCCACCAAACACTTCCGGTGAATTTACTAAATTACTCACGATAAACGTTCACAAAAACAATTATTTTAAGAATTATAGATACAGAACTCCTTTATGCAATCGCTGTGTCCGATTTTAAAATAGCTTTTCGGGGAAAGCACATTTTGCAATATTCTGAGTAGATAGCTCGCCATCACGGGCTAGCTAATTTGACACCCACCAAGTTTGGTACTCACCAAACTCAGATTTACTACAAGAAAAATTCTACGTCAGAATGCACTCCCAGGACTTCTACTTCAATAACAAATGTTGGTTTGGTTCCAAATAATCCATAGTTATATCCAAATAGCGGCGTTTTGTTCGTGCGTTCAAGACACTATCCGAAGGGTAACGAAGGGTGACGCGCGGATGCGTATCGTGACAAAAAAATGCAAAATATTCCATTACCGTACTTCGAAGCATGTCAAACGCTGTTTAACCTGTTGGGGCTAGGGGGCAGTATTTGCACGGCTGGATAAAAAAATGTACCCGATTTAATCTGGTTACTAATCCTACCCAGTAACTTTGGAGTGTTTTCTATCCAAAGCTACTAATTATATGCATATTCTAGTTTCTGGGCAGGAGTAATAACCAGATTAAATCGGGTACGTTTTTTATCCGGCTTTGAAAATACTGCCCGCTATCCATAACAAGTTAAGATCTAAACCAGGCCAGAACTTGTACATGTAGACCAATTTGGGTTTCCAATCTCTCCAAAAGAATGTGGTGATCGATGGTATCAAAAGCAGCACTAAGATCTAGGAGCACGAGGACAGATGCAGAGCCTCGGTCTGATGTCATTAACAATGTCTACAATGTTATTCTGATCAATTTGATGTCATTTTAATGGACAAATAATTTGCTTTTCTTTCATAAACAAGGACATTTCTAAGTGACCCAAAACTTTTGAACGGTAGTGTACTCTTGCTAAACTAAACATGGGTCCTGTGTGGCTCAGTTGGTAGAGCATGGCACTTGCAATGCCAGGGCTGTGGGTTTGATTCACATGGGTTAAAAGTCTGAAAAATGTAGAGCATGTACTCACTACTGTAAGTTGCTCTGGATAAGAGTGTCTGCTAAAATGTCAACTATATCTGTATATATGGCCACATCATATGGTTAGGAAGTCCCCTGTCGCAAGCTACTGCATAGGTGATGTCACTTAAGCCTTGTTCACATTGGCAGTTTGAAGTGTCTCAAATCCGTATTTATTTGCATATCTGATTCGAATCTATTCTTTTTCCTGTTGACTCAACAGCCAAAAAGCACATGAAATCAGATATTTGAAGCCACATTTCTCCTTCGTACGTGATTTGAAATCAGACACAAATCTGATCCCTTGCCATGCAACCTTTATTTGAACAGTCAAATCTGATTTATTTGCCCTCGTGTTTTTTTTATACTTATTTGGCATATGTTGTTGATTGCTAGCTACTTTGTTGACAGTTTTGACAAGAACATGTGGTAGCTAACTGACTTGTTAATTGTTTACAAACAAATGAGTGAATGTGCTACAAAGCTAAACAGCTACCTAGCTAGCTAGTTGACTGCTGTGCCTAGCCCAAAATGACTCGTTTGAAAGTTGGATCATCTTATCCTTTGAGGCTGTAAAAGTGTTCTTTCACTATGATTTTGAACATTCAAAGAAAATGGGAAATGTCCAAGGCAGGCAATGTTGTCACCTTAGTTTGCTACATAACTTCCGAGTGACAGGAAGCACGAGCACCAATCAGCCTACATCACAGCGTGCACACCCGTCATCATTATGACAACTAGAGTAGAAATGTCAACAAATGACTGCTGTCTGACCGCACACAAATCCGATTTGGTCACTTGTAACTTTCTTGGACAGTCAGTACTACTTGGACAGTTCTAAAACTGATTTGAAAACCAAACAGATTTGAGCATGCAGTGTGAGGCTTCACAAAACCTCAATCAATCATGGACTGTGTATGGCCATTAGGTCCTGTTTAACACAGTCATTTGCATAGGTGTAATGGCCTGCTGCACCTGTTTGTGACTCACAGGTGTAAAAGCTGAGACTAATAGACCTGACTTGTGTTCAGGGCATGTTTTGAATGGGTTTAAAAAACAAAGGTGAGCATTCTCATTGGATAAGATAAGAAAGCACCTCCCCCATTTCCATATGTTTTCCCCCGTTATGCTGTGCCTATTGTGTGTGACCCAGCATTCAGTTTCTTGATGGACACAGACTTTCCAGTAGAGACAAGAACTCCATCAGTCAAGGTTTGAAATTGCTATTTTCCCTCTTCAAAAACAGAAATGTTGCTGTAAAAGAAGTATTTAGTTCCCTTTTGTTCTGGAATTCTGAATTATTTTAAATCATGAAAAAATGTATTATGTATAATTTATGCATGTTTTATATGAATATCTTACAGGAATTTTCAGTTTGTATTGAGGAAACACCTTAAAAAGCTATTTAAATGTATGTGTATATTGTATGACCTGGTGTTGACAGTTAATTTAATGCATTTATCTGTTTCATTCTCTCTCTCTCTCTCTCTCTCTCTCTTTCAGCTTCCTTCACACATCAGAACTACACCAAGTGAAGAGATGAATACATCAACTCCAGCTACCAACTCTTCCCTTCCTGAAGATCTACTGGCTGTCTACTTTTCCCAAATCAAATCAATCAGCACTGCTTCCTTTGCAATCAACATCATCCTGGGTCTCCCCACTAATGTCAACACTCTATGGCTGATAGTGACAGAAGCGGGGACTGAAGCGGGAGGGACGATGGTTTCAGAGTTCTTTTTCTCAACCTGGCCATGACTGAAGTCCTCTTCTGCCTGTCTGCTATCTTTTATTTCATCAGGCTACACGACCCCTCAATCGTTGTCTTGTACGTCATGTTATTTTCTTATGGTTTTCTTTTCACCAGTCGTCCCCTGTTTCAAAGCTGTATCTGTGTAGAGCGCTACCTGGCGGTGGTCCACCCTGTGGTCTTCCTGAAGTACAAACCCCTGAGATACAGGGTGGGGTGTTGTGGTGTTTTCTGGCTGATGGTGCTTGGGACCTGCCTGTTTTTTATGCTGGTGAATGAAAGATCTGTTGTATTTTATGTTTACTGGGGTGAGGTCCTGATGTTGTTTTTGTTGAAGCTATTCTGCTGCCTCTCAGTTCTCAGGGCTCTGAAAAGTCCCGGGCCGGGGGAAGGGGAGAGGGAGGGGCGAAATGACATGAAGATGAGGGCTTTTAGGATCATTTTGATTATCATGGTGGCTATGTTGGTGAATTATCTTCCTTATGAGGTATTTATACCTTTAAAAGGTTGTTTGACTGACAAAGATTTTATTTTGGCATCTAACATTTGTTTCACCATCAATGTTATTACTGGGTTGGTGCAGCTCCTCCTCTACCTCCACAGGGTTGGGAAACTGCCCTGTATCATGCTCTGTAAGAGAAAATAGAGGCTAGCATAGTGTAATATGTGTAATAGTGTAATATGTCATAAGAAACTAGCTCCCTGGTATACAGAAAATACACGAGCTCTGAAGCAAGCTTCCAGAAAATTGGAACGGAAATGGCGCCACACCAAACTGGAAGTCTTCCAACTAGCTTGGAAAGACAGTACCGTGCAGTATCGAAGAGCCCTCACTGCTGCTCGATCATCCTATTTTTCCAACTTAATTGAGGAAAATAAGAACAATCCGAAATTTCTTTTTGATACTGTCGCAAAGCTAACTAAAAAGCAGCATTCCCTAAGAGAGGATGGCTCTCACTTCAGCAGTAATGAATTCATGAACTTCTTTGAGGGAAAGATCATGATCATTAGAAAGCAAATTACGGACTCCTCTTTAAATCTGCGTATTCCTCCAAAGCTCCGTTGTCCTGAGTCTGCACAACCCTGCCAGGACCTAGGATCAAGGGAGACACTAAAGTGTTTTAGTACTATATCTCTTGACACAATGATGAAAATAATCATGGCCTCTAAACCTTCAAGCTGCATACTGGACCCTATTCCAACTAAACTACTGAAAGAGCTGCTTTCTGTGCTTGGCCCTCCTATGTTGAACATAATAAACGGCTCTCTATCCACCGGATGTGTACCAAACTCACTAAAAGTGGCAGTAATAAAGCCTCTCTTGAAAAAGCCAAATCTTGACCCAGAAATTATAAAAAACTATCGGCCTATATCGAATCTTCCATTCCTCTCAAACATTTTTTTAAAAGCTGTTGCCTTCCTGAAGACAAACAATGTATACGAAACGCTTCAGTCTGGTTTTAGACCCCATCATAGCACTGAGACTGCACTTGTGAAGGTGGTAAATGATCTTTTAATGTTGTAAATTACTGTTGTAGCTGGAAACAGCAGATTTTTTATGGAATATCTACATAGGCGTACAGAGGCCCATTATCAGCAACCATCACTCCTGTGTTCCAATGGCACGTTGTGTTAGCTAATTCAAGTTTATCATTTTAAAAGGCTAATTGATCATTAGAAAACCCAGGCAGAATAGACATAGATTAGACATCACTTCCAAGATGGCATAGCAGCAAGACCTCTTTGTTTTGTCCTGTGTTTTGTCCCATGTAAATATTCAGCTTTTTTTGTTTTTCTGTAAACAATTCAATCTCTTTTTCCATTTTCAAATTAAATATACCTTTCTCCAACCCACCTCACCCAACGTGGTACGGATCTGCTATTTTTTTTCAAATTTATAACTGGAACCTCCATCAGAGGCTAGCTTTCAGAAGCTAGCCAGCTAATTAGCTACTAGCTATTTAGTCATTGTTAGCCACTGCTAGCAGTCTTTACCTTTAGCACAGACACCAGCCATTTTAGCCCGGATAATATCTGCCTGTCTGCACAGCACGATATCAGCCCTGAGCATATCGGACTGCTCTTTTCCATCCACACTACATCACCGGATTCCTGCCGCAAGCTCTGGGCCATTTCACCGGATCATCGCAGCTAGCTAGCTGCTACTGAGTGGCTATCGTGGCTAACGCCCTTGTCCAGAAGCAAGCACCAGCTAGCCTCGAGCTAGGCCCATTCCCCCAGCTAGCAAACAAAGTACACCAACTACAGTACCTCTCCTGCCAATTGGTCTGGACCGTTTTGTCGACACGGAGCCCCGCCGATCCATCACAACTGGTCTGCTGACGTATTTCGGCTGATGTGCTCTCAACCGGCCTCTGCGTCGTTGATGTCGGTGTGGACCCAGCTAATAGCCCCGGCCCGCTAACTCTGAGGGCCGTGTCTCCCACTTGCCTAGCGTAGTGACGACTGCCGAGCAGCTCCCTGTTTCGTACATTGCTGCTTATTGGACAATATGATCACTCGGCTACACAGCTGATGCCTACTGGACTGTTCATTAACACGATACTTAATTTTGTTTATCTGTCAGCCCCAGCCTCGAACTCAGGCCCTGTGTGTAGCTAACTGACCCTCTCTGCCCATTCATCGCCATTTACCCATTGTTGTTGTATTAGCTGTTTACCCGTTGTTGTCTTAGCCCTCCCAATCAACACCTGTGATTGCTTTATACCTCCCTCTAATGTCAATATGGTGTGTATACTGATGTTTAGGGTAGCTCTCATTGTTTTGTTTTACTGTAGAGGCCCTAGTCCCGCTCTACATGCCTCGGTTAGCTCCCTTGCCCCACCCTCCACACATGCGGAGACCGCACCCAGTTTAACTGGCACCTCCAGAGATGCAGCCTCTCTCATCGTCACTCAATGCATAGGTTTACCTCCACCGTACTCGCACCCTACCATGCCCTTGTCTGTGCATTATGCCCTAAATCTATCCTACCACACCCAGAAGTCTGCTCATTTTACTCTCTGTTCCAAACGCACCGGACGACCAGTTCTTATAGCCTTTAGCCGTACCCTTATCCTACTCCTCCTCTGTTCATCTGGTGATGTAGAGGTTACCTCAGGACCTGTGTGTCCCCAGGTGCTCTCATTTGTTGAGTTCTGAAACCGTAAAAGCTTTTGGTTCATGCACATTAACATCAGTAGCCTCTTCCCTAAGTTTGCTTTATTCACTGCTTTAGCACACTCCGCCAACCATGATGTCCTAGCCATGTCTGAATCCTGGCTTAGGAAGGCCACCAAAAATTCAGAAATTTCCATCCCGAGTTACAAAATTTTACCATCAAGAAGGAACTGCTAAAGGGGGCGGAGTTGCAATCTACTGTAGAGATAGCCTGCAAAGTTCTGTCCTACTATCCAGGTCTATGCCCAAACAGTTTGAGCTACTACTTTAAAAATCCATCTCTCCAGAAATAAGTCTCTCACTGTTGCCTCAGCTCCCAGCTGTGCCCTGGACACCATATGTGAATTGATTGCCCCCATTTATCTTCAGAGTTCGTACTGTTAGGTGACCTAAACTGGGATATGCTTAACACCCCGGCCGTCCTACAATCTAAGCTAGACGCCCTCAATCTCACACAAATGAACAAGTAACCTACCAGGCACAACCCCAATTCTGTAAACATGGGCACCCACATAGATATCATCCTAACCAACTTTCCCTCTAAATACACCTTTGCTGTTTTCAACCAGGATCTCAGCGATCACTGCCTCATTGCCTGCATCCGTTAACCTCTATGGGCTACGTGGGACGCAAGCGTCCCACCCCTGGTACACCCTATCAACAACAGGTGAAATATCAAGAGCGCCAAATTTGAAAAACAATTAACCTGTTAGGGCTAGGGGGCAGCATTGACACGGCTGGATAAAAAACATACCCGATTTAATCTGGTTACCACTCCTACTCAGTAACTAGAATATGCATATACTTATTACATATGGATAGAAAACACCCTAAATTTTCTAAAACTGTTTGAATGGTGTCTGTGAGTATAACAGAACTCAAATGGCAGGTCAAAACCTGAGAGATTCCTTTACAGGAAGTGGCCTGTCTGACCATTTCTGGAACTTCTTTGCCATCTCTATCATTTACTAAGGATCTCTGCTCTAACGTGACACTTCCCACGTCGTCCATAGGCTCTCAGAGCCCGGGAAAAAAGAGAATGTCGTCATTCCAGCCCCAGGCTGAAACACATTATCGCCTTTCTCAAGTGGCCCATCAAGAGACACTAGCTTATGCGCGTGACCCCGACCGCCCCCGCCTTTGGGATTTTTTCCTCTGTTTGCCGAAAAGGAGATTCCCTGTCGGAATATTATCGCTTTTCTACGAGAAAAATGACGTAAAAATTGATTTTAAACAGCGGTTGACATGCTTCGACGTACGGCAATGGAATACTTTGAATTTTATTGTCAGGAATTGCGCCAAGCGCGCGACACTTCTTTACTATTTCGGATAGTGTCTGGAACGCACGAACAAAACGCCGCTATTCGGATATAACGATGGATTATTTTGGACCAAACCAACATTTGTTATTGAAGTAGACGTCCTGGGTGTGCATTCTGACGAAGACAACAAAAGGTAATGACATTTTTATAATAGTAAATATGATTATGGTGAGTGCTAAACTTGCCGGGTGTCTAAATAGCGAGCCCGTGATGCCTGGGCTATGTACTTAGAATATTGCAAAATGTGCTTTCACCAAAAAGCTATTTTAAAATCGGACATATCGAGTGCATAGAGGAGGTCTGTATCTATAATTCTTAAAATAATTGTTATGCTTTTTGTGAACGTTTATCGTGAGTAATTTAGTAAAATGTTAGCGAATTCCCCGTAAGTTTGCGGGGGGTATGCTAGTTCTGAACGTCACATGCTAATGTAAAAAGCTGGTTTTTGATATAAATATGAACTTGATTGAACAAAACATGCATGTATTGTATAACATAATGTCCTAGGGTTGTCATCTGATGAAGATCATCAAAGGTGAGTGCTGCATTTAGCTGTCTTCTGGGTTTTGGTGACATTATATGCTGGCTTGAAAAATGGGTGTCTGATTATTTCTGGCTTGGTACTCTGCTGACATAATCTAATGTTTTGCTTTCGTTGTAAAGCCTTTTTGAAATCGGACAGTGTGGTTAGATTAACGAGAGTCTTATCTTTAAATGGCTGTAAAATAGTCATATGTTTGAGAAATTGAAGTAATAGGATTTTGAAGATTTTGAAAATCGCGCCACAGGCTGGCAGTGGCTGTTACGTAGGTGGGACGAATTCGTCCCGCCGGTCCCATAGAGGTTAAATGTCATAATTCAAATTTCTCAAACATACAACTATCTTACACCCTTTGAAAGATAAACATCTCCTTAATCTAACCAGGTTGTCCGATTTCAAAAAGGCTTTACGGCGAAAGCATAAAGTTAGATTATGTTAGGAGAGTACATTGACAATAGCTGTGTGTAATGTTTTGTCAATTCAAAGACAGGCGTCACCAAAAGCAGAAAACCAGCTAAAATTATGCACTAACCTTTGACAATCTCCATCAGATGACACTCCTAGGACATTATGTTAGACAATACATGCATTTTTTGTTCTATCAAGTTCATATTTATATCCAAAAACAGCGTTTTACTATGGCGTTTATGTTGAGGAAATCGTTTCCCTCCAATAACCGCCAGTCAATCAGCACAACAAATTAAATAATTACTATTCGAAAACATTGGTAAAATATTATATTGTCATTCAAAGAATTATAGATTTACATCTCTTGAACGCAACCGGATTGCCAGATTTAAAGATAACCTTACTGGGAAATCACACTTTGCAATAATCTGAGCACTGCGCCCAGAAAAATACGCTTTGCGATACAGACTAACCGCCATGTTGGAGAGATCTAAAATCGAAAATACTATGTAAATAATCCATTACCTTTGATTCTCTTCATCAGATGTCACTTCCAGGAATCCCAGATCCATAACAAATGTAGTTTTGTTCGAAAAAGCTCATAATTTATGTCCAAAAAGCTCCGTGTTGTTAGCACATGATCTATGCCCGCCGGACTTCTCGTCATGAACGAGGGGAAAAAAAATATTTACGTTCGTTCAAACATGTCAAACGTTGTATAGCATAAATCATTAGTGCCTTTTTTAACCTGTTGAGGGTAGGGGCCAGTATTGACACGGCTGGATAAAAAACGTACCCGATTTAATCTGGTTACTACTATTGCCCAGTAACTAGAATATGCATATAATTATTGGCTTTGGATAGAAAACACTCCAAAGTTTCTAAAACTGTTTGAATGGTGTCTGTGAGTATAACAGAACTCAAATGGCAGGTCAAAACCTGAGAGATTCCTTTACAGGAAGTGGCCTGTCTGACCATTTATTGTCTTTCTTTGACATCTCATTCCATTACAAAGGATCTCTGCGGTAACGTGACACTTCCCACGGCTCCAATAGGCTCTCAGAGCCCGGAAAAAACCTGAATGTCGTCATTCCAGCCCCAGGCTGAAACACATTATCGCCTTTCTCAAGTGGCCGATCAAGGGACAGTGGGCTTAGGCGCGTGCACTGGCCGTGCACTGATAAACGTTCACAAAAAGCATAACAATTAATTTAAGAATTATAGATACAGAACTCCTCTATGCACTCGATATGTCCGATTTTAAAATAGCTTTCGGTGAAAGCACATTTTGCAATATTCTCAGTAGATAGCCCGGCATCACAGGGCTAGCTATTTAGACACCCAGCAAGTTTAGCACTCACCAAAGTCAGATTTACTATAAGAAAAATGTTATTACCTTTGCTGTCTTCGTCAGAATGCACTCCCAGGACTTCTACTTCAATAACAAATGTTGGTTTGGTTCAAAATAATCCATTGTTATATCCAAATAGCGGCGTTTTGTTCGTGCGTTCAAGACACTATCCGAAAGGGTAAATAAGGGTGACGAGCATGGCGCAATTCGTGGCAAAAAAATTCTAAATATTCCATTACCGTACTTCGAAGCATGTCAACCGCTGTTTAAAATCAATTTTTATGCCATTTTTCTCATAAAAAAGTAATAATATTCCGACCGGGAATCTGCGTTTAGGTAAACAGACGAAAGAAAATAAAGCATGGGGTCGACTCGGGCACGCGCCTAAGCCCATAGTACTCTGATCGGCCACTTGCCAAACGCGATAAAGTGTTTCAGCCAGAGGCTGCCTCGATATCGTTCAGCTTTTTCCCGGGCTCTGAGAGCCTATGGGAGCCGTAGGAAGTGTCACGTTATAGCAAAGATCCTCAGTCTTCAATAAAAAGAGCCAAGATGAAACACAACTTGTCAGACAGGCCACTTCCTGCATGGAATCTTCTCAGGTTTTGGCCTGCCATATGAGTTCTGTTATACTCACAGACACCATTCAAACAGTTTTAGAAACTTTAGGGTGTTTTCTATCCAAAGCCAATAATTATATGCATATTCTAGTTACTGGGCAGGAGTAGTAACCAGATTAAATCGGGTACGTTTTTTATCCGGCCGTGTCAATACTGCCCCCTAGCCCTAACAGGTTAATGAGGGAAATAAGTATTTGACCCCCTCTCAATCAGAAAGATTTCTGGCTCCCACGTGTCTTTTATATAGGTAACGAGCTGAGATTAGGAGCACACTCTTAAAGGAAGTGCTCCTAACCTCAGCTTGTTACCTGTAAAAAAGACACCTGTCCACAGAAGCAATCAATCAATCAGATTCCAAACTCTCCACCATGGCCAAGACCAAAGAGCTCTCCATGGATGTCAGGGACACGATTGTAGACCTACACAAGGCTGGAATGGGCTACAAGACCATCACCAAGCAGCTTGGTGAGAAGGTGACAACATTTGGTGCGATTATTCGCAAATGGAAGAAACACAAAAGAACTGTCAATATCCCTCGGCCTGGGGCTCCATGGAAGATCTCACCTCGTGGAGTTGCAATGATCATGAGAACGTTGAGGAATCAGCCCAGAACTACACGGGAGGATCTTGTCAATGACCATAGTCATTGACAAGATCCCAGGCAGCTGGGACCATAGTCACCAAGAAAACAATTGGTAACACACTACGCCGTGAAGGACTGAAATCCTGCAGCGCCCGCAAGGTCCCCCTGCTCAACAATACATATACATGCCCGTCTGAAGTTTGCCAATAAACATCTTGATGACTCAGAGGACAACTGGTGAAAGTGTTGTGGTCAGATGAAACCAAAATGAAGCTCTTTGACATCCACTCAACTCGCCGTGTTTGGAGGAGGAGGAATGCTGCCTATGACCCCAAGAACACCATCTCCACCGTCAAACATGGAGGTGGAAACATCATGCTTTGGGGGTGTTTTTCTGCTAAGGGGACAGGACAACTTCACCACATCAAAGGGACGATGGACGGGGCCATGTACCGTCAAATCTTGGGTGAGAAGATCCTTCCCTCAGCCAGGGCATTGAAAATGGGTCGTGGATGGGTATTCCAGCATGACAATGACCCAAAACACACAGCCAAGGCAACAAAGGAGTGGCTCAAAAAGAAGCACATTAAGGTCCTGGATTGGCCTAGCCAGTCTCCAGACCTGAATCCCATAGAAAATCTGTGGAGGGAGCTGAAGGTTCGAGTTAGCAAACGTCAGCCTCGAAACCTTAATGACTTGGAGAAAATCTGCAAAGAGTAGTGGGACAAAATCCCTCCTGAGATGTGTGCAAACCTGGTGGCCAACTACAAGAAACGTCTGATCTCTGTGATTGCCAACAAGGGTTTTGCCACCAAATACTAAGTCATGTTTTGCAGAGGGGTCAAATACTTATTTCCCTCATTAAAATGCAAATCATTTTATAACATTTTTGACATGCGTTTTTCTGGATTTTTTGTTGTTATTCTGTCTCTCACTGTTCAAATAAACCTACTATTAAAATACTTTTTTCCCCCTCTGTAGCCCTTGGTTCACTCCAGACTTGACTGCCCTTGACCAGCACAAAAACATCCTGTGGCGCACTGCACTAGCTTCGAATAGTCCCCGCGATATGCAACTTTTCAGGGAAGTCAGGTACCAATATACACAGTCAGTTAGGAAAACAAAGGCTAGCTTTTTCAAACAGAAATTTGCATCCTGCAGCACTAACTCCAAAAAGGGACACTGTAAAGTCCATGGAGAATAAGAGCACCTCCTCTCAGCTGCCCACTGCACTGAGGCTAGGAAACACTGTCACCAACGATAATCGAGAATTTCAATAAGCTTTTCCCTATGGCTGGCCACACTTTCCACCGGGCTACTCCAACCCCGGCCAACAGCTCCGCACCCCCTGCAGCTACTGGTCCAAGCCCCCCCACTTCTCCTTCACCCAAATCCAGACAGCTGATGTCCTGAAAGAGCTGCAGTATCTGGATCCCAACAAATCAGTTGGGCTAGACAGTCAGGACCCTGTCTTCCGGTTTCCCCTCGTACAAAATGCATACAAAATGAATCCCAAACGTTACCAATAAACTTCGTCCAAACAAGTCAAACAACGTTTCTAATCAATCCTCAGGTACCGTAATATGTAAAAAAAAAAAGAAAACATTTAAGACGGAGAATAGTATGTTCATTACTGGCGATAAATAACGAAGTGTGTGCCCTCACGCGCCAAAAACACTACAGCCAAAATGGAGCCACTTAGAAAACAACAAAATCTAGCAAATTTTTCAAAAAACAAGCCTGAAACTCTTTCTAAAGACTGTTGACATTTACTGGAAGCCCTAGGAACTGCAATCTGGGAGGATTTCCATTGAGGGGCTGATGCAGAACAGTGTCCCAGCCCTGTGGACCACACCTGACATGCACATTTTTTCCCACTGGTTATGACAACACTGAGGGATGTTTAGCATAGATAAAGAGAATATGCGGTGCTGTGTAGAATGTGTTATGGATGGATAGGGCTCTGAGTTTTTCCAAACCAGGTCAGGTCAAAAGGTAAGGAAATACTAAAGGACCTAGTTACACAATATAGTGGTCAGTGGAAAAGTATTAAATGTGAATTTTATGACAACATTGTAGCATTGTAGCTTGATTTCAAGGAAAAATATATTGAAATATGATTATTTTACTGCCCCCACAATGAAAGTGAAAATGAACCCATAGGAAAAATTAGCAGCTTTGTCGACAAAACCAGACTGGATGTGTAGGTCAGCCATGCTGAAGCCATCAAAGAGGCAGAACAGGATCTCAGACATGGTCAGGTTGAGAGAGAAGAACTCTGAGGCTATTGTCCCTCCTGCTCCAGTCGGTATTAGCCACAGAATGTAGACATTGGTGGGGATACGTTCTCGTTGGGGATATTATGTTGATTGAATGGGAAGTAGTAAGCATGGTGATAAAATGTGCCACATGGGAGGTTAAAGAGAGGGATGGAAAGAGAGAGAGAGAGACGGGGGTTAGAGAGAGAGAGAGAGAGATGGGGGTTAGAGAGGGAGAGGGAAACGGGGGTTAGAGAGAGAGAGAGTGAGAGGGAGGGGGAGATGGAGAGAGAGAGAACAAAGAGTATGGGGGAGAAGAATGATTATTATACAACATTCTGGATCATGCAAAGTATTTCTCTGGATTTGAAATGATACAGAGGTTAACCACTAGAGTGATAATCTAACTAACATAATAAAAACATCCCTATCAAATCTGACAGTTAAAGCTAGAGATATGTTTTTTGAATTGGATGCGTCAGAATTCACCGCATCGGCCAATATCGCACTTCTACATCTCCGGTGAAAGGTGGCAGACCTAGAAGGTGTCCAAAAATCACACTTCTGCATCTCTGGTGAAAGGTGGCAGAGCTAGTGTGTGTTTGTCAGACCATGAGACGTCCCTAATCGGTCTTCTCACTGAAACGTCTGCGGTGTCCAAATGGTTTGACCTAAAAACATTTTGGGCCACTATATGGAAGGGGGAGACTAACGAACGTGATGGTCGTATCCTTTTTGCTCTATGACCCGCAAGTGTTTGTAGCGTCCGAACCGTTTTGGCTACAAACTTGTTCTACAAACCCCACAATTGTCTAGGGACTCGTCTGAAGGTAACTGGTACCTGTTAAAAAAATGTATGGAAGGATGATGGTAGTTTTGTGCCTACCCAAAAAAAGAGGACAATACACCATATATACAAAAGTATGTGGACACCCCTACAAATTATTGGATTCTACTATTTCAACCACACCTGTTGCTGACCAAATCAAGCACACAGCCATGCAATCTCCATAGACAAACATTGACAAAAGAATGGCCTTACTGAAGAGGTCAGTGATTTTTAACGTGGAACCGTCATAGGATGCTGCCTTTCCAACAAGTCAGTTCGTCAAATTTCTGCCATGCTAGAGCTTCCCCGGTCAACTGTAAGTGCTGTTATTGTGAAGTGGAAACATCTAGGAGCAACAACGGCTCAGCCACGAAGTGGTAGGCCACACATGCTCACAGAACGGACCGCCGAGTGCTGAAACACATAGCATGTAAAAATCTTCTGTTCTCGACTGCAACACTCACTACCGAGTTCCAAACTGCCTCTGAAATGGGTTTCCATGGCCGAGCAGCCGCACACAACCTAAAGATCACCATGCGCAATGTCAAGTTTAGCATATCTTGGGAGAATGATATTTGTGAGTATAGCAATTGTTTGATTTCAAATAGAAACTTTTGAAGTATAGAGCCGTAAGAATAAAAAATGCTTCACTGTCCCAATAATTACGGATAATTAATAAAAATAAATAATAATAATATATTAGCATAAATTGCCAATGTTCAGATTTTTTTTTCAATCATAATATACATAAATATATATAAAACTCAGCAAAAAAAGAAACGTCCTCACTGTCAATTGCGTTTATTTTCAGCAAACTTAACATGTGTAAATAGTTGTATGAACATAACAAGATTCAACAACTGACACATAAACTGAACAAGTGCCACAGACATGTGACTAACTGAAATTGAATAATGTGTCCCTGAACAAAGGCCGGGTCAAAATCAAAAGTAACAGCCAGTATCTTCAGGCTAAGGTCTATTTTTCTGAATTTCTGCCTGACTGACGTGCCCAAAGTAAGCTGCCTGTTACTCAGGCCCAGCCAGGCCCAGCCAGGATATGCATATTTACATTTACATTTAAGTCATTTAGCAGACGCTCTTATCCAGAGCGACTTACAAATTGGTGCATTCACCTTGTGATATCCAGTGGAACAACCACTTTACAATAGTGCATCTAAATCTTTTAGGGGTGGGGGGGGTTAGAAGGATTACTTTATCCTATCCTAGGTATTCCTTAAAGAGGTGGGGTTTCAGGTGTCTCCGGAAGGTGGTGATTGACTCCGCTGTCCTGGCGTCGTGAGGGAGCTTGTTCCACCATTGGGGTGCCAGAGCAGCGAACAGTTTTGACTGGGCTGAGCGGGAACTGTGCTTCCTCAGAGGTAGGGGGGCCAGCAGGCCAGAGGTGGATGAAGGCAGTGACCTTGTTTGGGTGTAGGGCCTGATCAGAGCCTGAAGGTATGGAGGTGCCGTTCCCTTCACAGCTCCGCAGGCAATCACCATGGTCTTGTAGCGGATGCGAGCTTCAACTGGAAGCCAGTGGAGAGAGCGGAGGAGCGGGGTGACGTGAGAGAACTTGGGAAGGTTGAACACCAGACGGGCTGCGGCGTTCTGGATGAGTTGTAGGGGTTTAATGGCACAGGCAGGGAGCCCAGCCAACAGCGAGTTGCAGTAATCCAGATGGGAGATGACAAGTGCCTGGATTAGGACCTGCGCCGCTTCCTGTGTGAGGCAGGGTCGTACTCTGCGAATGTTGTAGAGCATGAACCTACAGGATCGGGTCACCGCCTTGACGACAGGGTGTTGTCCAGGATCACGCCAAGGTTCTTAGCACTCTGGGAGGAGGACACAAGGGAGTTGTCAACCGTGATGGCAAGATCATGGAACGGGCAGTCCTTCCCCGGGAGGAAGAGCAGCTCCGTCTTGCCGAGGTTCAGCTTGAGCTGGTGATCCGTCATCCACACTGATATGTCTGACAGACATGCAGAGATGCGATTCGCCGCCTGGTTATCAGAAGGGTGAAAGGAGAAGATTAATTGTGTGTCGTCTGCATAGCAATGATAGGAGAGACCATGTGAGGATATGACAGAGCCAAGTGACTTGGTGTATAGCGAGAATAGGAGAGGGCCTAGAACAGAGCCCTGGGGGACACCAGTGGTGAGAGCACATGGTGCGGAGACAGATTCTCGCCACGCCACCTGGTAGGAGCGACCTGTCAGGTAGGACGCAATCCAAGCATGGGCCGCGCCGGAGATGCCCAACTCGGAGAGGGTGGAGAGGAGGATCTGATGGTTCACAGTAGCAAAGGCAGCAGATAGGTCTAGAAGGATGAGAGCAGAGGAGAGAGAGTTAGCTTTAGCAGTGCGGAGAGCCTCCGTGACACGCATATAATTGGTACCAATGGATAGAAAACCCTTTGAAGTTTGTAGAAATGTTAAAATCATGTGAGACTATAAGACAATTGATAGGGTAGGAGAAAATTCAAAGAAAAACCATCTGGAATAATTTTTTGGGAGATCCCATGCTCTTACAATGAAAGCCATATGCACACATGCAATTCCAGCTCCCAGATTGCAATTCCTATGGCTTCCACTAGATGTCAACAGTCTTTGTTCAAGGTTTCATGCTTGTTTCTTCCCAAACGAGGAAGAATTCTGAGTTTTGATACAGGAATCCACAGTTGGAAATCAGTCTGTGCGCGCGAGATGAAGAGGACACGCGCCTGCTAATTTTGCTTTTCTGTTGAACATACTTCTTTCAGTATGAAATATTATAGTTTATTTACATTTTAGGGTACGTGAGGATTAGATAGAAATGTGATTTGACTTGTTTTAACAAAGCGGTAGCTTTTTGGATTCCTTTCTCTACATGTTGAACGACTGGATTACTCAAATCGACGGCACCAACTAAACAGACTTTTTGGGATATAACCTCTCTGGGCTAGGCGGGACGAATTCGTCCCACCTACGTAACAGCCACTTGCAGCCTGTGGCGCGATTTTCAAAACCTTAAAAATCCTATTACTTCAATTTCTCAAACATATGACTATTTTACAGCTATTTAAAGACAAGACTCTCATTAATCTAACCACACTGTCCGATTTCAAAAAGGCTTTACAACGAAAGCAAAACATTAGATTATGTCAGCAGAGTACCAAGCCAGAAATAATCAGACACCCATTTTTCAAGCCAGCATATAATGTCACCAAAACCCAGAAGACAGCTAAATGCAGCACTCACCTTTGATGATCTTCATCAGATGACAACCCTAGGACATTATGTTATACAATACATGCATGTTTTGTTCAATCAAGTTCATATTTATATCAAAAACCAGCTTTTTACATTAGCATGTGACGTTCAGAACTAGCATACCCCCCGCAAACTTCCGGGGAATTCGCTAACATTTTACTAAATTACTCACGATAAACGTTCACAAAATGCATAACAATTATTTTAAGAATTATAGATACAGACCTCCTCTATGCACTCGATATGTCCGATTTTAAAATAGCTTTTTGGTGAAAGCACATTTTGCAATATTCTAAGTACATAGCCCAGGCATCACGGGCTCGCTATTTAGACACCCGGCAAGTTTAGCACTCACCATAATCATATTTACTATTATAAAAGTTTGATTACCTTTTGTTGTCTTCGTCAGAATGCACACCCAGGACTGCTACTTCAATAACAAATGTTGGTTTGGTCCAAAATAATCCATCGTTATATCCGAATAGCGGCGTTTTGTTCGTGCGTTCCAGACACTATCCGAAATAGTAAAGAAGTGTCGCGCGCATGGCGCAATTCGTGACAATAAAATTCTAAATATTCCATTACCGTACTTCGAAGCCTGTCAACCGCTGTTTAAAATCAATTTTTACGCCATTTTTCTCGTAGAAAAGCGATAATATTCCGACAGGGAATCTCCTTTTCGGCAAACAGAGGAAAAAAATCACAAAGGCGGGGGCGGTCGGGTCACGCGCATAAGCCCAGATCGGCCACTTGAGAAAGGCGATAATGTGTTTCAGCCTGGGGCTGGAATGACGACATTCTGTTTTTTCCCGGGCTCTGAGCGCCTATGGACGACGTGGGAAGTGTCACGTTAGAGCAGAGATCCTTAGTAAATGATAGAGATGGAAAAGAAGTTCAAGAAATGGTCAGACAGGCCACTTCCTGTAAAGGAATCTCTCAGGTTTTGACCTGCCATTTGAGTTCTGTTATACTCACAGACACCATTCAAACAGTTTTAGAAACTTTAGAGTGTTTTCTATCCATATGTAATAAGTATATGCATATTCTAGTTACTGGGTAGGAGTGGTAACCAGATTAAATCGGGTATGTTTTTTATCCAGCCGTGTCAATACTGCCCCCTAGCCCTAACAGGATAAAGAAGGATTTTATCTAACAAAACGAACATACATGTTGTAGCTGGGACCCTTTGGATTGCAAATCAGAGGAAGATTTTCAAAAAGTAAGTGAATATTTAATTGCTATTTGTGATTTTATGAAGCCTGTGCAGGTTGAAAAATATTTTGATGTGGGGCGCCGTCCTCAATTGCAAGGCATGCTTTCGCTGTAAAGCCTATTGTAAAATGGACAATGCAGTAACATTAATAAGAATATACGTTTTTAACCGATATAAGATACTTGTATGTAGCTAAATGTTTAATGTCCATCATTTTTATGATTATTTATTTGAATTGCGCACCCTCCAATTTCACCGGAAGTTGTCGACAGATGTCCCGCTATACCTAGTCTTATTAAGTACTGCCGTGCATCTCCTCCTCATGGACTGCACCAGATTTGGCAGTTCTTGCTGTGAGATGTTACACCACTCTTCCACCAAGGAACCTGCAAGTTCCCAGATATTTCTGGGGGGAATGGCCCTAGCCCTCACCCTCTGATCCAACAGGTCCCAGACGTGCTCAATGGGATTGAGATCCGGGCTCTTCGCTGGCCATGGCAGAACACTGACATTCCTGTATGGAGGAAATCACGCACATAACGAGAAGTATGGCTGGTGGCATTGTCATGCTGGAGGGTCATGTCAGGATGAGGATGGGTACCACATGGAAGGGTACTACATGAGGGAGGAGGATGTCTTCCCAGTAACACACATCGTTGAGATTGCCTGCAATGACAACAAGCTCAGTCCGATGATGCTGTGACACACTGCCCCAGACCATGACGGACTGTCCACCTCCAAATCTATCCTGCTCCAGAGTACAGGCCTCGGTGTAATGCTCATTCCTTCGACGATAAATGTGAATCCGACCATCACCCCTGGTGAGACAAAACCGCGACACGTCAGTGAAAACCACTTTTTGCTGTCCGTCCTATCTTCCTGTAGCACTGTCTTAGGCGTCTCACAGTACGGACCTTGCAATTTATTGCCTTGGTCACATCTGCAGTCCTCATGCATGCCTAAGGCATGTTGCATGCCTAAGGCACATTCACGCAGATGAGCAGGGACCCTGGGCATCTTTCTTTTGGTGTTTTTCAGAGTCAGTAGAAAGGCCTCTTCAGTGTGCTAAGTTTTCATAACTTTGACCTTAATTGCCTACCGTCTGTAAGCTGTTAGTGTCTTAAAACATGTTGGTATTACAGAGTCGGACAGGCAGAGGTTGAAAATGTCAGTGAAGACACTTGACAGTTGGTCAGCGCATGCTCGCAGTACACGTCCTGGTAATCCGCCCTGTGGCCTTGTGAATGTTGAACTGTTTAACCTCTTGGGGCTAGGTGGGACGCTAGCGTGCCACCCGTGGTGCACTCCATCAACAGCAGGTGCATTTCAAGAGCGGCAAATTTGAATCCAAATAAATGTCAAAATTCAAATTTTTCAAAAATACAACTATTTTACACCATTTGAAAGATAAACATCTCCTTAATCTAACCACGTTTTACGATTTCAAAAAGGTTTTACGGCGAAAGCATAAATTTAGAGTATGTTAGGACAGTACATTTACAAGAGTTGTGTGTAATGTTTTGTCAAGTCAAAGACAGGGTCACCAAAACCATAAAACCAGCTAAAATGATGCACTAACCTTTTACAATCTCCATCAGATGACACTCCTAGGACATTATGTTAGACAATGCATGCATTTTTAGTTCTATCAAGTTCATATTTATATCCAAAAACAGCGTTTTACTATGCATTGATGTTGAGGAAATCGTTTCCCTCCAATAACCGGCAGTCAAGTCAACACCACAAATTAAATAATTAAAATTAGAAAACATTGGTAAAATATTATATTGTCATTTAAAGAATTATAGATTTACATCTCTTGAACGCAATCAACTTTCCAGATTTAAAAATAACCTTACTGGGAAATCACACTTTGCAATAATCTGAGCACTGCGCCCAGAAAAATACGCGTTGCGATACAGACTAGACGTCATGTTGGGGAGATCTAAAATCGAAAATACTATGTAAATAATCCATTACCTTTGATTCTCTTCATCAGATGTCACTTCCAGGTATCACAGGTCCATAACGAATGTAGTTTTGTTCAAAAAAGCTCATCATTTATGTCCAAAAATCTCCGTCTCGTTAGCATATGATGTAAGCCAGCCGGACTTCTCGTCATGAACGAGGGGAAAAAATATATTTCCGTTCGTTCAAACATGTCAAACGTTGTATAGCATAAATCATTAGGGCCTTTTTTAACCAGAACATGAATAATATTCAAGGTGGACGAATGCATACTCTTTTATAACGTATTGGAACGAGGGTACCCAACATGAACTCGCGCGCCAGGTGTCTAATGGGACATCATCGTTCCATGGCTCTTGTTCGGTCAGATCTCCCTCCAGAAGACTCAAAACACTTTGTAAAGGCTGGTGACATCTAGTGGAAGCAATAGGAAGTGCCAAAATATTCCTAAGCCCCTGTGTTTTTCAATGGGATAGGTTTAAAGTCAATACAACACATCAGGTATCCACTTCCTGTCAGAAAATGTCTCAGGGTTTTGCCTGCCAAATGAGTTCTGTTATACTCACAGACACCATTCAAACAGTTTTGGAAACTTTAGAGTGTTTTCTATCCATATATAATAAGTATATGCATATTCTAGTTACTGGGTAGGATTAGTAACCAGATTAAATCGGGTACATTTTTTTTATCCAGACGTGCAAATGCTGCCCCCTAGACCCAACAGGTTAAAGGTCTTACTCACATCGGCTGCGGAGAGCGTGATCACACAGTCTTCCGGAAGAGCTGGTGCTCTCATGAATGTTTCAGTATTATTATCCTCGAAGCGAGCACAGCAGTAGTGTAGCTCGTCTGGTAGGCTTGTGTCACTGGCCAGCTCTCGGCTGTGCTTCCCTTTGTAGTCTGTAATGGATTGCAAGCCCTGTCACATCTGACGAGCGTCAGAGCCGGTGTAGTATGATTTGATCTTAGTCCTGTATTGATGCTTTGCCTGTTTGATGGTTTGTCTGAGGGCATAATGGAATTTCTTATAAGCATCCGGGTTAGAGTCCCGCTCCTTGAAAGCGGCAGCTCTAGCCTTTAGCTCATTGTGGATTTTTCCTGTAATCCATGGCTTCTGGTTGGGGTATGTACATACGGTCACTTTGGGGATGACGTCATCGATACACTTATTGATGAAGCCAATGACTGATATGGTGTACTCCTCAATGCCATCGGAGGAATCCTGGAACATATTCCAGTCTGTGCTAGCAAAACAGTCCTGTAGCTTAGCATTTGCTTCATCTGACCACTTTTTTATTGATCTAGTCACTGGTGCTTCCTGCTTTACTTTTTGCTTGTAAGCAGGAATCAGGAGGATATAATTATGGTCAGATTTGCAAAATGGATGTCAAGGGAGAGCTTTGTATGCGTCTCTGTGTGTGGAGTAAAGGTGGTCAAGAATTGTTTCTCTCTGTTTGCACATTTAACATGCTGATAGAAATTAGGTATAACTGATTTAAGTTTCCCTGCATTAAAGTCCCTGGCTACAAGGAGCTGGGTGAGCATTTTCTTGTTTGCTTATGGCGGAATACAGCTAATTCAATGCTGTCTTAGTGCCAGCCTCAGTCTGTGGTGGAATGGCTATGGTGGAATGGCTATGAAAAAAATACAGATGAAAACACTCTAGGTAGATAGTGTTGTCGTGTCTTTGGCTATGCCGAATTAAGTGATATGACATGCTATTCTATAAAATCCTTTCTCTGTAATTAATATTACCTGATTGAGCTAATCATGTAAATGTAATTAACTAGAAAGTCGGAGCACCACGAAAGAGTGTTTATAGAGCTGTTATCTTCCGAATAAACTCTGAAAGACCTAGTAATATTTTACATCATTAGCAGTCAATATTAATCGTCACCTTATTTCAATCTCATCTGAAAGTTGTAAATTCTTGGTTATCTTCACGAACCCTGGCTAACATGTTGAATCAGCAATACAAAGTTGGGTTTAATTATGTATTTACCAAATACCTAACTAATCACACAGAATTACATATACATAGAATACAAATTATGTCATACAGAAAACGTCCCTGGTGGACGGAAACTGTATGAGGCTTGCTACACAAAGAGAGGGGGTTGGGCTTGAATGAAAGAGCGGGAAGACTGAGGAACAAAGGGAGAAGCTAAGCTTTTGTAAATACAGTATCTTATGCATTCTAAATTACTGCCCATTTGGAAAAGGAAAATGCAATAAATATTTACTCTGAGCTGCGCTTCGGTAGGTTGGTTGTAGATGCTGGCCGTGTTGGCCAACAGAGATCTTCCTGTCCTCGGAAGAATGTCTCTGGTGGTAAATTGGATACGTTGTAGTATCTTCGTTGTGTGTTAGACTGGATACTTCGTCCTTCCTTTTCTAGCCCACGTTTACAGCAGCCACTGCTAACTCAACGGCTAGGAGGTATCACTTCTTTAGTGAATAAGAGTTCAAAGTTCACACCATTCACAACCAAAGCTCACGCTGAGTTTGGCGCAGTTCTGTACTTGACATGTTAATACTTTTTAACACAGATCCTGCAGACCTCACGTACCCGGAACAGGCTGGTCACATTTTCGTCAAATGCTTATATAGTGGAGAGGGGAGGAGGGTGTGTTTCATCGTTTATAACCCATGTCTTTTCACAGGGGCGGGCCACTGATTGAGTAGTGGTCTTTCCTTATGAAAACCCAATTCTCTCAATTGGAAGCTAAAATTACATTTAATCTCCTAACAAACAGTTTGAATATCAAACATTTAAATTGCACAACAATTCCATGTGAATCGGATAACTAGAATTTGTAAACTTTCCCAGGTACAGTTTATGTCGTCCTGTCATCAGTCATACGGTCTCAGATAACAACCGAACTGACATCTATACTCATTAAGTACCTGGTATATTTCCAACTGGTTCTATTACCGAAATATGGTTCCTTTCCCCCCACTTGTTTGATGTTCCCAAACTCTCTATATTTAACAAAGGCTATTCGAGAGTCCTTCAGTAGGGTCAGAGAGAGAGAGGGGAAGGGAGAAAGGTATTTATGGGGGGTCATTAACCTTACCTACAGGACAACGTCATGACAGTGTGGTCTACAGCTTATCATGACATACTCTACCTTAGATGAGCAATAGCTTGAGAGTTCGTTAGATATCATGCACCAGCTGTTATTTACAAAAATACATAGTCCGCCGCCCCTTGTCTTACTAGACTCGCTGTTCTATCCTGCCGGTACAGCGTATAACCAGCTAGCTTTATGTTGATATTGTCATCGTTCAGCCACAACTCCGTGAAGCATAAGATATTACAGTTTTGAATGTCCCGTTGGTAGTTTAATCTTCCTCGTAGGTGATCTTTTTCATTCGCAAACGATTGCACATTTGCTAGCAGAATGGAAGGATGTCAAGGTTTATTCGATCGCCTACGATTTCTCAGGAGGCAGCTGGCTCTCTGGCCCTTTTTTCTCCACCTCCTCTTCATGCAAATCACGGGGATCTGATCCCGTTCCTGATAAAGCAGTATATCATTCGCGTCGGGCTCGTCAGACTTGTTAACCTCTATGGGCTAGGTGGGACACTTGCGTCCCACCTACTCAACAGCCAGTTGAATCCAGTGGCGCGTTATTCAAATACCTTAGAAATGCTATTACTTAAATTTTTCAAAAATATGACTATTTTACACCATTTTAAAGATAAGACTCTCGTTAATCCATTTTGCAATATTCTCAGTAGATAGCCCCGCATCAAAGGGCTAGCTATTTAGACACCCAGCAAGTTTAGCACTCATCAAAGTCAGATTTACTATAAGAAAAATGTTATTACCTTTGTTGTCTTCGTCAGAATGCACTCCCAGGACTTCTACTTCAATAACAAATGTTGGTTTGGTCCAAAATAATCCAGCGTTATATCCAAACAGCGGCGTTTTGTTCGTGCGTTCAAGACACTATCCTAAAGGGTAAATAAGGGTGGCGAGCATGGCACAATTCGTGACAAAAAAATTCTAAATATTCCATTACCGTACTTCGAAGCATGTCAACCGCTGTTTAAAATCAATTTTTATGCCATTTTTCTCATAAAAAAGCGATAATATTCCGACCGGGAATCTGCGTTTAGGTAAACAGACAAAGGAAAAGAAAGCATTCGGTCGACGCGGGCACGCGCCTAAGCCCATAGTACTCTGAGTGGCCACTTGCCAAAAGCGATAAAGTGTTTCAGCCAGAGCCTGCCTCGATATCGTTCAGCTTTTTCCCGGGCTCTGAGAGCCTATGGAAGCCGTAGGAAGTGTCACGTTATTGCACAGATCCTGAGTCTTCAATAAAAAGAGCCAAGATGAAACACTACTTCTCAGACAGGCCACTTCCAGCTTGAAATCTTCTCAGGTTTTGGCCTGCCATATGAGTTCTGTTATACTCACAGACACCATTCAAAAAGTTTTAGAAACTTTAGGGTGTTTTCTATACAAAGCCAATAATTATATGCATATTCTAGTTACTGGGCAGGAGTAGTAACCAGATTAAATCGGGTACGTTTTTTATCCGGGTGTGTCAATACTGCCCCCTAGCCCTAACAGGTTAACCCCTTACATCTAGACGTTCCGCTAGCGGAACACCTGCTCCAATATCCAATGATAGGTGTGGCGCGAATTACAAATTCCTCAAAAATACAAAAACTTCAATTTTTCAAACATATGACTATTTCACAGCATTTTAAAGACAAGACTCTCCTTTATCTAACCACACTGTCCGATTTCAAAAAGGCTTTACAGCGAAAGCAAAACATTAGATTATGTCAGCAGAGTACCCAGCCAGAAATAATCAGACACCCATTTTTCAAGCTAGCATATAATGTCACAAGAAACAAAACCACAGCTAAATGCAGCACTAACCTTTGATGATCTTCATCAGATGACAACCCTAGGACATTATGTTATACAATACATGCATGTTTTGTTCAATCAAGTTCATATTTATATAAAAAAACAGCTTTTTACATTAGCATGTGACGTTCAGAACTAGCATTCCCACCGAACACTTCCGGTGAATTTACTAAATTACTCACGATAAACGTTCACAAAAAACATAACAATTATTTTAAGAATTATAGATACAGACCTCCTCTATGCACTCGATATGTCCGATTTTAAAATAGCTTTTTGGTGAAAGCACATTTTGCAATATTCTAAGTACATAGCCCAGGCATCACAGGCTCGCTATTTAGACACCCGCAAGTTTAGCACTCACCATAATCATATTTACTATTATAAAAGTTTGATTACCTTTTGTTGTCTTCATCAGAATGCACACCCAGGACTGCTACTTCAATAACAAATGTTGGTTTGCTCCAAAATAATCCATCGTTATATCCGAATAGCGGCGTTTTGTTCGTGCGTTCCAGACACTATCCGAAATAGTAAAGAAGTGTCGCGCGCATGGCGCAATTCGTGACAATAAAATTCAAAATATTCCATTACCGTACTTCGAAGCATGTCAACCGCTGTTTAAAATCAATTTTTATGATAATATTCCGACCGGGAGCAGTGGTTTTCGTTCAAAGATAAAACATGGAGTCCCCTCGTGCACGCGCCTGAGTCGCACAGTACTGTGACCAGCCACTATCCAAACGCGCTACTTTTTTTCAGCCAGAGCCTGCAAAGCCACGATTCAGCTTTTTGCCGCCTTCTGAGAGCCCATGGGAGCCATAGGAAGTGTCACGTAACAGCAGAGATCCCCTGTAATGGATAGAGATAATCAAGAAGGCCAAGAAATTGTCAGACAGGGCACTTCCTGCATGGAATCTTTTCAGGTTTTGGCCTGCCAAATGACTTCTGTTATACTCACAGACACCATTCAAACAGTTTTAGAAACTTTGGAGTGTTTTCTATCCAAAGCTAATAATTATATGCATATTCTAGTTTCTGGGCAGGAGTAATAATCAGATTAAATCGGGTACGTTTTTTATCCGGCCGTGAAAATACTGCCCCCTAGCCATAACAGGTTAAGCAGACCACCATAGTGTTCTTCGGTACAGGCACTAAGGTAACGTGCCTAAACGACTACCGACCCCTAGCACTCACGTCTGTAGCCATGAAGTACTTTGAAAGGCTGGTCATGGCTTACATCAACACCGTTGTCCCAGAAACCCTAGACCCACTCCAATTTGCATACTGCCCCAATAGATCCACAGATGATGCAATCTCTATTGCACTCCACACTGCCCTTTCCCACCTGGACAAAAGGAACACCTATGTGAGAATGCTATTCATTAACTACAGCTCAGCTTTCAACACCATAGTGTCATCAAAGCTCATCAATAAGCTAAGGACCTGGGATTAAACACCTCCCTCTATAACTGGGTCCTGGACTTCCTGATAGGCAGCCCCCAAGTGGTAAGGGTAGGTAACAACAAATCCACAACGCTGATCGTCAACACATGCCCCCCCCCGGGATGCATGCTCAGTCCCCTCCTGTACTCCCTGTTCACTCATGACTGCATGGCCAGCCACGACTCCAACACCATCATTATGTTTGCCAATGCACCATTGAGAGCATCCTGACTGGATGCATCACTGCCTGGTATGGCAACTGCTCGGTCTCTGACCGCAAGGCACTACAGAGGGTAGTGTGAACGGCGCAGTACATCACTGGGGCCAAGCTTCCTGACATCCATTAGCTCTATACCATTCTCAATTTAGCACACATCATCCCTGTTAGAATGTACATTTATAAACAAAACATTTTAATTGCTGGTAATAACTCTTCTGATGACAGCCCACCTTTGTCCCTGTCATCCAGGACCTCTATATGTCAGAGGAATGCCCTAAGACTCCAGCAGCCACCCTAGTCATAGACTGTTCTCTCTGCTACCGCATGGCAAGTGGTACCGGAGCGCCAAGTCTATGTCCAAGAGGCTTCTAAACAGCTTCTACCCCCAAGCCATAAGACTCATGAACATTTAATCAAATGGCTACACAGACTATTTGCATTGCACCCCCCCCCCCCCCCCTTTACACCGCTGCTACTCTTTGTTGTTATCATCTATGCATAGTCACTTTAATAACTCTACCTACATGTACATATTACCTCAACTAACCGGTGCCCCTGCACATTGACTCTGTACCGGTACCGCCCTGTATATAGTCTCGCTATTGTTATTCTACTGCTGCTATTTAAATACTTGTTAATTTCCTTTCTTATACTTATCCATAATTTTTAACTGCATTTTTGGTTAGGGGCTCGTATGTAAGTATTTCACTGTAAGGTCTACACCTGTTGTACTCAGCGCATGTGACTAATAAAATGGGATTTGTTTGATTTGAGAGGTGATTTGAGGGGTGAAGTGATAATAACAGCGAGGAGCAGCAGTGTAAAAACAAATGGGGGTGTCAATGTAATTTGTCCGGGTTGCCATTTGATGAATACTTCAGCAGTTTTATGGCTTGGGGGTAGAAGCTGTTAAGGAGCCTTTTGGTCCAAGACTTGTCGCTCCGGTACCGCTTGCCGTGCGACAGCAGAGAGAACAGTCTATGACTTGGGTGACTGGAGCCTTTGACAATTTTTTGGGCTGAGTTTGAAGGTAGGCATTGAAATACATCCACAGGTACACCGCCAATTGACTGAAATTTTGTTAGACATGATTATCAGAAGCTTCTAAAGCCATGACATCATTTTCTGGAATTTTCCAAGCTGTTTAAAGGCACAGTCAACTTAGTGTATGTAAACTTCTGACCCACTGGAATTGTGATACAGTGAATTATAAGTGAAAATATCTGTCTGTAAACAATTGTTGGAAGAATTACTCATGTCTAGCACAAAGTACATGTCCTAACCAACTTGCCAAAACAATAGTTTGTTAACAAGAAATGTGTGTGAGTGGATGAAAAATGAGTTTTAAGTTAACTTCTTGTTGACAGGGGGCAGTATTCGGAAATTCAGATGAATAATGTGCCCAAATTAAACTGCCTGCTACTCGGGCCCAGAAGGTAGGATATGCATATTATTAGTCGATTTCAATAGAAAACACTCTGAAGTTTCTAAAACTATTTGAATGATGTCTGTGTGTATAACAGAACTCATATGGCAGGCAAAAACCTGAGAAAAAATCCAACCAGGAAGTGGTTTGTAGTTTTTCAAGTGATTCCCTATCCAGTATACAGTGTCTGTGGGGTCGTTTTGCACTTCCTAAGGCTTACACTAGATGTCAACAGTCTTTAGAATGTTGTTTCATGCTTCTACTGTGACTGGGGAGAGAATAAGAGGTCCTAGAGTCAGATGACTGAGAGAATGACATGAGTTCAGTGGCGGGCGCTCCCGTGAGAGTTAGCTGTGTTCCTTTTCTTTTTTGAAGACAAAGGAATCGTCCGGTTGGAATATTACTGAAGATTTATGATAAACATCCTAAAGATTGATGCTATACATCGTTTGACATGTTTCTACGAACGTAAATATAACTTTTTTTGACTTTTCGTCGTGACATTTTGCGCACGCTTCCTGCATTTGGAGTAGTGGACTAAACGCGCCAACAAAAAGGTATTTGGACATAAATGATGGACTTTATCGAACAAAACAAACATTTATTGTGGAACTGGGATTCCTGGGAGTGCATTCTGATAAAGATCATCAAAGGTAAGTGAATATTTATAATGCTATTTCTGATTTTAGTTGACTCCAAAATGGCAAGTATCTGTATTGCTTGTTGTTGTTGTCTGAGAGCTGTACTCAGATTCTTGCAAAGTGTTCTTTCGCTGTCCTTTTTTTTTTTAATCTGACACAGCGGTTGCATTAAGGAGAAGTGTATCTATAATTCCTTTGAATAGCAGTTTAATATTTTATCAATGTTTATGATGAGTATTTCTGTAAATTGATGTGCTCATTCACTGGAAGTTTTGGGATTCAAAACATTTCTGAACATTACACGCCAATGTAAAATGGGGTTTTTGGATATAAATATGAACTTTATTGAGCAAAACATACATGTATTGTGTAACATGAAGTCCTATGAGTGCCATCTGATGAAGATCATCAAAGGTTAGTGATTAATATTAGCTGTATTTCTGGTTTTTGTGACGCCTCTCCTTGCTTGGAAAATGTCTGTGTGTTTTTTCTTGTCTCGGTGCTGTCCTAACATAATCTAATGTTATGCTTTCGCCATGAAGCCTTTTCGAAATCGGACAATGTGGTTGGATTAACGAGAAGTGTATCTTTAAAATGGGATATAATAGTTGTATGTTTGAGAAATTTGAATTATGAGATTTCTGTTGTTTTGAATTTGCGGCCCGGCTATTTCACTGGCTGTTGAATAGTATGTCCCGCGGGTGGGATGCTAGCGTCCCACATTTCCCAGAGAGGTTAACGACTCCAACCTAAGTGTATGTAAACTTCCGACTTCAACTGTATATAAAGGAGTGAAAGAGACTGGTTTTTACATCAGAAGTTAATGGTTCTCTGTAGAAAGACAGATGGCTTTGGAATGTGTTGGGTGGACTGGAGGAAGTCAGCACGCATTGATAAGTGGAGAGAGCCATGGATTGGTGATGGAAGGGGGTTGAGGTCAGGTCTCTTTAAGGGAGAAATAGAAGTTAATGGCCCGTATCACTAGTGTCCTGCCTAGCAGTAAAGAAATGTTTGTACAGATGGGTAGGAGGAGACTCAGACTAGGAGAAAGGTTTAAATACAAGCGCTTGTGTGAAATTTATTTTTGCTGTGTTGACACTTTGGGAAGAATTAAACTTGGTTAACCTGTTATGGTACAGGGGGCAGTATTTTCACGGCCGGATAAAAAATGTACCCGATTTAATCTGGTTACTACTCCTGCCCAGAAACTAGAATATACATATAATTAGTAGATTTGGATAGAAAACACTCTAAAATTTCTAAAACTGTTTGAATGGTGTATGTGAGTATAACAGAATTCATATGGCAGGCCAAAACCTGAGAAGATTCCATACAGGAAGTGCCATGTCTGACAATTTGTTATCCTTCTGTTGCATCTCTATCAAAAATACAGCATCTCTGCTGTAACGTGATATTTTCTAAGGCTTCCATTGGCTCTCAGAAGGCGCCAGAAAGTGGAATGAGGTGTCTGCTGTCTCTGGGCGAAGAACAGCAGGAGATTTTGTTAGTGGTCAGCCTGGGAACAGTGACACTGGAGATGCACGTTCATGAGAATTCGCAATTTTTTTCTTTCAGCCTTTGAATGAATACAACGTCGCCCGGTTGGAATATTATTGCTATTTTACGAGAAAAATAGCATAAAAATTTATTTTAAACAGCGTTTGACATGCTTCGAAGTACAGTAATGGAATATTTTGAGAATGTTTGTCACGAAATGCGCTCGCGCGTCACCCTTCGGATAGTGACCTGAACGCACGAACAAAACGGAGCTATTTCAATATAACTATGGATTATTTGGAACCAAAACAGCATTTGTTGTTGAAGTAGAAGTCCTGGGAGTGCATTCTGATGAAGAACAGCAAAGGTAATCCAATTTTTCTAATAGTAAATCTGAGTTTAGTGAGCACCAAACTTGGTGGGTGTCAAATTAGCTAGCCTGTGATGGCCGAGCTATCTACTCAGAATATTGCAAAATGTGCTTTCGCCGAAAAGCTATTTTAAAATCTGAGACCGCGATTGCATAAAGGAGTTCTGTATCTATAATTCTTAAAATAATTGTTATGTTTTTTGTCAACGTTTATCATGAGTAATTTAGTAAATTCACCCCGGAAGTTTGCAGTGGGTATGCTAGTTCTGAACATCACATGCTAATGTAAAAAGCTGGTTTTTGATATAAATATGAACTTGATTGAACAAAAGATGCATGTATTGTATAACATAATGTCCTAGGAGTGTCATCTGATGAAGATCATCAAAGGTTAGTGCTGCATTTAGCTGTGGTTTTGGTTTTTGTGACATATATGCTTGCTTCCCTGTGGCTCAGTTGGTAAAGCATGGTGTTTGCAACGCCTGCACGGTGTGTGCAACGCCAGGGTTGTGGGTTCTATTCCCATGGGGGGGCCAGTACAATTTTTTTTTAATGCATGAAATGAAAATGAAATGTATGTATTCACTACTGTAAGTCGCTCTGGATAAGAGCGTCTGCTAAATGACTAAAATGTAAATGTAAAAAATGGCTGTGTGATTATTTTTGGCAGGGTACTCTCCTGACATAATCTAATGTTTTGCATTCGCTGTAAATCCTTTTTGAAATCGGACAATGTGGTTAGATTAACGAGAGTCTTATCTTTAAAATGGTGTAAAATAGTTGATTGTTTGAGAAAATTGAATTGTGGTATTTTAGTTGGTTTTGTATTTCGCACCGTGCGATGCCATTGGCTGTTGGCTAGGGGTTCCGCAGGCGGAACATCTGTCCTCAACAGGTTAACCTGTCTTACCCCCTTCATCTACACTTTATCTAGCTCTTCGGAAACTTTCCAGTTGTTTGTTTTTTTATGAATTATTTTTTTACATTATTTGCTCAGGAAATGTTTTGTGAACTATTGGATATCAGAGTGGAGGTAACTCTCCTGAACTACCACCATTACGACCAGGAATACGACTTCCCCGAAGCAGATTATTTTTTTCGCTCTCACCAGAGTAATTGAACTGATTCCAGAGGTCGACCCAAAACATCGCCAGTGGAGGAGAGGCACGCGAGGTGGCCTGCTGGTTCGACTTAGGAGGCGCGCACACAACCCACCGCTTCCGAATATATTACTCGGTAATGTTCAATCTTTGGAAAACAAAGTTGATGAGCTCAGTGCAAGTTTTTTTTCCAGAGAGACATCAGTGCCTGTAACATACTTTGTTTTACAAAAACATGGCTCTCTCGAAATACTCTGTCATAATCGGACCAGCCAGAGGGATTCTCAGTTCATTGCGCAGACAGGAATAAATATCTCTCCGGAAAGGAGAAAGGCAGAGGTGGGTGTTTCATGATTAACAACTCAAGGTGTAATTTTATTAACATACAGGAAGTCAAGTGCTTTTGCTCACCTGACCTAGAATACCTCACAATCAAATGTCGACCGTATTATCTCCCAAGAGAATTCTCCTCCGTCATAGCCACAGCAGTTTATATCCCCTCTCAAGCCGATACCACGACGGCCCTCAAAGAACTTCACTGGATTTTATGCAAACTGCAACCACATATCCTGAGGCTGCATTTATTGTAGCTGGGGATTTGAACAAAGCAATATTGAAGACTAGGCTGCCGAAGTTCTATCAGCATATCGACTGTAATACTCGCGCTGCTAAAACACTCGACCACTGTTATTCAAACTTCTGGGATGCTTACAAAATGTCAGTATAGAGATAAAGTAGAGTTGCAATTTTTCAGCTCATACATGTGTTATGGATAGTTTGTATCCTGTGTGTATTTCTTTTCGCTCCTTCTCCCCTCACAGGTGGCAATAATCACTCCCCAATCAGTCACTAATCAGTCATCAATCCGAAGACACCTGCTCCTTTTCCCTCACCCAATCACACCCCCTTTCCCTTGGTTTAAAAACCCCTTCAGCTGTTTTCTCTGGAGCTCGATCTCTCTGTGTTTCAATCTCAAAGTCATTCAATCTCTCTCCCTCTCTCTTTGTATACAGAGATCTCTCTTTTGTTTTGCACCTACATGTCACATTTTTCCGGTACCTGTGAGTATTGTTTTGTTAAAGTGTTGACGGTTTGTTTGATGGTGGGAAAAGGGGGTACTAAGACCAGTCGCCCATGGGCCTACATTACACGTAGGAAAACAGTGTCTAAATACACTAGTTAGAACTGGGCAGACCACCCACTGTATTTTTGGTTAGTTAGCTGGCGGATGTTGAAGCAGGTAGACAAGCTTAGGGGTGTTTTTGGAATTATTGTTTCTTTCCTTGGGTCCAGCTCAACCCCTTTTCCCACATCCCATTACCGTGTGTTTAAGCAATAAACCAATAGTGTTTGAAGGTAGATTTATGTTGTCTGTGGCTTTTGTTCTCACTGTTCCTTTTTCACTATTATATTTTGCATGAGTTATGTTACGGGTCTCATATCCATCCCCCCTAGACTGCAGGGCAAAAGGGATTCGTAACACATGAGACGTATGTGGCAGGGTCTACAGACAATCACGGACTACAAAAGGAAAACCAGCCATGTCGCCGAGACTGACGTCTTGCTTCTGGACAACATAAACACAATCTTTGCCCGCTTTGAGGATAACACAGTACCACCAACACAGCCCGCTACCAAGGACTGTGGGTTCTCCTTCTACGTGGCCGACGTGAGTAAAACATCTAAACGTGTTACCAGACGGCATCCCTAGCTGCGTCCTCAGAGCATGCGCAGACCGGCTTTCTGGTGTGTTAACGGGCATGTTCAATCTCTCCCTATCCCTGTCTGCTGTCCCCACATGCTTCAAGATGGCCACCATTGTTCCTGTACCCAAGAAAGCAAAGGTACCTGAACTAAATGACTATCGCTCCGTATCACTCACCTCTGTCATCATGAAGTGCTTTGAGAGACTAGTCAAGGATCATATCACCTCTTTATCACCCTGCCACGCAAGACCCACTTCAATTTGCTTACTGCCCCAATAGATTCACAGATGATGCAATCACCATCACTCTGCACACTGCCCTATCCCATCTGGACAAGAGGAATACCTACGTAAGAATGCTGCTCATTGACTATTGCTCAACATTCAACACCATAGTACCCTCCAAGCTCATCATTAACCTCTCTAGGGTCGGCGGGACGAAATCGTCCCACCTACTCAACAGCCAATTGAATCCCGTGGCGCATTATTCAAATACCTTAGAAATGCTATTACTTCAATTTCTCAAACATATTACTATTTTACACCATTTTAAAGACAAGACTCTCGTTAATCTAACCACACTGTCCGATTTCAAAAAGGCTTTACAACGAAAGCAAAACATTAGATTATGTCAGCAGAGTACCCAGCCAGAAATAATCAGACACCCATTTTTCAAGCTAGCATATAATGTCACATAAACCCAAACCACAGCTAAATGCAGCACTAACCTTTGATCTTCATCAGATGACAACCCTAGGACATTATGTTATACAATACATGCATGTTTTGTTCAATCAAGTTCATATTTATATAAAAAACCTGCTGAGTAATCAGGGGAAGTCATTGTTGTAACAAACTACTGTGAAACAAATTTAACAATTCTTGTAAGTACAGAAGGATAAAACAAGATGATTAAAATCGGATGTGATATACAGTTGAATATTAAAGATGAACTACTTCAGTTTCTATCTGCTCTAGAAGAGTCCCTGATTAGAGATCAGACACAGCTTCCCAACAGGCCAGAGTTCAAATGCTGGTTTAAATATTTTAAACCAGGCATCGGCAACTTGATGGGGGTTGGGGCCACAAAAGAGCTGAACTCATAATGTGGTCCCACAGTTGCTCACAGGTTTCCATACCCACATCCATATCCAATTTTATAAATAATTTCATGCAATATTCTACTCATTCTGCCATGGGGTGTTGAGAAATATTTGCAGTTTTTAATATGATATCTGAGTGAGACTTACTAACACAATCAGTGGGTGGAGAGAAATTGGAGACCCTCATTTTAATTATTATTATTTAAATGTTTTGATTGAAATTGATCCACATGCCTTCAATAAGGCAATTGCCAACCCCTGTTTTAATTGTTTCAAACTTTGCTCTATACCAGGGCTGTTCAATTCCAGTCCTGGAGCACCAAAACACTTTCTTTCTACCTTGTAGTTAATTGCACTCACCTAGTGTCACAGGTCTGAACTAGCCCCTTATTAGAAGGAGAGGATGAAAACCAGAAGGGTTACATCCCTCCAGAACCAACATTGAACAGCCCTGATCTAGACTGCCTTGGGTGTCAGTAGGGTAATGTTGCTCCTAAATGCTGATTTTTGGGTCAGTTTATAATTTTCTCCAATGATACTTAAGGTTAGGATTGGGGGAGTGGAAGCTCATCCTACATCTGTACCTACGGGAAATTTCACCACTGACCCCACCCTCTACCTCAGGGATTTGTACTTCTGGAAGACAATGGGGTGGACCATCGCATGGTAGCGCTCAAAACATATACAGCACTGGAACAGGGGCCGCCTGCAGTAGACATCGGTGTAAGGCAAGACAATGGTTACCACTTAGTCTTGAATGCTGGCGACGGGGAGGTGGAAGGCAGAATATGAGCTTGGTGGTGGCCATGTTGAAAATTAAGATCTCAAGGGCCAAGTCTTTGCCAGTAGCAATCAGCCAAAGGAACATAGCTGAGGATGGATATGCCAAGTACAAAGTAGACTATGCTGATGGATACATAGACGGGAAGGTTACTTAAGTCATTATGTCCTAGAATCCGCTGTATGGAAGATATCTGAGCATGGGTGCTGTTAGCAAACCGTGTCAATTTATCCTCCAAACACTGGCTTCGAGGGCATTATCACTTTTTTTCAACATGTTACTAACATATTCAAATAATGATTGACATTTTCATACTATTTCATCCTTTCAAGAGATATGGTCCCAACACGAATCTAGGGCTGCTACCCAAGCCGGTTGGTCGTTCATTCTATTGGTTCGATTGAAAGACTGGGTTGCATCTCTAGCAGTCTTTTTTTTTCTATATCTATGGACGTGACTCAGTCGTTTGTTCTTATTGTTTCATTATCATATTTGCTGGTAACATTCTTAGGTAGCCAACTACAGCTAATTTACAGTCACATCAAAAGTGCAGCCAGAATATCAGCAAAGAGGCTGCATTTGCATTTGTTTAAGCTGTTTTCCAGTGACATTTATTTGGATACATCCATAACAATGAGCTAATGAGCCACAATTTTGCCTGGATTAGAACATGTGCTCTCTCGTTAGGACACTGTTTTTCAGTGGAGCTAGCCAACAACACAGCTAACACAATCACTTCAAACTAAAGCTGGAAAGATTGCGAACTAGCTTCACTTTGTTTCATTTGACCTTTTTTCTATTGACATTTCTTTGTATATATCTGTACAAATAATGCCAGCTGATTCATGATTTTGACTGGTTGAGAAACGCTCCCTGCCTGTCTGTTTCGTCTCCACTCCCAACCCCTATACGTTCATTACTATGGGACTGCTGTAGATCGAATTTGAATATTGAAACAATGTTGCAAATGTCGGAAAGACAGACAGCAAGGTTTATTCAAATCTCAACTGTTGAAAACTAAATGTTAGTCTAAAAGAATGTCTAGATGCTTTTTATAGCGGAGATCAGGTTCATAAAGTGGCTGGCTGGGCTGATGAGTCAGCGGATTGCGCAGTCAGATGGAACAGAGTAAATAGGCATTTTAACGTCATAGATTTAGCCGGTGGTAACTTGTAGAATAGACACCGGCTGGAATGCAGTTCTAACCAATCAGTATTCATGATTAGACACACCCATTGTATAATGACACGTCAATCCCAGTGTCCAGATGAAAAGGAGTACAGAGGCCCATTATAGGATGAAACGAAATGTATCTATACCGTTCCGGTACAGAACTGTTATTTTAAAAGCATGAGAACTGATTAAGAACGCTCTCTTCCGAGCATTCAGTTCGCATAAAACGCACCAAAGCGCTTTTCCAGAGCCCTCACTCTTGTCACTTTAAAACATATTCCAGTGTTTGCCTGACTGCCAGCTGAAAATCTTTGTCAGTGAGTGTGGAGGCAAGCTGCCCCTCCCCCACCTAAGCATAGTCTAGTAGTTTCCTGAAGTTAAAAGTGTGATTCAGAAATTGGGGAGAGAGATGTTTAATTACGGAAGAATTGATTAACATTTTCAACTCTAGTTAAGGAGTTATGAAAACATGGGATTTATGAACAATGAAAGATAAGACGTGTTTTTATTTTAATTTGCAAATACAAGTTTGTTAGCTTGCTGGTGAAATATTAGGCCACCTCTCTGTTTTTCAATGAAAATCAAAGTCCTTTCATAAAAGCCGCTCCTCTGTAGGTATAATTCTGTGGGCCTAATTCAGATAATGCATGTCATACCAGTGCTTCAAGCCAAGCTTCCTGCTCCAACCTTTCTCACTCTCTCCCCACATGCAAAATTGTAGTCACATCCCGCACCCTACACTCTTCTGTCCAATGCATGTAAATAGCCTGCCCGCTCCATAGCAAGCTGCTCTATCCACACTGATTGGTCAAGTCATTTAATGTCGCGCTAAAAGTGATAACATAACTTGTGTTGTTTTTGGTTCGAACTGGTTTAGAACTTTATTTTGCCTTTTTGGTGTTGTAATATATAATTTATTTCACCAAATTCGAAAATTCTGTCATAATGAACACGTTCACCTTCATAAAAAAACATGTTTTCCCATCTCCACAGATTAAATTAGAACAATTGCTATAAAAGCTAACAATTAAAGTTACAGGTTTGACCGTAGCAAGGTGGACCATTTCATATTAAATCAGCCATGACTTCCCTTGTGACAGGGGCAAAGGAACTTGTTGTGAGCACCAGGGAGTGGCAATTGAATTCCAGCTTAACAAAAATGTGAATGTACTTGCCTACAATCTGACACTCCTCTTGTCAGTGCTCTGATCGACGTCTGAAATGGCACCCTGTACACTATATAGTGCACTAATAGGACTCTGGTCAAGGGTAGGGAATAGGGTGCCATTTTGGATGCACAATGGTTTACATCACCAGGGTGACCTGATACGACACTCAGGTGTGGCAGAGCAGGGCAGATATTTGGATATTTAGTTGCAGGTTTTCAGTTCCAACATCTGTGAGAGACACAATCCACCACACCTCAGAGGACAGAGCAACTTCATCAAGTGGCTACAGGTGAGCAAAACAGTTATCTTTATATAATCGTTTTTTTTTCATTTAGCATTTAAATCTCAATTGATACATATTGATGTACCTTGTGAGCAAAAACATAAGATGTATAAAACATATATATTTTTTAATCCGAACAGTGGCAATATATTAAAATATATGGACACATTCTGATATTTCGTAAAGTTAAAGTAATCTACAAAGGACTGTTAGAGATTATTTTAATTAATTTAGCTTCTTCAGGTTTTTTTTGTGCTTTACTACACACCTTGTTGACATTAGTGTTTACATATTTATTTTTTAACCCCCAACAAAATAAGACTTCACCAGGGTAATACCTAACACCCTGTTTTAGTGGTTACAGAATGACTGTATGTGAAGATAGAGAAATACTTTGCATGATCCTGTTGCTTGTATAACTTTCATCCTCCCTCTCTGTCTCTATGTTTCTGTTTCTCTCACCTTCTCTCACCCCCTCCCTCCTCTCTCTCTCTCTCTCTCTCTCTCTCACACATATATCTCAAGAACGTTCACACATTACAGTTACATACCGTACATCGTTAAGATGAACTTATCTCAAGTCAATGATACTTCCACCCCTCCTATCTCCCTAATTGATCTGGGTGTAAAGGGTGTCCTTGCGGCACATATTGTCCCCATGCTTACCTCCTGTGCAATCAACATCATCCTGGGTGTCCCCACCAATGTCTACATCCTGTGGATGATACTGACTGGAGAAGGAGCGACGATGGCCTCAGAGTTCTTCTCTCTCCACCTGATTGTGTCTGAGATCCTTTTCTGCCTCTTTAGTGCGTTCACCATATCTGATGTCTATGTCCAGTCTGATTTTGTCCACAAAGCTAAACCTTTTTCCACTGGATTTGTTGTCACCAGCTGACACCTGTTCCATTGCTGCATCTGCATAGAGCGCTACCTGTCAGTGGTCCACCCTGTGGTCTTCCTGAAGTACAAACCCCTGAGATACAGGGTGGGGTGTTGTGGTGTTTTCTGGCTTTGTTTGAAAACATTTCACCAATGTTCTTCTAATCTCACTTTGTCCAATCACTGATCTATTTCTTGTTGATGTCATTCTGCTACCTCTGAGTTCTCTGGGCTCTGAAACGTCCAGGGCCAGGGGATGGGGATGGGGACAGGGAGGGGACAAACAGCATTAAGATGATGGCCTTCAAGATAATTTTGATTATCCTGGTGTATACTACTGTGTCTCAACTCCCGCTAGTACTGATGATACTGACTAAAAGTTACATTCCACATATGGACTTTCTTACAGGCATTGCCATTTGTTTCTGCATCTGTGTGATCTCTGGGTTTATGCAGCCCCTCTACCTCAACAGGGTTGGTAAGCTGCCCTGTATCAGAGGTCTCTAAGTCAAAAAGTCTCATCTTTTCAACCCATTTGTGCCTTAAAAACATAGTATATGTTACTATATTTATGTCCAATATTTGTCAATAATCATTTGAGATTTAAAATGTATAACTTTTTCCATATGGATTTGATTGTTTTCTAAGTCACGATGTTTAACTTTATTTACAATGTAATCAGTAGCCTAGGAAGTGATGGATTGATTTTATTTTGATAATATTATGTCTGCAGTTTGTACCCACATAGTGTAAACCAGTCGAAGAACTTCCAAATTGTCCATATTTAGCATGAAAATTGTGATATCTGATCATGCTTATAGGTAGTGGTAACGTGTTTGCGGAGATGGCCATCAAGGTAAACGCTGCTTAAATTACCTTTAAATATCTAGCGAGATATAGCACGGTTTTGTATTGAATCCTGGGCATAATGTACTTGCTTGCAAATAGACCTGGTGTCATTCTGTTTTAACATTTGCGTGATATTTCTTTAGCAGAGACAGACCATTCCACTGGCTATTGCAGAAAAAGACTGGCACTGAACTTTTACATGAGTTTTCTCTTGAAATGATAATTGTTTTTGAAAGTTACAATGTAGATATTGTTGTGTTGATGGGATTAAATACATACATATTAAGGAGCTCCCTGTCTGTCTTCTTTAAAAAGTATAAATAAAGGATATAATTGTAATAAATGATAACAATAAGTACAACAAATAAAATAATAACATTTCAATACACATTATTATCCTTAACCTCTACGGGCTCAGTATTCCCCCCCCCCTCCCCGCAGGATGGTTGAGCTAACGTGCGCTAATGTGATTAGCATGAGGTTGTAAGTTACAAGAACATTTCCCAGGACGTAAACATATCAAATATGGGCAGAAAGCTTAAATTCTTGTTATTCTAACTGCACTGTCCAATTTACAGTAGCTATTACAGTTAAATAATACCATGCTATTGTTTGAGGAGAGTGCACAGTTATGAAGTCGAAAATGTATTAATAAACCAATTAGGCACATATGGGCAATCTTGATACATCATTTTGAACAGAAATGCAATGGTTCATTGAATCAGTCTAAAACTTTGCATATACACTGCTGCCATCTAGTGGCCAAAATCTAAATTGCACATAACCTGTAATCGTACTTTATGGCCTTTCTCTTTAATTTAAAAACTGCTAAATAAAAAGGGATGTTTTTTTTCTTTGTATTATCTTTTACCAGATCTAATGTGTTATATTCTCCTTCATTAATTTCACCATTCCACAATAATCAAAGTATTTCCTTTCAAATGGCATCAAGGATATGCATATCCTTGCTTCAGGCCCTGAGCTACAGACAGTTAGATTTGAGCATGTAATTTTAGGCGGAATTTGAAAAGAAGAGTCCGATCCTTGTACTGTATATTTATAATAAATATTAACAATAATTATAAAAACAAATACAATAGTTATATTTATTTATACTTGTCCTTAAAGTTAATGATCAGGTCCCACTATTATGGTGTCATAAAATTGCATTAAATAACACGGAATACTTCTGTACTGACTACCATATTGTGTAACTAGGGACTTGAGTTTTTCCTGAAATTTTAAGATGACCTGGTCTGGAAAAACTTATGGCCCTATCCATCCTTAACACATTCTACACAGCATAGCTTATTCTCTTAAACCATACTGAAAATCACTTAGTGTTGTCATAACCAGCAGAAAACAATTGCTTGTCAGGTGTGGTCCATTAAGTTAGATGATGGGCAGCATCAGTTTACAGACAGGAGAAACACTGGTGTCTTGGTGGGTGTGTAAAACTGATCCTAAGCTTGACCTTAAGACTGATACACCTTAAGTCGTCATCTCTTCGCCGGCTCTATGGCTCCAACTGGTGGCAAAAACAGACTGTGGAAATGATGATCTCTAGTTGACTGGAGGACTCAATGTCTCAGTCGGGATTAAAGGTGGAGACAGGGACAGGGGTGGATACTAAACAAGAGGACCCACTGTATTAAAGGTGGATGCAGGGACAGGGGTCAAAACTAAGATTGAAGGAGAGGAGGCTCAGCCTGGGGTTGAAACAAGGGATGAACGTTGATAAAGTGGTTCAAGCCACAGAGAGGGAGTCTCCAGCATTAGGAGGACATAATCAAGAGGAGGAGTCTGATGTGTCTTCATTACCGCTAGCAGGAATAAACCAGAGAGAGGCTACAGAACCCAACACAGACTGGCCTGGAGGTCAGGGTGGAGAGGAAGTCACAGAACCCAACACAGACCAGCCCAGAGGTCAGGATTGAGAGCAAGTCACAAAACCCAACACATACCAAGCCAGAGGTCACAGAACCCAACACAGACCAATCCAGAGGTCAGGGTGGAGAGTAGGACAAAGAACCCAACACAGGCCAGCCCGGAGGTCAGGGTGGAGACTAGGCCACAGAACCCAACATAGAAATTTGTTTGTGATATTACATACAACCGGAAAAAACGTTTGGATATCAGAGTGGAGGTAACACACCATTATTACCAGAATTACCACAATGAATACGACTTTGCCAAATTGAATCCTTTGTTCGTACCTCCAAGGGAAATTTACCTGATTCCAGAGGCTGATCCAAAACACAGCCGGCGGAGAAGAGGTATTCAGAGTGGTTTTCTAGTCTGACTCAGGAGGCACGCACACCACTCACCGCTTCTGAGTATAATATTTGCTAATGTTCAGTAAATTCAATTAGTAAACCAATTTGGAATTTTCGTCTGCTTCCTGACTTGAAAAGTAAGTAAGATGCTAATGAGATTGTTATTTTTGTATTTTTATTCTTCTGCAGAAATCCCTGGAAAAGTGGAAAGCGAAGAAATACGAGCTGAAAAGTTAAATATTGATTTGCTGACTGGCTGCTTACCAACCCCTGACTGACTGATTCATTCCTGTCTTTTAACCTATCTGGTAAATGTGGGATGCTAGCATAACATTAGATTATGTTAGGACAGCGCCGAGACAAGAAAAACGACACAGCCATTTTCCAAGCAAGGAGAGGCATCACAAAAACCAGAAATACAGCTAAAATTAATCACTAACCTTTGATGATCTTCATCAGATGGCACTCATAGGACTTCATGTTACACAATACATGTATGTTTTGCTCGATAAAGTTCATATTTATATCCAAAAACCCCATTTTACATTGGCGTGTAATGTTCAGAAATGTTTTGCCTCCCAAAACCTCCGGAGAATAAGCACATCAATTTACTGTTATTCAAAGAATTATAGATACACTTCTCCTTAATGCAACCGCTGTGTCATATTTCAAAAAAACTTTACAGCGAAAGCACACTTTGCAATAATCTGAGTACAGTGCTCAGACAACGACAACAAACAATACAGATACCCGCCATTTTGGAGTCAACTAAAATCAGAAATAGCATTATAAATATTCACTTACCTTTGATGATCTTCATCAGAATGCACTCCCAGGAATCCCAGTTCCACAATAAATGTTTGTTTTGTTCGATAAAGTCCATCATTTATGTCCAAATACCTCCTTTTTGTTGGCGTGTTTAGTCCACTACTCCAAATGCAGGAAGCGCACGCAAAATGTCACGACGAAAAGTCAAAAAAAGTTATATTTACGTTCGTAGAAACATGTCAAACGATGTATAGCATCAATCGTTAGGATGTTTTTATCATAAATCTACAGTAATATTCCAACCGGACGATTCCTTTGTCTTCAAAAAAGAAAAGGAACACAGCTAACTCTCACGGGAGCGCCCGCCACTGAACTCATGTCATTCTCTCAGTCATCTGACTCCAAGAGCTCTTATTCTCACCCCATTCACAGTAGAAGCATGAAACAACGTTCTAAAGACTGTTGACATCTAGTGTAACCCTTAGGAAGTGCACAATGACCACACAGATACTGTATACTGGACAGGGAATCACTTGAAAATCTTCAAACCACTTCCTGGTTGGATTTTTTCTCAGGTTTTTGCCTGCCATATGAGTTCTGTTATACTCACAGACATCATTCAAATCGTTTTAGAAACGTCAGAGTGTTTTCTATCCAAATCTACTAATAATATGCATGTCTTACCTTCTGGGCCTGAGTAGCAGGCAGTTTAATTTGGGCACATCATTCATCTGAATTTCCGAATACTGCCCCCTGTCACTAAAAAGTTAACTCTTTCCCCCTAATTTCCCACTCCCTTGTTTTTTTTTATTTTTTTTGCAGATGGGTCCAGAAATACTTTGCATGATCTGTTGCTTTTATAACAATCCTCCTCTCCTCTCCTCTCCTCTCCTCTCCTCTCCTCTCCTCTCCTCTCCTCTCCTCTCCTCTCCTCTCCTCTCCTCTCCTCTCCTCTCCTCTCCTCTCCTCTCCTCTCCTCTCCTCTCCTCTCCTCTCTTCCCCCTCCTTCCTTCCATCACTTCCTCTCTCTTCTCTCTCTCCCATCCCTCTCTCCCCTCTTCCCCCCTCTCTCTTCTCTCTCTCCCCTCCCTCTCTCCTCTCTTTCCCCTCCCTCTCTCTTCTCTCTCTCCCCTCCCTCTCTCCCCTCTTCCCCCTCCCTCTCTCTTCTCTCACCCCTCCCTCTCTCTCTCTTTTTCTGTCTCTTTTAGAGAGATATTTTCCCATGATATGGAAGAGGTGACCCGAGAGAGGAATTAAAATATAAACCTGTGACCATAAAGTATTTTTTTTTCAATCTATGTCTACTTTTTGTAATTGAAGCGTGTTTGATCATTTAACAGCAGAACAATTCAACTGTTAACTTTTACCCTTATGTTTACCTACTTATGCAGCATCCTGATTTGAATACTGTTTATTCAGCAGTGTGGTTTCCCCTAGGCCTCCATGCGCAACAAGGGAAATGTACTGATTTCCATGTTCAACTCAGGCATGAACCATTAGCTTCCCCCCAGCCATAGCACAGCTAGCCACTGTGCTAAAACGGCTAACTTCTAGTTAACATCTTTTATATTCAGAAGCTATTTAAAATCTATATATATTTCAATGACTCACTGCTTCACTGCAACATTTGATTTCAGTAAAAGGGAATTCTCAGTCAATATAAAAATTTTAAATAATAATACATGTATTGATTATACATAATGGGAATAAGCAATATTTAATAATAATATATTTAATCCATATCGCGCTTTTCATAACAAGAAGATTCTCAAAGTCTACACTTAACTAAATGATCTCTTGACCTCTGACACAGAGTTTTACATCAAAGCTCCAGTCATTTGCATCAGCAGCCTGAGCCACTGGTAATGTTTGTTTCTCCTTGTAGCTCAGCCGCTTTGACTGTCTAATCAGAACACATTTGGAGCAAGGATGACCTTGTACATGTCCTGCATGGCACCCTATTTTCTATTTAATGCCCTACTTTTGTCCAGGGTCCAAAGCTCTGCTCTGGTTAACAACAGTGAACTGTATAGGGAATAGGGTGCCATTTTGGACTTTACTGCTTTTCCCTTCAAACAAAAGAACTAAACTAAACCTAAACCATAGAATCAATTCATTTAAATCACTGTTCAGAGCAGCATTGTCATTAGGAATGAAAATGAAAACATTTAAACATGCTGTTGAACATATGAAATGAATGGTTGTAACACATCAGTAACTAACCATAAAACATAATTGAAAAATTACGTAGATAGAGTTTTATAAGAGATAAGATGTAAAAGATCACTTCATTGTTTGCTATTTGTCTTTAGTCTCTTTCTAATTTATTATTTAAAAAAGAAACTGTGTGGCCTGTGGCTCTAGAATCACAATCTCAGTCTATGAACCATTCGCACAGAGACCAGAGAGAGTTCTGCATCCAGGTATGTCATGTTGATTCTTTATGATCGTGGGTTTATATAAAGATGGGGAAATGCGTATTGTAAGTTCATGGCAATCTACTGAACTGTACCTTTTACAATGCTGTTAATAATCAACTTGACAAGAAAACCATACAGCCATTTTCCAAGCAAGGAGAGGCATCACAAAAACCAGAAATACAGCTAAAATCAATCACTAACCTTTGACGATCTTCATCAGATGACACTCCCAGGACTCAATGTTAAACAATACATGTATGTTTTGTTCGATAAAGTTCATATTTATATCCAAAAAACCCATTTTACATTGGCGCGTGATGTTCAGAAAATGTATTGCCTCCCAAAACTTCCGATGAATGAGCACATCAATTTACAAAAATACTCATCATAAACATTGATGAACTTTACAACAGTTATTGAAAGAATTATAGATACACTTCTCCTTAATGCAACCGCTGTGTCAGATTTCAAAATAGCTTTACGGCAAAAGCACATTGTTCAATACTCTGAGTACAGAGGTCAGCCATCAAAGCAAGCAATACAGTTACCCGCCAAGTTCTGGAGTCAACTAAACTCAGAAAAAGTATTATAAATCTTCACTTACCTTTGCTGATCTTTGTCGGAATGCACTCCCAGGACTCCCACTTCCAGAAGAAATGTTCTTTTTGTTTGAAAAACTCCATATTTATGTCCAAATACCTCCTTTTGTTCGCGCGTTCAGATCACTATCCAAAGGCAAAATGCGCGAGCGTAAAACCAGATACAAAAAGTAAAAATGTTCCATTACCGTTCGTAGAAACATGTCAAACGATGTTTACAATCAATCCTTAGGGTCTTTTTAACATAAATATTCGATAATATTCCAACCGGACAATAGCGTATTCATTACAGAGGAAAAAGAAGGAGCGGCGCGCCTGCCTGCCCGCACAGTAAATAACTCACTGGTCCCAGGTAGTCCACTGATTGAGTGGGCTCTTATTCTCTGCCCAGTAACAGTACAAGCATGAAACAAGGTTCTAAAGACTGTTGACATCTAGTGGAAGCCTTAGGAAGTGCAATATGACCCCACAGACACTGTAGTTTGAATAGGGATTAGAAAGAAAAACTACAACCCTCAGATTTCCCACTTCCTGGTTGGATTTTTCTCAGGCTTTTGCCTGCCAAATGACTTCTGTTATACTCACAGACATCATACAAACAGTTTTAGAAACTTCAGAGTGTTTTCTATCAAATCTACTAATAATATGCAAATATTTGACTCGGCCCGAGTAGCAGGCAGTTTACTCCGGGCACGCTTTTCATCCGAACGTGAAAATACTGCCCCCTATACCGAACAGGTTTTAATATGTGCATAACTTCTCAAGTAGCTGTTTTTTTATTTTTATAGAGCAGAGAAAATATGACAATAAGGTCAGAAAATGTAAAAAACAAAAACAATTAGTTCCCTTTGCATACACACTTTGGTCTCTTAGATGGGTTTGGGTCTAATCAGAGTAGGCAGGCTATTTGCATGTCAGGAAGGCAGGCAGGGGGGCAGACCCTCCTCTTGTCAGTGCTCTGGTCTGTGTCGAAAATGGCACCCTACAGTACATTCGGAAAGTATACAGACCCCGTGACATTTTCCACATTTTGTTACGTTACAGCCTTATTCTAAAATGGATTAAATAAAACCTTTTCCTCGTCAATCTACACACAATACCCCATAATGTCAAAGCGAAAACAGGTTTTATAAATTGTAGAAAGCTGGGGCCTGGGGGGTCACGTCGACGTTCACAGGGACGGCTGCTTCCCTCTACTCACCTCAGTTCCCCATTCACTGCTTCCTCACCTACATCCTGCTCTTCTGCAGCCTCTCCATCGTCTGTGTCCTGAAGCGCAAAAAAACTGGGCCAGGGAGAGATGGAGAGAAGAGGGGAGAGGGAGAAAAAAGGGAAGAACGCCATGAAGAAGAGAGCATTCACAATCGTCTCGGTCGTCCTGGTGATGATGTTGATCAACATCCGTCCGACCGTGGTCATTCACCTGCTGTAAGACTGCATCAGAGCTGAAGTTTTCTGCCTGTTCGATGCCCTCAACATGTTACTCCTGGTGTTCTGTGAGTTGGTACAGCCCCTCTTCTACCTCCACAGGAGTGGGAAACTACCCTGCTGCCTCAGGGGGCAGTGAGGGTGAGGTGGCACAACCATAGAAATAGAATTGGGTACACTCAAGATGGCCGCCGGTCCACCCATCTCACAACATTAATTTAAATGGCTAAACCGTTCTCGCTATTATAGATCTATTGGTCGCTCCTTCGTATATGTTAATGAATATTTAAAGGGATATTGCAACATTTTTCTTCTTTCCCAGAGTCATTTGAACTGCTGGATACCATTTTTATGTCTCTGCATCCACTATGAAAGAAGTTAAAAGTAGTTTTATGAGCCAATGGTAACTAGTGTTAGCAAAATGATCGGAGGTCTAAAGGAACGGATAACACTCGAAGCTACCTGTAATTTCCTCCTTCCTGGAGGTAGAGACATACAAGTGGTATTCATGAGTTCATATGACTCTGGTTTAAATAAAGTGCTTAATGGCCAGAATCTTACACTGTCCCATTAAGCGTCCAAGATAAAGAACAACAAGACAAATACCCATGTGTACTTTACACAGCTTAACAGTATGCGGAATGGAGAGATAACAAAACTATAGGTAGCGAATATACTGTATATGACTGGCATATTTTTAACCTTAACCCTTAAACTAACCTTAAATCCAAAACTAACCCTAACCTTAGCCCTAAAGTTAACCCCGTACGTTACACCAATCTCCCTAAACCTTACCTTAACCCTTACGCTAACCATAAACCCAAACCAAACCTTAGCCCGAAAGCTAATCCCTCATGCTACACCCACCCCCGTACGCCTAACCTTAGCCCTAAATTTAAATAATTTCAATCTATGTGCCTAATCCTAAACTTTGGATCTCCCTGGTTGAATATACACTTCCTAAACTGTCTGTTTTTGTTGTGTTTTTTATGGCCACGTCACATTGCTAGTAAGTCTCCTGTCCCTAGATGCAGTCACTAACAAAACCTCCTCAATCAATCATAGACTGTGTATGGCCATTAGGTCCTGGCAAACACAATCATTTGCATAGGTGTAATGACCTGATGCACCTGTTTGTGACTCAACAGGTGTACAAGCTGGGCCCAATAGACCTGACTTGTGTTCAGGACTCACCAAATGGAAATTGGTTTTAACCTCTATGGGCTAGGTGGGACGCAAGCGTCCCACCCGTGGTGCACTCCATCAACAGCAGGTGCATTTCAAGAGCGGCAAATATGAATCCAAATAAATGTCAAAATTCACATTTTTCAAACATACAACTATTTTACACCCTTTGAAAGATAAACATCTCCTTAATCTAACCACGTTTTCCGATTTCAAAAAGGTTTTACGGCGAAAGCATAAATTTAGAGTATGTTAGGACAGTACATTTACAAGAGTTGTGTGTAATGTTGTGCCAATTCAAAGACAGGCGTCACCAAAACCATAAAATCAGCTAAAATTATGCACTAACCTTTTACAATCTCCAACAGATGACACTCCTAGGACATTATGTTAGACAATGCATGCATTTTTAGTTCTATCAAGTTCATATTTATATCCAAAAACAGCGTTTTACTGTGGCGTTGATGTTCAGGAAATCGTTTCCCTCCAATAACCGGCATTCAAGTCAGCACCACAAATTAAATAATTAAAATTAGAAAACATTGGTAAAATATTATATTGTCATTTAAAGAATTATAGATTTACATCTCTTGAACGCAATCAACTTGCCAGATTTAAAAATAACCTTACTGGGAAATCACACTTTGCAATAATCTGAGCACTGCGCCCATAAAAATACGCGTTGCGATACAGACTAGCCGCCATGTTGGGGAGATCTAAAATCGAAAATACTATGTAAATAATCCATTACCTTTGATTCTCTTCATCAGATGTCACTTCCAGGTATCACAGGTCCATAACGAATGTAGTTTTGTTCAAAAAAGCTCATCATTTATGTCCAAAAATCTCCGTCTTGTTAGCACATGATCTAAGCCCGCCGGACTTCACTTCATGAACGAGGGGGAAAAATATATTTACGTTCGTTCAAACATGTCAAACGTTGTATAGCATAAATCATTAGGGCCTTTTTTAACCAGAACATGAATAAAATTCAAGGCGGACAAATGCAAAATCTTTTAAAACGTATTGGAACGAGGGTACCCAGCATGACCTAGCGCGCCAGGTGTCTAATGGGCCATCATCGTTCCATGGCTCTTGTTCGGTCAGATCTCCCTCCAGAAGACTCAAAACACTTTGTAAAGGCTGGTGACATCTAGTGGAAGCAATAGGAAGTGCCAAAATATTCCTCAGCCCCTGTGTTTTTCAATGGCATAGGTTTAAAGGTAATACAACACATCAGGTATCCACTTCCTGTCAGAATCTGTCTCAGGGTTTTGCCTGCCAAATGAGTTCTGTTATACTCACAGACACCATTCAAACAGTTTTAGAAACTTTAGGTTGTTTTCTATCCATATATAATAAGTATATGCATATTCTAGTTACTGGGTAGGATTAGTAACCAGATTAAATCGGGTACATTTTTTTATCCAGCCGTGCAAATACTGCCCCCTAGCCCTAACAGGTTTTAATAGGGTAAAAAACTAAGATGAGCATTCTCATTGAATAAGGTTTGGAAGTACCTCCTCCATTCCATATGTTTTGACCGTGTTATGTTGTATCTGTTGTAAATGAAAGGGCACTAAGTTATTTAACCTGTTGGGTCTAGGGGGCAGCATTTGCACGTCTGGATAAAAAAAATGTACCCGATTTAATCTGGTTACTAATCCTACCCAGTAACTAGAATATGCATATACTTATTATATATGGATAGAAAACACTCTAAAGTTTCCAAAACTGTTTGACTGGTGTCTGTGAGTATAACAGAACTCATTTGGCAGGCAAAACCCTGAGACATTTTCTGACAGGAAGTGGATACCTGATGTGTTGTATTGACTTTAAACCTATCCCATTGAAAAACACAGGGGTTTAGGAATATTTTGGCACTTCCTATTGCTTCCACTAGATGTCACCAGCCTTTACAAAGTGTTTTGAGTCTTCTGGAGGGAGATCTGACCGAACAAGAGCCATGGAACGATGATGTCCCACTAGACACCTGGCGCGCGAGTTCATGTTGGGTACCCTCGTTCCAATACGTTATAAAAGAGTATGCATTCGTCCACCTTGAATATTATTCATGTTCTGGTTAAAAAAGGCCCTAATGATTTATGCTATACAACGTTTGACATGTTTGAACGAACGGAAATATATTTTTTCCCCTCGTTCATGACGAGAAGTCCGGCTGGCTTACATCATGTGCTAACGAGACGGAGATTTTTGGACATAAATGATGAGCTTTTTTGAACAAAACTACATTCGTTATGGACCTGTGATACCTGGAAGTGACATCTGATGAAGAGAATCAAAGGTAATGGATTATTTACATAGTATTTTCGATTTTAGATCTCCCCAACATGACGTCTAGTCTGTATCGCAACGCGTATTTTTCTGGGCGCAGTGCTCAGATTATTGCAAAGTGTGATTTCCCAGTAAGGTTATTTTTAAATCTGGCAAGTTGATTGCGTTCAAGAGATGTAAATCTATAATTCTTTAAATGACAATATAATATTTTACCAATGTTTTCTAATTTTAATTATTTAATTTGTGACGCTGACTTGACTGCCGGTTATTGGAGGGAAACAATTTCCTCAACATCAATGCCATAGTAAAACGCTGTTTTTGGATATAAATATAAACTTGATAGAACTAAAAATGCATGCATTGTCTAACATAATGTCCTAGGAGTGTCATCTGATGGAGATTGTAAAAGGTTAGTGCATCATTTTAGCTGGTTTTATGGTTTTGGTGACCCTGTCTTTGACTTGACAAAACATTACACACAACTCTTGTAAATGTACTGTCCTAACATACTCTAAATTTATGCTTTCGCCGTAAAACCTTTTTGAAATCGTAAAACGTGGTTAGATTAAGGAGATGTTTATCTTTCAAATGGTGTAAAATAGTTGTATTTTTGAAAAATTTGAATTTTGACATTTATTTGGATTCAAATTTGCCGCTCTTGAAATGCACCTGCTGTTGATGGAGTGCACCACGGGTGGCACGCTAGCGTCCCACCTAGCCCCAAGAGGTTAAACAGACATACTTCCAGTAGAGAGAAGAGCACCATCAGTCAAACTCTCTCTCTCTGTTTTTCTCTGTTTCTCTCTGTCTCTTCCTCCCTCTCTCTTTCTCTCAGCTTCCATCACACATCAGAACTGCACCAAGTGAAGGGATGAATAACTCAACTTCAGTTGCAAACTCTTTCCTGCCTGGATATCCAGTTGCTGCCTACTTGTCCCAAGACCAATCATTCAGCACTGCTTTCTATGCAATCAACTTTATCCTTGGTCTCCCCACCGATATCTATGGCCTGTGGCTGATACTGACTGATGCGGGATGGACAATGGCTTCAGAGTTCTTCGCTCTCAACCTGGATGTGTCTGAGATCCTCTTCTGCCTGTTTTCTATTTTGTATTTTGTCTGGCTAAACCACCCCATTATCGTTGTCTCGTACATCATGGTATTTTCTTATGGTTTTCTAATGACAGGCTGTCCTCTGTTCTAGTGCTGTATCTGTGTGGAGCGCTACCAGGCAGTGGTCCACGATGTGGTCTACCTGAAGTACAAACCTCTGAGATACAGGGTTGGGTGTTGTCTGGCTGATGGTGCTTGGGTCCTGTCTGTTATTTATGTTTGGAAGTTAAATAACTTTTACATTTTATGTTTACTGGGTTGAGTTTGATGTTCTTTTTGTTGAAGCTATTCTGCCTCCTCTCAGTTCTCAGGGCTCTTAAACGTCCTGGACCGGGGGAAGGGGAGAGGGAGTGGACAAACAACATGAAGATGAGGGCCTTCAAGATCATTTTGCTTATCATGTTGTTTATGGTGGTGAACTGTCTTCCGTATCAGGTAACTATACCTTTAAAAGGTTATTTGAATGTTGGATTGTTTTTGTTAGCCTTAAGCATTTGTTTCACCATCAATGTGATTAATGGATTGGTGCAGCCCCTCCTCTACCTCCACAGGGCTGGGAAACTGTCCTGTATCAGAGGTCTCTAAGAGATAATAGAGGCTAGATAATAGGCTTTATGTAGTCCAGTAGGTCTACCACCTGATTCCACGGGTGAATTATGTAGTTGATGTGTATATAGATATGAATAGTGCAATTATTGTTTAGTAATGTGTTTATGCAGGTGTCATCTGCAAAATAGACTGTAGTCTCAGCATGAGTCCCTGCTTAAATAAAAGTTCAATAAAATAGTTATATATACAGTACCTGTCAAAGGTTTGGACACACCTACTCATTCAAGGGTTTTTCTTTATTTTTACTATTTTATACGTAGAATAATAGTGAAGACTTTTCAACTATAAAATAACACATATGGAATTATGTAGTAAACACCATTTTTCTATCCAAATCACAGCTTGATCACAGCTATGCACACTCTTGGCATTCTCTCAAACAGATTCATGAGGTAGTCGCCTGGAATGATTCATTGCGATCTCCAGAGGTGGGACCAAGTCATTGTTCTACAAGTCACAAGTAAGTCTCAAGTCTTAGCACTCAAGTGCCAAGTCAAGACCCAAGTCAAGACAGGCAAGTCCGAGTCAAGTCTCAAGTCCTAAACTTTGAGTTTTGAGTCCTAAACAAGTCATAATGTGCTCGTCACCAAATGTAATAGCATTTCATATTTTTTACAAGAGTAATGGTTAGCATATTACATTTACGCAAATCATGAATGCTTTAAAATATATATATATATATATATATATATATTTATTACTTTCCAAATAAACATTATATTTCCATGGGAATACATGGGTAGCCATGAGAAAGACCCCCCATAGCGATCGACTATCGAGGATCACTATGGGGGCGCTATCGGGCGATGTAGGCTTGTACACAATCGTCAAACCTTAACACACAACACACACACCCTCTCTGTGTGGTTACAGTAGGCTGACATATGCCAATGGTTCTAGGAACAGCAGTAACATCAGGCAGGATTTAGGCTACCAACTGCCTAGCAGTTGTAGCTCATTCTTGGTGCAATGATCACTTTCCCACACTGACTGACTGTGTGGAGGCTCATTGACTTAATGTTACGTTAGCCTACAAGCGTCACAAGCAAAGTTAGATATAGCTGTCGGCTATATTAGCCACGACTTGTCGTTCTTTGTGCAGCTTCAAATGTCGAACAAAGTTGCAAGTTGTTGCGTCTCTGTCTAATTTTCTTCCCGCATGTTTTGCAAGTTGCAATTCATTTTTTGTTGACTACAGCATAGTCTTTATATCCAAAATTAATAATTTTGTGTATCATCTTTCCAAGGGCTCCGACTGAATTCACCCACCGACATTCCTCTGCGCTGCCACGCACAACTTTGTCTCAGCTGGCACAATTTGATTGGCTGCTGTCCGATTCAAACTATAATCTGTTAAATGAAGAGTTGATGCGCTGCACACTTTTTTAAATAGCATTTTTAATATTTGGGCTTGGGGAGGGTATCAAGTCAGTTCGAGCCAAAGGGCTCAAGTCCAAGTTAAAACCTCTTTGGGCTAGGGGGCAGTATTTTCACGTCCGAATGAAAAGCGTGCCCAAAGTAAACTGCCTGCTACTCAGTCCCAGAAGCTAGGATATGCATTTAATTAATTATGTCCGTGAGTATAACAGAACTGATATGGCAGGCAAAACCCCGAGGACAAACCATCCCCCCCAAAAAAATTCAGCTTACCACTATTTTCAATGGCTAGTACTATAATTATAAGTACAAGTCCTCCCAAATAGCCGTTCCTAGGGCTTCCACTAGATGTAAACAGTCTTTAGAAAGAGTTTCAGGCTGGTTTTTGGAAAAATGACCCAGAAATTGTAGTTTTTCTAGGTGGCTCCCATTTTGGCCTTAGTGTTTCCAAGAGCGTGGAGGAAAGCGTGTTTTTTGTTGTTTATCTCCGGTAAAGACAATAACGATTCTCCGTCTTAAATTTGATCGTTTATTTGTGTATTAGGATATCTACGGTTTGATTATAAACGTTGTTTGACTTGTTTGGAAAAATGTATTAGTTACGTTTGGGATTAATTTTGTATGCATTTTGACTGAAGCGCGCCAGCTAAACTGAGTTTTTATGGATATAAAGAAGGACATTATCGAACAAAAGGACCATTTGTGATGTAACTGAGACCTTTTGGAGTGCCAACAGAAGAAGATCATCATAGGTAAGGCATTTTTTTATATCGCTATTCCTGACTTTCGTGTCACACCTCCCTGGTTGAAATATGTTTGTCATGCATTTGTATGATGGGGCGCTGTCCTCAGATAATTGCATAGTTTGCTTTCGCCGTAAAGCCTTTTTGAAATCTGACACGGCGGCTAGATTAACAAGAAGTTAACCTTTATTTTGATGTATTACACTTGTGATTTTATAAAAGTGAAATATTTCTAATAATTTAATTTGAATTTCGCGCTCTGCAATTTCACCGGATGTTGTCGAGATGTTCTGCTAGAGGAACGTCTAGCCGTAACAGGTTTAAGTCACGAGTCATTGGTCTTAAAGTCAAGTCAAAGTCGAGTTGCAAGTCATCATATTTGTGACTCGAGTCTGACTCGAGTACAAGTCATGTGACTTGAGTCCACACCTCTGGCGATCTCTCAGTTTGTGCACAGGGCTGGGACACTGCCCTGTATCAGGTGTCTCTGAGGAAGATTAATTAATATATTTCATTTTGGTTGGTGCAATTTCTTTTAAACAAATATTTATTTAACCTAATTTTTAACATTCCATCATAAAGATGACATGTTCAAGTTTATAAAAAAAATGTTTTCCAATCTTAAGAGGTTAAATTAAGAGAAAGAACTATACAAGTTTACAATTGAAGTAACAGGGTTGACCATTTAATCTTAAATCAACCATAACTACCCTTGTGACGGGGAACTAAGATTGTTGTGAGCAGCAGGGAGGGGCAAACTAAAACAAGCTTAACAAATCATTTGAATGTATTTGCCTACAATATGACACCGCTCGTCTGTGCTCTGCTCGATGTCTAAAATTGCACCCTATTTACTATATAGTATAGTACCCTAATTTTGTTCAGGGCCCGTAGGCCTCTGGTCAGAAATAGTTCACTTTATAGGGATTAGGGTGCCATTTTGGATGCACAGTGGTTTACAATACAAGATTAAGATGACAGGACACTCACTTGTGGCAAGGGAGGAAAGGGTAGAGATGTGAATATTTAGTTGCAGGTTATCAGGTCCAGCATCTGTGCGAGACACTATACACCACACTTCAGAGGACAGAGACACTGCATCAATAGGCTACAGGTGAGTTAAATCATTTTTTCATTTGAATAAAAATTTAGATTGATATAGATTGATGTAGCTTTTGAACAAAAACAGAAGATGTAGAAAAATTGATATTTTAATCTGAATATTGGCAATTTTGAAAATATATGGACAAGTTATGATATTTCATGTTTACAAAGTGATCATGTGTAGTGCATTTTTTATCAACAAAGGACTGTAACAGATTATCTTAATTTAGCTTCCTCAGGTTCTTTGAGTCCTTCATTGTGATTCTAAAAAGGCTGCACACCTAGTTGATGGTACTCAGCGTTTTTCATGTATTTTTCAACCAGGGTAAAACAAAGGCTTCAGCAGAGTAATATCTAAGATCCTATTGCCGTGGGTACAGAATGATTATATGTGCATATATAAGATGAGTTCAGTCTGCAACTATAGCGAGATAAATACTTTGCATGATCCTGTTGCTTGTATAACTTTCTTCCTCTCCCCCTCCCTTTCTCTTATCTCTCTCCCCCTCCTTCTCTCTTTATCTCTCTCCCTCCCTTTGTCTCTTTATCTCTCTCTCTCTCTACCTCTACCTCTCTCTCTCTCTCTGTACCTCTCTCTCCCTGTCTCCTTTCTTACAGATCTCAAGAATTTTCACACATTACAGTTGACATGAACTTATCTACAGTCAATGACTCATCCACATCTCCTCCTATCTCCCTCATTGATCCGGGTGCACAGGGTGTTCAAGTGGCACATTTTGTCCCCATGTTAACTGCTTCCTATGCAGTCAACCTCATCCTGGGTCTTCCAACCAATGTCTACATCCTGTGGCTGATATTGACCGGAGCGGGAGGGACGATGGCCTCAGAGTTCTTTGCTCTCAACCTGACCGTGTCTGAGACCCTCTTCTGTCTCTTTAATGCCGTCCGCATAGCTGAACTCCAGTCTGACAAATATGTCCAGTCGGATCTTGTCCACAAAGCTGCAGCATTTTCTTTTGGGTTAATTTTCTCTGGTCGTCCCCTGTTCCAGTGCTGCATCTGTTTAGAGCGCTACCTGGCGGTGGTCCATCCTGTGGTCTTCCTGAAGTACAAACCCCTGCGATACAGGGTGGGGTGTTGTAGTATTGTCTGGCTGATGGTTATTGGGTCCTGCTGTCTATCTTTGTTTGAAAATCTTACACCAGTGTCATTCTACTCTGGCCTTGTCCAGTCACTGGTCTATTTTATGCTGATGTCATTCTGCTGCCTCTCAGTTCTCTGGGCTCTGAAACGTCCAGGGCCGGGGGATGGGGACAGGGAGGGGACAAGCAGCATTAAGATGAAGGCCTTTAAGATCATTTTGATTATCCTGGTGTATGCTACTGTGTCCCAACTCCCAGTGGCAGTTATGGTCCTGACTCATAAATACATTCCCTACATTAACTTTTTTACAGGCATGGCCATTTCTTATGGCATCGTTTTAATCTCTGGGTTTGTGCAGCCCCTCCTCTACCTCCACAGGGTTGGGAAGCTGCCCTGTATCGGAGGTCTCTAAGACAAAAAGTAAAATCTCTTCAACCAATTAGTGCTTTAAAAATGTACAATATATAATTGTATTTATGTTCTATATTACTATTACTTATTTTGTTTCCCAAGTAATAATGTTTGAATGTATTTCCAATGTAATCAGTAGAAAGTGATGGTTTGATTTCCCCCTTGTTTTGTTTTGATAATATTGGGTCTGCGGTGTATGTACCCACATACTGTAGAGTGTAAACCAGCCCAAGAACTTCCTAAATCGTCCACATGTATTATTGAAATGTTGATATACAGGCCGGGATTAAATTAGATCGCACTAGTAGACAATGCAGCTTTTAAAGGCAATGGTGTTCGCAGAGATGACATTCAAGGTAAATGCTGCACATGTCGGCTCAATTGGAAATTACCTTTAAAGGTCACGCGTGATAGAGCATGATTTTGTACTGAATCCTGGCCATAATTTACTTGTTTGTAAATAGACCTGGTGTCTTTCTGTTTTAATAATAGCATGATGTTTTATTGGCAGAGAGACAGACCATTCTGCTGGCTAATGCAGAAACAGACTGGCACCAAACATTTACATGTGTTTTCTCTTGAAATGATTGATGATTGTGCTTGAAAGGTACATTGTAGATATTGTTGGGTTGAAAATATTAAATACATATTAAGCAGCTGTCTGTCTGTCTGTCTGTCTGTCTGTCTGTCTGTCTGTCTGTCTGTCTGTCTGTCTGTCTGTCTGTCTGTCTGTCTGTCTGTCTGTCTGTCTGTCTGTCTGTCTGTCTCTCTCTCTAATTAAATTGTATTTGTCACATGAGCCGAATACAACAGGTGTAGACCTTACAGTGAAATGCTTACTTACAAGCCCTAACCAGCAATGCAGTTAAATAATAAAAATAAGAAATAAAAGTAACTACAGTTTTTCTCAATTGCTAAAATCCATTGGCTGAACAAAGTTCTCAGTTGCCTGGACTCATTTAGCTAAATATGCAGTCTGTTGTCAATACCTTAAACCATTTCACATGGTAAAACACAATTTGCAGATCTCACTTTTCAGCAAAACTCTAAACACATTCTCAAAACACATTCTGCACTCTAATGCACATGTCATCCAAACTGGTAAACACAAGTGGCAACAATCAAATACAAATAGAAATTGATTTAACCTGTTTCAAATGATGCGACACAACCAATATAAGCCAGTTCAGCGAGCAAACAGGTTGTTGAAGGTGGGAAGGATTAAGTCTGAGAATGGATAGAAGAAACAATGTGAGAGGACGAGGACGAGTGCGTATGTGAGGTGGGCGACGAGGAGGAAGAGGAGGAGGAGGGCAAGAAAGAGGAAGAGGATGACGAAGAGGAAGACAAAGAGTGGAAATATCTGATGAAATTCGAGCAACAGTTATAGACCATGTTCTTGTCCATGGACTGACAATGAGGGAAGCAGGACTTAGAGTGCAACCAAATTTGAGCCGATTTTCTGTGTCCACCATAGTAAGGACATTCAGAGAAGAGAACAGGTACAGTATACTACTGTATTTTTGTAATTGCAAATTTACTGTACTACACTCTATGCAGCTGTTTCAATAGACATTTGTAAAGTTAATCACTGTATGTATTGTACTGCATGAATATGTTTTGTAAATGCACAACTACTTTTTGTAGAATTGCAAGGCTGCCACATGCAGATGGAAGGACAGCTATATTCACTCGGGAGCAAGAGGCCGTTATAGTTGGCATGGTCCTTCAAGATAATGCAATATGACTCAGAGAAATCCAGGAACGAGTGATACAAGACAACAAACACTTCCAGGGAATCGACAGTGTAAGCATTTCCACAATTGACCGTATCCTCCATCGTAACAGGATGCGAATGAAACAAGTATACAGAGTACCTTTTGAGCGCAACTCACCAAGGTTGAAAGAACTGCGAGCTCAGTATGTGCAAGTAAGTGTACATTCAGAAACATTTACTGTAATCCAGATTGTCTACAGTACTAACACATACTACTATATGTGAATGACATTACTCTTCAGTACATACAATGTATGTGAATCAGAAGTGCATACAGTAGGCCTAATTGTACTCTACAGTATAGCACTGTCTCTGTACGACTTACAAAATCCTACATACAGTATATTGTATTTCTACACAGACAATATTTGACTTGGAATCCTTGGACAAACCCCATGAGTTCATCTTTGTCGATGAAGCAGGCTTCAATCTAACAAAGAGGAGAAGGAGAGGCCGAAACATGATTGAACAGCGGGCCATTGTTGAAGTCCCTGGTCAACGAGGTGGCAATGTCACAATCTGTGCTGCTATCAGCAACCATGGTGTTCTACATCACCATGTTACACTCGGGCCATATAACACCCAGCACCTTCTAAGATTTATTGCCAATCTAAGAGATATTTTATTTGAGCAGCAGGTTCAAGAGCAGCAGGGTCAAGAGCTAAATGAGAATCCCATTCCCACCTATGTGATACTGTGGGACAATGTCAGTGTCCACCGAGCTGCTCAGGTAAGGGAATGGTTTAATATCAATGGGCAGTTTATGAACTTGTACCTCCCTCCATACTCGCCTTTCCTGAATCCGATTGAGGAGTTTTTCTCCTCTTGGAGATGGAAAGTGTATGATAGACAACCCTACACCAGAGTAAATCTGCTGCAAGCCATGGATTTAGCCTGTGGTGATATAGGTGAGGAATCATGTCAGGGCTGGATACGGCACACAAGAGGCTTCTTCCCCCGTTGCCTCAGGAGGGACAATATTGCTTGTGATGTCGACGAAGTGCTCTGGCCTGACCCAGCCCAAAGACAAGAAGAAGCACATTGATCACATGTTTACTCCTTTGATTTTTGTCCCTTTTAGTATTGTATACTGTAGTACAGAGCATTGTAGGCTGTATACTGTACAATGGACAAATTGTATGGCCCTGAACATTGTGCTTTCCATTTATTAACAGTACTGACTGCTCAGAGTTACAGTATCACAGAGACAAAGGACAAGTTTTTGAGATGCAGGGTACAGTACTGTAAAAATAGGGGTACAAGGAGGAGGAAGAACAAAAAACAAAATTGTAAAGGGCAAAGCAGAGTAGTAATTTCTGATCAATTTTGAGCTACTATGATAGAACATGTTTTCGTTCATCAAAAGACAATGATGGAAAAATTTGAATATTTTTTTAGATTAAAAATTTACTTTTCCCTGAGAATTGTATGTTTTGAACAATGTGTTTTCAAATTTTTGGTGTATTGTTTACTGACTGCTTGAGAGTGTATATCATTTTGATCACTTTGTTTATGATTTGAGAGCAGTGTTTGATTTTGAACACAGGTAAAACTGTTTTGAGGCGAATGTTTCATTTTGCGAGAGGAGTCAGAGGTTATGTAAATAGTGCTTGAAGATGAGGTTTTGTGTTTAATGTTTTCAGGAAACAGAGCAAGGTTTCAGAAATTGTGTTTTAGCAATTGAGAAAAACTGTAATAATTAAATAGCAGCAGTGAAATAACAATAGCGAGGCTATATACAGGGGTACCGGTACAGAGTCAATGTGCGGGGACACTGGTTAGTCGAGGTAATATATACATGTAGGTAGAGTTATTAAAGTGACTATGCATAGACAATAACAGAGAGTAGCAGCAGTGTAAAATAGATGGGGGGGGGGGGGGGGGGCAATGCAAGTTGTCTGGGTAGCCATTTAATTAGATGTTCAATAGTCTTATGGATTGGGGGTAGAAGTTGTTTACAAGCCTCTTGAATCTAGACTTGACGCTCCGGTACTTCTTACCGTGTGGTAGCAGAGAGAACAGTCTCTGACTAGGGTGGCTGGAGTCATTGATCATTTTTTTAGGGCCTTCCTCTGACACCTCCTGGTATAGAGGTCCTGGATCGCAGGAAGCTTGTTCCCAGTGATGTACTGGGCCGTACACACTACCCTCTGTAGTGCCTTGCGGTCGGAGGTCGAGCAGTTGCCATACCAGGCAGTAATGCAACCAGTCTGGATGCTCTCGATGGTGCAGCTGTAGAAGCTTTTGAGGATCTAAGGACCCATGCCAAGTCTTTTCAGTTTCCTGAGGGGGAATAGGTTTTGTCATGCCCTCTTCATGACTGTCTTGGTGAGCTTGGACCATGTTAGTTTGTTGGTTATGTGGACACCAAGGAACTTGAAGCTCTCAACCTGCTCCACTACAGCCCCGTCCATGAGAATGGGGGCGTGCTCAGTCTTCCTTTTCCTGTAGTCCAAAATCATCTCCTTCGCCTTGATCACGCTGAGGGAGAGGTTGTTGTCCTGGCACCACACGACCAGGTCTCTGACCTCATCTCTATATGCTCTCTCGTTGTTGCTGGTGATCACTGTTGTGTCATCGGCAAACTTAATGATGGGGTTGGAGGTGTGCCTGGCGCCGACAGAGATGGCCGCCTCGCTTCACGTTCTCAGGAAACTATGCAGTATTTAGTTTTTTATGTATTATTTCTTACATTGTTACCCCAGGAAATCTTTAGTTTTATTACATACAGCCGGGAGGAACTACTGGATATAAGAGCAACGTCAACTTACCAACATTACGACTAGGAGTACGAATTTCCCAAAGAGGATCCTCTGTTTGGTCTGTTTGGTCCACCACCCAGGACAATGGATCGGATCCCAGCTGGTGACTCAAAACAACGGTGCCGCAGGAGGGGCAGGAGAAGCAGTCTTCTGGTCAGGCTCCGTAGACAGACACATCGCGCAGCGCTCCCGAGTTTACTACTCGCCAATGTCCAGTCTCTTGGCAACAAGGTAGACGAAATCCGAGAAAGGGTTGCCTTCCAGAGAGACAACAGAGATTGTAACATTCTTTGTTTCACGGAAACGTGGCTCACCAATTTGTAAGTCGCTCTGGATAAGAGCGTCTGCTAAATGACTAAAATGTAAATGTAAACTGAATTGGTGCTCGCTAGCTTTGCAAATTCAGCTATTGTTGGAAGCCAGCCAATATGAAACAAACTATTAAAATTACAAAAGGTTGCAGCATATGTTGTGTAAATGGTGAACTCATACAGCTGTCAACTCTTGTCATTTTAATCCGTTTCACATTTGCTAGCTACCTTTTAGATCGAAGCCCAAATAGAATGATTGAAGATGATAGAAGCCCATCTCCTACTGTAAATAACCTACACACTGTGTGTGTAGCCAGCCAGCCACAACGATAATGGGGTGCCTAATCCTAACCTATGGATCTACCTGGTTGAAAATACACTTCATAAACTATATCTATTATTTATTTTTTTTACTGCCACGTCACATGGCTAGTACGTCTTCTGTCTCTAGCTACTGTATAGATGCAGTCACTTACAAAACCTCCTCAGTCAATCATAGACTGTGTATGGCCATTAGGTCCTGACAAACAAGCATTTGCATAGGTGTAATGACCTGCTGCACCTGTTTGTGACTCATAGGTGTACATGCTGGGCCCAATAGACCTGGCTAGAGTTCAGAACTCAGCAAATGGAAAATGTTTTGAGTAAGGTTAAAACCAAAGACAAGCATTCTAATTGGATAAGGAATTTCATATCCATATGTTTTTTCCCTGTTATGTTGTGTCTGTTGTGTATGACCCAGCATTTACAATACCAGTCAAAAGTTTGGACACACCTAATCATTCAAGAGTCTTTCGTTATTTTTTGCTATTTTCTACATTGTATAATAAAAGTCAAGATATAACAACTATGAAATAACACATACGGAATCATGTAGTAACCAAAACAGTGTTAAACAAGCAAAATAGTAGAAAATAGTACAAATTAAAAAACAATGTAACCCTTCACTGAGTAGGTCTGTCCAAACGTTTGATAGGTACTGTAGGTGAAATAATAATAATATTATGTACAAAATTACAATACCCAAAGGGAAATCTATCCATGGAACGACTCAGCCACTGCTTCATCAGAGACCACTGATAGAGGACAGTGTCCTAGCCCTGTTGAGGTAGAGGAGGGGCACTTACAGCACTGTGTCACAGCCCTGTGGAAGTAGAGGAGGAACAGATACAGGACATTGTACCAGACCAGTGGATGAAGAGGAGGCGCTGAAACATGACAGTGTCCCAGCACTGTTTATGTAGGGAAGGGGCTGAAACAGCACTGTGTCCCAGCTCTGTGGATGTAGAGGAGGGAATGATACAGCAATGTGTCCAAGCCCTGTGGATGTAGAGGTGGGGCTGAAACAGCACTGTGTAGGTAGAGGACGGGCTGATACACGACAGTGTCCCAGCCCTGCAGAGGTAAAGGAGGGGTTGATACAGCACTGTGTCCCAGCTCTGTGGATGTAGAGGAGTGGCTGATACAACACAGCGTCCCAGCCCTGTTGAAGTAGAGGAGGGGCTGATACAGTGTCCCAGACCTGTTTAGGTAGAGGAGGGGCCGATACAGAACTGTGTCCTAGCGCTGTGGATGTAGTGGAGTGTGCAGATACAGGACAGTGTCCCAACACTGTTGAGGTAGAGTATGGGCTGAAACAGGACACTGTCCAAGCGTTATGGAGGTAGAGGAATGGCTGATACAGGACAGTGTCCCAGTCCTGTCGAGGTGGAGTAGGGCCTGATACGCACTGTGTCACAGCCCTTTGAATGTAGAGGATGTGCTGACACAGGACAGTGTCCCAGGACGGTAGAGGTAGTGGAGGGAATAATACAGCACTGTGCCCCAGCCCTGTGGATGTAGAGGAGGGGCTGATACAGGACAATGTACCAGCCCTATGGAGGTTGAGGAGAGGTTGCACAATCCCACAGATCACAATGATGGAGAAAGAAATGGATAATGAGAAAACAGCACAACCGGATCTAGGACATTGTACAAAGACATAATTACTATCACAGAGAGGACGTTCACCATCATGGACACAAGAATCATCAACATGAACTTAAACACCCTCATCTTCATGTTATATGTCCTCTCCCTCTCTCTGTCTCCTTCTCTCATCCAGGACATTTCAGAGCCCTGATAACTGAGAGGCAGCAGAATGACATCACAAACATCAAGATGATGTAGTCACCAAGAAAGTCTAGTTGTATGTTGATGTACCATTCAGATATACATCCCTTCAGGGTTGTGGACCATTCTTGATACACACAGGAAACTGTTGAGCATGGAAAACCCAGCAGTGTTGCAGTTCTTGACACACTCAAACCCAACTGTTCGCACCTACTGCCAAAACCTGTTAAAAGGCACTTCAATCTTTTGTCTTGCCCATTCACTTTCTGAGTGGCACTTATACACAATCCATGTCTCAGTTGTCTCAAGGCAAAAACAAATATTTTTTAACCTGTCTTCTCCCTTTCGTCGACATTGATTGAAGTGGATTTAACAGGTGCCATCAATAAGAGATCATAACTTTCACCTGGATTCACCTGGTCAGTCTATCTAATGGAAAGAGCAGGTGTTCTTAATGTTTGTGAACTACATTATAATATGATTATTTATTTGGTATTATAAAAATTGTATTATTTATTATTAATATACAGACATTTTTTATTTATCCTCTTTTAAAGAAGACAGACAGACAGGAAGTTCCTATTTAAGAATTTATTGATTCACAACAACTACAACAATATCTACAATGTGAATTTTAAACAATATCATTAACCATCATTTCAAGAGAAAACACGTAAATGTTTGATGCCAGTCTGTTTCTGAATTAGCCAGTGGAATTTTCTTTCTCTCTGCCAATAAAAATATCACACTAAAGAGGAAACAGAATGACACAAGGTCTATTTACAAACAAGTACATTATGGCCAGGATTCAATACAATACCGTGTATATCACGGTTGACATTTAAAGATAATTTCTAATTGAGCCGACTTGTAGCATTTACCTTGATTGTCATCTCCATGAACACGGTAAAATAGACTATGAAAGCTGCATTGTCTACAAGTGCGATCGGATTGAATCCTGGCCTGTAAATCACAATTGTATTGCTAAATATGGACAATTTGTGAAGTTTGTGAGCTGGTTCACGCTAGATATAAGTACAAAGAATACAGACCCAAAATTATCAAAACAAAATCTACAAAATCTAAACCAGCACTTTCTGGGATTACATTGGAAATACATTCAGACACCATGAATTGGAAAACAATAATATCCATGTGGGACAAAATTGTACATTAATTCCCAAATTAATAAGGAAAAACATAAATATAATGACATATCCTACATTTATATAGCACTAATTGGGTGAAGAGATTGTGACTTTTTGTCTTAGAGACCTCTGATACAGGGCAGCTTCCCAACCCTCTTTAGATAGAGGAGGGGCTGCACAAACCCAGAGATCACGCGGATGCAGTTACAAATGGCCATGCCTGAATAAAAGTCCATTACAGGAATGTAACTTTGAGTCAGTGTCATCAATGCCAGTGGGAGTTGAGACACCACAGCATACACCAGCATAATCAAAATGATCTTAAAGGCCTTCATCTTAATGCTGTTTGTCCCCTCCCTGTCCCCATCCCCTGGCCCTGGACGTTTTAGAGCCCAGAGAACTGAGATGCAGCAGAATGACATCAGCGAAAAATAGATAATTGTCTGGGCAAAGACAGCGTATATGAAAGGTGGTAAATCAAACTCAAACACACATAGACAAGAGGACCCAAGAACCATCAGCCAGACAACACTACAACACCCAACCCTGTATCTCAGGGGTTTGTACTTCAGGAAGACCACAGGGTGGACCACCGCCAGGTAGCGCTCCACACAGATACAGCACTGGAACAGGGGACGACCAGTGAAAGTTAGACCAAAGGAAAAATCTGCAACTTTTTGGAGAAAATCAGACTGGATGTAGAGTTCAGACATGCTGATGGTATTAAAGAGGCAGAAGAGGATCTCAGACACGGTCAGGTTGAAAGAGAAGAACTCTGAGGCCATCGTCCCTCCCTCTCCAGTCAGTATCAGCCACAGGATATAGACATTGGTGGGGAGACCCAGGATGATGTTGATTGAAAATGAAGATGTATGAATGGGGATAGAATTTGCGAAATGGACAGCATGTACACCCGGCTCCATAAGAGAGCTAGGAGAAGGGGTGGACGTGTCATTGACCTTAGTTAAGTACATCTCAACAACACAGGTAACTGTAATGTGTGAAAGTTCTTGAGATCTATAAGGGAAAAAACAAAGAAAGAGAGGTAGAGAGAGTCAGACAGACAGAGAGAGAGATAGAGAGGGAGAGGAGGATTGTTATACAAACATCAGGATCATATCAAAGTATTTGTCTATATACTCTCTGTCATTACTGATCTAAATATTCATTTATAATAATTATTTAACCATTGCAATAGGGTGTTAGGTTTTACCCTGGTAAAGACAGTTTTTTTGACCTGGTTGACAAATAAATGTAAAACGCTGAGTACCGTCAATTACTAGTATCACAATGAAGCACACAAAAACCCTGATGAAGCTAAATTAACAAAGATAATTTCTTACATTCCTTTGTAGATAGTATATGCAGTAGAGATGATCACTTTGTAAACATGATGAAATATCAAAATGTGTCCACATATTTACATAAAATGCCAATAATCCAATTAAAATATATATTTTTCTACATCTTATGCTTTTGCTCACAAGCTTCATATATCTATATAAATCAAGGTTTAAATTAAAACATTTAAAATTATATTTTTTTTAATTAAAAATTAAGGTTTTAGCTAACCTGAAATTGATGCAACGTCCCTCTCCCCTGGGGTGTGGTATGGTTGTGTCTGTCGCTGGTGCTGGAATAGTACTGTATATACAAATCTCTGCCTGACCTGCCCTGCTCTGACACACCTGAGTGACACGTCAACCTAATGATTTAGACCAGACTGCTTCCAAAAAGGCACGCTAATCCCTATATAGCACACTACTTTTGATCAGAGCAAGATGGCCCCTAGTCAAAAGTAGTGCACTACATAGGGTATAGTGTGCCAATTCAGACGTCAACCAGAGCACCAACAAGAGGAGTGTCCATTTGTAGGCAAATAAGATGCACTCTTGGTTTAAAGGAGGTATGTGACAACTTGGTCAGCCAAGACACTCTTAAAAACCTACAAATAATAATAAACTAAAAAAAGAGGAAACACATTTCACTCCAATTAACAAATGAACACTTAGAAAAATAATTTATAGAGAAAGTGGAATCAAGGAAATATTGGAGGTAACAAACTAATGTGAAGCTAAAATAATAATTGTTTTTCAATTGTGTTTACAGTAAAATATTAAAGTTGCAACTTTCAGTTTCTATCTGCTCTAGAAGGGCCCCTGATTAGAGATCAGACACAACTTCTCAACAGATCTGGGTTCAAATACTATTTGAAATATTTTAAATGCTTTGAACTTTGCTTTAAACCAGGGCTGTTCTTTTCCAGTCTTCGAGGGCAGAAGCACTTATATTTTGTCTTTCTACCTGGTAGTTAATTGCACTCACCTGGTGCCCCAGGTCTGCATTAACCTCTTATTAGAAGGAGAGGATGAAAACTAGAAGAGTTTCATCCCTCCAGGACTGATATTGAACAGCCCTGATCTAGACTAACTGGGGTGGGAGTAGGGTAAAGTTGCTCCTAAACGCCGATCTTGGGTCAGTTTATCGTTTTCTCCAATAATGGTTATTTCAAATAGTATTTGACCCAGGTCTGCTTCTCAGATTAATAACATTTGACTGATTTAAGTTCCTATCTATGAAAATAATGAAAAGTTTCAAATGGATGTGAGGCCTGGTGTCACCTCTTTCTCGGAGACCTCTGATACAGAGCAGTTTTCCAGCCCTGTGGAGGTAGAGGAGGGGCTGCACCAACCCACAGGCACAACTGAAGGACATGGTCACACTGTCGATGACACAATACACATAATCCTTTACGTTTCCAAACAGGAAGTACATGACAACGAACGGAAGCTGGTCGATCAGCATTGTCAGGAAAACCACAGAGACGACAAAGAAGGCTTTTCTCTTCACTGGGCACATCCCTCCGCTGAGTTCACTCTCCCCTCCACCTCCTCCTCTTCTCTCCATCTCTCCCTGCCTCGGTAAGGGGCACTTCAGGATGTGGAGAATGGAGAGGCTGCAGAAGAGATCGACTATGAGAGTCACCAAGAGGAAGATGTTGTATCCAGAAACAGGGAACTCTGGGAGGTATGCGTAAAAAGCACCGGTGAATGCCGCTACACCTCCCCAGGCCGATGCCACCAACCCCACCCTATACCTCAGGGGTTTGTACTTCAGGTACACCACAGGGTGGACCACCGCCAGGTAGCGCTCTAAACAGATACAGCAGTGGAACAGGGGCCGGCTGCAGTAGACGACAGCATAAGGGAAGACGATGGTTTCCACATAGTGTTGAAGACCGGCGACGATGAGATGGACGGTAGTTACGACCGGAACGCACAGGCAGAAGACAAGCTCGGCGGCTGCAATGTTGAAAATAAAGATCTCAGAGGCCAAGGCATTGCCGGTAGCGATCAGCCACAGAACGTAGCCAAAGATAGGTACGCCGAGAACAAAGTAGACCATGCTGATGGATACATTGACGGGAAGGTTACTGGCACATAAGTTCCAGAATCCAGAGGAATAGGAAGAGGCATTTCCACCTGTGGTGTTCATATCTTCAGAGGAAGGACTGGAGAGAATGAAAGATTACTTTAGTTTATTTCAGTATGCATGGCAGCTAAGTGCTGATATGTACTGAATACATTAAATGTAAGGATTGACGCTGGAGACGAGAAGCAAGCACAGGAAGTGAACATTTAGTAACCACGGACAGGAACAGAATACGGACTGCATCTGGACATGGGAAATGGAAATGACAATAATGCAGACACCGAGAAGAAAACTAAGGAACAGACAGATATAGGGAAGGCAATCAAAACGTGAAGGAGTCCAGGTGTGTCCAATGAGCACTGATGCACGTAATGATGATGACAGGTGTGCGTAATGAAAGGCAGCCTGATGCCCTCGAGCGCCAGAATGGGAGAGCGGGAACAGGTGTAACCCCCCCCCCCTCAAAGGGTGCCACCTGGCGTCCCACCTGGGTGAGCCTGAGGGGCCGGCCCAGGCATGGGCACTGGACAAGCTGGCTGGGGTGTAGAAGGCCAACGAGCCGGCAGAGGCATGAGAGCCTGGCGAGCCGGCTGAGGTGTGGGAGCCTGATGATCCGACTCAGACGTGGGAGACTGATGGGCCGGCAGAGGCATGGTGAGGGATGGGAGCCTGCCGACCCAACTATGGGCAAGGAAACCTCTCAAGCCAGCTAAGGCGTGAAAGCCCGATGATGGTTCCATTGGCGGCAACACCCAGACCCGACGTCAACAACAAAACAAAAAACAAAATCCTCCCTGATGCTTTGTATAGTGGTGTCAGCATTCTGTAAGGATCGACGCTGGAGACGAGAAGCAGGTACTGTACAGGGAGTGAACATTTAATAACCACGGACAGGAACAAAATATGGACAGCGTCTGGACAGGGGAAACCGAAACGACAATAATGCTGACATGAGGCTGAAACAGAGGAAACAGACAGACATAAGGAAGGCAATCAAAATGAGGAGTCCAGGTGAATCCATTGAGCGCTGTTGTGTATAATGATGGTGTCAGGTGTGCATAATGAAAGGCAGCCTGGTGCCCTCGAGAGGCAGAGAGGGAGAGCGGGAGCAGGCGTGACAGTAAAGAGCTGTTACCAGCAGCATTGGGAGGTGGTTCACAACCAAAGCTATTAGAATAATTAAAATTATCCTGAAGGCCCTCATCTTCATGTTGTTTGTCCATTCCCTCTCCCCTTCCTCCTGCCTGGGATGTTTCAGAGCCCAGAGACTGAGGCAGGAGAATTACATCACAAATAACATTAGGATGTAAGATCTCATGGTCAGTCTAAAGGACTGGACAAACCCCTGGACATTTTGGCCAAACAGAACAGTGCACCCGAACCTGTATTTGAGGGGTTCCTGGTGTTTTCCTGAGATTTCTTTTATTTCTCAGACAGACTTGAAACACAGAAAGATCACAGACATGGAAAAAAGACAATGAGTGATGTTTTGTGGATATTAGAGCACATTTGATCAATTTCCGCTCACTAAATAGTGATTAAAATACTGTAATATACTCCTGTCACAAAATCAGAATTCAACACAGGTCTCACTGTAATAGTCGACGTATATACAGGACCAAGGCGCAGCGAGTGCTCATTTGAACTTTTATTAGAACACTTACGAAACAAGAAAACGAACAAACGCACGGTATTGCAGGCTACACACAGCTATAACAAACACCCCCTGCCACATCCTGACCAAACTACAATAACAAATAACCCCTTTACTGGTCAGGACGTGACAGTACCCCCCCCCCCTCCCCCAAAGGTGCAGACCCCGGATGCACCTCACACAAAAAATAAACACAAAAATAAACCCCCCAAACAAAAGGGAGGGAAGGGAGGGTGGCTGCCGTCACCGACGGTTCCCGTGCTACACCCCCCCCTCCCCAAACCTCCTACTATGGAGTTGGCTCAGGCTCTGGCCTTAGTCCCCCACCTAACCTGTCCACCCCCGCTGAATACCTCGGGCTGAAGCACTTCGCTGTAGACCTCGGTCAGGAGGGCGACTCTGGGAGCTCCGGACTGTGGGCCGTCTCACTCGGTTCCGGACTGTGGGGTGTCTCACTCGGTTCCGGACTGTGGGGTGTCTCACTCGGTTCCGGACTGTGGGCCGTCTCTCTCGGTTCCGGACTGTGGGCCGTCTCTGGATGGGGCACTGTCGCCGGACACTCTGGACGGGGCACTGTCGCCGGACACTCTGGACGGGGCACTGTCGCCGGACACTCTGGACGGGGCACTGTCGCCGGACACTCTGGACGGGGCACTGTCGCCGGACACTCTGGACGGGGCACTCGGCCTCGACGCTGTGCGCATCACCCCATAGCACGGGGCCTGACCAGTAACATGCTTCCTCCGGTAAGCATGGGGAGTTGGCTTGGGGCTTAACTTTTTATGGATAGGGGGCAGTATTTTCACGTCCGGAAAAAAAACGTACCCGATTTAATCTGATTATTACTCCTACCCAGAAACTACAATATGCATATAATTATTAGCTTTGGATAGAAAACACTCCAAAGTTTCTAAAACTGTTTGAATGGTGTCTGTGAGTATAAGAGAACTCATTTGGCAGGCCAAAACCTGAGAAGATTCCAAATAGGAACGCCCACTCTGACCATTTCTTGGCCTTCTTGATCATCTCTATCCAAAACAGGGGATCTCTGCTGTAACGTGACATTTTATCACGCTCCCATAGGCTCTCAGAAGGCACCAGAACGGGGAATGATGACTCTGCAGGCCATGGCTGAAAAACAGTAGCGCATTTGGATAGTGGTCGATCTGAGAACAATGAGAGTGGGGGCGCGTGCACGAGCCGACTCCATGTTTTTATTTTCAGTCTTTGAACGAAAACAACGACTCCCGGTCGGAATATTATCGCTTTTTTATGAGAAAAATCGCATAAAAATTGATTTTAAACAGTGTTTGACATGCTTCGAAGTACGGTAATGGAATATTTTGAATTTTTTTGTCACGAAACGCGCCGGGCGCGTCACCCTTCTTTACCCTTCAGATAGTGTCTTGAACGCACGAACAAAACGCCGCTATTTGGATATAACTATGGATTATTTGGAACCAAACCAACATTTGTTATTGAAGTAGAAGTCCTGGGAGTGCATTCTGACGAAGAACAGCAAAGGTAATCCAATTTTTCTTATAGTAAATCTGATTTTGGTGAGGGCCAAACTTGGTGGGTGTCTAAATAGCTAGCCCGTGATGGTGAGCTATCTACTCAGAATATTGCAAAATGTGCTTTCACCGAAAAGCTATTTTAAAATCGGACACCTCGATTGCATAAAGGAGTTCTGTATCTATAATTCTTAAAATAATTGTTATGTTTTTTGTGAACGTTTATCGTGAGTAATTTAGTAAATTCACCGGAAGTTTTCGGTGGGTATGCTAGTTCTGAACGTCACATGCTAATGTAAAAAGCTGGTTTTTGATATAAATATGAACTTGATTGAACAAAACATGCATGTATTGTATAACATAATGTCCTAGGAGTGTCATCTGATGAAGATCATCAAGGGTTAGTGCTGCATTTAGCTGTGGTTTTGTTTTTTGTGACATTATATGCTAGCTTGAAAAATGGGTGTCTGATTATTTAGGCAGGGTACTCTGCTGACACAATCTAATGTTTTCTTTCGCTGTAAAGCCTTTTTGAAATCGGACAGTGTGGTTAGATAAAGGAGAGTCTTGTCTTTAAAATGGTGTAAAATAGTCATATGTTTGAAAAATCGAAGTTTTCGGATTTTCGAGGACTTTGTATTTCACGCCACGCCCATCATTGGATATTGGAGCAGGTGTTCCGCTAGCATCACAGGCTGTATACAATCTCTAGGACGGCCATGTTGAAAATGAAGATCTCCGTGGCGATGAAGGTGGAGCCGGAGAGTTTCAGGGAAGAGGAGTTTTCTTCTGTGAAATTAATTTATTCTGAAAAGAGATGAACTGAGTGAATGGCAATGATGTGGTTGAAAGAGAGAGTTACACAGAGTGACAAATGCAGCCCTGCACGAGAGAGAGAGAGAGAGAGTTAATGGCGAGAGAAAGAGAGAAGAAAGGAGAGAACATACTTCAATGTCTGAACCAAAAGGTGACATACAAGGTTTTTCTAGAACACAGACGATACACATTTCAATGAAAATAGATGAAGTAAGAGATTAATTTAAACAGTTAAGCGAAAATGATTATGAACTAACAAAAGCATTGTAAAAGGTAATTCATAATTACAGTTCAGTAGATTTCAATTAACTTATGACATGCATTTCCCGACATTTATATTTAATGTTAACCCACTATCATAAGGAATCAACATGACATTTCTGGATGGAAAACTCATGGTATCTGCGTGAATGGTTCTTAGACTGAGATTGTGATGGTGATTCCAGATCCAGATTGATATGATAGCCAAAGCCACAGGCCACACCCAGGTGGTGTCAGAATTATGCATAGGGCACATCTGGGCTGTAAATGATTTCTGCCCTAAGTTCATACAGGAGACCACAGGAAACTAATTTGATCAGAGGTTAGTTTGTATAATAAGGATTGCAAGCCAGATTGCAACCCGGAGTATACACTTACAGTAATTTGCAAGTAACACACTCAGTTCTCAAGATGGTGTTTTCCCTTTTTATTCCCTACTGAGGATCACCCCGGCCAGGGGTGATGTCCCTTAACTTTAATACCATATAAGCTCATAATTCATAGTTGCTAATACAAAGACGTTTCTGCTAGACGGAGTTCAGTTTATTGTTATTTGCAGTTAGTTTCCCAATCCTTCTATCTCCTTTTGCTATCATGTGCTAGCAGAAGTAAGACTGGAACATAGCATCAACAGGAACTGAAAGTGTAGTTTCAACAAACAGCACTTACAAAGTGTCTACCACTGATTCTTAATCTCAAGCTAAAGCAAAACCTGAATCATTGTACTTTTGTAATTGCAGGTGTTCCTATAATGTACTGATATTATAAAATTCCTTTCAGGGCTCTGTTAAAACGTTGTGCACTATATAGGATATAGAATGTCATTTGGGACTACCCCTATGTTTTATACTGGGTCAGGATCTAACGTCATCCTGATGGAGTTATATGTTAAGTCATTATCATAAGGTTGATGTCTGCAAATGTCACGTATACTCCCCCGACCCCTCTGCGGCCCTCAACATCGCCGGTCTACTAACCACTGGTCCTGGCAACCCATCATTACGCTCACCTTGACTTCATTACTTCCTGATTACTCCCCTTTATCTAGCACGCCCTTGTTATCACCCACCAGGCAATATTGTTTCTGTGTACATGTTCAGACGCTACCCTTGTGCATTTTTTCGCTCTATGTTCGTTCTTATTAAACTCACCGACTGCACCTGCTTCCTGACTCCCAGCGTCTTCATTACAACACCCAAATTAGCATAATAAATCAATACCCATAAAGATCTGTCAGTTTAAGGTAAGGATATCAGGTTTTTTTGGTTTTGTAAGCATCTCAATCAACCACATCCATCTATGTCACACTTCCGCATCTGTAGAGAAAGCTAGAGCTACGTTTGTCAGACCATGAGACATCCCGAAAAACAGTCTTACACAAAATATTCTATAGCATCTGAACAGTTTGGCCTACAAACTATTTTGACCCCTCTATGGAAAATGAGACTCTCATGAACACAATGGTTTCTACCCTATGACACAGAGTGTCAAAAGACTCGTCTGAAGTTTTTACAGCTGATCTGCCAACTTCTGTCTGTAGTGTACGAACCTTTTGAACTAACTCTCACGAACATGTACATGTCTGTTTTGCTCTATGGTGCCCACAGGCCTCACAAGACTCATCTGAAGGTCACCTGGTACCAGTTGAAAACATGAATGGAAGTACAGTATATATGGGGACAGTTTAATGCCAAAATATGGTGTTAAATTGAAAAAATTGTTCAGAGAGGCACTAAAGAACAAACTTCATTTTGATATTTCTTTGGGACTATCTTTTGTTCCATGTAGTGAATCTGTTATTCAATGCGTTTCTATGGGCTAATAGCAGTAAGGCCCACCAAAAACATTTAATCAAATATATTTTTTAATATATACAGTGGGGGAAAAATGTATTTGATCCCCTGCTGATTTTGTACATTTCCCACTGACAAAGAAATGATCAGTCTATAATTTTAATGGTAGGTTTATTTAAACAGTGAGAGACAGAATAACAACAAAAAAATCCAGAAAAACGCATGTCAAAAATTTTATAAATTGATTTGGATTTTAATGAGGGAAATAAGTATTTGACCCACTCTAAATCAGAAAGATTTCTGGCTCCTAGGTGTCTTTATTACAGGTAACGAGCTGAGATTAGGAGCACACTCTTAAAGGGAGTGCTCCTAACCGCAGCTTGTTACCTGTAAAAAAGACACCTGTCCACAGAAGCAATCAATCAATCAGATTCCAAACTCTCCACCATGGCCAAGACCAAAGAGCTTTCCAAGGATGTCAGGGACAAGACTGTAGACCTACACAAGGCTGGAATGGGCTACAATACCATCGCCAAGCAGCTTGGTGAGAAGGTGACAACATTTGGTGCGATTATTCGCAAATGGAAGAAACACAAAAGAACTGTCAATATCCCTCGGCCTGGGGTTCCATGCAAGATCTCACCTCGTGGAGTTGCAATGATCATGAGAACGGTGAGGAATCAGCCCAGAACTACACGGGAGGATCTTGTCAATGATCTCAAGGCAGCTGGGACCATAGTCACCAAGAAAACAATTGGTAACACACTACACCGTGAAGGACTGAAATCCTGCAGCGCCCGCAAGGTCCCCCTGCTCAAGAATACATATACATGCCCATCTGAAGTTTGCCAATGAACATCTGAATGACTCAGAGGGCAACTGGTGAAAGTGTTGTCGTCAGATGAAACCAAAATTGAGCTCTTTGACATCAACTCAACTCGCCGTGTTTGGAGGAGGAGGAATGCTGCCTATGACCCCAAGAACACCATCTCCACTGTCAAACATGGAGGTGGAAACATCATGCTTTGGGGGTGTTTTTCTGCTAAGGGGCAGGACAACTTCCCCACATCAAAAGGACGATGGACGGGGCCATGTACCGTCAAATCTTGGGTGAGAACCTCCTTCCCTCAGCCAGGGCATTGAAAATGGGTCGTGGATGGGTATTCCAGCATGACAATGACCCAAAACACACGGCCAAGGCAACAAAGGAGTGGCTCAAGAAGAAGCACATTAAGGTCCTGGAGTGGCCTAGCCAGTCTCCAGACCTTAATCCCATAGACAATCTGTGGAGGGAGCTAAAGGTTTGAGTTGCCAAACGTCAGCCTCAAAACCTTAATGACTTGGAGAAAATCTGCAAAGAGGAGTGGGACAAAATCCCTCCTGAGATGTGTGCAAACCTGGTGGCCAACTACAAGAAATATCTGACCTCTGTGATTGCCAACAAGGGTTTTGCCACCAAGTACTAAGTCATGTTTTGCAGAGGAGTCAAATACTTATTTCCCTCATTAAAATGCAAATCATTTTATAACATTTTTGACATGCGTTTTTCTGGATTTTTTTGTTGTTATTCTGTCTCTCACTGTTCAAATGAACCTACTATATTATAGACTGATCATTTCTTTGTAAGTGGGCAAACGTACAAAATCAGCAGGGGATCAAATACTTTTTCCCCCCACTTTAGTACCAGTCAAAAGTTTGGGTTTTTCTTTATTTTGACTATTTTCTGCATTCTGCAGTGATACACCATCCCATCTTGTTTGCGCTTTGTGGGATTATCATTTGTTTTTCAATAGCACAATGACCCAACACACCTCCACACTGTGTAAGGGCTATTTGACCAAGAAGGAGAGTGATGGAGTGCTGCATCAGGTGACTTGGCCTCTGCAATCACTCAACCTCAACACAAGGAAGGAAAAGCAGCCAAAAGTGTTCAACATCATTGGGAAATCCTTCAATACTGTTGGAAAAGCATTCCAAGTGAAGCTGGTTGAGCGAATGCCAAGAGTATGCAAAGCTGTTATCAAGGCAAAGGGTGGCTACTTTGAAGAATCTAAAATATATTTTGATTTGTTAAACACTTTTTTGATTACTACATGATTCCATATGTGTTATTTCATAGTTTTGATGTCTTCACCTTTATTCTACAATGTAAAGAATTGTAAAAATAACGAAAAACCCTTGAATGAGTAGGTGTGTCCAAACTTTTGACTGGTACTGTTTTCTTTTGTATACTTCAAGGGGTCTTAAAATTCTGAATAAGATATCTAAATGATCCTTGGTATGACCTTCTTAACATGGAAAGTATAAGGCTTGCCTTGAGTTAAGGGGTCTTACTCTTTGAATTATATATTTTTTTACCTTTATTTAACTAGGGAAGTCAGTTAAGAACAAATTCTTATTTTCAATGACGGCCTAGGAACAGTGGGTTAACTGCCTTGTTCAGGGGCAGAACAACAGATTTTTACCTTGTCAGCTCTTCTGTATACGGTAGCTATTTTCACCGGCAACAGTTGTTTTCTGTAAAAGAGAATTGTAAGTCAATATAAAGAAAGAAAGAAATTAACAACAGATGTATCGATAATACATAATGGAATAAGCAACATTTAATAATAATAATATATTTAATCCATATTGCGCTTTTCATGATAAGAAGATTCTCAAAGACTACATTTACCTAAATGAGGCTGCATGTCTGGTGGGTAGCATTGGGCCAGTAACCGAAAGGTTGCTGGATCAAATCCCGGAGCTGACAAGGTAGAAATCGGTTGTTCTATCCCTGAGCAAGGCAGTTAACCCACTGTTCCCTGGGTGTCGACAATGTGGATGTCGATTAAGGCATCCAGATTTACATCTAGACGTTCCGCTAGCGGAACACCTGCTCCAATATCCAATGATAGGCGTGGCGCGAATTACAAATTCCTCAAAAATACAAAAACTTCAATTTTTCAAACATGACTATTTTACAGCATTTTAAAGACAAGACTCTCCTTTATCTAACCACACTGTCCGATTTCAAAAAGGCTTTACAGCGAAAGCAAAACATTAGATTATGTCAGCAGAGTACCCAGCCAGAAATAATCAGACACCCATTTTTCAATCTAGCATATAATGTCACAAAAAACAAAACCACAGCTAAATGCAGCACTAAACTATGAGGATCTTCATCAGATGACACACCTAGGACATTATGTTATTCAATACATGCATGTTTTGTTCAATCAAGTTCATATTTAT